>NC_089251.1:262458836-263675234 GCF_963930625.1 Muntiacus reevesi
TCCGGTTTAATGCAATTAGAAAATATTAACTAGAGTGATTGTTTAATCATTTAAGGACAATTAAAAATACAATGAGGTGGTCTTCACAAAGGTGTCTGCCAGAAATGTTTTACTGCAATCTTAACTGCATTGAGCTACATGTATAATAAAAGGTATCACATGTGGAGCACCGTGGCAGATATTAAACAAGGGGCTTATCAGATATTATCTTGTCTCATCTTCACAACACCCCTGTGAAGTATACTATTATTATCCCCATTGTACACAGAAAGAAATTGGAGACTCAGAGAGGTTAAATAACTCATCTAAGGTCACTCAGTTAGAAAGGATTCAAGCCTAGACTTGTCTAGTTGCAAAGCCCTTGCTCTTTCTGCTTTGTTATTCTGCCTGTCACCACCTAATAAGCTTGGGACAACACAGGTGATGCCAATAAGCATAAATAGGGCTTTTTTTTTTTTACTGTTGGCTCCTTTAGAGATGATGGGGCCTCAGGCACCAGTAGGGAACTGGAACTAAGCATTGACCAGTGGAGGCCAGTGTAAAACTGGATGGGAAGAGTATATCAAGAGTAGTGCTATCTCTTTCATGGGGTTATTGCTAAGTTGCTAAGTTGTGTGCCACTCTTTGCAAGCCATGGACTGCAGCATGCAAGGCTTCCCTGTCCTTCACTCTCTCCTGGAGTTCGCTCAAACTCATGTCCTTTGAGTCAGTGATGCCATCCAACAATCTCTTCCTCTGTCACCCCCTTCTCCTCCTGCCCTAAATCTTTCCCAGCATCAGGGTCTTTTCCAATAAGCCAGGTCTGCACATCAGGTGGCCAAAGTACTGGAGCTTCAGCTTCAGCATCAGTCCTTCCAATGAATACTCAAGGTTGATTTCTTTCAGTACTAACTGCTTGGATCTCCTTGCTGTCCAAAGAGACTCTGAAGAGTCTTCTCCAGCACCACAATTCAAAAGCATCAATTCTTTGGTGCTAAGTCTTCTTTATGGTCCAGCGCTCACATCCATAATGACTACTGGAAAAACCATAGCTTTGAATATACAGACCTTTGTCAGCCAAGTGATGTATCTGCTTTTTAATACACTGTCTAGTTCTGTCATAGCTTTTCTTCCAAGGAGAAAGCAGCATTTAATTTCATGGCTGCAGTCACCATCTGCAATGACTTTGGTGCCATAGAAAATAAAATCTGTCACTGTTTCCACTTTTTACCCATCCATTTGCCATGAAATTGGATGCCATGATTTTAATTTGTTGATTGTTGAGTTTTAAGCCAGCTTTTTCATGCTTGTCTTTCATCCTCATCCAGAGGCTCTTTAGTTCCTCTTCACTTTCTACCATTAAAGTGGTATCATCTGCATATCTGAGGTTGCTGATATTTCTCCCAGCAATCTTGATTCCAGCTTGTAAGTCATCCAGCCTGGCATTTCTCATGATGTACTCTGCATATAAGTGAGATAAACAAGGTGACAAGATACAGCCTTGAAGTCCTCCTTTCCCAATTTGGAACCAGTCCATTGTTCCATGTTTGGTTTTAACTATTGCTTCTTGTCCTGCATACAGATTTCTCAGAAGACAGGTAAGGTAGTCTGGTGTTCCCATCTCTTTAAGAATGTTCCACAGTTTGTTGTGATCCACATAGTCAAGTCTGCCTGCAATGCAGAGTCAGCATGCAATGCGAGAGACCTGGGTTTGATTCCTGGGTTGGGAAGATCCCCTGGAGAAGGGAACAGCTACCCACTCTGGTATTCTGACCTGGAGAATTCCATGGCCTAGTCCATGAGATACCAAAGAGTTGGATATGACTGAGTGACTTTCACTCACACAGTCAAAGGCTTTAGCAAAGTCAATGAAGCAGAAATAGATTTTTTTTTTTTTAACTTCCCTTGCTTTTTCGATGATCCAACAGATGCTAGCAATTTGATCTCTTGGTTCCTCTGCCTTTTCTAAATCCAGCTTGTACATCTGGAAGTTCCTGGTTTGTGTACTATTGAAGCCTCGCTTGGAGGATTTTGAGCATTACCTTGCCAGCATGTGAAATGAGCACAATTATATGGTAGTTTGAATATTCTTTGTCATTACCTTTCTTTGGGATTGGAATGAAAACTGAGCTTTTCCAGTCCTGTAGCCACTGCTGAGTTTTCCAAATTTGTTGGCGTACTGAGTGCAGCACTTTCCCAGCATCATCTTTTAGGATTTGAAATAGCTCAGCTGGAATTCCATCACCACCCCTGGTTTTGTTTGTAGTGATGCTTCCTAAGGCTCACTTGACTTCACACTCCAGGATGTCTGGGTCTAGGTGAGTGGCCATACCTTCATGGTTATTTGGATCATTAAGACCTCTTTGTACAGTTCTTCTGTGTATTCTTGCCACCACTTCTCAATCTCTTCTGCTTCTGTTAGGTCCATACCATTTCTGTCCTTTATTGAGCCCGTCTTTGCAGGAAATGTTCCCTTGATATCTCTAATTTTCTTGAAGAGATCTCTAGTCTTTCCCATTCTATTGTTTTCCTCTATTTCTTTGCACTAATCACTGAGGAAGGCTTTCTTACTTCTTGCTGTACTTGGAACTCTGCACCAGGTATTGCTCTCCCTTTCTCCTTTGCCTTTCACTCCTCTTATTTTCTCAGCTATTTGTAAGGCCTCCTCAGACAACCACCTTGCCTTCTTGCATTTCTTTTTCTTGGGGGTGGTTTTGGTCACCAGCTCCTGTACAATGGTATGAACCTATGTACCGAGTTCTTCTGGGACTCTGTCTACCAGGTTTAATCCTTTAAATCTATTTGTCACCTCTACTGTATAATAGTAAGAGATGTGATTTAGGTCATGACTGAATAGGCTAGTGATTTTCCTTACTTTTTTCCATTTAAACCTAAATTTTGCAATAAGGATAGTCAACAAAAGAGTCCAAAATGCAGTACTTGGGTGCAATCTCAAATATGGCAGTCTTTGTTCATTTCCAAGGCAAACCATTCAGCCTCACAGTAATCCAAGTCCATGCCCCAGTTCCTGATGCCAAAAAAGCTGAAGTTGATGGGTTCTGTGAAGACTTACAAGACCTTCTGGAACTAACACAAAAAAGATGTCCTTTTCATCATAGGGGATTGGAATGAAAAAGTAGAAAGTCAAGAGATACCTGGAGTAACAGGCTAGTTTGACCTTGGAGTACAAAATGGAGCAAAGTTTAACAGAGTTTTGTCAAGAGAATGCACTGGTTATGGCAAACACCCTCTTCCAACAACACAAGAGATGACTCTACACATGGACATCACCAGATGGTCAATACTGAAATCAGATTGATTATATTCTTTGCAGCCAACGGTGAGAAGCTCTATACAGTTAGCAAAGACAAGACCTGGATCTGACTGTGGCTCAGATCATCAGCTCCTTATTACAAAATATCTGCGTAGGTCTCTTTAGTCTAGAATGTGCTTTGATGTTTTCTTGCTTAACCGTCTAATAATTGTACAGCATTTTGATCACGGCCATCATACATCAGGTTAATCCCAGAAGTCCATTGCCTGTGCTCACACACACACACACACACACACACACACGGTACGTGTCCCTCTAGAAGCAGGAAAGGTTTCCAGTGATGGGAGTTCATAATGTAGGATATTATGGGTTTGGAAAGGGGACTGAGTTAAAGAGAATTTAAGGGGCTGAAGATAAAAGTGAAAAAAAGAACAGGGAGAAAGAGAGTGGGCAGCATGGTACATCAGAAACAAAATTCAGATTGGAAATCAGGAGACAAAGTTCCATCTTTCCTAATTGGCAGCTTTGTGTCCTTGGGCAACTTACTTTACCTCTATCCAAGGTCTGTTTTCTTGTTTGTAAATGAAGGCTTTAGTTGATCTCTAAGGTCAAATTCATCAAAATTGTCTGTGATTCAATAACAGTAGTTAGCCTCAGTGATTTTTATTTTCCTCTCAATAATTTTCCACATAATGAGCATGTATTACTTACATACCTTTATAATGAGCATCTATTACCTATATATTCAGAAACAAAAAGATTAAACTTTCTGTGGTCTAATTCCTTCAACCACAGAAAGGCTTTCTTGTATCAGTTTATGCCACTTCAACCTTTGAACAGGACTAAATGTAAATTATCTTCAAGGACAATGATCCATAAAATACTAATTAAATTAATTAAGTTTTTTTTTTTTAAAACTGAGTTGCAATAATGTGTTTGAAGTAACTCTCAATAAATTTTTCTGCCACGTATATGGTATTATTTTATTCAAGAGGAAAATGGATGATAGATTTCTAGTTTTAATATTGCACTCAAATTGATTTCATTATTATATCACTGGGGAATTTTGAGCTAGTTATTAAAGTAACATATGATCCCTGTTTATTTCTAGACTACTTTACTTATCTACCTGGTCCAAATATTTATAAAATAGAAAGTAATATCACCAACTAAGAGACCTTGGTTTGGTAACTCTTTTGGTGCTTCTGTACTTTAATTTTCTTTTTATTGTCTAGTCCATCAGCCATCTGAAATTAACAATAGATTTTTCTTCCTGAAAAACATTGTATTTACATGTGAAGACTGGTTTTCCATACATACCTATTGTTGCCAAAAATAAAAAAATATGCTGCTAGAACTGATGAACAAAAATATTTTCAAGGCTATCACTCTCAAAGAAGGTGTTCTCGAACTTTTGGGTTTCCTTTGGTTTTGGAAGTCCAGCTTAGGCCAGCTTCAGCTTCTTCAAGAGTTGTTTTCTTGGGTTCACCTGACCCTCCATCAACACTGCCCGTGAGTCTCCCCTTTTCCACCCCCACCCTCTCCCTCTGATAGACATTAATGGACAATTACTGTGCTGTGGCAAGCTCAGCATCCCATTTCTTGTGGTCACGAGGTGTGTACATCTTGTCATCTACCTTGTGTTCCTAGCATTAAGATGCGTCCTTAAGAAGTCACACTAGAAAACATTAATGTTTTGACTAATTTAAAACTACAAATGAAAAACACCTGGGCTACAATTATCAGTTTATGAGGACATAGGGTATCATTACATGAGTTTGCTTGTTTCTTCTCAGCACCAATTACTTAGACATGCCTAATTTGTTTTTCTTCATGTGAGCAATCGATTGCCCTTTAAGGTAAAGTGGACTGACCTATAATGATGATTAATTTGTGTCAGCTGTTCACAGGGTGGACCATCTAAGCTAAAGTTGAGTACTAAGGATAAAATGGTTGAGGGAAGGTTCATATTTACATCATAGAAATCTCTTCAGTCTACTGAAAAAAAAGTCTCATTACAGTTCGTAGTTGACCAGCTCTTTAGCAAATTAACTGCATTCACCTACCTATTGTGAACTTATACTGAGTTGGTGGATAAATATTTAGGAAATAATTCCTCACTAAAATCTCATGAATTATATTAAATTAGTATTTAGCTTTATTTGATTGTGCTATATGGTACCAAGGGAAATCTGGCATGTTTTCTCTTTCAACTGTTGACACTTTTTTAAAGTAAAAGTATATGACAACTCTCTTGATTTATTCTATTTCAAAGGCTGCTTGGCTCATCAATGCCATTTGTTCCAAACAGTTTTGCAAACCATAACAGTATATAAAGGCCCCAAGGGACAAAAGTTCCAGAAGTGCCCTAACCATGACTTTTGGTCAAATTAAGTGGCTATCTTCTTGTAGAAAAAGATCAAAATAGTTGTTTTGATACTTCCAATTCAAAACACTTTCATGTTTGTAAAAAGACAGTTTGGCTTACATTACTAAACCTAAAAGTCCAGCCAAATATATAAACCTAAAAGTCCAGCCAATGACTCAACCAACGAAAGAGTGGGTAACCATTTCTGGGGTGTTTATAAGGATTACTGGTCAGAATATCTCTCTGATAAATTTCCCTTTATCTATATATGTTCAGGTCAACTCTGGGTATAAATTTTGTTCAAATTATCCCTGTGTAACTTACTTCCTCAAGGGAAAGGAAACATTGGTACTGAAATCCATTTATTTTGAAATTAAAAGAGAAAAGAAGATCCTTCTGATACTTAGTCCAGATTCTCTGAACTTAAATTTTATTTCCTGGCTCTGCTGTTAAGAAGTTAGACACTGTTGTTTAAACTGTTCCCAAGAACAGGACTCTAAATGTCAGAAGGAAGTCACCTGGATCCAAGATTTAGTCTTCCACCTTGGAACAAAAGGGTAATTTGTAAGAAGATGACAGCGGTTTGCTTCTTTTTCTTTAAGGAAGCATCATTAGTAAGACATAGGGCGGGACATGCTGGTCCTCACTAGACAACTCTGAGTTCAATCAGTCTACTCCCTGTCAACCATGTGATGAGGTTACAAGCTCTCTGGACTTCAGCTTCCTTTTCGAATAAAGTGGAGATAGTGGTGTCTCTTTGCATAGGCACTGTAAGGAATAAATGAAATGTCTTTGGTACATGGTGAACCTCACATGTCAATTTCTTCATCAGAACTTAGAGACAGACACGTTAGAAACCTGCTAAGAGTTATCTCTCACTGATCTCAACATTTCCTCTATCTGTGTTTTGATTTTGTAACACAAGTTTATTATCACTCCCTAACTGGAATAAATAGTCCATTTGTTTACATTCATTATTTTATTTACCTTGAAATCTCATTTTCAAACTGTCAGGAAAGAATCCTGATTAGAGCCCTTAAAAGTTGTTAAAGTTCATGCTCACTTGTTCTGCCTTCTATAATTTCATTGTCTTCAATAATTCCTCCTTTAAGTCTCCCTATTTACAAATTAAAGTCCCACATTGAGGGTTAGAACTCATTGAAAAATTATCGACCAGTCTTCCTTCTGATCTTATTAAGGAGTTGGGTAGTACTGACGAGCCAAACCTCCTAGATAATTTTGCAAACAAGAAGTGGGCTGTAAAATGGGTCTGCACAACCGGGCCTAAAAGCAGGGATGCAAAGACGGGGTGATTCGTTGGCCACTGAGTTGAATAACTCACCCCATTTCACTCGAATTGCAGGAAAACATGTTTGTCTTGCTTAACATTGTGTTTCCAGTGTCTAGCAGAGTAATTGTCACACGGCAGCTGCTTAAAAAATGTTTGTTGCCTGAAACAAGGAATGGGCAAATAGACGCCATTAAGAATGGACCTATGTATACTCTGTTCAATGTTATGTGGCAGCCTGGATGATGTGAGGGAAGTTTAGGGGAGAATGGATACATATATACGTATGGCTGAGTCCCTTCACTAATCTCCTGAAACTACCACAACGTTGTCAATCGGCTATAACCCAATACAACATAAAAAGTCTTAAAAAAAGAATCTGCCCATGTGTTTGCTATATGTTATACCTGGTTATACCTGTTAATAATGCTTTCAACTGCAAGTCAGAATGCCTATCCAGCAGTGGCCTAAATAAATGAGATTTTCTCCCCCTGACAGTTTGGAGAAAGGTTGTTCCAGTTATGTTAGCCCAGTAGCCCTGTGAAGTCAGGTTTAGAGCCTCTGAGAGCCCTTGAACTTTTCTGGCTGGCAAGATTGTTGCAGGAGTCCCAGGCATCATGTCTTCCCAGGAACATGTGCAAGAACAGATGTAACTAGTGGTACAGAGCAGAGAGCTTATCAGAGAGGAAAATATTTCATAGGAGACCTCTAGGGAATTTCCCCTTACACTTCATTGGTCAGAATTGGGTTTCATTCTCACTCCTAGGCCCAGAAAATAGGACCACTTTCCCTGAGATCATTGGTTCTCCAGCTAATATCTGTGAGCAAGGAAGAAGAAATAGAATGAATGGCTTTGCCATCCTCAAACCTACTCTGGAGGATGTGTTAAAACTCAGTATTCTGTTCATTTTCCTCGGCTATAACTAGACTAAAATTAGTGCTTTTAGTTAGCACTGCTAGAAGTGAATGCAAAACTAAGGCAATGTTAATTAATTTGTTAATGTTAATAAAATAATTTAAATAAAATACTGTGTATAATTCAAGGAAAGCAGCTAATAATCCTTCAGATTTTTTGTCAGCGTCTGTGATGTTGCTACCATTTCTGAAGATGTGTGTCTGAATGGCTTTTTGTATTCATAAAGGAAATAAGATCTGTTTCAACAAATAGAAATAAATTAAGATCTGGACTGATTCTGAAAACTTGTCCTTTATTGTGAGCATAAGAATACTGATTTGTGTTTGTCCTAATAATCCGTGACCACAAGAGTAAAATCATGAATCATAAAGTGAAAAATTCAAACAGCTTTCTAGTATCATAGATGCCTTAGATATTATATCTAGTATACAGTATCATACAAGCCATCAAAAAAGTGGAATCCAACCTTTTCAAATTTAACTTAGTTAAACTGTATTTCAAATCCTAAAAGATGATGCTGTGAAAGTGCTGCACTCAATATATAAGCAAATTTGGAAAACTCGGCAGTGGCCATAGGACTGGAAAAGGTCAGTTTTCATTCCAATCCCAAAGAAAGGCAATGCCAAAAAATGCTCAAACTACCGCACAATTGCACTCATCTCACACGCCAGTAAAACAGTGCTCAAAATTCTCCAAGCCAGGCTTCAGCAATAAGTGAATCATGAACTTTCAGATGTTCAGGCTGGTTTTAGAAAAGGCAGAGGAACCAGGGATCAAATTGCCAATATCTGCTGGATCATCAAAGAAGCGAGAGACTTCCAGAAAAACATTTATATCTACTTTATTGACTATGCCAAAGCCTTTGACTGTGTGGATCACAATAAACTATGGAAAATTCTTCAAGAGATAGGAATACCAGGCCACCTGACCTGCCTCTTGAGAAATCTGTATGCAGCTCAGGAAACAACAGTTAGAACTGGACATGGAACAACAGACTGGGTCCAAATAGGAAAAGGAGTATGTCAAGGCTGTATATTGTCACCTGCTTATTTAACTTATATGCAGAGTACATTATGAGAAATGCTGGGCTAGATGAAGCACAAGCTGGAATCAAGACTGCCGGGAGATATATCAATAACCTCAGACATGCAGATGACACCACTCTTATGGCAGAAAGTGAAGAAGAACTAAAGAGCCTCTTGATGAAAGTGAAAGAGGAGAGTGGAAAAGTTGACTTAAAGCTCAACATTCAGAAAACTATGATCATGGCATCTGGTCCCATCACTTCATGGCAAGTAAATGGGGAAAGAGTGGAAACAATGACAGATTTAATTTTCTGGGCTCCAAAATCACTGCAGATGGTGACTACAGCCATGACCTTAAAAGACGCTTACTCCTTGGAAGAAAAGCTATGACCAACCTAAACAGCATATTAAAAAGCAGAGACATTACTTTGCCAACAAACATCTGTCTAATCAAAGCTATGGTTTTTCCAGTAGTCATGTATAGATGTGAGAGTTGGACTGTAAAGAAACCTGAGTACTGAAGAATTGATACTTTTGAACTGTGGTGTTGGAGAAGACTCTTGAGAGTCCCTTGGACTGCAAGGAGATCCAACCAGTCCATCCTAAAGGAGGTCAGTCCTGAGTGTTCATTGGAAGGACTGATGCTGAAGCTGAAACTCCAATATTTTGGTCATCTGATGTGAAGAGCTGACACATTGGAAAAGACCCTGATGCTGGGAAAGATTGAGGGCAAGAGGAGAAGGGGACAACAGAAGATGAAATGGTTGGATGGCATCACCAACTCAATGGACATGAGTTTGGGTAAACTCCGGGAGTTGGTGATGGACAGGGAGGCCTGGCGGGCTGCAGTCCATGGTGTCGCAAAGATTCGAACAGGACTGAGCGAATGAACTGAACTGAAACTATTTATGAAAAGACAAGCTCGGTCTCAAAGTATCACTCTCAAATTAAACCAGAAAGTACAAAGTTTTAGAAATTAGTAGTCTATGCAGTATATATGATCTAATAGGGTTTTACTGCTTTGTGAGGTTCTCCAGATTGCTATTACTAGTGAGAAAAATGTTGCTTAGTTTTCAGATATACTGTTTTAGGTGATTGTTGTTGCTCAGTGTTCAGTCATGTCTGACTCTTTGAGACACCATGGACTGCAGCACACCAGGCTTCCATGTCCTTTACCATCTCCCAGAGTTTGCTCAAACTCACGTCCACCAAGTCGGTGATGATGTCATTGAGTCAGTTTCAGGTGAAAGAATTTCCTGTGTCATAGTAAAGATGCCTCAGAGTAAGATGTCTCCTCAGAAAAAAAAAAAAAAAAGCACCTGTTTCCAGTAATTTTTAATAAGTATTAAGGATTATAAATTGGGTAAAAGGATAAAAACTCAGCTTATTAACTGTTCATTGTAACTGTGCTCCCAAATGTCCATCCTTAGTCACTTCAGTCATGTCCGACTCTTTTGACCTGTAGCCCTCCAGGTTCCTCTGTCCATGGGATTCTTCAGGCAAGAATACTGGAGTCGGTAGCCACTTCCTCCTCCAGGAGATCTTCCAAACCCAGGGATCAAACCGAGGTCTCTATTACAGGCAGATTCTTGAGCCACCAGGGAAGCCCCAAGTGAATCTGTATTTAAAATTTATTAAAAACAGACATATATCAGGGTAAACCCGGCTATTAAACCAAAACACTCACCTCTACCTTTTAAAAAATACCCAATAGTTACAATTAAAGGTCATTTATTTTTAAATGTTATCTGTTGTAAACGGTAACTACTAAAAATATCTTCAGTTATTCATTGGTAGACTTTCCACACTTTTTTGCCAAGAAAAAAGAGGTGGTAATATAATTAATTGTCATCAACCATTAACTTGTTTTGCCACTCTAGTCCATAGTAAGCATTTATTCAGATATGAAAGTTGTTTATAGAATGTAAGATTTTCCTGGTAAGATTGGAACAATTCCACGGAATACAGGATGGGTGGCACCCTTAGAGTTTCCTAGTCGGTAGATTATATAAAATCTGAAAATTTTCAAATTTGGTTCTTTTCTCTTTTATCTGCTTACTCATTCTTTTTTTAGAACTTACCTTTTACACTGCAACTTACTGGGTGTTAGATCCTTGTAAGAATTTAAGGGAATGTCATTTCTGAATCTGTATTTATGAGATGAAGCCTATCTCAATCAACTTGTCAACTGAGCTTTAAAATCAATGACTGGCAATGTGTTGATTAGTTGGTCAATAGATTCATCTGTGTATTTTTGGCTGGTGAATTTTTGTTTATATATTTTTCAGGTAGGGTACAAACCCAAAGGACAGGTCCCCATGCACATGAGCATTGAAAAATGGAATCTGGGGACCATAATAGCTCTGGGTTGAATTATGTGTCTCCCCCCATTCCTATGTTAAAATCCTAGCCCCAGTACCTTAAAATGTGACCTTATTTGAAACAGTGTCATTGCAGATGAGGTCATACTGGAGTAGAGCAGGCCCGTAATCTAATATAACCGGTATCCTTTTATAAAAAGGTAAATTTGGACACAGGACACACAATAAAGAGAATGTCACATGAAGGTAAAGGCAGAGCTCTACAAGCCAGGACCACCACAGACTGCTAGCAAACCACCAGAAGCTGGGACGGGGTAGAGAATGGATTCTCTCTCTCAGCCTTCAGAAGGGATCAACCCTGTGGACACTGTGACTTCAGACTGCTAACCTCCAGAACCATGAGACAAATACCCTTCTGCTGTTCTGACCACCCAGTTTGTGGTACTTTGCTACAGCAGCCTTAGCAAACTAATACAATAAATAATCACAATTAATTAGAAATATCTGAGGCTGTCCTAGGGGTGGAAAGTCTCTCTAGAGAGATTAAACTCTCCTTGGAAAGGAGCTGGCCCTACTCAGGAGAGACAGAGAGAAGAAAAGAAGGAAGGAAAGGAAAGAGAAATTGGTTTGTCAATACCATCCAAAGAAAAGAGAACTACCTGACAAAAAGCCCTAGAAAGATCATAATAGTAGATATGAGACTCATTTGGCTTTGCCACACTTACTCAAAAAATCCTTTAAAGCCATCCAATTCACTTTCCTTTCACTTAGTTCTCACCAAGTAGTCTAGTATTTATTAATTTAATTTCACAGATCACATAGTGCTGGCTAGAGGGTGTACTAGGGTAGGATTCTTTTCCCTAGAAAGGATATGCCTCTCTGCAAAGTAAAACAATGGTAGAAACCAGCATCTCTTGGGTTCAGCAGATGTAATCTACTTATAATAATAAGCAATAATAATAGCTAACATGGAGTTCTTGCTATGTGCCTCAGTTCAGTTCAGTTCAGTTCAGTCGCTCAGTCACGTCCAACTCTTTGTGACCCCATGAATCGCAGCACACCAGGCCTCCCTGTCCATCACCAACTCCTGGAGTTTACTCAAACTCATGCCCATTGAGTCAGTGATGTCATCCAGCCATCTCATCCTCAGTCGTCCCCTTCTCCTCCTGCCCACAATCCCTCCCAGCATCAGGGTCTTTTCCAATGACTCAACTCTTCGCATGAGGTGCCCAAAGTATTGGAGTTTCAGCTTCAGCATCAGTCTTTCCAATGAACACCCAGGACTGATCTCCTTTAGGATGGACTGGGTGGTTGGATCTCCTTGCAGTCCAAGGGACTCTCAAGAGTCTTCTCCAACACCACAGTTCAAAAGCATCAATTTTTTCGGCACTCAGCTTTCTTCACAGTCCAACTCTCACAACCATACATGACCACTGGAAAAACCACAGCCTTGACTAGACGGACCTTTGTTGACAAAGTAATGTCTGCTTTTTAATATGCTCTCTAGGTTGGTCATAACTTTCCTTCAAAGGAGTAAGCCTCTTTTAATTTCATGGCTGCAATCACCATCTGCCGTGATTTTGGAGCCCAGAAAAATAAAGTCTGACACTGCTTCCACTGTTTCCCCATCTATTTCCCATGAAGTGATGGGACCAGATGCTATGTGCCTCACACTTCCCTAAATACTTTACATATACTAATCTGTTTAATTCTCATAGTAAACCATGAAGTAAGCATGATGATTCTGCCCACCTTACAGACAAGGAAACTGAGGTTTAGATCTCTTGAGCATTTTACTGAGTTTCTAGGCCTGAGGACTAAGAAACTAAATCCTTGACCAGTAATGAACCCCTACTATACTCTACCTTCCAATACTTGGCTGGAAACAATCTCTCCAGTCATAGTACCACACAGGTAGAACTTGTACAGTCTCAGTAACTCTGTATATGGTGCATTTTTCTCTTGAGAATTAAGGTGGCAATGAAGAATTGCAAACAGAATTTACATCTTATTGGTCAGCTATGAATGAGTTATGATCTGAGCTGCCATTTACCTAGCACCCACTGAATACAGACAGTCTGAAACAGCATAACTATTCAGGATGCACATATTGCCTACAATTTTGTACTCACACTGTTACATTGTTGGGTTAGAAGCAGTGCTGTATACCCAAGATGTCAGCCTTATAAGGACAAATTTCTTCTGCAAGTACTACATATTTGAATTGCAAGTACTTAAAACTCACCACACAGTGTAGTAAGAGTTTTCCTGCCTCCCTTGGAACCGCTGTAATTCCACAAAGTATATGACTAAAAGTTAAATTTGAGGTGTGACTGCTTCTTTTTTATAATTCTAAAGATCTTTAATAGATTAGCTGAAAATAAATACCAACAAAGTGTAAGCACAGAACAATTCCTTAACTTTTATATTTGACCAGCAAGTCATTTAAATTTTGTTACTCTGGTCAGAAGAAGATTTTTTAGGAGCTAAGTCTATGAAATGGGGCTTCAAGTATTCTGTTACATTATCAATGTTAAAGAAATTAACATAAGCTAATCAAAATAGAGAGTAATGAAACAAGAGGTAAACTGAGGAAAAGCATGAGGCATGGCTTTCTAATCTTGCTATAGTTTTTACCTCATAAATCTTGAGGCATCCAAAGAATCTGGGAGAAGAGATAAGAGGACCTGGTGCTTTCACTGAGGTTGGGGGGAAGGGGGTGCAGAGTTGCTTCAGCAGGTCCTGGACAGCTCTGGGGAGGGTCATCCTTCTGGTTGTGAACACTCATTCAGCTCAGTTCAGTCGCTCAGTCATGTCCGATTCTTTGTGATACCCTAGACTGCAGCACTCCAGGCTTCCCTGTCCATCACCAACTCTCAGAGCTTGCTCAAACTCATGTTCATAGAGCTCATGACACCACCCAACCATCTCATCCTCTGTTTTCCCCTTCTTCTCCTTTCTTCAATCTTTCCCAGCATCAGGATCTTTTCTAATGAACCAGTTCTTTACATCAGGTGGCCAAAGTATTGGAGCTTCAGCCTCAGCACCAGTCTTTCCAATGAATATTCAGGACTGATTTCCTTCAGAATTGACTGGCTTGATCTCCTTGCAGTCCAAGGGACTCTCAAGAGTCTTCTCCAACACCACAGTTTAAAAGCATCAATTCTTCAGTGCTCAGCTTTCTTTATGCTCCAACTCTCACATCCATACATGACTACTAGAAAAACCACAGCTTTGACTAGATGGACATTTGTTGGCAAAGTAATGTCTCTGCTTTTTAATATGCTATCTAGGTTTGTCATAACTTTCTTCCATGGAGCAAGCTTCTTTTAATTTCATGGCTACAGTCACCATCTGCAGTGATTTTGGAACCCAAGAAAATAAAGTCTGTCACTGTTTCCATTTTTCCCCCTTCTATTTGCCATGAAGTGAAGGGACTGGATGCCATGATCTTAGTTTTTTGAATGTTGAGTTGTAAGCCAGCTTTTTCACTCTTCTCTTTCACTTTCATCAGGAGGTTCTTCCCCTTCACTTTCTCCCATAAGGATGGTGTCATCCGCATATCTGAGGTTATTGATATTTCTCCCAGCAATCTTAATTCCAGCTTGTGCTTCATCCAACCTGGCATTTTGCATGATATACTCTGCATAGAAGTTAAATATACAGGGTGACAACATACAGTCTGGACGTATTCCTTTCCCAGCTTGGAACCAGTCTGTTTTTCCATGTCCGATTCTGATTGTTGCTTCCTGACCTGCATACGGATTTCTCAGGAGGCAGGTAAGGTGGTCTGGTATTCCCATCTCTTGAAGAATTTTCTACAGTTTGTTGTGATCCACACAGTCAAAGGATTTGCCATAGTCAATAAAGCAGATGTTTTTCTGGAACTCTTTTGCTTTTTCGATGATCCAACAGACGTCGGCAATTTGATCTCTGGTTTCTCTGCCTTTTCTAAATCCAGCTTGAACACCTGGAAGTTCTTGGTTCACGTACTATTAAAGCCTCTCTTGGAGAATTTTGAGTAGTACTTTGGTAGCGTATGAGATGAGTGCAATTGTACAGTAATTTGAACATTCTTTGGCATTGCCTTTCTTTGGGACACTCATTTAGGCAGCCACCTACTTTGGTGGCAGACATTAATCCAGGTGGTTAAATACAGAAGTGAGTATTATAGACAAGATCTCTATCCCTATCAGACTTATACCCATTATGACAACTCAGGGTTTAGGATATTGATCCCTTATACCTGAAGCAGTTGAAGCTGAAGCTCCAGTACTTTGGCCACCCGAGACAAAGAGCCTAGTCTTTAGAAAAGACCCTGATTCTGGGAAAGGTCGAAGGCAGGAGGAGAAGGGGACGAGAGAGGATGAGATGGTTGGATAGCTTCACTGACTCAATGGACATGGGTTTGAGCAAGCTCCAGGCGATGGTGAAGGACAGGGAAGCCTGGCATGCTGTAGTCCATGGGATTGCAAATAGTCAGACACGACTGAGTGACTAAACAACGGAGCAGCAAAGTATGGAGGAGTGCATACAGAACGAGAACTCACATCGTCTGTGCGCACACTATGTATCAGGCTCTAGACTGCACCATTCTGCGTCCAGCTGACTTGTGAGGCTAACAGATAAAACTTTGAGAGCACCTGAAAAATCCTCATCTCCTGCCTGTTCTGGATCCTAAGTAGACAAGACTACACTATGGACTATAATCAGTAGTCTTTGAAAATAACAATCATAGAAATACCTGGAATCTTCGAATTGAGGCAGTCTGAGCACATAGAAGACACTCAGTAAATACTTTTAGAATGAATGCATGATTAATCATCATTTTTTAAACTGTCAAATACTCAGCATCATTATTTACTATGACACTGTATAAAAGTGTTTGTCTTTCCCTGTTAAAGGGAACAATACCTGGATATTGCCTAAATAAAGAAAATGCTTAGAGAATTCAAAGTAGGCTGAAGGGCTATTTTCAGAAAGCTTAAAGGGATATACAACTCTAGTCTCTTATATCCATGAGAATTCCTTATAAAAAAACAACATGAAGTCACAAGAGGTCCTTCACCTGAGCAGCACCAGTTATCACAGCAGATTCCAGATTCTGACCCTTATCTTCAAAATGAATGATGCTGAGAATCTAAGAAATAAACAAAGGGGATAGCGCTCCTTTCTGACCTCAAGGGATACACGCTTTGAAGTGAAGAAAAGAGGAAGAATTTCACTTGCTTCGTGAAAACAAATGAAACTGTTCAGTGTATTTGCCTTCTCACTGGAATAAGTGAGCCATGTCCAGACAGGCATAGTACAGAGAAAAGTTTGTTGGTTGGCTAGATAATTTCAGTGGAAGAAATCCAGTACTGAGAAAAAGAAATACAATTGCAAAATTTTCTATCACACATGAAAAATCCTCAAATATATTAAAAATCTGTGATTAAAGAAAATGAATAAATATTAACTGCTCCTATTATCGACAGCAGTACATGTTTTTTTCTTTGCACAGGTTCATGATACTACTTTCCTGTTTAACTGCTTCCTCAATAGTTTTCTTACAGCCTACCAAAAACTAAGGGGAAAAGATTTTAATTAACACGATTTAGAGTAAAAATTTTAATTAACCTTCCTAACAAACATGAAAGAGGGACCAACAGCAGGTCATCTGGATGGGAGTGGAGGAAGTCATGGCTTAGGCTGAGGATGATGTTTCTTTAGACCAAGTAAAGATGCTGGCCATCGCAAACATAAGGTAGTGAGTGAGTGATAGTTGCTCAGTCATGTCCGACTCTTTGTGACCCCAAGGACTGCAGCCTACCAGGCTTCTCTGTCCATTGAATTCTCCAGGCAAAAATACTGGAGTGGGTTGGTAGAGAGTGAGGAAATAAGCAAAAGCTGATGTCATGAAAAGCTGGCAATTTCTGTATTTTAGGAGTCTCAGCTTCATGGTAAAGCTTCATTATTTTATCTGAATTTTTGTAGATTTTCAGTGTGACACAAAATAAAATAAAGTTCAAAACACATTCCAGAGACATGTGTAACCATATAATCACCTCTCTTAATTATCCCTGCTAATAGGGAATATAGTGGTAAAGACCACTCCAAATATCTTTATTTGGACACTACCTTTCTGTGGATTTAATGGAGTTTGAGATAGAATTGCATACTTTATACTAGTTTCAAAGGTACAATATAATAACTTGATATTCATACATATAGTGAAGTGATCAACACAATAAACCTGTTTGACGTCCATCACCATATATAATTACAGAATTTTTCCTTAAGGTGAGAACTTCTAGGATCTACACCCTTCAGAACTTTTAAATACACAATAGAGTATTATTAACTATAGCCAACGTGCTGTATATTATGACATTTTATAATTAGAAGTTTATATATTTTGGTTCCCTTCACCCTTTCCTTTAGCAACTACCAATCTATTCCAAATATTTTTTAAAAAACCATTTAAATTGGGCTATGAATATAGTACAATATCAACATAATATAAAAAGTTGATGAGCAGTAGGAATTTCTACCTTGGGTTTGTTGCTTGTAACTGCTTCTCTTATTTTTCTGAGAAGTTTATGCTCACGATACATGGACACTGAAGAGAAATGATGCATCCCTGGAAATAAATTAGGGTCTGAGGGAACATGAAAGCTGAGACGTTTCCATTTGGAGGGTCTCTTCCACTCTAACATTTAGGAATCTGTGTCTGGAAGACAAAAAAGTTAACAAGTAATCAGTGGATTACCTATTACACAGAAAAGGGAAAAGAAGTTTTCTAAGAACGTTTGATCTTCAAAGTCAGAAATAAACATTAAATAAATTTATGAGAGGAAGCCAACTATGGGGAGTGTTTTGGTGGCAAGAACCAGTTGGCTTAGAACCAACTGGCTCAAGAGCAGAGGAAAATATTTCAGGGAAAATAAGAATAGAAAATTTAAAAGAAAGATGATAGTATATTTGATTTGTCAATAATTTAATATTTGAAAACTTATGAAAGGGCATTTCTACACATTCACATAAAAAAAAAGTCCTGGTCCCACCCAAATATCCATGCACAATTGTATTTTTAGTGTATGATACATAAATAGCCTAAGCAAGTCTAGCTCTAAACATGTTTCTCAGGTATATTTCATGACAAATTCCCAAGCTGAAGGCAGAGTAAAACTGAAGAGGCTACTGCCGCTTCCATGATAACCATGTGGGCAGCCGCAGGGTGATTAGGTGAACATAGAATGGCTATGAGCTTCTTGTAGGCAGAACTAGATATTACTCACTTTTGGAAACCCTGTACCTACTATAGTGCTTTATACATAGTCACTACTGGATCAAAGTTGACTAATAAACATACACCTTATGGGTGTATAATCATAGGTAGCTACCTGGATTGGGAATAAGTCACAAATTGAAATTCAAGTTATGTTGGTAACTCGTTCTGTGAACTTTCATAAATCAGTTCCTGTCCATTCAGTCATCTAGTAAAAAGGCTGCCTGTTGGAATATTTAATGATGTATCTAATGTGCATTGAAGTCTCCATATAAAAGTACTAAATTACTTTTATTATTAACTAAAAAAACCATTCTTTGTATTTACCAAAATGCCTTTCATCTTGAAAGCACTTCCAATCATGGCAAATTACTCCTAATCCAATATTTTTCTAAAACCTTGACACATTCTAAGGACTAAAAATATATCTATAGCTCTCATTTGTAATTATTGTTTTTATCCAGTTTTATGTAGCTTCACTGTAATAATTTTATTTTATTTATTTATTTATTTTTAAATTTTATTTTATTAGTTGGAGGCTAATTACTTCACAACATTTCAGTGGGTTTCGTCATACATTGACATGAATCAGCCATAGAGTTACATGTATTCCCCATCCCCAACCCCCCTCCCACCTCCCTCTCCACCCGACTCCTCTGGGTCCTCCCAGTGCACCAGGCCCGAGCACTTGTCTCATGCATCCCACCTGGGCTAGTGATCTGTTTCACCATAGACAATATACATGCTGTTCTTTTGAAACATCCCACCCTCACCTTCTCCCACAGAGTTCAAAAGTCTGTTCTGTACTTCTGTGTCTCTTTTTCTGTTTTGCATATAGGGTTATCGTTACCATCTTTCTAAATTCCATATATATGTGCTAGTATGCTGTAGTGTTCTTTATCTTTCTGGCTTACTTCACTCTGTATAATGGGCTCCAGTTTCATCCATCTCATTAGAACTGATTCAAATGGATTCTTTTTAACGGCTGAGTAATATTCCACGGTGTATATGTACCACAGCTTCCTTATCCATTCATCTGCTGATGGGCATCTAGGTTGCTTCCATGTCCTGGCTATTATAAACAGTGCTGCGATGAACATTGGGGTGCACGTGTCTCTTTCAGATCTGGTTTCCTCAGTGTGTATGCCCAGAAGTGGGATTGCTGGGTCATATGGCAGTTCTATTTCCGGTTTTTTAAGAAATCTCCACACTGTTTTCCATAGTGGCTGTACTAGTTTGCATTCCCACCAACAGTGTAAGAGGGTTCCCTTTTCTGCACACCCTCTCCAGCATTTCTTTCTTGTAGACCTTTGGATAGCAGCCATCCTGACTGGCGTGTAATGGTACCTCATTGTGGTTTTGATTTGCATTTCTCTGATAATGAGTGATGTTGAGCATCTTTTCATGTGTTTGTTAGCCATCTGTATGTCTTCTTTGGAGAAATGTCTGTTTAGTTCTTTGGCCCATTTTTTGATTGGGTCATTTATTTTTCTGGAATTGAGCTGCAGGCGTTGCTTGTATATTTTTGAGATTAATCCTTTGTCTGTTGCTTGGTTTGCTATTATTTTCTCCCATTCTGAGGGCTGTCTTTTCACCTTACTTATAGTTTCCTTTGTTGTACAGAAGCTTTTAAGTTTCATTAGGTCCCATTTGTTTAGTTTTGCTTTTATTTCCAATATTCTGGGAGGTGGGTCATAGAGGATCTTGCTGAGATTTATGTCGGAGAGTGTTTTGCCTATGTTCTCCTCTAGGAGTTTTATAGTTTCTGGTCTTACATTTAGATCTTTAATCCATTTTGAGTTTATTTTTGTGTATGGTGTTAGAAAGTGTTCTAGTTTCATTCTTTTACAAGTGGTTGACCAGTTTTCCCAGCACCACTTGTTAAAGAGGTTGTCTTTTTTCCATTGTATATCCTTGCCTCCTTTGTCAAAGATAAGGTGTCCATAGGTTCGTGGATTTATCTCTGGGCTTTCTATTCTGTTCCATTGATCTATATTTCTGTCTTTGTGCCGGTACCATACTGTCTTGATGACTGTGGCTTTGTAGTAGAGTCTGAAGTCAGGCAGGTTGATTCCTCCAGTTCCATTCTTCTTTCTCAACTGTAATAATTTTAAAGCCTTTCTCTGGTCTCTTACTTTTTTCAGGATTAATTAAGTATTTACATCAGAAGGGGTACTAGATAAAAAGGAATAATGTAGAAGCCCTTACACTCACTATTAAGTTCAGCGGCAAAAAGACTTTAACTCTGTTCATTGTAGTCAGATTCAAATAAATCTGAAGAAATCACTGACCATTTTCCAGACTCTCAATCTCTGGACCATTACTGTCCCTGGGGACATCGGTCAGTTCTAGTACTTAGGTGGCCCAGGAACACCAGGGGACAGCCACACTTAGTGAAAGAAACTTGAGTCCTTGGGAATCGCTGGACTCAATTAGTTCTTCTCGCACCTGAGAAGCCGGGTGTGGGGGCGGGTGAGGGGCCGGGATGGTGCAGCGGGAGCTATCAATAGGACATACTCAAGGTCCCTGTGAACTTCTGCTGTTCAAATCCAGGCCAGTCTTGGCTACTGGGACCTCAGCCATTTACAGGCATCCCACTAAGGGTCATGTGTGACGATAACACACTGAGGTTCAGTTTCACAAATGATACACATTTAGGTGTCTTCATTACTGACAGAGGGAAAATGCCAAGAGAAATTTTTAAAAAGCAGGAACCAATAATTGATTCAGAATATAGTTATGTCAAACAAGGCCCTTCATGTGTAAATCTATTACTCTATTAGACAATGTAATCTATTGTCTTCCCAGGCTTGTACTTAACATAAAACAATGATCACTTTGAAAGCAAAACACCTTTAATATTTAAAGCATATCACATGAGGACATTGGTTGGAAAAGGAAAAGTTGAAAAGGAACTTTTGTTAGAAATTTGAAAATGACTAAGTAGAGATCTTCATGTCAAAATAGTTGTAAAAAAGATTAAAATTGTATGATTGACAAAAGGAAAAGTCAATCTCTCTTTCTTTTCCTTCTCTTTGCCTCATGTATCAAAATTAATAAATTCACCCAAAGTGAAAATTATTCCAAAATACATACTGTAAATTTTTATTTACAAATAAAATACATGTGTTGTTATATTGCTCATTGTTCATTGATTAAAATGCACTTTGCTTACTTAAAAGTTTTATTTTGTTGCACATACATTAATTTAGGAAAAAAAGAGATGGATGCTCTATCCCCTCTAACAATTACTTCTTTCTTGGCTTTCCAAAGTAGGGAAAAATAAAGTATGAAGTTTAGCAAGATCAAAGGCAAACCTATCCTGTACTTCATCAAAATCATCTATCGATACCACATGCATAAATATTTATGTGAATGGTGGCTCAGATGGTAAAACATCTGCCTGCAATGCAGGAGACCCAGATTCAATCCTTGGATTGGGAAGGTCCTCTGGAGAAGTATATGGCAATCCACTGCAGTACTCTTGCCTGGAAAATCCCATGGATGGAGGAGCCTGGTAGGCTACAGTCCATGGGGTCACAAAGTCAGACATGACTGAGCAACTTCACTTTCACTTTTCATAGGAAGCTATGTCTTTCTTGTGACCCTTTAGAACATTGCCAGAACTACTTTTTATTTGTTTTATAGATACTCAATCAATAGTGATTAAATACTTTCCATCAACATAATGTGATTTTTTTCCCTAAATTTTGATAACTGATCCCAAATAAATTAATAAACCTTAATGTGTTTTTGAAAAGTATATAGTTCTTACACAAAAATAATTTATATCAGTAAGTAACAGTGGGGTGATGTCTATAGCTTGGAGATATAGCAGCAATACAGAGATAATAAGGGTGACTAAACACAGATTACCATCCGTGTCAGTTATTCTTGGTTCCCAGTCCACTTGTCCTTTACCACAAAGGCAAGAAAAGCTAAAAACTCACTCTCCCAAGGCCTTACAAGTAGATGTAGCCATGTGACACAGTTCTGGCCAATGAAATGTAAGGAGTCTGTAGAGTGTGTTTAGGAAATCCTTCCTTTTCTTACTGTAAGGAGTATAGCCATCTTATATGGCTTGCAGCTGCCCCTTCCCCTGCTTCCTGATCTGAGAGCTGAAGTGATGCCTGGAGCTGTAGCAGCCGTATTGGAATCAAATGGGAACAAACAAGACAATCAGTGATGCTGGTGCTGACATCACTAAGACAAGATGCTGACATATTTCCCTTAGCCACATCCTCCCAGATTTTGTGTCATGTGCGAAAAATCAAATCCCCTATTTTTAAGCTACTACCAGAATCTCTGTTGCTCAACATTGAAAGCTTTTGTAATGGATAAAGAATTAATAAAGGTGTTTTTCAATACACAGAGAACTCCCAGAGGTTCAAAGAAGGAAATGACATGAAGCAGAAATACAAAGGAAGTATTTGGAAAAGACTGTTGCTGTTATGTAGTTACTAAGTCATGTCTGACTCTTTTGTGACCCCATGAACTGTAGCCCGCCAGCCTCCTCTATTTCCTAGGCAAGAATACTGGAGCGGATTGCCATTTCCTTCTGCCGGTGGAAAAGACTTGGCATTTGTTAAAAGCACAATTGACTGGGATAAGAAACGAGGGTGAATTTCAGGTAAAAATTGTGTTATGGGCAAAAACCCTGAGAAAAATGTAAAAACTATTTGTTCTTTTATCAAGCCATCTGTTCACAAGCTCATTTTGCTTAGCTTTATTTAAGGCTAAGGACTGATTTATATACCTAATGCTTACCAAATACAACACAGTCTCAGTAATACTTACAATATCACAAAAATAACTGATTTGCTTTGTACTTTTGGGAAAAAAATTTCTGCAAAAGTATAAATAAGAAGTATTTTGCAGTTTGAAACTCCACATGATACTATTTTTTTATGATATATTTTAAGTGCTATTTGCATAACTTGTGTTTATTAAATTTATTTTACATTTATCTTGTTTTTCTTTCTTTACTGTGTTTCTATCAACTAGGGAAACAAAAACATCCTAATTCCATTTAACCATTATAAATTATTATTTATTACAAAAAGAAACTATCAGTAGGCAATGAATCATTGCATGCTTCACAAACTTGATTGTTACATATATATTATAAAAATAAATACAATAATGAGCTCCTTGCCTCTGCATAGATATGGGCATCATAATTATAAGACTGTGCAGGCTTGAGGTCAAATCTCTGATGCTAACCAACCCAGGACAAAACTGCTGATTAAAAAACAAAATTAAATAGCAACAAAAATCCTATGCCGGGGATTTTTGTAGGGGAATGTATTTTGCAGAGGAATGTATTTTGACAAATTGCTTACTATATTGAAATATCTTTTCTCAGCAAAGATGCACAAATTCACTAAAAAACAAAAATGAAATCCTGGTGAGAGTTCTCCAAATTAAAAATAAGAGTTCTCCAAATTAAAAATAAGAGTTCTCCAAATTAAAAATAAGAGTTCTCCAAATTTAATTCAAGGTTAAGGAGGACTAATTTAGTTATCTATTCGGAGTGCAAGAACACTAGATAACTGGTGTTAGAGGGGAAAATGGATTTTTATTCTCTGAACTCCTCCAAATACATAATTTTGGAATTATCCCAATTTATATACTCCCTGATGGCTCAGATGGTAAAGAATCTGCCTGCAGTGCAGGAGACTCTGGTTCAATCCTTGGTTGAGAAGATCCCCTGGAAGAGGGCAAGGCAACCCACTCCAGTATTCTTGCCTGGAGCATCTGCCTGGACAGAGGAGCCTGGTGGGCCACAGACCATGGGGTGGCAAAGAGTCAAACAAGACCGAATGACTAAGCACAGCACAGCACATTTCTGGAAACATGATTCATTGTGCAGTAGTAATAGCTATGGATGTTTTGTGTCAAGACATCAACACCAAAAAGTCTACTGTGTCTCAGTCTTCTCAAGCAAATTAAATAGTCTTAATAAGTTACTTTAGTGTGAGTTGAATATTAAGGTGAATTACATAAGAAAAATAAATGCATGATGATGCATAATGAATGGCCTCTATATGTGCTGCATGTTGCTCTTGTGCTGCTGGCAGATTCTTTACCACTGAGCCACCAGGGAAACTCATAATGGCTTCTAAGATAGCTATTATTTTTTAAATTCTGAATAGTCCAAAACCAAAATGACAGATTAAACATGCTAACATAAGTTTCCTATGTAGAGTAGAGCTATAAAATATGTGAAATTATTTTTAATAAATAAACTATTGTTATACTGAAGTGCTAAAAGGGATTAAAACTATGACAAACCTAGACAGAGCATTAAAAAGCAGAGATATTACTTTGCCAACAAAGGTCCATATAGTAAAAGTTATGGTTTTTCCAGTAGTCATTTTGGATGTGAGAGTTGGACCATGAAGAAGTCTGAGAGCCAAAGAATTGATGCTTTTGAACTGTGGTGTTGGAGAAGACTCCTGAGAGTTCCTTGGGCAGCAAAGAGATCAAACCAGTCAATCCTAAAGGAAATCCATTCTGAATATTCATTTGAAGGACTGATGCTGAAGCCGAAGCTCCTTAGAAAAGACCATGATTCTGGGAAAGATTGAAGGCAGGAGGAGAAACAGACAACAGATGATGAGATAGTTGGATGGCATCACCAACTCAATGGACCTGAGTTTGAACAAGCTCTGGAAGATGGTGAAGGTCAAGGAAGCCTGGTGTGCTGCAATCCATGTGGTCACAAAGAGTTGGACACAACTGGGCAATAGAACAACAACAACTAAAAGGGAACTTACTGGAAAGATGCCCTATTTTACTACATTAACTAATGGGAATCTAAAAGAAAGTAAACCAAAAATAGCTGTGTATTTGTCATTTTAATTAGTATTTATTGTAAACCCTTAACCCTGGAACTTACATAGATATGTATATATGTACATACGTACCTGTGCATATATTGGCTTTATTGTCCCTTAATAGTTTCAGAAAGTTAATCTATTTATAGTTAAAACATATCAGCCTTGGGATCTGACTCTTGATAGTGTCCTAGGGTCAAAGACTAACTTATTTTACTTTTGAAGATTTTTAAGCCTCTGAAGATTATCTGCATTTGCTGTGTCTGTTACATGTTGAATTTTATTCAGTAAACACTGCACAGCTGAGAGCGAGGGTCAGACCCAGACATGCCCCTCTTCTCAAACCTCTCTGACCTCCAAGCTTAAGTATCCTATTTTTAACAAAGCCAAGGAATCAATTTGTTTCTTTCCACCTTTCTTTACCAACAACAAACAGTCCATCCTCTGCAGTGAAGCTGGCAAACCTCCCAACACGGCAGCCAGTAGGAAGAGGGTATTCTGTCCCCATAAAAGAAGCAGTGGTTTTTCTATCCACCCTTGGCTGACAGGTATGGGGGCGGCTAGGCAGTCCACCAAGAGCAGATCCACGATGTGTGTGCCCAGATATGTCTGCACACTTCTCTCTCCCCTACTCCTCCTTGGCTTCTTTTCTGGGTGGCCATTAGTCTTTAGAAATCCGGTTCATGAGGCAAAACTGATTTCAGCATAAATGAGGGAAACCCTAGTAAGTTAATGAATTCAATTTGATGCCTAAAGAGTTTAGCCAAATATTTCTAAATTTTCCTAGTCTATTGTAGACATTACTTTTCTGTTTCATTTCTCTCAACCTAATCGTGCTAATCTTTCATATACCAGCACTTTTCGGGGGAAGAATTTCCATTATCACTGCCTCCTTGGTGAAAAGTCCACATTCTTAAGTTCAGACTTCTTTTCTTTTTTAAAGTAGACTTTATTTTTAGAGTAGTTTTAGATTCACAGCAAAATTAATCAGAAGGTACAAAGATTTCCTATATACCTCCTGCCCACCACCCATACGAGTATTGTGGCCGCCATTACCTATATACATTCCCCACAGAGTGGTATATTTGTTATAACTGATGAACCTACATTAATATATCATCACCCAAAGTCCATAGTTTTATACTAGGGTTCACTTTTGCTGTTGTACATTCTATGAGTTGGGACAAACGTACTTGACATTTTAATCCTCAGTAACTATCCAAGTTATTCACCATTACAGAGGGAAATTTTTATAAACATATACATTTTAAGAACTAATTCTTAAAACCAAGTTAATCATAATCAGATTCCTTCAACTTTTGGTGGATTCACAAAAATTCACATTGCTGTTGCCGATAACCTGTTTTCTAATGCCTCAAATTTTTTGATAGAGTTAACTGAAAGGCTTAGTATTTGTTTGGGATTTTTTGTTTGTTTATTTTGGCTAATTTTGTTTACATTTTTAAAATAACAGAATAAAATAGTCAAATTGAAATAATATTCTCCTAAATTAATCATCTTCTTAGTTGAACTAATTGACCAGTTTTAATAGTGACAGTGTTATTAAACATAGTATAAAGTACCCAGTTTGAAAATTAAATTTGCTCAAAATATAGAAATTCAGAAAATGTAACTACAAGTATACATTGCCTGTGTACAGTAAAATTTGCATATCATTAATAGATCTTCATCAGACAAAAAAGTAACCATACTGCAGGAGTGTTTAAGTGATAATAGAGTGTGCTTTAAAAGCTTTGAATACATGGAACTATACAGAATAATATTTATGTTACTAGACAATGTGTAACAAGGTGTGGCTCTTGAGTGCCACATCAATTGTTATTTAGGTTCTTGAGCTTGTTCAGACATCTACCATTTCTTAACAAGGATCAGGAAAGAAGCCAGACTGAGATCATGGCAGGCTGCTGTTCGGCCAGGCAGAGTGTCAAGTAGGTTGCTGTGGTTTTCAGAGCCCCCTTCCCTTTGCCTGACCTTCCCCACGTGAATTCCCCACGCACGCCCCCCTCATTCCTTCACCCTTGTAATCTTCCTCGCTCTCAAACCAGCCTCCTCACCCCTCACCTATACTTCCTCCAGGAAATGATGGGATAGACTCACTTTCGTATATAAATAGCTGACAAAGCTTCAACGGTTATCATTCCTGAATTATATAAATTTTAGATAAACAAAAAATAAGCAAAGAATAAAACATTTACTTCTTGAATTTCAGGATCCTGGCAAATGAAGAAAGTATTTTTGCAGGGTGGTGGGGGAATAGGGTTGGCCGAGAGTGGGCATCTTCTCAGTAAAAGGAATGGAAAAGCTTTGTAATCTCACATTATTTTCAGAATTGCAGTAAATACTCCTATGTACTTAGGTCAGGTGAAACATTTCCCCATAAAATGTGTCTGCTAGTATTTGCTTATATCAAACAGCTGAGTAAGAGTCCAACCTACAGGCTGGTAACTTAAAGTATAATTATTTACATATAAGTCTCATTTTATCCTGAGTCATCCAGAATTACTGCAATCTACAGAAAAATATCTGGTTGTCCACTGCACACAGATGTTGATTTGTCATCTTTCACACTATCCCTGGTAACCTGTTTCACTAAGTCAACCCCGGTGCCTTGGTTCATATACAAAAGAGAGGAATTCCTTTTCCTCATCCTAGTATTATTATTTTTTTTTTTTATTACAAGTTAAGTGGTTTATTACACATAGAGTATAAAACAAGAGGGAAGCAGGCAGGGCACAATTTTTTTTTCTTTTTTTTTTTTTCCCCCTGAGTTTTTTGGTTTTTTTTTCCCAGTGGGTTTTGTCATACATTGATATGAATCAGCTATAGAGTTACACGTATTCCCCATCCCCATCCCCCCTCCCACCTCCCTCTCCACCCGATTCCTCTGGGTCTTCCCAATGCACCAGGCCCAAGCACTTGTCTCATGCATCCCACCTGGGCTGGTGATCTGTTTCACCACAGATAATATACATGCTGTTCTTTCGAAACATCCCACCCTCACCTTCTCCCACAGAGTCCCAAAGTCTGTTCTGTACTTCTGCGTCTCTTCTTCTGCCCTGCATATAGGGTTATTGTTACCATCTTTCTAAATTCCATATACATGTGTTAGTATACTGTAATGTTCTTTATCTTTCTGGCTTACTTCACTCTGTATAATGGGCTCCAGTTTCATCCATCTCATTAGAACTGATTCAAATGGATTCTTTTTAATGGCTGAGTAATATTCCACGGTGTATACCACAGCTTCCTTATCCATTTGTCTGCTGATGGGCATCTAGGTTGCTTCCATGTCCTGGCTATTATAAACAGTGCTGCGATGAACATTGGGGTGCACGTGTCTCTTTCAGATCTGGTTTCCTCAGTGTGTATGCCCAGAAGTGGGATTGCTGGGTCATATGGCAGTTCTATTTCCAGTTTTTAAAGAAATCTCCACAGTGTTTTCCATAGTGGCTGTACTAGTTTGCATTCCCACCAACAGTGTAAGAGGGTGGTTCCCTTTTCTGCACACCCTCTCCAGCATTTATTGCTTGTAGACTTTTGGATAGCAGCCATCCTGACTGGCGTGTAATGGTACCTCATTGTGGTACCTCATCCTAGTATTATTAATAGAAGAATGAAAACAGTATCTTTGTATTAGATAAGCAAGGAACAGATCAAGAGACAAAGGACATGAAAATATGTGACAATTAGGAGAATTTCGTGAAAGTATTGATGTCGCCTGACATGATGAGACTGTTGGCTCAATCCTCCCAATACTTGGTGAACTACATAAAGAAAGAGCAACTTCCAGAGCAGCATTATCCAAAATTCCAGTTCCTGTGTCTTGTCTCTGGCAATGGGCATAGAAAATAGTGTAAGATGCATCTGTCAGGTTTGAGAGCAGCTAATAAGAGACGCTTACTGCATTTAACCTTATATGTTTCATGAGCACCAAGGGTCACTGGCATTTTAGGCTGCACTGCTGTGATATAGTTTCCTTCCTTCCGTCCTTCCTTCCTTGCTTGCCTACCTTTCTTCCTTCTTTCCTTCTATTTCAGAACTATTTTCTATTTATTGGCTTTCCACCTCGACCCAGTGGCCCTTCAGTGACCCCTACTGTGGTTCGGTTTCCCAGGAGAGGCCACATAAACAGGGCAAGAGTTTCTGGAGGCTCCCAAGAATTTATGCGGAGAGAGGAGCGTTGCCTTGGCTGGGCAGGACATTGAAAAATGAGCTGTGTGTGGAGGAGTCTAAATGGTTCTTCCTAATCTGATGCCGCTTCATTCCCACGATGGAGGCCCCACAGGTCTCAAGGTAAGAATTCAGATAAATCACACATGGGCAGATCTCCTGGATGAGGCACAGAAAAGTGGTTTTTTTTTTCTGACAAGCCTCAATAAATAAAAATGTAATTCATAGACTAACAGAAACAAACAAAATGATGTTTACTAGAAGGCAGAACAGTGCAGCAGGAAGAGCTGGGGAAGCAGGAGGTGGGCTTCTGATTCCTCGAGAGTCCTGTAGCCTCAGACGTGTTGGTTACTCTGTGGCTCTGTTTTGCCAGTCTGTAAATCAGGTGGGCTGTGTCCCAGGATCATGGGTTTTTTTATTGCTTAAACATTTCATGCTACTAAGACTAGAAAAGTTGAGTTAAACATCCTATGTGTATTACATTTTTATTGCTGTGTAACAAATGACCACAAATTTAGCAGCTTAAAACAACACATTTAGTATCTCATATTTTCAACAGGTCAGGGGTCAGAGATAAGCAAAGCTCTGCAGGGGCTGCCATCTCGGTGTGCAATCTTGATTCTCCTCTAGAAGCTTAGCTCTCATCTGGAAGCTCAGCTAGTGGCTGCTTCCAAGCTCATGAGGTTTTGGCAACATCTGGTTCCTGTGGTTGTAGGACTGAAGGCCCTGGCTTCTAGCTTGATGTTAGCTGGAGGCCACTGTCAGTTCCTAGAAGCCAACCATAGTTCTTTGCCACAGGGCTTTCTCCATAGGCCCTCGGATAGAATAGCAGCTTGCTTTCTCAAAGCCGGCAAAGGAAAAAGAGAGAAAGCCTTATATAATGTAGTCACAGAAGTTACATCCCATCACCTTTGCCATATTTTACTGGTTAAAAGTCACAGGTCCCAGCCACACTCCTATGGCTGATTCATGTTGATGTGTGGCAGAGGCCAACACAATATTGTAGACCAATTGTCTTCCAACAGTTGTACTTTGTCCTATACTTCTCAATGTTGTACAATCATAATATTTGATAATTTTTAAAAATACAGGAAAAAGGCAGAAAAGTGGGGGAGGGGAATAAACAAGCACATGAACACCAAGATGCAGTGGTCAGGGAGACCATCTTAAAGTCTGTCTGCCACACTTTTGCATTTTTAAATTTTTTTGTATTTTTCTCACTCAGTCTTTCAGCAGATTCTGTCAGTTCAACATCCAGGACATACTCCATCTGCCACTTTTCATCACCTCCGTTTCCAACTCAGCCTCCCTAGTCTGTGTCATCATTTTCTCTCATTAACACTTCTGCTATAATCTCTTAAGTTGTCTCCCTCTCTGTTACTCTATTAGGTTAGAACTTTCCAGTGGACTTCCTGTTATATGTGGAATAAAACCCAAATGCCTCACTTGCATGACGTGGCCCCTGACTACTTCTGTGACCTCATTCACTTCTGTCTCCACTTTTTCTCATTCCATGTCTGCTACCACCAAGTCCATTCCCGTCTCAGGAACTTTGCACATGCTTCCTTCTGACAGAAATGTTCTTCCCTAAGTCTTTACAGGGTGGTTCCTTCTCGTCATCCATTCTTCACTCAAATTCTGCTTCCTCACAGACCTTCCTAACCACGCTAATCCTCTACCTGAGTTAGCTTACCCTTGTCCTACTCCAGGCATTCTCTGTTCTGACACTCCACTTTATTTTCTGCATAGAACTTGCTGCCATGTGAAATATGTGTTTTAATTGTTCAAAACTTGTGTCCTTCACTTAGAATGCAATGTCCATGAGGACAAGTCATTATGTTTCCAATAGTCCCCAGTGTCATAAACACTGAATGAAGAAAACAATGAAAAAATCTAAACTCAAATTTCAAAAATTAATTGAATAAAATTGGCTATCTAAAATGTGGACAATTTTATTGGACAATTTACTATATTGTCCTTAATTTTTGCAGTTTTCCATGAACTAATGACAGGTTTATCAATAATTACCACTTATTCCTATCCAACTTTTTGGAGACCATTACATTATGACACCATCCTTAAGGCAGAAAGTGAAGAGCAACTAAAAAGCCTCTTGATGAAGGTGAAAGAGAAGAGTGAAAAAGCTGGCTTAAAACTCAACATTCAAAAAACAAAGATCATGGCATCCGGCCCCATCACTTCATGGCAAATAGATGGGGAAGAATGGAAATAGTGACAGGCTTTATTTTCTTGGGCTCCAAAATCACTTCAGACAGTGACGGCAGCCATAAAATTAAAAGATGCTTGCTCCTTAGAAGAAAAGCCATGACAAACCTACCAGTGAACCAGCGAAGTTGCTCAGTCATGTCCAACTCTATGATCCCATGGACTGTAGCCTACCAGGCTCCTCCATTCACGGAATTTTCCAAGCAAGAGTACTGGAGTGGGTTGCCATTTCCTTCTCCAGGGGAGCTTCCCAACCCAGGGATCAAACCCAGGTCTCCTGTACTGCAGGCAGACACTTTACCGTCTGAGCTACCAGGGAAGAGCATATTAAAAAACAGAGACATTATTTTGCCAACAAAGGTCCATATAGTCAAAGCTATGGTTTTTTCAGTAATCGTGTATGGATGTGAGAGTTGGACCTTAAAGAAGGCCAAGCGTTGAAGAACTGATGCTTTCAAACTATGGTGTTGGAAAACACTCTTGTGAGTCCTTGGACTGCAAGGAGATCAAACCAGTTAATCCTAAAGGAAATCAGTGCTGAATATCCATTGGAAGGACTTATGCTAAAGCTGAAGCTCCAATACTCTAGCCACCTGATGCGAAGAGCTAACTCATTGGAAAAGACCCTGATACTGAGAAAGACTGAAGGCAGGAGGAGAAGAGGACGACAGAGGATGAGATGGTTGGATGGCGTCACTGACTCAATGGACATGAGTTTTACCAAACTCTGGGAGATGGTGATGGACAGGGAGGCCTGGCATGTTGCAGTCCATGGGGTCACAAAGAGTCAGACACAAATGAGCAGCTGAACAACAACAGTATTATTTTATCAACTCAATAGCAATTGTTTCCTTAAGAGAACCCTGCACCAAGTCTAAATATCTGGTAAGTGCTTGGAAAATAGATACCTTGAGTGATGGACTGAAAAAGGATGCACAAGCTTTAGAGCAAGATGTATAGGAGGGGTCTTCCCTGGCAGTCCAGTGTCTAAGACTCCATGCTCCCAATGCAGGGGGTTCAGGTTCAATCCTTGGTCATAGAACTAGATCCCACATGCTCCAACTAAGAGTTTGCATGCTGCAACTAAAGATACCACATGCCGCAACAAGGACTCAACACAGCCAAAAAAAAAAAAAAAAAGATGTACAGACAGCCATACTTCCAGGCATTAGGAAGAAACATCCTTTCCTCTTGTAGGAGAAATTCCTAAAATTGGTCACTTCTACCTGTAGAGAGTAACTGAAACTTATATGCAAAGGAGGTACGGTGGTACAGGAAAAAGAAGATTGATCCAGAAGCCAGGAGACCTGAAATTCAGACCTCATTCTGCAGCAAAAAATCCCAATTTAGAATGTCGTGTATCTGCCCTGAAGCTCATTTTCCTCATCTATAAAAAGACAGAATTCAGCTAGATTTCCAAGGTCCTCCAATATTGAAATTTTTTGAAATATATAAGTTCTATCAATCCATGAAAGCCTATAAAAGGATAGCTGCTGAGTTGAGCTATTGACCACTAATCACAGCATCTGTAGAAAGGAAGAGAAATTATCACCAACAATAACAGTTAACAGCAACCAAAGATGGTTCACCCTGTTCCTCGGAAATCATTCACATCGTCTTTCCATTGACAGTCCTATTATAGTGCTGACACTTGTCTTTCAGCCTGGTCATAAGTTACCATCTCAACAATAAACAGCTGAGCCAGCCTTCCCTGGTGGTCCAGTGGTTAAGACTCTGCGTTTCCACTGCAGATGGTCTGGGTGCATTTCCTAGTTGGGGAACTGAGATCCTACCTGCCACATGACCCTCCCACAGATGAAATAGAATAAAATAAAATAAACACCTGAGCCAAAGGCTAGGAGCTGTTTCAGCTCTCCACATTGTATTCTAAAAGCTACTTACACTACAGCTACTCATTTTGGAATTCTGGCAGCATGGAGGAAAAGTTTCTTTTATCTAGTCCACAGAAATAACATATTAAGACACAAAAAAGATTTACCGGTTTGAAGGCCAACAAACTAGTTGGGTAAGGTAGGCATGACTTTCTAGAAAGCTCTGGGAATCTCATTTTTCTAGTAATAATATGTGAGGGCTTCCCTGGCGACTCAGTAGTAAAGAATCCTTCTGCCAATGGAGGAAACAGGTGTTCGATCCCTGAATCAGGAAGATCCCCTGGAGAAAGGAATGGCAACCCACTCCAGTGTTCTTGCCTGAAGAATCCCATGAACAGAGGGGTCTGGGGGGCTACAGTCCATGGGGTCACAAAAGAGTCAGATACAACTAAGTGACTAGAAATAACAACAATAATATGTGGCCTATACATTAATTCATAGCACTTCAAAGTTGTTCCACTTGCCATGCTAATTTTGTCTGTCATTTCCTAAAATTATACTATTTAAGGTCATTCGTAGTCCATACTAAAACATTGCATGATATTCTAATTCATAGTAAAAAGGCAATTAAAATTACTTAAGAGGAAATTCGTCAGTTTTTCATTTTTATGGGTTGCCTAGTAACTAAGTGAATTAAAGAAATGCTCTCCTAAAGAAGTTAATCTTCAATTTGCTTATGCTTAATTTGCTTAAGGTTAGACCAGTTATAAAAACAACCTACATTAGTTTCCTCAAAGATAAAACTATCAATTCAGCCTTCTACTTGAAGATAGCACTGTGGTTTGACATAAATAATAGACAGTACAAAAACAAACAGGAGAGACTGACAGAGAGAGACTGACAAAATCTGGCAGACAATGCAAAACTAGTGTTTCTCAGGAAAAAGAAGAATAAACTTGCTTTTTAAAAAGCCCTTGAAAACAATTCTAAAATAATAAAAAGGCAACTATTTTATTTCACAGTCTCCAAATATTTCATGACTGTGTCATTGGAGTTTCTGATTCATTCCAATGACCATCTTCCTCTGCCTCTGCCCTCATTTGTAAGGCTTCAAAGTGTGTACAGACCACCCTGGGGCAGTTGATGGTGAAGATGTGGAAGATATTGCCCTGCAGGCTGCTTCAGTCTGTCATTCATGTGCTAATGAGAAACTACGGCAAAGTATATGAGGCCTGAGAGAAAAATGCAAGAAAAATTACAGATACAGCACGTTCCCCCTTCCCGGGTAGCTCAGCTGGTAAAGAATCTGCCTGCAATGCAGGAGACCCTGGTTTGATTCCTGGGTTGGGAAGATCTCCTGGAGAAAGGATAGGTTACCCACTCCAGTATGCATGGGCTTCCCTGGTGGCTCAGATGGTAAAGAATCCACCTGCAATGCGGGAGACCTGGGTTCAGTCCCTGGGTTGGGAAGGTTCTCTGGAGGAAGGCATGGCAACCCACTCCAGTATTCTTGCCTGGAGAATTCCCATGGACAGAGGAGCCTGGTGGGCTACAGTCCACGGGGTCACAAAGAGTCGGACATGACTGAGCGACTAAGCACACATGTAACTCAGACGACAGAGAAAGAAAGAGAAGGGAATAGATGGGGAGAGGGCATAAACATGAGTTGACCCGGTCATAAAAGCCTGTGTTGGCAGTGAGAAGTCATGTGAAGTGTGCATGTGCTTTCATCACTACCAGGTGAGCAGATAGTAGCTTCCATCTTCCTGTTCCTTCTGCCTATGTGTTCACAGATCCGTAGCTGAAAGTGTGAGACAGATGTTCTCTTCCAGAGGATCATTTACAAATCACAGCTCATTCATCACATGGAATGATTCTAAAACACTCTAAAAGGTTGCGATTTAATATCCCCAACAAATTAAAATGCTTCAGCCCTCTCCTAAGGGCATCAGGCACTGTTGCCATGGTAAAAATACTGAAGCTGGAGGTGGGGGCTCCGCTGTGATGATGTGGTTATTTAAGGCTATAGGAATCCACTGTCATCTGTGCCCCAAATTGTCTGGGTGTTAAGATTATCTCGAAAGCTCTAGAATGTGCTGTTGTAAAACTCCCAGTCAATTTCTGCCTTCTAGGTTGAAGACCTAGAATTTGTTTTTGTCCAAAAAGAACCACTCCTAAGAGTCTTTTACTCACTTAGCTGTGCGGCAGTAGGCAGAAATTTCCACCATCTCTCTCTGGGGCCTGGATTCCAAGTCACAGAGGTGCCAAGGGCCAAGGGTGAACAGGTCCCTGCTCTGTGAAGCATGTCTGAGATCGAGTAGTTTAAGCAACTCTGGCTTCATGCTTCTGGGTTCATGCTTAGACCAGTGACCTGGCAGCTTGACTGTGTTTCTAAGGAAGAGCTGAAAGAAGGAATAGCAGTGTTTCTTTTCAAGGCCACAATGAGGGGGTACACAGTGTCTGAAGGACTCCTGAGGCTGCTGGAGCAGTTAACCTTCACAAAGGTCATTAGTGATGAGGAAGCAACACACTGCGATGCCAAAAGCCTGAAGTGGGAGAATCTAAATTCTTACTCTGTAGCATATGTGTTGTGGTGCTTCAGGACTCTCCCAATGGTATTTGCAGAAAGAAACCAGCTGAATATTGGAGCTGGGCCAGTCACATAAGTTGAAAGTTTGTGTCGTGAAAGCCTGTATACAAAGGGGGAATTGTGATCTTACTTTAGTAACAGGTTGGAGAGATCAGGGACATATAGTCCAACATCTATATAAGTTTCTTGAGAGCAGACATCTCTGTGCCTTAGTTGATCTACAAATATGGGTAAAACATGGGTTTGAGGATTAAATGCATGTATAATTTATAAAAATATAAATTTTATATTTAAATCATATATAAATGTATGTTATATTTGTATGTAATTGTGTTTATGATATATTGCTGTTGTTCAGTCACTAAGTCATGTCCGACTCTTTGTGACCCCGTGAACTGCAGCATGCCAGGCTCCCCTGTCCTTCATTATTTCCCGCAGTTTGCTCAAACTCATATTCATTGAGTCAGTGATGCCATCCAACCGTGTCATTCTCTGTTGCCCTCTTCTCCTGCCTTCAATCTTTCCCAGCATCAGTGTCTTTTCCCATGAATCGGCTACTTATATAAAATTTTATATGATATAACACGCATTTCTATATGAAATTAAATGACATATATATAAAATCATTAAGTATCTGGCCACAGTTAAGAGATCAAAAATAAGTAGTAGCATAAAAATGTATATATTTATCCCCCTGCACAGAAGGAAAGAAGAGAGGTAGGAAGAGAAAAAAAGAGAGAAAAGAGAGGGATACAAGGATGGAAGAAGAAAGAATGAATGCATGAACAAGGGCAAATATTCCCTTGATATGTCTAGAGAACAGTGAGAATGTGCAGGGAAATAGTCTTAGTGAAATAATACAGAAAGTGCACATGTAACTAAAACAGCCCCATACGACACAGTTTAACCCACCTCCTATTTTGACTGTGGACAGTCCACATAACACTTTAGCGCCTACATCCACAAATAGTACATGACTGACAAGAGCTGCTCAACAGGAGCAGCGAGGTCACCCCAGACCAGAGGGGCTGCCTGGTCCTCTCAAGGGGGCAGGCCTGTGTTTCCAGTCTCTGATGTGGGCCCGGGAGGCAGCTAGTGGGAGAAAAGATGATGACTCTTCAACTGAAGGCTCCGTGTCACTAATCATCTGGTCAACATACTCCGAGGAACTCTCAAAAACACCCAGAAGGGAAACGAGTTTCATTTGAGCAAGCCAATGGGAGTTCAAATAATTTTGATTTATATATTAAGAGGAAGGACAATCACAGAAGGTGGAAAATATAAGGCACTCCAGTTGCCCTTGGGTCATCTTCAGTGTTCTACTCAGATTCCTTCTCGATGACTCCAGAGTCACATCATGACTAAGTGTAATTTTCTAAAAGCCTGACAAATGCTAAATTTGCTAAAACCAATCTACTTTCTTTATTTGAGGAAGAGAAGATAACTATTTGTAACTGGAGTCCTTACATGTTCAGTACTTCTTTGTAACCTCAGAGAATGATGGAAGGGAGCTCAGAAAGAGAAGAGTACTAGCATTTACCGAGCACCTGCTAAATTCCCTGGAGAAGCAAATGGCAACCCACTCCAGTATTCTCACCTGGAGGATTCCATGAACAAAGGAACCTGGCAAGCTACAGCCCATGGGCTTACAAAGTCGGACATGACTGAGCGACTATCACTACTAAGTTTCAAGTGCTTTATAAACTTTGTCCTCATTTAATCCATAACAATCTTCTGAAGGAGGCCTTAGAAATCCTATTTTGTAGATCAAGAAATTAGGGCTCCTGTTAACTCATCTGCCCAAGATTATAGTGTTTCTCATGCTTGAGTAAAAAACTGTTGTTGTTGTTGTTTAGTCACTAAGTCGTGTCCGACTCTTTTGTGACTTCACAGACTGTAGCCTGCCAGGCTCCTCTGTCCATGGGATTCTCCAGGCAAGACAGAACCTGGAGTGGGTTGCCATTTCCTACTCCAGGGGATCTTCCTGACCCAGGGGTCAAACCTATGACTCCAGCGTTGCAGGCAGGTTCTTTACCACTGAGCCACCAGGGAAACTTTAGTAAAACATTTTTATTTTTTTACTAAAAATAAATCATCAAGAATATGCCAAGTCCCTGGGTTAAAACATACTGATCCAAGATATGTTTTTAAAGGGCTTTTTGGTTATGCATTACAACTGTGAAAAAAATATTTTACTCATGTAAGGGTAAATAATAATTTTAAATGTCACCATGGAACTAAAAAGACATACCACAAAATACAAGGATCTGAAAATAATGTCTTTAGACCTCTAGTTATCCACAGATTCTTGAGAAACATTATTCTATCTTTTACTGTATTCTCATCATTTCAGACATCCATGAAAGAATTGGATGGTGCTCTATACCAGAATAAGTAGAATGTTCCATCATTAGAACTAATTTTTAAACTTACAGTCTGCCACCTGACATAAAAATCCATATTCTTGATTTCTAATTTGTATACAAACTTGTACAATATATATTTGCCATCTTTGCAAAACTTTGTCAAAATGAGTCAGCCTCAGAAAACCAAAGTCATGACACCCTCATGCTGGGTAAGGCCATTATTTTTGGACCTGGTTTCCCCCAGGGTGCAAACTGCTCCTATGAGCCATGTTCAACTGGTCTGAACAGCCTGAGACTCTTGCTGCCAAGTTGATCTGGCCTTTCTGCCCCTCCTGTCACAAGTCTCCTGGCTCTGGGCTCAATTTGAACAAACCAGTTATGACTGGCTCTCTATATCTCTTACCCCTGCAAAAGCAATTACATATACAAATTCCAAGGTTCAGCTCACATGTTGCAAACTTAAGTCTAAGAAAAAATGGGTCCCTTCAAGCAAGAATTTCCTTTATCCCAGAAACTGTGCCAACCACTACAGCAAAGATGTGATTTGGCCATCTTCCAGGACTCCAAGATGATCCTTTTTGGCACTGCTGGAGACAGACATCATAGCTGAAGGCGAAACATATATGTGAACAGGTAGAAAACACATCGTGTGAAACAAGTCCCAGGTCAGCGCCTTCTTCTTAGGAATTCAGACTTTATCGTCTTAAATTGCTCTTATAGATATTCATTAATAACTTTAAAAAAAATAACTATGACACCTAGATGTTAAATCCCATTAAAGAGAATACAGGGAGAATAATTTCTAATTGGGAATCTGGTCCCTTTTCCAATTGAGATTTCATTTGCTCCCCTTTAAGATAACTAATTCAAGTGGATTGAAGAACCTGACCTATTAGTAGACACTTGAATTACAGAGAAACTAGGTGAACTAACTTAGAGAACTATTAACAACATTTTTAACGTGCACCTATTGCCAGTTGGGGACTAATTAGACTGGACGCTTTACCTACTTATTTCATTGAATCCTAACTGGTCATGTGGGGTAGCTATTACTGTGCAATCCTAAAATCTCCATTTCACCTAGACAACCAAATACTGCAGGGCAGGGGAGCTCTGGAATCTGTCTATGTGGCCTTAGGAGACACAATAGAGGGGAATTGATGGACTTGCCTTGAAACTACATAGCAAGCGCAGTTCTGTTTTTGTTTTCTTAACTTTTTTATTGGAGTGTATACTTGCTTTACAGTGTTGTGTTGGAGAGGGAAATGGCAACCCACTCCAGTCTTCTTGCCTGGAGAATCCCATAGACAGAGGAGCCTGGCAGGCTACAGTCCATGGGTCACAAGAGTCGGACACAACTTAGTGACTAAACCACCACCCAGTGTTGTGTTCGTTTCTGCTGTACAGAAAAGTAAATCAGCTATATTTATATATTCCTTGGATATTTAGTTGTAGCTGGGAGAGGTGGCTGAAAGTGATGTGACCCCTTCCCCAGTCCTCCAGACTGACCTGTGAGCAGTACTGCTGTCCTGTGAAGACAGTGAGAACAGTGCTCTGGGAGGACAGGTTCACGATGGATCTTAGGATACACATGCTAAAAATGCTGAAACACACATGCTAAAACTATAGGACACACATGCTAAAAACGGTAGGATACACATGCTAAAACACACATACTTAAACTATAGGATGAACAGTCTAAAAATGCATGGGATAACTTTTAAAAGAAAAAAAAGGAGTTAGGAGAAAGTCTAAATTGCATTTTTCCAAAAGGAAAGAGCTGGTCGTGATACTGTAAAGACATGAGGTTTTCACCGCAGAATGGGAACTGTGGCTCACGTTCCCCAAGGGTATTTTTTCAGTTGCTTTCCCTGCATTACCAAGCAACTTACTTTCTGACCTAGATCTTTTCCATCTAAAATGTCAAGACATACCAATTTAAAGCATGGTGTCAGCAGAAAATGAAGTCCAAACTGTCTATTTTTTTTTCCTCTCACCATCAAGAGCTGAGCCAGCTGTTCTCATGTGCCCACTTTGGCAGGGAAACTGGATGCAAGTTTGTGGAAGAGAAGGATTGGTGGTGTCAAGGTTCACATAGGCCTGCTGAGGCCATGGTGCTTTCAACTCGCTTCAATTCCCCTGTGAATACTGGAAACCTCACTAAGTGATTAAAACTACAAAAAGAGTTTGGATTATACATGATTCTTGGACCTCTGTCTAGGGAAAAAAATAAACATTAAATCAGTCCTGTATGACATTTCATCTCTTGTAACGCTGGCAGAGCAATTTACCAAAAAAACGCAGAGCTAATAGGTTTCTTTCTTCCCCTCCCTCCTTCCCTTGTCTCTTCCATCTCTTCTTCCTTTCTTTGAAACAGAGTCCCAAACCATAAATGTGTTGTCCAATACCCACATACTGATTATTAAATTAGTTAAGAAAGATGAAACCGACAAGAAGTTTTTTTCCTTGAATACTGAAGTCCAGCCAGCGTCTGAGCTGTTTTCAGTTTGGGGTGTGTTTGTTTTTGATGAGTGTGAGTCTGCAGTCTCTGGGACTGCAGCTGATAGCTGGCATACGTCACTGGAGGTGTCAGATAGTGAGAGTCCCAAGCCCGTGGAAGGCTGAAGCATACAAGGCCGGATCTCCTCTCCGCTCTCCACCAGCCAGCTCCACTTCCTGCAATTCTTCTCTCATGTGCTTCTTTGTTATTTTGCAACTGTTGACCAAAAATGTCAAGATTGTTTGCTATCTCAAATCCCAAAATACCCATGACCTTAAATAGAATATACATGATTTCTGAAAGGGAAATGTAGCCTTGATGGCAAACTTTTCTATATAATCTTTTCCTCCCACGAAATCAGAGCTATCTTGAAAGAACAACTTAACAAAAATGTTATGTTTTATTGGGGAGTCAGATGATCATAATTTGGATAAGACCCAGTTTAATCAACCAACTAAAAAATGTTAACTTCAAAAGTGCTAGGTTGAATTAGAAATTAGATTTCTAACTTCCCCTCTCCTTTCCCCCAATAATAAAATATGAGCCAATATATGAGCCAATTATAAAATGAGAAACTTACAAATGTTTATCATCTCAAGCAAAATCTCAAGGATAGTTTAAATATTCACCAAAGGCAGGCAATTCTGTAGTAGAAAGATGAAGCTGCTGCCCACTTAGAAATATTAATAAAGTAAGTTATCAAACCAGGAGCTGGCCCTAGAAACGATTTTGAAGTGTGCATGGTTTTGTACACTTCTTTCCCTGGATTTCGGGTCTGTGCTCTCCACCCTCCTAACTGCAGCCCTTCCCCCTCGGCCAGCTGCTGGGTGGTTTGCACCAGTTTCCTGCACACGGCTCAGCCCTCTCTAGAGCTGCTCCCAAGGAGGGCTCATGGAAGAAGATTTCAGTCAGTATCTCACTGCTGGGACAGCTTGAGTAAAGCTGTTAATCTCATGAAGTGTGTTTTGAAGATAAGAAGAGTCTTATTTATGGAATAAAAGGCTTTTCTTTGTTAAAAGAACGTTTGGCCTCATTGTCCAGGTTTGGGATGGCGGTAGTTAGCGGGCGGATGATTCCCTATACTCCTCTTCAGAATGACTTCTGTTCTTAGGGAGATCCAGGCCCAGCAATGGCGATGAGTCTACAAAACCATGTCTTATACCATCTGCATTTGAGAGAAATGTATGTGTTTATGACACTGGTACTTTGCAAGCTTCCATTTCCCTGGCAGTGTAAAAACATCTTTTACAAACTGCCTTTTCTTTAAAACAAGGATAGTAAAGCTTTCACCAAAATGTTTTCATAGTCAGCAGCCTCATAATAACCAGTAAGGCAGACAGAGCAGGTCTTGTTCACCATTCTACAGACTGGGAAATCAATATTCAGAGAAATTCAAGACCACGGTAAGGGTCAAAAGAACCCAAGGATTCTCAGAATTCTTCCCTTTGCAAGGGAGCCTAAACATAAGACTCAGATTCCTGGATCCCACTTCTAAGAGGCCTGGAATCGACCTGGGAACCCACATGACTACAAAGATTTCCCCAGTGATTCTGGTGCTCAGACAGGTTAATTAATGAGGCAATAATAAGCAGGTGGGTACATAGAGGGAAAATGACACAGCATGGGTCTTCTGCAGTCACTCCTTGGTCAGCTCTGTGTTCAGCTGGATGGGTCTTCGACAGAGCAGGCCTCAAAAGGGTAGAAGAGAGATATAAAGAAAAACAGAGAATCCAGATTTGGTGAGAGAGCAGAGAGCTGAAGATTAATTCCTAATTTGTAGTCTACAGTCCTATCTGTACAAAACATTGATTCAGATTCTCCCAGCACACCAAAGGAAGGAGCCCAGAGTTGCTATGTTGATCCTTCACACAGTACTAGGGTAGAAAACCTGGGGAAATTCCTTCCAGAAACCCAGAGAGTCACCTTGGAGAACTGAAACCCCTTCCTACAATCCACTGCAGAGCCACTCCACATTCGGAAAGCACAAAATGCTCTCCTTCATGCCAATGCTTTAATAAACATATAACCTCAAGTCATCTGTTGGATTGTGTTAGATTCGAAAAGTAAAAATCATCCTGAGAATAAAAATCACTCAACAGCAGGAAGTCACCTGCAAGGTGGCTTTTTCAATCAGTTTACAGCGTGTTTTTGACCCAAGGAGAAATCTGATGAAGAGCAAAAAACTGGGAGCCAGACTGCCCAAGTGCAAATCCCAGCCCCACGACTTAATAGTATGTAAACTAGAGCCGGTTACTTTACCCCTCTGACCATCAGCTTCTTCATGTCATAGGGCCACTGTGAGGATTAAATAGGCTATTCTAGAATGAAGACAAGCACTTAGTCAATGTTATTTATTAGCTGTTACAATCACTACCCCTAGTTTTAACAGGTAGTAAGAAAACAATAGAATGCTTGTTGTTTCAATTTTAATGAGACACATAATCAGCAAATCTATCACCTAGTGTTCTTCAGGTACAAACACCATAAATCTACCCTGGTTAACAAAAGGAGGTTTTCTGGGAACTTGGAACAAATTGGAAGTCATAGGATAGCTCACAGAATAGAAGGCAAGTTGAAGAACCTGGTCTGAGAAAGGAGAGGACCCAGGCATTTATGGAGGTTTAGGTGCCAGGAACCAGCTGGCAGCCTCTTCGGGGCCCTGACCTTGGGATGAACAAGCCACAATTATTATTTCAGATGGTGTGTTGCTCCTTTAAGAGTCAAGTTCCAGAGCATCTATTGGCTCAGTTGGGGTCATATGCCATTCCCTGCCTAGGAAACAATGAGACATTCTAACTAGAACTCCCACTAAGACTCCAAGGGCAAGTAAGGAAAATCACAGTACTGTTAACCAGATGGAGAGATGCAAAGAGGACTGATATCCATCATTTTACCATCTGGTTATATTCAGAATAGTCTTTTCTACAATGGTGATTTGGAATCTGCTTACATTTTAGTTCCCTGGTGGCTTAGATGATAAAGAATCCCCTTGCCACACTGGAGACCTGGGTTTGACTCCTGGGTTGGGAAGATCCCCTGGAGAAAGGAATGGCTATCCACTCCAGTATTCTTGCCTGGAGAATTCCATGAACAGAGGAGCCTGGCGAGCTAAGGTCCACGGGATGGCAAAAAGTTGGACATGACTGAGCGATTAACACTTATTTTTCACTTCAGTTGGAATCTGCTAACATTTCACAACAGATACCAAGATATGTGTGATTAAGTCCTCTGGCTAGCCCCCAAAGGAAGCCAGTTTAACTTACAATGTGCCAGAAACATTAATAATATTCTTTAGTCAAAGCTCCACAAAGATTCTTAAGCCTGACCTTAAAATTTAAGCCCTTCCCTTTCAAACCTGTGTAGGTATTGAGGAAAACAGTGTTAGGAGCACATAGCCCACCTGAAGGTCCTGGGTACTGGTCATATTAATTCCATATTGATGCAGCAAGGTAATAATACCCCCCAAAAGGGGTGGGCAAGAACTGGATTCTGTGCCTCATTGAAAATAGCAATAGAAGCTTCCAAAGGGATATAAAGTTTTCAAAAAGTTAAAACTTGACTCTTCTAAATAAAAAATTAATACATCTCAAAGATTTTATTCAAATCTTTAATTAATGAGAGAACTAGGAAACTGGTAAAACTGGTGCACAGAGCATTTTGAGGAAGAATGTTAGAATATGATTTCTAGCTTAAATATTAAACTGGTGAATGTCTCACAGAAAAATGATACGTTAATCACCATAATAATAGGACTGCCTTTTATACTGGACGAAAATCATTTGCATCTTTACTGGAAACAAATCTATAAATAAACATGTAGCTTCCCAAAGTCTGAGCCTTTAATCAGTAGAAGAGTGAGCTTCAAATACAGGTGCATGCCTCAAAAATAACTAGGGAATCCTTGACGTGAACAAGGGCTGGAGGAGGAGACATGTCCACTCCCCTGGATATTTTTTTTTAAAACAAGGGGATGTCAGCAGAGAAAACAAGAATTCAGTGGCAAGAAAAGTGCTCTGATTGCGGGGGTATCACAGGTAGAAAAGGTCTTTTCCCAGTGTCAGGTGACAGGAGGGGAGGCCTTTCATGTGTTATACAGGGAGTCAGGAACACATGTCAGCCGTTCTTGAAGAAAAAACCATAATGAACACTTACAACGGTGACAAGTTGTGGGTGGGTACTGTATAAATAAAGAAGACCACTGAAAGGCTTGTGTGGATTACATACTAGATTAATTGCATCATTAAAATGTTTTGTTGGTTAAATACCCTTGCTATGTGTCTGATGCTACTCAAATTTTACTGTCTAATTAATTATTTAGGCTTCTGTCCCTTTCTGGGGCGGGGGGGGGGGGAACAGAATGTCGAAAGCATTTTTCTTTCTTAGCTCTTTTAGGTTTTGAAATTCCTAAAAATCAGTCTTTTGTCTTTTAAGTCCTGTAATTGAAGGACAGAGCAGCAGAATTCCAATAATATCTGCTTTAAAACTACAATTTTAAGTTTATTATCCTAGAACAGAAATATCTTAATATTTAGGAAGTCATATTTCTCAGGACATCAAAATGGAATGAATTTTTACTTTCTAGAATTGCTTTCTTCTGCTATTTGACACAAGGAATGGATTAGATGACCTCTAGGATCCTTTATGTTATTGCAGTCCCAGGGTTCTATATCAACTAAATTTCCCAAATAGTCTTATAACGCATTTCAGGGTCAGATCGTTAAAACTGTACACTGTGGCAGATTGGAGCAATTCATTTTTAAATTTCCTGTTATCAACACATTTTTTTTTTATTTATTTTTATTAGTTGGAGGCTAATTATTTTACAGTATTGTAGTGGTTTTTGCCATACATTGACATGAATCAGCCATGGATTTACATGTGTTCCCCATCCTGATCCCCCTCAACACATTTAAAATATAAAATATGTGCTAAGAACATTTACCATACTTTGTCAGCTAGCTTACAGGTACCTTAAGAGCTGGAATCCTATCATCTTGTGCAAATATAAGTCTAACATGATGCTTCGTATACTATAGATGTTTAATAGTTATTTTTAAGTGAATTAATGAATATTGTCAAATATCCAGAGATAGATATATTCATTAGAAAAATTAGTAAAATTATCACATTGCTAACAAGTGCTCAGTTGTTCCTGACTCCGCAACCCCACAGACTGTAGCCCACCAGGCTCCTCTGTCCATGGGCCTTTTCCAGGCAAGAATACTGGAGTGGGTTGCCATTTTCTTCTCCAAATTATTGTGTTAGTTTCCCCAAAATTGAAAAATCACTCTGAGAATATTGACAAGGTGCATGTTTAAAAATTTATCTTTTCCCATTTAAGACTAGTTTATATTTTAGAATATGAAAAAGACAGAAAATAAAATCCTTTGCTATTAACTGCTACATGACCAGTAAAGCAATGACTCAAATATTATCTGTCTATCTATACACATGTGGATTTCCCTATATCTCAGATGGTAAAGAATCTGCCTGCAATGCAGGAGGTCCAGGTTCAATCACTGGGTCAGGAAGATCCCCTGGAGAAGGAAATGCAATCAATTTCACTGTTCTTGTTTGGAAAATCCCAAGGACAGAGGGGCCTGATGGGCTACAGTTCATGGGGCCACAAAGAGTCAGACATGATCAAGTGACTAATACACACATATATGCACATAACTGAATCACTTGGCTGTACACTTGAAACTAGCAGAACACTGTAAATTAACTATACTTCAATTAAAAAATTTTTAAGGAAAAAAGTAATGGATAAACAATAAGATCCTCCTGTATATTCAATATCTGTAATAACCTATAATGGAAAACAACATGAATATACAGTAGGATCTTGCTGTCTATTTTATTATTTTTTTAATAGTTTATGTTTTAGAATATCTAAAAGAAAACACAGAAAATTGAATCCTTTGCTATTAATTGCTACGTTACATGTAAAGCAATGACTCAAATATTATCTGTCATATATATTTGCTATATGTCAGAAACTAACACAATATTGTAAATTAATTATACTTCAATAAATAAATTAATTTAAAAATAACAAAAAATTGAAAAATTTCCAAAATAAAAGTAAGTTTAAAAATTACTAATAGGGTTAGACGTCTACACAGTAATCTTCTCCAAGATGTTTCTTCAGCATATTTCAGAGCATCTAAACTATTTTTTACTATGTTTTATCTCATTTATTCCTGGTCACTATCTGCAACTATCACAAAATTAAGAAGTTTTCTGTCTATTTTTTTCCTGCGTTTTTTTTTTTTTGCCTAAAAGTAGTAAAGAATTAACTTCCAACCTTCTGGGTCATAGTTCTGGGGGAAAACATTATGCTCCTCTTCTAAAGCTACCTAAGTTCTGCTTTAACAGCCTTTCAATGTGTATCTTCTGGAGAGCCATTTCAAAATTAAAAGCAGATGTTGAAAAAAATTCTTTGTCTGAGACTAAACTATAAAACTTCTGGAAGTCTAACTGTGGTTAGGTAAAACAATAAAATTTCATGCTAAAAGCTGGCTTCCAGGAAAATGATTCCATTTTGTTTGGAAAATGCTGTCAGAATTCATACTGATGAACTCAGGCAGTGTATTTATAAACTATCTCTTTTCTTGCTTTTAAAGAGGGGCATAGAGCATGAAATTGGGGGGGGGGGGGGGTGCACTGGAGAATACACTTTTGGATCCACAGAAAAGTTCCTGATTCATTCATCCAATAAACACTATTTCCATCTTCTCAGACATTGTTTCAGGTGCAGGTGATAAATAGTGAACTAGATACACAAGTGGCCAGCCCTGAAGACTTTACAGTCTCATAGCTGAGACAGATAATAAACAAGTAAACCAACAAATCAAAAAATTTAATTTTAATTGTGGAAAGTAACATGAGAGCAGTAAAAAGAGTTCATAATAAGTAGTAATGGGGAAAGAGAATCACTTTAGATAGGTTCATCAGGAGAATCCTCCCTGCACAGCTATATTGATCAGAACTCTTTGTGTTCTAAATAACAACCACAAAAAAACAAAACAAGAAAAACTTGGCTTAAGAAGAATTTATTGCCTTGTCTGGGAATAGGCCTCATTTCCTGCAGGGTTTGGTCTGGCAGCTCAAAGTCCTTCCGGCAGATTTTCAGCTCGCCTCCCATCTGTGCGGTCCTCACTGATGAGATCATCCAGAGGTCCTCACAGTCACTGCTCTCCACTCCTTACCCCAACTCTCCCCTCCTACAGGAATGCACAGGTATGCTTCCATTCCAGAGCAGAACTACTGTTCAAGAACCCAGAGGAAAAGGGGAGTCTCTTTCAAAACCTCTCAATGAATAGGAATTAAATTTTCTTTCTCAGAAACCCTGATAAACGTCTTCTCACATCTCCTTGGTTCTGACTGGGTTATAAGCCCATCCCTAAAGCTCTCACAGTGGCCCAGGTAAGGGAATATGCTTATTGACTTACACCAGTTGGGACCGCACCTGGAGCTGGCCATGGGGTCCATCCCACCTAAACCTCAAGCTTGAAAGTGGGATCAGGGTGGAACTCCAGAGGAAAACTGGGTCACTCTTTTACCAAAAGAAGAATGGATGGATGTTGGGTACAAAACAACTGATGCCTCTGTAAGGAGGTAACCTTTAAACTGAAAGCTGAAGAAGCCCATCATGTGCTAAGTCAATAAGGCAGGATTCCATGCACTGGAAATAACAAGTTGAAACATTCCAGGCAGAAAAGAAAGTGGCATCTTTAAGGCACAGACAAGTATAGGTAGTTATAAAATACAAAAGCTAAGATACTTTGATCAAGAACTCATCTAACTACAAAAGATAACTGCTTTGAATTTGCTTTCCCATAATCAGATATTGCCCCTTGTATAGTAAATAGCTTACATGAGCTACTTCAATAGTACAAAACCATAATATGTCACAGAGCCATTTGTGGCAAGATTTTTTGGTCTTTTTACCGTGATTATCAGGGCTTGCCTTGTGACTCAGACAGTAAAGAATCTGCCTGCAATTCAGGACACCTTGGTTTGATCCCTGGGTTGGGAAGATCCACTGGAGAAGGGAATGGCAACCCACTCTGGAATTCTTGCCTGGAGAATTCTACGGACAGAGGAGCCTCGTGGGCTACAGTCAAAAGGGTCACAAAGAGTCAGACCCAACTGAGCGACTAACACTTTCACTTTCACTGTGTTATCATAAAAAGATAGATGGTAGGTAGAAAGAATACATATAAAATATGTAGTTATAAGAAGACCAAACTGTCCTATAGCTTACATTTTTCACTTAGGAAAGCAAATATATTCCTCTATATCAATATTCATTCATTTATTTAACAAAAATTTATTGAGCTCTTACTACATACTACATGCTATTCTGAGCACTTGAGATATCATACATTTAGATGAGTAAATCTTCATACCTAATAAAAGGAATTTTTCAACTGATGACTTACCTATGCCTTAAGTAAACTTTGTTTTGTTGACTTTGGGAACCTGAACATTCTCACTTGATATGGGCCAGTATGGTTAGAAAAGAAAGACTTCCTTGGAGGTACAAGTATCAACAGGAATCTAACAGAATCACTGGCATTAGGTCCTCAGAAACAGTGTATTTTCTTGCATACTGCAGTTCCAAGATCAAATTGATACTGTTTTATTACCACTTTCCGCCAAGTGGAGGGTCAGGGGGTTTATAGGGAGGATCCATTGTGGAACCCTCAGATCAAAGGTCATAGGATTTCCTGGTCCACCTCTGAATTCTAAACACAAATAGGAGAGGAAGTACAGTATAAATTAAAACACGTAACTTCAGAGTTAAAGGAGACATAAAAACTCAGTTAGTTCCTGTCTTTTATTTTCTATATAAGGAAACCCACAAATGACGCAGAGGTCCTGACAATCTGTATTCATGTAAGCACTTGGTTTATATTAAATTATTGAGTCATATCTCCTCACTAGACTTTATGCTTAAGATTACAAAGCATGCAAATCGGGTCCTCTGTGACAACCTAGAGGGGTGAGATGGGGTGGGAGGTTCAAGAGGGAGGGGACATAATGTCTACCTATGGTGATTCATATTGATGTATGGCAGAAACCAACATAATATTGTAAAGCAATTATCCTCCAACTAAAAAAAAATACATTTTTAAAAATTATAAAGCATGACAACTGAGACAATATGAGGATTCCTAACCAGATCTCCTTCTTACACAACGGTGTAAGGTGAGGTCAGGACCTCAACCCAGACAATACAACTCCAGAGACAAAGCGCTCAATTACCACCTTCTCCACCGTTTGCAAATGGTGACCTTTGCAAATTTCACCTCCCTAAATCTGTTTCCATGTCCCCAAAAGAATTCTTCCCTCATGGGGTTTTTGTAATTATTGATCAGACACATATAATACTTTATCTAGAACTTCAAAGAATCTGAAATTTCACCTTCCTTTCAAGTCAACAAGTTAGCCATGGAGGGTGGCAGAAACCATGAGACTCCTGAGTCAGAGCAATGAACAGCTTCTTGCTCACAGGAATAGTAGTGCCAGAATATTAGCATTTGCAAACGTTCCCTCAGCTCTAATTCTGCAGGGACGAAGGCCAGGTGTCACTTACAAATGCAATGGGTTATGTTACAGAAGAGGAACCTCAAATACAGTGAACTGAATTATGTTACAATGGGCAATAAATCTAATTTCTGCTCAGGTTTTTGTATGAATTCAGTTCAGTTCAGTCGCTCAGTTGTGTCCGACTCTTTGTGACGCAACGAACTGCAGCATGCCAGGCTTCCCTGTCCATCACCAACTCCCAGAGCCTACTCAAACTCATGTCCATTGAGTTGGTGATGCCATCCAACCCCCTCATCCTCTGTCATCTGCTTCTCCTCCCACATTCAATCTTTCCCAGCATCAGGGTCTTTTCCAGTGAGTCAGCTCTTCACATCAGGTAGCCAAAGTATTGGAGTTTCAGCTTCAGCACCAGTCCTTCCAATGAATATTCAGGACTGATTTCCTTTAGGATAGACTGGTTGGATCTCCTTGCAGTCCAAGAAACTCTCAAGAGTCTTTTCCAACACCACAACTCAAAAGCATCAATTCTTCGGTGCTCAGCTTTCTTTATAGTTCAACTCTCACATCCATACATGACTACTGGGAAAACCATAGCTTTGATAGAAGGACCTTTGTTGACAAAGTAATGTCTCTGCTTTTTTTATGCTCTCTGGCTAGGTTGGTCATAGCTTTCTTCCAAGGAGCAAGCATCTTTTAATTTCATGGCTGCAGTTAGCATCTGCAGTGATTTTGGAGCCCAAGAAAATAGTCTGTCACGGTTTCCATTGTTTCCCCATCTATTTCCCATGAAGTGATGGGACTAGATGCCATGATCTTCACTTTCTGAATGTTGAGCTTTAAGCCAACTTTTTCACTCTCCTCTTTCACTTTCATCAAGAGGCTGTTTAGTTCTTTGCTTTCTGACATAGGGGTGTTGACTTGATTCCATTTCTCTTAGGTTAAGACCTAGGGGTAGGATTGCTGGGTCACATGGAAAGTCTATGTACAAATACCTTTGAAGATAGTCAGGAACAAAGGCAGGCAGTGCCTCTGTTTGCAAGACTTGCACAAATGTGAGAAACCAGTTAGACGGCATACAGTGAGTGTTCAATAAACAGTATTTATTACTATAAAAAAACATCGTTGCCTAAGACTAGTACTGGACAAGTCATGAGGGCATCTATTCATTCCAGGGAAAGAATCAAGACTCCTCAAGGAATGTTATTTCCTACCTACTTTCATTCCTTTAAGTTGAAAGCATCATTCTAATGGGAGATATCCATTATGGGTAGAAAGAAAAATCTCCCAGGAGATCACAGATATAAATCAATAGATAATACCAGGTTGATGGTGGCCACTTTCCTGACATTTGGTTTCTATAATACTTCCCCACACAGAGCTACTTAGTCAAGTGACAAAGTTGAGGATGTCTCTGATTACAAGCTATAAGCTTCAGCTCAAGCCATACTCATAATCTGTTCCCAGTTGTCTGCAGACAGCAAGCTTCTGCTCAGGCCCATGAAACTCCAGCCTGCTCCAACCTTCCATTTCTGCCCAACTGGTCTGGGGCATGCTTAGCCAGCCCCTGCAGTGATGTCAGTCAATTTCTTGTAAAGGTCCATATATATGCATATCCATGTCCATATATAAATATATACCCTCCTAGTTATGCTTCTCTGGCCAAACCCTGAATGATGCAGAACTTAGTACCAGAAATGATTCCAGGGGAACAGAATTTCAGGATGGGTTCTCTGAATCAGTCCTGGGTTTTCTGGAGTTGGTTCTGAAATTCTCTAATATAATTAGGCGAACGACCCTGCTACCAGTGGTAAAGTGGGCATGAGGAAAGATTAGTAAGGAGAAGGCAAGGTAATTGGGCTGCTCAGGGTATGAGTTGGAAACTGGACTTTCAACTTTACACACAGACTTTCAACCAGTCCCTCAGTACTGGACTCATACCTACACTGCTCCTCATCTGGTCCCGCAAATCCAAAGTCTCCCAAAGTTTGTAGAGTGAAGCCCTTCCCACAGGAACCTGAACTGGTGAAGGACCAGGAGACTTCTAGCAGATCAGCAAGATGGGCCTGAAGGAGCTTAGACTCCTAGAGATGGGGGACACGAAATTCAACTGGATTGTTCCTCTACTTGTTTAATGTGGCATTGTCACAAATGGTAAAATGACAGTTTTAAGGTAGGAGGTGATTATATTTTTCCTCTGATGTGTACATTTGAATTTTCCATAATGAAAATTAAATAACTTTAGTAATAATTGAAAGATGATGTATGCCTCTTGATGAGAGGGAGACAGAGCCAATGAGCCATTGTTTTGACTTGGGAAAATGATAAAACCAAAAGAAAAGTTGCATGCATATACATCCATGATCCCAATTTGCCCTCTTTTAACCATAGGACTCCCTTGTTCACTCATACTCTCTTTGTCTTTCTCTGCCCAGATTGATGGATAGAAAAATAGATTTTTAGGCTGCATATATTACAGCCTTTTTTCCCCTAGAAATACTATAGTTTGCATCTGGTTAAAAGAACGTACATATATTTTATATAAAAGTATGTATACATACTTTTATACATACAGTTCACTTAACCTATAACAAATGAAACACTGCTACAGAATTTTATCTATTCTGTCAAAATCTTGTCAGGGTACACACTAATGCCCATGAAAGTACTTTCTTTGCCATGTAGAACAAAACTCTCAGAATCATGGGTCAACCACGGTGCCTGGGTCACCCCCATTCACCGAGCCCCTGTACCCCCAGCCAGGCCCTAAGGGTGAGTGAGCAGGCTGGCGTCCTCGGGCCACTCTCCCACCACCTGTCTTTGTCTTCAGGGATGCATTTTACTGAGTCAGCAAGAAAGCTTTCCCTTCTCCTCTGAGCAGGAAAATTTCTCTCAGAGAAATATTTCAGTGCAATTAGAGAAAATTAATTATTCCACAAGCTACCACATGCCCTGAGGAGGTGGTCCCCAATCTCTGTTTCCCATAACCAAGGATATTTACTCTTTCTAAACATCCTCACTCTCCTAGTACGCTCTCTTCTGTTGGTGCTGTGGCTGGGTGTTGTTTACGGACTCTCCAAAGTTTGGGCTCTGAGGAAGGAGGGAGTCTGCTTCAGCCCTTACAGTCCTACCTGGCCTCTCAGAGGTGACCAGGGGCTGGGAAGGGGGTTGCCCTTGGCTCAGCTCTCCCTGCCAACTGGGAGGTATGCAGACAGACAGCAGGCAACAGGAAGGATCCTGGGTCTTGTTCACCGCTCTGGAACAGATGAGAAGAAACTAGTTCTCAGAGGCCCTGTCCACAGGTGACAGACCTTCCCTTCCTGCCTCACTGCAGAGAAGGTGAAAGAGCTCAGGTGAGAGGTCCAGGGGTGTGAGCATGTGCACGGTGACCTCGGCTTCCCGACTGCAGGGTTCTCTGTACTTGGGGGGTGGGGGTGGGGGGGGAGTGAGCGTGGTCACGCCATATCCTCAACTTCTTTCCTCTCTCTATCGGGAGGAGGCCAAAGAGAGGGACCAACATATTCCGGAGAAGCAATCTGTATATTGTTTCACGTAGGACTCAGCTCACTTTCCACCACTGGAGTATGGACTGGATTCCAACCTTGATCCATAAAATTGACTCCTGTCCTGGGTCAGCTCTTCCCACCTCCTCTCCACTGCCCCACTCTACAACAAGCCAGCCCAGCTCTGAAGTGGTTCAGGGACAGGATATTTTTTTCCTGAAAACTCTGGCTTCTGCATTTTAGAGCAAGTCTCCAGTATCGCTGATCCCAGAGCTGTGTACACAGAGGGTAGGGGTTACATTCAGGCAGTACTGCTATGCTGGATCCTAGGAGCACTCAGCCCAAGATTAAGGTAAATTCACCTAAGATTCTGTCATGTCTATAGTGTTCATCTGTCAGGGGAGCACGCGTTAAATATGACAAATAGGTCTCCCTCTGAAATGAGCGCCACAGGGAAGGAAAACCCCTCTCAGGGGAAGCTCTTCAAGATGCTTAATTTGATGACACATTGCAAGGGCTTCCCTTGGGGCTCAGATGGCAAAGGACCTGCCCGCAATGTGGTAGACCCAGGTTTGTTCCCTGGCCCAGGAATAGCCCCTGGAGAAGGAAATGGTAACCTACTCCAGTATTCGTGCCTGGAGAATTCCATGGACAGAGGAACCTCAAGGATTACAATCTATGGGTCACAAAGAGTCAGACATGACTGAGCTACTAACTCACTCACTGCGAGATGAGGGCATTACTCCGTGGGAGTGCTCACAGTGCAGCCTCTCTGCCTGGGGGAAAAGGAGGCAGAGAGTGAACAGATGGTTTGGAATTTAATAAATAAGGAGGAAAAAAGAAGTCCAGAAAGAGGGATAATCCAAGGCTAACAGACACTGTGAGCACACTGATGTCCTCCTGGAGGAAATGTGCATGGGTTTCATCTTTGAGGGCTTCCCTGTGGCTCAGACAGTAAAGAATTTGCCTGCAATGCAGGGGACCTGGGTTCAGTCCCTGGGTTGGGAAGATACTCTGGAGAAGGGAAAAGCTACCCACTCGAGTATTCTGGCCTGGAGAATTCCATGGACAGAAGAGCCTGGCAGGCTACAGTCCATGGGTTTGCATATATGAATATTGTCGCACGTGGCATGGCCCTCTCTCCTCTCTGGAGAAGGTGGCCTTGATGTGTTCCTTCCAGTTACGCTTGATGACAAAGTGCAGGGTGAGCACATAGTTTCGTCATCAGGTTTCAGGCTCTGCCTTGTGATTTTCAAGCTCTTGGTTGATTCCTGGTAGATCTCCAGAGATACCTACAGTTCACGTCGGACAGGTTAAGCCCTATTCCTTGCTCCCCAGTTTCAGCAGCTGAAAGGTTGCGTTGGGCCCCTGTTCAATGCCGTGAAGCCAAAGTAGTCAAAGGTACCAAGCAGGTCCTCATCTCCGTGCATGTCCATGTCATCTGATCGAAGCCACAGAACTCCAGAGAGAGTGTCTGCAGTCAAAGGAGATATCAAAGGGATGGAACCACAAAGAAGGAAGCAAAGGTGGGGCCAACGAAATGTAGAGTGAAAGGGGCCTGTTAAGACACCCTCTATACCAACACCAAATGGAAGGCCTGGGATGGGAGGTGGGGCAAAGTGCATCATCTTGTCTCCATCCCATCTCACCACCCCGTTCAAGCTTCCAAATCATGGGCCTAAAATAGCAACCTTTATTGTTTATAGAGAGAGACAGCCTCCGAGAGGAAGTAAAGCCTACAGAGTGGCATGATTGATTCCAAGTCTTAATAATATAGCAAATAATACTCCACATCCCTCATTTTGTTTCATGCTCATAACCTGAAGTTCAGAAAGGCTGAGTTACCCAGTAAGTGAAAATTGTAGTACTAGAGAAACTCAGACATGACTGATAATCTGGGAACCTTTGCCACAGATTCACAGACTTAAAACATCTAACCAAGGGCTGAGTGACTGGCCTGGGGACACATTCAAAGTCATCCGTGGGCCAGATTTTTTCTTATCTCTAGTTGATACACAGAAGATGAAGCAATCAGACAGGACTGAAAAACACAGGAAGCTGGTAAGGATCTCCTAATTCTCTCTCTGCTCCTAGCACTGCTGCTCCTTTCCAGGATTCCATCCCAGATGAGAAGGCAGGAAGGCAAAACTCATTAGCTGAATATTGGTGGGAGAGGCGAGGAGTCATTTCTCTTTTGAAATAAAATTTACAAATACTTTGTATTCACACCTAGGTCTCATAGTGTTGCTCAGTTCCAAGGGTCATAGGTCACTTTCTATAGAGATGCGCTCCAGATGATATTGACATAGAATACAATGGGAATGGGGCTCCCTGGAGTTCCGGATTCCAAACTATATCCCACACCTAACACAAGCCAGTCAAAATGCATGAATGAGCTGGCAGCTTGGGATGAAGTGGCTCTGGTCTATACATATGGGGGGTGGGGTGTGTGTTTTAATGTTATAATTTGCCATAAATTTAATGGGCAAAAAATAATATGTTGGTGTTTTATAGTTCCTGTAAGTTTATTGGCTATTTATATTTTTTAATGAATTTCCTGTTCATTACCTTCAGCTTATTTTTCTATAGGATTTCTTTCTTTCTTTCCTTCCTTTTTTCTTTCTTGTTTTTTTTTTCCTGTTGATAGGCAAAATGATTAGAATTTTAACCTTTGTCTCTTATATGTTCAAATATTTTCCCAGTGTTATTTGTAGTTTAACTTTGTTTCAGAGGACCTTTACCATATAGAAATTTTACATTTTTATGTACTAAGTCTGCCAAACATTACCTTTTTTCCTGTTTACTTATTTTTTAAAACTTTTAATTTTGTATTGGGATATAACTGATCAAAATCCCATGGACAGAGGAGCCTGGAGGGCTATAGTCCATAGGTTTGCAAAGAGTCAGTGACAGCTGAGTGAATGAGGAGGACACGTGCATGCCAATCAAACGTTATCTTTTTGACATGGTTAAAATGTTAGAAGGTTTAAAAAAAAAAGTTAGGTTTTAAATACCAGACAGATTAACACAAATAAGTGAAGCGGTCCAGGACAGGGCTGGGTGAACTAGAAAGCATTACTTCTTTCTAAAAAAGAGGAATCCTCTAGATTATGGATATGGCTGATTTTCACGTGCTCCCAGAGCTCTGGCCAAGGTGCCACAGGCCCTGATGGAAAGGTACATGCAGTCACACTGGGCTTGAGGATCCCCACAGCTCCCACAGCAGAAAATGCACTTTCCATAATCATAGCATTTATCACTTCAGAGGACAAGCATCTGCTTACCTGTCTACCTCTCTAACTACATCACAAAAACAGATGTCTTGTTCACTATTGTATTCACAGCACCTAGCCGAGCACAAAGTAGAAGCTGACATTTATTTGGGCCTGAAGGAATAATGTGTGGACAGCTCCATGATAAGTACTGCATGTGCCTTGTATTTTCATTCTGCACAGGAATTTAGAAGGCATGCTGGATGAAAAGTGGTCTTCCACGCTGGGCCAAGAAATGCCTTCTGCTTTGGCAGTGAGTCAGCCTATGTCTTTAACAGAAATCTGAGAACGAGGAAAACAAACATGTGGTCATTTGAATCTATATCTCCCTGTTAGCTGGGGCAGGCTCGATTTTCATTCCAGAGGCTTTTACATGTTACTCCTATTGTTTATTTTGGGCTTAAAAAAAAAAAAAACTTGAAAAGGAATTGAATCGTTAATATGGAACACAAACTGCTAAAAAACATCAAGGAGCAGGAGCAGGGAGGAAAAGATGGAAATAGAAAAAAGACTGAAAATAAACTGAATAAAACCTTGTTTCAAAGCACATTCTTCATCTGAAACAACAGGGAGCTGTCTGATGCTGGTTCTCATGATGTAAAACACTTAACAAGTTTGTTGATCTTCAAGAGAGAGAAAAAAAAAAAAAACAGCTTCTTGATTTGAATCTAGACTTTTTCTTAGCTATCAAGTGGAAAACAAATGTTATCTTTCCTATTCCTCAGCAGGGGAAAGGAAAAGAAAGCCAAAAAGAAAAGAAAAAAAATTCTGACAGTTTTCATAATCCAAGGATTAGGACTGCACTATATTAACTAAACATAAATACTAGGAAACAGCAAAAAGATCGGATGAACAGAATTTCAGCTTCATAATAAAAAGCAAAATTTTACCTGTTAATCTTAATGTTTTTTAAGTGTTTTTAATACTCTTAGAAAGGAAAAACAGCTCTTTCTTCTCTGTCCCCACTGTGGAGTTACTACTGGAGGCACTTCAGGGGTGTCTGTGTGACTGCCTCCCCCCACTATCTCCCTGCCCAGCTCTCCCACGGGGATACGCCTGCTTCCCGCATTGCCCCACAGGAAAGATGAACCTCAGGAACATGTGATGCTCTCTCCCTGACCACAGTTGATTGAAACAGGACCAATATCTTCCCTCACTACACCAGTCAAATATATTCTCTCAATTTGAAACAATAGGCAGATACTGACATCATTTGACTTTCATTCATCTGTCTTTACAGTTAGAATAAATCTCTGCTGCTTGAATCACTAACTTAAATACAATTCTATTGTAACATAGCAAAGAAATAAAGAGGAGGAGAGAAAGAGAGGGAGGGAAAAGAAACATACTTAGGGTTTCCATGAGTTGAGATAAATGTCCATTAACCCTAGATAGGTTCTCAAACAAGGCGATGCAATACATTTTGACCTACTGAAAGTCAAATCTCGTTATTAGGACTGAGTGTGTATAGATTCTGAACATATGTATTGCAAAGCAATTTATTAGTCTTGAAGTTTCTAAAATGGTTTTAGAACTTCAATTTAAAAATTGTATCATTTCAGCCATTATAAAATTATTCATGAATTTTGAATTTAGGTATGAAACCAGACAGAAAAAAATAATGATATGGCAGACAACTGAATTCTAGATGAGTCAACATAATTAATTATAAAATTTATACTCATTTATTCAAAATCATTTATTGAAATCTGATATATGCCAGGCTCTCTGGTAGGCAGTGGGGAACACATCAATGAACAAAATAGATATAAATCCCTGCCAAATAAAGCTTACAGTCTAGAAAGGGAAGAAAATAAAATTAATAAAATATGCAGCACAGACTGTTACATGGTGATAAAGGTAAATGAGGGAAAATGAAATAAATAAGCAGGTGGTCAGGGAAATCCTCAATGAAAAACTTGCTATGAGTAAAGATCTGAATGAGCCTTTAAGTTTATCTACATAGCCTAAGGACTTCCCTGGTGGCTCAGATGGTACAACGTCTGCCTATAAACCCAGGGAGACCTGGGTTCAATCCCTGGGTTGGGAAGATCCCCTGGAGAAGGAAGTGGCAATCCACTCCAGTACTCTTGCCTGGAAAATACCATGGATGGAGGAGCCTCGTAGGCTACAATCCATGGGGTCACAAAGAGTCAGACACGACTGAGTGACTTCACTCACTCATTCACATAGTCTAAGCTTAAATCAAAGTGATGCACTGAAGTGGTACTTTTTCATGAAAACAAAAACCTGAGGGGTAAGAGTAAGCATTCCATTTCTAACACGAGCACACCTTCAAGGAGCTGTCACCAAGCCTTTGTCCATCTGGTAAATGCCATCCGAGCCCTGACTACCAGACGCCCTCAGACAGAGTCAAGTATTCCTCCTTGTCTGAGAGCTCTTCATTATGTACAGACTTGTTTACTATACTAGGCTTTCTAGTATATCTCTATATAAATCATAGTCTCCTGGAGGTCTGTTTTGGCTCTGTTTCCCCAACATGCAGCACAAGGACTTACTCATTACAGCTACTCATTCATTTCCTTTCAGTTGAACAGATCGCATGCCCCAAAGTTGACAGTAAACACAATTATAAAACAATTATAAAATTTCAGAATTGGCCAGGTTATCACTGATTCAGAGGACAGGATATTCTGGCCTATAAATCCTTCCTGGACCTCTCATGGCCAACAGGAAAAAGGGTCAGAGATCTTTACCAGGCATTCAAGACCTTCAGCAGCTCAACCTTGCCCACGTTCCTAGCCTTCTGTCCCACCAGTACCCCATACTCTCCCAACTCCAATTATGCAGACAGGCTTATCATATCTTGAAAACCATGTCTCTAAGCTTCTGCTAGGGCTGTTTTCTTTGCCTGAAGTTCTTGTTCTCTTATGCCTGGTAAGTTTCTACTCATCTGAAAAACCTGTCTGAGAGGAATTCCCTGGAGGTCCAGTGATTAGAATTTTACACGTTCACTGCGGGGGGAATGGGTTCGATCCCCGGTCAGGGAGCTATGACTTCTGTTCCTCTGAAAAGCTTTTCCTGATTTTCTCAGATAGAACTAGGTACTCTTTCCTCTGAGCCTCATTTTGTCTTTTTCATTCCTCAGCCACAATACTCATCACATTGTGGTATAAGTGTTTCCTTGTCTGGCTTCCCCACTTGACTGAGAAGTCTTTGAGTTAGAGACAAGTTTTTTCCTCTCTTTTCCCTCAGTGGATAGCAGCAATGTGAGGTACATGATAGTTACCTAATACAGTCTTGGTTGAGTGAATGTTGAACAGATTTCAAATACTCACTTAAGAACATTCAGCAAGATACTGACAGAAAGAAGATAAGAAAGTAAGTCCCCAGTGTACTTGTTACTATATATATATATATATATATCCACCCTGCATACAAAGTTGTGCCTCACATTTCAAAATCATGCAATCTAAACCAGGCATATCACTCACCTCAGAAGAAAGCATCTTTGAAATCATTGGTGTCAGAACATGTACAAAACATGAGCTATTTTATATAGCAACAAGACTTAAACTATATTCAAAATTAGCAACATAAATAACTAAATGGAAGAACTTAAGCAAGAGATTTTGACTGGAGTCATTTAGCAATGTCTGGAGTTGGTGCAGAGGGTAAAGTGTCTGCCTACGATGCGGGAGACCTGGGTTCGATCGCTAGGTCAGGAAGATCTCCTGGAGAAGGAAATGGCAACCCACTCCAGTATTCTTGCCTGTAAAATCCCATGGACGGAGGAGCCTGGTAGGCTACAGTCCATGAGACTGCAGAGTCGGACACAACTGAGCGCAAGCTAAGATGCTAAGAAAGAGGAGTATTTCGGTGGGGGGGGCGGGGTCACAATCTGGGGGTGCATCTGCTTCTAGCACCTAGTGAGTGGAGGCCAGCGATGGGGTTAAACATCCGATAAAGTGCAGGACAGCTCCCCATTACAAAGAATTATCCAACCCCAAAGATCAATAGTCAGAGGTTGAAAAACTCTGATCTAACCCTTCCACCTCAAGAAATTATAATTTTTTTCTGAGTCACTATAATAACATTGAAAGTTATGATGGGCTCTTATGGAGATATGACTTCTCTCCTAGTCAACTGCTAGGAATGTATAACTTCTAAAAATAATTGCAAAACATTGTACTCTGAACTAAGAGAAACGTTGATCTCAAGGAAGAAGGAAGGGTTGCTTTTTCATGTTCCACATTTGATCAGTAGCAATTTGAACTCTGCTAAAACAATTAGATGATAATAATCACCATACTCAATCTCAGAAACATTTGGATGAATTATTAATAAACATTAATCAAAGTATTATTGCTGATAAAATGGATGATGACTTGGAAAGAACAGCTTGACTACTTAGCGACAAGATTACCAACCTTTGTAACATTTTAACAACGCACGGGAGACTAGAGTAGTTTAAAGATAAGGAAATACATCAAAGCAGAGCAAGACAATCTGAAAGTCCTCTAAATGATGGCACCTAAGGTTAACTAGCCATCCAAACCCCAGAAATATGTCAAGAATCTGGTGAGGGTGGCAATACACCAACCCTCCCTATTTTATTCCAGCGACACAGTTGCAATGTGGTGCGAAAGAAAATCTCTACTTCTGTCCCCAACTTCTTACTGACCATGTATTTGATTGTCTACAGGTGATCTTCACTTAGATTTCCCTTTGACAAACAAAATACAACATTTCAAAACATGAACTTGTCATTGTTCCATAACAAAATGGAAACTTCATTATTTTCAACAGCATCACCCAACTTTTGACCATCTGAACTCAATCCTGTTTCCTTACATTTCACTGTATACTTCAGGATCATCATCCAACAACCACCTGGTTTGTATCACACCTAGTCTTTTGAATTTGGCCCTTTTCTCCATTTATTCTCTTTTGTAAAATCTATTTTTAAATCACTGCCTTAATGCAAGTCTTTATGTATTCCTAGATTTCCACAGCAACCTGGGCTGGTCTCTCATATTTATTGTCTCCTTGACCCATTGCTTCACATGCTATTGCAATAACAACCAGCACAACAACACTGATGACAGTTCTAGGCTGCTGTAGCTTAGAGGTGTATAGCTCAAGTTTTGGAGTCAGCCTGCCATGATTTTGAGCACTTCAGGATACTGGGATTTAATCAATCCTTGTGACAGCTCAGTGAAGCGGCTATGATTATCTTCACTTTAGAAACTGAAAACTGAAATGTAGAGAGTGGAAGTCAGCTGCCAAGGTCACACATCGGGTAGCACTGAGTCAGGATTTGGTCACAGTGCATGTGGCTCCATAGGCCGGGCCCTAACCTCTGTGATACCCTGCCCATCCTTCAACTGTTACTACCCAGGACTTGCTGTGCCCTCTACTCATATCATAAGGCCACTCTTCACATATCTGTATCCTATGAACCCAGCTCATTTTCTCTTTCTGTATCACTTTTGCATATAAGGGACTAGTTGCCTTTATTTTACTTTGTATATGGTAGTGAATTGTTTTGCAATTATCCTTATATCACTCCATATGTTTATATTTTGTCTCCTCACCTGAGTTTAAGGTTTTTAAGAACTTTGTTATTCTTTAACATTCTTCCAAAGTGCCTATTAGAACACCCATGAGTGTGTTAAAACTAACAGCCATAGTACCCATGAGCACTAAGTATTTTAAGATTAATCTGCTAATTATTTACTTGAAAACCCTTTACAAATAAAAAAAATAATGAATGGAGGTGAATAGCTAATTCTAGGTATTATTATGAATATTAAAATCAAGTTGGAGATCTCGTAAAAGATAATGAAAACTTTGGAGGCCCTGAAAACAGTGATGTCTTCCTGCTTCATCTGTTAATGAATGCCAAGTACAAGGGCTGAAAGACCAAAGGCTCTGCTTCCTTGTTTAGTAAAACTGGCCTAGTCATTCCAGAATACTCCCTAGCTTGGGGCGTAAGAGCTTCCAGTACTCTCAATTCCACATGACACTGCAAATTGCCAGCTAGATTAGAAGTCAGCAATGGTGGCCAGTTCTTACTCTCACACAGAGACAGCACTTGATTGAGCGTCCCAGAGAGAACACAGGCTAACACGTGTTTCCCCAAGCACCACCATCACCACTGTGGCCACCGCTCAGAAATCTTTCATGGGAATAACAGTTGCAACAAGCCTTTGGTTTGGCTTGTCCGTATTCAGAAAAGCGAGAGAGACAAGAGGCTTAACCCACCAATTAATCTAAGCTCAGACTTGTTTACTGCAATTCATACTTGTCTGTCTTGTGTACCTAGAACAGACCTGATTCAGAGGTGCTAGATCTGTTGAATTGATGGATGGGTTTAGAACTTCACATTTGCTTTACATAACAGTGATGAAAACAACATCTATCCTTATTAAATTGACAGCATGGTGGTTATACACCAGGTCCCTAGAGTCAGAGTGTTTGAATCTGCACGTCAGCTGTCTGTCCTTGGGAGAGTTACTTAATTTCTCAGACTCCCAGTTTCTTTACCTGTAAAGTGAGCCTAATAAGAGTAACTACCTTCAGGACTTTAAAAAGGATTAAAGTAGAAAATAATGTTATACACTTAGTATACTGTAGTCTTACATATTTTAAGGACTTTAAAAATTGTAGCTATTTATGAGAGCCTGCTCTGTGTCAGGCATTCCAGGAGGGTTTCTCAAATTTTGCATGGTTGACATTTGGAGACAGACAATTCTTTGCTGTGGGGGGGGTGTCCTGTACCTTGCAGAACATTTAGCCCGAACCTGGGCTCTACACAGCAGATGCCAGCAGCATGTCCCTGGTCGGGGCAGCCACAGCTGGAGAGCAAAATCAGCCCTGGCTGAGAGCCACTGCCTAAACTGAGCTCTCTGCGGATATTTTACTGATTTCTCAAAATACTCTGACAAGGCACTGTGCCAATGGAATCTTCTCTGTTTTGTAGGTAAGAAAAGGACATCTGTCACCAGCTTGCCTGGGTGGCCCAGCCTGCCCAGGTTCAGCTGACTCCACAGTCTTGACTGCATTATGTCTCCCAGCTGCAGTGATATTTGTCTTCATGCCCTCCCTTGGCTTTCTCACCCACGAAAGTACTTCCTGTAAGTAGAGGTCACAGCAGGACCTTCAGAGAGTAAGAGTGGAGCCAAATCTCACCTTTCCAGAGTTGTGAGGTGATCTCAGGAATCCTCATCTCGTGCCCACAACTCTTGAACCACAGTATTTCTACTCAGAGCTACAGAGTTTTGGTAAATCCCACATGGAGTAGGTAAATAGCCAAGAATAGCACTCCCCATGAATGTGAACTAGGACTTCCCTAGTGGTCCAGTGGCTGGGACTCTGCCTTCCAATGCAGGGGTTGCAGGTTTGATACCTGGGAGGGGAGTAAGATCTCTCATGCTTTATGGCCAAAAAAACCAAACATAAAACAGAAGCAATGCTGTAACATATTCAATAAAGACCTTCTAAAAACTATGAATTAAAACATTATAAGGCCTCATTTTTAATTCCTCTCTCTGTTTCCCTGACAAGTCCCTCTCCAGGTAACATGCATACTTTTCCACTCCTTTGTGTTTCTATGAATTCCATCTTATTCTTGGACCTCACTGAACACAACAGCCAAAATGCTTCAATGGTCCTCACTATACCGCTCCAGCTCATTCAGCATCCTGCTGCCTGATCAATCTTCTGCAGGAACTAACTCACCAAGTTACTGTTCTCCTACGCGCTGTGTTTAGTCGCTCAGTCATGTTCACTCTTTGAGACCCCATGGACTGTAGCCCGCGAGGCTCCTGTCTCTGTGGGGCTTCTCCAGACAAGGATACTGGAGTGAGTTGCCATGCCCTCCTCCAGGGGATCTGTCCACCCCAGGGATCGAATCCAGGTCCCTGCATTGCAGGTGGATTCTTTACTGTCTGAGCTACCAGGGAAGCCCAAGAGTACTGGAGTGGGTAGCTAGCCCTTCCGCAGTGGGTCTTCCTGACCCCAAGAATTGAACCAGGATCTCCTGCACTGCAGGCGGATTCTTAAAAAGCACTAATGAGTCCTTATTTCCTAAAGCATCAGCTTTAAACTTCACTCAGTGACATTCAAGTCCCTTGAGATACTCTCTCTCTCTCTCTGCCCTTTGTCATGCTGTCTCCCCTCCTCCTGCCAAAATCCTTGCTATCCTACTAACTGGCTGAGGGGAACCCTGATTCTCTGTTCCCGGAATCCTGTGGTTTCCTTACTCTCCCTTCTCTGTGCCTCTCCGTCAAAATTCTGAGCACTCTGAGACCCCGTTCCGGCTGAAGCCCCTTCATGAGGTGTTCTCTGACCACTGTAGCCTCATCAAGACCTTTCTATTTGAAGGTGTTCTCAGCCCTAACAATCCATCCCTTACCACCTAGCACCTTAACTCGCTGCTATCTGCTGAAGCCTCATGTTTGCCCACATGGACTACAATTCTGTGGCATTCTGGTACCACATTTCATTTACAGGCTGTTCTCAGAGAAGATCTCCAGTGAGTCCTTACAAGCTGACTTCTGAGGAAAGCCTTCTGCTGCTATAGAAATAGAGGCAGTTTCGCAGACGTGTGTGCCCCTGACCTTACCGTGACATCTGGGGCTCCACCCTACATGAGCTCACCTCATATGGTCCGCTGCCGCCTGGAGACACCATTGCCAGCACACCTGCTTTCTGCCACTCATCTCCCGCCCGAGCCCCCTGTTGGCTCTTTGCTTTCGATACTCTGGGGCTCCTTTTCCTATCACACAGCTTGACTGACTTCTGCAACACAGTCTTTGACACTGATTTTCTTCCTTGGGAGTAAACCCCGATCACCATGCTGAAGTTAATCTTTATGGCCTCTTTACTGGAGTCTTGGGAAATGGAAATTATGACATTATCTAGGCCGATGATTCCGAAACAGAGGATAAGATCACTTGAGTGCTTATTAAATATTTTGACTCCTGGGCTCTGTTCCAGACCTACGACATCAGAATATCCAGGATATTGGCCTGGGAATCTGAATGCTTAACAAGAATCCCAGGTGATTCTCACCATCCGATGAATTGAGGAGACACTGATCTTAAGCTACTGGGTAGTATTTTACCAGCTGATCTGATGAGATATTCAGGCCTAGTTGACAATCAACAATTAGGCATCCTTGGAGAAATAATTTCAGGGGCTTAGCAGTATTTTTCCTTATGAGTTTCCATTTTTTCCCAGCTATTAATATAAGGAGATATGTTCTACTAAATGGACCACTAATACAGAAACTAACAGTGTGACCTTGAAGAAGTCACTTCAGAACTCTGAGCTTCAATTTCTCATTTACAGAAAAAAGGAAAGTTAGGCCAGATCAGTAGTTCTGTTTCATGGATGAACGTTAGAATCACTTTAAGAGTTTTTAGAATATACTATCCCCAGAGATTTTCATTCAATTGATCCAAGTGATTATGTGGTACAATTGAGATTAAAATAAAGTGAACTGGGTGATTTTTAAGACACTTTCCAACTCCAAAATAACTCCATGATTTAATAGCCCTGCCATTTCTAATTCTCATGTTGACTCTAGACATCATTTATTTATGTCATATGAAAAAAAAGTACATACTGGTTTTTTAATTCAATTTTTTCAATAATATCTTTGTTAGGTATTTGATGTTCATTATGAAAGAGGCTGAATAATTTTAATATTCTTATGAGTTATTACTACCATGCAAAAATATTCAGGAGTATAATAAAGCCTTTAAAACTTGTCAGGCATAAAGAGCAAAAAAATCAGCTGCTAATTAAATCAAGTAAGGATATATCTCTCTGTTCCTTCAGTATTCAAAGTAATATTGATTGCTGCATGACTGCTATCTGTCAGCCGCTGTGCTAGTTACTGGGGGTACAGCAGTGTGTGAGAAAAGAGTCCAAGCCCAAATGGAAAAATAAACATTGTGTAAATGTTACAAATGCGATTAGGATCACAGTGGCATACAGAGAGCTACAAGAAGGCATAAAGAGGACTTAACCACTCTGTGCAGAAAGGCTTACAGTAGGAAGTGTGAGTTAAGGTGAAGCCTGATAAATGAATTGGAATTAAAAGTGCTTGCTGAGTGAGTAGCAGGTTGGAAGAAACTTAGGGTAGAAAGAGCTTCCATGTACTAGAAAGAGAAAGAAGACAAAAGAGGCTTGAACTAGTATGTGAAGAAAATGTGGTACAAGTGGAAGACTATATAAGAGAGTTTAGAATTTATTCTAAAATATCCAAATAGCAGAGTTTAGAATTTATCCTAAATAGCATAGATTTTAGAATAAATTTCATTCTAAGATGCCCAATTATAAAAGCTTAGAATTTATTTATTCTAAGAGCACTGAATACTTTAACTAGGGAACTAAAGTGATCTGATATACATATTTGAGAGTCCCCACGGTGCCTGGAGCACAGAGATGCCCACAGAGATGTGGGAGCAGAGAAAACAGGCTCCTGGAGCGCAAGATGGACTGCCGTGGTGTGAGCAGAGGTGAAGGGGAATAGATTCAAGACATCCATCTGAAGAGACTCAGACAGGCTCAGTGACTGGCGGGCTGACCTAACACGGGGGACCTAATGAGTCAAGATTTCACTAAGAACTGGGTGGATGACCACACATTCACTGAGTTAAGGGACGCTGGAGGAGGAGCAGGTTCAGTGGGAAACGGGGCTCAGATTCGGACACCCTGAGTGTGAAATACCTGTGGGCCAATCAAGTGCGGGTCTTTTTTTGGCTGCGCCACTCAGCTTGTAGGATCTTAGTTGCCCAACAAGGGGCTGGACCTGAGTCCCAGCAGTAAAAGCACCAAGTCTTAGTCACTGGACAATCAGAGAACTCCCAGCCAAGGAGGGGTCATGATCAAAGTGGGTCTGAAACCAAAACAAAAAACCTGGACTAAAGTGACAATACAAAATTACTAAAGTTGTCAACACACAGATGATACCTGAAGTCACTAGAGACGGTTGAAATCACCTGCTACATGCTGGGAACTACAGTAGGTGCTTGGTGCTTAAGTAATTCACAGTCCAACAAATAGAACCATATATTAAGAAAGCCTGAATTTTAGTTCAACTGCCATGGAAATTATACTGAAACACTACCCTGAAAATCCCTATTATGGTCTTAGCAGGTATACCCTCTTCTCTCCTCTACCCTCTGGAGGTTTATCTCCCAATTCAATCCCAAACTATAAATTCACCTAAAAGTAGACTAGCCTATACTTTGTCCTAATAAAGTAGATTTCAACAGCTTAAACCATTAAAAGATACCATTTAAACCTTAAAAATAAAATGGACCAGTTGAAATATCTTTACAATAACATAACATGCTTTTAAATATCATTAAACATGAAAATCCAGGGAGCAAATTGCAGATTTTGAGGTTTTGGTCATTCTCATGGCAATGTCAACTCTACAGTTTACAGGGTTATGATCACAAAGCCCAAGGTCTGTGAAGCTTGTGACATATATAAACAAGTCCACAGTCTAAGGGTTTCAAGGGACATGAAAAATGTACTTTACAGCTTAAAAGAGCACTGCAGCCAACAGTTAAGCCTTCCGTCTGAAAGTTCACTCGATACCAGAAATGATTACAATGAACCTGATGGAGTTGGAGAAGGTTCAATTACCCTTTCTCTTTCTTCCTCCATTTCTTCCCTCCCTCTCTTTTTTTCCTTTAACCTCTTCCTCCCTTGTTTCCTTTTTCTCTCTCTCTCATTTTTTTTCATTTTCCTTCTTTCCACAATATCTTCTGCTTAAAAACTTTTATGGAATGAGACTAAACATACATATATAACCTAAATGCCAGGTTCAGTTCAGTTCAGTAGCTCAGTCATGTTTAACTCCCTGCGACCCCATGAACCGCAGCACGCCAGGCCTCCCTGTCCATCACCAACTCCCAGAGTTTACAAAAACTCATGTCCATTGAGTCGGTGATGCCATCCAGCCATCTCATCCTCTGTCGTCCCCTTATCTTCCTGCCCTCAATCTTTCCCAACATCAGGGTCTTTCCAATGAGTCAGCTCTTCGCATCAGGTGGCCAAGGTATTGGAGTTTCAGTTTCAGCATCAGTCCTTCCAGTGAACACCCTGGGCTGATTTCCTTTAGGATGGAGTGGTTGGATCTCCTTGCAGTCCAAGGGACTCTCAAGAGTCTTCTCCAACACCACAATTCAAAAGCATCAATTCTTCTGTGCTCAGCTTTCAGTCCAACTCTCACATCCATGAATGACTACTGGAAAAACCATAGCCTTGACTAGACGGACCTTTGTTGGCAAAGTAATGTCTCTGCTTTTTAATATGCTGTCTAGGTTGGTCATAACTTTCCTTCCAAGGACTAAACCTCTTTTAATTTCATGGCTGCAGTTACCATCTGCAGTGATTTTGGAGCCCAAAATTATCACTGAGCCACCTGGGAAACCCAAAGGCACTGAATAGTTGCTCAGTTATTGTCAAAATATTATTAGAATTATGATTCTATTGATTTTTGTGTAAAATTTGAAAAGGTAGTGATACATTTAATTAATACTTAGAACATTTAACATTTTAATGAGCATATTCTAAATAGTATAACATCATATATATGTAGTCAAGGAGTATGTCATAACTATATATATGTAGTCAAGGAGTACATCAAGGCTGTATATTATCACCCTGCTTATTTAACTTATATGCAGAGTGAATCATGCAAAATGCTGGGCTGGGTGAAGCACAAGCTGGAACCAAGATTGCTAGGAGAAATATCAATAACCTCAGATGTGCATATGACACCATTATTATGGCAAAAGCAAAGAGGAACTAAAGAGCCTCTTGATGAAAGTGAAAGAGGAGAGTGAAAAAGTTGGTTTAAAGCTCAACATTCAAAAAATGAAGATCGTGGCATCCAGTCCCATCACTTCATGGCAAATAGATGAGGAAACAGTGGAAACAGTGACACACTTTATTTTCTTGGGCTTCAAAATCATTGCAGATGGTAACTGCAGCCATGAAATTAAAAGACGCTTGCTCCATGGAAGAAAAACTATGACCAACCTAGAGGGCATATTAAAAAGCAGAGACATTACTTTGCCAACAAAGGTCCATCTACTCAAAGCTTTGGTTTTTCCAGTAGTCATGTATGGATGTGAGAATTGGACCATAAAGAAAGCTGAGTGCCAAAGAATTGATGCTTTTGAACTGTGGTGTTGGAGAAGACTCTTGAGAGTCCCTGAGAGAGACTGAGGACATCAAACCAGTCAATCCTGAAGGAAATCAGTCCTGAATATTCATTGGAAGGACTGATGCTGAAGCTGAAACTCTAATACTTTGGCTACTTGATGTGAAGAACTGACCCATTGGAAACGACCCTGATGTTAGGAAAGATTTAAGGTGGGAGGAGAAGGCGACGACAGAGGATGAGATAGTTGGATGGCATCACCGACTCGATGGACATGGGTTTAAGCAAGTTTTGGGAGTTGGTGATGGACAGGGAAGCCTGGCGTGCTGCAGTCCATGGGGTCACAAAGAGTCGGACACGACTGAGAGACTGAACTGAACTGAACTGAACTGAGTGACTGAGCACACACACTTGATTCTTTGGGATATTTTTCATGCTCACAGAAATACTATTAAGTAGGAGTTATTCTGCCCATTTTCCAGAGAAGAAAACCTAGGTTAAAGAGGCTAAGAACTTGCCTAAATTCACACAGCAAGAAAATCAAAAGGGATGTAAAATGCAAATTGAGGTATTTTTGGTACCACAAGCCGCCTTGATTTTCTGTACCACACTGCCATGCATGCTGCCCTTTCTAAAGTTGCTGCTTTCCCATCTGCTACTATAAAGCTATAGTAACATGCTCTTCTATCAAGGTGTACATGCTCCCTTCTCCGAAAACATTATATTTACATTATGACTTTAATCTTCCAGTAAGAATTCATCATTCTGCTTTGCCACTCAGTTGTGTCCAACTCTGCAGCCCACCAGGCTCCTCCATCCACGAGGATTCTCAAGGCAAGAATACTGGAGTGGTTTGCCATGCCCTCCTCCAGGGGAACTTCCCAACCCCAGGATCAAACCCAGGTCTCCCTGCATTGCAGGTGGACTATTGGCCGTGTGAGTCACCAGAAAAATCCCAAGAATATCTGAGTGGGTAGTCTATCACTTCTTCAAGGGATCTTCCAGACCCAGGAATTGAACCGGGGTCTCCTGCATTGCAGGCAAATTATTTACCAGCTGACCTACTAGGGAAGAATTCATCATTACAGTGCTTAACTGCATTCCCTGATATGGACATTTACAAATAAAAATAAATAATTCCTCCGGAGGAAAATAAAAGATTCAGATTTCTTACTTCCTTGAAGTATTCCCTTAAATGAATCACTGAATTTTTTGAGCTATAAATTCCCTATCTATAAAACAAGCAAAATAATACCCACTTCCCAGGATTGTTGGAAACTATATGAAATGTCCAATGTTAAAATATTTATAAGCTGGAAATCATCTTACAAATAAACTAAGATTAGTACTTTAGTTTCCAAGATTATTAAATTCTGTGTCTGCCAAGATCACTAAAGTTTTCTTACTCCCACAATTCAGCTCTTCAAAATAGCATTGTAGCAAGACATAAATGCAAAAGACTTCACTTAAAGTTAAAGCAGGGGTGTGTGCCTGTGGCTGATTTATGTTGATGTGTGGCAGAAGCCAACAAAATATTGTAGAGCAACTGTCCTCCAATAGTTGCACTGTGTTCTATACTTCTCAATATTGTATCTTTGATAATTAAAAAAAAGAATTGATACCAATAAAAAAAGAAATAATATGTAAAGCATCAACACATATATAGTAGGTAATCAACAAATGTGAGCTCCTGTGTAAAGACTGTTTCTTTGAGAAATGAATTCTTGAATTTCAAGGAACTGACTTAAAAATCTCATTTATAAATTGTAAAAATAAAGACAATTCAATTCCACTAGGACTGAGAAGTTTCAACTCCCATGTTAAATGTACACACCACGTGAATCATGAGCAAAGTGCCAAGTAAATCCAGTACTATAGGGGGATGTATTTTATGTAAGGGATAAATTACTCAAGACCTCATATAAATCAAAACTTGTATAATTCGTGACTAATTTTCCCACTGGAATAAACATAGTGTATGAAGATGCTGGCACATAAATCTACAACCATTGTAGCATATTTCCCTTTAACGTTGCCTTTTATATCCTTGGCATTGTCCATAATATTTCATGAAGTGCTCTCTCTGAAATTAAAAGCACAATATGTCACAGTAAAAAAAAAGAAGGGGCATGTGGGATTAAATATGTAACACTAAATGAGTAATCATCAAAACTAAGATAATTTCTGGATGTAATGTGCTCTCACCTAAACAACTTTAACTTTTTCTGTGACATTTTCCAATTTTTATCCTTTTACATATGCAATTTTCACATAATTCTAGTAGCATCTCTACACTATTCCATGTGTCTAGATATTTTGTGTATATTATAATGGCTGCTAGTGATTCACAGAAATAAAACCTTAAATCAGCTAGTCCTAACCTACAATTTAAAGTATTTTAGGCATTTTGCAATTAAAATGATTCTGCTACACACAATCTCTCTACGCATAGCTTATTGCTTCATTTTTAAATTATGTCCAAATCAGAACAGTGGTGTGTCAATCATGTTTAACAATTGCCCTCTGTGCCGATGGAAAAGGGAAGGAGGTGGAGTAGAGAAGCCCCCATTTGTCTTATTTGCCAATTCAAGTGGTACACATATTCCAACTATGGCCAGTTTCAAACTCCAGTGGGCAAAAACTGAGACAGAAATCAGAGCAAGAGCAATAATAAACACCGAGTAAAATTTAAGAGGTAATAACAACCTAATGAAATGAACATGAGCCAAAAAATCCCCATGACATTTTAATATTTTTTAATTCTGGTATAGTTGATTTATAATGTTATATAAATTGCAGGTGTACAATAAAGTGATTCACAATTTTTAACAATTATACACCATTTATAGTTATTATGGAACATTGGCTATATTCCCTGTACTGTATAATATATCTTTGTAGTGACCCTTTAATTTTTTAAATGAAAATTTATCTATAGGAAGAGTGGTGATTGAAACCAGCTTAACTTGGCTGATGGGTAAATTTTTAGGACTTTTTAAGCTTGTTATTAAACATGACCATTATTTTGAATTAATTTACATAAATCTACAGTTAAATAAATTCTATTTTAAACAAAGGCAATAGATAGTGAAAGCTCATCATATCCTAATTTTTTTTTTTTTTACTATATTTTACTATTATCTATAGCCTTTAGCTTTTTACATCCATAGGGTACAACTGCATATTTCTGTCCAACTCTGCCTTCAGGGATGTCATGCTGGTCATGAGGAACAAGATATTAAAAAGATTTTTAAAATTTAGTATTTTAAATATTGAATTTAAGAATTTAAAGAATTGTCAACAGAGATACAGATTTTATTATTTTCCAGTGGAATGAAAAAGTGATTATGTAGATAAAGTAAGAAGATGGCAGGTGATTTTCTAGTCTAACAGGACAGACTCAGAGTTGGGTCTATGAGGAATAATATAATAGAAGAATAGTAATAAGAAATGAGAAATGAAGTGTGACCATAATGATGTGTTCAGAAAGTAGAATCTGGTTGTTAAACTGGAAGAAAGCTAACCTGGATGCAGAGGTATTTATAGGTAACAGATTTTTTAATTGTCTGTGGTGCTGACAGCAGCAAGATGGGAAGGCCTGGGATTCTCAGACTGTACCCTGTGATGCCATGGGGTGTCCATGAACTCAAAGGACACCATGGGATATCCTAAATTTTGAGGGAAGTGCAATGGTACTGATGTCTGTTGGACATGGCTTAACTGGTTGCTTGAGGTATTCTCAGTTTCAACATTAGATTGTACTACATTTATTTTGACAATGATGTCATATCTTTGCAAAGATACCTGGTGGTTTCTGAGATGAAAAAAATACCTCATGAAAATCACTGAGGAACAGAAACGAGGGTGGTGATGTTCAATCTTATTCCAAGGTTTGAGAAGCTATGCAGTACCCAGCAGGCATGCATACCCCATTAATGACTGTGGTTACTTAAGAATAAAAGGTAAATGTTATTTTCCATTTCAATTTTATGTGTATAATTTTTTCAAGTGGCTACTAAGTTGTTCAAATGCAAATATTTCTTAAGTTTTTGGACCTGATTACTTAGTAAAAAGAATTACTCGGAATTTTTTTGCTCATTTGCTTTTTGGCTTGTTCTCAGCTTTGGAGAGGAGAAGGCAATGGCACCCCACTCCAGCACTCTTGCCTGGAAAATCCCATGGACGGAGGAGCCTGGTGGGCTACAGTCCATGGGGTCTCGAAGAGTCGGACATGAGTGAGCGACTTCACTTTCACTTTTCACTTTCATGCACTGGAGAAGGAAATGGCAGCCCACTCCAGTATTCTTGCCTGGAGAATCCCAGGGATGGGGGAGCCTGGTGGGCTGCCGTCTATGGGGTCGCACAGAGTTGGACACGACTGACGTGACTTAGCAGCAGCAGGAGTTTTGGAGACCATGAAAAAGCTGTGGGGACATTTAGGGTACTCTGAACTGAAAAAGTATGGGAATGTCTAGACGGGGCCTCAAACTCATAAAGAAAGAATGAGTGGGACTCTGGGTGCAGAGCTCCTCAAAACATAGCCATATTAAACTCAGGAAGGAAATACTGTATTAAACATATAAAAAGGGATTAAAGGTCAGAAGTAAGGTGCAGAAACAAGAATAATAAGCGATAAGGTATGCAGTACTACTTGTAAAAGCAAAGGAATGGAAGTAACCACAAAGTCCTGAAATAGAAGGATGACTGAATCACCTAAGGGACAACACATGATGGGGTTCTTACTGGGCAGCTGTGGATGGAAATAAGCATGCATTGCCTTACACTGTTGTTAAACCATCTCCAGGATATAATATTAGATAAGAACGTCAAAGTGCAGGAAAGTATGTACAGTATGCTACAATTTATCTAAAAGAAGGGAAGAAAATATGAATATGTACATAAGCATTTGTTTATAAGTGAAATTTAAGTTCAATTTAAAAAAAACTAGCATTAGACTTCAAGCTCCCATTTAGGTTATGGAAAACCTGAAAGAAAATCACTCTTCCATTTGCAATAACAAAAAATGAATGATCTGCAAAATCACAACTTTCTTTGCACACATCGGAGAACTGGGCTCACAGGGTAACAAGCTAGGCTGAAACGAAGGAAAGTCAGGAGCCCTCAGTGAGAGTCAGGACACAATCACTTCTTCCCTGGGTCAGACACCCCCAGACGCCAGACAAGCCAAGAGGAAAAGCTCAGTTAATGTTTTCAATGAATCGCTGAAAAGCGTGAGGATACAATGTCTGGGTGGCCATAGATACGAGGGAAATTCACAACCACCAGTGCTCACAAGTAAGATGTGAGCAACACTTCTTTAAGGTTCAGGCCTGAGGAAGCGACAAACCCTTTGCAAGGCACAGACAAAGCTCAAAAAGAAACGTATAACTTGTCTTACCTCTAATAAAGAGGTAATTGCTTTTAAAACACTGTCCAACAAAGAAAATTCCAGACACAGGTTACTTTGCTGGGAAATTTTACATAACATTAAGAGAAGAAATAATAATATTTATACAAACTATTTCAAAATGCAATTAGGAAGGAACACTTCCCAACTTATTTCTGAAGTCAGTATTACTCTGATGCCAAAATCAGAAGGGAAAAAAAAAATGCATTGCAACAAAATAAAGCTGCAGACCCACAGCTCTCATGAACCTAGATGTAAAACTCTTCAAGAAAATATTAGCAAATTGGATACAAAAAATATTAAAATGTAGTTCATCATAACCATCATAACCATAATTCATCATTCAACATTTAAAAAGCAATCAAGCTAATTTCTCCTACCAACAGACTAAACAGTGTCAGGAAGCTTAGGCAGAATGAAATTCAGAAGAAAGATCTGAGTGTAGTAAAATGCAGCCTGAAGATTTATGTTTGTTGCCCCAAAGAGTCCAGCAATAAGCTCTGTAACCCAGAAATTCCTACAGATATTTCAGAGAAGGGACGACTTGTTGTACTGGATAAGCTAAAGGTCTATATGATTGCTTCGTAGTTTAACTACAGTTGGCTCTCCTAAAGAAAAATTAGGCTAGGGGGTTATAATACTATTATACCAAGTCACTCAGTTATGTCCAACTCTGCAACCCCATGGACTGTAGCCCACCAGGCTCCTCTGTCCATGAGATTTCCCAGGGAAGAATACTGGAGTGGGTTGCCGTTTCCTCCTCTAGGGGATCTTCCCAACTTGGGGATCAAACCCATGACTCCTGCACTGGCAGGCGGATTCTTTATCACTGAGCCATCTGGGAAGCCCCAAACATTTCCAAATGTCATCTCTAATCCTCAGGATTAGAGGGGAACTTCAATAAATAGTGTTTGGGATAACTGGACAGCTACATGCAAAAGAGTCAAACTGGATTACTTTCTCACACAACACAACGACAAACTCAAAATGAATTGAAGGCTTCAATGCAGGACATGAAACCATAAAACTGAGAAGGAAGCGTATGTGCTATGTTCTTTGACATCGATCTTAGCAGTATTGTTTTTTTGGATCTGTCTCCTCAGGCAAGGGGAACAAAAGCAAGAATAAATAGGACTGCATCAGACTGAAGAGGTTTTGCACAGTGAAGAAAACTCAACAAAGCAAAAACATGCTTAATGAATGGGAAAAAATGCTTGCAGATGATATATACAATAAGGGATTATATCCTATATATATACCTATATATAAACTCATACAACTCAAAAAAAAAAAAAAAAAAAAAAGTAGGCAGAGGACCTGAGAAAACAATTTTCAAAAAAAGAGATACGATGGCCAACTAACACATGGAAAGATGCTCAACACCACTAATTACACAGAGATCAAACTCGTCCCCTGCAGTGGAATGTTGAAGTCTTAACAACTGGGCCACTGGGAAGTCACAATTTCCAAGTTTTTGTTTTCTGTTTTTTTTTTTTAACAAAATAGTCTCCCAAGAGTTCTAACTGCCCAACATCCCTCCTCCTCTCTCATTTCCTGCCTCTCCCCCTGCCCTAAATGCATATTCTCTCTTCTACAAAAGCCATCCATGCCCCTTGTTTCAAGAAACGTCAGTCACACAAACTTATATTGATAACATCAGACCAGCAGTAGGTCTGGTTTTAGTCATCCAGAACATAATCTCAGCCTTCCTTGGATACTCAACATCCACCATAAAATCAAGAGATACAGACACATACTCATGTCCTGTTTTGTTTTATCTCACTAGGGCAAGCCAATAACCACTGCACTGCAGTGCTTTTAACACCAGAACAATAGGCAAATACATGCAGGGAAACTGAACAAACTTGCTCGTTTACACTGTGATAGTACAAGTAGTATTTTCCTGGCTAGTGCTTCATGAAACACAATAATAAGATACACAAAGTCACGTTGTTGTCATAAACAGATTTTGGTTAACAGCTTTGTAAAACTGTATGAGTGCTAACAATCAGAACTAGAGTAAAAATACCCAGCTATGAAAAATCCTGCATTACAATGAGGGCGTTTTATAAAGAAAAACATTATCTAAATATACATATTTATCACTGAGACATTTTAACTTTAGTTGTTTTTGTTGATTCACTCAGACAGACTCGTTTCAACAAGTTGTAAAAGCATCAAAATGCAAATTTGGCAACAGTGAAGGCCTAATCACTATTTGCAGCTCTTTAGACATCAAACATTCATAACTATCTCATTTAACTGACTCAAGTCATTCACTGCAATCTAATGCACAGAGATGGCTATGCTTAATTCTGCCTCTCCAATAATGTAGACCAAAACTGTTAAAAATGTCCTTTGTTGTTTAGTCACTAAGTCGTGTCCAACTCTTTGCAGTCCACTGAACCGGCCCATGCCAGGCTTCCCTGCCCTTCACTATCTCCCTGAGCTTGCTCAAACTCATGTCCGTTGAGTCGGTGATGCCATCCAACCATCTCATCCTCTGTCGCCCCTTCTCCTCCTGCCCCCAATCTTTTCTGGCATCAGGGTCTTTCCCAGTGAGTCATAGTCTTTGGGAAGGTACGTGGACCGTGGCATCTGCATGCAGAAGCTCTGGAAGCAGCTAATTTTGATCAGCCTTCGACACAGCTATTGAGCATGTGAAGATCCACCAAGTACGGGCAGCATGTGAAGCGTTTATCACTGGTGCCGTTCACAGGCCACAGTGAGCGCTACTTTGTAAGACAGACCCACCAACAATGAAGCCTCCAAATCCAGTTGGTTTAAGAGCAAGTTTGAGACTACGATGTGGTGTTTGAGGTGCCTAGGGCGAAAAATTTAAAGAGACACTCACTTGCAGGGCCCTGAGAAGGACGGCCTCTTTAAATTGTACACCCAAGGTCCTCATTTACCTCATCCTAGTCCCTATCCTGCAGAAAAACCCCAAAGTGATGTTGTCTGTAGGAGTCAGGAGCACCTGATCTCCACATTCCGTGGCTGAAGCGAACTTATGTCAGGTAGTAAAGTTTACTCATCCCCCGCCCAGTGCATGGAGGCTCAGCTATTTCCCTTGAGGGATCCACAGCAACCTGATACACTCACTTCTTCATTAGGACTAAGTCCCTGAGTCTTGCCAATGCCTGTGTTTTAAAGGGCTAGTGGTGGTGGTGGTTATAGTTGCTAAATCGTGTCTGACTCCCGAGATCCCGTGGCCTGTAGCCCACCAGGCTCCTCTGTCCATGGGATTTCCCAGGTGAGAACACTGGAGTGGGTCACCCTTTCCTTCTCCAGGGGATCTTCCCAACCCCTGGGATTGAACTTGCATCTGCTGCACTGGCAGTGAGGTACTTTACCACTGAGCCACCAGGGAAGCCCCCGTTCCACTAGTCCAGTATCTCAGGCCATCATCTCCTGCCATGATTCCTGATGCAAGTCACGAGCTCAGATTGCATCACTGCTACCTTGACTTCACCTCCGTGCGCTCTGTCTCAGATCCATCGTATTCCCACCCTACTGGATTTCAGGGCCCCTCATCTGCTGCCAGAGACTGCCCTTTGACCTGCTAGTCCAGGCTTCTTGGCATCTGTGGGTCAGTCTCCTTTCGACCAACTCCCAGTTATTTCTGCCCCCATCAGCATTAACAGAACCAATCCAAATATGATGACAACCAAAAGTTGTATTTTGAAAAGAGTTGGCTGGGGCAGTAGTAACCCTGCCGAGAACCACAGGAAGTAGATGAAAGGGTATATCTTCAATGAGAAACAGGTCAAGCATTTTAGAGCCTCGTTCTTTCCATTCCACTGACTCATAAATCTGCTTGTGCTAAAACCATCAAGGGTAACTTCTGATTTATCTATTTAATACATGCTTAGATACTGCTTAGCACATGCCTGAAACTGTTTAAGAAAAATACTCTACAACTATTAGCTCATTTAATCCCCACAACAACCATCTGAGGGAGGCATCATCATTACTCCCATTTTACAGATCAGGAAACTGAGATTTGGGAGTTTTAATGACTTACCCAAAGTTTCACATCTAATATATGTAGAGGCCGAAATTCAAACCCAGACATTCTGGTTACAGGATATATGGTAAGCGCTTTGCTCTGCAAGAGACAATCATGTCCCATCCACAAAGAGTTGATTTACTAAATCTGGGGAAAGGATTGAGAAATCTACATGTAACTGAACAAACTTTCAGGTGGTTTTATATAGTAAGAAGGTCACCCATCTACTAACTGATATTTGGGAACTACAGCATTACTCCACACCTCATTTGGGAGAGACAAGACAACAGAAACTTGCATGGCTAGAAACAAATCAGTGTTAGATTAAACTGAGGAAAAACAATGTTTGGGATATTATTTATTCAAAATCTTGAAAGCCAATCTAATAATATACATCACTTTTACAAAATGGTCAATATTGAACTATGTGTTACTAAAGCAAATGAAATATATTAAGAATGTAGCATCAGAGGAAGAGTATAAATAGCTTAATAGATATGAATTATCCTATGAAGCAGGGTATACAGCAGCAATGGACTCAAGTGAAAGATGCATAGTGAAAGAAGGAAGAACAGCCTAGCTATTTGTATCCTAGGCTCCAGACAGACAGCCCTGAACCAGTCAGGCAAGACAAATGATACCAACTAGCCCTAAAGTATTACTTCGAGCAACACAGGAGCTACAGCAACTGAGGGGAAAGATAACAGCAATTAAATAAATGAAGAAAACAAAATAAAATGTGAAAGAACTTTGAAAATAGTTTGTCACCATACCAATATGATTACCACTGTATAGTTTAGTATTACATTATCTTGGGGTGACCTAAGAAACATCAGAACCAAAGCAGACCCATAAGCAACAACTCTCTCAACACCACCCCTCCCCCAAAGAGGGATGAAAAACCATAGATCAGTCAGCAGTGCTTCTGGCTACTCACTCCAGAAACAACCATGAAAAGTGTTAGTCGCTCAGTCCATGTCCCACTCTTTGCAACCCCAGGGACTGTAGCCTGCCAGCCTTCTGTGTCCAAGGAATTCTCCAGGCAAGAATACTGGGGTGGGTTGCCATTCCCTTCTCCAGGGAATCTTCCCTACCCAGAGATGGAACCTGGATCTCCCACATTGCAGGTGGATTCTTTACTGTCTGAGCCACAGGAAAGTCCCTAGAAACAATTGTAGGTCAGGGTCAATTCAAATGTTAATTAGAGCTCCCACTCTGCCAGATCCTACCACAGGAGGTGAGTTACAGAGAAGACTGATACCCTGGGAAGTTCATTCTCTAAAGCTTTACACATAAGTGCTCCATCACCCCCAAACACTAATTAAGATGACATCCTTTGTATGTCAGGAGAAGCCCCAGAAAAATTGTAGTGAACCCTAAAGGTTTTGGGAAATGGAGCCAGATGGTGGGTTAAGAGAATGCCAAATTTTAGTTTTTAATTAATATACAATTTGACAATGTTTTTAAAAAAATTATTATAAGTGAATAAGACTTCAAAACTGAATGTACTTTGCCAAAATTTTAGCATATTTCAAAATTTCTATTCAGAGCCTTGTATTACAAACCAAGGCAAATAAGATCCACTTTCATCAAAACTTCTCCAAGTTGCTATACTTCCTCAGGTTTTGTCTTTCACTGTGCTCTTTCGTGTTCTGAACAAGGTGACACTTTAGGACTCTCTTTCTCCTTGATAAACAAGACTCATTGCATTACTGTGCATGCTATCTTATTATCTCCCTTAACGTGGTCTTAGTCCCATATTAATTATAACTTTCAACCAATTTAATAACTCGTTTCATAAGGGACGCTGGAGGTAGATTATTGAGAACTGTTACATGCAAGCATTTCAGCAGATGAATAAAACTCGTAAGTTCACATAACACAACTGTCTACAGCCACACACATTCCTCTCTCACCTTCTGAAAGTGGCAAAAATAAATGCATACATTAACACAACTCAAAAGGATAGCCATTCTGTCACATATAAAAGCAAAAGCATATGAACTTAAAATTATGCTTTGATTAATCAATGTTTTAGAATTCAATTTTTAAAAAATCTAGTTACCAAATGATTAATCAGTAATTAATTTAATATTATCTCAGGGTTTTAAGGATTTTTGTATTATATTTAAACATATAGTACAAAACATAATTTCTATGGATGTAAAAAATTTGTCTTAATAACTTCAGTGAACACAAATTAACATTTTTCATAAATTTAAATATTTTCTAGCAATACTATTAGCTTAGTTAATGAGTAAATCAATGTAAGTAGTTTAAGAAGTTTAGATTAGCTGATCTCTTCCTGAGAAAACAAATCTAATGCCTTTTTAAAAATGTGTTTGTATTTATTTACTTATCATTGCTAAATCAAAGAAGAGACACAAATGCCTTTTTTTCCTTAAACCAAAATTATTAATCCAGGCTGATTTCTCCAAAGACTCACTTTAATTATATAAACTTGGGTTCTTCAAGTGTTTCTAAGCTATAATTATTTTTTTAAGCTTAGCACACCTAAAGCTTTAGAAATTCTATTTCCTTTTAATTTGGGGGATTTATGCAAGTGCATATGTTTGTCTATAGACCAATTAGATCAAAGTTCCTTTAATTTAAGAGGCTTTAGAATGGAATTTTTGAATACCCTACAGAATAGGAAAACATTTTACATTTACTCAGCAAAATATAAAGGCTGTTATAAATTATAGACACAGACATATAGAGAACTTACAGCTTCAGTTTTACAAACTGATCCCCAGGGTGAACTAAACAGAAACACGAAAGTTCACCAGTTTAGATATCAAAAAGCTGTTCATCCCAGTTGGTGCACAACATTCTTAATTAATTTGAGCTCACAAAGGACAAATGAAAAGACTAGAAACCTGGATTCTTTGTTTTCTCACTTCTGATAGAGACTAGATCTCCATCAACCAAAAATTATCACCAAAAGTGTACATGTGTGATCAGTCACTTGAGCCATGTTCGACTCTTTGCAAACCTATGAACTATAGCCCATCAGACTCCTCTGTCCACTGGATTCTCCAGGCAAGAATACTGGAGTGGGTTTCCATGCCCTCCTCCAGGGGATCTTCCTGATCCAGGGATCAAACTCCGGTCTCCTGCATTGCAGGCAGGTTCTTCACCACTGAGACACTGCTGAAGCCCTATCATAAAATGGTTAGGCTACAAAACAGAATTCCCAATCATTGTTACCAATGCGGAATAACTTAGCTAAGCAAAATTAGAAACAAAACCAAAATTTTAAAAAATCAGTAAAAAGACAAAACAGACAGTAACCTTAATTCTATAACCGCTTTGGATGTACTCTAAGAGCCAATAAAAGATATTCTTGGGTTTAAACAACTCATGAGGTACACTTCCTTAGCCATAAAATTTGACTCCATCACACGGGTTCACTTGGGCATCTTCATGAAAACTTAAGATATCCTATGTTAAAGTATACTTTTCAAAAACAGAAAATCATTTTCCCTCTACAAATATAAAATGAACATTTGTCAAAGTTTTATTCAACTCATTAATTAATGAGTTAAAAATCAATTCAAAGAGTTTATGAGAAAGTAGACATATATTGATGCTTTTGACCTGTGGTGTTGGAGAAGACTCTTGAGAGTCCCTTGGACTGCAAGGAGATCCAACCAGTCAGTCCTGAAGGAAATCAGTCCTGAATATTCATTGGAAGGACTGATGCTGAGGCTGAAACATTTTGGCCACTGATGCAAGGAACTGACTCACTGGAAAAGACCCTGATGCTGGGAAAGATTGAAGGCAGGAGGAGAAGGGGACAACAGAGGATGAGATGGATCGATGGCATCACTGACTCAATGGACATGAGTTTGAACAAGCTCTGGGAGTTGGTGATGGATAGGGAAGCCTGGTGTGCTGCAGTCCATGGGGCTGCAAAGAGTTGGACAGGATTGAGTGACTGAACTGACTGAGACATATATTAATTTTAAAAATTAGGATAGGATTGCAGAGTTAGATGCAAAACTAATTAATATCTTGAAGAACACTAAATCACAGTTTGTGGAGGTGTCTGGTCTATCAGGTAGAAATTATTTTCATATCTACCAGTAATCTACCAGTTACACCCCTCCACTGCTAACAGAATATAAATGAGCCCAGTCAATAAAAAGTCAAACCTAAAAAAGCTACGAAAGAACACCTAAGTAATCTCTTGCCTATTTTCAAGTTTGGGATAATTTTTCTCATGGGGTGAGATATTGCAAATATTGCACAGGACAATATACTAAAATTTCATTCATTTATCTGAAATTCATATTTAACAGAGAATCCTGCATTATCTCTTAACCCTAACAACAAACTAACATTAACTTTACCAAGTCTGTACAGGGTCATTACCAACAGTGTATCTCTTAAATCTGTGTCTGGCTTCCATATTTTTGCCTAGATAATAAATATTAAGTGGTATTTCTACTGAACTTTTATTCTTTATATTCACCACTAGGGGGCGCATATAATTTACAGTCTACTAGATGCCACAGGGTAAACAGCGTTTCAACATCCCGTCCGCTAGGGTCCGTTCAGGGCCCTAATCACTTGTGCGCACGCGCGCAAGTACTCCTGGCCCAGATCCGGACTGCGCAGGCGTTCCAGTGAGCACGCGGACGCCATTGACAGGACTCACCGGAAATTGAAAGGGAGGGGCTGGGGCCGCTGGGAGCGCCGACGCGCCGGGGCGACGGACGCGGAAGTGCAGGAGTGCCGCCGGCCTGGCTCCCTGCGTGGTTGCGGAGATGCCCAGCCGAGGTGAGCGACCCGAGGACGGCGCTGGGCTCGTCCCTGCTGAGAGCTCGACCCCGCACAAGGAGGAGCTCAGCAGCAAGGTGAGCGCGGGGCAAGGTAACAGGGCCCTCGGGCTGCTCACCGCCGGAGACGAGTCGCGGTGGCCCCGTGGTCCAGTCTCGACTTGGCCCTGCTGCCCCAGGTACAGTGAAAGGGACACCTTGAAACTTGCCCCGAGGTCAGACCCAGATGGCAGTAAGGCGGAAGCTTAGTTGGTTCTGGTTTTTTTTTTTTTTTAATTACCATTTTTTAACATTTTAAAAAGTATCATACCGTAAAATTTGGCTCTTTTTCGTTTTCTCTATATTTAACGCGTGTATAAATTTGTGTGACCACCACCACAGTTGGAATATAGACAAGTTCCTCGACGCTAAAAGACTCCCTTTATAGCCATGCTTTCCCGCGCGCAGAAGCTCCGGCCGTCCCTGATCTGCTCTGCATCAGGACAGTTTTATCCCTCCCAGCACATCATGTAGATGAAATCACAGCTTATGCCTCTCTCCCGCTTAATGTCTTTGAGATTCATGGTTGGGTTTTTTTCCTATGTACACTTAGTTAAAACTTTTAGAAATTACCACCAGCCCTAGATCGGCTGCCTGTAGTCTCAGAAAATGTCAGCACCATCCATGCAGTTGTCCATGCCAGTAACCTGGGAGCCCATCTTTGCATCCATCACGAAGTTCTATCAGTTTCACTTTTGAGGCCTCTTTGTAAGGTCTCCCTTTATCACTGTGTACACTTTTAACCATCTTAAACCCGCCCCTTGCATCTGCCATAGGGAATCCTGCAAAAGTTTCGCAGCTGGTCTCTCCTTATCCATCTCCTTATCCATTGTTACCTTCTTCCCGTCTGTCCTTCATTTAATTGGACCTATGCTCCTAAAAATGTTATTTCATTGTTGCTCTTTTGCTCCTCCCCTCACAAAAGGGAGCCAATATAACGCCATAAATGGAAAAAAGAAAAAAAAATTTTTTTAATTTGAAATGAGGATGGCTATAATCTTTCAGGTAATAGATGTCTGAGATAATACTTTGGTTCTGTCCCAAACTGACACTGGCATCTTGGGCACATCTCTGATTCCTCTGTTACAATTTCCTTGTCTGAAGTGTTAAAGTATACCTGCCATTTCTAAAATGAATGGGAAAGTGCTATTCGAAGCCTTAAAACGAAGTTGTACAAATTAAGTCTTGGAATTCAGCCCAATCTCTGTAATCAGTCACTGCAGTGACTGGCAGGTGGAAGGCAGAAGGGTACACATCTGTGGGGAATGAATTTTCAAACTGCACACAGCCTGCTCTGATTACTATCATAGCATGCCACTTACACTTACATATAACAGATCCCCCAGGCATCAGAGTTTACAAAATAACGCTGTTAGAGGCTCTAGTGACACTGTGTAATCAGTCATGTTTGCAGTATGGCTATCTTTACTGAAAAGTTTAAAAGAAATTTAGTTTCCATTTAGTTGAGCCCTCTTCTACTTAAAAAAGGTGAGACCTAGTTCAAGAATGCCAGCCCTGTGCTAGCTTTTGAGATACAAAGAGGAATAAAGCAAAGATGGAAAAGTGATGAGTCATACTACCCCTGGTGGCTTAGACCAGAAAGAGTCGTCTGCCTGCAGTGCCAGAGACGTGGGTTCAATCCCTGGGTGGAGAAGATCCCCTGGAGAATGGAGTGGCAACCCACTCCAGTATTCTTGCTTGGAGAATCCCATGGACGGAGGAGACTGGTAGTCCACGCGGTCGAAGAGTCAGACATGATTGAACGACTAATACTTACTTACCCTCCATGTAGGATACTTAACTACTACTTGCTTAGTCTGTCTGGCTATACCATTTTGTATGTAAATCATGAAAAGCATGGCTATTGGGAGGGAAGGGTCACCCACTCCTCATTCCATTTGTTTTGTTTTTTGTTTTTTAATTTAAGATACAATTAAACCATTGAAAAATTGGTATTACTTTCAGGTCTTGGTGAATTTTTTTTTACATAACCTCTATTTTAAATAAAAGATATAAACTTTTTTTAGTAACTGTAGTTCTTGCCTGAATATGAGTGTTGGTCGCCAACCCCCTGTCTGGGTATAAAGGGCCATTTAACACTTTGTATGTCTAATCACTTTTCCCCTCAACTTTCCGCCACCTGCATGTCCACACAGACTGCTGTTGTAAAGAGTCTGTATATTCCCAAATTGCCCATTTGGACAATCAATGCTTGGAGTCCCTTATCCTATCTCTTTAAAGGGCTCTTATTGAGCATACTTTGATCATCTCTGATTTAATAAGTTTTCTTTATTTCAATAGATTAAAGAACAAAAAGTAGTTGTGGATGAACTTTCCAACCTGAAGAAGAACAGGGTAAGTGAGTTATTAGATTTACTCTGAATACTATGTGGGAGGGTTTGGTATCAATTGTACAAATCAGTGTATTAATCATAGTTGCTAATAATGTTTCCCCAACATATGCAATTGACACTACCTGTGAATCAAATGATACTAATTGTACTATGTTATCCTGGAGCTGTAGTCAATAATGGTATTTATTTTGTACTTGAATTTGGTGTATTCTCTTGACATAAATAAACTTTGAATCTATTGAGAAGAGAAGAAGCTATACAGGTGAGTGTGGATAATTATTTTTTGTTTGTTCGTTTTTTAAAAAAGACAAATACTACTGCTTCCTCGCCCCACCTCCTCCTTTACTCCAAGCTTCCAAATCTTTAACATGGTTGTTAAACTCCATTTTCATGCACATATTCATAAATAAGCAAGTTTCTGTTTAGTGGGTCATTGTACTGCCAAACATTGTATTTTAAAGTTAAGAAATGACTTGAGCCCTCTAAAGCTTTTGAAGATTACTGGATACAGACAGGTTAGACATTTCTCATATGTGGAGTAATAGCAGTTAAGGTACAGTGGATAACAAACTTGTATAAAGCAAATTGGCAAAATGTGTCAAAGTCTTAAAGCTGTGTACTATTATGATCCAGCAAATCTAGTTTGATTCCTATTTATAGGAATTGATACATTAGGAAAGTATCACGGAGTGCACGGAAATTTAGTTACAAAGACATTCATCACAAGTTTGATTTATAATAGTGAAAAGTTGACAACATCTAAATGACCAAATAAACTATAATATTATTGAAGAAAAATGGTACTAAGTATGTTCAGAGAAAAAAAAAGTTTTGCCTAACTGTTAATGGTAGCAGTTTCTAGATTGTTGGATAATGGGTGAGTTCTTTGTTTATCTTTATCTGCCAAGGTATTGTTCTGAACATGTTACTAATGTTCAATAGTAAGCAGTAACAGGGTTCAGAGTTTTGACATCTACCTTTTAGATCAAATCTTGATATTAGCTTAACTTATGTTTTGCAGAAAGTATATAGGCAGCAACAGAACAGCAACATATTCTTTCTTGCAGACCGAACAGAAATGCTTTCTGAAAGCAAAAGTAAGTTTTTTTGGCACATTATACAGAAACAAAAAGAAATTCTTTTGTGGGTTTTCTGTGGAAATTCGTGATGGTGCCTAAATTACACTGTCTACAGCTAAATGTATAAATATATGTATCTAAAGATTGGATGGTGGTATACCAGTTAATAAAATTAGTGGAATGGTTTGGTTTTCTTCAAGTTAGCCTTTCAATGGTGAGTTAACAGTAACAATAAAGTCAAATTTAAGAACTGTAAGATGTGTTAGAAAGCCACAATAATTAATGTAAGCTTTAGAATTTTAGACAGATATAGGTATGAAATACTCTGCCAATTTCTGCCTTTTTGATTTTGAGTGAATCACTTTGAGCCTGCAAAGTCTTACGGAATTTAAATAAAATGATATGTATATAAACTGTGCATAGCTCAATGCCTGAGTCAAAATAAACAATAACAACAGAAACGAGATCCCCGAATAGTAAATATTCTTCATCAGAAGTCTGTTGTAAATTATTATTTAAACTAGCACAGTACATATGTGGTTCAGTCTTGGAAAATAGCTTGTTTTGCCTTTTGAATTACTAGGTAAAGCGTCAAGAATTTTTATTCTTTACTGTGTCTTCTCCCCTCTCCCACAGATATATTGGATGAGCTGAGGAAAGAATATCAAGAAATAGAAAACTCAGAGAAAACCAAAATCAAGAAATAGCCAACTTGATTTTACACAGCAATGTGTGGTATTTGTTGTGCAGTAAGCTTTTCTGCTGAGCATTTTAGCAAAGATTTGAAAGAGGATTTGCTGTGTAATCTTAAACGACGGGGGCCCAATAGTAGTAAACAGTTGTTCAGGTCCAGTGTTAACTACCAGTGTTTATTCTCTGGCCATGTCCTTCACTTAAGAGGTGTGTTGACTGCCCAGCCTGTGGAAGATGAAAGAGGCAATGTATTCCTGTGGAATGGAGAAGTCTTTAGTGGGATCAAGGTTGAAGCCGAAGAGAATGATACTCAAATCATGTTTCATTATCTTTCCTCTTGTAAGAATGAATCTGATATTTTGTCACTCTTCTCAAAAGTCCGGGGTCCTTGGTCTTTTATATATTATCAAGCATCTAGCCATTCTTTATGGTTTGGTAGGGACTTTTTTGGTCGTCGTAGCTTGCTTTGGCATTTTAGTAACTTGGGCAAGAGTTTCTGCCTCTCTTCAGTTGGCACCCAAGCATCTGGAGTGGCTGATCAGTGGCAGGAAGTTCCAGCATCTGGAATTTTCAGAATTGATCTCAAGTCTGTTTCCATTTCCCAGTCTGTTGTTTTAAAGTTGTATCCTTGGAAATACAATTCTGGGGGGGATGATATCAGAGAATGTGTTAATAGCCTGACTGAGATTTCAGCAGCCTTGCCAACATTTGTCTTGGTGGCAGCAAATGAAGCCAAACTGTATCTTAAAGAACCTGTTGTCCCTTTAAATATGGCGTCGCCACAAGCTGCATTTGAGGCCCATTGCGGCAGCATTTCCAGGAGTCCGCTGACAAGAGAGACCCTTCAGGTCTTTCTTACTGATGGACACACGAAGGAAGTAGTCCAGCAGTTCATTGACGTCCTGAGTATCGCAGTCAAGAGACGTGTCTTGTGTTTACCTAGGGATGAAAAGCTGACACCAGGCGAAGTTTTGAAAACTAGTAATAGGAAAGCAAATGTTGCAGTTCTGTTTTCTGGAGGGATTGATTCCATGGTCATCGCAGCCCTTGCTGACCATCATATTCCTTTAGACGAACCAATTGATCTTCTCAATGTGGCCTTCATGACTAAAGAAAAGACCATACCAGTTAATTTTAACAAAAAAGGGAGAAAACAGAAAAATCATTGTGCAATACCATCTGAGGAATTCTCCAGAAGCGCTGCTGCTGCCGCCGCTGCCAGCCCTGGGGAGCAGTTCAGTGTACCAGATCGAGTCACAGGAAGGGCGGGACTGAAGGAACTGCAGGCTGCCAGCCCGTCGCGGATTTGGAATTTTGTTGAAATTAATGTTTCTCTAGAAGAACTGCAAAGGTTAAGAAGAACTCGAATATCGCACTTAATCCAGCCCTTGGATACAGTCCTGGATGATAGCATTGGCTGTGCAGTCTGGTTTGCTTCCCGAGGAGCTGGCTGGTTAGTGACCCAGGATGGAGCCCAGCCGTATCACAGCCGTGCAAAGGTACGACACAGCGGCTCAGGACTTCTGAGGCCTCATTTTGACCCTTAAAGCTTTTAACGCTTAAGTTGCAAGAATATAGCGTCTTGTAATTGCATTTAAACTACAACACAAAGTATATGACTTTGTAAAAATTGGGCATATTTTACTATCTTATGATTTGCCTTGTGGATTTTTTCTGAAAATGTTATCTTTGGGATTATTATTTTTTTTAAGCTTTATTTTCCTCACTGCATAGTAGGTGATATTCTGATGTAGATTTCTTTCAACCTTTGTAGGTGGTTCTCACTGGAATTGGTGCAGATGAGCAGCTTGCAGGTTATTCTCGTCATCGGGCCCGCTTCCTGACACATGGGCTGGAAGGACTGAATGAGGAAATCGCAATGGAACTGGGTCGAATTTCTTCTAGAAATCTTGGTCGTGATGATAGAGTTATCAGTGATCATGGAAAAGAAGCAAGGTAATTCTTGTTGTCTGTTGGAGCGTTGTTCAATGTTTTTGTCAAAGCAGTAGACTGAACCTAAAAAGGAGACTTTTAGGTTTCTTTTTCTTTGGATACTTGTTCAAATGAGAAACAGTAGCGGCAGTATCTTGTCTTTGTATTACACTTAGTCAGAAGCATGCTGGAGAGGAACCAGAGGAACAGTTTTTCCAGAACTCATTCTCCAAGAAATGACTTTACAGTAATTTTCAAAGGTGATACAGTGATGTGATTAAAGGCTACAGTGAAAGACTGTAAAACTTGAGGTAGTGAAATACTGAGGGGAGGTATTTCAAGGGCTCTGTTTTGTTTCAAATGTTTGCTTTCTTCCCAAGCTTCCTTCTCCAGTGTGACAGAGCCTGACTTTGTAGACATTTCTTGTATGTACAGGCATACTTGGAAATCCTGCATGCTTACTTCCAGACCATTGCAGCAAAGAAAGTCAAATGAATTTTTTGGTTTTCCAGTGCATACAATAACTATCTTTATACTATGCTGTAGTCTATTAAATATGCAGCAGCATACTTTTATTATGCTGTATTTAGACATAAATATGTATTTAGTATTTAAAGTACATATTTATGTATTTAGACATAAATAAACATACATTTGTCTAAATTTTTATATATATATCTTAGTTTAAAAATACAAAACAAAAAGCAGTCTCAGTGATAACACCAAAGATTATTGATCACATATCACTGTAACAAATATAATCGTTCTTGTTTTTGTTGCTGTTTAGTTGCTAAGTCATGTCCAGCTCTTTCTGCAACCCCATGGTCGCCCACCAGACTCCTCTGTCGGTGGGATTTCTCAGGCACCAATAATGGAGTGGGCTGCCACCATTTCTTCTCCAGGGATCTGCCCAGCCCAGGGTTTGAACCCAGGTCTCCTGTACTGGCAGGCAGATTATTTACCACTGAGCCACAAGGGAAGCCCAACAGATAGAACAAGAAAAATTTGAAATATGGAAGCATTTCCAAAAATGTCACACAGAAACATGAAGTGAGCAAATGCTGTTGGGAAAATGGCACCACTGATAGACTTTGCCCGTCACAGGTTGCCACAAACTTTTAGTTTGTTAAGAAAAACAAAAGCAGTCTCAGTGAAGCAGAGTAAAACAAGGTACGCCTGTGTAGACCCATACTGAGTCAGACGGTGGCTCCAGCGCTGGAGTCCCCTCTGTCATAGGTGCTTTGAACACAATTGAGTCATACGTTCCAAATTATCATAATAGTTTCAGAGATCAAGGCACTTACATGTGTATATTCTTTTTTAATCCTAGGGGTTTGTGTTTTCTTACAGCATATTTCTGATAATAGTAAACAAATGCTTGAATACAACTTTTTGAAGCATTAAGGAAAAAGATGTGTCATTTAATTATAAAAAGTAGAACTTTGTTCAAGTAGGTTAATTTATTAAGTGGTAGTTTTATTGCAGGGGTACAAGCATGCAAGGAGTTCAGATGAACATTGTGGGAGTTGTAACATCATAATATACCAGCTCTGAGACTTCATTGTTTTCTTATCTCTAGTTTGTTATGCCTATGTTGCCAGTTCTGACATGTAAAATTAACGTAATTGTCAAAATCTTATCACAAAGAAATAAGTAACACCACAATACAAAGTGTGTAAGATGTTTTCCTTTTGAAATGTATCTGTATATGAGAGATTAAAAAATTCAGCCTATTTCAGCTTGGTTAGAGAAAAGGAAATTTATTTTATTCAGTAAAAGCAGTTAATTCTAAAGGACCACCCCCCCCCATATGATACCCAGGGATAAAAATGGATATGAAGTGTGTTTAAAACAGCTAGTGCAGAATTGTAATTGAACGAACACCACTATAGTGGCTAGATCTAAACCAGTTTATTAATGGATTTTGGCATACATATTAACCATACTCTATTAATTAGTTTCTCGTTTAAATTTGCTTTCATGATTCATTTTTATAAAACATTCTGTTTAAAGAATTCCTTTACCCTTTCCGATCTCTCTACTTAAAGTAAAATGTAAAACACTACTGTAATTGGGGATGGGGGAGGAATTGGAGTATTTTAAACAAACAAAAAAGAACAGAATTTGCCAGGAAATTAGGGGAGCCTAAAGAGCAGAGAGTTGTATTCCTTAAGTTCAGTTTCTTTAGACATGTAAAGAGCAGACACAGTTTGAATGATTAACTCAGGACCATGCTTGTTTTCAAGGCATTCCTGAAGATACCTTATGAAACAATTTGAAATTATTTCTTGACATCATAGGCTTAGTTTGTTTATTTATTGAGGGAAAAATTTTTTACATTTTAGTATGTGTATTAAAATTAGACAAGTGTTGTGAAATAATTTTTAATGTGATTAAACTGTAAAGTTGTATAAGTAACTAGAATATTTTTAATTTAGAAAAATTGTGCCCTCAATAATTAATTTATACCTTAAATTTTAACATATTAAATAAAATACAAACAAAATAATCACAAGAGATAACTTTTTTTTTAATAGTGGTTGTACTTTCTATTTTAGATTTCCTTTCCTGGATGAAAATGTTGTCTCCTTTCTAAATTCCCTACCAGTCTGGGAAAAGGCAAACTTGACTTTACCCCGTGGAATTGGTGAAAAACTAATTTTGCGTCTTGCAGCAATGGAACTTGGTCTAACAGCCTCTGCTCTTCTGCCAAAGCGGGCCATGCAATTTGGATCCAGAATTGCAAAAATGGAAAAGAATAATGAAAAGGCATCTGATAAATGTGAAAGACTCCAAATCATCTCCTTAGAAAACCTTTCTGTTGAAAACTAGATGTTTCATAGTGTAAGAACATTTACTGAATGGTGGTTTTTTTAAAAAATAAAATACTCTGCTTTATTATTGCATAATGTGGTTTTAAAGTTCACTACATGAATTTTTATGTAACTCTGTAGAGTAGTGCAACCAATTTAATCAAATTGATACTCCAGAGAAAGAGATTACACTTGGAAAAACAACCTGGATATTTTAAACTGTGATATTAATATTGTTTTGAACTCTTACATGGTTATGTCCCACCAGCAATACTGAAAAAAGGCAGCTTTTATGGACTCTTTTCATGGTAGCTACATCCAGAAGTACTAGTAACTCAATTTGTTATCGTTGTTATTTAACAGATGAGAGAACTAAGGTTTTTGAGGTTCATACTCCTGATTGATATGTGGTACATCTCTTTAGACAGGTCATTGACCTGCTCTCAGAACTTTTGAAGACTATTTTGAATATTCTCCTGTCCCACAAATCTCTGACGTCTCTCTGTTTTCCCATTGTCAGCTCGTGACCTGGGCTTTTCACAGAGAAATCAAAATGAAGCCAAGAACTACTTGATTTTCCAACACCAAAAGTCCTAACTTAACCTGTGTGTGCACCCATCCTTTTCTCCCTTCTTGCTATTAGAAAGAGAAATGTATTTAAAATGTTCTAGTATATTCCAATTTAAAATGCATACCCCTGGTCTTACACCTTCCATCTCTTGGCTCCTACCTTCACCCTTTCAACCTTTTCACATATCTACTGAACTTCACTCCAACCAGACATCCAGCCACAGTACTCATCCGTGACCATGATACCCAAGGTCACATTTGGCATCCATCCCTGTTTAGGGTTGACACCCTTTCTAGGTCTGGACATACTGTGATTCTCCTAATTATAGTGGAAAAGAAAGATTAGGATATTAGCAGGTGTGTATCGGCTTTCCAGCTGGCTCTAGTGGTAAAGAACCTGGCCTGCCAATGCAGGAGACATAAGAGACGTGAGTTCGATCCCTGTCATGAAGAGCCCCTGGAGGAGGGCATGGCAACCCACTCCAGTATTCTTGCCTGGAGAATCCCATGCACAGAGGAGCCTGGTGGGCTACAGTCCGTGGGGTTGCACAGAGTCGGACACGACTGAAGCAACTTAGCACAAGCATGTGTCAAAAGACTTTCACATGCCCTGAATTTTATTTCCTGTCAAGTGCAGTGTTCAAACCAGATTGAGATATTACCTGAATAGCTTTCAACTGGACGACTTCGTGATCCTGAGCACTAAACTGATGCTCCTAATGGGAGTAGAAAAACTTGAGGTTTGCCCTTCAGCCTAGAGTTGAATAGTAATGATTTTTATAACAACAATATAGTTCAATACTAAAAACATGCCAGAAACTAGTCTGAATTTTACGTGTATTATTTTAATCAACTGAATCTCTAAAGGAGATCTCTAGTTCACTTGTTCTGGCAGGATACTCTGTGCATGTTTTTTGGTTTTTTTTTTTTTGGTTTTTGTTCTGTTTCCAGAGGGCCTGATTTTTTACAACTTTTTTGATACTTAATCCCATAAACTAGAATGAAATTCTATGTTAATCCTTCAAACAAAGCAAAAGTCTTTCCCAAGATCCCACATAAACCATCTGGGTACCTGAACAAAACCTTTTAAGTAGAGAAATTTACATCACTCGTGCGTCGTAAGTGCAAACACGCAACTCCTAAAGAAGACAGTGATTTGACATTCCTTGCCCTGGGAAAGCTGTAACACATTTACTAATACTACCACCACAGCAGCTAAAATAATGACATTGTTGGACTAAGAGAAATTCTACCTTCAAACAATTAGCCAAAACCCTGCTGCTGCTGCTGCTGCTGCTGCTAAGTCACTTCAGTCGTGTCCGACTCTGTGCAACCCCATAGACGGCAGCCCACCAGGCTCCTCTGTCCCTGGGGTTCTCCAGGCAAGGGCACTGGAGTGGGTTGCCATTTCCTTCTCCAACCAAAACCCTCTCTGTTACTAAATTTAGTGAAAAGTTTGGGTTCTCATCTCGACCTAGAGCAGCATCCAGTGAGGTTGGCCAGTCTGTTCTCCTGGCTTCTATGACCAGACTTGGCTTTCTGCTCTGCTGACTCCTTGCTGTTTGTATTCTTTCCTGCCTCCACCCTCTCCACATGACCTTTAAATAATTAAATTTCTCAGGTCTCCATCCTGGGTTCTCAATTCTTTATTCTCTTTCATGGTGATTCCAGCCATTTCCCTGGCCTCATTTACCCTAACCCAGCCCAAATGTATTCCTCTAACCCAAGCTGCTGCTTTTAACTCAGACCTTTGTATCTAAGGCACATCTGACATCTCTGCTTGGTTCTCTCACAGGTAAAACTGAACTCTGCAATCTTGCCCTGATCCTGCATGTCTGATAAACTTGGGCATCACTACATGACCACCTTCTTTTTAAACTCTCCCACTCCTCTATCTGTTATCAATCAGCGATCCTTACTTCTCAAACGCCCCTACTCAAGCCTGTACCTACCCTCTACTGCCACAAATCGAGCCCAAACTCTTGGGATAAAGTTCAAAAACTTTAAACAGCCTGTGTAGTCCAGCCCTCACCTACCTCCTCATCGTATTTTTGTGTCCACATCTTGTTCTCCATGCAGAGTTTTGTTCCATTGCTCAAAAATTCAACTTCTTTCTCAGCTCAGTTGTCCATCACCTCTTGTTCCCTATCCTCGGAAAGCTACTTCTCCAACTCTCTGGATAGATCTTTATCAGGCTTAGCTTAAAAGATCACTTCCTCAGGGCAGCCATTCCCAGCCCTGGTTTTAGTTGGCGTCCCTTCACGTGCTATTATTACATCATACACTCATGGCGTTGTTTAAATACAGCTTTGTGCTTTTTGGAGGAGCTAACCTTGGGGCTTTGCGTCTGCCTGTTCCAGGATCTCCAGTGCCTAGCTCATAACCAGCATTCTGAAAGTGTTTATTGAAGGAACAAATGACGTTAGAGGAGGGATTCCAATTCAGGACCACCTCAGAGCCCAGCACCTTGCCAACCCCACCTCTGCCTCTGTGCTTCCTCGGAGACAAGTTGCCAAAGTAAGAAACGATAGAGATGGTGGCTCAGCTAGTGAAGAACCCACCTGCAGTGCAGGAGACCCAGGTTAGATTCCTAGGTCGGGAAAATCCCCTGGAGAAGGAATAGGCTACCCTCTCCATTATTCCTGGGCTTCCCTGGAGGCTCAGATGGTAAAGGATCTACCTGCAATGAGGGAGATCTGGGTTCAGTCCCTGGGTTGGGAAGATCCCCTGGAGGAGGGCATGGCAACCCACTCCACTATTCTTGCCTAGAGAATTCCATGGACAGAGGAGCCTGACAGGCTACAGTCCATGGGGTCACAAAGAGACACGACTCAGCAACGGAACTGAACTGGACTTGGGCTCTGAGCACCATGCTGTGTGTTGTGTGTTCAGTCGCTCAGTCCTGTCTGGACTGCAGCACGCCAGGCTTCCCTGTCCATCACCAACTCCTGGAACTTGCTCAAACTCATGTCCATCGAATCAGTGATGCCATCCAACCATCTCATCCTCTGTCGTCCCCTTCTCCCCCTCCCTTCAGTCTTTCCCAGCATCAGGGTCTTTTTCAATGAGTCAGCTCTTCACATCAGGTGGCCAAAGTATTGGAGCTTCAGCTTCAGTCCTTTCAATGAATATTCAGGACTGATTTCCTTTAGTATTGACTGGTTGGATCTCCTTGCAATCCAGGAGACTCTCCAATACCACAGTTAAAAAGCATCAATTATTCGGTGCTTAGCTTTCTTTATTTGTCCAACTCTCACATCCATACATGACTACTAGAAAAAACATAGCTTTGACTAGACGGACCTTTGTTGGCAAAGTAATGTCTCTGCTTTTTAATATGCTGTCTAGGTTTGTCATAGCTTTCTTCCAAGGAGCAAGTATCTTTTAATTTCATGGCTGCAGTCACCATCTGCAGTGATTTTGCAGCCCCAGAAAATAAAGTCTGTCACTGTTTCCACTGTTTCCCTGTCTATTTGACATGAAGTGATGGGACCAGATGCCATGATCTTCATTTTTCAAATGTTGAGTTTTAAGCCAACTTTCTCACTCTCCTCTTTCACTTTCATCAAGAGGTTCTTTAGTTCCTCTTCACTTTATGCCATAAGGATGGTATTATCTTCATATCTCAGGTTATTGATATTTCTCCTGGCAATCTTGATTCCAGCTTGTGCTTCATCCAGCCCAGCATTTCACATGATGTACTCTGCATATAAGTTAAATAAGCAGGGTGACAGTATACAGCCTTGATGTACTCCTTTCCCTATTTGGAACCAGTCTATTGTTCTATGTCTGGTTCTAACTGTTGCCTCTTGACCTGCATACAGATTTCTCAGGAGGCAGGTAAGGTGGTCTGGTATTCCCAACTCTTTTAAGAATTGTCCACAGTTTGTTGTGATCCACACAAAGTCTTTGGCGTAGTCAATAAATCTGAATTTTTTTTTTCTTCTGGAACTCTCTTGCTTTTTCTATGATCCAAAGGATATTGGCAATTTGATCTCCAGTTCCTCTGCCTTTTCTAAATCCAGCTTGAACATTTGGAAGTTCACAGTTCACATACTGGTGAAGCCTCACTTGGAGAATTTTGAGCATTACTTTGCTAGTGTGTGAGATGAGTACAGTTGTGTGGTAGTTTGAACATTCTTTGGCATTGCCTTTCTTTGGGATTGGAATGAAAACTGACCTTTTCCAGTCCTCTGGCCACTGCTGAGTCTTCCAAATTTGGTGGCATGTTGAGTGCAACACTTTAACAGCGTCATCTTTTAGGATTTGAAATAGCTCTGCTGGAATTCCATCACTTCCTCTAGTTTTGTTCGTAGTGATGCTTCCTAAGACCCACTTGACTTCCCAAGCCCAAGTACAGATTGAGTTCTAAAGGGGCGGGGCAGGGGTTGGCGGTGAGGGATGAATCTTAGCCGGGATGGGCGTCCGCGGCCTCTGGGAGAGCCCCACCCACGGGTGTACAAGAGCGCCCTCTCGCGGCGGCGCCCCGCCCGGCGGCCCCAAGCCCGAGGACCAACGGCTGCTGCCCGCGCGGGTGGCAGGACCGCAGGCGAGGCCCAAGGCTCCCAGGACCCCGCGGGGGAAGCGGGCCTCCCAGGCCTCTGCTCAGGAGAGCCCCGCCCAGTCCCTCCCTCGCCCTCGGTCACTCGGGGTTCCAGGCGGTGAATTCGGGCCCAGGCTAGAGGCCCTTCGAGAAGACTACCGTCCCTGACCCCAGGAGTAAGTACTCTGGGCACCGGTGTGGATGACGTTTCCTTTTCCTGAACAAACTGTCATCGCAGAGCAGGTTGCTTCTTTCCCTCGTCCCTTCCCTTTTCCCGCGTCTCTGTGTGCATAGGGCCTGGACTTGAGGATGGACTTGAGGAATCAGTTTGTTCTGATTCTGAAGGTGTGAAACCTCAGGCCCATCCTCTCTTCTTCCTAGCCTGGTTTCTGCCTCTGTAGAGTTGGGCTCCCAACGGGTTCTCCAAGTATCCTGCCAGAACCAGCAGCATCTTTTTCAGAAATGGAAATCCTCTGGCCCCACTCCTACCCCACTCAATCTCTAGAGCAGGATCCAGCAGTCTGCCCGAACAAGACCCAGGTGATTTAAAAACAGCCTAGATTTTGAGAATCACTGTACAGAGAGACCAGTTAAATAAAAATTTTTGTGTATAAAGAGCTGGGTAAATAGATGCTCAGTAAATAGTAGTTAGGTTATTATTCCAGAAATGGAGAGGCACTGCATAGAATCCTATTTCTATTGAACAGAGATACAACATTAAGGAATTATTTCTTGTCTTTGCTTTTTTTTTTTTTAAAGTGTTTGTTTTCTTACTTTAAAAAAACAAAACAGAAACCCTGAAAAAATTGACCTTGTGAAAAGCCTCTACAACAACAGAATAGGTATGCCGCAGTATCTTCTTATATATAAACTTGTTTCTTTTTGATATACTTCCTTGTATCTTTTTACCTCTTGTGAAAAGCATAATATGATTAATGTTAAAAGTTCTACAATTTTAATTCAGATTTCAACTTTCTTATGCTGCAATTAGTTTAAGCCTGAAAAAGATATTAGAACTACCATGAAAGAGTTGCTCAGTCATGTCTGACTCTTTGTGACCGCATGGACAGTCACCCACCAGGCTCCTCTGTCTGTGAAATTCTCCAGGCGAGAATACTGGAGTGAGTAGCCATGCCCTTCTCCAGGGGATCTTCCCAACACAGGGATCAAAGCCAGGTCTCCCACACTGCAGGCAAATTCTTTATTGTCTGAGCCACCAGGGAAGTCCATAGAACTACCATAGCATTCAGTAATTCCACTTACGTGTATTTATTCAATGAAAATGAAAACACTAACTCCAAAAGATATATAGACCTTCATATTTACTACAGCATTATTTACAACAGCCAAGACATAAAACAATCTCTTGACAGATTAACGGATAAAGAAAGTGGAGCATTTATTTACACATACACAGTGAAATATTGTTTAGCCATAAAAAAGAATGAAATCTTGCCAGTTGTGGCAACACGCATGGCCCTTCAAGGCATGACACTAAGTGAAATAAGTCTGACAGAGAAAGACAAATGCTATATGATCTTGCTTAATGTGGAATCTCAAAACAAACAAAAAACAAACCCAAGCCTAGATAACAGAGAACAGTTTGCTGGTTGCCAGAGGCAGAGGGTGAGGTGGGTAAAATGGGTGAAGGGAGTCAAAAGGTACAAGCTTCAGTTATAAATAAGTCATGGGGAAGTAACGTATAGCGTGGCAACTATAGTTAATAATGCCAGGACTTCCCTGGTGGCACAGTGGATGAGAATCCACCTGCCGATGTAGGAGACACAGTTTCAGTGCCTCCTCCAGGAAGATTCCACATGCAGCGGAGTCCCTGTTCCACAGCCGCTGAGCCCACGCTCCAGGGCCAGTGAGCTGCAACCTCGGAAGCCCACGCACCGAGAGCCTGCGCTCTGCAACAAGAGAAGCCACCGCAATTGAGAAGCCCGTATATTGCAGCGAAGAGTAGTCCCCACTCGTTAGAGCTAGAGAAAGCCCTTCCAGCAACAAAGACCCAGAGCAGCCAAAAATAAATAAATGTTTATAGTTAATAATAACATATTGCATATCTGAATATTGCTAAGAGTAAATCTTTAAAGTTCTCATGAGAAAAAAATTCTGTAACTATGTATGGTAAAAGATGTTAACTTGATTTTTTGTGGTGATCATTTCAAAATATATACAAGTATTAAGTTACTATGTTGTACACCTGAAACTAATATAATGTATGCCAATTATATAATGGTTGACCATGAAACAATTAACCATAAAGATGAAAGGTATAGATTTATCTCTTGAGAAATTCAGCTTCATTACCATGATACATTTTATTGCTTGTCTTTTCCTTTTCATTCATTTCATTGCAGAAACTTCAAAAAGGACACAGTAGAATTAATTAGAAATGTTAAGATTGCCCAAAAAAGGAGCACCTAGATTTGATCAAAATCAAGATGAAGAAACCTACCTGGAAAATTTAGCTGTACAGAGAAATGCTTCTGCTTTTTTTGAAAAATATGATCGCAGTGAAGTACAAGAGTTGCTAACTACTGCTCTAGTTAGCTGGCTGTCTGCCAAAGAAGATGTTCGCTCTCAACTAGACATGCCGTGTGGAATTATGAGTCAAATGAATAACGTAGGCTTCTCCACTGCAATCCTTCTGACTCCTGTGGACCCTACTGCCCTCTTAGACTATAGAGAAGTCCATCAGATCATAAGAGAATTGGCTGTTGGAATTTATTGCTTAAATCAAATTCCTTCAGTCAGTTTAGAAGCTAATTACGATCAGAGTTCTTCTTGTCAATTACCCCCAGCTTATTTTGATACCAGAATTGGGCAAATTCTGATCAATATTGACTATATGTTGAAAGCACTGTGGCATGGAATATATATGCCCAAAGAAAAGCGAGCGAGATTTTCTGAATTGTGGCGCACCATCATGGACATTGATCCAGACGGGAAGCCTCAAACAAACAAAGGTATATTCGCAGAGTTTAGTTCAGCAGGTAAGAGAATTTAGCATGTTTTATTTTTATTAGAATCCTCTTTTAGAAATTAAAAGTAATTTATATATGATTTGGTTTTATTTTAGCTACATTTTTTTTCCTCTTTTTTTTTTTTTTTAATTAGTTGGAGGCTAATTACTTCACAACATTTCAGTAGGTTTTGTCATACATTGATTTGGTTTTATTTTAGCCACATTTCTTAAAAGAGATTTTTTTAAATTCCAAAGAATCTATCTTTTCAATAATTAATCTTTTTTTTTTCAATGTCACCTTTTGAATCTTGGTTAGAACCCGAACCACAGAAGTGTTTGTTTGCTTTTTACTACTGTGTGAAGTTCAAATGCATGTGAATAAGATTTGCTTGATGACAATGAGGTGGCCTGACTCACCAGCTATGGGTTGGGTATCCAGGTTTTGTAGCTTTTTGTGTACCAGCAAGCAGTGCCATCTCTTGGAGGTGGTACCTCTATGTCTGCTAATAGCTCTCATTTCCATGCAAGGTCATCAACTTCTGTTGAGAAGAGAGTCCAAGAGTACTGAGTTTAGGCAGAAATTCTCCTCCTCTGGGAGAGAATTAGTCTGTGATGTTGGTGGAATCAGCACAAATGCCACTGGATAGGCGTTTATATCCTCTACTCCTAGGACTGAAGGATCACTAGCTACTAAAAAATCATAGCCATAACTGGAACCTAAAAATCTCTTCTTGTTGTTCAGATCTTTGGATGACTAGGGTGAAGTAATGCAAATGACTGCCAGTAATAGCTAGTAAATTCCATTAAATTTCTGCATCGCCTTGACTGGTCTAGTAGTTCTCTCTTAAAGGGTGCTGATATTTTGACATCCTGTGGATACATTGTTGAAGAGAATATGGCATGGTCAAAATCTTAAAAACTTCTGTTAGCATTCACCCACAAGTTCTATCATTTCTGATAGTTTAGGACCTTCAAGGCTATAAAATATAACTAAACTAGGATATAATTTTAGTAGTCAATGACTCCTCTATCCTGTAAATTGTCTAGTAATCTATTAACTAGTCACTGGAAGATTGTAAGGAACATGGCACAAGTCAGATGGTGTTTCCGCCTGCTTGCATTGACCAAGATGTGTCTGGAAAAGTAAGTTTCATAGTTTGCCCTTCTTGATTGAGATGGTGACAGGAGCTTTGTGAAGATCTGAGCCCCATGGAGGTTATTAAGGATCAGCAGGAGTGGATGGCAGCTTTTAGCAATGTTAGAGCTTTGACAATCCTGACAAAAGTTGGGTTTGCTTCTTTTCTGTTTCCACAAAAATTATTTTGAGGCCCTCATTGGAGAAGAGGTGGGACTAAAGAACCACCATTCCAATCTGGCATGTGTCAAGCAAAGCACAGGCCAGAGATGACAGACTGGTAAAGAAACAATGACCCCTTTTTAGATTCTAGGTAGAAACTAGGTGGATATCTAGGTGGAAACTTCCATTATAGAAGTCAAATTCTGGAGCGTGATCAGGGTTAGAGCTGCACATGGAGGATTCAGTCATTTGTATGTAAAAGTCACAAGAGCCTTTAGATCATCCCGTGAGAGCATCAGTCATAGAGACGTGATCAGGGCAGGAGGGAGCACATGCCCTGTTTTGTATCTAAGGACAGAGGGCTCCCGCCTAGTTGATGATAAAATAAAGTCTGTCAAGCAACTTCGCAGCCCAGCTTCATCTATTGAATCCAGCTGTGCATCCTATCTGAGGCCACCCTCTGAGGATTCCCTCACAGGGGTGCTCCTGGTTGCGGAGATCAGAGCCACATAGAAACATTCTAATCAAGTTGTAGGTGAAGCTGAGGAGCACCCAGAGACTGAAGTTGTCTTCCATTGTCTACATTTCCAGGAGTGATATATGCAGAATTAATCATCAGTACAGCTTAAGCACTGACCAGTTAGGACGGGCATCAGTAATAATGATAATAATCATTAATAAATAATCAGTAATAAACTAGATCTCAGAGGCCTCCCGCTTGCCATATGTACCCTTTGCTGGATCATGAAGCTTTCTAGATTGTCCCGGGGGAGGGAGGCATTCAAAGAGCTCAGGGCTAGAGCAATTCAGTTTAGCAGACAATATCAAAGGTATTTTAACAATGTAGCCATATTGATAGATAGCTAAATATCAGTCCTGGACATTTCTTCTTAATTCTTTCCTGGATGAGAATTCATGTCTTGACTATTATGATCCTACCTTTAAACTTATCTCAAAATCATCCACATTGGTTCATCTCAGCTACAACACACTGATACATCTTTTCTCTAGCCTTACATACTGCAACTGCCTTCTGACTGCTCTCTCTGCCTATTATCCCTTTTCACTGACAATGAATGAGGCTAGAAATCATGCAAATCCAGTCACTCTACCACCATGTGCCTTGGGAGAAATACTGTGTTACACCAAAGCACTTTGTAATATGGGCTGCCGAGCAGGCAAAGAAGAGCATCATTATGTGGACAGAGATTTTCTTCTCTGTCTACCACTGTTCAGGAGTCTGCTAAAGACCCGGCAGCACCAGCATGCCTCAGGCACTTAGCAATGGTACAGGGCAAACAGTGGTAAAGGACCGAGCGGCTCATACACCAGGGGGCTGGAGCAGTCTGCAGGGGGGACGCTCAGCGAGACAGCAGGGATCGTACAGGTTCCCATCACCCACATCAGGAGCATCCCTGTGAAATCCTGCAGGGCAAGCATCAGCTTGCGGGAAAGGCACCTGGACTCTCAGGAGATGGGGCTTTTATGCTGCATGCTTAAGGATGTACAGGGTCAGATACCAGCACACAAGTGCAAAGTGGATTTAGACTAGGTTGCCCCCCAAATTAGGGTCTGAAATGAGGACTTGAGTCAGGGTAGTTTATGACTCCAAGGAGTGAGGAACAAGAAATGCATAGAAAAGGAGGAATCATCAACCCAAGGATACGCTGGTGAGCTTTCACCACTTAGATAATGAGTTACAGTTTGGCTGGAACTCTGGGGAGTCACACAGAATATATTGCAGGATTGTCAGCCTGAGGGATGGAGGAGGGGAACGTGTATTCCCTGGCTTCTCTCCTGCATTGCTCAAAGATTACCTGGGAGTTAACTGTGTGCAGATTTGTTCATCCGTCAGAGTGAGTGACTGGATTCCATCAGGAGTTGCACACAGCAGTGAAGAGGAACCCCAGGGCAAAAGTAAGGGCCACATGCTGCATCTGAGGCAAGGCGTGGTCAGGTTCCATCTGTGTGGGGCTGGTCCATGCAGTGTGGTCAGGTTACATCTGTGTGGGGCTGGTCCATGCAGTGTGATCACGTTACATCTGTGTGGGGCTGGTCCATGCAGTGTGGTCAGGTTCCATCTGTGCAGGGCTGGCCCATGCAGTGTGGTCAGGTTCCATCTGTGCAGGGCTGGCCCATGCAGTGTGGTCAGGTTCCATCTGTGCGGGGCTGGCCCATGCAGTGTGGTCAGGTTCCATCTGTGCGGGGCTGGCCCATGCAGTGTGGTCAGGTTCCATCTGTGCGGGGCTGGCCCATGCAGTGTGGTCAGGTTCCATCTGTGCGGGGCTGGCCCATGCAGTGTGGTCAGGTTCCATCTGTGCGGGGCTGGCCCATGCAGTGTGGTCAGGTTCCATCTGTGTGGGGCTGGCCCATGCAGTGTGGTCAGGTTCCATCTGTGCGGGGCTGGCCCATGCAGTGTGGTCAGGTTCCATCTGTGCGGGGCTGGCTCATGCAGTGTGGTCAGGTTACATCTGTGCGGGGCTGGTTCATGTGGCGTGGTCAGGTTACATCTGTGTGGGGCTGGTCCATGCAGTGTGATCACGTTACATCTGTGCAGGGCTGGCCCATGCGGTGTGGTCAGGTTCCATCTGTGCGGGGCTGGCCCATGCGGTGTGGTCAGGTTCCATCTGTGTGGGGCTGGCCCATGCGGTGTGGTCAGGTTCCATCTGTGCGGGGCTGGCCCATGCGGTGTGGTCAGGTTCCATCTGTGCGGGGCTGGCCCATGCAGTGTGGTCAGGTTCCATCTGTGCGGGGCTGGCCCATGCGGCGTGGTCAGGTTCCATCTGTGCGGGGCTGGCCCATGCGGCGTGGTCAGGTTCCATCTGTGCAGGGCTGGCCCATGCGGTGTGGTCAGGTTCCATCTGTGCGGGGCTGGTCCATGCAGTGTGGTCAGGTTCCATCTGTGCGGGGCTGGTCCATGCAGTGTGGTCAGGTTACATCTGTGCGGGGCTGGTCCATGCAGTGTGGTCAGGTTCCATCTGTGCGGGGCTGGCCCATGCAATGAACCAGAGTGACATACAGAGTGCCAGGGAACACAAGGCGTCTGATAGCGTGTGACTCATGGCGACTTGGCTGTAGCCCCATGATCCCCATTTAGTCCTGGTAGTTGCCGCTGTATAACGGCAAGATGCTGGGAAGACTTGCTATTTCATCTTTCATGGTTGGAGAAACAGCACCTCCTCTCTTGACTGTGAGTCTGGTTTCAAACCTTGCAACTGACCATGTGATTGCCTTAAAAACTGTGCTACAATGGATTTCCAAGGAACTCTGCAAGAAGCCAACAGTACTGGCGGGAAGGAAGACTTGTGAATCAATGAGGACAAGTTCAACTTCAGCTCTCTAATGACTTTGCACAGCACAAAACCACCAGGAAACACCACCCTTAGAAAAACAGTAGCAACAGTAGTGGAGAGTACAGCAGACCAAAAATCTGGTCCTATTCTCCAGTCTGCTGAGAAAGTATGGTAATTAGGGCATCTCCCTTGATCTGATGACCTTATTTAATACTAAAAGCTGGTAGGGTGAAATTGTTATTTTTTTCTTCCTTGACCTTTGTCTGGAATGCTCTTTCCCTCACCCCACTCTTCTGCATTCCTTCCCAGGTTATTGCTACTCATTTTTTGCTGCTTGATTCAGACACCACCTCCTCTGTGCACATTGTACCACTTTTTATTGAAATTGTTGGTTTCATCTCTGTCTTCCTTAATAGATTTTCTGTGCTTGAGAACTCGAGAGCACAGAATTGTGTCTTTTTTTGTCTTTAAATTCTCAACCTACAGTGCTTTGTTGTTTTTTAGTCACTAAGTTGTGTCCAACTCTTCAACCCCATGGACACGCCAGGCTCCTCTTTCATGGAATTTTCCAAGCAAGAACACTTAAGTGGGTTGCCATTTCCTTCTTCAGGGGATCTTCCTGACACAGGGATCAAACCTAGGTCTCCTGCATTGCAGGCAGGCTCTTTACCAGTTTAGCCACAAGGGAAGCCCTTTTAGTTTGAGGAACTGATGGATAAATAGTGCTTTTAACTCTGGAATGAAAGGAATGAAAGAAAAGCAAATTTGGGGGAGAGGAAAAATGGATTTTGTTTGGGAGTGCTTCTAGGACATTCAAGTAAAGATACGAATTCATTTTAGTTCAGTCGCTCAGTCATGTCTGACTCTTTGTGATCCCATGGACTGCAGCATGCCAGGCTTCCCTGTTTATCACCAACTCCTGGAGCTTACTCAAACTCATGTCTACTGAGTCAGTGATGCCATCCAACCATCTCATCTTCAGTCGTCCCCTTCTTCTCCCGCCTTCAATCTTTCCCAGCAAGAGGGTCTTTTCAAAGGAGTCAGTTCTTGAGATCAGGTGGCCAAAGTATTGGAGTTTCAGCTTCAGCATCAGTCCTTGCAATGAATATTCAGGACTGATTTCCTTTAGTAAATCACTGGGGGGCCTCTGCCCAGATGCCATTTTCTTTTTGACTGGTCTGTTTCCTTCTGTCTCCTGCCTTGAGCGGGCAGTGAGTCTGCCGCCTGAGAAGCGAAAGGGGCTGTGGAGCTCTTCATTCCCTCTACTTCCAGTATCTCAGCCTTTCTGCCTCTCTGGGGTGAGAATTGACTTGCTGCATTTTGGCTCTCATCCACCCAAGCCAAATGCTCTAGCTTGTATTTAGATCTATTTTAACTGTCAGAAACACTTCAGTTTCTTTTTCATCTCAGTAATTTATCTTACTCTTTTGCAAAAGGGATATGAATCATGGTGGTCGTCTTAAAAATCCAAGCCTATTCTTGCTTTTTAAATATGTAGATTTGAGGAAGAAAAAAAGGAAAAAGAAAGGGGGGAGACACGCTGACATATTATTTACATTGTAAGGCACATATGTTACAAACAAGCACCATATTTTTTACCAAGTCATATTTTATGATTCTAAGCCATTTTCTCAAGCCTGGATTAAAGTTGTCTAAGACAATTTGACAACAAGAAATGACAATTTCATTATAAATGGAAAGAAAATGTAATATAAGAAATTTGTCATTTATAGTATAGAGTAAAACTAAGTTTTAATTCTTGTCTCATTATGATTTGTTAGTAGGAAAGTTATTTATTATATATATTTAGTTTCTGTTATCAGCAAGAAGAAATGTGTATTATAGGAACTGAATAAACAAATATACTTTATGCCCAAGTAAGAAGCTGATTCTTTGCCTAAAGGAAGACCATATTTCTTGTTGTTCTTCCATATTTTCTTTAATTAAAGATGAGACATATTATTATGTTTCCATGATGTTGCTTTATTCCTTCAAAGAGAATGAAAATCAATTCTTTTTAATTCCACAAGCTTCTCTCTTTCTTTACTCTGCTTAGTTACCATGTATCCATCTGCTTTTCTTCTTTGACAGTTTTAATGGTATTTCATTATTCCTTTGCTGTCATTTTGGAAGAATTTTGAGATGAAACTGTATTCAATCTATTTATCCAGAAGCCAAGTATGAAAATTTCACAATCTTAAATCTTTCTTTTTTACTGTGAAGGTTTGATTGATATTACAAAGGATCCAGACTTTGATGGAATCTATGATGAAGACATGAATGAAGATCCAACATATAATCCCAATAGCCCTGAAGAAAAAGCTGTATTTATGAAATATGCAGAAAATATCCTACTAAAGATGACATTCAGCACCACACAAGTTCAACAGTGTGAAAATGTTTTTATATTTGAAACAGCCTATTGGTTGACTAATGCTATAAAATGTAATCAGGATAATCTTGATATTTGTACCTACCAGAGACTACAGCAAAGATTATATCTTCAAAAAAAGATTATTCAAAAACACTTCGAGAAGAAAAAAGAAATCAGGAAAGGGATAGGATACCTAAAATTAATATGTTTTCTGACTCCATTTCTACTGAGCTTAAAAAAGAAGATGAAAGTTCCATATTTAAGTGGTCTGCTTCAGCCTTTTTCAGGTAAGAGTATTACCAAAATTATATTTAAAATGTAGATACATATTGAATTTATGTTTAAATTCAATTTTGCTTATAGTATGTGGGTCCAAGCATATAGCCAAGCTATAGCATGTTAAAAATAAATAACATGTTAAGATTTGACAGAAAACAACAAAATTCAGTAAAGCAATTACAGAAAAGCAATCTGCAATTCCTTCAATTAAAATACAAATAAATAAAAAACAAAACGTGATGTCTCCAAAGTAATTAAAAATGTCTGGTATATTCACATAGTAAAAGGTACATGTCTTTATCAATTACGAGGACGACTGAAAGACAAAATGATTTCTGAGATATGTTATGTCCATGACAGGATGACGCTATATCGTAGCTCATGCAAAGGATAAATTCGGTGCATTCCTACTCAACATCCCTATTGTGTTTTTCAGGAAAATTAGAAATTGACCCAGATTAACATGGAGCAGTAAAAGATCATGGAGAAGGAAATGGCAACCCACTCCAGTATTCTTTCCTGGAGAATCCCATAGATAAAGGAGCCTGGTGGGCTACAGTCCATGGGGTCGCAAAGAGTCAGACATGACTGAGCGACTGACAGACACACAGACACAAAAGATCATGAATGGTCTTACATTTCTGAAAAGAGAAAGAAGAAAATGTATTAAAAACTTTAATAATATATTGGTCCTATAACAAAAGAGTAGACCAGCGTAAGAGAAGAGGGAGCTGAAATAGGGTCATGTTTATATGGAATTTGACAGGAATACAGAGCAAACTATTCCTCCCACCCAGATTAGCACACAAATTGTGTATTTTCGTTGGTGCTTAAACATATAGGCTTATTTATAGCAGGTTTTCTATTCAGATGGCAGATTTTCAGTAGAAATTTTGCAAACCATTTAATGAAATTTGTGTCATGAGAATTATGATAGTGAAGCTTATAATCCATACCTGTGAACTATTTAAAAATGAACTCATGACAATCTTGACATGGACATGGACATCTCATGGACAATTGTCCAGGGATGTGGGTGGAGGGAGTGTCTTGTGTATGGAACTAATGTGCTCTTTAGAGGATGTTAACTGTACCTGTAATGACTTACTACTTAAATTATTGGAAACAAATATGACTAAATGTTAATAATTAATTTCCATGTGGTGAGATTTGGATGTTACACTTTTCTTTGTAATTTTCTGGACCTTTCGCATTTCTTAAAATGTAAACCTTATATTGAGGAAACTACATTCTGCTAACAAATCAAAATACTGAATAAACCTAATCCTTGCCAGGATTTTAGAAAATTATTTTTAAAAATAAATGTTATATGTGTAGCTTTCTAGAAAAATAAACTGATTATTTTTGCCATATGAGAGATACCCACCTTTTCTTTATCATGTCTCTCTTCCTTAACTAGCTCAGGTAACTTTTGTTTATTTAACTAGAGAGTCTCCATGGCACAGAGTTTCAAATCGCTTTTGATAATTGGGGGTATAATATTAGTCTTGAGCTCACACATAGTAATCAATAAGTAAATTAATGTTTTGAGTATTCTTTTGAAATGTCTGTACAAGGAAACTATCAAAAATGCCCAAAACATATTATATAAATATATTTCAATATTTAAAATATACATTGAGCATAAATAATTTTATAGATTACAATTGTGAAGATTTCCATTTCACATGGATTCTTCTCACTTTATGTAAAAATCAATTGAGACCTCCAAAATATGACTACTTATATCCTATTGTTGAACTTTTAAACAAAATTTTGTTTTCATCTTTTTGAGATGACAAGGTCAAGACAGAGCGAGAATTGCCTCCATTTATTTATGGACGAGATTTTAAATGCCAAAATTTTGACTACAAAGAGGATCAGTATTTTCATGTTCATGGAGGAATTGAATTTGATATCAGCACCCCTTCAATTGAGAATGCTTTGGAAGATTTTAAGGTTTAAATTATTGTTGTTCCTGAAATTGTTTGTCATTTCACAGCTCTTTCATCCTTTTCTCCAACCAGAAGGAGTTTCTGTTTGGTACAGGCACTAGGCGGCTCTCTAAACGATGACCTCCACAACTCGCTAGTTTCTTCACACATCACACAACATACGTGAATATAGTGCCAGTCTGCGTAAGGCCCCGTGTTACATGTCAGAGGCACAACGATCATCCTTGCAGAATTCATAGGCTGTATCTGCCCTGGAATAGTTAACCGAGTACAGAACAAATCCCTGAAAATTAACTACATATTCTTCTATTTTTTCTCAAGGATTAGAACTAAAACAGAGATCCTCCAGAGTTCGAGAACAATAGCTCTTCATCTGGAAAACATAACACATTTCAATTGTCATTGCTTTTCTACTTTCTCCACATTAATTTCTTGTAAAAAAAATTTTTTTCCCTCAAATCCAAATTAGGGATTGTATACATTCAGTTATTATCAGGGTCTCTTGGGATATTTTATTAAAAATTTGTTATTTACATGTATAAAATTTCATCTAAAATAAGTCTTACTATTGTTTATACTTGTTTTTTTAGTAACATAATTTATATTTTAGAATAACTTAGAAAAAATACGGGATTGTGCTGTTAATACATTTGCAGAAGACACAGGATACAAAGAATATTACTCAATACCAGTCATGAAATTTAATGGAAAAAGGTAAGGAACTGTTAGTAACTATTCACAGTATCACAACTTGTTGAAAGCAGAAAACAGGAAACTGTAATGCAAAGGCTAACTTCAAACTTCAGGATGGAGATCCTGGAACAATAATAACCCCCGTGAATGACTACAAACTCTCTAAAGTATTAAATGTTAGATTTATGACTTCATACACCTTGATACAGTTTCCCTGGTGGTTCAGTGGTAAAGAATCCGCCTGCCAATGCAGGAGATTAGGGTTCGCTCCATGGATGGGAAAGATCCCCTGGAGAAGGAAACAGCAAGCTACCCCAGTATTCCTGCCTGGGAAATCCCACGGACAGAGGAGCCTACAGTCCTCCGTAGCCTCGTGGCTACAGTCCATGGGGTCACAAAAAGGTTGACATGACTTAGCATCTAAATGACAATAACACCTTAATACATTCTGTGTAATAATCCTTAGACATGGTAATTCGTTCTTACAATGAACACAGTGGTTAAATGGGGATGGAGGTGTTTTTGTCATAGAAAATTGTAACTGTTATAGAAAAAGTTTTGCCAGCATTCCAAGTCAGAAAAACTTGAAATTTTTTCTTTATTTTTTTTTTAACAGCTACTATGTGATCAGTTTTGAACTTGAAATTTTCTATCAGCAGCTGTATAAGACACAGTGGTGGGGAGCCATAAATGAAATAGTGAACAATTTGAGGCTGAAAAGACTTCCGCTGACAGATGCTCAATTACATGAACAATTCAAGAAAAAATTTGGTTTCAAGAAAGCTATGAAATGCAAGGTATTTCAGTGATTGCTGCATAGTTTAGTATAAGAAATTATAAATAAGTATCTCAAATTTTTATCATAGGGATAAATAATAGGTTAAATGGAGTCTTTAATATGCAATTAAGATTCTACATTTTAGTAGCCAAAAATTCTGAGTTATACATTTCTGGCCAAGTTAAAAAACAAACAGTTTATGAATGGAATTGCAATTAATCTTAATAATAGCTAATATTTATGGAGTGCTTATTTTGTATGCTAGGCACTGCTATAAATTCTTTCAACAAACTCTTTCTAGATGCTAGTACTATTGTTATCAATCTTATTTTACAAATGAGACATTTGACTTGCAGTGAGTTGAGGGTCTTTCCCAAATCACACAGTTAGTAAATTGCAGAATCAGACTTCAGTTGTGGGGACTAAATCTAAGGAGCAACCCTGGTATCCTAAATCACATCTCTATATCTGCTTCAATATGCCTTGACTTACAGCTTTTGAAACTGATAAATTAAGTGATGAGTTCACCAATTTCAAAGGGCACATTGGCATTTATTTACCATTTATTTGTTTTAATGTGAATAAATGTTAAGTATTGATAAACTTAGTTTAATTTAAAAACATTGAGTGGTCAGAACATCTAAAAATGGGACATTTTCACCTCTCCACCTCTCCACTTAAAGCAAAGAAGACTACTCTTGTAGCTGTATATTTCAAGTCTCTGGACTTCTAAGTTAGACTGCTATTAAGTTAGAGAAGGAATTTGATGTCCATTTGCTTTTTAAATATTTCAGAAGGGTATTTGTCTACCTTCCTTGAATTGTCTCCTGAAAAGAAAGATCTACAACTCCTCCTTTGTAAAAAGGAAGGAAAAAAATTTCCCCAAAATATTTTTAAAGTCCTCAGAGTTTTTTTTTTTTTTAAGTCCTCAGAGTTTCTTATAACCCTAACAACTTCATTGCCCAGTGAGACACTTTACACACGGATCTTGTGAAAATTCTACTGTAATCAGACACCGATCATGTGATTACATTAACATAGTTCATTGTCCTTTTTCTCCTTTCACTAAATTTTAGGTGCATTTTGAAAACACTAATTCTGACCTTCCTCATAATTTTAGAGTATCCCATTTGGTATGAAGTCTGCTGTTGAAAGAGGATTATATGCTGTTTTCCATACATTTAGCCGTAAAACCTCAAGCTCAGCGATCAATGTTTCAGACGAGGCAGGTTATGCTATTTTCCATCATGCTGCTCTACACAACAGAGTCCCAATCATATGTCAGCTGTGCAATGCCAACTTCAACGTCAATCAGAGACGCTTCATTATACTTAGCCAAGGTGCCATCAAGTTTTTATCTCTTAAAATGTTTTTCTTTTACTTCAGCATTACAAATGCATGTTGATTTTAACACAAGGTTAAAATTTAGTATTGGAGACTAGAGCAGTTGTTTCTGTTTTATTTATCTCAGAGGGGCTCCTTTTAGTTTTCCAAGTATCACCTGTTGCTCTCTTACAGAGTATTATTCATTTGTTTATTGTGTTTCCTTCATTGAATATAAGCTCCATGAAGGGCAAGGATTTGGTTTCCTTTGTTTGCCATGGTATCCTAGGGCCCAGAAGAAAACCTGGCCTTGGTAGATGGTTGAGAAATACTTGTTGAATGAATGGCATGATGGTGAATTCAGGGTAGTATTTGATAATCACTGACATAATTAATATACAGTGATGTACTGTAGAAATTCTGAGAAAAGGGAGATAATTAGCGATCCCAACAGAACACCCTGTTCTTATCCCAGGTTCTTAACCAGGTAATAATTTCTTCATACTACATAAACATATGTAATAACAAATTCCTCTGTAATCATGATTTTAGGATTAATGACCCCTTTAAGGCTAACCTGGTTTAAACTTTAAAAAGCAAAATTTTCTGATTATTAGAATTACATACATATTTATATGTTCATTGGAATAAATTTAACCAGTATAAAAATAATAAAAGTGAAAATGAAAGGAGAAGCCCTCCATAACTGAAGAGGGGAGATAAGGTCTGATGCAACAATACTGGCAATAAGAAATGGTGATTTTATATTTTAACATCTTGTCTTAAGAAGCTGTGTTAAATTTTCACACCAAAACAAAATGTGCTTCTTTAATCCTGTTGAATGTTGAACAATTTCGTACTCTGTCATTATAATTTAAATGTTTTGGCACTAAGATGCTTCTTTACTTAATTAAAATATTCAGTAGACAATGAACTTAGTTAAAATAGAGCAAAATTCAGACAAAATGTAGTAGATGACCTGTTATTTAAAGATGTGTTTTAAGAGTTTTTGATGTTAAAACAAAAAAAAGCTTTCATAATTAAAGTTTCTGTGCCATATTGTGACTACATAGATTTCCATTTGCTGAGAACTGAGTAGAGTCTGAGGTCTGGAAAATATCTAACTACTGGCAATGTCTATGTATTATGACTTCACCAACACAAAGCTGTCCCCTGTGAATTTTGGCCAGCCACGTGGAAGGCAGCACTCCTGGGTCTGTCTGACACCATATCAGGTGCATACGCATGCCTAGATGGCTTTGCCAAAAATTACACTCAGTCCTGTGTGATGCAACCTGTCACCTGCATCTCAACATAGTCATTTTGCTCACCTTCATATGAGTCAATTTTGACTAATTGGGAAACTGTTACATGTTAATAATCATACTTCTATATGTATTCCTTTTTAAAACAGAGCCATCAAAAGTAGACATGAAAAAAGAAAGAAATGGTAAGACTTAAGTAAAATAGTTCACATTTTTAAAAGTTCACTGCATATATTAAAACTTATAGTATATAATCTTCAAAATGCTGTCACATGAGGAGAACACAAAATGATCTTTCCATACAATTTGAAGTGTATATTTTTTCTACCTGTGATTATTTATTCACATTTTTTCAGTTTGGGCAGTAGTTCCTTTTTTAGCCATGGAATTTGCAAATTATCTCTACGTATTTTTAGAAAATAAGGCCCCAAATGGGTTTTACGCCCCCTAAATGAGCAGTTAATATGATTTAGATATACTGCCACCTAATGACAGTCACTTTCTGTGCAGTCTGAGATTGCATCATTCTTGCTGAGGTGAGACTTTAACCCAAGTATTGTATACGCAGAAATCAGGAAAAGTTTTAAAGGATACACCCTGTATGTATATATATATATATATATATATATATATATATATATATATATATATATATATAAGACTATACCTTCATACTCTATATAAGATAATTCAAAGAGGGTTTATTTTTAAAGAAATCATTTGCAAAGACCTGGATTTTGTAAGGGGAAGAGTGATAGTCATTCAGTCGTGTCTGACTCTTTGCAACCCTATGGACTGTAGCTCACCAGGCTTCTCTATCCATTGGATTCTGCAGGCAAGAGTACTGGAGTGGGTTTCCATTGCCTTCTCCAGGGGATCTTCCCAACTCAGGGATCAAGTCTGGGTCTCCTGCATTGCAGGCAGATTTTTTTCTCATCTGAGCTGCCAGGGCAGCCTAGTGGAAGGGCAATGGTTACTGAAACCAGCCTCTTCCCGTTGATGGGAGAACAGCTAACCAGAGGTGACCAGAGAGGTTAGGGGTCCGGACCCCACCTCCTCCTCCTCCAGGCTCCCGCCGGGGCTCCCCACTGGCAGTTACCGACAAGAAGACAAAACGGCAGGGGTTGCAAAATCTGCAGAGGCCTGCAAAATCTGAAGAGAGCAAAAAGGGCGATAGAGGGAGGTGAGTGGCCTGGGATGGGGCGGGGGGGGGGGGGGGGGTGGGGAGGGAAGCTTATCTACTGGCCCGTCTACACTGTAGGAATTTACAGCAGAGTAAGGCTTCCCTGGTAGCTCAGATGGTAAAGAATCTGCCTGCAATGCAGGAGACCTGGGTTTGCTCCCTGGGTTGGGAAGATTTCCTGGAGAAGGAAATGGCTACTGACTCCAGTATTCTTGCCTGGAGAATCCCGTGGGCAGAGGAGCCTGGTGGGTTACAGTCCATGGGGCCCCAAAGAATAGGACACGGCTGAGCAGCAAACACTTTCAGCAATGGTATACCTCTGACATTCTTGCTCTATTTTTAAATTTTTCTTTCCTAAATATTACTTATGGCTACCTTGTATAATATTTATTTGTTTACTCTGACTCCCTGAATTGAATATAAGGTCTATAAAGGGCAAGGATTTGGTTTACTTTGCCATGGCATCCCAGAAGAAAGCCTGGCATAGTAGGTGGTCAGGAATGGTTATTGAGTGAACACATGATGGATGAAGTCAGGGAAGTATTTCAAAATCACTGACATTATTAGTATAGAGTAATGGACTATAGAAGTTCAGGAAAGAGGGAGAGAGAGAAAGGTCCCAAAAATGCGTCTGTTCTTTAGAGCAGAGTGCTCTCTTTACCTGAGAGGGATTTCTTCAGACTGTATAACTCCCTCCAGAACGTCCCTGATTCGAGCATGACCGGGACAGTGTTTCTCAGTCCCAGCACCACTGACGCGGTGGGCTGATGATTCTGTGATGTGAGGGCTGTCCTGCGCACTGTGAGACGTTTAACAGCGTCCCTGGCCTCTACCCTCTGAATGCCACTAGTGACCCGCACTCCAGCTGTGCCGACCAAAAATTCCACCAGACATTGCTTATGTCGGTGGGGCGGGGGGGGGGCTTTATCCCACTATCATGGGGTAAAATTTTCAAGTGTGTAGGAATCACATGTATCTTGTTAAATGCAGACTGACTCAGCGCCTGGGTGAGAGCCGAGATCCTGCACTCCCGTTAAACATGCTTTAAAGGAGTAGGAGGGGGATGAAAGAGTATTATTCCTGCCCCTTGGCTGTGCTGAAATATTTTTTGGAAGAGGATAGAGAGGAGAAGGAGAAGATCCTGTGGAGGTTTCTGCTCCAGTAAGCTGTGTTCTCTGTAGTCTTCCTGCCTACCTCTCGAGTTTTAGGAGCAGCATTTCTGCCCTGTGACTTCACTTCTCTAATGGATCTGAGAAGAGCTGTTCATTTTTCAGTTTGTTCAAGTTTCTCTTTGCTGTTAGGATGGATTGGGGAGTTTTAAGCTCCTTACATGCTAGACCAGAAACTAGAAGACTAAGCAGTAATTTTAACTAATTAGATTTGGCTCAGATGTTATGTATTATTAAAGGCTATGATATAGAACTTAGACTACTAAGACAGGCAGGAAGCCATTGAAATTTTCTGAGTTGGGAGAAAAACATTGCTTCACTGAGGAAATCCCATTTTGGCTGAGGAATAAATAAGGTTTAGGTAGACCCCAATCACAGAAGTATTGTTTGGGAGAAGGAAGCTTTCAGACAGCAGAAATAGCCCAGAGTGATCAGATAATTCATCATCCAAATCAAGGAGTTAGAAAATGAACGGGCATTATTAATTTTATGCTGGGCAACAGACATTGACCAGTACTTTCCTGGGAGCCTGGAATGTGTGGTCTGTCACTGTATATTCAAGGAGCTACAAGAATGAAGAGAGCAAGGTGTGTATGTTGTGTTTCTGTCCATCTATCTTACCTCTCTCTCTTTCTTCCCTTCTTTTTCTTCTTTGAAGGAAGATGGTTCAGGTTAAGTTGGAGCTAGTGCATCCTTTTTTTGTACTCATGATCAAGTGGTCTCAGGAAGCCACTGAAGAGTTTTAAACAAGAGGTTAAAAGATCAGATTTACATTTTGAAAGTGAATTGGGAAGGGCAAGAGCAAAGTGGGGATATCAGTTGAGGTTCTAGAGATACTTAGACTTGGTGATGTGAGTGCATGCTCAGTCACTCAGTTGTGTCCAACTCTTTATAACACCGTGGACTGCAGCCCACCAGGCTCCTCTGTCCATCCCAGCAAGAATACTGGAGCGGGTTGCCATTTCTTATTTTAGCAGATCTTCCCAATCCAGGGATTGAACCCGTGTCTCCTGCATTGGCAGGCAGACTTCTTACCACTGAGCCTCTTGGGAATCCTCCAGACTTAGTAATGAGGGCTGGTTATGAAGATGAAATGAGAGGACTCGTCCAGGTTTCTGGTTTATAGAATTGGCTGGATGACAATATCCTTCATGAATTAGGGAGCAATGAAAGAGGATCAAGTTTGGAGGAAAAGATGGGAATTCAATTTTGAATACGATAAGTTTGAAGTGGGGTGTGGAGATGCCTAGTGAGATAATAGATCTGGAGTTTGGAGAATAAATCAGATCTAGAGGCATAATCCTAGGAGTTATCAACTTATAGGTTGTACATGAAGCCATTGAGGAGATAAAAGTCTTAAGGCTCATTTTGACATCAGGACAATGAAAAGGTCCCAAAGGAGACTGCACAATAAGTAGCCCGAGAGATTAGAGAAAAACAAGAGGGTCTCATATCTCAAAAGCCAAGGGAAGAAACCATTTTAAAACTGAAGTGTTCAACTTAGTGTTGAAAAGATGAGAATTGAAAAATACCCACTGGGATTTAGTGACATAGAGACCTTTTATGAGCATATATATTTTTTTAATTTTAAAGAACTTTATCATACTACAAAGCATTTGAATAAAATGGAAAATAATTTAAACAAGAAATAGTTTATAACACTGATAAGACTATTTTATATATTGACTTAATTTTTCAAATATTTAATATTTTGAGTGTTATATTTATTCTTTGTAACTTATAAACAAGTATTTATTTTTAATGGTCAGGTATCCCAAGTTAAAGAAATATAGAGTTGCCTAAATTAATCCTTTTAGTGCTCTTCTTAGAGCTTTTATATCACACAGAACTAAGCTCTGTGGTTGGACACGATTAATAAAAAGGCATGTTTTTTAGGAATGTTAGATCCTTGAGCACTGCAGTAATTGTCTATCCATTCTAGGTCCAACACCTCTACACCTGGCAGCACAAGCTTGCTCCTTAGAAACAACCATCTGTCTGCTCTGTTTCAAAGCTGATTACACACTTTCTGAAAAAAGAGGCTGGATGCCGATTCACTTTGCTGCTTTCTATGACAATATCTGCATCATAATTGTTCTCTGCAGGAAGGATCCTAGTTTACTAGAAGCTGAGGCAACAGCTGAGTAAGTTGTAAAAATACAAATTTCTGCTTTCATGTCTTGCCCCAAACACTGACACTAGAAGGAACAGTTGTCATGACTGATTTGAAAGGCTATATATCGGGCTTACTCTGCTGCCTTTTCTGGTTACTATCTTCTTCTACCACTTATCTTTAGAATTTATAAAGATCGAACTTCTATTAACCTATACAAGTTTTCTGGAAGAATAAGGAGTAAGTCTTTGGAAGTTTTTCCTAACCTTTTCCCAAAGGGTGGTTCTACAGATTAGTTTATTAAGTTAACTACTTAGTGTCAGAAGAAACACGAAACAAGGGGAGAAAGTTGTTCTAAATTGAGCCTTAGACAACCAGGAGGCCGCTCCAGACCAAGGTGGACAGACCATGGACAACAGGAGAAATATCTAGTGGTATCCAAGACAGAAAGACAACACGAAGAGGGAAAACAACTTTGCAATAGGGAAACAGCCCAAACAACGTTCTGTTTTACAATTTAGCTAACTCGCAACCTTCAGGGTGAAGGTAAACTTCTCCTGAGGGAAATAATCTAGCTACCAGGTTATTGTTTTGATTTAGGCAGAGTTTCAGATATCTCTGAATCGTCAAATAACTTGTCCATTATTATTCACTGTAGAAATCCTCCCTAGGTTGGGGCAGAGCTGTGTGTGGAGAAAGCTTTCTGGAAACCAGGATCTCTGGCTAATAGATTCTCTGGCAAATAGACTCTGGAAAGAGCCAAGAAACATGGAGATCTGAGTTCAGTTCTTAGTTCTGTCATATTTTGACAGTGTGTCTTTGAGTGCAAGTGGGGTAAAAGACTGGAAGCACTAAAAACGTCAAACAATTGCAAATCAGAAGTTGAAGTAAGCAGCTATCTGTGACCATAAGGAGGAAGCAAAGGATTTGTAGAGAGGACAGTTACCAAGGTTGAGATCTATGTGGAGCTCAGTGAGAAGTGTGACATGTGTGATATGGAGACAGATTAGGAGGGTATGACGGGGACCTGAGCGATCAGGACACAGATGGTGGTTAGCATGGGTGTTGAAGTCACTGATAACAGAAAGCAGGCATGTTGGCAAGGCAGTCAACACATGAGCTAGGATGGTGGAAGGGACCCACTGCAGGAGGGCAGTAGCAGTGTGGACCTGGAAAGGGTAATATAATCTGATAACCTATTTTTCAAGTGAGGGGAATCAGAGCGATGGTATTAGAAGTATCATAGAAGAAATCTTTATTCCTACCATGAGTAGGAGAAAGAAAGGAACAGGAAGAGAACATTCTTGTTCAAATAGAAAAGGAAGAAAATGAAGAGATGTTTACTCATAAAAGACAATTTTCCCTGGGCCCAGGAAAAAGAGGATAGAGAGGCTTGGGCCAGCTGAATATTGGTGAGTTCAAGGACAGGCAGCAAGAGAAAGGGGTTTCCTGAAGAGAAGGCATGGGTGTAAGGACTAGAAAATTAATATCTGGGGCCATGTAATATGGTGAAAAAAGGAAAGGAGACTATGTCTGAAGGCTGTGCTAGTAAGCTGACTGTTGTGACTCTCATTCTTTTACGGACAATGAGGTAATCCAGTTTGCTTAAGGTCTCATTGTTAGTCAATAGATCTGATAGTATTGTCAAGGTTGCCTTGACAAAGATAGCCCCAAGTATCTGTATTTTTAAAAAGGATAAATGTAGTTCTTTTTCGTGAAGTCCAGGTTGGTGGTTGAATGCTAGGGTAACAGGTTGGCAATATGAGAAACCCAGAGGTCCTGTTGTTGCTTCTTCTTGTGTGGTTTCCCCATTCTGGTACAAAATGACCACTTCTGCTTTCATTATTATGCCTGCATTCTAGCCTTGAGAGAAAGAGAGAGAAAAAGTAATGGCACACTCCATTTCCCTCCAAGGAATCGCCGGGTAACTTCTACTAACACCACACAGGCCAAACTCAGTCGTGTGGCCGTACCTCTTCACAGGGAAGCGAGGAAATGTGGCATTGGGCTGGCCTGTCTTGTCCCCAACCAAAAGACCTCCACTGTCTAAAAGGCAGATCCTGAGTTTTTGCCAAAAACTGTCAGTTTCTGCCACACTGAGGAAGCTGGCATTTGAGAGGTGGACCTGAGTTGCAAAGAGATGGGTTGACACACTTTCTGAGCCTCAGTTTCACCATTTGTAAAATGGGCTGATAATACTTGCCTTGCTTCTTCACCTTCTTTCATAGACTTGTTGTGAGGAATCAGTGAGATGGCATATTCTAAGAACTCTGTATAGATTATATCAACTTCTGAACAGATTATAAGGCATGATAATTAAGTTGGGAGGGAGGGTGGGGCAAACACTAAGGACAGCTAAAACCAGGGAGGCAAATCTATTTACCTGTGGTATATACAGAAGAATACTGTGTAAGGAAGAGACGGTGATGTAGCAACCAGAGTTCCTCCAACAGCAGCTTGGATAGCGTTACAAACTCTGACACTAGATGTGTGCTCAGCTATTAGGAGGTTTTCCTCTGTTTTTAGGAATCAGTGTACGCCGCTGCTGCTTGCTGCCACATCAGGGGCCCTGGACTCTATTCAATACCTGCTTTCTCTTGGTGCTAACTGGAGAAAAACAGATACTAAAGGAAACAACATCATTCATTTGTCAGTGCTAACCTTTCACACAGAGGTGCTCAAGCATATAATAGAGTTAAATATTCCTGAACTCCCAGTTTGGAAAACATTGGTAGGTGAGTATGGAGTACATCCTCTCTTTATAAATAAATGCTCTTATCATTATTCAATTTAATTATTGATACTCATTCTGAAACAGAATAAAGCATGCATCATATTTTGAGTTAAAACCAAAAATACAAAAATACTGAACTGTTTTTATTTTTGTATGTGAAAAATTAGTTTTATTTCTAAATTAAAAAAAAAGAATAATAACCCAGATGATAATTTATACAATTACATTTATTTTTAATTTTCCAACTTTCTCCAAAAGCAACTGTCCTCTGTTCCATCAAAAAAAAAAAAAAAAAAAGAAGAAGAAGAAATAGGAAATTAAAGAGTTTGAGTGGAAAATACAAGATTCATTCCTCACCTCCTAATTTTAGAAACAGTTTCAGCAACATCTTTCCTCATATTTTGATAATGTTGTATGAAAAAATTCTATTTGAGGTTCCCCCCCACTCAATTTTTATTTGATCTAGCCAGAAATATTATAAAGGTAAGAATTCCTGGCCAACTGAATGTACACATCTAATTTTACTCCCTCCTAAGTCCCAACTAAAATTACATGGAGATTAAATAGCAGCAAACAAGCACTGAAGAGAAAACCAGAAGCAGCAATAAAATGTTGAAAGGAGACTGGCAACTCCTAGGACCTAGCAGACCAGACACACCCATTCCAAGTCAACTGTGGGAAAGCTGGGAACATCTCAGATTCGCGCTACAAATCCCCACTAGGCTGGCTGGAGAGCTTTCTGCAGAGGCTAACCAGGAAAGACCTACAGATCTAAAGAGGCAATTCTCTCCGACTAACTGGAGACTGGGAATCTGAACCAAGAGAAAAGCAAAGCACATTTCAAAGATGACAGCAAAGGGAAGTCGCAGAATGGAAAGAGTGTTCCCAGACCAGCAGGAAAATGTGGGAGTGATGACCAACAAGGACAGAGAGAACTAAGCAGATGAGATAAAATAAAGAAATTATCACCTCAGGTGATACATACATATATGTTTATATATACTATCTATAGATACAGATAGAGAAATGAATGTGTATATATGTTATATCAGCCCGAGAGATACTGGATAGGGTTTTCAATGTTTATTTGTGTGCATATATATCACTGTATATCTTTTTCTTCTCTGATTGCTGAGGCTAATTCTTCTAAAACTATGTTGAATAGTAGTAGTGAGAGTGGACACCCTTGTCTTTGTTCCTTACTTTAGAGGAAATGCTTTCAATTTTTCACCATTGAGGATAATATTTGCTGTGACATTGTATATATGATGCATGTCTATCTATGTAGATAGATAGACATATATATCTATAGATATATATATATAATATATATCTATCTAAATCTATATCTATATCTGGGCTTCCCTAGTGGCTCAGCTGGTAAAGAATCTGCCTGCAATGTGGGAAACCTGGGTTCAATCCCTGGGTTGGGAAGTTCCCCTGGAGAAGGGAAATGGCTACCCACTCCAGTATTCTGGCCTGGAGAATTCCATGGGCAGTAGAGTCCATGGGGTTGCAAAGAGTCAGACGTGACTAAATGACCTTCACTTACTTTCAAGTATATATCTGTATATCTATATAAGATATATAGATGTGTGTTTGTGTGTATATATATATATAGTATAAATATACCCATATCTATAGATAGTATGTGTGTGTGTGTATATATATAGGAGAAACTAAGAAGAGTATCTTGTTACTTTTTATAAAGGCTAACTAACACATTTGAAATGCAATGGTAAGTTGGATCATAGAAAAGCAAGAAAATTCCAGAAAAACATCTGCTTCTGCTTCATTGACTATGCTAAAGCCTTTGACTGTGTGGATCACAACAAACTGTGGAAAATTCTTAAAGAGCTGGGGATACCAGACCACCTTACCTGCCTCCTGAGAAATCTGCATACAGGTCAAGAAGCAACAGTTAGAACCAGACAGGAAACAACGGACTGGTTCCAAATTGGGAAAGGAGTACATCAAGGCTGTATATCGTCACCCTGCTTATTTAACTTATATGCAGAGTACATCATGCAAAATGCTGGGCTGGATGAAGCACAAGCTGGAATCAAGATTGCCAGGAGAAATATCAATAACCTCAGAAATGCAGATGACACCACCCTTATGGCAGAAAGTGAAGAGGAACTAGAGAGCCTCTGGGTGAAAGTGAAAGAGGAGAGTGAGAAAGCTGGCTTAAAACGCAACGTTCAAAAAATGAAGACCACGCATCTGGTCCCATCGTGGCAAATGAATGGAAACAGTGGAAACAGTGACAGACTATTTTCTTGGGTTCCAAAATCACTGCAGATGGTGACTGCAGTCATGAAATTAAAAGATGCTTGCTCCTTGGAAGTAACCTATGACAAACCTAGACAGCATATTAAAAAGCTGAGACATTACTTTGCCAACAAAGATCCGTATAGTCAAAGCTATGGTTTTTTCAGTACTCATGTATGGATGTGAGAGTTGGACCATAAAGAAAGCTGAGTGCTGAAGAATTGATGCTTTTGAACTGTGGTGTTGGAGAAGAACTCCCGAGAGTCCCTTGAACAGCAAGGAGATCAAACCAGCCGATCCTAAAGGAAATCAGTCCTTAATATTCATTGGAAGGACCCATGCTGAAGCTCAAGCTCCAGTACTTTTGCCACCTGATGCAAAAAACTGACTCACTCAAAAAAGACCCTGATGCTGGGAAAGATTGAAGGCAGGAAGAGAAGGGGACAGCAGAGGATGGGATGGTTGGATGGCATCACTGACTCGATGGACAGACTTTGAGCAACCTCTGGGAGTTGGTGATGGACAAGTAAGCCTGGTGTGCTGCAGTCCATGAGGTCGCAAAAAGTCAGACATAACTGAGCAAATGAACTGAAGACATTCTGACCCCTAACAGTAATAGCCTAATGGTACAAAAAATTCTTGACAACCATTCCTTCTACAGCCAGTCCTGATAATGATGTGAACACAGCAATAACCATGAACGTCTGGCCACTGCTTCATTGCTTCGTGCTCTATAATTGCTCTCTCTCACCACACTGGCCATTTGCACTGTCAGTAAAAGAAGAAGTAGCATTTATTAGAACTTTCCAGGATTAGCTCTTGGTGTTAATTTTACACTTGATCTTAGCCAAAAGGCCAAGAAGCGATTGGAGTTAATTTTAAAATTAATTTAAAAAATTTAATCTGAATTTAATTTAATCTCAATTTTAAAAGAGAATACCATGGAGTCAACTACCTAGGTAGGAGCTGGGACTAGATTTGTTATTATGGAGGCTGGGTGAAAAGAGATGAATGAAGTTATTTCTATGAGGCTTTGTTTGCACCAGATAGATTGTTTAGAATCATGTATATTTGTATTATTTCCCATCTGGAGTATAAGTTAATTCAAGGTTTTTAAAAGTATCTTCTTCATACTCAGGCAATGTATAAAGCTTCATATATAATTTAATGCTGGGAAAGACTGAAGGCAAATGGAGAAGGGGGTGGCAGAGGATGAGATGGTTAGATAGCATCACTGATTCAATGGACATGCATTTGAGCAAACTCAGGGAGATTGTGGACAGAAGAGCCTGGCGTGCTACAGTCACAAAGAGTAAGACACAAGTTAGCAATTGGACAAAAACAAGAGGTTTTTATTGACAGTAATGTAGTTTATTTGCTATGCTTGAAAACCTACACTCAAATTTTATTCAACAACTGATTTCAGGCATAAGAGCTATATATTTTCCAGATGATTTTTGAACCATGTGACTAGCCAATCTAAGTCAGTCAGGCCAAAGATAAAGAATTTTAGGTTATTTTATATGAATTATATAGATTATAGACTTAAAAGATCATGAGTGTTCAGTCTGTCTAAGCACCTCACATGCACAGAGGGAAATTTAAAGAATGCAGTTGGTGGTGATGTTGGTGATGTCAACTCATGGCTTCACTTGGCCTATACAGAAACAGAACCAATCATTCTCTTACCTCTTGTGAAATTACGACATGTATTTTTCTGTTGAATACTTATCAGAAATGTTGCAGTGCGAAAGCTATAAACGAAGGATGATGGCTGTCATGTCTTTAGAAGTCATCTGCTTAGCAAATGATGAGTACTGGAAGTGTATTTTGGATGCAGGTGATGTAAAATCTATTGACTATCTTTTTCTTATGCTATTTTATGTAGAGATATGTTCACTAACTTTAAGATGCATTCTTAATTGTGAAGAAAACTTTTTAGTTGATCTTAAGTTTCTATTTTTCTTTTTTCTAAGATAATTCCCTTTACCTGTAAACCTTGTGTTTTATATTTTAAGTGAAAATGGCACAGGGTCAAAAACACACAGAGCTCATTTCTCTAAAACTTTGCAAGCTTAAAAATTGTATTAAATTAATTCACCATACTACCCTCGTGTTTACTTTCACTTAAAAATTACCCCTTTTCTCTATTTGTACACTTTATTTATATAAATAGCAGTTACAGTGTCAGGTCTGGGTCTGTAACTAGCTCTGCATTTAGAACTTAGACTGATTGCTTACTTTTTTGTATGCTTCGTTTCCTCATTAATAAAACAGTTACTACCTCATAGGATTGTTTTGAGATCAGCACTACTCATTATAACTTTCTGAAATGATGGAAATATTCTATCTACACTATCCATTATGGTAACCATTACTGGAATGTGAATGCTGGGCCCAAATGAGATGCTTCAGAAATATTGGTGGATTGAATAAATGAATGAACGAAACAGTTATAGGCAGACCCCTAACATGTTCCGAAAACAAGTACAAAAAGTTTTTGTTCAAAAAAGTGAACCACAGATAAACAAGCCATGATGCAGGTTTCATTTAAGTGGTTAAATACACACACACATCCCTCATTATACCCGTTATATTTCCCCATGCAGGTGTGCCTATTAGTGATTTTCCTTGACATTGAACCTCCGTAACAAGCATCCAACTGAAACCATATTTTCTATGTTCACCGTGCCTAGTGATTTCTATCTTTGAACCAGTTGTTTTCATTTTCCACCGTTGCTTATATAAAATATGGGTAAAATATAATAAAGTGCTCAAATAATTGCATATACCACTGCCACGCAAAGTTGATGTAATAACCAGAAGTGAACCCTACCATATGGTAGCTCAAACAATTTATTTTTCAGTTATCTTAAGCCAAAATTCAGTGTTTCAAAGGTGGCTTAGTGTTGCCAATACGAAATATATGATTGTGTGCTGTGTGAAAATCAAATGTGTAGACAATAAGAACCTTCCCATACTATAGACAAGACAGAAAAGTGCATTTGTGTGGTTTCAAATGAAAATTTTATAAATATTTCATCAAATTATCTACTAATTGTTTATATGGCAATGCCCATAAATATCAAGTCTATCATGACAAATTGACCACAAATAGTTACAAACCATGCTCTTTCTTGATCTTTTCATTGTAGGCACCATTCCTGCATTAATCAATCTATTAAAAGGCTCCAAAGTTAAATTACAGTGCAAAACAGTTGGGCTATTGAGTAATATCTCAACCCACCCAAGTATAGTGCATGCTTTAGTAGAGGCGGGAGCCATTCCAGCTTTGATTAACCTACTGGTTTCTGAGGAACCTGAACTACACTCCCGATGTGCTGTCATTCTGTATGATATTGCTCAGCTTGAAAACAAGGATGTTGTTGCCAAACATGTAAGTTCTTTTCATAGAACATCATTTTGACTGAGTCACTCTCTCATGTGGAAGCTAGAAAGATGCCCATTTCATTCTGCAGTGGCCCTCATAAACTCCCAGGGGAGAACTCCAATCTCAGGGAGGATGCAGAGAGCACACCAGCCACAACACCATGAGGACCAAAAGTGAGCAAGAGCAAGAGCTCTTCGCCCAGAGCTCACAGTGACGGGTTGTGTGTCAAGCCTGTCCTGAAGTCCCGCTGTTTGATTTTGCTTCATTTCCCCCCACCCAGTCCTACCCTCCCTGTCTGTCACTATGTTCTTGGCCTTATTTATTTTTGTGTGGACCACTGTTTGTCTTTTATATCTCTTCACATCTTTCCTAGGCTTTCCCAACTCATTTCACTGCCCCTTGTCTCAAAAACTTCTCTGAAAAAAAAAAACAATTCTTCTCTGAGCACTGGTGTCTCTTCTGTGCACCCTTGTTTTGTAAAGGTGATTGCCTAATATAATTTTTTTTTTACTGATAATATCAATATCATTTTCAGTTAAAGTTTTTCATCTACTTTGTGATTTATTTTTTCTGATGAGCATTCTTTATCTGTTATAAGTTCTTCCTATTTTTTCTCTTATAATATATTTGAACAGATCCTGTTCTAGGTCCTTTTTGATCGGTACTCACCTTGAATGAGATAAGTTCTTTCTAATCTAGTTATTTGCAGAAAACTGCATGTGGGAAAGAGCCCAGGTCCATGTTTAGGCTACAAGAACATGACGTAGGCTGCAGGGTTGTATGCATGGGAACTTTCAGCTTTGCTTTCCCTTGGCTGACAGTGATAGAGTACCCATCATGTAGTTTCTATTTCCTCCACAGTGCAAAAATCTGTCTCTTTCTTTTTATCTCACCAATAAGTCTACTTATTCTAAACATCTTATCAGTATAATTCTTTATTCATCCTTGCCTTCCTTAATTTTCGACACTTTATGACTGACTGGTCCAGGGAAGATCCTGCTGCCATCCTCCACACCCATTCCTATTGTTCCAGAGGGAATTGTGTGTGTGTGTGTGTGTGTGTGATTTCCTGTCCCTTAAAGTAGAGCCATTTACTTTAGAAAACTGTGTTCTGCCAGTATTTCCTGTAGCCAGTGGCCATGGGAGATCTCTCTCATCTCTGTTGGCTACTCATAAACGTTTATTATCGTTCAACATTACAGATGTCTCCTAGCTTTATTGAAAATAATGTTACACTTCTGTTTCTTGTCTTGTTTAATATTCTTGCATTATTATTGCTAGTAGGGAGAAATGCCATCTTTACTCCACTTAAAATAAGTAAACTATATTTACATTTAAAAATAAAATTTTGTGTTACAGAAGTATAACTGCCAATTACCAGTGAGACAATTACCAATGACAGATATTTCCAAATGAGCATTGTATTCAATTGATATTACTCAGTTGTTTCACTTTTAGATACTTAAATGTTACAGTGAACTTGCAGCCTCAAATTATTTTGGTATAAAGGAGGCTATCTGAAAATATATTTATAGGAACTTCCCTGGCTGTCCAGTGGTCAGGACTCTGCACTTCCAATGCAGGTTTGACCCCTGGCTGGGGAACAAAGATCCTACATGTTGCATGGCACAGTCAGAACAATGAGAGAAAATATATTTATAGAATACTTGCCTTAAAATTAAAGCGTAAGGTATGCTCAAAGTTGTGATAACTGTCATTTAATGTACCATATCAGTAAACGCATTTGTTTATGGGCAATTGTTCTGCCCTAAATAAGCAGATATTTGTATCAAGAAAGATTATAGACTTGCGTTTCTAAATAGAGATGGCAGACCCTTAAATAAATTTGATTATAATTAAATATTATTTTATTTTTAGAATGGAATCCCAGCTTTGATAAATCTCTTAAACTTAGACATAGAAAGCGTGCTAGTAAATGTGATGAACTGTATGCGGGTCTTATGTATGGGAAACAAAAATAATCAAAGAGCAGTGAAAGACCATAAAGGCATCCCATACCTTATTTCATTTCTGAGTTCTGATTCAGGTAAGTCTCTATTTCTATATAATTTAAGTGACCCAGATATATTAAGAGAAGCAAATAAAGGTTTGGACTTGTCATTTATGAATAGATGTCCTGGATTTAATTTAGGATGGATCTAGACATGTGTAATGTAACCTAACTTCTGAAACACTTAAATTTAAACTGTTGGATTTATAAAAGGAATTGATTCTCAAAGCCATTAATTTTTAAAATGTTGAACTAGACATTTTAAAAAATGGAAACATTGGCACAAGTAATAAAAATAGAGCGGGTTAAAGATGGAGCCCGCGCCGGAGGGTGCCACGAGGAACATGTGCCGCCCTGAGCCTGCAGGAGGGACGGTGAGATGCCCAGCATCCCACCCGCACAGCTGGAATCGGGGGGACTGGAGCCGACCTGCCCCGGAGATTGGCCCCAGGCGTGCCTGCAGGGCCCCCTCAGCATCAGGACCAGACAGAAAGGATTTTCGTGTGCCCAGTGGCAGCCATTCAAGCCTGTCTCCTTGAGAGGGGGCCCATTCGTGTCTGAAGGGGCATTTGGGAGTACCCTTCATCAATGGCTGTCCCCAGAGGGACAGTGACTTCACCCCCTGCCCTGGGGTAGAAGCCCTGGCACCCTGGGTAGGATGAGGGGCAATGACACATGCTCGTCTACCTCCTAGGCCTGACCCCTTGGGGTTCCTCCACCCCAGGATCACCTGACTCAGACCCCCCCTTGCTCCTGTGCAGACTCTATACCCCATGGCCAAACACGCCATGCAGCTGTTTCCTGCCTTTGCTGGGAACTCAGGGCTCTGCTCAAATGTCCCCTCCTAAGGAAAGCCTTCCCTGGGCTCCAGGGCGCCAAGTGTTCCTACACCAGGGCCTGTTAGATCACATTTCCACCTGTGGTTGAAGCCCTGTTTAGACCAGGAGCCCCTGAAACTAGTAAACATTTGTTTTTGGCAGTGCTCAACATGGCATACTTTTAAAAATCCAAAGAAACATATAAAGCGAGAAGTATTATCAGCATAAACATGAAGGGGATGTTAATCAAGGGCCTGCCTGACCTCTCAGAGGATACTTGTCCTGATATTAAAAAAGCACATACTATGTAAAAAAAAATAATGTAGTTAATATGCCCAGTTACGCCATAGCGTCTCCTTGGGTGAATAAGACACATATTGATCATTGGAAGCTATTTTTCACGTTGCATAAGGACTTTAGATCTGTTGTGAGATACTGGATATCAAAATTCAAGGTAAGGAGGTAATTAGGCTAATTGTCAGACTCTGAATACCAAGAACACAGAAGCTATGAGGCAATATCTGCAGCTACTGCAAATGGTCTCTTAGATTCTGTAAGAATTTTCTCATCCCAATGAGCCTACACATAACAGTGTAAACTTCAAGTCTGTGGTTTTCCCCTACATATGGGGGAATGAAAAATTAGGAGAAAGCGGGAGGAATGAAAAATTGGGGGAAAGCTTGTATGTTTTCCTTCCTGCTCACTTTATCATCTTTCTTTCTATTCTAGTTCTCTGAAAATGAATACAGAATAACTATGTTGGCTATAATTTAAGACAAGGTTATGGATAAGGGGTTTGTTGCAGAAGGTTTTCCTTTACTTTAGTACTTCAAATTAAGCAATTATCATCTAAGAACCTCTTTCATGTAGTGAAATCATTTGAAAGTTCTTTTCCTTTGTTACAAATTCATAAAGTCATTTGGAATATATTCACCTGTCTCCTCATTCTGCCCAATTCTCTGGGTCTATTTCTGGGTATTGGGTATGTTGGAGAAGTGGCCTTACATAGGAGATGTCCTATGGAGTCCAGCAGCATGCTACCATCTGGCCATCAGACCTAGATGCTCAAAGAGGACCCTTACGTGGGCTGTATGCCCCCTCCTGTTGTAGCGGGGCCAGCTACTGTGGGCACATTGGTAGGCAAGGCTGGCCTCTGGTCTCACTGGCTGAGAGGCCCTGCCTCATGTGGTTGCCATGGGCAGCTGGTGGGCAGGGCAGGCTTTGATGGGTAGCAGTCGTGAGGCCTGTCGTGAACAGGTACAGGCGAGCTGGTGGGAGGGGAGGGGCCCTAGCACCGATAAGCTAGAAGGATTCCACAATGTCCCTGCCAGCATCAGCCCAGCAGAGGCAGATCACAGAACTAGCTGTCTTGGTGTCTCATTCTCCTGTGGAGTGCCAGCTGCCTCCTGCTTCCCCGGAGGCTCTCCAAGATGAGCAAGTCGGTCTGACCCAGGCACCTTTCACACTGCTGCCTCTCTGCACTGGGCCTCAGAGCGTGTGAGATTTTGCATGCACCCTTTAAGAAAGTTTCAGTGTCCTACAGACACATGAAAAGATGTTCAACATAACTACTCATCAGGGAAATGTGAATCAGAAACACAGTGAGGTATCACTTCACATCTGTCCAAAGGGCTATCATCGGAAAGATAGCAAATAACAGGCGTTGGCAAGGGTGTGGAGAAAAAAGAACTCTGGTGCACTGTTGGAGGGGATGTAAATTGGTACAGCCAATATGGAATAGAACTAACAAATGATCCAGCAAATCCACTTTTAGGTATTTACACAAGGAAAACTTAAAGGCTAATTTATAGAGATAAATTAGATGTTCCCTTATGTTCCATGTGGCTTAGCTGGTAAAGAATCCGCCTGCAATGCAGGAGACCTGGGTTCGATCCCTGGGTTGAGAAGATCCCCCGGAGAAGGGAAAGGCTACTCACTCTAGTATTCTGGCCTGGAGAATTCCATGGACTGTAGAATCCATGGGGTCACAAAGAGTCAGAGAGGACTGAGGAACTTTCACTTTCATGTTCCACGCGGCATTACTTACAATAATCAAGATATTGAAGCAACCTAAGTGCCTATTGATAGATCAATGAATAAAGAAGATGTAGTATATATACACAATGGAATAGTCACAGCCACAGAAAGAATGAAATTTTGCCATTTGTAACAATATGGATGGAACTGGAGGGTATCATGCCAAGTGACATAAGTCAGACAAAGAAATACTGTATTCACTTATATGTGGAATCTAAAACTGAAAACGAATGAACAAACAAACCAAAAAGTAGATACAGAGGAAAAAACTGTGGTTGCCTCAGGCAAAGGGTTTGGGGGTTGTATGAAGTAGGTGAAAGGGATTAAGAGGTACAAATTTCCAGTTATAAAATAAGACATGAGGATGTTATATATAGCATAAAGAATATGGTCAATAATATTGAAATTACTTTGTATGGGAATAGACAGTTACTTTTTGAGGTGATAGTTTCCTAATATATTGAAATATTAAATAACCATGTTGTACGTCTGAAACTAACATAATATTGTATGTCAACTATACTTCAATTTAAAAAAGAGATAAAGAGAAAAAAAGAAAATGAATCTACCGTGAATGTATTCAGCTATTCCAGTAATTCTTAGGACTGTATACTAAGGGGGAAAATATACAAACAGGAAGGGAATGTGCCAAGATTTTTCCTAAGCATTGCTTAAAACAGTGAAATTTAGAAATAACCCATTATTTTTTAAAATGTAAATGTTTAAGGAAATGTGAGACATGGATTAATGGAATATTTAGGAGACACTGATGTTCATAAAGAATGGGAGAAATTTTTTTTACTGGTAAATTAAAATGCAGGATACTGTGTTTATAGTACAACTGTGTTAAGTACAACAGTATCTAGAGTTATCTATGGTTTCCCTGGTGGCTCAGATGGTAAAGAATCCACTAGCAATGCAGAAGACAGGGGTTCGATCCCTGGGCTGGGAAGATCCCCTGGAGGAGGGCATGGCAACCCACTCCAGTATTCTTGCCTGGAGAATCTCCATGGACAGAGGAGTCTGGCGGGCTGCAGTCCATAAAATCACAAGAGTCAGACATGACTGAGTGACTAAGCACATTATATTTACATAATATATATTATATATTTACAAAAATAGTGGATGATATTACATGGAATGTTTGTGCTTGGGTGGGAAAGTCTGAAGAGTTTTATTTCTTTATTTTCTAAATTTTCTAGACTCTATAAACTTGATTTTTAAATATGGAAAACTAGTGATAACGCCGCATGCTTATATTCCTACCTTTTAAAAGGTTTATTTAACTGGTTCTTGAATTCATTTGAAGATGTGTTGACAGCTGTATCTTCCGTGACAATTGCTGAGGTTGCTCGTGACAATAAGGAAGTTCAGGATGCTATGGCTCTGGAAGGAGCCATTCCTCCTCTGGTGGCTCTGTTTAAAGGAAAGCAGCTTAGTGTCCAAGTGAAGGGTGCCATGGCTGTGGAAGCGCTGGCAAGTTACAACCCTGCCATCCAGAGAGCATTTCTAGAAAAATCATTAAGTAAATATCTTTTAAAACTTCTCAAGGTAGGAATTTTACTACTCTTCATTTTTCTTAAAGTATCCAACATTGAATTTAGTTAAGTGAAAAGAAAACTAAAACCAATTCTAGAATAAACGTTTTATTAAACACACATTCCTGTGGTATTCAGTAAATCCTCATTGACTGAATGGAATGTTTTTTTAAATAGGCATTTCAAATAGATGTTAAGGAACAAGGAGCTGCAGCACTTTGGGCCTTGGCAGGACAAACACTAAAACAACAAAAGTATATGGCAGAACAGATCGGATACAACTTTATCATAAATATGCTTCTATCACCATCAGCTAAAATGCAGTATGTTGGTAAGTTATGTTCTATCCATAAATCTACACAATACAGAACAGGACTTTGGAGGGTTAGACAGGTTTCTTGCTTTTCTTTGTCAGGAGGTGAAGCTGTCATAGCTTTAAGTAAGGACAGCAAGATCCACCAAAATCAAATCTGTGAAGGGAATGGGATCGCACCACTGGTCCGCTTACTAAGGATTAGTAAAATAGCCGATGGCACGCTGCTGAGCGTCATCAAAGCAGTGGGATCCATCTGTATTGGTTTGTAAATTTATTCTCAGTTCTAAAAACACTAGTAAGGTACTACTCTTCCTCCCTATCCCTACTGTTGCAGCCCTTAATCATATCTAATCTGTTATTATAATGTTTTTATTTCCCAAAGACCTTAATGAGTAAAACTGATGTAATTAAGCATAGTATATCAATTTTGCTTTGAATTCTGGTTAGAATGAGAAATGAGGACCATGAGCCTTGGCTGTTTTGACTTAAAACAATCTCTTATTTTTAAGTTTAAGAGATAAATATTTCTTATTTTGAATCTTAGGAACTATATGTTTTTGAAGATACAGAAGTGTTTCTAATGCTGTGGCACATTTTTCTATTCCATTCTCTTTCCATAGTCATTCTTTGTTTATGTAGTGGCCACTAGGTCTTGTTGTTCCTTTCTTTGCAAAGGAATTAACCTTTCCATAAACACACATATTTCTTCATTAATTAGGCCTTTAATATCTCCCAGCAATGTTTTATAGTTTCCAGTGGACAATTCTTGTGCAATATTTTGCCGATTTTATCTTAGGCATTTCATACAACATGCATGCAACACTCCCTACCTCAGTGCCTGGTGCACTCACTCAATACTTGTCTGTTGAATGAAGAATATTCATGTAATTATTGTTTGTGTACATCTCCTGGTGGCCAATGGACAAGGGGAGTAGGGAACAATGAAACAAAAGTATTTCTTTGCTGCTCCTATTCCCTTAGTTGCTTCAAACTTCACCGGGTAATAATAAGTAGGTGCTTTCTCTTCATTGTTCCTAAAGGGGCCCGGTCTTGTACTTATATTTAAGTATGTAAACCCACTGTATTTGCAGTGTGGCATTTATTGGTAAAAGAACAAATTTTAAATTGTTCGTTCATGTCCACTAGAAAAATGATTTGAGTCTCTTAATTGAGTTTAGAGCTGCAATTTAAAGTAGTATGCTTAGAAGAAGTAAGATTATCTTTCTAGTATGAGTATTTAAGGAATCCAGAAATTTTAACCAGGTGACTACTCAAGTTATTTTTATAAAAACAAACTTTTAATGGAAAACAGTAGCAGTTATAAGCTGAAGTACCTTGCACATAATTCTTTTTTTAAATAAATGATAGCTATTACATTATTATTCCCTGATAGTCCAGCACTTCTAATTTCTTAGTTTCGTGACTATTAGAAAGCTGTTCTAACAGTAACTTTTCCAGGATTATTCACTTTGCCTTTTAAAAAGTTAATTAAGGTAAAATAGTGTCAATAAAGCATTTCCTTTGTAATTTACCAACCGTGTTATGCTAGGACACATTGGGAACCAAACGTATTGAGCTATGTTTGACTTTAAATTTCCAAGATGGAAAAAGTGTTATCTCACTGAAATGTGTATTCTTACAGGTGTCGCTCATACAAGCAATCCCATTAGTCAACAATTTGTTGTAGATGAAAATGCCTTTCCAGTACTTATTCAACTACTGAGAAGTCACCCTTCTCCCAATATTAAGGTATATCCAAGACTTTTGTGTGATATAGTAAAAATTAACATACATGACTTTTTAAAGAATAATTTTTATCTTTAGGCAAGCTCAGAATTATAATAAAAATATCTAACCTTTTAAACAAAATCCTAATTTTTATAAATTTATTTTTTCATTGAAGGATAATTACTTTACAGAATTGTGTTTTTTCTGCCAAACACAAAATCACAAAATCCCAGAAGTTTTAAACAAAACAGTTGCCACAGAAAGAGGTTTTGTGGATTATTTGATACTTCAAAAGAAAAAAAAAACCCTGAATTCTGGGGAATTGGGTTAATTTTCTTATCTAGATTCTAAGACTAGAATGCCAAAAACAAAAATATGAAGAAAATTAAAATCCCTTATTAAAGTGAAAAAAAATGCTACAAAGATAGTAGCAAAGATATTACTAAATTTTATTAAAATATAGTTTTTTCAGATATAACAAGAAAGTCTTAGTCTTCTGTCTTTATTTATCAAAGAAGTTTTATTCCTCAGATATTTGATTATTCTTAGAATTTCTTCCCTTCTTCCTCAGATACTGGTTGCTAAACCTGGGTGGGGATAATGTGGATGTGTGATTAATGTAGCAAAATTTCTCAAATATAAATGAATCCTGTCAGTATTTACACCATCAAAACCACCCTACCTTCCACCAAGCAACCTGTGTTGGCTGGCAGCAATACTTTTCTCAAGGGTGGACACTGCTAGGAATTACTATGAGTTGCTGAAGAGTCATTCATTCTTCCTTTTACTTCTAGTTAAATGCCTTTTAGTAAAATGACATTCACATCTATTAAAATCCTTTACCAAGGTTTTAGAAATTCAGGACCTCTGTACTTGGCTACACAAACTATAATGACAAAAATTTATTTTCTCTTTAAAATTTGGTAAGGGGTCTGCTGGAAATCAGAAACTAAAAAATAACATATGAAGAAAATATATAAGTAAATATAGCATGATTTCTTTTAAGGAAGGTGTTTGGTATTTTGTTGTCAGAAAAGATGTTATAAGTTACCTGGCTTTTCTTGCCATGAAAGAGATTATGTCATTACAGAAGCTGATTAGGGAAATAAACAGGCACGTGCTAGCACTTTTTGGCTTGAATTATATGCAAAAACTGCACTGACTTTCAAAGTACAAATAAATTTCTCAAGACTAAGGAAAATGACATGTAAAATAATTTTTTATTTTAAAATGTACATTTTCATGGCAAAACAGTTTACTTCAGTTGCATCTGTCCATATTTCAGCATATATTTTCAATGAGCTGTTAAACTTATTAAAATAGAACATAAATATTTGACATTTTAATACTTTTCCTCAAATAAGATTCTATAGTAAATATTTTTGCAATAATAATCATGCTTTTCAAATTCACAATGCTTTTTATAGAAATCCATGGTGTAGTACTTAAAAATTTGTCTCCTTAGCCCAGTAATGCCAAGGTTCATTAACAGTCCTTAAAGGGCTTCAGAATGTGCCTTAAACAACTCCAGAACCAGAAGGAAACTTCCTAGGATTATTCCCCAATGCTTTGCTTCAGTTGAAAGCATTCCATTAGAGCATTACATCTCAATGGTCAGTAGCTAACAAGCACCATGCTAGGAAATTTTTAATTTTTTTTTTGATGTAGAAGGAATGCAACTATGCACTTATGATAAATTTCTTCACACGTACTGCAGGCCCTGGTTGCCCCCCTCCCCCCCGGGCCCTCACATGGAGCTTTGTGGTTGCGCAGTACACAGAAGGATTATTTTCTCAGCTGTTAAAAATTGTGAGGGGAATTTTTCCAGAAGTTGTATTGCCGCTCTCTAAATACTAGTCAGAGAAATGGAATTAATGGTATTCTATGGTATCTTTGAATTGGTATATCCTATATAAATATTTGAATGATGAAATGTGTCATTTGATAAACCATGAGTGAAAAATATATTTCTGAAAATTACATATGTAGGTTGAAGTGGCATTTTCCTTGGCATGCATTGTCCTAAGGAATGATCTCTTACAGAAGGAATTACAAGAAAATGAAGGGTTTGATTATGCTGATGTCCTTTATCTTCTTCACTCAGAAGATAAGGTAATAACTTTATGAAATGTTAGAGTTCATTTAGAAAAAAATGATTTTTAGACTACATCCTCAAAATTTCATCATCTTTTTCATGCAATATTCAAATGTATTATTTAAAAAATGTAAAATATCTTTGGTTGGTTGTTAGTTTGTTAGTTTGTAATGATGTAATAATATTGTTCCATATTTTTCAAAGTTGTCATATTTCATCTTTGAAATGTAGCAATTTTAATGCTTGGTGACAAGCCAAAAAACAAATCTCTTCTGTCCTGGATGCATCAAATTTCAACTTAATTTTATGACCTTTCAATCTTCAGTCATCTACTTCTTACCCAGTATTCTAGAGTGGTGGTTCTCAAACTATTTGTGATGAATGAATAGCTTTTTCCCCAGAAATCTGTTAGGAGGAGATAATTTTAAAGCAACCAAACTGTAAATTTTGAAATAATTTTAGACTTTCCATAAATCTGGAAAATAATACAGAGTGTTCTGAAAGTACACAGCTTTCTTGGATGTCAATCAGGAAGTTAACATTGATATAGTACTACTAGCTAATCTGCAGAGTTCATTTAACTTTTGCCAGTTTCTCACCAGTGTCCTTTTCCTATTCCAAAATCCAATCCAGGATCCCACATTGCATCTAATTATCATGTCTCTTTAGTGTCCTTTAATCTGTGACACTCAAGTCCTTTGCCCTTCATGACTGTGATATTTTTGATGAGTCCAGTTACCTGCTGTTTCTCATGGTTACACTGAGTTCATGCATTTTGGCTGAGAACACCATAGTCTTCACTCACTTTCCCAGTCATCCTTGCAGGGAGTACACAATGTTGATACGTCTTATAACTGGTCGTGCTAACTTTGGGTGCCTGATTAAAGTGGTGTCTCCATATTTCTCCCTTTAGTTACTGTTCTTCCCTTTATAATTAACAAGTATTTGGAGGTGAGTATCTCTGAGACTATGGAAATACTGTGTTACACATTGAACTTGTACTCACTGGTTTTAGGATCCATTGATGCAATAATAATTACTGTGATATGCCTAATGGTGATTAAATATTTTTTTCCTTTATTATAAATTGGTATTTAACTGTAAGGAAGAGCTGTTTAAGTATTCTCAGTTTCTATAATCCTTTTGGCAATTATTTTGTGAACTATCACTGGTCCCTGTCCCTAGAGAAACAGAAAAACTCCCAAACTATTGTTATTCTACAGTGCATTGAGCAATAAAGAAAGAACATTGCCAATTATGTCTCAGCTCTAGGAGATTTTGAGGAAGAAAGGAGAATGGTAAAGGGGAAAAATGAAGTCATTGTATTATTATTATTTTTTCTTTTTTTTTTCCATTTATTTTTACTAGTTGGAGGCTAATTACTTTACAATATTGTAGTGGTTTTTGCCATACATTGACATGAATCAGCCATGGATTTACATGTATTCCCCATCCCCACCCTCTCCCACCTCCCTCTCCACCCGATCCCTCTGGATCTTCCCAGTGCACCAGGCCTGAGCACTTGTCTCATGCATCCAACCTGGGCTGGTGATCTGTTTCACCCTAGATAATATATATGTTTTGATGCTGTCCTCTCGAAACATCCCACCCTTGCCTTCTCCCACAGAGTCCAAAAGTCTCTTCTATACACCTGTGTCTCTTTTTCTGTCCTGCATATAAGGTTATCGTTACCATCTTTCTAAATTCCATATATATGCGTTAGCATACTGTATTGGTCTTTATCTTTCTGGCTTACTTCACTCTGTATAATGGGCTCCAGTTTCATCCATCTCATTAGAACTGATTCAAATGAATTCTTTTTAATGGCTGAGTAATATTCCATTGTGTATATGTACCACAGCTTCCTTATCCATTCGTCTGCTGATGGGCATCTAGGTTGCTTCCATGTCCTGGCTATTATAAACAGTGCTGCGATGAACATTGCGGTGCACGTGTCTCTTTCAGATCTGGTTTCCTCGGTGTGTATGCCCAGGAGTGGGATTGCTGGGTCATATGGCAGTTCTATTTCCAGATTTTTAAGGAATCTCCACACTGTTCTCCATAGCAGCTGTACTAGTTTGCATTCCCACCAACAGTGTAAGAGGGTTCCCTTTTCTCCACACCCTCTCCAGCATATATTGCTTGTAGACTTTTGGATAGCAGCCATCCTGACTGGCGTGTAATGGTACCTCATTGTGATTTTGATTTGCATTTCTCTGCTAATGAGTGATGTTGAGCATCTTTTCATGTGTTTGTTAGCCATCTGTATGTCTTCTTTGGAGAAATGTCTGTTTAGTTCTTTGGCCCATTTTTTGATTGGGTCATTTATTTTTCTGGAATTGAGCTTCAGGAGTTGCTTGTATATTTTGGAGATTAATCCTTTGTCTGTTGCTTTATTTGCTATTATTTTCTCCCAATCTGAGGGCTATCTTTTCACCGTGCTTACAGTTTCCTTTGTTGTGCAAAAGCTTTTAAGTTTCATTAGGTCCCATTTGTTTATTTTTGCTTTTATTTCCAATGTTCTGGGAGGTGGGTCATAGAGGATCCTCCTGTGATTTATGTCAGTATTATTATTTTTTTAAACAGAATTTTACTCTACTGTAGTACACAAAAAGATGAGAAGTGCTGCTGCCATGTGGGCAATAATAGGGTAGGGATTCATCTGACTGACTTTCTAAACCACATTTGCTCCCTCTCCTCTGTTCCGTCTACATGTTACTCTCATTGGTCTGCTCCTCAGGGACACCCAAGTTCTCCCTTTCCTTCTACTGCCCACTCTCCTTTCAGTCGTTCTCCAGTTCCTCCTAGATTGTTCCCATGTGCTCCATCCACTCTCTGGGCCCTTTCCCTTTATATCTAATACCTTTCTTCTTGCCTGCGATCAGGTGACTACTTTGTAAGCTGTTGTTCAGTTGCTAAATCATGTCCAACTCTTTGCAACCCCATGGACTGCAGCACGCCAGACTCCCCTGTCCTTCACTATCTCCATGAGTTGGCTTAAACTCATGGCCATTGAGTCGGTGATGCCATCCAACAATCTCATCCTCTGTCGCACACTTCTCCTCCTGCCCTCAATCTTTCCCAGCATCAGGGTCTTTTCCAATGAGTTGGCTCTTCTTGTCAGGTGGCCAAAGTATTGGAGCTACTTTCTATCAGAGTACTTGGTGAGTACGTACTTTTTATTATGGAAAAATTCAAACAGAAATAGAATGACAAAGTAGCATACTCACATATTCCCATGACCTGTCTTCAGCAGTTATTTCATTTATATATTCCCTCACTATCCATATATTACTTTTGAAGCAAATCTCAGGCATCATATACTTTTATCTGAGAATATTTCTTATGTACCTATAGCATTATAATATGATTAACAGTGACAGAAGAAAACTCACTAAGATTAACATTCTCTCACACTGAAATTAATGGTTCTCTCTCTGTGTACCACAGTGTCCAAATAAAATATTAAAAATAGGGTTTAGTGACAAGATTCTATCTTTTGGGTCTTTCTAGAAGATCCACCATACTTGGAAATCTTTGGCAAATGGACTGCCAAAGGGAAAATTGACTTTTGCTCTTTGCCCAGTCCTAGAATGTTAAAATGCAATTTTTAAAAAGGAAATCATTTTTTATTCTCCCTTAGAATACAGCAGAATTTTACAAGTAAATTTATTTTAAGAAATGAGCAGTATCATCTCAGAATGCATACAATTCAATATATATCATGCTATACAAGAGAAATTTTAATTTTTATCAATTCTGTTTTGAAATGTTGAAATAAAAATATAAAAAAAAAGTTGAAGGTTAATAAAATTACGGAGGTTCCTATTACCATTTGGGTATTCATTTACATAACCAGTAATCTAACATTCCATTTAAAAATTAAAATTTTTTTCTCTTCTCTTCTCCCTGATACCAGTACCTAATTCTCTGTTTTATTTGTTCAATAACATTCTGGGGCAACTCTACTACCTGTTTTCCCCAATAATGTCTTATTTTACTCCCAGAGATAAGAATGAAATGTATCTTAATATGCAAGAATTCAAAACTCATTGCCTTGAGTAACATGATAAATGAAGTAAGTTAAAGATAATGCATCTCTCCTGTTTCCAGGATATTTGTTTAAGAGCAGGCTATGCATTAACCCTTTTTGCCTTCAACAATCGCTTGCAACAATACTTAATACTGGAAAATGGAAAAATGAGCATATCAATTTTTGAACCTTTCCTTGAATCAACAATTGAAACTGAGAAGGCAATGGCAGCATTTCAGGTATAAACTTGAGGGTTAAAATTTCAAATCATTATATCTTTTTAGTGAAAACTGCAAAGTTAGAAAAAACATTGGATCTGGAAAATATTAACTGATTTTATACAATTCACAGTATTTTTTACACCACCGCCTTCCACCTCATAAGAATTCCATTCTTTACGAGGAGTCCTTCATTTATGTAGAATTTTACAAGGTTAGGTGCTTCCGTGGTGGCTCAGTGGTAAAGAATCCCCCTGCCAATGCAGGAGATGCAAGTTTGATCCCTGGGTCAGGAAGATCCCCTGGAGAGGAAATGGCTACCCACTCCAGTGTTCTTGCCTGGGAAATCCCATGGACAGAGGAGCCTGGTAGGCTGCAGTCCATGGAGTCACAAAAGAATTGGACATGACTTAGTGACTAAACAACATGATGTGGGTTTTTTTGTTTGTTTTTTACAAATTAATAGGCAATTTTGCCTCATCTGATGCTTAAAACAACCCTATCAGGTTGACAGGCATGTAGTATTATTTTTATCACTCCTATTGTACAAGGCAGTAGGTAGAGAAACAAGTTTTCTAACTTCAGATCTTTAGCTGATCACCTGATTCTTCAACCATATAGACAACCATATGTTTCTGGCTTCTTCTCGATCTTATTCCCTCTTCTTTGTCTATCTCGTGGCCTTTAGGAGAAGTATTTTCTGTGAACCCATACTTTACAGATGCAAAAGTTGCAAACACTGTAGAAAGAAAGTGGAAGAATAATATGGCCTACGATGGTTACTCAGTAATCAGATAGGGAAGCACACTCTGGGTCCTCGCCTGTGGCTTCTTTTCTTCTATTGGATCATTGACCAAATTGACCAAATTGACCAAATTGCTTCCTAGAAGCATGCCCTCAGAAATAAAAGGCTGACTACAGAAGCTGAGTAGGAAGTGTTCAATGATTCTATGCTTTTTTCATTTTTAGATTATTGTATTAGCTAAAGTCATTATAGATGTGGACCACATTACTTTGACTGCGAGAGGTGTTACTATTTTAGTTGATAGTCTGTATTCAGCTGATTCCACTACTATTGTCTTGACAGGTAAGAAATAACTAGAAGTCAATCATATCCACATAAAACTATTTTCAAAAAAGTATTTTTTTTTGTAATCTGAGGAGTAATAAAATAAACCTGATACTCTGTCATGTGGTTTTAAGAATGAATTCATGTAAATCTACATGGAACTCCAGAGTTAAGTCTACATGGAACTTCAGAGTTAAGTCTACATGGAACAATGAAAGTCTATTCTGCACCCCAATTACAGCCTTTCTGATTTCCTAATTACTTTTTTAAACCTCTAATTAATTTTTTCAACCTCTAATTAATTTTTTCAGAATGTAAAATGAGAATTCAACTATGAACTACCAATAAAAAATTTATACACTATAGTAATACTGGCAGACTTAAACTGATAACCTCTGTTTCCTTTTGACTAAATGTGCACATTTGGCTAAGGTTTGAGTTCTCTGTGTGCTATGCAATATAGCAAAGCAGAATGGTCCAGGATCACTCTTGACAGACAGTGCTAATTGTGTGACTATATCTATCCAGATCTAACTCTCCAGATGATAAATATGTTAGTTTGCTTGATCTATCACGTTCAATACCACATAAAACAGTATCAAAATGACAGCCATATGGAGAGACAACTACCAAAAAATAAAGTATTTGTTTTTTAACTGAAAGGGATTATTGAACACACCAAAAAAAAAAATTTCACTTGTTGCCATAAAGTTACATTTGTATGGTTTAAGGTAAATTCAAGCAAACAAAAATTAGCTAGAAAAAAAATACATGTTTAAAATAAGTTATTAAATATATTTTTATCTAAATAACATTCTTAGTCATAGTAATTCTATGACTCTGAAAAACAATTGTAGTGGGTTTAAATTTTACCTCATAAACTCCTCTGTGCAAGAAATGGCATATTATTTTAGCTTTCAAATATTAATTTTCCCAGGGTGGTAGATGCTGAATCTCAAAAATTATTTTGCTTCCTCTGCACTCCACCACTGGAGTTATATTCACCTCCAGAGTCATATGCATGCCTGGGATTTCTCAAGCAAAGCCAGATACTTAGATTTCAGGTATAAAGTAAAATAAATGATATGCTCAAATCCAAGTTGGTATGATCTCCAGAAGAGGCTCCAAAAGCACAGAAATTTTACATAGACTGACGTTTCTGTTGCCAGCAGTTCAGTTTTCCATGTGTACCACTTTGCCATTCTTCACGCAAGGTCCTGCTGTTTTAGTCTTAGATTTTCTGCCCTTACCCATTTCTTACTCCCTATATTTAAAGGCACCCTTTCCCCTTCCTCCCCTTGTATAAACTCAGGCTTTAGAAAATAAAAGCCTGAAAGTAAGATTATCATTAGATAATTTTTGCTCTAGACCATACCACCCAACTCTCCTCATCCTGAGGCCATAAATACAGAAGACTTTCTGGCTTTTAATGGAGGCTGGAAAAAACATAAGAACCAAAACCCAGTGAACACCTCGATAAAGTATCCACCCATAAATGTAAAAATAGATTTATTGTGTTACATTTATTCCAACACAGCAACAATATTGGGAAAGAATATCACATGAAATCTCTATAAATAAAAACACAAATTCTAATGAAACAATTTTAAGTTGGTAGCTGCACATTTATTTAATTACTGCCGCTGCTAAGTCGCTTCAGCTGTGCCTGACTCTTAGCGACCCCATGGACTGCAGCTTACCAGGCTCCTCCATCCATGGGATTTTCCAGGCAAGAGTACTGGAGTGGGTTGCCATTGCCATCTCCGTGTTATTTAATTACTAGATCACTTTATTACTTCAATCTCAAAACACTGCTTTTATGGGAAGAACCTCAATGATCTTAAATGTCAATAAGCAATATATTGCTTGATTTTAAAAATATAATTAAGCTCTTAAAGTCATTTGAATTGCAAAAAGGACATTAAATTTTCTTACGTAGTTCAAACATTATGTTCATAATCATTAAAAAACATAAAACCCCAAAATAAAATATATTCTGAAGCCAAGAGGAAGAAAACCTCTGATTTTTCAAAATTCTTCACACTTAAATGAGCCTATTTAACTTTTACTGTTTGTGACAGAAAACCAAACCATAATTTTGGGGAAGTTTATATTTAACACACACACATTTTTCCTCAGTAGTTCTTCATTAATAGAGATGTGACTCAAGAACTTTTTAATACTTTCATATATGCAGATGAATGAAGGCACAGTATATTGGTTTATATCAATTAAATGACACATGCATGTTTTCTTGTTTAATTTATAGGGAACTTAATAGCTACCTTGGCTCATTCTAGAGCTGGTATTCCAGAAGCGTTTACCACATTAGGGACAATCCAACAGCTCTGCTATCATTTGTATTCAGGACAAGAAGAGGTAAGAAAAAGTAATTCTAAAACAGAATATCCTAAAAATAATCTGCCTCTCTCTCACTTCTGTGGGCCAATTTCTCCACAGGTTGAGTGTTATATAATATTAACAGTTCATATTACTAACTCAAAATTTTATGATTTCTCTTTTCTCTTTGCCATTCACAATTCTGGTTCCCACAAAATAGGCTCATTGGTTTTAATTTCAGGCTTTAAGGTTCAGTCTATGAATAAGTACATGGATGATACAAAATCATTTATAAAATATTTTATATTTTATAATTAAAGTCACGCAGTCATTTCTGTGATTATTTGTAATGAGTGAAAGTGGAATCCATTGGAAAGCTTTCCTTACCTGCCCAACAGTTAAGAGCAAGGGTGTGTGAAGCCTAGTTGGCACTGATAGTGTGTTGCTTCTGTTTCTTTTGCTTCTCCTGGAAGGACAAAGGCAGTATTTCTCCAACTTTAAGGCTATATCACCTGGAGGACTTGTTACACCACAGACTGCTGGCCTCCATTCCCAAAGTTTCTGATCTAATGTATCTGGTGTAGAATTAGCATTATATTTTGCATTTCTAACATGTTCCCAGAAGCTGAGGCTGCTGCTCGAGACCCACTGTGCAGGCCATGGAAGATTGGGGGCATAGACAGAAGTCGTATGTCAACGTAAAGACCAACATGTCAGCCTTCTGGTACCCTGCATGGGCTTGGTTTACGTTCATTTTTTCAACATTTCTTATGCCACCATGAAGAGATTTTCCTAAGAACTTCCCAGGGGTGTACTTTATTATATGAACAACCTAATTACTTCAGAGTGAAATGCAGAGAGTATTTCCTTCAAAGGAAGGATTACTTTTTCTGAAGTCCCATGGCCTGGAACTTGTGCTTGTTTCTTTGGTTTTGCCAGTGAATAACTGAGTTGCTTCCTTGGGTGGCTTATTTTTAACTTACTTTTATGCTATGGTTTCTTTACCTAGTTTCCTACTATCATGATCACCTGTGCAGTTTTGAAAAGTCCAATGTTCAGTTCGCTGCACTTCAAAATAATTAAATCAGTTTTCAGACAAGATTTTCATAGCAATCCAGATGATTCCAATTCACAGTGAAAACCCAAGACCTACTATCTTAGTTCAAACTCAAAGGTTCTTACTTGGGCTGCCCCTGAGAATTACCTGTGGCACTTAAAAAAAAATACCTAACACCAGATTCTACTAAGAGAGACTGTATTGACTTGGCGGGCTTTTTGTTTCTTTAAACTACCAGTGATTCCAACGGAGAAGGCAATGGCACCCCACTCCAGTACTCTTGCCTGGAAAATCCCGTGGACAGAGGAGCCTGGTGGGCTGCCATCTATGGGGTTGCATAGAGTCGGACACAACTGAAGCGACTTAGCAGCAGCAGCAGCAGCAGCAGTGATTCCAAAATGCAGCCAGGACTGAGACCAACTACTCGAAATCAATGGCAACTCACAGACTCCCGAAAAATATGGCTATGCTTCTGTCTATAAATTGCTGTCAGCTGACATACATATTTGCTGTATGATCTCTACAGAGATTTCCTATGAAATATTTAATGAGCACACTGGGTTAGATATTTTAAGAACAAAGCTCAGTGTTTAAGGGGAAATTGTTTCTTCTTCACTTAGGTTCGCATGGCTTGCTCCAGTGCTCTTGGTTACTTAACTTACAATGCAAATGCTTTCCGACTCTTATTAAAGGAATGCAGGAATAAACCTAATCAGTTCCTTCGTATAACAAAAAATATCAGCAGAGATGCAAGTATAAACCCAGCATTTTTAAAGGAATTTGAAATGCAACAAAAAGTGGGACTTCCTTCCCTAAGGTATTCCTATATTTGAAGCGGCAGTAGTGAAATTACTGAGAAGGATTTTTAAGGAAGTTTAAGAAAGATCAAACAAGGGAACTATCCTTGATATGAATCTATGCACTGTGTAACAAAAGAAAGAGTTCTTTCTAAATGTCCATTGCCAAAGCCTCTTTTTAATTCCAACTTAGCAACAGAATTGAGAGTGCAGACAAGAATACAACTGATCTTGGGGATCCTGTCTGGTCAGGGTCATTCATCCCCCTTTTCAGAAGTTTTTGGAAGATTAGTTGCTTCCAAGTTCAATTTGGGCTTCCCTGGTAGCTCAAAGTAGTAAAGAATCTGCCTGCAATGCAGGAGACCAGGGTTCAATGTCTGGGTCAAGAAGATCTCCCAGAGAAGAAATTAGCTACCGGCTGCAGCATTCTTGCCTGGAGAATTCCATGGACAGAGGAGCCTGGCGGGGTGATTCAGGAAGTCATTTTTTGGTAGGTTTGGGGTACATTTGAGAGCTCTGAGGCAACCAGGAATGCCATTATGACCCTGGCATCAAATAGGGCTTTTACACCTGATTCAAAGCTATGCCAACTTCACAGGGTATAAACAGGGCTAAATCAGACCCCGTGGCTAAAGCTATAGCAAAGTCTGCCAGGCATTTATTCAGAGGATTTTGCTGCAGTGTTGCAGTTCTACCATGAACTTAAGTTTCTGTAAAAAGAGAGGAGAAGAGAATCTCCTTACAATGGGCATATTTTCTCTTCTTCTGTAATTACAGCTGAATTAAAAGTCTCTGCAAATAGTGCTATTTACACATAGGAAACAGAACTACTCAAGATATATTATTAACTCTATGATAATAGAAGACAATAGAATCCAGTAGCGTATCATGGTTCTATAAGTCAATTTTAAGTATAGAGAAAAATGAGTACATCTTCAGTCAGTTTAATTTGAATTCTTTGAAAAAGTGAATACCCCAAACTGATTATCTAATTTTATATAATCCAGGGAAAACTAAATTACAATTGCTTTAATTTTATGGGTTTAAAATTTTTAATTAAAATGTTTAAAATGGTATTTACTTATTCAAAAAATTAATTTACTTTAAATAATGGAAGTATTATTTTACAGTCACTCCCACAGCTAGCCCACATGGCAACTTTTTGGGAATTAGAATAAGATACTCCTTCGTCAGTACACTTCACTGCCATCTACAATTACTGTGAGGTGAATGACATCCTCTGGAGTTGGAACTCCCAATTTTCAGGATTATAAACAATAACAAGTGGTCAGTAGACTTATGGGAATGACTGCCAAGTGAGGCAGAACTGGTAAACAAATAGCAATTACTCCCATGCACTTCTATGCACTCTCCTTACAGTATTTATATAGATTGACTATTCCCTTTCATTTTCATCACAATCCTGCAAAGGAATTTTATTTAAATGAAACTATGGGAAATGTGCTAAAAGATTATTAATTTCCACAAAATATCCCTTGATACCACTCCTGGAAACATAAAGCAGATTGATTTTGGTTGGGGTCATGACAGCATTGTTTTGGAGTATATACCACTTCTCTATTCCCACATGCTCATTCGGCCCCAAGAATGGCAGATAAGAGTCTTTGGATGTGTAAATTTTGAAGTATGTAGATAAACAAAATTTTACTGTTAACTTAGACCCTATGTGAAAATAATGAGTCTAAAGTACTAGCCAGTTTCATGTTATCCTATAGCCATGAAGTTGGCATATTGAACAGACTAGGGCCTGTCTTAATAAAGTTGACAAAAGCAAATGTTCCTCATCAAATTAACCAGGAACACATAATATTTAATATTTAATAATAAGTTTTAATATTTAATATTTAAAATTACATTTTATTACCAGGGAAGTTTTGTAACACCATATTTATATGTTACATGTACAAGATGATTAAAATACTTCTATTAAAGCCACATATCAACTTAGGTATACCTTGTTATTCTTTAGCTTGAAATTCTTCATTAGTATCACATTACTTTGAAAATAAAGTTTAAATTTTCTCATTCATGGTACACAAAATGACCTGATTTTTATTCTCCAACCTTATCCCCCATCATGTCTGCAGATAACTTTAATTCTGGTCACACTAGACTCTTTGGTGCCCTCTGAACATGCCATGCTGTTTTATAGTGTTGTAATTTTTCATGTTCTGTTCCCCATATCTGGAATACCCTCCCCCAACTCATCTGTTTAAAGACCCATTTTCTTCAAAACCTAGTTGAAGTGTCTCTTCTTCCATGAAACTTTTCCTGTTCACTTCAAGCATACTGAATCTTCCACATGTTTTGGGTGGTAAGTGAATGAATGACTGACGGACTACAAAATACTTACAGGTAACACATGTAGTTAGTACAGGTAACATGTATAAATTAGACCACTAGGCACTGAATATGGTACCTGGGTATATTAAGTTTTTATATACTTCTAGTTTTTGTGATAAAAGTGTTTTCCTTTCAGTCTGGAGAAGAATGGAGGACCATCCATAATTCCTGTCTTTAAGAAAGGTAATTGATTTTTCTTTTATCTCTGAGATACTTTCTATTCTGACCTTTTATAATTGTTTTATTTCTAAGAATTCAAAATGTAGAGGCTGCCAAAATACGTTTCCTGGTAGACTTCTGCTTTTCTAGTTTTACATACCTAAAATATCTTCCCATTTACAAACCCGTGCTGTGTTAATCATTCCCTTTAAGGGTTCCCCACTTATATCATTTGACAGAAATCCCCTTCTTACTTTGCTTTTTCTCATAAGCCATGCATATAAATGTCATTATTGAAACAACATGGAAGTATGACTTTAATTATGATCTTGCTATTACTCTGTTTCATGTACAACTTGCCTATAAGTTCTTACCACAGAGATGACATTCTTTCCATTGATATTATGTTCAGTTTTATAGAGCTGATAGATAAGCTTATAGAGTTGGTAGCTGAGTGGCTGAGGCCTGTGACATCAGAATGCAGATCTCACCATGTTAGTATCCAATTCCTACTAGACCAGTAGTAGGGAAAATAAATCACACACTGACTTTATGCACCTGCTTAGTGCTTGATCACGGGTGCTTAGTAGGATCCAAAATCAGTCCACTTGGTGTATTACCTCACTGTAAAAGCAAAGACAGAACTTTCTGAAATCAAGATCACATTGTTGGAGTCACAAGTGGAAAAACAGAGAATAGGAAAAGAAAAGGACAGGGAAGAACTTCATAGTATCTGAGGGAAGGTAGGTACGTGTGGGAAGCTATATTTTTGAATATCAGTAGTAGAATGGTTTCTGTATGGTCTGGTTTTTGTATAGCTTCTTTAGTGTAAGAGTAATTTACCTAGAAGAATAAAGCTACTTCCATTATTCCTTCATTTTAATATTGGTTTCTGAATAATATGTATACTAGTAATGGTCTGCAAAGTCCAGACCAGGTTTGTGATAACATAAGACAAAAAGGAAAAAGGACAACTAGGTGTCTAATAAAGTTAATTTCATTCAAGTAAAGTCCTCCATTTTAAGATGATGGCTTTTACACCTTCTTTTGACATGAAGCTATCCCTTCTTTTACAAAATGATGTTTCAAGTGGCTGGCATTTGTTCTTTCATTAGTGCCAACTTGGCATGATAAAAAGTTTGCAACCATATATTGATCTCCACAGATTTTTGCATTCCAGCATCTAGAAGTCTGGAAGCTACTGATCTGTTCTCTTAGTATGTTTCAGCAATGTGAAGAACAGAAATATATAGAATTAAAAGCAATGAGACTATTCCTAGGGCTCTTAGGCTTAAGAGACACTTAATTATGGCTCTCTCCTTTTTAGGGAAAGAGCACCGAAGAAAATCAAAACCCAAAATTCAACCAAGAGATTCTTTGACTTTCATACCTCCTGTAACTAACTTCATGGGACTCTTCAAAACAAGCAAAAAGAGTACTGTTTCTCATATTTTTTCCTTTTCATCTGCAATTTCATCAGATATTATAGCTGTATCAAGACCAAGAATAGTGCTTTTGAACCAACTTGGGAAACATGTACAGAAAGCTAATCCGGAGCCTGCAGAAGGCTAATAAAAGCATTTTAGTGTGAAAGGATTCCTGAGCAATCTTGTAAAATTTTTTATTTTCAATTGTGCTAAAATATACATAACTGCATAATCTTTTTGAATGCAAATTCTTGATACTGATGTTTAACAAAACTTTCTTAGCATGTCTACTGGAACTTAACATCAGGTCTAATATATGGCTTCAAAAATTAAGTAGCATTTTCTATAATAGAATGCCTGCACCTAAAATCATTAAGATACAGCAGCTGACACAAGTGACACAGTTAGTGTATATTATCTCTCTCTCTCTCTCAAGTGTTAGAAAGATTTTTCACTTGGTATGCTGGGCTAAAAAGGTCTGATTCAAAGTAGCCTACATGTTAACACTGTGCTACCGTAAGATATTTAATGATAGATGCCACAAATGCATAAGCCTTCTAAAAACCTGAAATGTTTACATTTAAAAACATTTTACTGAATAAAATCTGAAATCACTTCCTAGCAAGCATAAGAGTATGGCTGAAAAGTATGGCCACCTCTGTTGACCAGACACCATACCTACAGAGTATCCTTGGTTTGAGGCTGGAATAGATGATATTCTCTGTGGCTTAGAATCACATGATGTCTTTGCCCAAAGAGTACTGTTTCCAGTAGGTGCAATCTTTGATGTATGTCTGAGCATGTATGTATGTATGTTTACAGCAGCAAACAGATTTGACATAAAAATTAACTGGGTTTCAGTGAGTCCTTTAAAGAGTACTCCTTTTTCTTTGTCCACTTTGCTCAATTGTCTCCATAGTCTATCTGGTCTGCAGCGGAACATATATGTTAATAGCAGTTATTTTCTCCAACATGCCTTCACCTAACAATGATGATGGTGATTGTGATAGCGGCTACAGGTACTTAGGGCTTTCTATGTGTCACAGTCCAAAGCCTGTGCTTTTAACAACTGTATAATAAGAGACTTCTTTAATCTCCAAATTCAATTCTGAATTATCTTAGCAGTCCAGAGTCACAACTTCCTGGTGGAGAGACTAACATACAGGAATTCCAGGGAAAAATTTGGGGAGAATTTTATACTAGAAAGGGATAAATAATTCAAATGATAAAAACCAGTATCATTTATTCAGCATTGTTAAGAATTCACATCAATGAAACATTAAGCCTCTGTAGACATTAAAAAAACAAAAGTCTTTAGAAGCAAAATTTGAACTTTGTCGCTGGATTCAGGTGGCTTCAAAGTTGAGGGTCATTATTGCATTCAATAACATAGGCATTTCCTGAGCATCTTGGCCTAGACAGACCATCCTACCATGCTTAAAACTTTCCAGTATTTCTCTTTTAAGTACAGGGCCAAAATAAAGATTATTTTTATTACATTGCATTTTCTTTTTATTTTTAAAAATTATATGTAAAATGAGAAAGGTCTCAATTCATCAAATCACCTGCCTCTTACCTATGCATGCATGCTAAGTCGCTTCAGTTGTGTCTGACTCTTTGTGACCCTATGAACTTTTAACAACTTGATCCAGTTAAGGATGGTGTAACATAAATGTCTACTAGCAAAACCTCTCAAAGGACATTAAGCAGTTAGTAGCATCATCCTTATATTCAAAGGACAGTACATTCAGTTCCTTTAATCTGGGCAGAAAAGAAGTCATGAACTGCAGTAAAAGTTCAGATTCAAAGGACATTATCAAAAAACCAAAAAAAAACAACCCTTTTTCATCTCATGTATCTTCACCGATTAAATATACTTTCTAAAATAATGAATGTGAATATATGTGGCCAAGTAAAAAGTACAATACACCCTTGAGGGATTACTTGCATGTCATATTTTTTAAAATCTCAGATGGATCTTAAGAAATGCACAGAAATCCCATTTGCTCCAGAGAAGATACCTAATAATATATGTTTTTATAATTATTAACTTACATTCTACTAGAGAAAGTCTCCTTTTGTTTTGTCCTAGAATTCTGAGTTGACATGACTTTGACCTGGCTACCTTTCTAAAACTGCTGTCTCACTAGAAAAGTCAGTGTAATGTTTCCATAGGAACTTATACTATTCTGATATGAGACAGGTGGGAAAAGATCTATGCCTGTGTTAACATGGGGCCATGATTTAGCAGAATTGCTACATTTTTTCCAAGATTTTTCTTTTCACTTGCCAATATCAGTAAATTATTTTCCTCACAAGATGTTTTATTTTGGTTTTTGATAATTAAATAGAAAAAGCCCTATACTCCCTTGCAAGACTATATTATTGTTGTCTCTCAGAAGAGCAGGTTAAACATCAAACATAAGAAAAGTAATAACAAAGAAAGTCTTGATGAACAATTAATATTATATATTTTATATACAAAAAAATAAAAACCTTTAGAGATTTTTTTTTTAAAGCAAAAATCAAATCTTCATCTTTAATCGTGGCACTTTTATAGCAGCTTCTCCAACTTCTTTTGATATATCTACTCCAAGAGGACATCTGCATCAAAACCAGACAAATCACATTATTTCAAATATTTGCTTACTGGTCTGTCACTAGTTCTGCAAACTGTTTAGAATTCTGACAAAAAATATATGTATCTAGTGTATAACTATCATATGTGATGGTGATTCCTGAATACATATAGAGTAGGACCTCAAACTAGCAAAACAGGTAAAGGAAGGCTAGAAATCTAAATTTGGCAATTTTTAAAAACCTCTTTCATTATCCTAAAAAAAAAAAAAGAACAAACAAAAGTAATCTTTTTGAGGTATAGTTGACATGTTGAAAACTGTACATATTTAATGTACACAATTTAGTGAGTTTGGGGTTGAGATGTTTTACAAAGAGTTCTATTGCTCTCAAATACTGTAAATAAGTTAAAAGTTGAAACAAAAAATTACAAAAAATGCTTTATGCTCTACAAAGTTAAAAGGCTATAAAGTTTACCATACAGCTAAACTATCCATTTCTACTTCAGAAATTCACCAAGCTTCCACCAGCTCTGAGGTTTTAAAAGCAGGCTTGTTCCTTTCTACGTTCCTTCGTTACTGGTGGCAGGAGAGGCCTTAGATCCTACCCTCTTCCTCTGTTCTTCCTCAGTAAATAACTTTGGCCTCAGATTTCTGCTTTTTTTTACATGTTTAGCATATTGCCCTATGCTAGGCTTCAGCTGGACCCCAACCTAAAGCCATCATCTCCAGCCTCAACACTGCTATAAGAAGGCTGTGTTGGATCAGACGGTGGATTCCACCGAGGCTAGGCCATCAACTAAAGGGATTCTTCCTGTCATTACTAACTAAAATCTGTTCATTTATGCTCAGCTTTAATAGTCTACAGTTCATGTGGCTGATAGTTACATACTAAAATGCTGGAAAGCTTTAAAACAGCAGATGAAACAATAATGAAAATAGAATTATGTTATAGATTATGAAATATAATCATGCTTTACTATTTTTACTAGTCCGGAATTAACTTAGACCAGAACTTGACAACAAACTGAAAAGCTGTGCTACTCCTAGGAACTTCAATTTGGGGAGGGGAAATAAGGATTGCAGAAAATAAATTATCTTTTGGCACTTTCTCAGCATCCTGTGGAGATGTATACTCACAAACCCGTCTCACACCAGAACACTTGGGCACATTTTTGTTATTTTCAGCAAGGCAATTGGTGCTGAGATGGTCCTGACACTGCAGAAGTCCAGGTCACGGACATGGTTTCCATTCTGGTCCCAAACGAGAGAATTCATCATCCTTACCTACTCCCTGTTTCTAACCTTTAATTGGTTAACATTTGTATAATTTATTGCTATAACAAAAATATTTCCTGTAAGTTATCTACCACCTAGGTTAGAAGAAAAAAAATTAATGTCATCTTTCTTCAAATACCACCAGAACGTCAATGAAAACCTTAAATATAAAAGCAAAATCCAGGCTTTGACTTCCATGGTACAACCTGCACAGAGATTATGAATGGTGCCACATACTTTGGTTCGTAGCGGATGCCTTCTGTGTTGTGTAAAATGCCCAAGCCAGCACGTAGTCTTTCAACACCGTTCCTAAATAAGAATCATTAAAAATAAAATAACTAGCTGAAGATTTAAAGGAAGAAAATTTAGCATGATGCAAGAGCAATTAATATGTGCATAATTATGAGTGAGCCACAAATACCCTGTGGCTTACCATGCAATCATGATGCCGTTGTCAGTGCATAATCTGGCAGGAGGACACAGCAAAGTGCACTGGGTTGCATTTGTCACAATTTCCAGAGCTTTTCGGATATATAAGTTACTTGCGACGCCTCCAGATACAACCTGAAAAAGTTCAGAACACCGAAGTGAACAAATATCACATATGAATATGAGGTAAGCTGTGAGCTAAACCTGGGGGGAATGCCGGCATTATACAATAAGACAATATCACATCTTGGTAGGTGGGTAAATGATTAAGTAGTATATCTATATAATCAACATTTGGAAAAGAAAAAAAAAAATCAACAACTTCAATATTACCATATGATCACTATCATTTTTGTACATTTTCTTCTAACCCTTTCCTTATAGGGTTTTTCCCTATATGTATTTTTCCCTATATGTATTTGCTATATAATCATTATATAGTATTTTAGACCCTGTAGTTTTTGCTTATAAGCATTTTTTCCATTTTACTACATAATTCTTAAACTATTACCTTTGATATTTGTGTAATATTCCATTTTGTGAAACTACTGTTTAAATGTTTTCCCACTTTACAATTTTTAAAAGGATGAAGTTTAAGATACAGTTACACAGGAAATTTATCAAGCCTTTTAAGCATATTTAAAGGGATTTCGTCAAAGGAACATAAATTTGAAGGAAACAGTTCATTTTTCTAAAAACAATGATAGCAGTTATACTGCATTTTGTTTCATACTGTAAACCCTCTTTTAAATTCAGTAAGATGCAGCCTTGAACATTTTTGCCACACAGCTGTACAGATGTCCTATAAAAGTGCCACACCTGTACAAGAAATGGCTGTTAGTTTTCATTCTACATAATCTCTTTCTGTCAGGGACAACATATGGCATAAAGATCTTTCCATCCTATGCTTCTGGTCAGTTAAGCTCTGGACAGGAAAGGAACATACTGTAAAGGATGACTACCATTCTGTAATGACAGGACTTACCAGCACTGCGCTACTTGGCTGTAACAAGCCTCTCTGCATGCAGAACAGGATAGCACGATGTGTTCTTTTTGCAATGTGGCAGGCCACGGTGTGCTGGACTGCAGCAGCAATGTCTGCAGCTGAAGACAGGATCTGCCCCTGCTCAACACCTGCAGGAATGAGCAGGTATTTTTAGGTACCAGCCAGTGTTACTTATCTGTCCAACTTTACTAATTACAAATATACCTTCCTCCTTTTCCTTTTGCATTATCATCTTATCAATAACATGTTGAAGTCCAGAAAAAGAAAAATCACAATTTTTAGCACGTTGCATGGGAGGTTGGAAATCAAAATGCAATCTATTTCCCTGTTTGGCCAAATGTTCTATAGCCTTCCCGCCACTCATGGTGGAGCACTCTGGATGTTTTATTAAGGAAAGTCTTCTTGCTACCTACCAAAAACAAAAAAAACCATTCTGTAACATCATGAAACTGTACATTTTGAAACCAAGGTACAAAGGAAATGATTTTTATCCTGGATGAATAAGACATGCTATAGTTTTACAACTAAGGACTATACCTGGTGGTCGGTCAAGACATACATCTTGCTCCTTCTGACAAGTGATCAATAGTGGCCAATCACTGCCTTCCTATCTACTTTTGCTCTTCTATTGGGGATGGAAAATAGGTTTGAAAATGACAATGACTGCTCAATTATGAACTTCAGAATAAGAACCTGCCCTATTTCTTTTGAATTTCAGCTTGATAGAAGCAGGTTTTTTTATATAAGGAAGTCATTTTTAGAATGCTAAAACAAAGGAAAATAAATTTGCTTGTCAATGGTATCAGCAATTATAAGATTTAATAATAAAATGTTGTGCATCTTTAATGTCCTTATGTCATTTTTATATATCCTCTTGTTTCAGTTTTAAAAAGGTACATTACATTTCACAAAGCACTTTCTTTCACATGTTATTTGACTAAAAATATAAATGCAGTATATGTAAACTATTAGAGTTTTTATATACTGATGTAAACCTCATATCATCTTATTCAGAATGGGTAAGAAGGAATCTTTCATACAATTATGCACTACTCTTTTTGTTTTGCTCACATATTTTTCAGTTTAATATATTATCCAGAAATATTTAGATGAATAGTGATAGTTCATCTATTACTATTCAGCTGAAACAGACACCTAACAAAAAAGAATGAAGATATTAATTTTTAAATAATTACCTTGTCAAGCATATCGCCTGGTGCTATGTCCAAAGACTTTCCAAGAAGAAGAAAATCTGAAACTCCTCTAACTAATGCCAAAAGACAATGACCTCCAGAAATCAAAAGAACTAAAAAAGGAAATTCTACCTTATTTGTTAACCTAATAGTAAGTGCATGAGCCTCCATATGGTGAATGGGAATGAAGGGCTTTTTAAACTGGTCTACCAGTTGTAAGCTAAATGATAAACCTACACCCAAGCTTAAAGCAAGTCCTGGCTTTATGGTAGTTGCAATTGCTGAGAGTTCACTTGGAGAGACTTCACTGGCAGAGAGAGCTTCTTGCACTATGCGTTGAATATTTTCTCTATGAAGCTGTTGAGCTACTGGAGGAATAATCCCACCTGTTCTGAAAGACAAAAACAAACCCCCAACTTTTATAAGTTTAAGATTGTAAAAATAGAGGAAGAAAAAGTATGTATTATGGCTGAAGGCACGTTTTCAAATTATCATTATATAGCTAAAAACATCAGTAAGTCTATTTTCTAATTATGTGTGCGTTATAATATGTAGTACATTATTAGAACTCAACATGCAATGATTAAGGATGTAATTTACTGTTGCTGACTTTGCAAAATTGTACACAACAAACTCCAACGGATTTATTTCCTGATAAATGAAATCACCAAAATAATTCTGAGAAGCATTCTAAGGAAGAAGTCTTGAATAAGGAAAGAATAAAATTGGGCTTTAGGAAAGGAAATCAGGATTTTGGGGAAAGGAATCTATATGCAGGCCGGGAGATTTTTAAAGAGGTTATTGCAAAAGTATTTGTGTAAGGTTATTACATCTTAAACTGAGTGATCATGAGAATGGAAAGGGATCAAGAACTGAAAACTGTAATAATTTTAATTGGATATCAGGGGAAGGGGGAACCAAACCATCAAAGGTAAATCCTGAGCTGGAATGACTGGGAGAAAAGAAATCCTAACAGAAACATAAAGACAGTTTTGTGAAGAAGACGAGTTTATTTTTAAACACACTGCACTTGAGGTCATGGTTGGACAGTAGACAGCTTGCAATCCTGAAATAAAGTCTGGGAATCCAATCTTAATCCAAGAATCCAATTTTGATTTTTGGTCCATCAGGACAAGCAGTGGACGATGACTCCAAATGTCAAGAGTAAAGAATTAGAAGGCAAAGGTTGTTAGCAAAAAAAACTGCCAGCATATGACAGATCAGAGGGCAGAGCAAAAATAGAGGGTCTGCAAGATATACCTCTGCTCTCAAAAAAAGAACTTCAAGTATTTGATGATTTGATATTGTAAGATCTGCAGGCTCTATACAAATGGCATTGGATAGTTAAAATATGTATGTGTCAGTCAATGAGGGCGCTATTTAAGAGGAATTACCTTATTTCAACACATTCATATTGTAATACAATTTTCCTTAATTCTTTAAAGCTACTTTTTCTTCTATATTCCTCAATTCTGTTAATGGCATCAATAACCTCCAAACTGCTTAGGTTTCAAGGCTCATCTTTATCTCCTTCCTTTCCCTCACTTTCCACATTTAATTAAGTTTATAAGTATTGATTAGGTCAGGCTATTTGATTGTCACCACCAATTTCAAAAAGCTCTCATTAAGTCATTCTATTCAAAGCCTTCTAACTATACTTCTTCAAATACTTTCTCTGATTCTTGGAGTTGTACTATACTGTGTTGCCAGAAAAAAAGCAGTGATGACTGGAATTTGGGAGACTTTAAATCCAAATCCTCTCCCTTCTACTTATTTTTTCCTTCCCCCACTTGCCTACACTTCCTTTCTTTCTGTGCCTCTTCTATGTATTCTAAGGATTATGCTAAGCATCAGAGATGAAAGAGATGAAAAACACAACAGCTTTATTTTCAAAGAATTAACAATGATTGCTAAAAGTCAATTAATAATCAAATAATTTTTAGACGGTATGGAAAATGGATGACTAAGGAACAAAGCTAGTAAAGAGGCATGGAAACCATTTAGCTTCAAGGCTGGAGCCAGGAGTTCAGACAAGAGACAATGAAGGTTTGAATTAAGTCAGTGGAAAGGGAGAGGAGTTTCCATATTTGGAAGGTAGATTTACCACGACCGGATGACTGATTTGGGTACAGAGTGGTGAGGGAGAAGTCAAGATTGTCCTCCAGGTCTCTGGTTTGGAAGAAAAGAACTCCTTTCCTAAGCAGACCTCTATTACTTCACTTTACATGCTGTTTTACAACAATCTGTTTACCTGTTTGTCTTCTTCACTAATTTAAAATAGAAAGAGAAGTACTATTGTTACCAGTAAGAGATGGGGTTTTTGCAGCCCTTCCTATTTGACAAGAATTATATTATATACTTTAAAAGAATTCACATTTAATCTTCAAAACAATATTATGAGCTGGAAGCCATTATTATCCCCATTTCACAGATAGGGACATTGACTCACAGAAAATGGTGCAAGGTCTCAAAGCTAGTCAGTGGCTGAATCAGAATCTAAAGCATTTTATATGCTAAGTTATTCAGAGGAAAAAATCATATATTTGTACCCACAGTGCCTCAGATGCTGCCTTGCAATTGCAGGTGTTCAATAAATGCTGAGATGAGCTGGAATCAAATAGCCTGTATATTCTTCTCACGTGACTTACACTCTAGCTAAACTGAAAGTTTTTTTTTGTCCAGCGCTTTCTCACCTCTTTGCCTTTGCCAAAGACACTATCTCAGTCTACAATGGTTTTTCCATCTCCATTCATTGAAGGCCTATCTGTCTCTCAAGGCCACTGACCCAAGCAACATGCCAAGTGTTGTGCCGGCCACTAGGCAGAGTGCAGTGATTAATTCAGGTGCAGCCTCCATCACCTTGGAGCTTAGAGTCTATTTGGGGGAAACACTGTAAATAGGTAAACATAAAAATTATGAAAAGAACTACTAAGAAAATAAGCAGGATATGATGATATAGAATAAACTCGGTGGGAGTACCTAATTCAGATAAAAGTGGTCAGGGCAGACTTTTCTGTGTAGTTAACAATTCCTATGTTCAGATGTTCAATAACCCCAAAATAGTGAAAGGACTGTGAAACTGAGGTGTGGTGATAAGTTATGGTCTGTACTACTTCTGTGATACTTACTTTATGCTGCCTTGCACTCCTAACTTTCCCTGTAGGTCCATATATCATGTCTCAAAGATTAGGTTACGCTTCTTAAGGCAAGGACTTGCTAGTATTTCACTGTGCCTTATTAAGGCCCACCACAGCCCCTTTCATATAATATGTAACCATTAGAGGCCTACTCTGCCCCTTCAAGTATACTATTTCTAATTATAACATTCTGTTGTTATAACTGTCATGCAACCCACAATCTCATAAGGCAGGTATTATCTTTCCTATTTTATGGATGTGAAAACAGAATCAGAAGCGACCTAGATGTCCACAGACTGATGAAGGGATAAAGAAGCTGTGGTATACACACACACACACACACACACGCGTGCATGCACCCACACATACATATACAATGGACTATTACTCAGCCATAAAAAGGAATGAATTTGAGTCAGTTCTAGTGAGGTGGATGAACCTAAAGCCTGTTAAACAGTCAGAAAGAGAAAAACAAATATTTATGTAAACACACATATATGGAATCTAGAAAAATGGTACTGATGAACCTATTTACAGGGCAGGAATAAAGACACAGGCATTGAGAACAGGGGAAGGAGAGAGTGAGATGAATTGAGAGAATAACACTGAAACATATACATTACCATGTGTAAAAGAGAGAGCTAGTAGGAAGCTGCTGTATATAACACAGGGAGCTCAACCTGGGGCTCTGTGACAACCTAAAGGGGTGGGGTAGGGGTAGGGGCAGGGGTGGGGTAGGGGCAGGGGCGGTGGGGGGGGAGAGTCAAGGGAGAAGGGACATATGCATACTCATGGTTGATTCATGCTGCATGGCAGAAAAGAACACAACATTGTAAAGCAAGTATCCTCCAATTAAAAATAAATTTCAAAAGATGAATTAAAAAAAATAAAACAGATTCAGAGAGTATAAGGAACTTCCCAAAGTCAGAGCCAACACCAACTGCTAATTCATGATTCAAGTACAAGTTTATGATCTCAAAACGCCAACCTTTTTCACTACTCAGATGTTGGAAATTAATGGCTTGAAGACATAGTTGTACTACACAATATTTTAACATATTGGAGTTACCTACTAAGTTTTAAAATTTGGGAGATATTACCATAACATTCTGGATTTCCATTCTCTTGAAAATTCTTATGATCAAATAACATAAGGCCTACACTCCTGTATGGCAACAATTGGCTGGAGTGGAGTAATGACCTCCTACAGTTATTTTCTACATTATTCCCAGCCCACTTATTTATGCGATCTGCCTGGTGGCCCTCTGGAAACAGCTGAGGTTATAAACCTGGCACCATCCTGTGTTTTAATACAACAGTATATTATTAAGTATCGACATGACATTTATATATATTTATATTTGTGAATAGGATTTTCTTTTTCAGTGATTAACACAGGCTGTAGGTCAGGTCATACTTTCCTAGGACTTCAGTTGAGACCACGAAACACACAGCTGGACAAAAGGAAATGGCATTGCTGAAGGGAATTCATGGCTAAACCCTGAAGTTTGTTTCTTTTTGGCAATAGGATGAGCTCAGGTTGGGAAGTTACTGTGGAGGGCCTTAGAAGCCAGGGTGAAGGGTGTAAGGTTTTCTATATCAGTTATTAAGACTTCTGCACAAAAGAAGAAATTAGATCCTAAAGTTTACCTTTTATATGTAATAAATTAAGATTTTATTTCATTTTATTTTTCAAAAAAAATTGGAAACTACCTGAGATAATGCCTACTCACTTTAAATGAACTTCAGTTTGGGAATGTATTGCTTCTCCCAAAACATTTCCAGCTTCATCCACTACAGCAGCTGCTGTATCATCACAACTGGTTTCAATTCCCAATACTAGTTTATGAAGAAATAGTTTTCCAGGATGAAAATGAAAACTTCCTAAAAATTCATAAATTTTCCTTCTTGATGGTTTAAAAAAGACTCCTGCTGTCTTATTCAATATTAGCATATTTACTGTATGGGTAATTCCTAGAAGAGAGAGAAACAAACTATTATTTGGAACTGACATTTGCCACTAGTCCATTCAGTAAAGCAAAATTCCTGAAAACTTGGTTTATTTTTCAATATATAGTTTTATAAAAATTTAGGAAAGTTTTGTTAAAAGTTGGCACAATATTTTAAAGGCTGTAAGAAACTGTTAATATAAATAACTATGAATGAATATAATGCTCTTTAAGGGGAACATTATATAGACATAAAATTACATATACAATTTCTGTATTACTAATACTTGTATGCTATTCTTAGCAAATGACTATTCTTACAGTACAATAGTTACATAGTCGCTTGAAAAGTGCTATTTATTTTTTTATAGCCAAAATTAAGACAAATTGTTGTTTTAAAAAGTCAAAACAATAAAGGCAAAGCAAAAGTAATGGAAATTAATGCATTATATTTCCCGGAAACATCTTTCAAAAGAAAAATTTAATCATGTGGTCGAAAAACAAAAGTTCACATTAAATACACAGTAAGATTCAGGCGTGTAAGTTTAGACAAAAGCGTTCTCATAAAGCTCATCTTAAAAGAACCTCGACTAAAACGACCATAACCTAATACCTATTTTATCTATTAATTACAATTTTTCGATTTAATCTTCACTTTTGCCATAGATTTATCATACCAGTGTGAATGCTCAGTTGTGTCTCTTTGCGACCCTATGGGCTGTAGCCTGCCAGGCTCCTCTGTCCATGGGAGTTTTCAGATAAAAATACTGGAGTGGGTTGCCATTTCCCCCTCCTGGGGATCTTTCCCACCCCGGGATTCTTTACACTGATCTCCCCAAATCCTCTTCTCTCCAATAACAGCTGTCCATCATTAAAGCACTTTGTTTTTTTCACACTCCAAGTATTTAGTCTCATGTCTCCCAAATCACCTTGTTCTAGAACGTTCTAGAAATTTAGTAGATTCTTTCTCTATCACACTAGTGGACAAAATGGGGGGGAAGAGAGAATATTGGAACTTTCATTGTTCCACAGGAGCAGGGGGGCGTCCGGGGATTGGAGATGAGCGACCTATTCAAAGAGGAGAGCTGCAGAGGATGCAGTCCCAACAGACACGCCATGATAAATTAGATTTATAGTCACTAAATCCAGCCAAGGAAGCTTGTGCGAAGCCCTTCTCGTTGGAGCCAAGCCGGATCCCAAGTGAACCTGGTCTGTCTTGGGACCTGGCCAGCGCTGGTGTCTGCTCTAAGAGGGCGAGGGATTCTGACTGGAACCGCTATTCTAGCCGCGCGAAAGCAACAGAGAGAAGTGGGCTGAGCTGCCTCACCCACCTTTCTCGTCAACGATAGTAGCTAGTACTCATCTCCTCTCCGTGCAAAGCCGACTGAATGCCCTTTCCCAGGCGCAGGAAGCCTGAACTTGCCACCCCGGAAGTGATGTCATCAACACGGGGCCAGCGTCCCGTCGCCAGGGTCAGCAGCTGTTTCCCTGAGGGCGTCACTCAGAGTAAATACAACCGCAAAGGCTCTCTCTTCCCTAGATGCTCTGCGTGCGCTCAAGCCAATTCTCCCAGACTTGTAGGTAAGAAGACGTCTACAAGGTCACACGGCTACTGACTGATATAGCGGAGACAGAGCACAGATTCGACTACGTAGCATTTAGTTATAAACACTACGTACGCCACAGTAAAAGAAAAAAAAAATTTTGCCTTAGGCTGGAATTTGGACGCCACTGTGAGAAAAGTATGGTCTTTGCTTACTCTGGAGGTAATCTTCAGCATAGTATGTACTCCTATTCTTTAACCTCCTTCAGTCTTTTTTTGTTTTTATTCGTAAGTGAACTTATTACCATTTGAATAGCTTTGTCCGAATCTATTCTTTCTTCTTCCCTGAGAGGCGTTAAGATTTTACCGCAAGGTCTTTATAAATTCAAGGCTGGACAGGGCTGGCACACATCTTTGTGCCTTTCTTGGTGTGAAGGTCTTGCTACGAGGTAGGGAAAGTCACAGTTATGGTCTAGTGGCAGATATGTAATTCATAATTACCAGGTATGAAATATGATTATCAGCACTTTACTAAGAATTTTTAAGGTAGAATTTAATGTTTATTAAAAAGTTCATTTATATATGACAATAATAAACATAATTAACAATAAAGTGGCGTGTACTGTGTGCTAGGCACTGTTGCAGATTTATTTAATCCTCATAACAACCCCATGAGGTAGTTACTGTCTTCATTTTATATATGAGACAACTGGGCAAGAGAGTCTGGGTGATTTGCAGATTACACAGCTAGTAAATGCAGAACTAGGATTAGAAGTCAGGGCATCAGCTCTGGAGTCTGTTCTCTTAACTGGTAGAAAATGGCTCATATTTTCCCTAGGATGCATTGTTGACCCAAAAAGAGGAAAAAAGAAAAATTAGGACGTAAAGAGTCCTGATTGCATCCTGATTGCATATATAGTCATCCTGATTGCATAATAGTCATCCTGATTGCATATGATACGCCAGGAATTACTTTCTCTTATACACTGGAATCTATTCTGAACATAAAATCGTTCACATCTGGTATTGTTTTTCTTGCAACTTGAATTACATTATCTCAATGCTCTCCTGTGTTGTCAAGAGTTATCCCTGCTATGTTTGGTTGTATCAATAGATACCTTATTTGGGCACTCCTTATCTGGGTACTCTTGGCTGCTGTTGAGTCAGAATGCTGCATTAGGGAAAGAGCAGAACTTAAGGACATTCGGAAGGAATTTGGGGCTTCTCATCTCATCTCAATGCAACAGATGCAGGTTCGATCCCTGGGATGGGAAGATGCCCTGGAGAAGAAAATGGCTACCCACTCCAGTATTGTCTGAAAAACCTCGTGGAGAGAGGAGCCTGGTAGGTTCCAGTCCACGGGGTTGCAGAGTTGGACATGACTTAAGAGACTGAACAAAAATAGTAAGAATATGGGTAGTAGAAAGAATGGCACTTAGACCAGTCCTACATATTTGGCAAGTGAAGGTATAATTCTTCCATCTTCTTTATTACAGTGGAGAAATTATTGGGGGAGAGAGACGTATGCTCTCTGGGGCTTGTCTGGGCTTTCATGCAGATCACATCATATGGTTTGAATGCCACACTCATGGGCATTCTCAAGAAAACATGACCTGACCACTGTAACTGCAACATGAATTGAGTTTGGAATTGTAAGTATGTTTACGTTCTCTGCTATTGCTTAGCTTGCCACTTGTAAACTTTTTATGTCATACTAAATTGGATTTTCACATATCACATATTTATTGGGTTCTTTCCTTTTTCTAGGCAGTTTACTAGTTTTTAGGGATAAAAGATAAAATATCCATTTTCTATTTTCAAGGAATGGAGTCTAATAATGTGTGTGCATGCTCAGTTGTGTCCGACTCTGAGACCCATGGACTGGCCTGCAAGGCTCCTCTATCCATGGAATTTTCCAGGTGAGAATACTGGAATGGGTTGCCATCTCGTACTCTAGCACATCTTCCGACCCAGGAATTGAACTGGCATCTCCTGTATTGGCAGGCAGATTCTTTACCACTGAGCTACCAGGGAAGCGCCATGAGTCTGATAATAGGCAATTACAATTCAGCATTATGGAAAATGTGCATTAAGAGAGGAGAGTCACTTGGGGAAGGGGACAGCTTGCCACAGATTTATCCACAGTTTAGCAGGGCCATAGTGTGCTTACTGGGTTTCAACATCTGATTCTTTTTTAGGGTTGAAATCAGTTTATCAGGCCTAGAAGTAATTGGACTCTGGAGTGCTGAGTCACACAATTTGCTAATAAACTTTATGTAAAAATCATAATACTAATGTGTTAAGAGAAATGATGAAGGGTCTAGGATAGTTGAGCCTGCTTATCCTCACCTTTTCTGTGCTGATCAAATTACAATGAAAGCCAGATCCAAATTATAACCATATTGTTCGGCATGATGGAGTGGAAGCAACAGAAGTTGAGTTTCGTGCTTTCAATGGCTAATATTTCAGGCTTGATGCACCCCTTTCCACTTGAGTCACATACCTGTCTTACGTTCTTCATAGGTTGAATTGTGCTAAAAAAAAAAAAATAGTCATTTGCCTTTCTCTTTTTTTGTTTCTTTGCTAACAAATATCTTTTTTGATGTGGAACATTCTTTGATCACAGCTTTCCTGGTGGCTCAGACAGGAGACATTAAGAGACACAGGTTCCATCTCTGGGTTTGGAAGATTCCCTGGAGAAGGGCATGGCTACCCACTCCAGTATTCTTGCCTGGAAAAACCCATGGACAGAGGAGCCTGGTAGGCTAGTTTATGAGATCTGTAGCAAAGAGTCAGACACAACTGAGCAACTAACACTTTCACTTTGCATTCTTTAATTAACGGCAGGCAGGTCTCATCTTTGGAACATATTTTATTTCATTTGCTGAACCATGATGCTTGTATCACAAATTTACTGTTTAAAAAATCATGTTAAAATGTTAGAAAAATCACCATTTTAACCATTTTTAGGTGTACAGTTCAGTAGCATGAAATAGATTCACATTGTTGTGCAACTGTCGCTACTATCCAGCTCCAAAACTCTTCTGTGTTCCCCAGCTGAAACTATTCATTAAACACTAATTCCTCATTTCCCTTTCTTCCCATCCCCTGGCAACCACAATTCTGTCTCTTTAGGACTTTGACTACTCTAGGTACCTCATATAAGTGGAATCACACAGTACTTATCCTTTTGTAACTGGCATATTTTACTTAGCATTAATGTCAAGGTTCATCCAGTGTTGTAGCATGTCAGAATTTCCTTTTAAAGCTCAATAATATTCTATTATGTATATAAACCATATTTTGTTTACGTGTTCATCTGTCAAGGGACAGACACTTCAGTTACCTACACCTTGTGACTACTGTGAACAGTGCTCCTATAAACATGAGTTGTACAAGTATCTTTTCACTTCTCTGCTTTCACTTCTTTAGAGTATATACCCTGAAGTGGAATTGCTGGATCATATGGAAATTGTTTAACTTTTTGAGAAACCAACATCTTATTTTTCAAGTGTGTGGAGTCTGTGTTTTTTGGCAGTAGATGGAGAGGGTGAATCTCTTTGTTGCTCCCCTAAACTCCCTGGGACCATTAAGTGCCATGATAGAAGCACAGGTTTGGTAACTCAGGAGGGACACATTTCAAAGCAGGATCCCTGTATCAGGTTTTCATGTAGTAGTTGGTATACTGGTATTTTCCTGGGCAACAGCCAATGAATCATCTGGCTCTTCTGTTCTCATTTAGAAAACTATAAAATGAATAAAATGATGCATGCTTATCTTCTTTATAATATGGTCAAAATAACACATATTTTGCAAAATGTGTAACTTTTAAAAAGTGTCAAAAAAAACCTGTAACTACCTGATGTGAAGTACCAACTCACTGGAAAAGACCCTGATGCTGGGAAAGATTGAGGGCAAGAGAAGGGAGTGGCAGAGGATGAGATAGTTGGATGTCATCACCAACTCAATGGACATGAGTTTGAGCAAACTCTGGAGATAGTGAAGGACAGGGAAACCTGGAGTGCTGCAGTTCATGCAGTCACAGAGCTGGACAAGACCAAGTGACTGAACAACAACGTTAACTAAATTGAGAAAATTTACATAGTCATATTTTAAAGAGTTCATTCTAAGCATTAATGTTGTTCTTTCAGTTCTTGAACTTGAGAATTATTTTTATTCATGTAATTATGCTGTTAAAGGTCACAGTAATAAAACTAGCTTATGTGCTAACTTGAGATTACATAGATCTTTAGAGCTACAAGTTGAGTCACTTTCATAAGCATTAGTTGTTTTATTAAAGGCTTGAATGAGTCAAAAAATAGAATATACTATTCTGAACATAAAATCCAAATATATTATTCACTATTTTAAATTATGAAATATTTTAATTATGAGTGTCAAAAATAATATAATCAACTTCTGTGAAGAGAACACCCAATTTAAGAGCTAAAGTGTTACCCTTCAGTTGAACTGTGTACTGTATACTCAAGTATTCAGTTATGAGACGCAGGTTTGATCCCTGAGTCAGGAAGATTCCCTGGAGGAGGAAATGGCAACCCACTCCAGTATTCTTGCTTGGGAAATTCCATGGACAGAGGGGCCTGTCAGGCTACAGTTCATGGGACTGCAAAAAGTAGGACATGACTGAGTGTGCGCACACACACACATGCACAGATTAATATAGGAGACATAAGAGAAATATATTGCATGAGAAGATTCAGTATTAGCTAGACAAGATGAATCAACAGGTTAAAATCCAACAACATGGGGATCTATAGGTATATAGATAATAAATCCATTGAGTAAGGAAATGAAGGGAAAACCATCACCGAACAGCATTGTATGTTGGGACTGAAGATTTTAGTGACCATAAAGTGAATCAGTGATATGTGGCTCTCACAACAGCTAAAATAATATGCTTCTTTAAAAATAAAAAGTATCCAGAACAAGGGAAGTAGTACTGTTGGAGTGATATCACATCTGTAGTTACCTTAGTGCGATATATAATAAACTGCAACTTAGAGCAGAATTATCAGGACAGTGGGAGAAATTTGAAACCATATCATAATAGAAAATGGTGAGAGCTCTGGTAGTATTTATTCAGTGCTGTTGATAACAGTTTAAAAGTTAAATAGCTGAAAAGTTATGTAAAATAAGCATTAAATTTTGGCTAAATGTAAAACAGGTTATAAATTCCATTGCAAAAATGCAGCCTTGTATTTTTCTAAGGACTGAACAGAGGCGTAGTGGTCAATGAAAATTAAAGGTAAAGGGTGGGGTTGAATTACATAGCCTCTTATGGCAGAAAGTGAAGAGGAACTAAAAAGCCTCTTGATGAAAGTGGAAGAGGAGTGTGAAAAAGTTGGCTTAAAGCTCAACATTCAGAAAACTAAGATCATGGCATCTGGTCCCATCACTTCATGAGAAATAGATGGGGAAACAGTGTCAGACTTAATATTTTGGGGCTCCAAAATCACTGCAGATGGTGATTGCAGCCATGAAATTAAAAGACGCTTACTCCTTGGAAGGAAAGTTATGACCAACCTAGATAGCAAATTGAAAAGCAGAAACATTACTTTGCCAACAAAGGTCCATCTAGTCAAGGCTATGGTTTTTCCAGTGGTCATGTATGGTTATGAGAGTTGGACTGTGAAGAAAGCTGAGTGCCGAAGAATTGATGCTTTTGAACTGTGGTGTTGGAGAAGACTTGAGAGTCCCCTGGACTGCAAGGAGATCCAACCAGTCCATCCAAAGGAGATCAGTCCTGGGTGTTCATTGGAAGGACTGATGCTGAAGCTGAAACTCCAATATTTTGGCCACCTCATGCGAAGAGTTGACTAATTGGAAAAGACCCTGATGCTGGGAGGGATTGGGGGCAGGAGGAGAAGGGGACGACAGAGGATGAGATGGTTGGATGGTATCACTGACTTGCTGGACATGAGTTTGAGTAAACTCTGGGAGTTGGTGATGGACAGGGAGGGCTGGAGTGCTGCAATTCATGGGGTCGCAAAGAGTCGGACATGACTGAACAACTGAACTGAACTGAAGGTCTTTTCCAACTCTTGGCATCATAGTTTTGTAAGGCTAATTCACACAGATATTAGTTAAGGAGACAGCTATGCCCCTCAAGACCTTTCTAGTTTAACAGACAATAGTGACATAAACCTAACAAATACCATTCTATGCTTAAAAACAAAAATAAAAGGCGGGGCAAGTGAAAAGAATACAGGAGTTAACTTTGGAAGTTCCACTGGGAACTCCAATTGGTCAAAGCTGGAGGACAATTTGAGCAACAAATTAATAGTGTTATAATGGATTATAAACAAAGACTAAAACATCCATGAGCTCATAATATAAATGACTAAATAAATAAATGGGAAAGAAGGGAAAAAATCTTCCTTACAAAAGAATTCCAGTAAATACATGTAGAAGGAATGACTGAAATAAAAAACTACCATTGCAACTCCAAAGTAATAACTGATGCAGTAAAGAGTCACCAATGCATGCTAAAATTAGTAGCATTTCTGAACTCAGACCTATTTAGAAATTGGTATTATGTGTCCTGACTTGAAATTAGGAGCAATTATAGCATAGCAATTGATTTTATTCCAAATAATAGTCATTATAGATTTTGTTTAAAAAAGTCTTATCTTACACTAAACTGTACAAATTTGTGAAATTAGGAACAGTTTTCATATTTACCATTCAACCACTCACCTGAGTGTTAAGGCTAAAAAATTATGAGTTATTTTAGTTCCCTTCCCCCTACTTACTTTCAATGTATCAGTGTTTTGTGAATTGTACTTGCTGAGTGTATCCTGTATTTTACCACTTCTCACCACTGCATCAGCTAATTCCCTAGTCTGAGCTACCTCTTGCCTGTAGTAGCTTCCCAACTGTCCTTCCTGCTTCCCATTCCCTTACATTTTATTTCCAATATTAGCCAGTGACCTTCACATACACACACACACACACACACACACACCCCAACCACCACAAAAACCCCAGATCCCTTTCCTCTCTTGTGCAAAACTCTCTCATGGCTTTGTCAGGCTAAGAATAAAATTTGCTCTTTACCTTGGTCGACCCCTACCTACTTCTCTGAACTCATTTGCTCCCATTCTTATCCTTGTTGCTTATTACTCCTTTCCAGGCACAGTGACTATCCTTCAAACATACCACCTCCTTCCTGCCCCAGAGCCTTAGTACCTGTCATCACCAGTACTGGAAAGCCTCTTTCCCCAGATCTTTGTATTGCTTGCTTGTTTACATCAGGAAAGTCTCTGTCTAAATGTCACATTAGTTAGGAACTTTATGGAAGACTTTTCTGAGGCAGGCTTCCCTGCCTTTTACTGGTTTATTCCACGCCTCCCCCCCCCCCCCCCCCCCCCCGCCATGGCATTTATCACTATGTAAAATAATATGTATTTCTTTACTCATCTGTTCTCCAACTTGAATGTAAGCACATAGGGGAAAGACCTGGTTTGTCTTGCTATAAACTGTATCTACAATACCTAAAATAATTCCTACAATGGAGTGGGCCTTCAAATATCTATTTAATAAGTATCTTTTAACACACTGAAGGGCTAGAGTAGAGGAAACAACAGAAGGCCTATATTAGAGGCAGATTTCTGTCTCTGAAGTCTGTGGGAAAAAGTTTAAGCCTTTTGAGATAAACTTTAAAATGAAGAAAAATGAAAGAATACTTTTTAGCTGCCTTAATTTTACAAGGGCTTCCCTGGTGGCTCAGATGGTAAAAAATCTGCCTGCAATGTGGGACACCCAGGTTTGATCCGTGGGTAGGGAAGATCCCCTGGAGAAGGGAATGGCTACCCACTCCAGTATTCTTACCTAGAGAATTCCATGGAAAGAAAGAGGAACCTGATGGGCTATAGTCCACCGGGTTGCAGAAAGTCAGAGACCACTGAGCCACTAACACTTTCACTTTTACAAATTCAGTTGCTTAAAATTCAAAAAATTTAAGCATAACCTAGTGACTGAATTTAGAAAGCTTTTGCAATAACCTTACACCAAAGAAAAATTTTATTAAAGTATAGATTACTGGTTATTTAAAAATACAAACATACAAAGGCATTAGCATACAACTGATTTCTAAACGCAACACTTTTAAAATACAAAACAATGATCATTACCCCTAAGAGTCAGTTTGAAACAAACTGACTTTTAAGTTGGTTTTATAATTCTTTTCACTCAATTTTGCTTACAAATGTTACTAGGTTTTTCAGTTTCATTCCATATCAGAATATTTTTTTGACATGTTTACTTCTCAAAGTAGTATATAGTTATTTCTTGGAATTAATATTAGCAACTATGGAAAGCTTCTCTATGTGACAAAAATTCAATATGGTTGCTGCTTTGGAAATAGTTATTTCCAAATAACTATTTTGAGTTATCTACACTAAGACTCACATATTGAAAGGTAAAATATGAATGGGTAAATGATGGGGATTGAGAGCACGACTAAGAAAAGATGATGTTATCTTTTACTGCAGACCTGCTACAAGAAAACTCCATTATTTACTTTGATACTATTACTAGAGAAGTAGTTTCTGCCAGATCACAGGCTGGCTAGGTAGTTGTCCATTTTAATTTTCTTTACCAAAGAATGGCAGACAGCAACAATTAAATTGCTCCACCAAATAAGCAGAGACTTTAAGTTACCATATACTTTAATTATGAAAAATAAATTATTTTCTTATTTGGTTTAGCAGCCTTGTATCTGGAAAGGCAGCAAAACCCACTCTGTTCCAAAATTAGAAGGCCAGCTCAGAGGCTGCTTCTAAGATGCCTGACTATCTTCTATCATCAATCAGTCATGAAAGTGGACTTTCATGAACTCAGTAATAAATGTAAAAATAAACTCATTTATCAAACAATGTTGAGCCTGCAAAAGCAAAAAAGTTCATAAGGTAGGAATTGGTTTGTTTAACACAAAGGATATATATCCTCTTATATAACACAAGAGGAATATGTATGGTAGTAAAAACAATTTATAATAAACTTGTAAAGAGATGATTCTGGTTTACATGTAAGTCGGCTTAAACTGACCATGACTGAATGATTGAAGATTTTCTTCTCTGAACATAATGCCCATTCATTATAAGCTAAGCCAGACTTAGTTTCTTATAAATCTCTATTTCCTTGGATTTATCGACTACACCCTTACTTTACAGCCATTTAACTTATTAAGCTGGGCCTGCCCAGCCTGCCCATAAAGCCTCTCTTCAGAAAGATACAAGATGCATTAAACAGAGGCATCTTCCGGTAAGAATCTGTACTTCAAACAGCCTAGGAAGAACTAGCAACTGGCTTTCCAATGTAGCTACCTCTCATTTCACATTATGCAGTTTACTAACCACTCCTTCCTTACAGAAAACTCAGTAGCTGTAAAACTTTTTGTTCCATTTCAAAACATTTCAATACTTATTAATTCCAAAGATCCGAACACCATGTAGCTGTGGCATTTTGGGAATTAGCACACTCAGGAGAGAAGCTGTGTTTAGGATGAAGTGAGTTGTATCATACTTCGTATAGAAACTTGCCAGAAAATATCTGTAGAAACAAAAGTTAAGAATATATATATATAAAAAATATCTAAAAGTGAAAGTGCTTAGAAATCTTTAAATATTTAAAGGTGGGGAAAAGGCCACTGAAACATAAATATCTAAAAGTAGAACCATTTTTTTTGAGCACTAGAACAAGAGCAAACATTTTAGTTTGGGGGCCTAAATAAATTTTAATTGAGACTGAAATATTGGTTGAATAGAGGCATATATACACATTTTGCATTTTTGCAATTGTGTAAAATGTATTTAATGGAAGACAGTTACTACTTAGCATCCTTTAAAGCAGAAGGCTTTCAAACTAGGGTTCTTATGCTTCTTGAAACTTCCGGTATAGTTTTGTATTAATGTGTATATCTAAAGAGAAGATCCAGATTCAAAGCATCCATCATATTCTCAAATGGTTTACTGTGACCCACCAAAAGGTTAAAAGTCACTGCTGTAAAGCTGTGAAAAACAAGGTGTTAGAGCATTAGTACAATTTGTAATAGCATCTTCTCAAGCAAACACTTGATTGCCCTTTTGATGTTCTTTTTTCCATACTGTAGTTGAACAGGTATATAACCAGTATAATTGGCAGCTTGAAAGACATTACTGTAAGATTTCAGCTGTTTTTCTATTAACTGAACATCTGTGTGTATATATTCAGCATATCCAATATCTGAGAATTTAAGAAGCCTAAGCCACCTTTAAGACCATAAATCATCAATTCAGAATGAAGACACATCAAGAAGCCACCAAGAGTATCCTAATATAAACAGATGTAAAGACTGTAAAGAATAAAGTATTGTGCTGTGCTTTATACAGAAGGCTGACTAGTTATACTCAAGATTTTTCACTATACAGAAGCTAGGCACACATAAGCCCCACATTATTCAAGGGTCAACTGTATTATAATGCAATCTTCAACATGTTATAGATGAGGATACTGAGACTTTCAAGAATATGGCTGAAAGTCAGATAGCTAGAGGGTAGTAGAGCTAAAATACAAATTTAGGGCTCTCTGAATAGCCATTATTCTTGTTATTGCATTAATCTTTGTTAGATCATACATATTTTTCTTCTGATATTATGTCAGGCTAAAATAATTAAAAACTTAAAAAAAATTTTCCTCTTATGTGGAACAAAATCTATATAAGGAAAAAGAAATCTACTACTTTATGATTACTTCATTCTTTTCATTTGAAAATGCCTTCCCTATCTTAAACTTCAATGTAACACCTAACCTACCTTCAGTTTCATTTTAAGGGATTCTAATGCCTCCACTCAACAGACATGAGTTTGAGCAAACTCTGGTGAGGGACAGGGAAGCCTGATATGCTGCAGTCATGGGGTTACGAAGAGTTGGATGGGATTTGGCAACTGACCAACAACAACACCTCTAAGAAGTCTTTCTAGTTACTGCAGATCACACTGATTCTATAATGGATATGTAATTATATATATATATTCTTTGTGATTGGGTGAGTGATTGGGATATATGTGAAATATCTATTGTATGCAAGCAGCTGAGTGTAGAACTCAAAGCAGTCTATGCACTTATAAATTCTTTGCAGAAATAAACAAAATAATAGAGAAATAATAAAAGTGGCATAAATAAGGGATATCTAACTACTACTATGGAAGTTCAAAGCAGAGTATTTCACTGAAGGTTGGTTGCTAAGGAAAAGACCTCACTGAGATGGTCACAATTTAAATCTTGAAAGAAAAACAAGACATATATTAAGAAAGGATAAAGCATTTCAGGTGGAAAAAAATGACTTGAACTAAGGCATAGAAATAGGATTATACATAACATATTTAACAAATGCTGCTTAGAAGAGTGTGGCTAGGTCGGAGTTGAGTTAAGGTAAAATATTCACATAAAGGAAAAATAAAGTAGGAACCATTTTGTGGAGGATCCTGAATATCAGAAATTAGGAGGAAATCAGATACCAGATATAAGGTTAGATGCTTTACAGATAGATATTATCTCATATTTTTTTTACATCATCAGATTGAGTTTGGTACCGTTGGCTACAATTTTATTTATGAGCAAACCAAGCAGGCTGATTGACAGCTACATGATTCAACCCAGGTCTGTCCTACAATGAAAGCCTAACTTCTGTTTTCTCTAAACCATACTGTCTCTCCCAAGGAGTTTGAGTGTTCAAATGTGGCAGGTAGTCAATGAAATTCATCTGCAATCATCCAAATCTTTGTTGAGAGAGATTAATCTGATAGTGGACAAAAGAACAAGATTATGTGTTTATTTTTCTTACAAGCAGCTTAAGAAAATGAACTAGAATATATTTGATTTGTACATTCTAGAATGTCTTGGCATAATGAGGAACATGTAATAGTGTCTCCATATATGTTTGACTGAAGTGAAAACTGGTTTTATCAGTTTGTTAAAAATTTTGCCTGTATTTTATATTCTCTATGAAGTAATAATTTATTGATAAATGTTTTCAACAAAATAATGATTCTATTTCAAATTTAATAAAAGAATGGCTTTATCTCATCCAGACCTCCTCATAACTGAAAATTTCCACCACTTACAGAATTATTGGAGAAATTGTGAAAAACTTCCGTGAAGATGTAAACTGTACTCCATAGTCCAGCTGTTCCCAATGAGTTAGGAGCCTTGCTTTACCCTGGTCGGGAGTTTCAAAAGGTGTTCCTTTTACTGCATGTAAAAATACATACATGCCCTGAAAAACAAGCAAAGGGGTATAAAGTTAATATCAAATACAAAATGAGTATTTGTCATTAAGCATTTAACAGCTCAAGTTTTAAGATTTCATATTATTGTGAAAGACTATGGCCAGTTTATTCATAGTAAAACTAAACTTCTGTGGACTTATATGGAAATATTATTTGGTGAAAACCACTATAAAGTCAACCAAAAGTAACCTGTTTTCATCTCTTATTAAACTGAAAATAAATGAAAAGTACCATTAGGGTAACCTTGCATCCTTACATTTAGATTTTCTAATACATTTCCTATTAGGAAATAGGATTACCTTATCTCCAGTGTGTAGCAAAGTTTAAAGTGTTATCTTAGTAAGTCTGATGATACTTATATAATGATAAAAACATATAAATTGACAAATATAATAATAAACTGTATCAGGGAAAATTGTTTTGAAAATATTTAACATTAGTCTTTGTCTCAATAGTTCTTTTTCAAGATGGTTTAAACAAAAATGGTTTGATGTACTAGGTATAATGTTCAACACAATCTGCTTTTAAAATCACTACTGTAACTCAATAGTGTGTTTTTAGAAGGTAGTTTTTAAAAATCAAAGTAAAAGAATTACTAAAAGCCATTCTGGCCAGTGATACGTTTAAGTATCTAATTCTGTGGTTAATTAGGAAAAGAAACAATGTATACTAGATTTGGTTTCCTGGAGATATCCACTTAGATTTATAGGTAACAGGATTACCATCTAAGGCACTGGTAACAGAATAAAGCACATATATTACTGTGGAACAGTTTTACCAATAAAGTCATGATGGGATATCATTTTTTTTTAACTTCAACTTTTAATAAATATATGGAAAAAATAGAAAACTTAGTCATTTGAAATCTTACATTATTATTAATAGGTTAAGACAGCCCTTCTTTAAAGCTTAATCTACCTACTTCCTAGTTATTCCATTAGGCAGTTTAAAAGTTGTTTACCTGCAATAACACATAAGCAACAGAAGCATGGATTCATGTTCAACTGGATGTAAATCTACAAATGTTTAATAAGTGGCTAATATGTATAGAACACAGGACCTGTATGAAACTGAACAAGACATATGCAACCCCTTAAAGTTCAATCTTCTGAGATGGTAAGGAAAAAAAAAGATATGCATAAACAATTACAATGTAGGACAGAAATTTCTGTCAAAGGTATAATGAAATACAGGAAACGCAAAGCAAAAGCTTTGATGGTACCTTGATGGTACCTTGTCAACTACCTTATTCTTGAAGGTTCAACTCAATGATAATTCCTTAGTGAAGCCCTTCACATTAGCATTAATTAACCTCTTCCCTATGTGCATATATAGAATTTTATTGAAAATAGTTTTATTATAGCACAATACATTGTATTGAAGTTATTTATATAATGTTTGTTTTCCCATTAGCCTGAATACCTCAGGAACAGGGACTCATACAAAGCAACTATTAGATATTAAGCCAAGATGACATTAAACCAAGGAATGTTTATTCTGTAAGCACAAGGAAATCATTTTCACATTGGTTTTAAAACAGAGTATGAAACAGAAATTCTATGCTTTCAAATTCTCAGGAGAATATGACCCTCAAAAGTTAAGAATTTCTGCTTTAGACCGTATATGTATTAGAAGTTATTGAAAAGAAAAAATAATTCTGTCATTATGTCCTTCAAACCACACGCACTCACCAGGGTCTAGAAGATAATATTCAAACAGTTTATGTATTCTTTTTAATGAAAAAAATCTTGTCTAGCCATTTATCTTCTACTCCATTATTTTTATTAAATTTTTCTATAAAATTTTAGTGATGATTTATACCCACATTAAAATAATTAGGGAAATAAGTATGTAGCTCATGATTAGCCCTTAACAAATATTTACTGACTCAAAGTGAAGAGAGTTTTCTTTCATTTTAAAAGCCAGGATAAGAACTTTGTTAAGTATTAAAACTTCTATGAGTGAACTGTAGCTCTAAGTAAAAACAACTGCTGTAGGTTTCTACTATATAGTTTATAAAGACAAAGGCTATCCATGTTAACCATGGATAACAATTAGGCCTATTTTTCCATATTAAAAAGCGTGCAGTACATATTTCACACTTTTAATTGGTTTAATGTAGGTTAACATCAAAAGAAATTTACATTTGGCATCATGTAATCGCTACATTTATGGCTGGTTATTCCGGTTTTTAGTATGGAGGACTAAAAGTTGGAAGTTTACTTCCCAACATGTTCTCAATTACTCTTCCTTTATCCATGGCCATATACTGTGTCTCAATCTCAGTCAACCAACTTGAAAACAAGAAGTAAGCAGATGACTTCTAAAGTTCATTTAATACATGTGCCACTGGAGAAGGGAAAATTATGTGAGAACAGACATAATTTATTCAGCAACATTTAAATAGGTCTTTAAAGATACAGAAGTTAAAAAAAGATAAATTCCTAATTATAAAAGTATGATAAACACATGAAAAAAGAATGCAGCATGGGAATTTTGTAGCTTCCAAGATTCCTAGATATCATAAAGGTGATACTTGAGAAGTTTGCCTGGACAAGCAGGAATCATTCAGGCAGAGCAGGAAGGAGGGAGGGGTATTAAAATAGTGGAAGAAGAGCCTAAGTCAAAGCAGAAAGGTGAGAGATGATTTTCATTATTGTGAGATCATAGTTGTGTTTGGAGATGTGTTAAGATTGGGTCTCTTTCTTGCCTCTGTACTATTTTCAACTAGTTTTGTATGTCACACAAAGAACTTGGCATTTTACTATGAATGCAACAGAATCATTGAGAGACTTAACAGTATGTCTTGAACAAACATGAATTTTAAAAATATCACTCTGACAAACTTGAATGAAGGAAAGTAGAGTAAAGGAGCATCAAGGAAACCAAGTAGGAATAAGCTACCTGAGGGGAAAAAAGGGCATGAATTATAGCAGTGTCAGTAAGGATCAAGCTGAAGACAGTAAAACAGGACAGGGCTTTGACTAAATGGCTGTGAAATATAAAGAAATAAAAGTTACCCGAAGACGAGTGTGACCATATGTACTAGTTTGCATGGGTAGTCCTGATTTATACTTATTCTCTTAAGGTTGTTATTACTAGAGCTCTCTTTTACTCTCAAAACTGTCTTGGTTTGGATGATACATTATATTAATCACTTTACCTTTGACATTCAGCTATGTGACTTGGCTTGCTGTACAGATAGTGGTGCCTTTAGATTAGATTAGGAACAAAGTCCAGGAACAGACTGTGGTGGGTGGCAAAGAATATATCAGGAGTGAGTGTAATTTATACTTGTTTGGCTTTAAGGTGCAAGGTGATCTGGCAGTATTAACATGACCATTAACATGGTCATCATCATTTAACATGTAGAAACTGAAAATACAGATAGATGAAGTAACCTAGGTAGAATATATATCATAAGAAGGGATGAAGAAGAAAATCTTGGTAACAGCAATACTCAAGAGGAAAAGAGAAGCAAGAGGAAGTAGTAAAGGAGGGATCCAAAATATATCCAGGAAAAAGCAGTCCCATGGAAGCCAAAGGAAAAGAATTCCAATAAAAGGGATATGACTAGCATCAAATATTTCACAGATCACTATTTAAAAATAGTGTTAAACATTCCTTTCAACATCTATCATATAAAATAAACTAATTGGACATTCATTTGTTTCTACCACATCATCTTTGTCCCTCTCCAGTCAACTTCAAGGTTTCCCAGGTGGCTCAGTGGTAAAGAATCCGCCTGCCAATGCAGGAGATGCAGGTTCAATCCCTGGGTCAGGAAGATCCCCTTGCTTAGGAAATGGCAACCCACTCCAGTGTTCTTGCCTGGAAAACCCCATGGACAGAGGAGCCTGGTGAGCTACAGACCACCAAGTCACAAGAGCTGACATGAATAAGCATGAACAGCCAACTTCATCTACTTTCCAGAAGATTTAAAATAAATCATACTAATTAAAAAAATCTATTTCTCCTACACTTTTCTGTTTTAAAGTTCTAAGTTTCTCATTTTGGGTATATTTAAAACAAATACAGAGTTAATCTGGATTCAATTAAAAGTCTCAAATAACTAGATTTCTCCCTTTGCATTCTACTTTAATAGTTGGTTAAAGACAAGAAAAGTCACTATCAGGTTTTTTGTTTTTAAATAGGCAATTTCCAGAAGTGCCTAATATTGTCAGTATTCGGTATAACCTCTGGTACTTTGTAGAGCTATTATATAATACAAAAGAGCAATAGTTAACAGGAAGAAGCTAAGGCACCATAAGTTTTTGAATCATTTCAGTCAGATTAAACTCAAAATTTCTATACTGAAACAGAAAAATATATTTATACAATTTAGAAAGACTTAACAAGGGTTTAGACCACAGATGTTCATTAGATTCTAGTTAACCAAAAAACATACTTACTTCTGATGCATTCTGGTTAATCAATATATTATAGTAGTCTGAGTTAAAGCATCTTGTAATTTTTGCTAAAATGACCTTTTTTTTTTTTCCAGATTCTATAAAACCAACAGGAGAAAAAAAAAAAGGTCTTACTTATAAAAAGGGCCCAATGTTTAAATATAAAGGGATAGAAAAATATCTTATTCCAGATAAGAATTCTTCAAAACTGTCATAGATATAAAAAAATCACTGAACTGTACGCTTTAAATGGGTGTATTTTATATAACTCAAATTGTTTAAATACTGAGTCATGTGTTTTTCTTTTAATATAAAACTTTAAGCTTCTTAAAAAGTTGTTTAAATACATATAACATAAATGTACCATCTTAACCATTTTTAAGTGTACAGTTCTACAGTATAAGTACATTCACAATGTTATACAACCATTACAACCATCCATCTCCAGAACTTTTCATCTTACAAACCATTACCCGTTGAACAATAATTCCCCATTTTTTCCTTGCCCAGTCTCTGAAAAATCATTAAACCTTAAGGTTTTAAGTATTTAGTATAAGGTGAAATTCTTACCAGATTATGTATAACATTTGTTAAAGTCCAAGCAACAGGAACACTGAAGAAAGGAATACTGAGTAAAACAATGTGAAGCAAGCCAACTCCCAGTGCATATGTCAGCCACATACCACGGCTGTTCATTACACGGGTATTCGGATTCACCTCGCTGTGGGCAACGCCAACATTCATGTTTGCGCTGCAGAAAAGCAATGAAATGAATCAACACTGATGTAACTGGAAACCCAAATAATCCTAATTTTGACATGATAAAATAAGTGTGTTACTGGGATTACTTTTTTTCCCCTCATCGTTCTGAATAGAACAGACCCTCCAAAAATATGCTACTTCCACATGCCCAGGAGGTCAATAGTTCTTCACATCCGACTCTAAGGTAAGACACACAAGACTTACATAAACAGTTAAAATTCCTTTCCTAAAGCTTGTCTTCAAGCATGTTGGTTTTACTAAATGAAACCATGGGCAGGAAAACTCAAACTGAAAGAGAAAACCTACATTTTCTTATATCATGAGAGCAAAGTGAAAACTCAGGAAGTAAGTTTACCAACAGAATAATATAAAAAAAAAAAAGCAAAGTTAACCTAAACCAGTCTGTTCTGAGTAGCCAGACTCTTTCCTACACCTAACAATGTATCCATACAGTGGTCAGAGTTCAAATCACTCCTTTAGGAACACTGAAAATCAGAGAAACATAATGAGGTGGAAATTTCACATGGTCAAAGGATAAGGTTTCTCTCTCAATCTTGTTATACAATTAGGTTAAAACAAGGAGTCTTTCTTCTGGACGTTGTAATTCTGGTCACCGTTCCTAAAATACTGGTTTTTTCTCTTTCCTTCCTCCCCCTCCCCTTTCTTTCTTTCTGAGATTGAGGGATTTGGGGGGGGGGGGGGCAGTGCTACACTGTATTGGGAACAGCTCTGAGTTAAAGATATACAAACCCTTTCCATTACAGAGTTAGCACTGAAAGAGGAAATTTCTCCTAACTCAATCCAACAAGTATTTCCAGAGTACAATGGCCCTCTCCCTCCAAAAATCTATAGGCTTACGGTGATGAAAGTTGGTTACACTAAAAACATCAAGTCAGTCTCAAATTTAAACGTGTAAATATGTCTTCCAGTCTAAATATCCACCGTACATAATATATAATTTTTATATGCTATAAACTGTACTTAGAACATGCCACCACACAAGGTGCTTTCCCCACTTGCGACAGGATTTCTTTTTAAATGCTCGAAAGACTTTAAAATCTACATCTGAGGCGGAAGGCAAAGACTGATCCTCCCCCAGGACAGAAAACCTTTTCAGGGAGTCTTCCAGGGAGTCCGCCGCGCCACTTCAGGACCGGCAAACAATGACTTCACAGAGCAAAGAACCCTCTCGGCGCTGCCCTCGCGGATGCAGGGAACCCAGGGACCGCCCGCTACACAACCAAGGGCAGCCTTCCCCAGCGGTCGGAGCTCCCGGGTAGTGGGAGCTCAGCAAAAGCCGCTGTGCTATCGACAAACCGTCCCGACTCCCCACCCCTTTCTTCTCGGAGCTGCACATCCCGTCAGAGCCGGGACGCGACGACGGGGATCTGGGGAGCAAGTCGTGGGGGCCACTTGGCTCGCATCGCCAGCAGGGCGCCGCGGATGGAGCCAAAGTCCACCTTTCCCCTCAAGTCGAGGGCCTGCCAGCAGCTCCCCACGGCACCAGGGAGCAGCACAGCCCCTGCGGCCGTTCGTGGCCACTCACCCGCCGCCCCACTCCCGGCAGCCGGACAGAAGCAGTACCAGCGCCGCGGAGGCGAAGGCGGCGTCTCCTCAGGCCGGATGCGAGTAGTCAAGCTCAGCGCCGCGCAGCGCGGCGCGACTGGCGGAAGCTCTCCCTGCGGAAAGCGCTGCCCGAGGATTGGCTGAGGGCGGCGCCAATCCCAAGTTCGCCGGACTGGGCGGGACTGAGGGCGGAGCGCTCCGTGTCTGCCCCGCTCCGCGCGCGCTGTGGGTGAGTCGGGAATCAACGAGGCCGGGCCCAGGCTCCCGTCGGGACGCTGGCCGGTCCGCTAGTGGACTGTAATTGCCCACCTCGCGCGAGCAAGCAGGTAGTGTCGTGTGGCCAACGGGCATTCATTGTTATATTGTCGTAGGCTCGGGAGCGTCCTCCTCAGACCTCGTCCTGGTCTGGGCGCCAGTACCGGGGGCCGCCAGGGGCGCCCCTCCCCCTCTCCACTCGCCGAGCGGGAAGCAGACGCCGCGGGGCTAGCGGGCGCGCACACGTGGGTAGCCGCCTCCCACCAGCTGCGGGCCTCCATAGTGTCTGAACTTTCTTGACTAAACGTTGTCTCAGCCCATTCCTCAGATCCTTGTGGGTGCAGGTCTTAAAGTTCGCCAGGCAGAATTTTACCTCCTGACAGCCATAATTCAGTCCGTCTTGAGTGGGAGGGTAGGCTTTATAATATTGTATGTTGTAGCATCATGCAAGTGGAGCAAGCAAACTTTTCGGTTGACCGTGATTTTTACTTACGTCATTCTGGGTCTCTCTACACGCTGAACACGGATACTTGTTTGCTGAGGAAATGTCGGTTCCACGAATTTATTTATTTATTTTGCCGCTCCCCGTGGGTTGCAGGGAGGCTTGTGGAGACCTTGGTTCCCAACAAGGGATTGAACCCGGGCCTTGGTAGCGAAGTGAAATATTAACCACTGAACCGCCTGGGAAATCCCTTGAGAATTGATCTTAGTCAAGATAAGGGAGGGGAAAAATCAGATTATTTGTAGTTATCTTTGAAGTTGAATTTCATTACCTTCGCAATACCCAGAGTTTATTTGTAATGCTGAAATAACTTTCAGTGGGCATTTCAAAATTGGTGTAAGAGAATGCTGACTATATATATGCGTGATTGCCCAGTTGTCAAGTCATGTCCAACCCTTTGTGACCCCATGGACTGTAACCTGCCAGGCTGCTCTGTTCGTGGCATTTTCCAGGCAATACTGGAGGGTTGCCGTCTCCTTTTCCAGAGCATCGTCCCTAGCCAGGAATTGAACCCGCATCTCCTGTGTCTCCTGCTTTGGCCGTCAGATTCTTTACCACTGAGCTACTTGGGAAACCCTACATATATATATATATATATATATATATATATATATATAGCGTTTCTTTATTTTTTTTTATTTTTATTTTTATTTTTTTTTATTTTTCAGTGGGTTTTGTCATACATTGACATGAATCAGCCATAGAGCTACACGTATTCCCCATCCCGATCCCCCATCCCACCTCCCTCTCCACCCCACTCCTCTGGGTCCTCCCAGCCCACCAGGCCCGAGCACTTGACTCATGCATCCCACATGGGCTGGTGATCTGTTTCACCACAGATAATATACATGCTGTTCTTTCGAAACTTCCCACCCCAGAGACTTTTGAACTCTGTGGGAGAAGGTGAGGGTGGGATATATATAGCATTTCTATTGCCCCTGTGAAACCAATTGTTTTTTTTTCTTTTAATTATTTCATTGTATTCTCCCTGAAGTTTATCTATGACTTCTCTGATCTTTGCTTCTTTTTTAGATGCATTGTTATCCTTAATTGATTTCCCTGATTATCAGCCCTCTTTTGGTAATGTTTGATTTACCCCTCAGCAAATATGGAAGACTGATTCCTGACATTCTTAGACATTCTGTGCTGTGTTTCCTAAGCCTGATATCCCTTTTCAAAGATGCCATTTGCTACACATTCAGTAGAGTGCTTGTTGCAAAAGTTATGCTAGGGATATAAGATTAATATACAATCTCTGTTCTCAAAGAGCTTTCAGTCAGGAAGGGACAGAAATACAGTACTTAGAATAATTTGTGATGAGTTTGGGGTTAGAAGTAAGGGAAAAGTGCTCTGGGAGTACAGAGGAAGGAGAGTATAATCTGTTGGGGCAAGGATTGGAGCTGATAAGAAAGGCTTCCTGGAGGAGGTCCTACTTGAACTAAATCTAGAAGTATGGTTAGAAGTCATTAGTAGAGAAAGGGAACTTTATGTTCCGAGGAAGGAATCAGGACTGCTACATTAAGAGAGATAAATTGTATAATATGACTGATCTAGTATGTTATTTGGAGAAGAGTGGGATGAGATTAGAGAGATAGAGATCCAGTTGTTAAGGAGTTTGGATTTAACCTAATAGTTGGAAATTTTATAAAATTTTAAGTAGGATAGCAACAGGACTAAATTATATCAAGAACAGTGTAGGTGGTTGAGATCCCAGGAAAATATCAATTATCTGGTTATTGCAGTAGTTCAGGGGAAAATTGTTAAGGGGCTGAGCAGAGGTAGTACCATAGCTTTAGAGAGGAAAGAACTAGTTTGAGAGATATTTAAATAGTAGGATAGATAGGACTGGGTGGCAGGATGTAGAGAGTGAGGAGAATTTCAAGGATGACTCAAGGTTTCTAATTTTGCATCGTGAGAATGGATGAACATAGCCTTTGGAGTCAAGCATGCCAAGGTATGCAGGTGTGCCTCTTTCACTTAATAGTTGTGTGATCTTGGAACAAGTTATCAAGCTTTTAAATCTTGTTTGTGATAGAGGAATGACAGTATACATAAGCTTGTGAGAATTAATTTTATATGTATTCATATATAAAGTAACTTATGTAAGTATTTTTATTATCAAATAAATTCAGGAAGAAAGTTAATTAGAGAAAGATCCGCGATCTCCTTGGGTCATGTTAAGTTTAGGGTGCCTCCCTGTCACCTAAATGATGATATTTAGAAAGTAGTTGGAAACTAGGCCCTGAATTCTAGAAAAAAAAGCCTGGTTAGGAGGTACAAGTGATGTGTAGGGGATGATATGGAGGCCAATTAGAATACATAAAGGAAGGGAGGTCACTTTTCCTAATGTTTACCTTTGCATGAGGTAAGTGCTGATAAAATTACTTTTTGTGACCCCCTTTATTAATATGTGAAGTACTCTGAATACTCTTGTGTTGCATCCAGAAATATATAATTCCCTGCATTCAGACATTGTTTAGGTCAGGACACAGGTGTGTTAGGTGAGCCAAGTTCTTTCAGAATGTAGGGTGAGCAAAGGGTCATTCCTGGCTCAGTGATCATGAAGGACCAGGTTATAAATGATCCTGAAATTGGGTCTAGAATGATAGTTTTGCATTAGGAGAGTGTGGAGGTGCAGACAGGGTGGGATTGCTGGCAAAGTAAGATTAACATTTTTGACTGCTCTCAGTAAGAACAATGTGCTAATAAGATAAATAACAAAAGTGGGAGGTGTGAAGGGGGAATAAGAAGAGAAGTTCCCTTTTATAAATACCTATTTTGAGGTATCAGTGACGCTGATTGTAAGAAATGCTTTGTCTTAACTTGAGAGAGGTCACTGTAGGGATGTAGATTTAGATGTGATTCTACAGCTGAAGTTTTGGGTTTTAAGGTGTATAAGAAGAGTGGAGGGATTATGGAATGCCCATTTTCTGGGAGGAGAGTGAAGAATATATGAAGAGATTCAAGAGGTATAGGTGGATGTATAATTCTTGAGAATTAAACAGTTATCATCAATGTCACATGCTTCAGGGATGTCAAGGAACATGAGTTCCGAGAAAAGGGTTTGATGACGGAAGAGCTCATTGGTGAACTTCAGAACAGAATCCTAACAGTGGTTGTATACACTGTTTTGCAAGGGTTTTAGAAGTGAGTCGGTGATAGAGAATTGGTGACAGTGAATATAGGTTACTTATTTAAGTTTGGCTTCATAAAGAAAGAAGATAATCATAGAGGTAACAGGGTTGAGGGAAGAATTTTTGTTGTTGTTGTTGTTTTTTGTTTTTGCTTTCAAGGACAGGATGACTAGAGGTGGGGTGGGACTAAAGAAACTAGGTGAAATTGTTAGCTGAGAAGAAAGAGACATTAGTCTGAGACTCAGGGAGGAAGGATGCGTAAACATTTTAAGAAGCCAAAGAACACAGTGTGGGGAGAAGGTAAAGTGTGTGAAAGTAGAGATCATGCTGTGGTCTGCCTTGACCTCAGTAGATAGAAGAGGAGGAAGGTTGAAGTGAAATTAGGGACTTGGGAGCAGGAAATAGATTTTGGAAGAAGTTATAGAAGAATGAGAAGTTATAGAGAATGAGACGAAGATGATGAGATGAATAAAAAGATTGTGCAGAAAGGGAAGGTTGAGGTGAGGCTAAGTTAATACCCCAAAACTTGATTAATGTTTTTCTTACATCCTTGAGACTCTCAAAATGAGGAAGCAGACTTCTTAAATCCAAGCCTAATCTGATTTCAAGCTATGGGTTAGCTCCTGTTGGGGGTAGTTAGAAGTCTGCTCAGTGTGTAGGTAGGGGGGTGGGGGATTCATTTACTAGTTTGGAGGAATTCAGTTTAGTCCAAAGGTCCTGGGATCTTTTGGCATGTATATGCTAAGCACTGTAATAAGTTGTATGAAAGTGAAAGTTGCACAGTCGTGTCCTGCTTTTGTGATCCCATGGACTGCCTGCCAACACTTAGTCCATGAAATTCTTCAGGCAACAGTACTGGAATCGGTTGCCATTTCCTTCTCTAGGGGATCTTCCTGACCCAGGGATCAAACTGGGGTCTCCTGCATTGCAGGCAGATTTTTTACCAACTGAGCCACTAGGGAAGCCCAATAAGTTGTATACATCATTTTATTTACTTCTCGGGAGGAGAACGGGATGACAGAGGATGAGATGGTTGGATGGCATCACCGACTCAATGGACACGAGTTTGCGTAAACTGGGAGTTGGTGATGGATAGGGAGGCCTGGCATGCTGCAGACCATGGGATTGCAAAGAGTCAGACATGACAGCGACTGAACTGAACTGACTTCTCACCGTAGCCATATGATATCATTTTTATCTCTAGTTTGTAGATTAGGTGATTAAATTTTAGAGTTTAATTTTCTCAACATTTATATAATTATTAGTGTAAAGACTAAGCCAAAACCAAAGCAGTGTGATTTCAGAGCTTGCTCTTGTAACCACTACTGTCTCCAGCACTGTGCAATCGAACAATAGTACCAGCCATATATGGGCTTCCTGGTAGCTCAGCTGGTAAAGAATTAGCCTGCAATGCAGGAGACCCCGGTTTGATTCCTGAGTCAGGAAGATCCCCTGGAGAAGGGACAGGCCACCCACTCCAGTATTCATGGGCTTCCCTGGTGGCTCAGATGGTAAGGAATCCACCTGCAATGTGGGAGACCTGGGTTTGATCCCTGGGTTGGGAAGATCCCCTGGAGGGGAGGGCATGGCAATCCACTCCATTATTCTTGCCTGGAGAATCACCATGGTCAGAGGGGCCTGGCAGGCTATAGCCCGTGGGGTTGCATATATGTATGCACACACACTTAAATTTTATGGTAGTCACGTTAAAAGGGGAAAAAATTAAGGGAAATTAATATTTTATATAATCTAATATATTCAGAATATCATTTATTTTTAATCAATGTAAAAAATTAATTAAATTTATTTATGTATTTTACACCAAGTTTGACATCCAGAGTGCATGAGGACATCGCAATTGGAGTAGCCCTGTTTCACGTGTGAGCCGTCACAAGTGGCTGGTGACGACCGTGTGTGTGCTAGTTGCTGATAGTACTATGGAGTTATGTACCTTTAGACCCGAGGCCAGTCCAAAGCCCGGGGACAGGACAGAGGGTGCCTTTTGTTGTGACGGCATTAATTTGTGTGACTGTTGTGGCCCTGGAGCAGCTGACTGTGTCCTGTTCCCTGACTGACTGGGGAGGCCTCCTGGCCAGTGAGAGCCACAAAGAAACACCAAAAGGTGGTTGTTGACAGCTCCTCTCCTAAGACTGGGCTACCCCCAATTACGTATGTTGTGTAATTAGGAGTTAATTGTTAGAAAAGAATTTTCAGTGTTTCTGTACATAATGATCATGGTAATGAGAATACTGTATATTTCATATGCCTTTATCATTTACATAACATTTTGTGTGTATTTTCTTGTTTGATTCTCACAACAGAGTAGTGAGATATTATCCTCATTTGTAAAAGTAATAAGTTGATTTTATAAAGGGATTTCAGTAATGGCACTCCAATGGCAGAAAATGAAGAGGATCTAAAGAGCCTCTTGATGAAGTTGAAATAGGGGAATGAAAAAGCTGGCTTAAAACTCAACATTCAAAAAACTAAGACCATGACATCCGGTCCCATCACTTCATGGCAAATAGAAGGGGAAAATGTGAAAGCAGTAACAGATTTTCTTTTCTTGGGCTCCAAAATCACTGCAGATGGTGACTGCAGCCATGAAATTAAAAGATGCTTGCTTCTTGGAAGGAAAACAATGACAAAACTAGACAGCATATTAAAAATCAGATACATCACTTCGCCAACAAAGGTCCATGTAGTCAAAGCTATGGTTTTTCCAGAAGTCATGTACAGATGTGAGATTTGGACCATAAAGAAAGCTGAGCACTGAAGAATTGATGCTTTTGAGCTGTGGTGTTGGAGAAGACTCTTGAGAGTCCCTTGGACTATAAGGAGATCAAACCAGTCAATCCTAAAGGAAATCAGTCCTTTAGAATATTCATTGGAAGGACTGTTGCTGAAGCTCCAATACTTTGGGCACTTGATGCGAAGAGGCTACTCATTGAAAAGACTCTGATGCTGGTAAAGATTGAGGGCAAGAGACAAAGAGAGTGGCAGAGAATGAGGTGGTTGGGTGGCATCACTGCCTCAATGGATATGAGTTCCAGCAAACTCTGGAGGATATGAAGGACAGGGAAGCCTGGGGTACTACAGTCCATGAAGTCACAAAGAGTTGGAAATGTCTTAGTGACTGAACAACAGCATACAAGTGATAAGTTGATTTTACAGAGGGATTTCAGTAAGCTTCAGTTTATGTGACTAAACATGAACACCCAAACTTGTTTTTTTAGACTCTGGTCTGGCATATTTCTCCATTGTGCTAATCAGCTTTGCCTTGTGCAGAGCAGAATGTCGTTATGAATTGTGAACAGTCAACACCATTCAGAAGTCAGTGTATTGACTACTTCCCAACATTCTGTGTAACCTTAGTGGCTATATTCCATTTCTTGCTCAATTACTTATTCTTAAATTTTATGTCACTCTGCTTGTTTACATCTGAGTTGCCTGAGAAAGACTCCTAAACAGAAACCTTTTTATTTTGTTTGTCTTTGGTATCATTGTTTTGTTTGAACCTAGATTCCATAGGATCATACCATCATGGTGTGCATGTAACAAGTCATGGTAAATTAAGGACATACTTAGGGTTCTTGTATGGGAAAAGAACAATTTTTTTATTCACATACCCGCCAGTTATAGCCCCCATTTTATTGTCAGATAAAATCATAACTCTTGAGGAACTTGTATGTTATCAAGCTACTGCTGCTGCTGCTGCTAAGTCGCTTCATTCGTGTCTGACTGTGTGTGACCTCATAAACGGCAGCCCACCAGGCTCCCCCATTCCTGGGATTCTCCAGGCAAGAACACTGGAGTGGGTTGCCATTTCCTTCTCCAATGTGTGAAAGTGAAAAGTGAGAGTGAAGTGACTCAGTCGTGTCTGACTCGTAGCGACCCCATGGACTGCAGCCTACTAGGCTCTTCCGTCCATGGGATTTTCCAGGCAAGAGTACTGGAGTGGGTTGCCATTGCCTTCTCCAGTTGTCAAGTTAGTATTCTTTAATTTATTGAGATCTTTTCTGAAGTTAGGCATTAAAGTAGATGCAAACCCCACTCCCTGCAGATTTTGTATACATGACTTCCGTATGGGTTTTTTTGTTTCTTTGCAAAAGTTTCAAGATGGAGGGTTTCATGGCTTAAAACAATTACTGGTAGAGAGATTGGATATACAAGTTGGATTGTCATGTAAGGGACCTTGAATGCCAGAACATGGATTTGAGCTTTATCTTATTTTGGCTTTGGGGAGCCACATGATTAGAAAGACGTCTTAGGCTCAGTGTACAGGAATGGCACCCCACTCCAGTGTTCTTGCCTGGAAAATCCCATGGAGGGAGGAGCCTGGTGGGCTGCCGTCTATGGGGTTGCACAGAGTCGGACATGACTGAAGCGACTTCGCAGCAGCAGCAGCAGCAGTAGCAGTGTACAGGATGGTAATCTGATGTGATATGTTGGAGATGTGACCAGTTTAGATTAACGGTAATTCTGGAGTCTAGATTCCCTAACTCTAAAAGAGCTCAGTAATTAAAAGAGATAATTGTAATTCATTGAAATGTATCGATGATTAATGATGTTCAAGAGCTACCGCCATTAAGGCACATGACTGACATTCTCTGCTTATCAGTTGGCAGCACCATCTGGTCATTCCTAGCCAGGCAGGTCATATATTACACTTATTACATGATTGTTCTTACCATTCTTCAGTTAGTAACATAGTGTGACTTACCAAATAATTTCTCTGTGCCTTAGTCTTACAATATGCAGATGATAATGGCATTTATTTTAAAGGATATTCATAAGAAATAAGCAATTGAATACTGTATGTGCTTAAGAGTAGAGCCTGACATACAATGAGACTCATAACCAAACTGCTATCAGTTTTGTTAGGAATGTTTAACAGTTTTTATTTTTACATCTTATGGTTTATTTTCTAGCTACTGTGCTGAAAGCTAGAATGAAACAGTTGCCTGCAGCAACAGTTCGCCTACTTTCAAGCTCTCAAATAATCACTTCAGTGGTCAGTGTTGTAAAAGAGCTCATTGAAAACTCCTTGGATGCCGGTGCCACAAGCATAGATGTTAAACTGGTGAGTGTTCTTGAGATGCTACCAACTACCTTTAAAGCAAAAAAAGAGTTGAACAGATGTTTTCTCCTTATAACTATTACCTTTCTTTTCTTTATATACCGGTAAATTATTTTTAGAACATTGAATCCTTTGTCTTATTTAAGTGTATATCCTTAAAAATGCGTTTTAGTTTAAATCAATATACAGTAACACTAAAGGAAGTCATAAAGGAAAGCTTTTTCTTGAGGACTCTTTCACATAAAAAATGAACTTAATTTGTCCATATTTTCTGCTACTACTTACCTTTGGTTATATGTGCTTATTTGTTTTATATATTCTCTGTTTTTTCTACTTAATCTTCTTTCAGAACTGTGTCCTTTGTTGCTTCATAGTTTTCACAGTTTTAAATTTAAGTGCTACATATTAAATCATTTGAGTTAATATGACTTATGAAACTTGCTATGATTTATTGCAATGAGTCTGAACCCCTACCACCTCTATTATAAATTACTAGCTCATGGAGGTAAGGTCTATATTTTTTTGTGTTCTCTACACCTGTTCAGTATATGGTACTGAACATGTTAAATAAATTTGTTTGAGTGAATGTAAGAATGCATTTTTTTGTAATCTCCTGGTCATCAGATATTCATATTATTTCTGGTATTATGGCATTAGCAAGAATACTGATATGAATATCTTTGTAGGAAAGAGACCTTCCCTTTTCGTATACATGTGCATGTATTATATATATATTATCCCTTTTTATCCTTATAATAACTATAAATTAGCTACTACTACCCATTTTACAAATAATTAAGATTCTAAGAACTTTCTCAAAGTCATGTAAGTATGGTAGTAAGTAGTGGAGCTGAGATTATATTCCAGATCTTTATGACTCTAAAACCTTTCAAGATTTTTCGTCAATGCTAGTGGTTCTCACAACACTTGGGTACATCAGTAATTTTAGTGAGTTTGTTAAAACAGTTATTGGGCCCCAGAATTTCATATTCTAGGTAGGGCCCCAAATTTGTGTTTCTAAGAAGTTTCTGGTTGATGGTGAGAACCACTGTTCTATCCTGTGTTAGACTTGTACTTTGATTTTAAATGATACAGTAAAAGCTTTATAAATATGAAAAAATTAAAATTAAAGACATTTCCTTTTTCTTAAATGTTTTATATAGTTCAGTCTGATAAGAATACAGTTGATAATACTTAAATAGGATTAGATAATTATAACTGACAAATTTAACATAAGAATCTTAAGCAGGCAAACATAAATCTTATTCTGAAAGGTCTTGGAAGAAAAATATAGTTTTTAAAAATAGTTTTACAGAGCCAACAGAAGTTCTCTTTAAAAAGTAAATTAAAGTACACATTTTTATCTGGTTATATATTTACGTCTCTTGACTTTTATCAGTTTCTGGTTTGTAGAATTTTAAAACAAACTCTGTTGCTCTATATAATAAGACCTGTTTTATTATAGTTTCATATATTAATAACTGTCCTGGGTAGGAATGTTTTCATAATTAGTAAATTAAATGTGTTGACATTATTTCAGACATTTAAACAGATGATTGTATTGTTTTACTCAGGTGCCTTGAGTTTTTACTTGTATTGAAAGACTGGCATTTCTATAGTTAATTATTTTTCTATAAAACAAAGTAGACAAGCTGTCTCCAGGATCATAATTTTAGATTAAGGGAGAGATAAGAAACTAAATCTTAGGTGACTCTCCCCAGCACTTTGTATTTCTGCTAAAAAGGCATGACACAGTATCATATAATTTTAGGTTATTAAAAAGGTACTGTATTATTTTTAAATAACAATCATTATAACTGTAGGAAGATTTTTCCCCGTGTATAACTTGCATTTATAGCCATACACATAAAACTCTGTGAAGTAAAGCTCATGATAGAAGTTTGCTACCAAATTTAAAATGTGTACTCATAGAAAGTGTGATGACCATAGGAATTTATGCTTTGTATTTGCAATGTATGCATATTTTTAGTATTAAATTACCCATATTAGGCCATGATTTGTTTTTCCTCCTTCATTTTCAAATTAAAAACTCACTGAAATTGCTAATTAGGTGTATTTTCTCAGTAGTGTGTTAGATGACTATTTGCAGAAAGAAATTAGGAAAGTTGTAATGTAACAGATTTTTATTTATTTATGACTACAATAAGTAGTCCAAGTGAGAAAGTATTAAAAATCAGATTGAATATTGATAATTGCTGGGCTCTTGGTGGGTCGAACCGGGTGTTGTTTTCGATGGTGATGGTATTCTGTTTTATTTGGGAGATTATATATACACAAAGCACCCTTCAGCCTTGTCGTGGCGAAGGGGTTTGTATAACTCAGTGAGGCTGTGAGCTGTGCCGTGCAGAACCGCCCAGAACAGATGGATGACAGGCAGAGTACTTCATGCAAAATGCTGAGCTGGATGACTCACAAGCGGGAATCAAGACTGCGGGGAGGAATCAACAACCTCAGATATGTAGATGATACCACTCTAATGCAGAAAGTGAAGAGAAACAGAAGGGCCTCTTGATGAGGGTGAAAGAGGAGAGTGAAAAAGCTGGCTTAAAATTCAACATTCATAAAACTAAGATCTTGGCATCCGGTCCCATCACTTCATGGCAAATAGAAGGGGGAAAAAGTAGAAGCAGTGACAGATTTTCTTTTCTTGGGCTCCAAAATCTCTGCAGATGGTGACTGCAGCCATGAAATTAAAAGACACTTGCTCCTTGGAAGAAATGCTGTGACACACCTAGACAGCATATTAAAAAGCAGAGACATCACTTTGCTAACAAATGTCCATATAGTCAAGGCTTTGGTTTTTCCAGTGATCATGTTCGGATGTGAGAGTTGGACCATAAAGAAGACTGAGGGCTGAATCATTGATGATTTTGAACTGTGGTGTTGGAGAAGACTCTTGAAAGTCCCTGGGACTGCAAGGAAATCAAACCAGTCAATCTTGAAGGAAATCATCCCTGAAATATTCATCAGAAGGACTGATGCTGAAGCTCTGGTACTTTGATTACCTGATGGGAAGAACTGTGTCATTGGAAAAGGTCCTGATGCTGGGAAAGACTGAGGGCAGGAGGAGAAGGGGGCAGCAAAGGATGAGATGGTTAGATAGCATCACCAGTTCAGTGGATGTGAATTTGAGCCAACTCCAGGAGATAGAGGATGACAGAGGAGCCTGGTGTGCTGCAGTCCATGGGGTTGCAAAGAGTTGGATACAACTTAGTGACTCAACAAATGCAACAATACATACAAAGGTCTATATAACTTTGAAGAATATTTCTGGGGAAGTTTAAATCTAAGTACCATTACATAGAAACAATTCAAGGGAACCTTGAATATCATACTGATATTATTTTACACTGAGTCTGAGTCTAAGGAAAACAAGGAACTTGCCCATTGTACCATAGCTAGGAATTGGTGGAGTTAAGAATTTAAACTCTTAACTTCTTTAATGTTAAGTTTACATGCTGTGCTGTGCTTAGTTGCTCTGTCGTGTCCAACTCTGCAACCTCATGGGCTGTAGCCCACCAGGCTCCTCTGACCATGGCAATTCTCCAGGCAAGAATACTGGAGTGGGTTGCCATGCCCGCCTCCAGGGGATCGTCCCAACCCAGGGATTGACCCCAGGTCTCCTGCATTGCAGTTGGGTTCTTTATTGTCTGAGCCACCAGGAAAGCACAAGAATGATGGAGGGAGTAGCCTATCCGTTCTCTGGGGCATCTTCCCGACCCAGGAATCGAACCACAGTCTCCTGCACTGCAGGCAGATTCTTTACCAGCTGAGCTACCAGGGAGGTCCTAAGTTTCCATAAGAGATAGATAAATGACAAAACTGTTTCATTTGTGTTACCTTCTGTCTCTAAATGTGATAATAATTTAATGTCTTTATATACTAAAGTATTGTTTAACTTCATAGGAAAACTATGGATTTGATAAAATTGAGGTGCGAGACAATGGTGAGGGTATCAAGGCTATAGATGCACCTGTAATGGCAGTGAAGTACTACACCTCAAAAATAAGTAGTCATGAAGATCTTGAAAATTTGACAACGTATGGTTTTCGTGGAGAAGCCTTGGGGTCAATTTGTTGTATAGCCGAGGTAAGGTAATTTGTATTGATCATTTTAGCAGTTTCATTATAACATGGTATTAGAATTAAGAGAAAACTCACCCAGAATTTGGCTTTTTTTTTAACTGTGTAAAATACATGTAACATTTACCATTTTATTGTGTAAAACAGACATCAGATTTACCAGTTTAGTCATTTTTAAGTTTACAATTCTGTGACATTAAATGCATTGGCTGTGTTGTGTAGGCCTCACCCCTGTCCATCGCCAGGACTTTTTCATCATCCCAAACTGAAGCTTTACCCATTAAACAATCAGCCCCTATTCTCCTTTCCTCCATTCACTGGTCACCAATAGTGTACTTTCTGTCTCTATGAGTGACTATTTAGGTGTGTCTTATACTTGGAATCATACAATATTTATCTTTTGTGTCTGGTTTATTTCACTTAGCATAATGTCTTTAGGGTTCATACATATTATAACATGTATTAGAATTTCATTCTTCTTAACGGTGAATGATACTCCATTATATGTATAAACCATATTTTATTTATTCATTCATCTGTCAAGAGACATTTGGGTTGTTTCCACGTTTGACTCTTGTGAAGATTGGTGTACAAATGTCTGAGTCCTTGCTTTCACTTTTTTGGGTATATACCCAGAAGTGGAATCGCTGGTTCAAATGGTTCAGTAATCCCCCTTACCCATGGTTTTGCTTTCTGTGGTTTCAGTTACCGCAGTCAACCACTGTCAGAAAATATTAAGTGGAAAAATTCCAGAAATAATTCATAAGTTATGTGCCATTCTGAGTAGCATGATGAAATATTATGTAGTTCTGCTCTGTCATTCCTAGGATGTGAATTGCCTGTCTTATGTATCCACATTGCATACCCTGCCAGCCTTTTAGTCACTTTCTAGCTGTGTGAGTTACCAGATCTGTCAAGGTATTATAGTGTTTGTTTTCAGAGGAGCCCTTATTTTACTTAATAATGGCCCCAAAGTACAAGAGTAGTGATGCCAGCAATTCAGATAGTCTCTTACTGTGCCTGATTTATAAATTAAACTTTATCTTAGATATGCGTATTTAGAAAAAAACATAGTGTATAGAGGGTTTGAGACTATCTGCAGTTTCAGGCATCCACTGGGGATTTTGAAACGTGTCTCCTGTGGATAAGGGGGACTACTGTAATTAATTTTTTGAGGGATGGCAAAGAGTGTTTTTCAGTGGTAATATAAGAGGGAAAAAATGGTTTAGTCGTCTAATGGCTTGGAAAAGTATTAAAATTAAACAGATAACTATAAGCATTTCTCAGAGCCTTTACTGTACTAAAGTGCATTATGAATCTCTGAGGTTGGTGGTTTCCAATAGGGACATTTCCTGCTCACTTGGCTATGAAACCCTTTTACTGAGATACCTATCACTGATAATCCTGCTCTGCTGTGGAACACACTCTGGGAATACTGCGGTGATCAACACAGATAATTAGACTGTGCTCTAGAGATATGTAAAGAAGGCAATGGCACCCCACTCCAGTACTCTTGCCTGGAAATCCCATGGACGGAGAAGCCTGGTGGGCTGCAGTCCATGGGGTCACTAAGGGTTGGACACAACTGAGCGACTTCACTTTCACTTCTCACTTTCATGCATTGGAGAAGGAAATGGCAACCCACTCCAGTGTTCTTGCCTGGAGAATCCCAGGGACGGGGGAGCCTGGTGGGCTGCCGTCTATGGGCTTGCACAGAGTTGGACATGACTGAAGCAACACAGCAGCAGCAACAGCAGCTAGATATGTAGAGAAGGAGATGGCAACTCACTCCAGTATTCTTGCCTGGAGAGTCCCATGGACAGAGGAGCCTGGTGGGCTACAGTCCATGGGGTCACAAGGAGTCACACACAACTGAGCAAACACTCAGTCCCTCACTAGAGATATGCAATGACTTGGGCTAAACCCTAGTGAGAATTTTCCTCTCCTGACTGTTAGATGTTTTCAGTGTCTATAAACCCTTCATTCAGTTGATGTCTGACCCACTGCGTTGCCTAGTGTGAATTCTATGTCACTGCCTCTTCCCTAGATCACGCAACTGGTTTTTGGCAAAGCCCATCTAGAACCTTGATCTCTTCATTTCCATGTATATCAGTTACGTTTGATCACTAGTTCCTTTGTGCTGTACTGTTCTCTTCTGTGTTAAGGTCTGTTTTACAATGTGATTGTGTGCCAGTAGAGTGACGCGGTAATTGTGAGGGTCTCTTTAGCTACCTGCGTTTGCCTGGTGGCTGTGTATCCTTTCATTTGTGCTTACTGCTGTTTGGGTGAGAATGCTCAGGTGCAGTAAAATGATGGGACTTATTGTCTCAGAAAAGTGGCAAAGATATGAGATACTGTTGCTGTTTCATTATCTATTTAGTAATCTAGTCTCCCCAACAGTGATCCCTTCTCCAGGCTTCTCGGTCTTCCCTCAGCCCTTCCCTCAGAGTGTCTGTGTAAAGTACGTTTTCTCCATTTTTGGAGGAAAGGTCCCATCTAGGTATTCACTTCCTCTTTGACTTCAGGGCTCTGTAAGCTGATGCCTAAGAAAGAAAGAAAAATTGTGGGTTATGGAGGAGGGAAAGTTGAAAGGATGAAGTTATGCTATTCTAGCTCAGAGGACCTTGCTTGTTAGAATCCAGATGTTCAGACATCAGTAAAGGAGAAAAGACCTTGTCATTCCTTAAGTGTATAGTGTGTGAAAATCTCTATCCAAAATCTTGCACACCCTGTGCTTTCTCTATCTTTCTCAGCACTTGCTTTATTTAGGGTTCACTGAGTCTCCAAAATTTACTGGCCATTGCCCAATTTTATCCCCGTAGACTGTATATTGGAGCCTATAGTCCTGGAATCTTGTCGAAAGAGTGTTGTTTTTTTTTTTTTCAAATTGGGATGTGATTTGTTCCTGAGAGGCTTTGAAGCTCCCAGTACCGAATACTGTTGTTTGAGTTCTCAGGGCTGTTTTAAAAACTGTATTATTTGTTTGAGGGTAAAGTATTTGACTTTTTAACTGTTGTCCAAATTTGGCAAATAGTTGTTAAGCTTTATTTTGACAGGTATTGTTAAATAATATATTGTTCAACCTTTCTGTATTTTCTATTAGATGTGTATATTAGTCTTTCGGAACTGAAGTTGGTCATTATCAACTTTGTCTGCTAGGTGGCAGTACTATACTTAGTCTTTTAAAATACATTGTACATAAGTTATAATTTATCCAAATCTTCACTGTAGTTATGACTTTAGATGGCAGTTTGGCAAGTCTTTATCCAGTGGTACTCTGCCTTGTTTTTTCATTTGATTACTTAAGTCCACTTAATATCCAAATTTATCGTTTGATCTCGGTTCATTTTTGAGGTATTTGAATGTCTTGAGTATAAATACTTAAAATAATTTTGTTCATCAAAATTACAAAGGAGTAAAAGAGTTGTCATTATCACAATGATAGAAAACTGTAAGCTTTAAAAAATTATGTTTGATTTACATATTTCAGAGTCCAAAGTTTATCTTAGAAAATATTCCAGTATTTTATGGAATATTTTAAGTCTTGTAAGTCTTTGGGAAAATCACACACAGATGTGTGTGTGTATGTGTGTGTAAATTTTTATGTGTGTATACTTCAGATCAAGATTAGACCACTATCAGCAGCCCTGAAGGTCTCTAGCATTCCCGCTCCCAGCTAGTATGCCTCAGAAGGTAGTGGCTCTTCTGATCGGTATCACAGAGATTAGTCACACCTGTACTTGATCTAAATGGATTCTTACAGTATATCCTCTTCTGTCACAGATGATCTGGACTGTTTCTGATACAAAGGATTCCGGTATTAGTAGTGGACCCTTACCCACTTTACACAGGGCAACCTTGTAAAGGCCCTCTTCTGATCAAGAACCGGAAACAGCTCTGCCGTGCTGTTCCTGCTCCAGAGTGCCCCCCAGGGCCTGCCAAGGCCTGCTGTGACTGTGGCACAGCCCCACTTCTCTTTCTGTCTTGCCCCCACAAATGATCATCTCTGGAGCACTCCCCAGTGCTAGGCTCCATCTTAGTCTCTCATGGTTTAGTCTCCCCATATTATTGATCAGAAAATGAGGTTTTCTGAAGCCAAATGCCAGGTTTTCTTTTCTTTTTAAAAATATTTATTTATTTATTTTAATTGGAAGCTAATTACTGCACAATATTGTAGTGGTTTTTGCCATACATTGACATGAATCAGCCATGGGTGTACATGTGTTCTCCATCCTGAACCCCCCTCCCACCTCCCTCCCCATCCCATCCCTCAGGGTCATCCCAGTGCACCAGCCCTGAGCACCCTGTCCCATGCATCGAACCTGGACCGGCGATCTGCTTCACCTATGATAATATACATGTTTCATGCTACCCTCTCAAATCATCCCGCCCTCGCCCCTCTCCCACAGAGTCCAAAAGACTGTTCTTTATATCTGTGTCTCTTCTGTGTCTAGCATATAGGGTCATCGTTACCATCTTTCTAAATTCCACATATATGTGTTAGTGTACTGTATTGGTGTTTTCCTTTCTGACTGAACTTCACTCTGTATAATAGGCTCTATTCATCCACCTCATTAGAACTGATTCAAATGCATTCTTTTTAATAATGCCAGGTTTTCTTAACCCAACTTCAAAACAGTCTAATAATAAGTCAGCTAAAGTTTCTTTATCTACTGTATGTGAGTGGTTTATTTCAGAGGAACTGTGCACAGTGAAGTAAATGGAATATGAAAGTTGTGATCTCTTTAGAGACACATAATGTATCCATGGCAAAGCCAAAAATTCATTTATGATTTCACACCTCTCAGTACTGGGTTTTCCACAGTAGCTCATGCTGCTTTCTTACTAGCATGATTAGGAAGGTATTAATAAGTTTAAAAATGCCTCATTAAAATAATGAATGTACTCAGGTCCATAGTGCGCAATAGAGATTTTATCAAGGAGTAGTCAAGTTGAAATGTATATTGGAGGCTTCTGATTCGATTTCAGAAACACAGAAAGAAATAGATAGTTCTTAAGGTCAATTATATTTTAAAATTAAAACCTATTATCCAGAAAGACAAATTAATGAGTGCTTTTTTTAGGGAAAAATATTACTTTTTAAACAATATTCTTCACCATTCAGAAAGAATTAAAGTTGCAAGTATAGAAGTTACATGTTTACTTTAAAGGCTCCAATTTATTTTGAAAATTTTTGGATAGAGATTGTGATTACATAATAAAAATTAGTGATTTGGTTATTTTATTGGCCAAACGAACTGATGTAGATAAATTTAAAGTCATACAGATGTAAATCATTTCTGACTAGGTAAATTGATAATAAATAATTGAGATATAGTTTTGTCACATAGCCATCGCTCAAAACTCCAACTGTTGAAATTATCTTGTGTTAGATTATTTTAAAGTTAGTCATAATTTTAGTTATAAAAAGAAAAATTAAGTAGACTTTCAGTAAAATTGGCTGTCGAAATTTAAAATACATCTAATTCTGGTTGTTTTAATTTATGCAATTTTAAAAGAATGAGCAGTTTTCCTAACTTATCAATTATAAAATGACTTCCAGTCAGTCCAAAAGAGTAAAAAATAAATTTTTATAACAGAGTGATATTTAAAACTGGAATTACCTGTTTCCATAATCTGATGAATGTGTCAGTGACTGAAACAAAGTGATTCATATGTTTTTTTTTTTTTAATTATGACATTAAGCATACCATCTCTTGAAATTTATTGTTGTGAAACAGTAATTTTGGGATATTCGTCAGTCTTCAGTGTTACATTCTGGTACTTATTACTAAACATACGGACTAGAATGAGCTAGAGATAGTGAAAATCCTATTTTGACATGTCCATAAAAAGTTTTAAGAAGACTCTTTGTATATATTCTTTCTACTGCATAATAAAATACACAATAAAATCCTTCTAGGCTGATATTTTATATATATATTATGTTAAAACTATTTTTTTCTCCAGAGAAATGTATAAGAAACTCTTTAAGAGTTTTGAACTAGATTTTAAATGGAAGCTAAGTCACATCTCAGTTTTTGGGGCAATATAGGATATTTTTAATTTGTTTTGTTTTCTGCAAATTAGAACGAACTCTGGACAGGGACTCAGAAACCTAATTATCATTTCCAAGAGTGTGAATAAGAGTTGGCCAAAAGCATAAAACTTTTCTGAGTCTTTTTTTTTTTTTAATTTGTAAAATGGAGATTATGATTTGAGGATCAAATGAAATCATATATATTAAAGTATCTTGAATATGGTCATGTGCCATACAGATGAAATTACTTTTACTCTGGACTTGAATGTGAAAAGTAGTATGCATCTGTATCACACAGGTGATAGAATCATCAGGCTTACTCATTCTCTTGTTTGTAATCAGTATTTCAACTTCACTTTCAAAGTTTATGCGAACCCCTCAACATTTTGGGAAGTCCTTTATAAAATTTAACAGCCATGCCTAGGTAAATTCCTTCTAATTCTCACCAGTGGTCTTTATTCTATAGCTTAAATTTATTTTTTTTCCTCTTGTTTTTCCCTTGGAAGAATTAGAAGAGTTGATGACCATCCTCTTGCATGACGCTCATGTTTATTGATTCATTCATCCAAAATTTTTAAAGTGGTTATAATGTGCTGAGTGTTAGGTTGGTCTGTCAAATTCATTATACATTTTGTGATGAGATGATAAGGGATATATAAGTTTGGTTTTGTTTTATGTACATTGAACCTCCATGGCTTAAATGGAGCAGAAGCAGCAGCTAAGTCATTCTGTTTTGAAGACAGAAGTTGGGATGCCCTTATTTGTGGTCCAACAGAACTGTAGAAGAGTAGAGGGCAGTCTCTAGCTTCATTCTGATGCTTCCTGCTCCCTGTGACACAGTGCAGGATACTCCTGTGTCCCTGAGAGCCATTGTGGTAAGGCTTTAACTAGAATAGGCACAGAATTTTTGAAGCAGTTGGTATATCATGTTTCCTAAATGCAACTTTCTCACTGATAATAAAACTGTTGAAAGGAGAAAACCCAGGGCCAGGATCTCCCTGTTGCTGGTGTCACACAGTGGAGTATCTGGGGGAAGGCTTTGAAGTCATAATGTACAGCTGTAGGCAGACAGGCAGGTGTACTCACACTGAGGAAGAAAAAGACATGTCAGTGATCCGTGTGTAGTTCATATTTCAACTGAATCATGAGGACCATTTACCTTAGTTCTCAGATTTATGTTTTTGTACCAAAGTGTTTGTCCAAAAGTCAGCAGAAACAAAACAAAATCAAAAAACCTCCACAGAACTTTAATTATCTTAAATGAAATTTTGTCAGGAGAGGATTTTTTTTTTTCATGAATTCAAAGATCTATCCTAAGCTTTTAATTTACTTACTTTCTGAAACATTGAGAAAAATAGTACTTATCTGAATCTTAAATGCTTTTATGCAACTTTAACTTTGTAATAGTATTATAATTTCTTGAAACTCATTAACTAGACCAGAGAGTCAGTTTTTAACAGTTGATAATTAATATAACCTCTAAGGACTTCTAAAACTTCTTTTAAAATAAACATCTCATTTTAAAATTCTTTAAAATAAATTTATTTCTTCTCTTGAGAACACCACTGGAGTCATTCACTGCCACAGTTCCTCAGTGTCTCTAGTCAGAAGCACCAGTAATAATTTGTAATATTAGAGATGCTTCTGATGGTAAAGTTATTACCAATTCAGATGTGTTAGCTGCTGCACAGCTAACAGCAGCTAACACATTCTGAACCTGTGCCTGGTCCAAAAAAAGGTTTCCTGTCCAGGACACAGGGTCATATGATGAAATGAACTCTTGAAATACAATTCCTTCCTCTGAGGAACACACTGTGTTTTATGAATTTGTGAAACTTTGCTTGCGCATGTTATCCCTCACTGTCTTTTACGGTGAATTACAAAGGATTTCCTCTCTAAATAAATTTTCATATAAACAATTTAGTTTTTAAAATTTTAACACTGGAAGATGATATTATGTTCTTTTTTTTTTTTAAACTTTAACATAAATGTTGCATTATGACCACTAAGGTTCTGTTTTGCCTTTTAGCACTTGAGTTTATTCATCTAGGCTCGAGTGTGTTTACTGTTCCCTATTGGTTTAAGGCTAAATCTGTAAAATGCTTTGAAGTAGTTAAAGCAAAAACCCATGTAACCTTATGAAGTATTAGCATCATCTTCATCTTATCATCACCCTTCTCTTAAGATGATAGTGTAATCGTTTATCCAGGACCATCTAGCTGGCCACTGGCAGAGTTAGTACTGGAACTCAGAGTCCCAGGGCTGCCTCTGCTTAGTGACACCCGCTTACGTCAGGTGGCTAGCTCTTTCGAGAATAGAAATAGAATTCAATTGACCTTGGCATTTTGGAGCAGTGTTTGGTTAAATATAGAATTATTTTTAGAGGGACAATCATAAAGTGATTAAATTAGAAGTAGGAAGGAAAATCTCTAGCAATTTCTGTCCTCTTTGTTTTTAACAAACTTTACTAGAGGGAATCACTATTGGACACAACAGAGTTGGGATGTAGCTGGGGAGATGGAGATTGGTTACCAGGAAGACTTTTAAAATACACCTTTTGAACCATGAAGTGTATTACTGGGAATAGAAGAATCACTTGAGAGTGTACAGAGGCTCACAGCTTTGTTTCAGGTACAACTTTTATTTGGTAGCAAGATTATTTTCATTTATTTTATTTATCTATTTTTAACTGTTGACTGCACCGGGTCCTCCTTGCTAGGAGCGGGCTTTCTCTGGTTGTGACAAGTGGGTCTCCTGTCCGCTGCTGTGCTCAATCTTCTCTTCGTGGTGGCGTCCGTTGTTGCAGAGCACCAGCTCTGGGGTGCACGGGCTTCAGGAGTGCAGCTCATGGGCTTGAGAGCTCAGGAGTTGTGGTTCACGGTCTTAGTTGCCCCACAGCATGTGGAATCTTCCTGGACCAGGGATCAATCCCCATATCCCCTGCATTGGCAGGTGAATTCCTAACCACTCGACCCCTGGGGAAGTCCTCAGGGACAACTTTTTGGGGGGGAACATTTATGACAGAAATAGCAGTCTGCAGCAATGAGCCTCTAATAATGATTTTATGGACATCACCCTTGGAGAAAATTTAACAGACTCTGCTAGTACTTTAACAGACTCTGCTAGTACTATGAGCTAGAGAAGGGGGTGTGTGTGTGAGTGTGAGTGAGTGTGTGTGTGTGTGTGTGGTGACTGGTATTGCCTTCAAGGTACCCACATGTTCCACAGAGCCATCTGGCCTACCATAAATCAGGGCATGGTTAGGACTTGGTGACAGAATCATCAAATGTAGACCCAACTGGACCTAGATGAATTCCAGTAGTGGTGCTGAATCTTTGTGGCTTCTTTCTAAATTATATAGATGTATTTAAGATAGTCAGCTCTGCTTAGTCCAAGGATGACTGAGAAAGATTGTGCCCGATTTTGGGTTGTCATTGCTCACTTGAAATGTGAGAAGGCTTTTTTGAATCCACCCTACTTTTTTGCCAGCATTCCCACTCACCAACTATGGTATTTTCTCATAATGGCATGTTTTACCATTGGTGTAGCATGTGCTCTTCTAGTAATCTCACAAAGTTGGTAAGTAGAAAGCCGAGGGTGAGGATGGCTCAAAAGAGTTCACACATTCTTAAATTTATGTTTCTGTGACTAACATTTTAGGAAGTATTTTCATGCTGAATGGAATCCCTTTTTATATGTTTTAATTCTAGTTTTTTAAATAAAACATTTCCATTTAAACAGTGAGTTTAAAGCTTGGGTTTGAGAAATATTGCTGATAAATCAACATATATGTTTGATTTATTGATTTTTATTCTTTTGAACCATTCACTTGAAATACAGAAGTGCAATTTTATACTCAATGTAAAGGAAGGAGTGAATGATCACTTTACAAAAGAATTTTTCACTTTGCCAACAACTTTGTGGGAATTGTCTGTTGAAAAGCAAGCTTCCCTAATGCAATTGAAGCATCTGATTTTACAGATATTAAGTCATTTAATACATAGAGTACAAATAGCCATTCAAGTATACTGATGTGTGTGTGTTTTAAGGTAATATATTTGAAATAAAAATCAGTAATTTGCAACATGAAAAATGTAAGCTAGCGTATTGTTTATTAGTGTATCACTAAGGACTATTTCAAAGAGAAGTGGTTGTAAGAACTTATTAAGTCAAACTTTTTTCAGTCGAGAGGATATACATTTATTATTTTAAACCTCATTTTATAATGAGCCCACTACAGTATATAAAATCATAATTTTATTTGAGTTTTTCTTATTCTAGGTTTCAATTACAACAAAGACAGCTGCTGATAACTTTAGCACCCAGTATGTGTTAGATGGTGGTGGTCACATAATTTCTCAGAAACCTTCACATCTTGGTCAAGGTAAGACAAGCTTTGTAGCATTCTTTGCCTTTCTCTCTCTCTCTCTTTTTTTTTTTAAATTGTTTTCTCTTTAAATGCAAAGGTATTGCTTTGGGCTTCTAATGATAAAGTCTGGTTAACTTCCAATTGAACATTTAGCCTTACTCTAGCTGCTGATTTTTTAAAATACATAGAGTTGTTTTCAAGAGGAACTGTGTGAAAGACTTTGAGCAACAACGTGAATTAGTTATTCTATAAAAATTGTAAGAGCAGTTGTTTTACTTGGTCGTTAGTGTCTTCTTTATATGAAAGATAATTTTTTTTTTAAATGACTAAAACATTATTGATTTAGTAATGCATGGCAGTAAACATTATTGATTTAGTAATGTATGGCAATTAACCATACTAATCAAGATATTATTAAATAAATAATTTAAAATATATTTATTTATGGAAAATTTCAAATATACATACAAATAGAATAAATACCCATCTCTCAGTTTCAGTAATTATCAACTCATTGCTAATGTTTCACATATTATTTGAAGCAAATAAATACATTATACTTGCTATTTGTAATTTAGTTCATTAGTATTGTATACATTTACACAATGTTAGTACATTTTAATTGACATCTTTTTAAGTTCCTCTCCTACTTATTTTGGGCTTCTCTGGTGGTTCACCAGTAAAGAATCCACCTGCCAATGCAGAAGACATGGTTTGATCCCTGGTGTGGGAAGTTCCCCTGGAGGAGGAAATGGCAACCCACTCCAGTATTCTTGCCTGGGAAATCCCACGGACAGAGGAACCTGGCAGGCTACAGTCCATGGGTTTGCAAAAGAGTAAGACATGACTTAGGGACTGAACAACTACCTGTTTACTTCTAGAGAAAAATATCTCTTCAGGTGTGAGTTTCACATATCTACTTTAATCTTTTGCTATTAAGTTCTGGTAATGGGATGTATAAAGTTGAGAGAATATTAAAGATATGGCCTGTTTAGAGTCATGCACAAAAGAATTATGAGATCTGAAAAAGGACTTGTGTTGTTGAGTATTTTGTTGTTAGTTGTCCTTGCGATTTGTGTTGTAAATTCATTTTTAATTTTTTGGTCCCTCATTGTAATTTATCAAAGCACTATATTTTTTTCTGTGGTTTCTTCCCTCCAATTTTAATGTTAAATTATTGGATTTTTTCAAATGATTTCTTTATTCATTGAATTTATTTTCTTATATCATAATACTGATACCAAATTTTCTCATTCTCTTATTTTATAAATCTTCATTTATACTTTTGCTTATTATAAATTAACATTTTTTCATCTACATAAAGGAAAGAGTTAATAGGAGCCCTTAAGAAAACACACTTTTCCCCCTCATTTATTTGGTAAATAAAAATGAGCTCAAGTCTAATAACAATTTAATTTGAGGTATTATATTGTGCATGCTTTAATTAGAAGTAATAGATTGTGATTCTTTTCTTTTTTATGTACTGAAAATAAAGACAAAGACAAGGCATTTTTTAATATGGTCCCTATCCAGAAATACTCTTACCCCGGTTCTTAGGAGTTCAAATGGTTTCCTAAGAAACCATTAGGAGATATTTGAGTGGCTCTCCTGTGGAGTACTTTGAAGTAATCTAGTCACCTTATAAAACTTAAATGTATTTATTTTTATCTTAGTAGTAGCCAGTCTGATCTGGATGACCAGTGCCTCTGCATCAGTCATACTTCTCATGCTTTTCTGTATTCATTTCCATGGGATCTGTGAAATAACAGTACTTAAATATGGAATCCTTCTGATCTTTGCCCATTTGCTGATTCATTTTTTTTCTTGCTGACCTAAGCCTTCTCTACTTTTAGTGAGACCATGTGGGCATATTAAGAAATTTCTACGATCAGTAAATGAACCTTATTTTCTTAGCATATTCCTGTTGTAAGAAACTACTTACTTAGAAGGTCAGTAATTGTGAAAGTAGTTACTGTCTTTCGTAACTCACTTCCCTCCACCAATTGCCTAGATAAACAACAAAAAATCAAACCCGTAGTTTCTTGTTGCTCCAGGTAGGCGTATTATAGAGATCCGCAAGCACTTTCAAAAGCCTCTTACACTTATATTGCCTTAGTGCTGATAGTTTCTGAGTGATTAAATCACAGACTCACATTTCACCGCCAGCTGTCATTCAGCTTCCATTTAAATATTTTCTGTGTAAGATAAAACTACAGTACAACCATCCTAATTAATACCTGTGCATTTAGGGTTCTTGCAGATTAATATTTGCTGTGGTGTGAATGTCCTTGCTTATCAGTTACTCCTCATATCATCTGATAGGATGGTGATACCTGTAGATAACCTAACTGTAGATGGAGGGACAGCTAACAGCAACATCTTTCTTAGGCATTTTAAAATGCATTACCCCTTTAAAACATATTTTAAAATATTTAAGTATTGTTTACTAGAGGTCCCAGTTCTGAGTTTTCCAGATGTAGGTTTTTAATTTATGGGTTAATTTAATCATTTAATTTTTTTGTTTAATGGAATATCATTTTAAATTACCTTTACCTTTCATTCACTTCTAAGACATTTTACAAATTAACAAGAAATGTAAAAATAAGTTTCTAGCTTTTAAATGATTTTACCAAGAGCTCTGACTAAATGACTTGTTTTGATATCTTTTTTTTCTGTCATCGATTCTATTTCCTTTACCCTAGATAATCAGCATTAAGCTTTCTAAATTGATTTGCCCTCCTAGGCAAATTGTTTTATCACCTCTTAGTAATTCTGCCTTAGGAATTTCTCAGATATCAGAAGTAATATATTTAAAGTACTCTGATCAGGGTATATCTTTTCCCTACCCTGTTATTGGAGTAGAGCATCATCATGTTCTTTGTAAATACTTGGTATGTGTGATTGTGTATGTATTGAAAAGTTTTTTTTTCTTCTTGAGAATAGAACTTTATTCATTGAATAATTTAAGAAAATGTTGATATATTCAAGCAACCATACCTCTTTACATTAGGAATATAAATAGCTGCCTTATGGCATAACATAGGGTCATGTAAAAATATAACAGGGAGCATATTACAGGACTGCAGTTTAATTCTGGTGTTTATAGAATGTGCTAAAGTTAGAGAGCTGAGCAGTTCTCTTGTAAAATATGATAGTATACTAGGGCCTCCTCCCTATTGGCCAATATTGCTTGGTATTTTTTTAAGGATATACATTTCATTTGGAATCAGCAAAGTTTTCCATCATTAAGTTTTATTCAGACATATGTATATAATTCTTGGCTTATTGGTTCAGTTTGTTGAGAAAATGTTTTTAGCTGGTGAAGCAATAAATTATCAGTTAATGTACAGATTAGGTACAGTGTGGTCTTCAATGCGTAACATATATTTAAAAGCCAACATACATCTTGTTCCTTTCATAAACACATATTTGCTGTACTGATTTATGCCTACCTTCCTTACCACTGTCTGTCCACAGCTACAGTATATGTCATTATATTTGTCCAGGCTAGTGGAGTACACAGGTGAGTGAAAGGAATTCACAGACTAGTGGAGAATACAGATGAGTGAAGAGGTAATGACAGCTATCTAGAGGACGGTAAGCAAATTTTTCAGAAAACATAATATTTCAGTTTGAAGATGGTCAGTAAGAAGAGGAAGGGAATATAACCTTTCAATAAGAGAAGAATGGTTGTAGAAGATTTCAGGAGACAACTGCTCTCTGTGTAATGACAGGGGAAAACACGTGATTTAAAAGTTGTATTTTTAAAAATTCATTGGAAAACTGTGTCACAAACAAGTCAAATGAACCAAGTTCAAGACGCACCTTTTGTGCCTTCCTAGAAGCACCTAGGCACAAAGAGATTGGTGGCTGCTGGTGTCCCTGAGTGTGTTAACTGAACCTGGAGGCATAGGCAGGTGGTGGAGAACCTGCTAGATGGGATAGTTTATAGCCCTCAGAGAAACTAGCTGAACTTTATTAGTTACACACAAGCTGACATGACAGGTTGGAGGATAGAATTGATCCTCAGATTCTAGTTCACCCGAGAAGCCAAATCTTATCAGGACTCTTGCTGAGTAAGCAGTGATGAAGAAAGTTAGGACTGAGCTAGAGAGAGAAGTATCTTAACGTTGATTACAGTGCTTAAATCCCAAAGCCCTGCCATAGGAAGAGACCTGATTCCATCTTCAAGACATTTGAAACCAGAAGTGAAATGGAACTAAAGTGAAGTCACTCAGTCGTGTCCGACTCTTTGTGAGTCCATGGACTGTAGCCCACCAGGCTTCTCCATCCATGGGGTTTTCCAGGCAAGAATACTGGAGTGGGTTGCCATTTCCTTCTCCAGGGGATCTTCCCCATCCAGGGATCAAACCCAGGTCTCCTGTATTGAAGGCAGATGCTTTACCCTCTGAGCCACCAGGGAACTGGATATAGGGCTACTCAACTCCAACCCAGATGAACTCCTTTTGAAGAGATCTACTCTTCACTCTAGCTGTTAGACAGAGAAAATGAATTACCTTCACTGGGGGAAGTATCTATTTCAGTATCTATTGTTCCTTTATACATCATGTCTCGTAAAAATAAAAATACTGAGAGACATGAAAAAAGGAAAATGGGATTCATAGTCAAGAGAAAAAGTAGTTGATATAAACAAACTTGTATATGTTTGAATTAGGAAACAAGAACTTTCATGTTAAAGGATTTAGAGAAAAAGATAGTCAAAATTGATAAGAAGGTGGAAAATTTCAGCAGAGAAATGGAATTCTAAGGAAGAACCTAATGAAAATTCTAGAACTAAAAGTATCATTAAAAATAATACAAGAAGTAAAGCTGAAAAGCCAATAAGGTAGATTAAACTGGTATACTAAGAATGACATAGCAGAGTTCTGTGAGAATGTTTGGAGATGATGGATGCAGGAGATGAAAGTTAGAAAATGGTAGCTTGGATATTAGGTTATGAAGGGCCTGTTAGGTTATGGTGAGGAATTTGTAACCCTTCTTGCAACCAGTGATGGGCAACTGAAACTTTTTAGGTAGAGGATGGATATCATGCTGTTTACAAAATAAACCAGCAAGACATTATAACTCCTACCATAGTTTATGTCTTACTGTAAGAGATGCTATCTTGAACTAAGGTTTGAGGAGAAGGAAAGGACATGACATAAATTTGAGAGATCTTTTGGGCATAGAATGGCTGGGCATAGGTGACTTAGATCATATTGGTAGTAAGAGATAGAGGGAAGAGTCTGTTAAATATAGAGTACCTGTTTTTGGAAACTGATATCAATGTTATATGGGAAAGGGAGGATAGATGTAGTATCAGACGCCAGGAGAAAGATCTGGGTATGGTGATTTGAAGTATCTTTGTAGTAATTTTGTATCCAGGTAATAATTTTGAATAAGGACCTATATATAAGTTGAGTACTGTAGGTCTCAGATATGTATATCTTAATTATAAGATGCACATTTTGACATCTCAGAAAACAGGTTGTGTGGCTTATTATTAAAGGCCTCCCCAATTACTTTGTCAACAAAGGTCCATCTAGTCAAGGCTCTGGTTTTTCCAGTGGTCATGTATGGATGTGAGAGTTGGACTGTGAAGAAAGCTGAGTGCTGAAGAATTGATGCTTTTGAACTGTGGTGTTGGAGAAGACTGTTGAGAGTCCCTTGGACTGCAAGGAGATCCAACCAGTCCATCCTAAAGGAGATCAGTCCTGGGTGTTCATCGGAAGGACTGATGTTGAGTCTAAAACTCCAATACTTTGGCCACCTGATGCGAAGAGCTGACTCATTGGAAAAACCCTGATGCTGGGAAAGATTGAGGGCAGGAGGAGAAGGGGACGACAGAGGATGAGATGGTTGGGTGGCATCACCAACTTGATGGACATGAGTTTGGGTGGACTCTGGAAGTTGGTGATGGCCAGGGAGGCCTGGCGTGCTGCGGTTCATGCGGTCGCAAAGAGTCAGAGATGACTGAGCGACTGGACTGAACTGAACTGAAATCCCTTTTGGATAAGCAGTTGTGTATATTGATTGCAGGGATAAGCAACAATTTTACAGTTTCCTCCCAAACAAGTGTTTTATGAGACCTAAAAAGGGAAACTAGCCACAAGTGAAAAAAGCTATGTTAAATAGAAAGGGATTGCCATCATAGGCCAAGCATTGAAATTCAAGACACCCAAGGAAATTGCCTTATCCATGAGGCACTTTAAAAGAAATTTCAGAGCGATGAAAGGCTGGTGTGACTAGTTCTGTGTTGCCTGGGATGGTTATTTGGGCATTGTAGCATAGTTTAATTTGCATATTGTTTTTTTACATTTTAGAGGTTCATAGAAGTGTATTTCTTACAGCTTTGCTGAAAAGAATTATCGGCATATGAGTGGCATTTAAAGCTGTGGGAGTGGAGGAAATATCTAGGAAGAACATAGAGTGAGATGAGAAGGCATATGAGGTCTCGGAATATGGTGTTAGGTGAATTTTGGTGTGGGTGTGACCTTTCTTTAGCAATGAAGACAGTGCGTACCTGTTCTAATTGCTGGGTGCATGTACTCCTTGATCTCTGTCAACTTTACCTCAGAATTTAGCAGTGGTATTTTTACTTCCCTAAGGCAGAGAATAGCAGCACCACAGTGTTACTAGTGAGGAGTACTCTGGTGTTCCTGGGCTTCTGTTCTGTGTGTGAAAGTGACTTGCATTTAGGCCAAGAAAATACCCTGGAGGGAGGCCAAAAAAGAAAACCCCACTTTAAATTGTTTGTACAGTTATCCCTCAGTATTCACAGAGGATTGGTTACAGGTCACCCTACAGATACCAGAATTCTCAGGTGCTCAAGGCCCTTATGTAAAATGGTGTGGTAGTTGGCATATGACCTACAAACATCCTCCCATACATTTTAAATCATCTCTAAATTATTTATAATATCTAGTACAATGTAAAAGATATATAAATAGTTGCCATTGGTTGCAGCAAATTCAAGTTTCGCTTTTTGGAACTTTATGGAATTTTTTTTTCCAACTATTTTGACTCAGTAGTTGCTTGAATCTACAGATGTGGAACCCACTAATAAGGGAGACTAACTGTGATATGCTAATGATGCACCTGATCAAGAGAAAAGAAACAGAAAAACATCAAGTGTGAGCCAAGTAGAAATATGGCTTTTCCTCTGGTCCTATTCCACAAAGATCTTTTTCCCAACCTTGTTTTATTTGTGTTTTTTTTTTTCTTTTAGTAAATTCCCTTTCAAAAACTATAAAAATACCATGTGTAATTATTTAACTGCAGAAACAATTTAAACAAATACAAAGTTTATTCTTATTACCTTGTTTATTTTCTTTCTTCAGTGCATTCATTCATTCATGGATTCTTTTGTTGTTCATTCAAAACTTTTAAATAAAATGCCTACAGGTTATTAGTCAGTGTTTGAATTGCTAGAGAAATAATGACAAATGTGGCAGACCCTAACCCTAACTTGTTCTCATGCTACTTGTATTCTAAAAGAAGAGGCAGATGCATGTTTTTTCAAATATTGATAATCTCTAGGAAGAGATAAAACATGGTTTAACTTTGGGAGCAGCAGCCTTTGATAGGGCATTTAGGAATGGATTCTCTAAGGGGTGTTACTTAGGTTGAGATCTGAACCTTGATAAAGGAGTTAGCAGTGCAAAGGGTAGGGGAAAGAACACATGTCCAAAAACCGGGAGGTGGAAAGAAGTCTGATGTGCTGGAGTACTGGAAGGAAGGACATTTGGAGGAAAGGAGATAGCCATAGTGAAAGTTAAATAGGATCATGTAAGCTTTTATCTTTTTTATTCCTAACCCTTTTCTCCAGCTTTTACCCAGTATCACTAAGGATTTTTTTTTTCTTTTTTTTTTTTCCCATTTATTTTTATTAGTTGGAGGCTAATTACTTTACAGTATTGTAGTGGTTTCTGTCATACACTGACATGAATCAGCGATGGATTTACATGTATTCCCCATTCCGATCCCCCCTCCCACCTCCCTCTCCACCCGATCCCTCTAGGTCTTCCCAGTGCACCAGGCCCGAGCACTTGTCTCCTGCATCCAGCCTGGGCTGGTGATCTATTTCACCCTAGATAATATACATGTTTCAGTGCTGTTCTCTCAAAACATCCCACCCTCGCCTTCTCCCACAGAGTCCAAAATTCTGTTCTGTACATCTGTGTCTCTTTTTCTGTTTTGCATGTAGGGTTATCGTTACCATCTTTCTAAATTCCATATATATGCGTTAGTATACTGTATTGGTCTTTATCTTTCTGGCTTACTTCACTCTGTATGATGGGCTCCAGTTTCATCCATCTCTTTAGAACTGATTCAAATGAATTCTTTTAATGGCTGAGTAATATTCCATGGTGTATATGTACCACAGCTTCCTTATCCATTCACCTGCTGATGGGCATCTAGGTTATTTCCATGTCCTGGCTATTATAAACAGTGCTGCAAATAACATTGAGGTGCACGTGTCTCTTTCAGATTTGGTTTCCTCAGTGTGTATGCCCAGAAGTGGTATTGCTGGGTCATATGGCAGTTCCAATTCCAGTTTTTTAAGAAATCTCCACACTGTTCTCCATAGTGGCTGTACTAGTTTGCATTCCCACCAACAGTGTAAGAGGGTTCCCTTTTCTCCACACCCTTTCTAGCATTTATTGCTTGTAGACTTTCGGATAGCAGCCATCATGACTGGCGTGTAATGGTACTTCATTGAGGTTTTGATTTGCATTTTTCTGATAATGAATGATGCTGAGCATCTTTTCATGTGTTTGTTAGCCATCTATATGTCTTCTTTGGAGAAATGTCTGTTTAGATCTTTGGCCCATTTTTTGATTGGGTCATTTATTTTTCTGGAATTGAGCTGCAGGAGTTGCTTGTATGTTTTTGAGATTAATCCTTTGTCTGTTACTTCGTTTGCTATTATTGAATTTTTCTTTTAAAACATTGAGTTCCAGGCTATGTTAGGATTTCCCCTATGTTGTATCACTTACATTTTAAGAATATTTATTAGTGTTTATTTAACAGTTATATTTCAAATGCCAGCCACATTGCCATTTTCTGTTTATATTTAGGTCTGAAGATTTTTTGCTCGTTGTTTATTTTCTTCTCTTATCATGAATTCTTTGGTTTTGATGTAGTTGTCATTTGGTTAGTGTTCCTCCTCCACTGTTTTCATCAAATATACTTGGGTAATATACTTTCAAATCTCTGCAGGTGTAGAACAGTTTATATTTTCCCTGTATGCATATCATATTTATCTTGCCTGGGTATAAATTTCTTAATTACCCCTCAGTAGTTTGAGATTGTCTTCTAGTATTATAGATAGCAAATTTAATGTTAGTCTTTCTGAATAAAGAACTTGTTCTTTCTGAAGTTTTTGTGAAGTTTTTCATTCTCCTTAAAATTTAGGACCTCCAGTGGAATGTGGTGTCTTTTAGTTTTTTTTTAATTCCTATTTGTAATAGCTGTAATTTCTTGAAATCTGCACTCAAACCTTTAACTCAAGAAAAATTTTCTTCTATTATTTATTTAAATACATCTGCATTTGTTTCTTTTTCTTTTCCTGGAATTCCTGATTTTAAGCTAGGCTTTTTAAGTCTTATATTTCCTTCATGATTGCCATTTGTGTTTCTGCCGTTTGTGATGATTACACATCAGAGTAGGTCAGTTGCTACACCTTTGCAGCAACTTTCAGGTGTTTTGATTCTGATTCACAGTAAGAAATAACATTTTACATAGCAAACTAGGTTATACAAATCCAATCAAAACAAAAAATATACTTATTATGTGTGATGTACTTTGTTATCATTTAGTCTGTTTGTATTTTAGTAGTTTTTTTTCTAATGCTAGTTGCGGTATACTGAATCACTGATTATCAATCAACGATGGCCCCCCCTTGCCACCCAGGAACATATGACAGTGTCTGGAGGCATTTTTGATCGTCACAACTGGGTTGGCTGCTGGCTGCATCTAGTAGGGAGAGCCAGGGATCCAGGTGCACATCTTGAAATGCACTGGCAGCCCCCACGATAAACGTCAGTCATGCCACGTTTGAGAAGCCGTATCTAAACTAATTCTTTGGCTTTTCAGCGCTTTGTGTCTCAGCCCTGCTGTACATTCGTTAGAATGACATGAGATTGATTTATTAAGTCTGGATTAGCTGGTAACTGGTCATTGTAGAAGTTGCTTAGTGTTTGAAAAATACTGACTTAAGGTATATGGCCTTGAAAAAGCATCCAGTACTAATTTCATGGGTTTTTTCCAGACAAAAGCTAATTATTAACCTGATATTTAAGCGGTATAATTTTTATACCTTTATTTGAGTTTTTCCTTCTTTTATTGAAATATTGTTGATTTGTAATATTAGTTTCAGATGTACAGTATAGTGATTAAATAATTTTATAGATTATACTTCATTGAGTTATTGTAAAAACTACTGGTTACATTCTCTGTGCTGTATAATATATTCTTGTAGTTTATTTATTTTATACAAAGCAGCTTGTAGCTCATTCCTCTACTCCTATCTTGCCCCGAGCCCAATTAGTAATCAATATTTTGTTCTCTACATCTGTGAATCTTTTTTTATCGTATTCATTCATTTGTTGTGTTTTAGATTCAACATATAAGTGAAATCATACAATATTTGTCTTTCTGATTTATTTCACTAAGCACAGTACCCTCTAGGTCCATACATGTTGTTGGAAATGGCAGAATTTCATTCTTTTTTGTGGCTGAGTAGTAGTCTTTTGTATATATACACTGCATCTTTTTTATGGGCTTCCCTTGTGGCTCAGCTGGTAAAGAATCTGCCTGCAATGTGGGAGACCTGGGTTCAATCCCTGGGTTGTGAAGATCCCCTGGAGAAGGAAAATGGCTACCCACTCCAGTGTTCTGGCCTAGAGAATTCCATGGACTTTATAGTCCATGGGGTCTCAAAGAGTTGGACATGATTAAGCGACTTTCACTTCACTTCACTTCACATCTTTTCCATACATACATATGTGGTTGGATGCTTAGGTTGCTTCCATATTTTGGCAGTTGTAAATAACGCTGCTGTGATTATTGGGGTGCATGTATCTTTTAGACTTAGTGTTATTTTTTTCCTTCAGGTATATACTCAGGAGTGAAATTGCAGGATCATAATGTACTTTTAGTTTTTTGAGGAATTTCTATACTATTTTCCATAGTATATTGTCACAATATATTTCCATAGTCAATTATTGGCTGCATCAATTGACATTTCTGCCAACAGTGTGTTAGGTTTCATGTCTCTTCACATCCTTGCCGGTTTGTTATTTGCACTCATATGATAGCCATTCTTAAGTTGATAACTTGTGTTTTGATTTGCATTGCTCTTAATGATTAAGGGCAGTTGAGCATCTTTTCACGTGCCTCATAGCCATCTATATATTTTCTTTGGAAAAATGTCTGTTCGGTCTTTGGCTCACTTTTTAACCAGGTGAGTTGTTTTTGATATTCAGTTGTATGAGCTCTTTCTGTATTTTTTATATTACCCCCTTATTGGTCTTATTATTTCAAATATTTTCTCCTATTTTTCTCCCATTTTGTTCTATTAATGATTTCCTTTGCCATGCAAAATATTTTAAGTTTATTTAGGTCTCATTTATTTTTGCTTTTATTACCTTTGCCTTAGGAGATACTGCAAAAAAAATATTGCTATGATTTATCTTACAGTGTTATGCCCATAATTTCTAGATGTTTTATGGTTTCCAGTCTTATATTTAGATCTTTAATCCATTTCGAGGTTATTTTTGTAAATGGTGTGAGAAAATACTCTAATAATTTCATTCTGTTACATGTAGCTGTTTGTTTTCAAAGTACCACTTACTGAAGAGACTGTCGTTTCTCCATTGTATGTTCTTGCCTTCTTTGTCATTAATTGGCCATAACTGTCTGAATTTATTTCTAGGCTCTATTCTATTTAACTGATCTATGTGCCTGTTTTTTTGTGCCAGTACTGTATGGACAATGTGCTTCCCTGATGTCTCAGAGGTAAAGAATCCACCTGCCAATGCAGGAGATGTGGGTTCAGTCCCTGGGTCAGGAAGATCCCCTGGAGAAGGAGATGGCAACCCACTCCAGTGTTATTGCCTGGAATATCCCATGGTCTGAGGAGCCTGGTGGGCTACAGTCTTACGGGGTTGCAAAAGACTCAGACATGACTTAGCGACTGAAAAACAGCAATTATACATACTGTTTTGTGTCAGTACCATACATACTATACCTGAAGATTTGTAGTATAGTCTGAAGTCAGAGAGTATGATACTTTCAGCTTTGTTCTTTTTTTCTCAAGATTGCTTTGATCCTTTAGGAGCTTTCATGGTTTCATATAAATTCTAGGATTATTTGTAGTAGTTCTCTGAAAAATGTCATGGGGTATTTTGACAGAATTGGCATTAAGTGTGTAGATTGCTTTGGGTAGGATGTACATTTTTAACAATACTATTTTTTTCAACCCATGGATACAATATATCTTTCCATTTCTTTGTACCTTTAATTTCTTTCAGTGTTTTATATTAATAGTTTTCAGAATATAGATCTTTCACCTCCTTAGCTAAGTTTATGCCTAGGTATTTTTTAAAACTTATTTATTTTTTATTGGAGGATAGTTGCTTTATAGTATCATGTTGGTTTCTGTCATGCACCAACATGAATCAGCCATGGGTATCCATATGCCCCTTCCGTCCTGAACTTCCCTCCTACTGCTACCCTATCTTATCTGTCTAGGTTGTCACAGAGCCCCAGGCTGCGCTCCCTGTGTTAGATAGCAACTTCCCATTAGCTATCTGTTTTACATATGGTAGTGTGTATATTTCAAGGCTGCTTTCTCAATTTACCCGACATTTTCCTTCCTCCATTGTGTCCAGAAGTCTGTTTCTATGTCTGAGTCTCTATTCCTGCCCTGCACATAGGCTCATCAGTACCATTTTTATAGTTTCATATACATGTGTTAATATACAGTATTTGTTTTTCTCTTTCTGACTTACTTCACTCTGTATAACCTGCTGTACATTCATCTGCCTCACTAGAACTGACTCAAATTCGTTCCTTTTTAAGGCTGAATAATATATTCCAGTGTGTATATGCACCACAGCTTATTTATCCATTCATCAGCAGATTTACAGGTTGCTTCCATGTCCTGGCTATTGTAAATAGTGCTGCAGTGAACACTGGGGTGCATGTATCTTTTTCAGTTATGGTTTTCTAAGGTATATGCCCAGCAGTGGGATTGCTGGTCATATGGTAGTTCTATTCCTTATGCCTAGGTATTTTTTTTTAACCTTTAAATATATATGTTTTACTGAAGTAGAGTTGACTTACAATGTTTCAGGTGCCCAGCAAGGTGATTTGATTATACAAAAAAGCAACATTATTTTTTGAAATTATTTTCTATCATAGGTTATTATAAGATATTGACTATAGTTCCTATGGTATACAGTAAATCTTTGTTACTTGTTACATATCTACCTATTAATTAGAAATCTAGCATTCTATTCATACTAAGTCAAACAAGTGGAATCAAATGTCATTTTTTTTTTAGTAAGGCAAAAATTTGTTAAGTTTTCTAAAATATATATTATGCATATTTGTATTTATATAAAAGCTTTTCTACTACACTTGATAAATGCTTGAGAAAGAATAAAAAAAGAGAGAAATTGGAGAAATTTTTCCAATTGGAGAAACTGGAGAACATAAACTAAGTGAAATGGGAGCACTGAATATGAAATAGAAAAAGTGAAAAAACTAGATAAAAGACTATCATAGAATCCAGTTGTTTTTAAGCATGACTGCTCATTAGAAACATATCTGGAACTCTGGACAAAATAGCAATACCTGAGCATTTGCATTTTTCAAAAACTTTCAAGATAATTGTGATATGCATCTCGATTTTAAAAAGTGATTGCAGGTTTTTCTGTTAGATTCTAGTTTTGGTGATATTGAGCTCTGTTATTTTTCTGTTGACCAGTCATGATACAATGGTATTAAGTGAATAACAGTTAAACGATCACAGTAGTAAAAGATGTTTATCAGCTTTCACAATCAATATCCAGAGGGAAAAAAAAAGATAATTGCAATTGCATGCCTTAATGGCAACATGATAAACTTAACAATATAAAATAATTACATACAATTTGGAGGAGTTAAGTAAAGTGATGTGAAAAGTGGAAATTCATACATGCACATGTTTTCATCTACCCAGCCGGTCTATGTCTTTTGGTTTCTGTATATAGTCTATTTCCGTTTAAGGTAATGATTGATATGTATGGTCCTGTTACCATTTTCTTAATTGTTTTAGGTTTATTTTCTGTAGGGTCTTTCCTTCTCTTGTTTCCTGCCTAGAGAAGTTCCTTTAGCATTTGTTGTAAAGTTTGTTTGGTGGTGTTGAATTCTCTTAACTTTTGCTTGTCTGGAAAGCTTTTGATTTTTCCATCAAATCTGAAGGTGAGTCTTGCTGGTAGAGTATTCTTGGTTATAGGTTCTTTCCTTTCATCACTTTAAATATATCATGCCATTCCCTTCTGGCTTGTAGTTTCTGTTGAGAAATCAACTGATAGCCTGATGGGAGTTCCCTTGTATGTTATTTGTCATTTTTCCCTTGTCACTTTTAATGTTTTATATCTGTCTTTAATTTCTGTCAGTTTGATACTATGTGCCTTCGTGTGTTCCTCCTTGGGTTTATCCTTCCTGGGACTCTCTGTGTTTCTTGGACTTGGTTGACTAAGTTTTCAGCTATTATCTCATCAGATGTTTTCTCAGGTCCTTTCTCTTCTCCTTCTGAGACCCATATAATGTGAATGTTGGTGCATTTTATGTTGTCCCAAAGGTCTCTTAGGCTGTCTTCACTTCTTTTCATTCTTTTTTCTATATTCTGTTCTGTGGCAGTGATTTCCACCATTCTGTGCCCCAGGTCTTTTATGCATTCTTCTGCCTCCATTATTCTGCTATTGATTCCTTTTAGTGTATTATTCATCTCTGTTCTTTAGTTCTTCTAGGTGTTTGGTAACATTTATTGCAACTTCTCAATCTTTGCCTCCATTTTTTCCTTGAGATCTTGGGTTATCTTCACTGTCATTATTCTGAATTCTTTTTCTGGAAGATTGCCTATCTCCACTTCATCTAGTTGTTTTTCTCTGGTTTTATCTTGTCCCTTATCTGGGACATAACTTCCTGCTTTTTCATCGTGATTAACTTTCTGTAATAATGGTTTTTGTGTTAGCCTCTGTGACACTGCTGCTTCTTGCTGCTTCTGTCTGCCCTCTGATGGCTAAGGCTAAGAGGCTTGTGTAAGCTTCTTGATGGGAAGCTGGTGATGGGAAAAATTGGGTCTTGCTCTGGTGGGCAGGGCCTTGATCAGTAGAGCTTTAATCCAATTATCTGCAGATCGGTGGAGTTGCAGTCCCTCCCTGGCACTTGTTTGGCCTAGTCAACCTAGCCCTGGGGTCTGCAGGCTCTCTGGTAGGGTTAATGGCAAACTCCAGAAGGGTTTGTAGCAAGGGGGACTTTCTCATGCACCTGTCCCTGTGGTAAGCCCCTGCCGACCCATGCCTCCATAGGAGGCCTCCAACACCATCAGGTTGTTTTGGTTCAGTTTCCTGTGGGGTTGGTACTCCTGTGCATGCAGAATTTTGTTTGTGCCCTCAAAAACTGGAGTCTGTTTCCCCCAGTCCTCTGGAAGTCCTATAATCAAATCCCTTGGCCCTTAAGGTCAGATTCCCTGGGAATTCCCAGTCCCTTTGTCAGATCCCCAGGCTGGGAAATCTGATGTGGGGTCCAGAACATCCACAGCAGTGTGAGCATTTCTTCACTATTATTGTTTTCCAGTCTGTGAGTCACCCATCTGGCCGGTATGGGATTTGACTTTATTGTGATTGCACCCCTCCTACCATCTAGCTGCAGCTTCTTCTTTGTCTTTGGACTTAGGCTGTCTTTTTTTGGTGGGTTCCAGCATCCTCCTGTTGATGGTTGTTCAATAGCTAGTTGCAATTTTGGTGCTCTTACAGGAGGAGATGAGTGCATGTTCTGCTCTACCATCTTGAACCAGAAGCCAGTCCTTGGTGTTTCTGATGCAATTTTAAATAGGACTGTTTTCTTATTTTCTTTTTCTGATAGTTCATTATTAGTTATTATTATTAGTTGTTTCATTATTACCAACAGATTTCTGTATATTAATCTTGTATCCTTCAAGTTTAATGTATTCATCTATTACTCCTGGTAGTTTCTTGGTGAAGATGTTAGGGTTTTCTTTGTACAATATCAGGTCATCTTATTGTTGTTTGATTGCTGTGGTTAGCATTTCCAATACTATGTTAAATAAAAGTGGCAAGATTTGGAATCCTTGTGTAATTCCTTTGAGCATGATATTAGCTGTGGATTTGTCATCAGTGGTCTTTATTATCTTAATATAAATCCCCTCTATACCAGCTTTGGTGAGAGTTTTTATCATGAATGGTTGTTCAGTTTTGTCAAAATGCTTTTTCTGTGTCTGTTGTCATGTGATTTTTATCCTTTTGTTAATGTGGTATATCACATAGATTGATTTACAGGTGTTGAACCATCCTTGCATCCCTGGAATAAATCCCACTTCATCACGGTGTATTATCCTTTTTCATATATTGTTGAATTTGGTTTGCTAGTGTTTTGTTGAGGATTTTTGTATCTATATTCATCAGAGATATTAGCTTATAATTTTATTTTATAATATCTGGCTAACAGAGGCCTTGTAGAATGAATTTGGGAGTGTTCCCTCTTCTTCAGTATTTTGGAATAGTTTGAGAGCATAGGTATTATTTCTTCTTTATATGTTTGGTAGAATTCGCCTGTGAGGTTCTTTGGTCCTGGAAGTTTTTGGGAGTTTTTTTTATTATAAATTCAGTTTCATTACTAGTGATCAGTCTGTTTAGATTGTTTTTTTCCTGGTTCAGTTTTGGGAGATTATATGTTTCTAGAAATTTATCCTTGTAGAATGTCTGATTTGTTGGTATGTAACTGTTTACAATATTTTCTTATGTGTGGCTTTTTTTTTTTTTTTTGTATCTCTATTTTCTTATGTGTGTGTTTGTTTTATCTCTTATGTTTCTCTTCTTTCATTTTCTAGTTTTATTTATTTGAAATCTCTTTATATTGATGAACCTGGCTGAAGGCTTATCAATTTTGTCTATGTTTTTAAGAAAACAATTTTCTGTTTCATTGATCTTTTTATTGTTTTCTTGGGATTCTTTATTTCCTCTCTGAGTGTTGTTATTGCATTCGTTCTGCTGATTTGGGTTTTGCTTGTTCTTCTTTTTCTAATTCCTTTAGATGGTAGTTTGGATTGTTCGTTGAAGATTTTTTTATTTCTTGAGATAGGCCTGTATTAGTGTAAACTGCTTTTGCTGTATTGGGTAGATTTTGGAGAATTGTTTTTTTATTTTCATTTGCCTCGAGGTGTTTTTTTATTTCTTTTTTAGTTTCTTCATTGATCTGTTGAATTTTTAGTAACATATGGTTTAGTCTTCATGTGGTTTGCATTTTCCCCATTTTCTTTCTATAATGGATTTCTAGTTTCATACTGTTGTGGTCAGGAAAAATGTTTGATATAATTTCTGTTATCTTAAATTTTTTTCTTATTTCTTTCTCTTAAATCTTTGAGTCATCAGCTTGCAGTTTTTAAAAAGCTTATCAATATTGGTGAATTTTTGTATAACCATTTTAGTACTCAAGATGGGAGAAAAAAGCAACATTTTCAGCATATTATGCTTTGTTTCAAAAAAGATAAAACATAACTGAAACGCAAAAAAAGATTTGTGCAGTGTGTGGGAAAGGTGTTGTGACTGATTAAACATGTCAAAAGTGGTTTGTAAAGTTTTGTGCTGGAGATTTCTCACTAAACAATGTTCTACAGTTGGGTAGGCCAGTTGAGATTGGCAACAATCAAATTGAGACATTAACTGAGAACAATCAATGTTATTCAATGCAGGAGATAGCCATCATACAAAGAATATCCAGATCAGCATTGAATACCATTTGCACCAGCTTGTTATTTTGATGTTTGCATTCCAAAGCAAAGTAAAAAACCTTCTTGACCATATTTCCACATATGAAAATGTTCCGTTTTTAAAACGATTTGTGACAGATGATGAAAAGTGGATGTTGTACAGTAATGTGGAACAGAAGAGACCGTGGGGCAAATGAAATAAACCACCACCAACCCCACCAAAGGCCAGTCTTCAGCCAAAGAATATGTTGTGTATATGTTGTCCAGAATCAGTCAACAGAGAATACATAGTCTTCCATCAGAATAACACAGTTCAGTTCAGTTCAGTTGCTCAGTTGTGTCCGACTCTTTGCGACCCCATGAATCGCAGCATTCCAGGCCTCCCTGTCCATCACCAATTCCCGGAATTTACCCAAACTCATATCCATAGAGTTGGTGATGCCATCCAGCCATCTCATCCTCTGTTGTCCCCTTCTCCTCCTGCCTCCAACACCTCCCAGCATCAGGGTCTTTTCCAGTGAGTCAGCTCTTCACATGAGGTGGCCAAAGTGTTGGAGTTTCAATTTCAACATCAGTCCTTCCAATGAACACCCAGGACTGATCTCCTTTAGGATGAACTGCTTGGATCTCCTTGCAGTCCATGGGACTCTCAAGAGTCTTCTCCAATACCACAGTTCAAATGCATCAATTCTTCGGCACTTAGCTTTCTTCACAGTCCAACGCTCACATCCGTACATGACCACTGGACAAACCAGAGCCTTGACTAGACGGACCTTTGTTGGCAAAGTAATGCTCTGCTTTTCAATATGCTATCTAGGTTGGTCATAACTTTCCTTCTGAGGAGTAAGCATCTTTTAATTTCATGGCTGCATTCACCATCTGCAGTGATTTTGGAGCCCAAAGAAATAAAGTCTGACACTGTTTCCACTGTTTCCCCATCTGTTTCCCATGAGGTGATGGGACCAGATGCCATGATCTTAGTTTTCTGAATGTTAAGCTTTAAGCCAACTTTTTCACTCTCCTCTTTCACTTTCATCAAGAGGCTTTTAGTTCTTCTTCACTTTCTGCCGTAAGGGTGGTGTCATCTGCATATCTGAGGTTATTGATATTTCTCCCAGCAATCGTGATTCAGGCTTGTGCTTCTTCCAGCTCAGCATTTCTCATGATGTACTCTGCATATAAGTTAAATAAGCAGGGTGACAGTATATAGCCTTGATGTACTCCTTTGCCTATTTGGAACCAGTCTGTTGTTCCATGTCCAGTTCTAACTGTTGCTTCCTGACCTGCATACAGGTTTCTCAAGAGGCAGGTCAGGTGGTCTGGTACTCCCATCTCTTTCAGAATTTTCCACAGTTTGTTGTGATCCACACAGTCAAAGGCTTTGGCATAGTCAATAAAGCAGAAATAGATGTTTTTCTGGAACTCTCTTGCTTTTTTGATGATCCAGCGGATGTTGGCAATTTGATCTCTGGTTCCTCTGCCTTTTCTAAAACCAGCTTGAACTTTTGGAAGTTCACAGTTCACATATTGCTGAAGCCTGGCTTGGAGAATTTTGAGCATTACTTTACTAGCATGTGAGATGAGTGCAATTTACGGTACTTTGAGCATTATTTGGCATTGAATAACCAAGAATAACACAAGACTATATTTATTTAATCACCAGGCAAAACTGTTACAGCTTGGCTGGGAAGTTCTGATTCATCTGCCATGTTTAGCAGACACTGCACCTTCAGGTTTCCATTTGTTTTGGTCTTTACAAATTCTCTTAATGGAAAAAGTTTCAGTTCACTGGTAGACTGTAAAAGACACTTGGAATAGTTCTTTGTTCAAAGATAAGAAGTTTAAGAAAGATGAAATTATGAAGTTGCCTGAAAAATGGCACAAGGTAGTGGAACAAAACAGTGAATACATTGTTCATTTCTTGGTGAACATGAAAAATGTGTCTTTTTTTTTTTTTAACTTAAAAAAAAGAAGAAGAAGAAGGAACTTTTTGGCCAACCCAATACTGTTTCCTTATTGATTTATTTTCTAGATGATTGGTGTAAGTGGGTTCTTAAAGTTCCCTACTATTATATCATTATCAGTCTGTCCATTTATATATGTTGTGTTTGTGCTTAGTTGGTCAATCATGTTTGACTCTTTGTAACCACATGGACTGTAGCCTGCCAGGCTCTTCTTCTGTTCATGGGACTTTTAGACAGGAATATTTGAGTGGGTTGCCATTTCCCCCTCCAATTATACATGTTAATGTTTACTTTGTGTATTTAGGTGTTCCTGTATTAGGGGCATATATGTTAATGAGTGTTAAACCCTGTTTTTATATTGATTCCTTTATCGTTTGTCTTTTGTTATAGTTTTTGTGTTAAAATGTTTTTTGATATGAGTATTATTCCCCCAGCTTTCTTGTCATTATTTGCTTGAAATATCTTTCTCCATACCCTCACTTTAAGCTTATGTGGGTCTTTAGCTGCGAAGTGAGTCGCTTTTAAGCAGCATGTTGTTAGATCCTGTTTTTTATTTCAGTCAGCCACCCTATATATTTTTTTCTTTTTTTTTTTTTTCGCTGCACCTAATAACTTATGGGATCTGTTTCCCCGCCAGGGACTGAACCTGGGCTGTGGCAGTGGAAGACTGGAATCCTAACAACTAGGCCACCAAGAAACTTCTAGTGCAGTTTTCAATTTGGTAACCACCATGGGGTTTATATAGGTTGACCTATAGCTATATCTACTAGTTTTAAACTGGTAATCATTTAGGTTCAAACACATTGTAAATGATCTACATTTTTTTACTCCTTTCTCCCACGTTTTCTGTTTTTTTATGTCATATTTTACATCTTCATTTTTATCCCATATCCTGTATGTAGTTATAGTTGATTTGAAATTTTTTTGTCTTTCTCAGCATCAGGGTCTTTTCCAGTGAGTTGGCTCTTTGCATCAGTAGGCCAGAGTATTGGAGCCTGATTTTCAGGATCAGTTCCTTCTAATGAATATTCAGGATTGCCTTCCTTTAGGATTGACTAATTTGTTCTGCTAGCTGTCCAAGGGACTCTCAAGAGTCTTCTCCAGCACTACAGTTTGAAAGCATTACTTCTTCAGATCTCAGCGTTCTTTTGGTCCAACTCTCACATCCGTACATGACGACTAGCAATCCATAGCTTTGATTATATGGCCCTTTGTCAGCAAAGTGATATCTTTGCTTTTTATTATGCTGCCTAGGTTTGTCATGGCTTTTCTTCCAAGGAGCAAGCATCTTTTAATTTCATGGCTGCCATCACCTGTCACAGTGATTTAGAAGCCCAGGAAAATAAAAACCTGTCACTCTATTTTTTTCCCCATTTGCTTGCCATGAGGTGATGGAACTGGATGCCATGATTTTTGCTTTTTGAATGTTGAGTCTTAAGCCAACTTTTTCACTCTCCTTTTTCACAATCATCAGGAGGTTCTTTAGTTCCTCTTCGCTATGTGCCCTTAGGGTGCTATCATCTGCATCCAGGGGATCTTCCCAACCCAGGGATCGAACCCAGGACTCCCGCATTGCAGGCGGATTCTTTACGAGCTGAGCTACAAGGGAAGGACCATGTGCTTGTCTGAACTTGTTGATACTTCTCCCAGCAGTGTTGATTCCAGCTTGTGGTTCCTCCAGCCCGGCGTTTCTCATGACATGCTCTGCATAGAAGTTAAAGAAGCAGGGTGACAATATACAGCCTTGACGTACTCCTTTCTCAATTTGAATCAGTTCGTTTCCCCATGTCTGGTTCTAACTCTTGCTTCTTGACTTACATACAGATTTCTCAGGAGGCAGGTAAGGTGGTCTGGTATTCCCATCTCTTGAAGAATTTTCTACAGTTTGCTGTGATCCACACAGTCAAAGGGTTTAGCATAGTCAATGAAGCAGAAGTAGATGTTTTTCTGGAATTGCTTTGCTTTTTCTATGATCCAAGGGATGTTGGCAATTTGATCTCTAGTACCTCTGCCTTTCCTAAATCCATCTGGAACATCTGGAAGTTCTCAGTTCACATACTGTTGAAGCCTAGTTTGGAGGATTTTGAGCGTTACCTTGCTAGCATGTGAAATGAGTGCAGTTATGTTGCTGAGTTTTCCAAATTTGCTGGCATATTGAGTGTAGCACTTTCACAGCAGCATCTTTTAGGATTTGAAATAGCTCAGCTGTAATTTCATCACCTCCACTAGCTTTGTTCCTAGTAATGCTTCCTAAGGCCCACTTGACTTTGCACTCCAGGATGTCTGACTCTAGCTGAGTGATCACACCATCATGCTTATCTGGGTCTTTAAGAGCTTTTTTTGTACAGTGCTTTTGTGTATTTTTGCCACCTCTTCTTAATATCTTTTGCTTCTGTTAGGTCCATACCGTTTCTGTCCTTTATTGTGCCCATCTTTGCATGAAATGTTCCCTAGGTATCTCTAATTTTCTTGAAGAGATCTCTTCCCATTCTATTGTTTTCCTCTATTTCTTTGCATTGTTCACTTAAGGCTTTTTTTATCTCTCATTTTGGAACTCTGCATTCAGATAGGTATATCTTTTCTTTTCTCTCTTGCCTTTTGCTTCTCTTCTTTTCTCGGCTGTTTGTAAGACCTCCTAAGAGTATGATTTTGCCCTTTTGCATCTCTCTTTCTTTGGTATGGTTTTGATAACTGCCTCCTGTACAGTATTACAGACCTCTGTTTATAGTTTTTCAGGGACTGTCTATCAGTTGCAATCCCTTCGATCTATTTGTCAATTCTAAGTCATACCTGAATGGCCTAGTGGTTTTGCCTCCTTTCTTCAATTTAAGTCTGAATTTTGCAATAAGGAGTTTTTGATCTGAGCCATAATCAGCTCCCAGTCTTGTTTTTGCTGACTGTATAGAGCTTCTCCTTCTTTGGCTGCAAAGAATATAATCAACCCAATTTTTATATTGACCATCTGGTGGTTGTCCATGTGTAGTCATCTCTTATGTTGTTGGAAGAGGGTGTTTGCTGAGACCAGTGCATTCTTTTGTCAAAACTCTGTTAATCTTTGCTCTGCTTCATTTTGTACTCTAAGGCCAAACTTCCCTGTTAACCCCAGGTTTCTCTTCAATTCCTCCTTTTGCATTCCAGTCCCTTAATATGAAAAGGGCATCTTTTTTTGTGACATCTTTGTTTGGTGTTAATTATAGAAGGTCTTGTAGGTCTTCATAGAACCATTCAACTTCAGCTTCTTCAGCATTAGTGTTTAGGGCATAGACTTGGATTACTGTGATATTGAATGGTTTGCCTTGGAAATGAACAGAGATCATTCTGTCATCTTTGAGGTTACATCCAAGTACTGCATTTCAGATTCTTTTGTTGACTGAGGGCTACTCCCATTTCTTCTAAAAGATTTTGCCCACAGTAGTAGTTACAATGGTCCTCTGAATTAAATTCCCCCATTCCACACTGTAATATTGTAAAGTAATTAGCCTCCAACTAATAAAAATAAATGGAAAAAAAAAATTCCCCCATTCCGGTCCATTTTAGTTCACTGATTCCTACAGTGTCAGTGTTCAGTCTTGCCATCTCCTGTTTGACCACTTCCAGTTTGCCTTGATTCGTGGACCAGCTTCCTATGCAATGTTGTTCTTTACAGCATCGGACTTTGCTTCCATCACCAGTCACATCCACAACTGGGTGTTGTTTTTCCTTTGGTTTAGTCTCTTCATTCTTTCTGTAGTTATTTCTTCATTCTTCTCCAATAACATATTGGGCACCTGCTGACCTGGGGTGTTATCTTTCAGTATCCTATCTTTTTGCCTTTTCATATTGTTTATGGGGTTGTCAAGACAAGAACTTTGAGGCAGTTTACCATTGCCTTCTCCCGTGGACTGTGTTTTGTGGGAATGCTCCACATAACTTGTCCGTCTTGGGTGCCTACACAGCATGGCTAATAGTTTCTTTAGGCTACACAAAGTTGTGATCCATGTGATCAACTTGGTTAGTTTGCTGTGATTGTGGTTTTCATTCTGTCTACCCTCTCGTGTGAGCTTCCTGATGGGTGGAACTGGCCATGGGGAAAACTGGGTCTTGTTCTGGTGGGTAGGACCGTGGTCAGTAAATCTTAAATCCAATTTTCTGCTGATGGGTGGGGTTGTGTTCCCTCCCTGTAGTTTGGCCTGAGGCCAAACGGTTACAGGGGTAATGGTGAGCTTCTCCAAAAGGACTTTTGCCTGCACACTGTGCCTCCCATGGACTGATGTTGTCAGTGTCCCTGATCCTTTGGCAGGCCACTGCTGATCTATGCCTCCCCCAGAGATAATTGTTCTCCAGTTTGTGGATCAGGCTTCCCTGTGACTCAGGTGGTGTCTGTCTACAATGCCGGACATCTGAGTTCGATCCCTGGGTATGGAAGAGCCCCTGGAGAAGGAAATGGCAGTCCACTTCAGTGTTCTTGCCTGGAAAAGCCCATGGGCGGAGAAGCCTGCTGGGCTGTTGTCCACAGGGTTGCAGAGAGTTGAACATGACTGAGCAACTTCACTTTCACTTTCACTTTTGTGATTGTTCACCTGGCGGTTCTGTGGTGGGGCTGATGGTGACCTCCTCCAGGAGGACTTACCCCACACATGTCACCTCCCAGAACTGCTGCTGCCAGAGCCCCTGTCCCTGCGGCATACCACTTTTGACTCATGCCTGTGCAGGAGACCCTCATACACTCACAAGTAGGTCTGTCAGTCTCGGGGGGTTGCTGCTCCTTCCCCTGGGTCCTGGTGCACACGAGGTTTTGTTCGTGCCCTCCAAGAGTCTCTGGCAGCTTTGGGGTTTGATTTTAAATGCAGCTGCCTCCCTCACTGTCTTGTTGCTTCTCCTTTGCCCTTGGATGTGGGGTATCTTTTTTGGTGGGTTCCAACATTATCCCGTTGATGATTGTTCAGCAGGTAATTGCAATTTTGGTGTTCTTGCAGATGAGTGTACGTCATGTAAGTGGTTGATCTATAGCCTTTACCATGTGTTTGTTTTTGTGGATTTTTTTGTTTTGGTTTTGGAGTTTCTTTTCTTTTTTTTTTTTTTTTATGACTGCACCATATAGCTTGTGTGATCGTAGCTCCCCAGCCAGGGATTGAATCCGGGCCCTCGGTGGTGAAAGTGCCAAGTCCTAACCACTAGACTGCCAGGGAATCCCCTATATTTATATAGTAGGATTTTACGTTTCCCATAGATTTTTATTTTTCTCGTTGTAACCTTTCCTTTTTCTTAGAAACTGTCTTTTAGCATATCTTTTAGGGTCGTTTTTAGGAGTTTATGATGAACTCTTTCAGCTTTTGCTTGTCTGAGAAGTTCTTTATCTCTCCTTCAATTTTAAATGATAATCTTCCTGAGTAATATATCTAGGTGGTAGGTTTTTTCCTTTCAACACTTTAATATATCATGCCAATCCCTGATTGCTTACAAAGTTTCTACAGAAGAAAATCCAGTGAGCCTTATGAGAGTTCACTTGCTGCCTTTAGAATTCTCCCTTTATCTTTAACCTTTCTCATTTTAATTATGATATGTCTTGATGTACCTCTGTTTGGGTTCATTTTGTTTGGAACCCTCTATGCTTTCTGTCCTTGGATATCTCTTCTTCAGGTTTGGGAAAATTTCAGCCGTAACTTCTTCAAATATATTTTCGACCCCTTTCTCTCTCCTCCTTCTTGGACCCTATAAGCAAATGTTAATATGTTTGGTGTTGTCCTAGAGGTCCCTTAAACTCGTCCCATTTTTTAAAATTTGTTTTTCTTTTTGTTCTTCTGATTGGGTGATTTCTATTATTTTGTTTTCCATACCACTTAAAATGTGTTCTTCTGTATGACCAAGTCTGTTATTTCTTTCTGCTGTATTTTTCGCTTGTTATTGTATTCAGTTCTGATTTTTTTTTTTAGTTCCTTGTTAAAGTTCTCACTGTGTTCATCTGTTCTTTTCCCAAGTCCGATTAGCATTCTAATTAGTAATGCCTTGAATTCTTTATTTAGTAAATTATTTACCTGTGCCATTAGTTGTTTTTTTCATGGGTTTTGTCTTGTTCTTTCATGTGAAGCAAATTCTTCTGTGTTGTTATTTTGCTTAATTTTCTCTGTCTCTGTGAAACTTGGTGAAACAGGTACCTATTGCAGTCTTGTAGGGGTGTCTGTGTTGGGGCATCCCTAGTCAGTGCCAGGTGCCTTTGGTAGAAGAGCTGGATTTTATATGAACACGATTGCACCTTCCTCCATGGAGTGCTGGCAGCTTTCACCTTACTTGGGTCTAGGGATAGAGACAGATGGGCTAGAACCAGAGTCAGGTGTGAGCTGGGGCTTCTCCTCTGCCCAGTGCCCAGTACCACCCGATTGTGGATGAGATCAGGTTCCATGTTGCTGGAATACAAGGCCTGAGCTGGCTCTGTTTTCTCTGAGTGTGTGTGCTCCCCCTCCCAGCATTGGCACACTTGCCCTCGAGGGGGGCTGAAGCAAGAGGGGCACGTGTGGGCACTTGTTATGGATCGGGGTGCATGCCCTGGTGGTTCTGGCACCATTTTAGAGTACCAGACTGCTGTGAGCACCCACCGTGGTTGCCTTTCCCTGAAAAGGTGCTGCATCGGGCCTGAACCGGCTCCACCCTCTGCAGCTACATCCTCTACAGCCAGGGCAGCCCTTGCCCTCGTGTGGAGCTCTGCTGCGGAGCGGGCGGGGCCAGGGCAGATGCTCTGTGTGGGCTGGGCGCGCACCACGGATGCCCTGTTACCAGTCAGAGTTCCGGCCTGTCCCAGTCCACCTCCTTTGCAAGCGCCAGCAACGATTGCCCCTGACCTGTTTGGACGCTGCCCCAGATCCAAGCCACCCCGGTCCCCTGCAACTGTGCACGTCCGTTGGCTAAGGCAGCCCTTGTTATAGTGTGGAGCTGTGCCACAGAATGAGCCCAAGCCAGAGTGGCTGCTCAGCTCGTCCAAGGTGTGTGCTGGGTGATTGTGGGAAACGGGCCAGAGACCTGCTTCCTCTGTCCTATTTCAGGAGTAAGCTCACTCTTCATGAGTGGAGGCTAGGTTTCTTAGAGCCCTGTCAGTCCCACTGGTTTTCAGACGACCTAGAGGGACACCTTCCCGGTGTTGGACACCAGGGATAGGGAGCCCAGTAAGTGGTTCAAACCGATGATTCCCCAGGAAGGCCCTCTGGGCCTGTGTACTCTTTCCTCTTCTGTGCCTGCTCTCAGAAGGCGAGGGCAACTGCACAGACTTGCTTCCCTTCTCATGCTGTTCAGTTTCATGTGCATCTTTCTTACACCTTTGGTTGTGTAAGAGTCTTTTATTTTTTTTTTTATTTTTATTTATTTATTTTTTTTGTGTAAGAGTCTTAATGCCAGTCTCCAGTTTGTTTTCAGTGAGAATTGCTCCACACGTAGATGTATTTTTGATGTGTTAGTAGGGGGAAGTGAGCTCTGTATTTTACTCTACCATCTTGACCCCACCCCTCAAGTTTTTGGTTAAATAAGTTCACAATTTTAAAGAAAAGCTTTCGTTTAATTATTCTAGTTTTGCATATTTCAGAAGATGAGATAAACCAGGGAATTAAATATTATTTCAGATAAGAATTTTTTTATTTGAAGTATAGTTGATTTATATTGTATTAGTTTCTGGTGTATAGCAAAGTGATCAAGTTATATACATATATATTCTTTTTCATATCTTTTCTATTATAGGTTATTATAAATAAGATACTGAATATATAGCTCCTTGTGTTGTACAGTAGGACCTTGTATTATATATAATAGTTTGTATCTGCTCATCCCAAATTCCTAATTTTCTCTCCGTCTTGCTATTTTCCTTTTGATAACCATAAATTTGTTTTCTGTGTCCGTGAGTCTATTTCTGTTTTGTTAATTTCATTTGTGTCATTTTTTAAATTCCACATACGAGTAATATCATACATTGTCTTTCTCTGACTTATTTCACTTGGTAGGATAATCTCTAGGTCTATCCATGTTATTGCAAGTGGCATTATTTTATTTTTTCTGGCTCAGTCTTGTGTGTGTGTGTGTACTACATCTTCTTTTTATTTTATTTTTTTAAGTTATATTGGTATGTAAGTGCTTCACAATGTTTTGTTAATTTCTGCTCTGTGACAAAGTGAGTCAGCTATGTGTATGCACACCCCCTCCATCTCGGACTTCCCTTATCGCCCGCTTTCTGTCTGCTCGCGTGTCAGTGGGCATTCAGGTCGCTTCCATGTCTTGACTTTTGTGACTAGTGCTGCTTTGAACACTGGGGTACATGCATCTTTTGAATTAGAGTTTTCTCTGGATATATGCCCAGAAGCAGAGTAGCTAGATCATATGGTAGCTTTTGTTAAGAAACCTCCATACTGTTTTCCATAGTGGCTGTACCAATTACCATTCCCACCAACAGTGTAAGAGGATTCTCTTTTCTGTACACCCTCTCCAGAATTCATTATTTGTAGACTTTTTAAAATTTTTTTTTATTAGTTGGAGGCTGATTACTTCACAACATTTCAGTGGGTTTTGTCATACATTGACATGAATCAGCCATAGAGTTACACGCATTCCCCATCCCGATCCCCCCTCCCACCTCCCTCTCCACCCGACTCCTCTGGGTCTTCCCAGCCCACCAGACCCGAGCACTTGTCTCATGCATCCCACCTGGGCTGGTGATCTGCTTCACCATAGATAATATACATGCTGTTCTTTGAGATGGATGAAACTGGAGCCCATTATACAGAAAGATAAAGCCAGAAAGATAAAGAACATTACAACATACTAACACATATTTGTAGACTTTTTAATGATGGCCATTCTGTCCAGTGAGAGGTGATAACTCATTGTAATTACGATATACATTTCTCCGATAATTAATGGTGTTGCACATCAGATAAGAATTTTTAATTGGATAATTAAGGTTGTACATATGCTGTGTGGCCTTATATCACATGTATGTTTTATACTGCAGAATAAGCGTCATTCCCAGGTAGTTAGAATATCAGCAGATTTCTTAAGATACTTCACTCTTATCAGTAGTAAGCCCATGTTTTTCTGTAGCGGTAGAAATAAGATTATTCCTGTTTAGATCACATGTGCTAAGTTGCTTCAGTCATATCTGACTCTTTGAAACCCCATGGATTGTAGCCCGCCAGGCTCCTCTGTCCATGGAATTCTACAGTCAAGACTATTGGAGTGGGTAAGCCATGCCCTCCTCCCGGGGATCTCCCTGACCCAAGGATCAAACCCACAGCTTTTAAGTCTGCTGCATTGTCAGGCAGGTTCTTTACCACTAGTGCCACGTGAGAAGCCCACATAAAAGAGATCATACTTAATGGGTCAGACCTGTTACAAATAGGAGAGCCTAGCAAGAGGTCAGAATAGCTCGCACAGTTGAGCCTTCTTTGGGTTCCCAGAGTTTGAAGAGAAATGGCCTTCAGTAATAAAAGGAGTTAATTACTGATTGTATGTGGATTTGAAGATCTGTGACGTTCCTTCCACATATAAATATGCTTTCTTCTTATCTGCCAACAGGTACCACTGTAACTGCTTTACGATTATTTAAGAATCTACCTGTAAGAAAGCAATTTTACTCAACTGCTAAAAAATGTAAAGATGAAATAAAAAAGATCCAAGATCTCCTTATAAGCTATGGTATACTTAAACCTGATGTAAGGATTGTTTTTATACATAACAAGGTAAGCATTATTGTACTTTCTACAGAATTTTTTGATATATGACAGTAATGGGACACTGCATTTTATCTAAATCAGAAGTGTAAGAGTCTTTCAAAATTTGTCCACATTTGTTTAGTTTTTTCTTTATTGTATAAAGAGCATCTTTGTTACCTCACATCTATATGAAATCTGATTGAACCTTTTATTTCTTAATTTCTAAGATTAAGTTATTCCGCCAAGAGACTTTTTCATCCAAGAAATGTTTGAGTGCTTCCTAAATATGATGACTGAGACTTGTTCTTTTCCTTTAAGAAGTTCACTGTTTAAAAAAAACAAAAAAGAAGAAGTTCACTGTTTAGTGATATTTTCTACCATTTATTTTAAATGGTTTCTTCTTTGGAGAAGTTTTTTGTTTGCTTTTTAAAGGAAACTCTACTCATTTCTTTCCATTTTTTCAAAGCAGGGCTGATAAGGAATTCCTCTTGTTACTTGATAAATCTTAGGGGGAAGGAAGGTTTACTTACATATCTTCTGAATGTTCTGTTTCATAAAATTCCACATGTGCACCTCAAAATATTTACTGTAAGGAGAGTAGAACCACACTGCAGAAGTTTGTAAACCTGGTGGGGAGTAGAGATGTAACATTTATTGAGGGTGTGCACAAAGCCAGTACCTATGCTAGGCATGTGAAGCTTCTGTCACCCACAGCAGCAGCCGAGTGAAGTAGACATTTGTCAGCTCGCAGTGGTCCTCTGCGCTGAACCTAGAGGGGCTGGCTCAGCATTGCAGAGCTGGCAAATAATTGAGATGGGTTTTGAAACTTTACATGCCTACTGAGTGTAGATTCTTCAGTCTACTGTTTTGTCTTCCTGTTTTAATACTATATCACATTGTGTAGTTCTTTTCTAGGTTTCAGAACACTTGAAATAACCTTGTAGGTTAGACAGCCTTACCTCTGTTCATATAGGGAACTTGAAGCTCAGAATGATCTAAGGAATTGTTTTTTGTTTTGTTAATGAATTTCCTTCTTAAACATCACCTAGCGGTTCCCTTATTTTATCTATTGATTCATGGCTGTGGTGGGTCTTTGTTGTTGCATGGGCTTTTCTCCAGCTACAGCGAGCAAGGGCTGCTGGCTAGTTACGGCGCATGGGCTTCTCTTTTCAGTGGCTTATCTTGTGGCAGAGCATGGGCTCCAGGGCCTGGGGGCTTCACTGGGTGTGGCATGTGAGCTCAGTAGTGTCGGCTCCCAAGCTGTAGAATGCAGGCTCAATAGGTTTAGCACATGGGCTTACTTGATCTTTGACATGTGGAATCGTCCTGGATCAGGCATCGAACCTGTGTCTCCTACATTGGCAGGCCGATGAGGGAAACCCCGTTTTCTCTTTTACAGTAAGTAATTCTGCTGAGATCCAAACCCTTTTTCATCCAGTTTTCTTTCCACTCCATGTCTTTTTGCTTGCTATTAAGAAGATCCCATGTTTTTTAATTTAATTATTTTTGGCTGCTCCCGGTCGTCGTTGCTGCGAGCAGACTTTCTCTAGTTGCAGTACGTGGGCTTCTCATTGCAGTGCCTTCTCTTGGCGGCATGTGGGTCTAGAGTGCGTAAGCTGAGTGGTTGTGATGTGTGGGGTCTAGAGTGCATCGGCTTAGTGGTTGCAGTGTGTGGGGTCTGGAGTGCATCGTCTGAGTGGTTGCGGCGTGTGGGGTCTGGAGTGCGTGAGCCGAGTGGCTGCGGCGTGTGGGGTCTGGAGTGCGTGAGCCGAGTGGCTGCGGCGTGTGGGGTCTGGAGTGCATCGACTGAGTGGCTGTGGCGTGTGGGGTCTGGTGTGCGTGGGCCGAGTGGTTGCGGCGTGTGGGGTCTGGAGTGCGTGGGCCGAGTGGCTGCGGCGTGTGGGGTCTGGAGAGCGTGAGCCGAGTGGTTGCGGCGTGTGGGGTCTGGAGTGCGTGGGCCGAGTGGCTGCGGCGTGTGGGGTCTGGAGAGCGTGAGCCGAGTGACTGCGGCGTGTGGGGTCTGGAGTGCATCGGCTGAGTTGCTGCGGCGTGTGGGGTCTGGAATGCAGTGAATCGAGTTGCTGCGGTGTGTGGGATCTGGAGTGCGTGAACCGAGTGACTGTGGCATGTGGGGTCTGGAGTGCATGAGCTGAGTGGATGCAGCTTGTGGGCTCAGGAGTTCTGCCATATGTGCTTAATTGCCCCGCAGCATGTGGAATCTTTCCAGACCAGGGATCGAACCTAGCCCCCTGCCTTGGCAGGCAGCTTCTTAACCACTGGACCACCAGGGAAGTCCAGGAGGATTCTCTCATTAAACCAAGTTACAGTGGAATATTTATGATCAGAATTTTTAGTCATCTTAAAAAAATAAAAAAGAAAGAAAAGCAGTAAGAATAGTCAGCCACCTGTTACTGCTGGCATAGAGCTCAACCAAATGATACCTTGAAATCTCTTCCAGCTCTATCATGCTAGAATTCCTCAGGATGTTGATGGATGGAGGCTCATCCTGCTAATATAAATAACCCTATGACCTCTTGATCCAAAGAACATTTTGTTATTAAAAGTTGAATGTACCCAAGTTAAGAAAATATCAAAGGCAAAAGAAAATGATCAGGAGAGGAAAACAGATGGAGAAAGGTAAAACATGAAGACAGGAGCTACATTTTTATAGAAGAATAGTGACTGCAACCAAAGAGAGAAGTTTTGAGGAAGAGAAAGCAGAAGGATAAAATAAGATTATTCTCTAATGTAATGGAGATGAGTATTTGAAGTCAAATATATATCTTCTGAACTTTGGATAAGTTTATTATATTATTTTCCCAACCTCTGTAAGATCATCAGTGTAGGCATTTTCTTTTGAAAATGGAAAGTAGTATTTTTCAATACACTGTATTTTAGTTTTTCAAGTACACCATTTCTGAGGTTATATTGAGCAAACACAGGTCTCTCAGTGGCCTTCAGTAATTTCAGATGCAATGCAAATCTTGGAGAGTATTGCACCATTAAAGTAATCTAAGGCTATCAAAAGTCTTACAGTAAAATTATAAATCAGTTTGTGGACAGGAAGAGCCACATGAAAAGCTTAAAGGAGGGTAAAAACCTTCAAGTGGAAAATAGCACATGAAATAGTTTTATAGTAATTGTGGACACAGTGTGTTTAGTCCCTGTTTAATCAAAAGTTTCATCAAGCATCTTTTTTTAATGCACATGCTGAATTAACTGGCTGTGCCTTCCCTTGGGGAATTTGACATTTCTGAAAGTGCAAGTACTGTAAATAAAATGTCCTGGCATCAGTTTTTAGTGTTGAGTGTTTAAATAGAGCTAGATTATGAGATCTGAAGATAGTGCTGTATTTAAAAGTTTCTTATGACTTTAAAATAAAGTGTGCCTACTAATATAGCCCAAATAAAGTCTTGTAGTAAAATTAAGCATTACCTACTGTTACACAAGGAAATCATGGACTCAGTTATATTTCTAAGCTTTTTTCCTTTTATTATAAATTATTTTTTCACTTATTTAATATGCTGTTGTGCCTTAAATGTTAAAATATATTAAGTTCCAAAAATAGCATCAACACATTGTCATAAATCTCTTTGAACATTGAGTTCTGCTCTACTCTTATAAACATGCTTATGTTTGTCATACTTTATGTGGTTTTCTGAGAAATTTTTTTTACTTTAGCTTAAAATTTAAACATGGCGATATTGGTTTCTTTATTTGAAAATTTTCTCTACATTGCAAACAATCATATTGCACATAATATGAGAAGTACTATTGCTATTTTGACATCTTGGATTAGTGTTCCTTCTTTTTATGAAGGTTTATAACCTGCCAAGACATTCTTTGAATACTGATAATGTTGATGTTCTTGCCAGTATGGTTATGTTAGAAAGAGGTATTTTTCTTCTTTCATCACCATGTTCCTTGAAAGCATATTGAATAATGAGACAGCCAAAGGGAAATAATTTACAAGTGGATTCAGTGACTTTATTTAAAGTAGATTTTATTTGGAGAAATGCTAGAGCCATTCCTTAGATAAGCACTACAGTCTTCAGCCTTAGTTTTGTAACTGAATCCTTGTGCGGTCCTGCTATATCTATTTTTTCATTTATAAAATAGTTATTTCACAGAATTATGAGTTTTTCTCAGTTTGGTAAGATCTCAAACCCACTTAATATTAGCTGTTTCATATGTTCATGAGTAATTTTATAGAGCACTAGTTCAAACATAATGGTAAATATGTGATTTCAAATAATGGATACTTTAATACTTCATACTTGTTGATTTTGGGGAATATTTTCCTTTGCCTAAAGTATCATTTGTGTTTTTAAAAATTATTTTGTATTTAATTCTGTCTTGATAATTAGAGGCCCATTGGTATTGCAAAAGCTGAATTGGATATTGTGGATATAAGGCCTTACCTGTTACATGAGGGAAATTAATCAATGGCTTTTTACCTATCTCTCCTTTATATGACATGACTGTTAAGGCTTATTGAGATCAGTTTATTTATTTTTGAAGTCTGGAAGAATGATGACTAAGAATGAGAAAGAAGGGACACATTTATTGGGTAATAAACTGAAGATAAATAAATGGTAGTTTATAATCTGTATCCCATACATTTGTGGTATTCCCTTTGTTCATTTTATTCTACTTTGCATCTTTTAGCCTTTTACTCATATTTTTTGAACGTCCCGATTTTGTTTCACCTGTGATGTGAGAAATCAAGGAAAAGTCTTTTGCCCATTACTGGACCAGTGTTAAAGGCCACCTCCCTCTCCCATCCCCTCCAATGTTGTGGAGGCAGTTTTATCAAAGAGAAATTTCAGTTCACGATTATGGTTTGAATGCTCCTTTCTTCTGAAGAATATATCCCTCCAGTTCCAACCTTGAAAGTTTGGGTGGAATTGTTTTTATTTCTTTTTTAGTTAGTGAAAGTGAATGTTCCTTCAGATATGTTTTAAGGTTAACTTGGGGCTAATAATCAATTATGATTGGTTGTTTGTCTTTTGGTTTGTTTTTACTTGCAAATTAAGGATAAAATTTTTAATGGTTCTCATGTTTTCTTCTTTGTTATATTAAATTCTTTTACTTTTCACCTGACTTCTGAGAAATACTATATAGAAAAGATGAGAGACATATATAAGCAAATTTAAGTTTAGTTGATTTCTAATTTTGATGTTTGCTGACACTGTTTTTAAGACATCTTTAGTCTTCCCCTGTCCCTTAGCAAGACTTATTCTGTAACTTTTTCCATAGCATTTTCTCTATTCCTACTATATGATTTTTGCTTTATTGGAAATGATTTGCATTCTCTGTCCCTGTCCCAACAGCCTTCTGTGAAAGGGAGGGCTGCATTTTACTTATATCTGTTTTCCTTTTAATTCTCACTTAGTATTACAATATCCTGAATATGGATCATAAAAAAGAATGAAATAATGCCATAGAGGTTATCATACTAAGTGAAGTAAGCCAGAAAGAGAAGGACAAATACTATATGATGCAGCTTATATGTGGCATATAAAATATGACACAGATGAACTTCTCTATGAAACAGAAACAGACTCACAGATAGAGAAAACAAATTTGTGGTTGCCAAGTGGGAGTGGGGTGTGGGGGAGGGATAGATTGGCAGTTTGGTAATCATAAGTTTGTTTTCTATTTTCTGTGGGATCTATTTCTGTTTTGTATATAAGTTCATTTGTTTTTTTTTTTTTTTAGATTTCACATATAAGCAATGTCACATAATATTTGTCTTTCTCTAACTCACTTAACTTCACTTAGTATGATAATCTCTAAGTCCTCCATGTTTCTGCAAATGCCTTATTCCTTTTCATGACTGAGTAATATTCCAATTTTATATCTTAGTGGTATATATATACACACACACAAATTGGACCTAACAAAGCTTTTGCACAACAAAGGAAACCATAAACAAAAAGACAACCTACAGAATGGGAGAAAATATTTACAAATGATGTGACTAGTAAGGGATTAATCTCCTAAATTTACAGAGAACTCATATACTCATCATCAAACAAAAAAAACAAAACAGAACAAACTACCCAATCAAAAAATGGGCAAAAGATCTAAGACATTTCTCCAAACAGGACATACAGAGATGACCAAAAGGCACATGAGAAAATGCTTCACATTGCCAATTATTAGGGAAATGCAAATCAAAATGACTAGTACCACTTTAAATTCAGGATCATTAATCTTAGTACTGTCTGATAGTCATACTGTGTTTCTGGAGTCCGTTTTCTCTCCTAGTCTCCTGTATCCACAGTGCTTTAAACCAACTTTATTGTATAAGCAAATCACCTGGGCATCTTGTTAACAGAACAGATTCTGATTTAGTAGCTCAGCGAGGACCTGAGATTCTACATTTCCGACCAGTCTCCAGGTGGTACAGTTGCTGCTGGTCCATGATCCATATGTTGAGTTGCAAAATCCCAAAGGGCTGTTTCATCTCTCTTCTCAGACAGTCAAGTCTTTCTTCCCTGTCTTCACTCTTACTTGATCTTACATCCTATTTTACTGAGAAAATTGAGAGAACTTTTTATAAACTACCCACCTGTCTGCAGTTGTGCCCATATCATTCATCCTTCTCTTTTATTATTACAGATGCATGCCTCATGTTTTTAGGCAAGGCCGATTCCTTCACTTGGGCAAAGTTTCTTAAAATAGGTGTCCGTACTCACTGTCTCAAATTAACTTTCTTCCCATTCCCTCTTGAACCCACTCCAGTCAGACTTTCTCTTTCTACCACTCCATCAGAACTACCTTTACCAAGGTCACTACTGACTTTCAGATTTCTGAATCCAGTGGTCACTTCTCAGATTTTATCTTAACGTTTACCACAGTTGATCTCCTCATCCTTGAAACACTTTTTCACCTGGCTTCCAGGTCAACACACATCCTTGGTTTTTCCCCTCATCTTTCTACCATTTGTTATCAGTCTTCTAGTTCCACTTCATATCCTACCTTGTAAACATTTAGTGTCCTGTGGCTCAATTGTGGAATTTATGTATATAATTCATTCTCACATATATATTTACACACACATAGGTATGTATTCATTTTCTTGATGTGCCTCTCATGTTTCTGGATGTCCTTTATGCCCTGATGATTCCTCAGTTTTTATCTTCATTCTGTAACTTTCCTGAACTCCAAACTCATAGATCTGACTACCTCCCCACATTTCTCTTGGTTTAGTAATAAGCTCCTCACTTGTAACATGACAAACAGCAAAGCTCCCTACCTTGTCTCTCAGGGTTGCTCTTTACATATCCTTCCCCATCGGTATATGAGAGCCAAAACCCTTAGGGTCATCCGTAGCTACTGATTCTCTCACACTTTAATCTGATAAAAGAGTAAATTCTGTTGGTTTACATTCAAAATATTTCTAAAATCTAATCTTTTCACCGTTGTGTGACTACCACTGTGATCCAAGCCACCATGATCTCTCACCTGGATTTTTGTAATAATACTCTAATTGGTTCTCCCCTCTTCCTACCTTGCTGTCTTTATTCTGAGCCCAGCAGCTAGAGCGATTCTGTAAAAGAAACCCTGTGGACTCTAGTATGCCAGATTTCTCTTTCCATGAGGTTTGCCAGGCAATCATACTGGAATGGGCTGCCATTTCCTTCTCCAGGAACCGAACCTGTGTGTCCTGCATTGTGGTCAGATTCTTTACCACTGAGCCACCTGGAAGTTTAGTCAAGCTTTTTTGTAAAGAGCCACAATATAAATATTTGGGGTTTTCTAACTCACAGTTTCCCTCACAACTGTTCAGCTCTGCTGTTGTAGCATGAAAGTAAAGGTATTAAAACTTTACTTTAAAATGCAGGTGGTAGGTTGGATTCGGTCCTCAGGCTATCGTTTGCTGACCCGTTATAGGTGATCTGACCCACTATTATGTCTGATATCATTTATTTATTTTCTTGGCTTCAGCTAACTGGCCTGCTTGTTTTTTTTCTTGAACCTGCCAGTCTTACTTCCAACTCGGGACCCTTTTATTTGTTGTTCATTTGCCTCAAACATTCTTTTGTATATCTGACTCAATCATCATCTTTTAATTCTTTACTTAAAACTTCCTCAGTCAAGTTTTCTTTAGTCACCCTAAAATTATAACTGTTTCCCCCACCCCACACATGTTTTTCCTGCTTTATTTTTCTTCTTAAAACTTCTATCTAATATGCTGTATATTGTACCTATCTTAATCTATTGTCTTTCTTTCCTCCTCTAGATATAATTTCCATGAGGGGAGAGATTTTTTTACTTTTTTCACTGATGTGTCCCTAGTGCTGACTTCATGTGGGTACTCAAAAAATATATGTTAAATTAATGAGTGTGATCAAGGGTTGAGAGCATGCAGGACAGGAGCATTCCATCCCATTGGTGACACCAGCCCATACTGGATTGTTACCATAGATATTAAAGCACCAAAGATACAGGGGTAGATGATATCAATAGAGTTAAGAGTAACTGGAGCAGAGAAGTACAAAACATCAAGCACCAGCCTTCACTCAGACCTTTCCCTTTCTGGAGGCCTGCTTGAAAGTCACAGAAGAGGGAGGGCTGACTTTAGCCACTTGGCAGGTGGGTGTTAATTGATTCTGTGGAGTAGGAACAACCTGTCAAAGTGGGTCTCACCCAGGCCTCCACAAATGGGTGGGTCATGGGCTGATTTTATTATTACAGTATACTTGGCTAATATGGGTAAATGAATCAAGATCATTCTAGGTATAGGAATAGTATGAATATAAAAGATGTAGGTAGGAAAGTATTTAGAGGCAGTGAGTAAGTCAAGTTGTGTGAGTAGGTATTTTATATGAAGGAATACAGGAAGATTAATCCTGAAAGACAATTTGAGTCTAGATTATAAAGGGTCTTTAATGCTAGGCTGTTTTTTGTTTTGTTTTTTTTTGTAATAGAAAATTGGGAGTAGGGAAGTGACTTGATTAAGGTGTTACCTGGGACTGTTAGCTTGGTAGTAATGTGCTGGGAGGAATTATAGGAAGCTATAAGCAGAGACCTTAGTTAGGAAGCTATACAAAAATCCAGACACTATGTGGCTGAATTAGGATAAACAGATTGGGCATGGAAAACAAAGAGGGTGATCACTATTGTAAGGAAGAATCCATGAGACTACACGTAAACAATGAAGAACAAAAAAGATTTGAGGATACCTGATCTATTTAGTGTAAGTCACTCAGTCATGTCCAACTCTTTGCGACCCCGTGGACTGTATCCCACCAGGCTCCTGTGTCCATGGGATTCTCCAGGCAAGAATACTGGAGTGGGTTGCCATTTCCTTCTCCAGGGGATCTTCCCAACCCAGGGATCGAACCCAGGTCTCCTGCATTGCAGGCAGACGCTTTATCATTTGAGCCACCAGGTAAACCCCGATTTATTTAACTTATATGCCTAGGAAAATGGTAATATTACATCCCTGTTTTATTCCTGAATGGGTGCATCTGTCTTTCTTCTCCAATATGTAGCACCTTCATGAATTCCCTGGTGGCTCAGAAGGTAAAGAATCTGCCTGCAATGCAAGAGACCTGGGTGTGATCCCTGGGTTAGGAAGATACCCTGGAGAAGGGAATGGCTACCCACTCCAGTATTCTTAGCTAGAGACTTCCATAGACAGAGGAGCCTGGTGGGCTACAGTCCATGTGGTTGTAAAGAGTTGGACACGACTGAGTGACAATGCATTCATGAATTACTCTGGCATAATTTTGATTTCTCTCCAGAAAGAACCTAATAGAATCAAGCAAAACTTTGGAAGTGAAGTTATTTGTTACCTCGTCAACAAAGTTTTTGTTGACTGGTCTGTTAAGAAAGAAAAGCTGATCAACTCCAGACTGGATATTATTCGTTAGCTTTAAAACTTGTTGCTTGTTTTTTAAATAAAAGGACAGAATTAGAAAAATAAAGAACCACAAGGTAATTGTTGGGATGTTTGCCTGAACAGGATGTATGGGAAAATAAATGCCATCAACTAAGCACCAGGGAACCAGCTGATTGTAGGAGTGTTGGCAGCTCAGAATCTGTTGGTTTGCTCTTCTTTTTTCTTTTTTTCAGTATTATTGTATTAAGAACACTTAACATGAGATCTACACACTTAACAAATTTTTAAGTGTACAATATAGTATTGTTGAGTAGAGGTATGATGTATAGCAGGTCTCTGGAACTTAAGAACCCTAACTGACACTTTATGCCTATTTGTTAGTAGCTTCTAATTTTTTCCTACCCCTAGTCCTTGTTAACCACCATTCGATTTTTTGATGCTATGAATTTGTCCATTTTAGATGCCTCATATATATGGAATCATGCAGTATTTGTCTTTCTGTGACTAGTTTATTTCACTTGACATAATGGTCCTCATGATTCATCTATGTTGTCACATGTTGTAGAATGACCTTTTTTGAGGCTGAATAGTATTTCATAGTATGTGTATAATACATTTTCTTTATCCATTCATCCATCAGTGAACACTTAGGGGCTTTCCACATCTTGGCCATTGTAAATAGTGCTGCAGTGAACATGGGAATGCTAATATCTCTTTGAGAGTTTGCCTTCAAATCTTTTGGAAAATACCCAGATATTGGATATCTAAGTCATATGATATTTATATTTTTAATATTTGGGAGTATCTCCATACTGTTTCCCATATCTGACTTCCATATCAGCTGCACCATTTTGCATCTCCACAAACAGTATACAAGGGTTCCAGTTTCTCCACCAATATTCTTACCAATATTTGTTGTCTTTTCCTTTGTTGTTTTTTTTTTTTTTGATAGTAGCTATCCTGACAGGTGTGAGGTGATACCTCTTTGTGCTTTTTGATTTGTATTTCACTGATGATCAGTGATATTGAGCATTTTTCATATACCTCTTGACCATTTGTATTTCTTCTTTGGAGAAATGTCTACTTAAATCTTTAGCCTGTTTTTTTGTTGGATTATTAGATTTTTTTGTTTTTGAGTTGTAGGATTACCTTGTATATTTTGGAAATTAATCATCAGGTGTATAGTTTGTAAATATTTTCTCCCATTTCATGAGTTGCCTTTTCACTTTGGTGATTGCTTCCTTTGTTGTGCAGGAGCTTCTTTATTTTATGTAATCCCACTTGACTATTTTTGCTTTTTGTTGCTTGTGCTTTTGGTGTAATATCCATGAAATCATTGTCAGGACGAGTGTCATAAAGCATTTCTTGTGTGTGCTTTTCTAGTTTTACAGTTTCAGGTGTTTATTTATGTCTTTAATCTGTTTTTAGTTGATTTTTATGTGTGGTGTGATATAAGGGCCGAACTTTTGCATGAGGATATCCAGTTTTCTCATCACTGTTTATTGAAGAAGCTCTCCTTTCCTCACTGTATTTTTGATACTTGTCAGACATCAGTTGACCTTATGTGCATGGATGTTTTACCAAGCTCTCTATTTTTTCTGTTGGTATTTATGTCTGTGTGTATGCTGCCATACTGTTTTGATTATTGTAACTTTTTAATATATTTCAGCCTCAGGACCTGTGATGCCTCTTAGCTTTTGTTCTTCTTTCTCAGGAATCATTTGACTATTCATGCTCTTTTATAGTTTCATATGAGTTTTAGAATTGTGTTTTTCTCCTTCTGTAAAAAATGCTGTTGGGATTTTTTAAAAAACAGGGATTGCATTAAATCTGTAGATCACTTTGAGTAGTATAGAAATTTTAACAATGTTAAGTTTTCAAATACATGAGCACAGAATGCCTTTCGATTTGCATCATCATACGGGTCTTTCATCTCATTAATTGAGCCTTTCTTGTAGGTTATCCAGTTTGTTGTCATATAATTGTTAATATTGTCTCATGATTATTTTTATTTCTGTGACATTAGTTGCAATCTCTCTTTAGTTTTGTTTATTTCTTTTTATGTTGTTTTTTCTATTTAATATCTTGTTTATTTTCCACACTAATGTTTATTTTTTTCCTTCTCCTATCTTTAGGCTTAGTTTGTTTTCATCTTTCTAGTTCTTTGAGGTATATAGTTAGGGTGTTTATAAGACATCTTTCTTTTTTAAAGTAAGTGTTTTTCTGCAATCTTCCCTCTTAGTACTGCTTTTGCTCCTTTAACTTTTGGTATGTTGTATTTTCATTTTACCTTGTCTTGAGGTATTTTATAACTTCCTTTTTTATTTTTCTTTAACCCAGTGGTTGTTCAAGAGTATGTTGTTTAATTTCCACATGTTGTGAATGTGTTTCTTTTTCTGTTGATTTTTAGTTTCATTGCATTGTGATCAGAAAACGTACTTAGTATGTTTCAACTTTTTAAAATTTTTAAGACTTGTTTTGTGACCTAACATATGATCTATGCTGGAGAAAATCCTCTTGAGCTTGGGAAGAATGTGTATTCTGCTGCTGTTGGTTTGAATGTTCTCCATATATCTGTTAGGTCCATTTGATCTGTATTGTTGTTCAGATCCTTTGTTTCCTTACTGATTTTCTGTCTGAATTTTCTGTTATTGGTCTTGATCTGAAAAAAGAAAAACTAGAGAAGCATGTAGAGGATAGAGTTGCATTGTGGAAGAGATGATTTGGATCACTTCCTTTAGAACACATTAGGGAGAAGAAAGAGTCGGTTTGGAGAGAAAAAGTCTCTTGAAAAACAAAATGTAATAGGAAGGTGTTCTATTCAGTGCAAATAAAGAGGAAAAGCTGAAATTAAATATCATATAAAGCAGTACCAGCTTGACTTGCAAATAATCTTTTCTGTATGGTTGAATATGGGAGGATGTAATGATTGCCTCAGAGATTCAATATTAGAGCTGATCAGATGGGACTTACCGTAGTGGTCCAGTGGCGAGGACTCTGTGCTCCCAATGCAGGGGGCCTGGGTTTTATCCCTGGTTGGGGAACTAGATCTCACATGCATAACTAAGACCCAACAGCCAAATAAATATATACATATTTAAAAGAGCTGATCAGAAAGACTGATCTGAAAGATTTTTGCAAACAGTATTAAGAATACAAGTAATCTGAAAGCTGTTATTAAACTCTGGTTGAACTCAAAAAGGATCTTCAGAATAGGTGGTTTTACAACTGGTTCTTGAGAAAGACTCAGTGGGCAAAAGCATTCAGAGCATGTGCAAGGTCAAGGAGTCATGAGAGATCAGAGAAAGCTGGTATAAGAAAGTAAGAGATGAGGCTGGAAAGGTTGAGTCTGAATTCTAAAGAATCTTGTGGACTTTACATGAGAATATGAACCTCTTGCCAGGTGGTGAATGGAAACAAAATAAGGACATGTGGGGGCTTCCTGGAGGTTCAGTGGTTACTACTTCGCCTTCCACTGCAGGAGCTGTGGATTCAGTCCCCTTTCAGGGAACTGGGATCCCACATGCCTCCTGGCTGAGACACCGAAACATGAATACAAACAATATTGTAACAAATTCAACAAAGACTTAAAAATGGTCCACATAAAAAATTTTTTTTAAACTTTAATGACATTTAGTAGGAGACTAACAGAAAATGATAATTCTTATGGCATTTGGAGAATGGACCAAATTATGTTTTGTAGTTGTATAACAGAAGAAGGTGGTTCAGTAGTCCAGGCGGTTGCCCAGAGTATGTATAAGAGGATATGGGCAAGAAAAACATTTCTACATTCTGATGTAGATAAGATTTGATTAGCAATTGGAAATATTATTTCTTGCTTTAAAGACTACAAAGAGTATCTACAATCTCCCTTTAAAAGTTATGCAAAAATTAAATTACATTTTCAAGTTTTTGCTTAAATTTTTGACTTTTTTTTTACCTGAGTCAGAAAGTATGAAATAGGTAGAATGAAAAAATATTATGCATACTGTATTCCAAAACATGAATATAAAATAGACAATAAGCAGAGTTAAGTAGGGCATTAGAGATTTTACTTCTTTTTCTTAAAGGGGGAGGGAGTGGTCTTTATTTTTTTTTTTTTGGTTGTACCATGGGTTTGTGGGATCTTAGTTCCCTGATCAGGGTTGAACTTGGGCCCCCTCATTGAAAGCACCAAGTCCTAACCACTGGACTGCCAGGGAATTCCTGCATAAGAGGCTTTAAATTTTGAATGTTCTGAATAAATTTTATCAATTTTGAACTCTGGGCTACTTAGTAAGAATCAAATTATATTAATGCTTATTATGTTAATAGAATGTGATATTCTTTTAACAATAGTATTGGTATTATGATGGAATAATGTTAATTTTACACCAAACTCAAAACATTCAGCAATAAAGTTTCTATAAGCTTCAATAGCTAATGTTGTTATATTGCCAGTATAAAAAGACTCTTTTCTTATATTGTGTTTTTGCCCCTGTTCTTTTTTGAACCATTTAGTGCAAATACATGTCCAAGAGTAGGTAGCAATGTATGCAGATCCAATTACATTAACTAGTAAGACCGTGGAAGTAGTTAATACTTCTGACTTTTAGAAGATTGAAGCATGAACTTCTTAGTACATCTCTGCAAATAATTCGCATGAAAAGTTTGGTTTCACACTTCACCAATATATATACTTTGATTTCATATTTTAGGAGTCACCTTTGCTCAGGCAGTCTTATTAGCATTACAGGTTTTGGTTAATTGTGCATTATCTTTGTGTAACCTGCTTTTTTCCATTATCACAAATTGCTTTTGCAGTTGAGCTTTACTAATTAAATACTGAATAGTCTCATCTAGCTTCAGATAGTGTAGAAGTAGAAGCAGCAGTAAGTTATATTTGGGCAACTTCAATAAATTACATGGTATGCATGTAATAATATATTTTTATTGAGGTGATTTTGCTCTGTCATCATACTGACTAGAGTCAGATTCTTACTTGGCACATTCAGATGCTCCAACTTTGTGTGACCTAGATAGAAAACATATGGGGGTATGTGTGTGTATTTTTAGCACATGTTAAGCTATCAGCCTAATGGCAGAATATATGAAAAACTTCAGGAAATGAACAGATTTATATTTTAGAAAATAATACAGGATTCGTGAAATGGTGGGGAAAGCAAACTATAAAAACTACTTGCTGTAAAAAATGTAGCATTTTAAAATTCTGTTATTTTCTATATCCTTAGCTTTTAATCACTACCTTTTATTGTTTAGTTCTTTAATAATAGGTCCCATTTTTTAAATGAATCTTAATTGCCTAAGTAATAGTGAAAGTTTAATTTATTGGCAGACTTCTTTATTGTTAGCCTAACTATAAATAGTTAGAAAGTGCTTCTTAATCAGCCTGCTTCATCTGATGCAATAATTGCCCAGTGTGAAATAATGCTCTGGAACTACTAGCAATATTTACTTAAATTTTTTTTTTTTCAACATTCAGTGGTTCTCATGTTTCATAGCTTGTTTAGGACCCATTTCCTCAAGTGATCATTTTACAATTCTGTATACTAACTTCTTAGTTGGTCAGGCAGTAAGTTGTGCATTAGCATCTTTGCATTAATCAGTAGCTAAGATTTATATCTGAGGCGTCACTAATACAAACCAAAATACATAAAATGTTTCCATTAGAAATATCACAGCTTTTATAGCTGTATTAAGTACAGGAATTTGAAAACGTTAGTTTTCTTGAAATATTTTCATATCTACTCATTTTAAATACATTCTGTATGTATGTATGAATCACAGAGCTAGCATAGCTTTAAAGAGATAAATTTTCTGTGAATAAGTTTTTATTGCTCAACTACTCTTTGTTAAAAATAACTTGTGATATAGAAAGTGTGAAGAAGATGACATTTAATTTCTACGCAGTTGCAGATTACAGAATCTTAACCTACTTTCCCTTCTTTTACATTGTCCTTAAATCAGCAGCTGCTGGCTGTCTTAAAATAATAGCCATAATAGCAAAAGCCAACACCTCTTTGTTTTTTTTACACTGACACACACATAAACCCACACACAAACACAAAGATGTGTGGAGCAAATGAAAAGATTACAGTCTGGCAGTTTCTCACAAAATAAACAGAGTTGCCACTTTACCTAGCTATTTCACTCCTAGCTATATACACAAGAAAAATGTATGTGACACAAAAACATGTACACGAATGTTTATAGCAGCATCTTTCGTAATAGTCAAAAAGTGGGAGTAACCCACATGTCCATAGTAAGAGGCAATAATATTTCAAATGTGTGTCCATATAGGGGAATATTATTTAGCCATTAAAAAGGAATGAAATCCTGATAAATGTCCAGGACCAGCCAGCTTCACAGATGAATTTTAACAAACATTTAAAGGAGAATTAACACTTATCCTTCTCAAACTATCCCCAATAATGGAAGAAGGAATGCTTGCAAACTCATTCTACAAGACCAACCTCACTCTAGTACCAAAACCAGACAAAAGCACTAGAAAAAGAAGAAAATTACAGGTTAGTATCACTGATGAACATAGATGCAAAAATCCTCAATGAAATATTAGCAAGCCAAATTTAGCAATATGTTAAATGGATCATACACCATGATCAGATGTAATTTATCTCAGAGGTGCAAGAATGATTCAGTATCCATGCTTCAATCAGTGTGATATACCACATTAACAAATTGAAGGATAAAATTATATGATCATCTCAACTCAACAGGTGCAAAAAAAGCTATTCACAAAATTCAACATTCAAGTATGATATAAAAAAAACTCTCAACAAAGTAGATACAGAGAGAATGTACCTCACCTTGATAAAGGCCATTTATAACAATCTCATAGCTAGTATCATACTCAAAGGTGAAAGTCTGACAGATTTTCCTCTAAGATCAGGAACAGGACAAGATTGCCCACTCTTACCACTTTTATTCAACATAGGATTGTAAGGCTTAGCCACAGCAGTTAGATAAGAAAAAGAATCCAAATTGGAAAGAAATAAAACTTTCACTCTTTGTGTATGATATGATACTATATATAGAAAATCCTAAAGATGCCCCCAGGAAACTACTAAAACTAATAAATAAATTCAGTGAAATTGTAATTTGCAAAATTCACTTTCATAAATCTGTTGCATATCTATACATTCACAGTGAACTATCAGAAAGGGAAATTAAGAAAGCTACCCCATTTACAATTGCATCAAAAAGAATAGAATGCCCAGAAAGAAATCTAACCAAGGACGTAATAAAAACCTGTACTCAGAAAACTATAAGATACTGATGATAGAAATTGAAGACTGCACAAACAATGGAAAGATAAAACATGCTCATGGATTGGAAGAATCAATATTTTTAAATGACCAGACTTCTCAAAGCAGTTTATGAATCAGTGCAATCCCTATCAAAATACCAATGGCATTTTTCACAGAACTAGAAGAAATAATTCTAAAATCTGTGTGGAAACACAGAAGACAAAATAACCAAAACAGTCTTAACCAAAACAGCTTAAGAAGAACAAAGCTGGAGTTATCATGCTCCTTGATTTTACGCTATACTACAGAGCTGCAGTAATCAAAGCAATATGATGTTGGCATGAAACCAGACACAAAGATCATTAGATCTTGGTAGAGAATAGAGTCCAGAAATGAACCCATAAGTATATGGCCAATTGTTCTACAACAAAGGAAATAATATACAGGGAAAAGATAGTCTCTTTAGTATATGATGTTGGAAAAACTGGACAGCTACTTGCAAAAGAATCAACTGGACTACTTTTTCACACAATTTACAGAAATAAACTCAAAATGAATAAGACTTACATGTAAGATTTGAAACCATAAAACTCCTAGAAGAAAACATAGGCAGCACACTCATTGGTCTGAGCAATAATATTTTTTTGGATCTCTTTCTTCACTCAAGAAAACAAAAGCAAAAATAAAGTAATGGGACTACACTAAAAAGCTTTGCACAGCGAGGGAAGCTATCAACAAAATGAAAAGACTTCCGATCAAATGGAAAAAGGTATTTGTCAACAGTATATCCCATAAGGTACTTAATATCCAAAATATACAAAGAACTCAGTATCAGAAACATATAACTTGATTTCAAAATGGCAGAAGGCCTGAGTAGATGTTTTTCCAAAGAAGACATAGATGACCAACAGACACCTGAAAAGATGCTGAAAATCACCATTCATCAGGGAAATGCAAACCAAAACCACAATGAGATATCACCTCACATCCGTCAGAAAGACTATCATCAAAAAGCAACAAATGACAGTGCTGGGGAGGGTGTGGAGAAAAGGGAAAGTTCAGGCACTGCCTTTGGGAATGTAAATTGGTACAGCCACTAAGGAACACAGCATGGAACTTTCTCAAAAAATTAAAAATATAACTATCACTTCACTTATTCCACTTCTGAGTATTTTTCCAAACAAAACACTAACTTGACAAAATATATGGGGCTTCCCTGGTGACTCAGAGGTTAAAGTGTCTGCCTACAATGCGGGAGACCCGGGTTCGATCCCTGGGTTGGGAAGATCCCCTGGAGAAGGATATGGTAACCCATTCCAGTATTCTTGCCTGGAGAATCCCATGGACGAAGGAGCCTGGTAGGCTAGACAAAATATATACACCCCTTTGTTCATTGCAGCACTATTTACAATAATCAAGATATGGAAGGGCCCTAAATGTCCATTGACAGATAAAAGGATAAAGAAGATGTAGTATATATACATGTTGGAATACTACTCAGTCATGAGGAAAGAATGAAACCTTACCATTTGCAACTATATAGATGGATATAGAGGGTTTTATGCTAAAAGAAATAAAAGTGCAAAAGAGAAACTTATGATTTCACTTAAATGCAGAGCCTGTAAAACAAAAGACCACACATAATAAGCCAGAAGACTCATGGAGAACCAATAGGTGATTACCAGAGGGGAGGTGGTGGTGGGATGAAAATAAAAGGAGACAAAACCAAGAATAGTGACTGTGTAAGCTAAATAATGCTAATTAACTTGGTTGATTCACACTGAGTTACAGAATTTGTTGACTTTGTTATTTCTTTAGATCATATAATATTAACTATGCTAGCTTCTTCCCTGACTATAATAAACTCAAAATTAAATTCATATATTTTATATTTTATCCTTTTATGCAAATTAAATTCTATCATTACTACAAGATACTCCTGAGACAATCTGTAAGGTCTTCAGCATTGTGGTCTTTAGCTAAATAAAACTGGATTTTAAAAAAAGAATGAATTGCTGATACAACGATAAAACTTGAAAAAGTTATGCTAAGTGAAGAAACCATTCTTTCATAAACAACTGTGTATTGTATGACTCCATTTATATTAAATACCCAAAATAGGCAAATTTATAGAGACAGATTAGTGATGGTCTCAGGCGAAGTGCAGAGACATGCGGAATGATTGCTAATGGGTACAAGGTTTCCTTTTGCATTGGTAAAATTGTTCTAAAAAATTAGATTGTGGTGATTTAGTTGCACAACTGTAAATATACTAAAAACCACTGAATTGTATACTTAAATTGTATCGTGTGTTAATTCTATTGTAATGAAACTTATTTTAAAGAAAAGAAAGAAAAGCAAAGGCTGCTTTGGCTTTCCTAAAGTAATAGACATCCATGTAGTGGTATGACAACCAGCAGTCTTTAAAACCGAAGAGCTAGTTTTCCACGCCATTAGGATTACTTTAGAAAAATGTATTCATTTGCTCACTCCTTCAGCAAATTGCTTATTGGACCCATCTAAGTACTTGACACTGTTTTTGGTACTACAGATTCAGTCACATTCCCGATTCTTCTTCCTCTTCATATATAGTGAGTCAGCAAATCACATCAAGTCTGTTTCACTTCCTTTAGTCTTATCTCTGTTGTCTTTTACTCTTAGCAGTATGCTTCGTTCTCTTACCCGGTCCAGTATTTCTTAGCCTCGGTGTTAATATTAGTAGATTACTAAAGTTTGCACATGTTTTATCTTTTAAAAAATTAGAGAAGTAATCTTGTAAATGTTGCTTTTACTGATTTGCATTCCGTTGAATTTTTGTGAGTGGAAGCAGCACTGTTATATCTAGTGTGCCAGAAATAGCACACCATCTTCAGTGCTTCTGAGAATATTTTGTGACTCTGAACCTCATCCATTTTGTATGGGCTCAGTAAAATTTGAGATTCTCTGAGTTGGAATATTACAGTCACATTTTTTAATCCATATTGCTTTAGTTTAAGATCTCACTAAATCACTCTTGCCAAAGATCTTTCTTGTTTTGTAACTGAAATATATTTGACATGAAACTGTAATTTAAGGTGTATAACATGTTGACTTAATACATTTATATTATAGTATGATTGCCATTGTAGCAGTAATTGCATCTCTATCACATTAATTTTTCTTTTTAGTGGTTGGAGTAATTAGGTTTATTAGTCTGTCAGCACATTTGAGCATTATAACGCAATATTGTTGTCTGTATTCACTATACTGTACATTAAATCAGTAGGACTTATTTACTACTCATTGCAAGTCTGTACTCTTAAATAATATCTGTCCTATCCCCCTAACTCTTATGCCCTGGTAACTACCAATTTTACTTTGTTTCTATGAGTTTATTATTAGATTCTACATAGGAGTGATCAGTTCAGTTCAGTTGCTCAGTCGAGTCCAACTCTTTGTGACCCCTTGGACTGCAGCATGCCAGGCTCCCCTGTCCATCACCAACTCCCAGAGCTTGCTCAAACTTATGTCCATCGAGTCAATGGACATAATTGACTCTTTCAATTCATAATTCTATCTTTCCCAGCATCAGAGTCTTTTCCAGTGAGTCAATTCTTCACATCAGGTGACCAAAGTATTGAAGCTTCAGCTTCAGCATCAGTCCTTCCAGTGAATATTCAGGACTGATTTCCTTTAGGATTGATTGGTTGGATATCCTTGCAGTCCAAGGGACTCTCAAGAGTCTTCTCCAACACCACAGTTCAAAAGCATGAATTCTTTGGCATTCAGCTTTCTTTAAAGTCCAGCTCTCACATCGATACATGACTACTAGAAAAACCATAGCTTTGACTAGACAGACCTTTGTCAGCAAAGTAATGTCTCTGCTTTTTAATATGCTGTCTATGTTGGTCATAGCTTTTCTTCCAAGGAGCAGGCATCTTTTAATTTCATGGCTTCTGTTACCATCTGCAGTGATTCTGGAGCCTAAGAAAATGAAGTCTGTCACTGTGTCCATTGTTTCCCATCTATTTGCCTTGAAGTGTTGGGACTGGATGCCATGATGTTAGCTTTTTGTTGAGTTTTAAGCCAACTTTTTCACTCTCCTCTTTCACTTTCATCAAGAGACTCTTTAGTTCTTCTTTACTTTCTGCCATAAGGTGGTGTCATCTGCACATCAGGTTATTAATATTTCTCCTGCAATCTTGATTCCAGCTTGTGCTTCATTCATTTAGCCTGGCATTTCGCACGATGTATTCTGTATATAAGTTAAATAAGCAGGGTGACAATATACAGTCTTGACATACTCCTTTCCCAGTTTGCAACTAATCTGTTGTTCCATGTCTGGTTTTTACTGCTGCTTATTAGTAATATCACACAATATTTGTTTTTGTCTCTCTTGTCTCACTTAACAAAGTCCTCAAGGTCCAAAGATCTCTTTCTAACATCCATATCTGACCCATTTTTCCCAAGTAGGTTTGTCCGTTGATTCTACACTGTGGATAAAAGAAACTGTAACGTTTTTTCTTTGCCTGATGTGCTAGGTCATTCATGATCTTGTTCTTGTCTGTCTGATATCGGTCTGGCTTCATCTCCAGCAAGGCATGTCTCCATGCCTTCGTGCCTGTGCATGTGCTCTCCTACCCATCACAAATGCCCTTCCTGTAATTTGTGGGTGTCAGACTCCTCTCAGGTCTCACCACACACACAGCTGTTCTGTGAAGTACACTTAGGTTTCATCTACAATGTTCCCACTATATTTTGTATTTGCAGTTTTCATAATGCATTATAAGTATTTTAATACCTCATTCTCCTTTGTATTTTTAGCTCCTTGAAAGCTTGGACTTTGTCCTCCTACCTTTGTATTCCCAGCTTTTAGGATTACCAGGAATCTAATACAAAGTAGATGTTTAATAAATATTTGCTGAATAAATTTAGAAGTTTCTCCAAAATTTTAATTTAACCAGAGCATTTATATATTATATGATGAAATTAAAGATTAAAAATACTTATATGACAGCCTATGTTTCCTGGAGCAGTTCCAATTTGAAGGAGTCTAGGTTCTTGAAGTGTTAATGTAGTTACCAAGACATACTTGATGCTTTTGAACTGTGGTGTTGGAGAACACTCTTAAGAGTCCCTTGAGATCCAACCAGTCCATCTTAAAGGAGATCAGTCCTGGCGGTTCATTGGAAGGACTGATGCTGAAGCTGAAACTCCAGTACTTTGGCCACCTGATGCAAAGAGCTGACTCATTGCAAAAGCCCCTGATGCTGGGAAAGATTGAGGGCAGGAGGAGAAGGGGACGACAGAGGATGAGATGGCTGGATGGCATCACTGACTCAATGGACATGGGTTTGGGTGGACTCTGGGAGTTGGTGATGGACAGGGAGGCCTGGCGTGCTGTGGTTCATGGGGCTGCAAAGAGTCGGACACGACTGAGCAACTGAACTGAACTGAGCTGAAGCTATGTGTTAATTTTAAAATTTTTAGCAACTCATTTTCCTATTTGATTTCATGTACTTTTAAAAAATTTTCTAATTAAAGTCTTTTCTTCTAATTCAGATCACTTTCAAAACAATAGATAATGAAAAATTGGCATATACAACAGAAAAATACCTAAATTTTAGTTCTGTCATTTTACTGTGCACTTTGGGTCAAATAACTGCACATCTGTATTTATATGAATATTAATTGAAATTTAGAAATCCTTAAGTGTAAGGATTATCAATAATCTTATCAATAATAAGATTAGGGTTGGTACTGACAGACTATAACTCTCAAAAATATTCTGACTCTAGGATGCTGTGAGAGTAGCTCCCAGTCTTTTTAGACTTCTGTTATTCTGGTTTGATTTCTTTGATATGGAGACCCTGCTTTTACTCCTTGTCCTTCTTCTAACAGTAGATTATTTATTTAACTTTAAATGAATTTTTAAAGTAATTTTGAGAATGCATTAGTACTCTCAAGAAACTGGAGATTTCATAACATATCACATATTCATACATGAAAATGCATTTGTCAAAGACATTATTTGAGAATTCCCAATTAGGATCTGGAGTTGGCTCTAACTTATTGCTGTCTTTGATTGGTGAGCAAAGAGATATTGGCAAAATAAAAGTTTGGAGCCAGAAATGTTAGATGTAAATCATGAGTCTTTGGGTAAATAACTCTTTGAGCCTTAGTTTCCTCATCTGCAAAATGAAATATTAATGCCTGCCTGAAATGGTTGTGAAAATTAACGGTTTCTGTGATGGTAGTTAGTGCCTACTAAGTAAATTTTTCATAAATTGTAACTCCTACTTGCTTAGTATTAATAAAACCCTAGGAATAGATAAAAGGGTTTCCTGTTACACTAATTATTGGATAATTTGTCTTCTTGAGCAATTGTTACACTGTTTTCCCAAGGAGATTGGTCTTTGAGATTCTAAAAACAAGTGTGTTACAGACGTACAGATCAAGAAGCAGAGTCAGGGACTGTTGTCATCTTGTCCTTTTCTACTATCTCCTGACATACCAGTTAAAGAACAACGTAAATTCATTTGCTTCCCCTTTCATTTTATTATGTATAATATTGTTAGTATTTTTTCCTGCCTACATAGTTTCCTGGTTATGTTAAGGAATTCATTTGGCTAGGATCCTTTGATCTAGCCTGTCAGAGTGTCTCTCTTTTAAACTTTCTCCACAATCAGATCATTAAATCAGTGTCATTTTACAAATAACCTTTTGTGACAAATAACAAATAACCTTTCTACATTACAAAAAAAAAAAAAAGGAGATTGAACAAAGGAGAACGTCCTCAATCCCCTCTGATTCTACGAGCCTGCTTGTGTGACAGGTTTTCCCTCACTGCTTTCTATTCATGTGTGTCCTCAAGAGCTTTCCTTGTCCACCTGCCTCCAGTTATTATCATCCACTTTAGAGCCAAACTTCTAGAAGAGCTGTCCCTGTCATGTGTTTTCCCTATAGTCACTATCCAGTAGCTGAGATTTGGCCTCCTCCTCTCTCCTTCTCCAGAACTGCTTTCCCTGCTGGTTACTAAACCCTTGGCCATGTCTTCCCTTGTGGTGAGCAGGGGGGCTGCTTCCTCGTTTTGGCACACGGGCTTCTCATCGTGGCGGCTTCTCTCGTTGCAAGAGTGCGGGCTCCAGGGCACCGGCTTCATTCATCGTGGCACATGGGCTCCTTAGTCCTAGTGCATGGCTTTGTTGCTCTGCTGCCTGTGGGATATTCGTGAATCAGGGATCAACCTGTGTTTCCCGCATTGACAGGCAGATGGTTTATCACTGAGCTACCAGGGAAGCCCTACTTCTTCCTAAAGAAAACTCCCTTGGTCGGTACACCATATTGTCCCGACGCTCCTTGCCTCTGTGGTCAATGCTTTCTAGTCTCCTCCTCTTCCCCCCGCCTGACTCTTGAATGTTGGTGTTTTCTCCTAAGCCCTTCACACGTTTTCTTTAGGATTTAAGACTCCTAAGTGAATATTTGTTGAATGAATGTGTCTATATATTGATGGTTTCTCAAGAGATTTGACTATAACTGAACCTCATTAACTGAAAACATGTCAGTATGTTACGACATGCACATCACAGCCACACTTTTGTGCTGTCTCTCTGGGCCATGATTCTCTTAAGCTATCCTACTACATGCTTGTAGTGAAAAAAATACAAGTCCATTATTCAGCCTTTCTGTCTGTGAGGTTTAGTTAGCTTTTTTAAAGTTCTCTGTATATAAATGGTAATTTTGAAAAGCATGCATTACCCTAAATTCTTATACCAGGTTAACTGTTTACAGAAATTTTATAGCATTGATGTCCATCCTCAATAAAACAATAATGTTTACTTGAAGTAGCAATTTAATTTAAATACACTCTGCAATATATATTCTGTTGAAGTTTAGGATTAGAAGGGGGGAGAAAATTAATATTTAATGAAATTGTTTCATGCCAGGCTATGGTCTGTGTGTTTACCTACATCGTATATTTTCATCTTCCAACACTCTGGGAGATAAGTATTCTTAGTCATCTCATACAGAAAACAAAATTGAGGTTAAGGTAAGTTAAAATAGATTCTACACTGCAGGATATACAGCTACTGAAACTTGGAACCAGACTTCTCTCAAACTTTATAGCCTATAGATACCTTATAAATGATGCAGAAAATATAAACTAGGGATGAATGCTAAATACAGAAATAAATTGTGTAAGTACTTGAGTTTACTCAGTCCAAGTTGTACTAAAAGTTATCTGTGTCGTTTTGTCCCTAGGCAATTATTTGGCAGAAAACTAGAGTATCAGATCATAAAATGGCTCTCATGTCTGTTCTGGGGACTGCTGTTATGGGCAATATGGAATCCTTTCAGTACCACTGTGAAGAATCTCAGGTATACAACAAAGATGTTCTTTAATTTACCACTGCAGCTGTTTAATTTCCTTTTTGTCGGGTTGAGGTAGCAAGAAGTGTGTCTTTAAAAATTTTAATGACAAAGGATGTATAAGCTCATATTAAATCTCTTTTCCCTGCCCTACTTCCTGTTTTTATCTCTTCTGTTTATTGTTTTTAATTTTAAGTATCATGGTTACATTAATTGTTTAAGTGATTTTCAATTTAGAATCTTCATGTCTTTGCTTTCCTCAATGAAAGGAGTTGAGCCCTCTTACCTTTGTTTTCCCTTTCCCACCTTTTATCCCAACTTTATTTTCTTGATCTGTCAGCTCTAGAGAGTCTTCTTGAGTCCCTGTGATACTGGATGAGGTTATCAACACTCCCAGTCTTACGTGTTCTCTTCAGTCATGCCAGCCCCACTTCTGTGTTATCTAGCTTCATAACCTGTTTCTTACGTAACCATCTTTTATTTGAAGATTCATTTTAAAAGTTGAAAACTTATATGGAGTATACATTATTATGATTTCTTTTCTATAATTTGTTGCAGTCTCTAGGTTACTAGTTCCCCTCCTATTCTCTTTTACAATATTGAGCTCTTAATAATTATCATTTTATTAGTGTCTTGGATGGAGCTTGTGCTCAATTAATGTATTAAGAATTCTCTCTGCCTAAGGAAAGTAGCCATGATCTGACTTGGGTTCTGTTTTTCAGAGCCCCTTAATAGCTGTTTAATAGCTTAGACACTAGTGCCACTTTGGCCTGGCCCTCTGGGCTGACTGGGGACGGTAAGGGTACTGCCTAGATTTTGCTGGGCCCTCTGGTCGCCCTTGCTGGTGACCCGGGAAGCTGTGACAGGAGAGTCGGGCGTGCTGTGTTGTGCTCAGGGAGTCTGCCGGTCACAGTTTGGTCTGAAAACCAGCAGCATCAGCGTTGCTTGGGAGCTTGTTAGTTTGACAGGCTGAGTTGGGGACAGAGGTCTTTACTTTGGTAAAGGAGTACAAGAGGAGCTATTGGACAGCAGCACGGAAGTGAGCTGGGATATTTTATCAAGTTTTGAATGTGGTAAGGTTAAGAAAATTTGTGTGAGCATTTGGAGAGGAAAGAAATAAAGGCCGTACATGTGTGTCTTAGCATCACTGATGTATGTTGTATAGATGGGAATGAAATTACCCGGATGGAATAGAGAGCAAGAAAAGGGGGTCTGATGATGAGACTGAGGGAGACTATCACCCGTATAGGCTGTAAGCAAAGGGGGAGGAAGTCCCACTAAAGAGGAAGTTTCAGAGAGGAAGCAGAAAATCCAAAAGAGAAGGCTGAAACAGTGTCATGCTTCCAAAGGAGAGAGTTCCCATTGGTGTCAGGGTCTGCAGAGAGTCAGGTAGACACTTAAGTGTCTGTTGGAGTTGGTCATTGAGGTAGAAGCTAGAGGATAGAAGGCTGGAGATGAAGGGAGGGAGAGAAGGGTTCATAGTTGAAGAACAATCAGGGGAGTATATTATTTATTTATATTTTGCCTTTGGTTTTTGTTTTGCTTTTTACTTGAGTAATACTTGGGTATAGAATCTTATAAGGCCTATCTAATTTTTTATTTTGTTGCACTGATTTGGTCTCTTACAGAGATTTTTCTCCCTACAAGCTAGCCTGATTTTCAATTTTTGTAATATTTTATAAGACTTTGGCCTTTGATTTTAGTTTTCCATATAACTTACTGTGTGTTAGTTCTTAAGGTTATCTATCTTAAGCCATTTTTAAACCTCAGTATTTGGAAGTACTACTATTTATTCAGTGGCCAAAAAGATGGTGTGAAGGAAAAACACTAGCAGTATTACTGATGTTTTCTTCATTTTAATCCTTATTCTTACCTATTCTGGTTTTTTTTCCTCCCATCAACAAGCCCAGTAAGTCTTTCAGAGGCTGAACAGCTTTCCCTGAAGCTCAGCAGGTGCTTTAAGAAGGCTCTCATATTACTTGGTAAATTATGCAACCATTTATAAGGGTTGTGAAGTTTTATAGTTAATTAAGTAGTTTGATTTTATAATGGATTATCTAGCTCTATGTATTAACTTTTTTTTAATTGGCACAGTTTGGCACTGTGACAATAACGCACTTAGTGTTCTAAAGTTGGTAATGCATCCATCTCCTTAAACACTTATTTCCAAGGGCAGGGGTAGCCACAGACATAGGTGGCAGCCCACAGCCTGTGTGGGTAAGGAGCCTCATGGTTTCTGCTTAACTAAAAATAGCAAAGCCCCTGACACTCTTGCTTTTTTAAACCTAAGCAGAAAATTTCTCATTATTACTGTTTCTTAACAGGTTAATAAAACATCTGATTCCAGTTGTTTCAGATAAGAGATGATTATAGGCCTGCATTTTGAATAATTTGACCAAGATCATATTAGTAGTGCAGCCGGAGTTTAAACCATGTCAATCTGGCTCTATCCTGTATTCCTAACAGTTCTTTGTATTATCTCTAAAAGTAGGAGCATTTTCCTTGCTTTCTGTTCCCTAAATCTCTCTCCCTTCTCACTGGTATTTTTTCTAGGATCCTTCTTTATTTTACCTCTCCTTTTCATACATTTGTGAAATAGTTCTCTAAACAAAAATGAAGATAATGTACAACATTGTGATGTGTCAAAGAGCAAGAGATCTTTTTTCTCAGTAATGAAAACCTAGTCAGATTGACTTAATGGCATACTCAAAGATAGAAACATCTACTTCTTTACAGAAAATGGTGGCTGAAAAGAAAAGGGTAAACAGCCAGAGGAAAGTTACAATGTAAGGGAAGAAATTTTTTTCAAAATAGTAGGAGATAGGGTTGAGCAGAGAGCAGCAGTATTTATACTATATGTCCTGTGAGACAATAAGATGTGTAGTCATGGAACTTTAATGAATGCCAATTTTCCCTTAAAATTGAAAGAAGGGAGAGTTAGAGGCTGAGAACACCAATTTAACATGCTTCAGTAATTTAAGTTTAATGCTCATGACATGGTTATCAAGTAGTATATGGCTCTTTAGACCTTAAAATGAAAATCCGTTTGTTAATTTTTTTTTATACCTTTAAATGTATATACCAGATCCATGGAATCATGTTTATTGTTGACATTGCATATAAGTTCTATAATTATTTATTACAATTATAGATTTTCCTAAGTGGATTTCTTCCAAAGCATGATGCAGACCACTCTTGCACAAGTCTTTCAACCCCAGAAAGGAGTTTCATCTTTATAAACAGTCGACCAGTACACCAAAAAGATATATTGAAGGTAATCTTTTTAAGAAAAAAGGAATTTGTCAGCTTCTTTTAAGGACTACTTGTAAGAATTTGTTCTAAAATAAGGAAAAGAAAAAATAGATATAATATGGGGATTCCCTAGTGGCTCAGATGATTAAGAATCTGCCTGCAATGTAGGAGACCTGGGTTCAATCCCTGGGTTAGGAAGATCCCCTGTAGTAGGGAATGGAACATATGACTCTTCACCACAATTCTTGGTGAATTATTATCCTTATTTATAGTGAAGAAGGTCTTCTCTTGTGGCTCAGCTGGTAAAGAATCCTCCTGCAGTGCGGGAGACCTGGGTTGGGAAGATCCCCTGGAGAAGGGAAAGGCCACCCACTCCAGTATTCTGGCCTAGAGAATTCCATGGACTGTATAGTCCTAGGGGTTGCAAAGAGTCAGACATGACTGAGTGACTTTCACTTTCATAGTGAAGAAACTGAATTGTTAGTGACTACCTTAGACCACAAAGCCAGGAAGTAACAGAATTTAAATTTGAACCCAGGACTTTGAAAACATCCATGACACTGTGATCTTTTCCATGAAGTCAGTTGCATTGGATACATGCTTGCACTTCATGTTAAGTAAATTCAAAGCCTCTAAATGAGCATTTGTATTTAAATACTACTTTTCCTAATAAACAGTTACATCCACTCAGTTTCTCAGTTGAATATGCATCTTCTGGTGGTATTTTAAGGATAATATTACTTAAATAATGCTATCTTTATTTATAAATACTTTAAAGAATAATAATACTTTAGTATATTTCTGTCATTTTTTGTCTTCATTGCATGTATTTCTAGTTAATCCGACATTATTACAATCTGAAATGTCTAAAGGAATCTACTCGCTTATATCCCATTTTCTTTCTGAAAATTGACGTTCCAACAGCTGATGTAGATGTGAATTTAACACCTGATAAAAGTCAAGTATTGTTACAGAATAAGGTAACCTTTTCTAGATAATTTTTTGTGTTAAATTATTTATAAACTTATGCAGTCCTAGCCATTTTCATGTGAACAAGATTTACTTTTCTGTATAGATTTTTTAATATTATTTCCATAATTTCCCCTAATACTTGTTAATTTGTATTTTTAGGAATCTGTTTTAACCGCTCTTGAAAATCTGATGACGACTCGTTATGGATCACTACCTAGTACAAATTCTTATGAAAGTAATAAAACAGATGTTTCCTCAGCTGACATGGTTGTTAGTAAAACAACAGAAACAGATGTGCTTCTTACTGAGATGGAGACATCTGGAAATAATTATCCAAATGTTGATACTTCAGCCATTCCTTTCCAAAATGATGTGCATAATGATAAATTTGGGGAAAACACTGATTATTGTTTAAATCATCGGGTACATATTGGTGACCATTATGATGATCATTTTAATAGTGAAAATTCTAGCATTGATAAGAATGATGGAAATACATTTAAAGAAATCCCAAAGAATAATTCATCTTGTGAGGACACCCAAGAGGAGTATAGTGAAACTTGTTCTGTGGATTCTGTTGAGCAAGCCCAATCAGCAAATGGCAGTAAAGGCCATAGAGATGAGAGTGGGAAAAAGGAAGAAGCAGCAGTTCCTGAGAAGTCTTTGGAAATTTGTGTAGATGACTGGAGCAAGGGAAATATGCTTAATTCTAGAGGAGAAAACATTGAACCTGTGAAAATTTTAGTGCCTCAAAAAAGTTTAGTGAGTAATGTAAGTAGTAATAATAGTAATACAAGTCCTGAACAAAAGAATCTCTGTGAAAGTTCCTGTAACAAAAAATCAAACGTGGTAGATAACAAATCTGGACAGCTTACAGCTTATGATTTAATCAGCAATCGAGTAATCAAGAAGCCCATGTCAGCAAGCGCCCTTTTTGTTCAAGATTGTCGTGCCCAGATTCTCACAGACAATCCCAAGACCAGCTTGGAAGATGCAGCATTGCAAAGTGAAGAACTGTGGAAGACATTGAGTGAAGAGGAAAAACTGAAGTAAGTTTCCAGAGCTCTCATGTGACCTGAATGCTAGGATATTTCCATTCTATATGACTCACTGGGTTGAAAAAGCTTCTTTTTCTTCTTATTTATGGAAAAGCAGAATGGAAAATACCTTTTGGCTTGTCCTAGAGTACCTTTTTGGCATCACTTTTTGGGGGGTTAATTTAGAAATTTTTACGTTTCTTTTTCTTTTTTTTTTTTTTTTGCTTTTTGCTTGTTTTTTATTTTGGTACAAAAAAGCTACTTTCTGGTTTAAGTTTGTAATTAAAATTTTTACATTCTTAAGACTACCATTTTCTTCTATTTCTTTTTTATACTAATCTTTCTATTACAGGACTTTTTAAAACTTTTCTATTAGAACAGGGTTTCTTTTTTAATATCTTGAATATTTCCTTTTTAAATTGCTCTTTAAAACATGTAACAATACAAAAAGTATAACATTGTTGCAGATTTAATTTAGTGATCTTAATACTCTTCCTATTCAGTATAACTCAAAAGACTTTCTTCTAAAATCTTTTATTTATTGCCAACTTATAAACCATGGTGGGTTTGGAGGGGTAGGTAAATAGGTGGTTTGATCTCTTATTAAAAAGCGACATATTTTTTGCCATTTTTAGATCAAATGATCTGAATAAATTAAAAAAAAATATGGTTGTTTCTTGTTGACCGAAGACACTTGCTATAATCACAGGATGTCATGTTTTGAGTGATTTAGCTCACCAGAAAATGAAAGAGTGCAATTATAGTTCCAATCATATATTTTTACCTAAGGCATCTCAATACTGTGTCAGACATCTGGGAAAACTTTTAAATGTAACTGGTCATCCAGAGTTTATATTTGGTGATAAACTACATGGATACTTGACCAATTGTTTTTCTTTTTTTGTTAGCTTATTCAGTCATATAAAAACACTATCAATATTAAAGTAATAAAGGTCACTATTAACACCAATAGGCAAAACCAAGTTAACTTCTACATTTTTATTTTTTTTAGTGGGGATGGTGGTTGTGTTTTTTCTCTTAACATATATATATATATGACATATATATATTTTAATATGTATCTATAAAAGATAGACATATTCTTTTAGTTAGTTTATTTAAGCTTTTATTTTGCATGAAGATATAGTTAGTGAACAGTGCCTTGATAGTTTCAGGTGAACCACAAAGCAATCCAGCCGTATATACACATGTATCCCTTCTCTCCCAGACTCCCCTCCCATCCAGGCTGCCACATAACATTGAGTAGAGTTTCATGTGCTATACAGTAGGTCCTTGCTGGTTAAGATACTCTTATTTTAAGTAGAGCCGTAATACAATTGTCATCACTTTCTAAAACATGAATTTCTTAATCTTCAGTGTTCAAATTTGATTATTTCCTAAGTGTCAAATTTTAAAAGTTAAGTCAAGATGCAAATGAAAGTCACACATTATTATTATTTTTATTAGTTTTACCTAAATGACACATTCAGTTTAAAGATGAGAGCGTTTAAGTTTTAATACAGCAAGCCCATGAAGATTAAATTGCATTGATCAGGAAGTGATGCATTTAGAGTTGTCTAAGAATAGAGGAAAAAAAGCATAGGTGTTCCCAGTTCTCATGGAAGTAGGTACAGTGCAGCAGCTCAAGGTAGCTACTCCCTTTCAGCCTCAAAACAGCAGTTATTACCCTGGTTTCAGCATTGTTTCTCCTTGCAGGCCCCAAGGTGTTAAGGTCTAAGGGTTATGGTTAATAGACCTCATCTAAAAATGATCAGGCAGTGTTCTGGAATTCAAAGTTCTCTCTTATTGCCATAAGGTAAACAGAAGAGCATTGTTGAAGACCTCTGCAGCTACACCTGGGTTCAAACCTCAGTTCTTTTCTAGCATTATGTAAAAATGTGTGCACAGTAACTATGGGTTGTTGTGAGGATTAAATAAGATATATTATGGGTTATAAATGACTAGCACATAATAAATAATGTTCATGATGTTAATCAGAGTTTTTAATCTGTGAAAGTAAATTTCTCTCTTGTGATTGACATTATTTTTCATTTGCTTATTCAAGATTAAATTTAATTTGGAGGTCAGAAATAGAAACCTTGTGGAGAAAATTTAGGTTTCTTGGGATCAGAGAGCTTAGTACATGTCACAGAAAGCTCTATTAGAATCTTCCAGAGTCAGAGTCTGACAGTCATGGCAGACCAGGTTGAAAATCATGATTAGTGAAAAGGTAGAGCAAAAATGTTTAACACTCAAGAATTGCATTAACTACCATTTCTCTTTTGGTCTTTACCTTAGAATTCTTTTCCATGGTCTTAAGTTCTACAAGGACTGCTAAGGAATATGAGAGCAGTCTCCTACAGATAATCAATCCTTCCGTCTATTCTTTTTCTTTTCTTTTTTCTCTTGTCTCCAGTTTTTTTCCCCACCCTTTTTCCTCCCTTCTTTCTTTCTTCCTTCTCTTCCTTTCCTCTCCTGTCTTTTCTTTCCTTACTTCTTTCAATTAGGAAATACTTAGGCTTCCCTGGCTCAGACAGTAAAGCGTCTGTCTACAGTGCAGGAGACCCTGGTTCAATCCTTGGATTGGGAAGATCCCCTGGAGAAGGAAATGGCAGCCCTCTCCAGGTCTCTCGCCTGGAAAATCCCATGGATGGAGGAGTGTGGTAGGCTCCATGGGTCGCAGAGTCGGACACGACTGAGCAACTTCACTTTCACTTTCAGGAAATACTGAGAACATTCTGTGTACAAGGCCCGTGTACTCTAGCTAATCATTTCAGATACAGTGATAAAGGATAAATAAAACATACTTTCACCAATCAAAGTGCAATCTTAAAGAAGCAAGAGTTATGAAAACACTTAGCAGTTAGACTTAATCATATCTATAGGACAGAAGATACTTCCTGAATAGAAATTGATCAGGATGGTGTAGAGAATTTTCTGTGTAGAACAGCTAGAAGGAAGACAGTGTTATTGAGGAATGGAATGTATTATGAGGGAGTGTGGTAAAGAAGGGCTTCCCTGGTGGCTCAGCCAGTAAAGAATCCATCTGCAATGCAGGAGACCTGGCTTCAGTCCCTGGGTTGGGAAGATCCTCTGGAGAAGGGAACGGTTACCAAAAACAAAGATCCTGGGATCTAGTCAGGTCAGATCATGGAAGGTTTGAAGAGTTTTGAATAAGACCTAGGATCAGGGTTTTCTACCAACAGCTTAGGATAGACTTACAGTAGAAGGTTCCTACATTTTAAATTTTTTCCTTTGTGGATTCCTCTCCCCACCCCACCCCACCTTGCTTTCCTCTCTTTTCCTCTAGTGGGTTAGAAACCACTTTGTCCTCCTACTAGTATCTCAGTCAGTTGACTTGAACTTTTGTTTGTAGTAGCCGTGAATATATTTCTACTTAGAATAACTAAGAATAATATTGTAATTGGGATAATATTGAAAACGGTAAATAAACTTTGTAATTACATGTAATCTTGAGACAGAGACACTTGAGTTGATTAGTGATAAATCAGAATTAGTATTTTTCATTTAAGCTATTACTAAATCCCTTAATGACATAAAGTCAAAGATAACAGCTGTTTTTACTTAATATTTACTTAATATTCCTTTGGACATAACTTTTTATATTTCCCAAGGGACTAATTAAATTGACTTCTTGAATAAATCAAAAGATTAGTATCATGTGTGAAAATTTGCACATTATAATTAATTACAAATGGTAACCTTCATCTTGAACTCACTCCACTGTAGGAGAAAAATTTGAATTTGAATCTCCAGGGGCTAAAAATACATATTTGTAGTACTAATTGAAGGTTAACTATATTGAAAACTTTGTGCATTGTAACTTAGAATTTCAGATTCTAAGTGGAAATGGAAGAAAATAACATTAATAATTATGAACATGGCCTGCCTAGTCAGCAACTGTAAGAAGCATTTTTCATTTACCTAGTTTACAGTGAAATAAAGTCTTTTTTTTTACATTCTTATCCAGCTAATGTTTCTTTATTCAACAAATACATACTGAGTACAAACTGCACAGTATACATGTCTCTTCTGTTTTAGTCTCACTTTCTACATTTAATACCATTCTCCCAATAGTATTATTTTTATTTTCTAATACATACCTATTCAAATTTCTCCTTTAAAACGTATGTATGTTACCTACAATAGAACTCAGCCAGTTTCTTAAGAGTTTCTAAAGATCAGAATTACATTCTCTAGTCTGCATTTAAAAATGCATTTAAAAATCTTTTTAGCAAGGTGGCTTAAATAATTACCAGTCTTTAATCAACTGTGTGCCCCATTCATTATAAGATAGGTGTTTCTTGATAGAAAATAATGATACCATATATTTATTATCATTTACTAGGTTCCAGGAACTATTCTAAGTACCTAAAACATTTTAACCCATTTTATTCCTCACATCAAAGCTATGAAGTATTTAAGATGTATATTATCTAGATATTACAGATGAGCCTACTGAAACACAGGAAAGTTAATTCATTGTGTTCAGCTGCTAAATGGCAAAGACAGGCCAGGCAGTCTGTCTCTGAGGTCTGTGCTCTTAGCCAGTACAATTTGCTGAATACAAATAGCGGTTCTTAGTTCTAGATTTGTATTAGAATCAGCCATGGAGCTCTCTAAAAACACTACTGCCCAAACTCAGCCTGTGTATGGAGAATTGGAAACTCTGAGAGTGAGACCAGTAGAAAACAGATAATATAACAACTATACAAGACTGTTTTTGGCCCTAGAAGTTCATTTTATCCCTGTTATTATTAATCAGAATAGAAAAGATCATTTAACTTTTTAACCCAGTATAATTTTAAAAGGTCAATTATCTTGGACCTTTGTGTTCAGTTTATTTGAACTTAGTTTTTTTTTTTTTTTGCTGACTCTAAAATGAGAAATAGTAACTGAAAAAATTAACATTTAGCTATAAAACTAAATTATAAATTTAATCATAGAATTTTTATTTCGAGCGTTACTATTAGACTGACCTTAATTTTATTAGTATATAATTACTAGGGCTTCCATAGTGGCTCAGTGGGAAAGAATCCTCCTGCACAATGCAGGAGAAGTGGCTTTGATTCCTGGGTCGGGAAGAGCCCCAGGAAAAGGAAATGGCAACCCACTCCACTATTCTTGCCTGGGAAATCCTATGTTCAGAGGAGCCTGGCGGGCTAGTCCATGGGCTTAAAAGAGTAGGACAGGACTTAGTGACTAAACAACAATATGATTACTAAATGTATGTAAGTTTTGTTGTGCTCAGAGCATCGTTTCTTCTATGTTGATGTTACACCACATATTTAAGGAATTCTTCAGGTCTAAAATTGACTCCTTATTGTTTTATTTAATTATTTCTTTTTTTTCTTTCTTTTTGGTTTCCTGTACCTTAAATGATTTTTAAACTGGGTAAAATTTAGCTGCTGTGAAATGCATAGATCTGAATTGTATGTAGATAGTTCAGTGCATTTTCACGTGTGCACACCGATGAAACCACCACCACAAACAAAATACAGAACATCTTCAGCCCAGAAGGTTCATTAATGTCACCTAGAAGCCAGTCACCACTTGCAGCCACTGTTTTGATTTTCGGTCACATTAGTTTCATTTTGCCAGTACTTGAACTTCTTACATGTAAAATCATAATGATACGTACTCCTTTGTGTCCTGCTTCCCCCAACAAAATGTTTTTGAGGTTTTTATTCATGTTTATTGAATGTATCCATATACTTTATTCTTTTTAATTGATGAACAGTACTCAGTTGTGTAAGTATACCACAATTTGTTTTCTCAGTCTCCAGCTGATTAAAATTGTGTTCTTTCCAGATTCTGGATATTATTAACTAAGCTGTGTTGTTTAGTTTCTGAATATTTGGAGTTTTTCTAAATATCGTATTGCTGTGCTGTGTGTGATGAGTAGCTTAGTCATGTCTTACTCTTTGTGACCTCTTAGATTGTAGCCTACCAGGCTTCTCCATCCGTGGGATTTTCCTGGCAAGAATACTGGAGTGAGTTGCCATTTCCTACCTCAGGATCTTCCCATCTTTTTTGTCTCCTGCGTTGGCAGGCAGATTTGTTACCACTGTGCCACCTGGGAAGTCCACTAATTTATTAATTTTATCATGGACAGGTAAAATGCTGTTAGATTTAAATCTTTTGAAATTTATTGAGAATCAAGCCCAGCAGCATATCTTGAAGAATGAACATCTAAAAAGAATCTGAATTCTATAGTTAGATGTAGTGTGCTAAAATGACAATTAAGTCAAGATAGTTGGTACTATCACTAAAATGTTCTTAAGGCTTTACTTATTTTTGTATTTTGGTCTAACTGTCATTTCCTAACGGAGGGGCACTAAAGTCCCCAACTGTGATTCTGGATGCATCTCTACTTTTAGATCTGTAAGTTTTTGGTTCTCATAATTTGAAATTCTTTTCTTAGATCTATGCATATTTGTGATTGGCTTACCTTCCTAATGAGCCCTTTTGTGATTATAGCATGTTCTTCTTTAATCTGTGGTATTATTTCTTGTTTTGAAATTGATTTCTCTTATATTACTATAGCTGCTCTTTTTTTTTGCTTACAATTTGCATGGTTTATCTTTTCCATTCCTTTACTTACTTTTTTTTATTTATTTATTTTTATTAGTTGGAGGCTAATTACTTTACAATATTGTAGTGGTTTTTGCCATATATTGACATGAATCAGCCATGGATTTACATGTGTTCCCATCCCGATCCCCCCTCCCGCCTCCCTCCCCTCCCCATCCCATCCCATCCCTCTGGGTCTTCCCAGTGCACCAGCCCTGAGCACTTGTCTCATACATTCAGCCTGGGCTGGTGATCTGTTTCACCCTTGATAGTGTACTTGTTTCAATGCTATTCTCTCAGAACATCCCACCCTTGCCTTCTCCCACAGAGTCCCAACATTCCTTGACTTTCAAACTATCTGTCCAACCCAGCTCCTTTCACGTTGCTACTTCTACCCTGTATCTTGGAGTATGTGAGATCTTGTATGTGCCATTTTAGAGTGGAATTTCCTTCAGCCCTCTGGCTCTCTTGAAAGTAAGCCCCACTAACCTTCAGAGCCATACACTCTGGGCCTCTCTTCTTGTGCAGGCCTCTGAGCTAGGATCCCTATGTGGGGCTTGGAGCCTGTGCTTCTAAGGTGATGAATATTATCCTCCTGTTGGTGGGTCAGAGCTTCTCTGGTGGCTCAGTGGTAAGGAATCCACCCACCAATGCAGGAGACACAGGTTCAATCCCTGGGTGGGGAAGATCCCTTTGAGGAGGGAATGGCAACCCACTCCAATATTCGTGCCTGGAAAATCCCATAGACAGAAGACCACGGTCCATGGGGTGGCAGAGTTGGACATGACTTAGTGACTGAGCACACACGCATTCTGGGGTTCTGGGTCTTGATTATGCCATGACTGTTCCTCCCACCCATGCCACTGTGGTTACTTCTTTCTGTCTTTAGTTGTAGAAAATTTCTGCTGGTCTTTAGTTCATTCTATTTGATAATTACTCTGTGTGTGTGTGTGTGTGTGTGTGTGTGTGTGTGTGTGTGTGTGTGTGTGTGTGTGTGTGTGTGTGTGTGTGTGTGTGTGTGTGTGTGTGTGTGTGTGTGTGTGTGTATGTGTATTAGTCACTCAGTTGTGTCTTACTCTGGACTATACTTGTAATTTTGTTGTGCCTATGGCAGGCGATCTTCTGGAAGAGGGCAGATACTCCAGTATTCTTGCCTGGAGAATCACATGGACAGGGGAGCCTGGTGGGCTGCAGTCCATAGGGTGGCAGACAGTCAGACGTGACTAAAGTGACTGAGCACACATGTATGGGAGGAGATGAGCTCAGGATCTTCCTACTCTACTTTGTTGGCCACACCTTTGCACCTCTGAATTTTGCTTTTCAAATTCTGTCTGCTGGTCTCTGACTTTCAAATACAATAGTCTGTGTAATGTAATAATTGATACGGTTTTGTTTTGGTCTACCAGTTTTCCTGTTCCTTCTCAGTTTTGTTTCTCTGTTCCTCCTTGTTTGTGAAGAGAGACGCCTCTTTAGGGCTGCATGAATATAATTTCATATTTAATTTTAAATTCCTTTATTGGCTTTGCCAGATTTTTTGCTTTGGGGAATATATTATACATCCTTAATTTATCATAATCTACCTGATCAGGGCATAGCTTTGACTATGTATACCTTTGTCACCAATGTGATATCACTTCTTTTTAATACACTGAGTAGGTTTGTCATAGCTTTTCTTGCAAGGGGCAATTGTCTGAATTTCATAGGTGCAGTCACTGTCTGCAGTGATTTCGGAGCCCAAGAGAATAAAATCTGCCACTGTTTCCACTTTTTCACCATCTGTTTGCCATGAAGTGATGGGACAGGATGCCATGATCTTCGTTTTTTGAACGTTGAGTTTTTAAACTTTTTCACTGTCCTCTGTCACCCTCATCAAGAAGCTTGATAGTTCCTCTTCACTTTCTGCCATATGGGTGGTGTCATCTGCATATCTGAGGTTGCTGATATTTCTTCTGGCAGTCTTGATTCCGGCTTGTGATTCATCCAGCCCAGCATTTCACATGATGTACTCTGCATAGAACTTAAATAAAAAGGGTGACAATATACAGCCTTGATGTACTTGTTTCCCAATTTGGAACCAGTCCGTTATTCCATATCCAGTTCTAAATGTTGCTTCTTGACCTGCATATTGGTTTCTCAGGCAGGTAAGGTGGTCAGGTATTCCCATCTTTTCCTTCAAGAATTTTCCAGTTTGTTGTGATCCACACAGTCAAAGACTTCAGTATAATCAATGAAGCAGAGTAGGTGTTTTTCTGGAATTCCCTTGCTTTCTCTGTAATCCAGTGGATGTCGGCAATTTGATCTCTGGTTCCTCTGCCTTTTCTAAATCCAGCTTGTACATCTGGAAGTCCTTGGTTCACGCACTGTTGAAGCCTAGCTTGAAGGATTTTGAGCATTACTTTGCTGGCATGTGAAATGAGCACAGTAGTTTGAACACGATTTGGCATTGCCTTTTTCTTTGGGATTGGAATAAAAACTGACCTTTTCCAGTCTTGTGGCCATTGCTGAGTTTTCCAAATTTGCTGGTATATTGAGCAGCATTTTCACAGCATCATCTTTTAGGATTTGAAATAGCTTAGCTGAAATTCCATCATCTCTACTAGCTTTGTTCGTAGTGATGCTTCCTAAGGCCCAGTTGATTTCACACTCCAGAATGTCTAACTCTAGATGAGTGATCACATCATCATGGTTATTTAGGTCATGAAGATTTTTTTTGTATATTTCTGTGTTTTCTTGCCACCTCTTAATATCTTCTGCTGCTTTTAGGTCCATACAATTTTTGTCCTTTATTGTACCCATCTTTGGCATGAAATGTTCCCTTGGTATCTCTCATTTTCTTGAAAAGATCTGTGGTATTTCCCATTCTGTTGTTTTCTTCTATTTCTTTGCATTGTTCATTTAAGAAATCTTTTTTTTTAATCTCTCCTTGCTATTCTCTAGAACTCTGCATTCAGCTGGGTATATCTTTCCCTTTCTCTTTGCCTTTCACTTCTTTTCTCAGCTGTTTTAAGGACTCCTCAAACAACCACTTTCCTTTTTTGCAGTTCTCTTTCTTTGGGATGGTTTTAGTTACTGCCTCCTCTACAATGTTATGAACCTCCATCCACAGTTCTTCAGGCGTTCTGTCAGATCTAATCCCTTGAATAATCTATTTGTCACTTCCACTGTATAATCATAAGGGATTTGATTTTGGTCATCCCTGAATGGTCTAGTGGTTTTACCTACTTTCTTCAATTTAAGTCTGCATTTTGCAATAAGGAGGTCGTGATCTGAGCCACAATCAGCTTCTAGTCTTGATTTTGCTAACTGTATAGAGCTTCTCCATCTTTGTTGCAAAGAACATAATCAGTCTTTTTCAGTATTGACCATCTGGTGATGTCCATGTGTAGAGTCGTCTCTTGTGTTGTTGGAAGAGGGTGTTTGCTATGACCAGTGTGTTCTCTTGGCAAACCTCTGTTAGCCTTTGCCCTGCTTCATTTTGTACTCCAAGGCCAAACTTGCCTGTTACTCCAGGTATCTCTTGATTTCCTACTTTTGCATTCTAGTTCCCTATTGTGAAAAGGACATTTTTTTGGTGTTCTCGAGGGTCTTGTAGGTCTTCATATAACTGTTCAACTTCAGCTTCTTTGGCATTAGTGGTTGGGGCATAGACTTGGAGTACTGTGTTGCTGAATTGTGTGCTTTGGAAATGAACTAAGTTCATTCTGTCACTTTTGACATTGCACTCAAATACTAGGGCATTTCGAGCTCTTTTGTTGACTATGACGGCTACTCCATTTCTTCTTAGGGATTCTTGGCCACAGTAGTAGATAAAATGGTCATCTGAATTAAATTCACCTATTCCTGTACATTTTTGTTCACTGATTCCTAATATGTTGAGGTTTACTCTTGCCATCTCCTGCTTGTGAAAGTCGCGTAGTCATGTCCGACTCTTTGTGACCCCGTGGACTATACAGTCAGTGAAATCCTCCAGGCCAGAATACTGGAGTGGCTAGCATTTCTCTTATCCAGGGGATCTCCCCAACCCAGGGATGGAACTCAGGTCTCCTGCATTGTGGACAGATTCTTTACCAGCTGAACTACCAGGGAAGCCCTGGTTGACCATGTGCAATTTACCCTGATTCATTGACCTAACATTCTAAATACCTATGCAGTCTTTACACCATCAGAGTTTACTTTCACCAACAGACACATCTACAGTGGAGCATCATTTCCACTTTGGTCCAGCCTCTTTATTCTTTCTGGAACTATTTCTCCCTTCTTGTGCAGTAGCATATTAGACACCTACTGACCTGAAGGGCTCATCATCCGGTGTTACGTCTTTTTGCCTTTTCATACTGTTCATGGGGTTCTCCAAGCAAGAATACGGAAGTGGTTTGCAATTCCCTTCTCCAGTGAACCATGTTTGTCAAAACTCTCTACCGTGACTCATCTGTCAAAAATCTATTAAATATTTGTTTGAAATTCAAACATCTGTGTCATCTTGTGGAGAAGGCAATGGCAACCCACTCCAGTACTCTTGCCTGGAAAATCCCGTAGACGGAGGAGCCTGAAATCCATGGGGTTGCTAAGAGTCGGGCACGACTGAGCGACTTCACTTTCACTTTTCACCTTCATGCATTGGAGAAGGAAATGGCAACCCACTCCAGTATTTTTGCCTGGAGAATCCCAGGGATGATGGAGCCTAATAGGCTGCTGTCTGTGGGGTCGCACAGAGTTGGACACGACTAAAGCAACTTTGCAGCAGCAGCTTGTCATCTTGAAGATTATTTCTACTGTTCATTTTTTCTCTTTCCCATAACTAACATTGTTCTGTTTTATTGCTTGAATGTTATGTTTTGCTTGTATAATGGACATTTTTGAGGATACGTTGCAGAAACCCTGGGTTCTGTTATCTTCTGAAAAACATTGGGTTTTGTTCTGTCACACAGTTAAGTTACTGACAGGTCACCTGGAGCTTGGGGAGGCTTTGTTTTATACTTCCTTTAGGCAAAGACTTTAAATTTTACTGTTAGTCTTAGGTCAACTTCCTTAGTTCTAGAATATAGTTGTCTGTTTTTTCCCTAAGAAGTAGCCCTTCTCCAATTTTAATTGAAAGCACAAACTGTTTTCCGAGTCATCTAATTATATGAAACTTAAACTCCAAGCTCTTCTTTCTTTTGCAGCAGGCAGCTATTGAAATCTCTGTTTAGTTCATTTAGGGTCTAGTGCTTACTTTCCTCTATAGATTCTCACACACAGGATTTTCTGAGATTTTCTCCCTCAATTTCCAGTTGTTTTCGAAGCAGGGGGTTCTATGCTCTGATAACTCAGTCTATTATGAGTTCAGCTTTCTGACTGAGGTCTTGCTATTCTTCCATAATGCTGGGGACTGCATCTGGTTAAAAGTGGTATAAATGTGGATCTCTTCAAGGGTTGAATCCATTCCAAATTCTCTTGCTTTTCAGTACTCTTCAGTGCCTGTATTAAATACTTGATTTCTTTATTTTGTTCACAGCTTATCATGGTTATAAATGGGTGAGTTGGTGCAATATGAGTCCCTTTGCATTACTGTGCCTGGAATGCCACCTCTTTATTTTTTATAACATTACTTCAGATGGTTAATATATTTCTCATTATGACTTTATTAGATCATTTTTATATCTATTCATAGATATGAAGAGAAAGCTACTAAAGACTTGGAAAGATACAATAAGCAAATCCAGAGAGCCATTGAACAGGAGTCACAAGTATTAAAAGATGGCAAAAAAAGGATGAAACCCTCCAGTGTTTGGCATTTGGCACAGAAGCACAAGTTGAAAACTTCGCTATCTAACCAGCCAAAACTTGATGAGCTCTTTCAGGCCCAAATTGAAAAAAAAAGGAACCAAAACATTAAAATAGTTCAGATCTCCTTCTCTATGGAAAACTTAAAAAAGAATTTTGATACACAGAAGAAATTTGACTTAGAAGAAAAGGACGAATTTTGCTTGGTCCACAATCTCAAGTTTCCTGACGCATGGCTAATTACATCCAAAACAGAGATAATGTTGTTAAATCCATACAGAGTGGAAGAAGCTCTGCTATTTAAAAGACTTCTTGAGAATCACAAACTTCCTGCAGAGCCACTGGAAAAACCAATTATATTAACAGAGAGGTATGGTGAAGTAATATTTTTTTTTTTACTCTTAAAAACATTTACTAATTGAAATTGAAGGTGAAAGGTTGGATTCCCTAGTATGGAAAAGTGATATTTATTTAAAGAAATTGTATAATTTGATTTCTAATATTTAGTAGAATTAGTTGCTTTTAAATAATTTTAGACTTTTCTAGATAGTTTATTTCTGCACTTAATAAATAGTAAGCTCAGTCCCCCACCACCAGTACGTTAGTAACTTCCCCAGGGTAATTCTGACATTGGATTGCCATGGCACTTCTTCATTGTGTAGTCTGTTTTAACATTTCAAACATATACCAACATAGAATTATACAGTAATTGCCTTTATCAATAGTTACCAAGATTTTCCCACATTTCCTTTGTCTGTCCTTGACATTTATATATGCACATGTATGTTTTTCCTTTTGTTAAAGAATTTAGAATGATTCCCACCTAAAATAGTTTTCGGTGTATCGCTAAAGTGGCCATTTTCTTACTTAGCTACAATGCCTTTTTTCATACCCTGCTGCTGCTAAGTTGCTTCAGTCGTGTCTGACTGTGTGTGACCCCATAGATGGCAACCCACCAGGCTCCCCCATCCCTGGGATTCTCCAGGCAAGAACACTGGAGTGGGTCGCCGTTTCCTTCTCCAATGCGAAAAGTGAAAGTGAAATTGCTTAGTCATGACCAACTCTTTGCAACCCCATGGCCTGCAGCCTACCAGGCTCCTCCATCCATGGGATTTTCCAGGCAGGAATACTGGAGTGGGTCACCATTTCATACCCTATACAATATAATTCATTGGAATTGTTTCTCATTGTCTCAAAATGTGTTTTTGTATTTTTTATATTAATTTACATCTAACCCAGGTCCAGCCATTACATTTTGTTATATATTTTAAATCTTTTCTAATATCATACCATTAACTCATTGTGGATACTTAGTCACTTACTTGTTAGAATATCCCATCTCTATTGGTCTGTCTTGTTTCCTTGTGGTGATGTTTAACTTGTTTTTCTCTCACCCATTTTTAAATGGATATTAGTTCAGGAGGATTGAATAGATTTAGATTATACTTTCTGGTAAGACTGCTTAATAGGTGATGCTATGTGCTTCATATTCCATCACATCAAAAGGCACTCATCACTGGGTTCAGGGAAGCCTGGTGTGCTGCAGTCCGTGGGGTTGCAGAGTTGGAAACAACTGAGCGACTGAACTGAAATGAGCTACTGACAACCTGACATTCCACCTTAAAGTTCCCGGTTAACTTTTCATAATGGTTTTATCCACTGGTGATTATTGCCTGCACTAATATTATTATAGATTATAAAATGGGGTATTTCCTGTTCATATCCTACATGAGCAAATTGTTTTTTCTTAAAAGAAATAGCTATTAACTAAAATACTAACATTTCACTTTTTTATACTTAAGATTTCTTTTTTTAGCCTTACATAGGTAGAAGAAGTTATGATAAAGGAGGTAACCTAAAATTTAAAAGATGTGAGTTTGTTTTGTAGGACAAAGTTCTGTATCAGAACGTACAGAAATAAATCAAAACTCATTTTAAAAATGTGTTCAAACCCTTGTGTTAGTACAGACACTTCCTCCAGAAAGAAAAACAGGGCTAGAAACAGAAAAACATTTGATAAAGCTGTCTTTGAGTATAAAATTTCAAATACATTCTAGCTCTTTTTAAGGGAAGAGAGAGAAAAGTACTGTCAAATTTTTTAACTGTTTTAATTAAACCTAAGGGTGTATTAATTTTTTAAAATTCTTCCTTTGACAAATTCCTAAGCCAGTTTAAAGAGAATACTGCAGTAGTAATCACAGTAACTGAAGTCCAGTGTCTTTCACAGTATTCTCTTTAAACTGACTTAGGAAATTGTGAAAGGAAGAATTTAAAAGAATTAATACACCCTTAGGTTTAATTAAAACAGTTACAAAATTTGACAGTACTTTTCTCTCTCTTCCCTTAAGAGCTAGAGTGTATTTGAAATTTTATACTTGATTGCTTTTCTAAATGATGTTTGTAAATTTTCATTTATATCAAAAATCTTTTTGTGCTTGTACGAATTACAGGCTTTTAAAAATATTTTTCTTTATGATTTCTATTATAATCCATTAAAACTATTAAAATACAGTACATAGATTAAAAATTACATTAAAATTATTATTTGGGTCCATACAACCTGAGAATAGTCTTTCATATTTGAATAGCAGCAAAACTTCATCCAAAATTGTTTTCCCCTTAAATGTAACATCCCCATCATAAGTTTTTAAAAACTAAGTCATAAATAGGATAATTATGTGTTGGACTGTTTTTGCATCAGATTTCTAATGCAGGTTGTATCGTTTATCTCTCAACAGAATAATTTAGAGATCTATAAAATACAAAGTAAGAGCTCAATAATAATCAGAAAAATAGCTAATATTTATTGCACTCTTACTGTATGATAGGAACTTCCCTAAGCTTTTTGCTTTCATGATCTCATCTTCACAGTAGCCTACTGAGAGGTATCCACATTTTAATGAGGAAACAAGTACAGAAGCGTCAGGTACCTCACCAGGGTTCATGCACTCAGTATGTAAGCAGCATGTGTGAGACTCCAGTCTTGACAGAACTGTGGGTCCTGCACCACTGCTCTCTGTACTGTCTCATCCCCACCACCACTGCCTGCTCTCAGACTGATCTTCTGAATCCTGGGCTGCACCAGACACAGCGCCTCTGCTGTGTGGTCAAAGTTCTCCTCTCTGCGGTATCTGCTCTCCTCAGCCTTTCAGAGGTGATAAGCAAAGACATTATCTATTCATTGACTTTTTCGAGGAGTTCAGGATTTTAATGAACAAGTAGCAGCTTATCATCCTGCACCAGATAGAATGTGGAACAGTGCCTTACACACCTACCATATGGTGGGTGTCAACAGATGTTATTGTGTATAACATGTTTTGAAGCACCCTGAGCAGGCCTAAAACCAATATGAAAGGTTAATTTCTGCCCTAGATAATCTTTCACCACCTCAAAATTTTGTTTAATGCTTTTACCACTCAGAACCATGTCATAGGCCACCTTTGGCAAACATATCATACCTATAGTATACAGGAGGAATCTCTCCAAAGTCCTGAATTATTAAATTTTTAAGTTCCTGGGAGAAAAGGTTACATGCTTATCTTCTTCTTATTGAAGAAGCCTTGGCTAATGACAGAATATTATGCAAGGTGGACTGCGTCAATAACTTGACAGTATATTGTGTCTGTGTAAATTAAGGTATAAAGTGGCATTATTTATAAATAAAGTTTTCATTTGTATTATATCGAAAGCACTTTTAAAATTTCACATTTAGTTTGTAAAGTTGCAGAAGATAGAAACTGGCTTTTGTGTCTATTCTTACTTTCTGTACTCTGTATGTGGTAGGTCTATGAAGTATTGAAGTAAAGTTGCTCAGTCGTGTCTGACTCTTTGCGACCCACCCCCATGGACTGTAGCCTACCAGGCTTCTCCCATGGGATTTTCCAGGCAAGGGTACTGGAGTAGATTGCCATTTCCTTCTCCAGAGGATCATCCCCACCCAGGAATCGAACCCAGGTCTCCTGCACTGTAGGCAGACGCTTTACCATCTGAGCCACTAGGGAAGTCCTCTATGAAGTATTAAATGTAAAAGCAGTAAAGTTTCTCACAGGGCTTCTTACACCATTGTATTTTGGTTACTGATAATAACACTTTTTAAAGGACCTTCAGATTAACTTTTTTCCATAAATTCTCTTATTTCACTTTAAATATTTAAGAAGTTAAAGGGCCTTAATTTCTTTTTCAGTCTTTTTAATGGATCCCATTATTTAGAGATTTTACAGAAAATGGCAGCAGATGACCAGAGATACAGTGGATCAGTTTACCTGTCCGATCCTCGTCTTACAGCAAATGGTTTCAAGATAAAATTGACACCAGGTATGATACTATGGTTTAATATTTCCCAAGTCAGAAAAATAAATCTTGTTCCAAAAGTTACTTTTGGGTTTCATAGTTTCCAGATATGATGGTATGGTTTTGTCTTACCAAAAGTATAATGTCAGCTGTATAAAAACAGTGTATTTCTAAAAGGTCACTTCTGCCTGAAACAAGCAAGTTTGGCATATCTTTCAGTCCATTGCTTTATGTTTAGCATTTTCATAACTAACTAGCAACTATAATTTTTGCCATTCTTTGTCACAACATGCATACTGCCTGCTGTGTCTAACTAAATTATTAAATACTCCTTAGCTGATGAAGCAGAAATAAACATGTAGAATACTGGAATCAGCTAACAAAATTGGACATCTCTTTTTCTTTTCTAAAATGATTTACTTGTTTTCCCAATGAGATGTCTAACATCAGCAGTCTTACTGTTTGGAGAGTGAATGATTTGCTTCCATGGCTTTGCTATCAGTTCAGTTCAGTCGCTGAGTCATTGTCTGACTCTTTGCAGCCCCATGGACTGCAGTACGCCAGGGTTCCCTGTCCATCACCAACTCCTGGAGTTTACTACTCAAGCCCATGTCCATCAAGTCGATGATGCCATCCAACCGTCTCATCCTCTGTCGTCCCCTTCTCTTCCTGCCTTCAATCTTTCCCAGCATCAGGGTCTTTTTCAGTGAGTCAACTCTTCACATTAGGTAGCCAAAGTATTGGAGCTTCAGCTTCAGCATCAGCCCTTACAGTGAATATTCAGTGTTGATTTCCTTTAGGATTGACTGATTTGATCTCCTTGCAGCCCAAGAGACTCTTCAAGAGTCTTCTCCAACACCACATTTCAAAAGCATCAATTCTGTGGTGCTCAGCTTTCTTTATGGTTCCAGGCTTTGCTGTAAAGCCTGTTATAACACTGTTTGTTTACTGGAAATTCACCAGGTGAGGAGAAAAAGGAAAATTTATCTGGCTAGGAGACTTCAGTTTTCCTGGCTGGCCTCTTCTCTGTTCTTTCATAGTTTCCATACGTAACTGCCTCTGCCCTATCTACCCCTGCTTCCCAGGTGGCGCTAGTGGTAAGGAACCCATCTGCAAATGCAGGCCAGTCTTATCCTGTTACTTTGCCTTCTGTCTGGTATCAAGAGGCACAAAGGTTCCAGGACGAGTGATTCCACTGTCGCCTGGCCCACTCGCCCCCTAAACTTCCCATGCTCAAAGTGTAATTATTATGTGCATGGCACTAGTCTGTAAGTATTACATGTACTAATTGATTTGATCTTTCTAAAGGCCTATGGTTCAGTTACTGTGCACATTTTTTACAGTTAGAAACATCAAGGCAGGAGAAATTTAGTTTGCTTAAGTATACAGAATTAATGATAGAACCAGAATATGAACCCAAGCAATCTGCCTTTAGGGAGGTGGGAGTGGGGTTCAGGATGGAGAACACATGTGAATCCATGGCTGATTCATGTCAATGTATGGTGAAAATCACTACAATATTGTAAAGTAACTAGCCTCCAACTAATAAAAATAAATGGGAAAAGAAAAACCTAGCTCTTAATTTATGTTGATTTCCTATTAAAATTGATACATTTTCTTCATGAAGATCAGTTAGCATAGTACATGCCAGTGGTATGTGTTTAAATTTTCTCTTCTCTTCCCATTCTTCAGCGCCTCCTTTCTGATTTGAACTGACTTACACTCATTTTTTGGGGAAACAGTGGAAACAGTGTCAGACTTTGTTTTTTTGGGCTCCAAAATCACTGCAGATGGTGATTGCAGCCATGAAATTAAAAGACACTTACTACTTTGAAGGGAAGTTATGACCAACCTAGACAGCATATTAAAAAACAGAGACACTACTTTGCCAACAAGGTCCATCTAGTCAAGGCTGTGGTTTTTCCAGTAGTCATGTATGGATGTGAGAGTTGCACTATAAAGCTAGCTGAGTGCCAAAGAATTGATGCTTTTGAACTGTGGTGTTGAAGAAGACTCTTGAGCATCCCTTGGACTGCACGGAGATCAAACCAGTCCATCCTAAAGGAGATCAGTCCTGGGTGTTCATTGGAAGGACTGATGCTGAAGCTGAAACTCCAATACTTTGGCCACCTCATGCGAAGAGTTGACCCGTTGGAAAATACCCTGATGCTGGGAGGGATTGGGGGCAGGAGGAGAAGGGGACGACAGAGGATGAGATGACTGGATGGCATAACCTACTCAATGGACATGAGTTTGAGTAAACTCTGGGAGTTGGTGATGGACAGGGAGGCCTGGCATGCTGCAATTCATGGGGTTGCAAAGAGTCGGACACGACTGAGTGACTGAACTGACCACTCATTTTTTAGGTCCTCCTATAAATCTTTTTTCCTCAGGGCTTCTGACATTTAAAAATTTATTTGAAGTATGAATCAAGGAGTTTATGTATATGTGTAGCAAGATATTTTTTTCTTAGTCTATTTTCCTAAATAACTTTGTGGTATTGGTGGCAAGTACTTTTTTCTTCATGAAAAATGTTATCACAGGAATTTTTGTTTAAGTTGGGATAATTAGCCTGTCTGTTTCAGGTACATGTTTGTTTTTGAGTTACCCAATAAGTTTCTATTTCAGGGATACATTCAGCTCTTAACTTGTAGATAGTGTTTTTAAGTCCTATAAATGTGGGGTACTTTACATAGCACCAAAGATATAAAAATGAATAAGCTAGTCATCTGCAAGCTGACTTGATTTGGGTGGAATTTACTCAGATTATCATCAGCATTGTTTCTCTTCTCTGTAGCAGATCAAGGTAAAAATATTCATGTTTCCTTTCTTCATTTTTTTTTAACTGTTTTTTTCTTCATTATTTTTGGTCATTTTTTTTTTTAAAGACTATTTCTCAGTCTTTTAGTGAGTTTTACTATATTGGACTAACTTTTGATCAGCAGTTTGCCAGTTGCCAGAAAACATCTTTACATAAAAGCACTTGAAAGAGAGGAAGAATACATAAGGCTTTAAGGAAGAAGATTCTTAATGTGACCTTAAAGAAATTTGATTGTTAATGAGAATAGCTTTTGTTCTATATCAGTAAGAATTACCCATTTTGGGAACTGCAAGCTTGTCAGACCAGACCTTATTAAAGTATTTTCAGAAAATTGGGAAGCATTTCACAGAATTTTATGAAAACTTCTTGAACATGATTCTAAATGTCTCTTTAAGTTTTCCGTATCTATATTCTGCAAACACAGAGACTAACATATTGTTCAATTTCCTCATTTGTTCCCATATACTTTATACCCGGGCTTCTCTGGTAACTTAAGATGGTAAAAGAATCCACGTGCAATGCAGGAGACCTGGGTTCAATCCCTGGTTTGGGAAGATCCCCTGGAGGAGGGCATGGGAACCCACTCCAGTATTCTTGCCTGGAGAATCCCCATGGACAGAAGAGCCTGGTGGGTTACAGTCCATGGGGTGGTAAAAAGTCAGACACACTGAGCGGCTAAGCACATAGCAGTTTTTACCCATATCCACAAAATTTTCCTGCATTCATGTAGTAAGTATTGGATGTTCCAGTCTAACCATACTGCAAATAATATAGAACTAGCAATAATGAAAAGTCTCTTGACTGATAAATTTTACTATCTGTATACATATAAAAAGATGTTTACTGGAATATTCTGCTACTTCCTCTTTGCCTATCTAATCCCTGTTTCAAGTCCCATTTAAGTTCAGTTGGTTGCTCAGACTCTCATGTTGTCTCCCTTTACTGAACTCTGTATTTTATCCCTGAACACTTGATTATGTATCTTCTTATATTATTCTCCAGTTGTTTCCTGGGAGGAACATTAGGATGTGCACTCTGTTTATTATACCACCAGTGCATCTGCCATTCAGGTCAAGGAACTAGTCTGTAAATGGCAGGTTAGGAATGGGTTCATTGACATCTTCAGGACCTGAAACTCTTCAAGCTACATCACTCCTCTTCTAAAATTTTCCCTTTGATAAGCTTATCCAACATCAGACTATCTCTTTTTCTTTACCTATAGGTAACATCTTGTGGTCTGCAATTTTAAGAATACTGTTACACAGATAGAGCCAAAAAACCCAAATCTTTGCTATTTTCTAAAAATCAAAATGTGTTCTAAAGCTAAATTTGATTCTTGGGAATGCATGTTGTTAATGTTATTTTACCCCATTATAGATCCACTGATGTTGCTAATTTTTAATCACTAAATTAAAGAAGTTCAAATAATAGATAAGTCAGATTTAAACATTATTCTAAAAACTAAACATTAGTATTTCATTTCCTCAAACTGCTAATATATTAATAAGTTACTATAGTGGTAATCATTCTGTAGCTTATATGTATATTTATCAACACTTTGTGCACCTTAAACTTACACAATGTTATGTGTCAAACACATCTAAATAAAGCTGGAAAAAGATAACTATATTTTTATAATAACTTGTAAGATAAACTAATCTTCAAAATAATTCAGGCTTTTAGATACTAAACCAGTAGGACAGAATTTGAATAGCAACAGTTGTTAAAACATTTAAGCCAGTTTTATTTTAATAAATATCATGGGACTCCATTTTCTCTCCAAAGTAAGAAATGTTCTAAACAAATGTAGGGAACAGAACAATAATATCTGAGATTAAATGATATAAAGTACATGTGGTTTCTTTGAGCACTTATGACTTAATGTGAATGTGAAATCCTATGGGAAATTATTATTTGTTCTTCAACTAGGGAACAAAACTTTTTCCGACAATATTAGATTCTAATGAATGTTCACCAAATATTTTAACAGTGATTTTGCTTTTCTTAGACATTTTCTGGAATACAGTTTAAACAAAATTTAACTATATGTGGTTTTATTTTTTATTTTTTTCTTTTAGGAGTTTCCATTGCTGAAAACTACTTGGAAATAGAAGGAATGGCTAATTGCCTTCCATTCTATGGAGTGATGGATTTAATAGAAATCCTTAATGCTATATTAAACAAAAATGCAAAGGAAGTTTATGAATGTAGACCTCGCAAAGTGATAAGTTATTTAGAGGTATGTATTATTAGCTTATGTAGATTGGCTAGATTTTAAGATACTTAACTCTTTCTTAATAGTAAATGATTTCAAAATCCTATAAGGTTTGTTATCTGTTTACAAGAGGAAAAGCTGCTTAAATGTCACCTGGAGGAAACTTTCCCTAACCATACTGTCTTTATCACATTACTCAGTTTAATTTTGTGCAATTACTTGCTGATATTTTGTCTTTTAAAAAAAAATTTATTTATTTTTAATTGGAGGATAATTGCTTTACAGTGTTGTGTTGGTTTCTGCCATACATCAACATGAATGAGTCATAGGTATACATATACTCCCTCCCTCATGAGCCTCCCTCCCATTTCCCACCCCATTCCATCCCTCTAGCTTGTTTAGGTTATCTTTTTATCATTCTGCTTCTCTGCACTAGAATGTCAGTTTCAGAAGAGCAAAGTGTTAGTTGCGCAGTCATACCCGATTCTTTGCAACCCCATGGACTGCAGCCCCCCAGGCTCTTCTGTCCATGAAATTTTCCAGGCAAGGATACTGGAGTGGGTTGTCATTTCCTTCTCCAGGAGATCTTCCCAACCCAGGAATCGACTGAGCTCCAAGGGAAGACCAGAAGAGCAAAGACGTTGCTTTTCTTGTTCTCTGCTGTATTTGTAGAACCTACAGCAGTGACTAGCACATAATTGTTGTGTTGAGTGAGTGAATAATTAAAGAATATAATCAATCGTCAGTCTTCCTATTTGCCAGTAAAAACCTGTTTTCTGCTTCAGGTATATGACAGTAAAACGTACGGCTTTCTCTCCACAGGGAGAAGCAGTGCGTCTGTCTAGACAGTTACCCATGTACTTATCAAAAGAGGACATCCAAGATATTATCTACAGAATGAAGCACCAGTTTAGAAATGAAATTAAAGAGTGTGTTCATGGGCGCCCATTTTTTCATCATTTAACCCATCTTCCAGAAGCTACATAATTATGTTTAAGAAAATTTGTTACTATTGAAGTCAATATGATCATAAAATAATGAATCAGGTTTAAACTATCTGTGTACTATCATGTGTTAAATGGTTGTTTTGTAAATAAGGAATCACTGGCCTGTTTGTATATTGAAAATTTTTTTTAAACTATAAAAAATTAATAAACTAATATAGACTGTTAATTCATTTTATTCTCAAGAACCAACCTTCGTAATAACTATTGGTTATAAGCTCTAAATTGAAAAATACTTAACTGTTCTTGGGTGGTTGATTGACTCAGTCCAGTGAGTCAGCTGTTCTCATCAGGTGATTCCAGTACTTTGGTCATCTGATTCAAAGGCCTGACTCATTGGAAAAGTCCCTGATGCTGGGAAAGATTGAGGGCAGGAGAAGAGGGCATCAGAGGAGGAGATGCCTGGATGCTGTCACTGATGCAGTGGACATGGATTGGGCAAACTTCAGGAGATGGTGAGGGACAGGGAGGCCTGGTGTGCCACAGTCCAAAGAGTCATGACTGGATGACTGAACAACAACATGGACTAAATTGTATCCTCCACATTTTTCAGGTGAAGCTCTGACCCCAAGTGAGATGGTATTTGCAGATGAACCTTTTAAAGAGGCAGTTAGGTGTAGTGAGGGTGGGGCTGGGGCACTCCTGGTGGGATTAGCGCCCTTATAAGAAGAGATACCACAGAGTTTGCTCATTCTCTGTTATCCTTTCACCAACAATCCCAACTCTTATTCCAGCTGCTGGACAGAGAGAAAAAGTGGCCCTCTCTAATCCAGGAGTAGAGCTCTTACCAGAAACCAATCATGTCAGCACCTTGACTTAAACTTCTAGCCTCTAGAACTATAAGAAAATGCCTGTTGTGCTTTTTAAAGTCCAACCTATAGTATTTTGCTATGGCAGCCTGAACTAATACACGGCGTTCCATGCTCTGCAGGGAAAAATAAAACATTCACCTGGAGTATCTGACAGAAGTTATCAATCTTGTGTAAAGGAAAAGGAGAAAAGGAACGGGGTAGGGGAAAAGTAAGGAAATACAATTTAGAGAAACAAGATAAAAGATAACTTCAAATCCTGTTATTTACCTCTATTTGGGGGTAACAGTTGAGAAGTTGCTGTTTCTTATATGGAAATTGTTGGGCTGTGGGATCAAAATTTCTCAGAACATGGGAAGATACAGATTTTTAACAAAATTTAGATTTGAGTATTCATAATGCATGTGTTCTTTAAAAACCAGATCCCACAGTTCAGTTCAGTCACTCAGTCGTGTCCGACTCTATGACCGCATGGACTGTAGCACGCCAGGCCTCCCTGCCCATCACCAACTTCAGGAGTTTACTCAGACTCATATCCATTGAGTCCGTGATGCCATCCAACCATCTCATCCTTTGGCGTCCCCTTCTCCTTCTGCCTTCAATCTTTCCCAGCATCAGGGTCTTTTCAAACGAGTCAGCTCTTCACATCAGGTGGCCAAAGTATTGGAGTTTCAACTTCAACATCAGTCCTTCCAATGAATATTCAGGACTGATTTCCTTTAGGATGGACTGGTTGGATCTCCTTGCAGTCCAAGGGACTCTCAAGAGTCTTCTCCAATACCACAGTTCAAAAGAATCAATTCTTTGGCACTCAGCTTTCTTTATAGTCCAACTCTCCCATCCATACATAACTACTGGAAAAACCATAACATTGACTAGATGGACCTTTGTTGACAAAGTAATGTCTCTGCTTTTTAATATGCTCTCTAGGTTGGTTATAACTTTCCTTCCAAGGAGTCTTTTAATTTCATAGCTGCAATCACCATCTGCAGTAATTTTGGAGCCCAGAAAAATAAAGTCAGCCACTGTTTCCCCATCTATTTCCCATGAAGTGATGGGACAGGATGCCATGATCTTAGTTTTCTGAATGTTGAGCTTTAAGCCAACTTTTTCACTCTACTCTTTCACATCCATCAAGAGGCTCTTTAGTTCTTCACTTTCTGCCATAAGGGTGGTGTCATCTGCATATCTGAGGTTATTGATATTTCTCCCAGCAATCTTGATTCCAGCTTGTGCTTCACACAGTCCAGCGTTTCTCATGATGTACTCTGCATATAAGTTAAATAAGCAGGGTGACAATATACAACCTTGACATACTCCTTTTCCTATTTGGAACCAGTCTGTTGTTCCATGTCCAGTTCTAACTTGCTTCCTGACCTGCATACAGATTTCTCAAGAGGCAGGTCAGGTGGTCTGGTATTCCCATCTTTTGGGGAATTTTACACAGTTCATTGAGATCCACACAGGCTTTGGCATATTCAGTAAAGCAGAAATAGATGTTTTTCTGGAACTCTCTTGTTTTTCGATGATCCAGCAGATGTTGGCAATTTGATCTCGGATTCCTCTACCTTTTCTAAATCCAGCTTGAACATATGGAAGTTCATGGTTCACGTACTGTTGAAGCCTGGCTTGGAGAGTTTTGAGCATTTCTTTACTAGTGTGCGAGATGAGTGCAGTTGTGCAGTAGTTTGAGCATTCTTTGGCATTGCCTTTCTTTGGGATTGCAATGAAAACTGACCCTTTCCAGTCCTATGGCCACTGCTGAGTTTTCCAAATTTGTTGGCATATTGAGTGCAGCACTTTAACAGCATCATCTTTTAGGATTTGAAACAGCTCAACTGGAATTCCATCATCTCCAAATACTAGCTTTGTTCGTAGTGATGCTTTCTAAGGCCCACCTGACTTCACATTCCAGGATGTCTGCCTCTAGGTGAGTGATCACACCATCGTGATTATCTGGGTCGTGAAGATCTTTTTGTCTAGTTCTGTGTATTCTTGCCACCTCTTCTTAATATCTTCTGCTTCTGTTAGGTCCATACCATTTCTGCCCTTTATTGAGCCCATCTTTGCATGAAATGTTCCCTTGATGTCTCTAGTTTTCTTGAAGAGATCTCTAGTCTTTCCCATTCTATTGTTTTCCTCTATTTCTTTGCATTGATCACTGAGGAAGGCTTTCTTATCTCTTCCTGTCATTCTTTGGAACTCTGCATTCAAATGGGTATATCTTTCCTTTTTGCTTCTCCTCACAGCTATTTGTAAAGCCTCCTCAGACAGCCATTTTGCTTTTTTGCATTTCTTTTCCTTGGGGATAGTCTTTATCCCTGTCTCCTGTACAATGTCACAAACCTCCATCCATAGTTCATCAGACACTCTAGCAGATCTAATCCCTTGAATCTATTTCTTACTCCCACTGTATAATCGTAAGGGATTTGATTTCAGTCATACCTGAATGGTCTAGTGGTTTTGCCTACTTTCTTCAATTGAAGTCTGAATTTGGCAATAAGGAGCTCATGATCTGAGCCACAGTCAGCTCCCAGTCTTGTTTTTGCTGACTGTATAGAGCTTCTCCATCTTTGGCTGCAAAGAATATAACCAATCTGATTTCGGTATTGACCATCTGGGGATGTCTATGTGCAGAGTCTTCTCTTGTGTTTTTGGAAGAAGTTGTTTGCTATGACCAGTGTGTTCTCTTGGCAAAACTCTATAGCCTTTGCCCTGCTTCATTCTGTATTCCAAGGACAAATTTGCCTGTTTCTCTCGGTGTTTCTTGACTTCCTACTTTTGCATTCCAGTCCCCTGTAATAAAAAGGACATCTTTTTTGGGTGTTCGTTCTAAAAGGTCTTGTAGGTTTTCATAGAACCATTCAACTTCAGCTTCTTCAGCATTACTGGTCAGGGCATAGACTTGGATTATTGTGATACTGAATGGTTTGCCTTGGAAATGAACAGAGATCACTTTGAGTAAGGAATACAGAAATATTAGCTGAAATTTTCCCGACTTCTTGTGTAGACAAGAAAGACAAATGACTCTTCATTCTTCCAGTAATCTATTATCACCACAAACTAGCCAAATGTGAGAGACGTCTCTCTAACTCTATGATGGCCTCATCCCAGAGAATCTAAACTGAAGACCCTCACAAGGCAATGAAGGCCTCAATAACTGTCAAGTGAATTGTCTCTGTTACCGCAGAGCCTATATCTCATTTGTCTGGATCAGTTGTACTGTCTGAATTCTCAAGTAGCCTGCTTTCTCTGCCTGCTTTTAACTTGGCTAAAGTATTCTCTGAATCTTAATGTGTGCTTCCCTGCTTAAAAACTGTATTAACTTCCCACATCCTTGGGATAAAATCTACCAAATTCTTAGAGGCCCAGGAGGTCCTTTAGGATGAAGGTATGGCCTATCATTCTTATCCAATCTCCATTTCTCAAGAACCAGCAATGTAGGATTTCTTGCACTAAGCAATGCATTGGCACATACTATTCCTCCTGCTTGAAATACATTTTTTTTTCTCCTCCTGGATAATTCTTAACTGCTTGCTAGTTTCTTAACACAGGTTTCTCCAAGGGAGTAGGCGCCCCTCTATGCTTCCATAGTACATGCTGTGTGTGTTCTCAGTCATGTGTGACTCCTTGTGGCCCCATGTACTGTAGCCCACCAGGCTTCTCTGTCCATGAGATTCTCCAGGCAAGAATATTGGAGTGAGATGCAATTTCCTACTCCAGAGAATCTTCCTGACCCAGGGATCGAACACCCATCTCTTAAGTCTCCTGCACTGGCAGGTGGCTTCTTTACCACTGCACCACCTGGGTAGTACATGCTACATAACCCCGTAACAATTATATTACACTGCAATAATATTTCTCAACCAGAGAGCAAAGAGTGTCTTTTTTCTGTATTCTGTGTTCAGCATTGAGTGTGACACTGAGTAATGTCACTGAATAAACAAAGAGACAAATATATAACAAAAGGAGAGACGGGAGAGTTAAAGTGATTCTGAGTCCAATTTCAGTAGGGTGGAAGAAATCTACTCCCCACTCCCCCACTGATTAGTTTAAAAGATTTTATGGAAAAAAAAGGGCCTCTTCAAAAGCAGTTAAATATGGTCAATAGTAATACTGGCCATATTAACTGAAAACTAACTGAAAATCCCATGTCCTGCTAATGAATATTCATGACACATGGGGGGAAAATTACACTGTGTTAGAAATCACTGTGTACTTAGGGGTTAAGTTCAGCATCTTCATTGCAGAGATGAAAAAGTATGGGCTAAAAGAAATGGACCTGAGATTGTTAGGGGAAATTTGATAAAAGATATGGCTGTGGCTCTCCTAATGTGGCTCAAAGTTGATAACCACTGAAACAGAACTTAAAACTAGAAAAGGAATTTTACATTAAAGTGGCTTAAGGAGGAGTAAAAAGTGTGATTAAAAATTTAAGCAAGCAGCGAAAATTTCAAGGCAGAAGTGGAGAGAGCTCAGTACGGTGTTGTTAGTATCACAAGAAACAGTGAAGATTTTGATGATTAAAAATATTAAAGGTGATATCAACCAAAAGATGGAGAATATATTAACAGGTCACTCTTAATTATTCATGTCCATGAAGAGAAGTAATTGATATCTTGAGTCACCTTTTTTTTGGTTTTGCAGTAAAATGTATGATTTTCCCTCTCAGTACTCCTTTTTTTGTTCATGGGAAATATCAACATTTGAAGTAAAACTAGTAAAGTACTAGAACAGTTGTGGCCACTCAGGCAACTCAGAGTTAATTATTCTGGGTTCTATTTTCTCACCTGTAAAACTGGTTGGATTATCACCATCTCAAAGATTTTTTTTAGCAACTATGAATCCATAAACACTGTTTTGCCAAAATTAATCTAGAATTAATTTCAAGAATATGTCTAATTCATCTAAATACCTTAATATCGTTACTGGTATTTTTAATCTGCTCAGCAACTTCGGTTAGTGAGTCAGACTCCATCTCCAACTTCAATAAATAGACCATATTTACATTCTTAGTTAAGAAATACAGGCTGCAGTGGAACAGATGGCAATTCCTGCAATCTGGCTGCTGCTGCGGCGGCGAAGTCACTTCAGTCGTGTCCGACTCTGTGCGACCCCATCCCTGGGATTCTCCAGGCAATAACACTGGAGTGGGGTGTCATTGCCTTCTCCAATAAAATCTGGCTAAGATCATTGAATTCAGGTCTGACATTTTCTAGTAGGTTTAAAATTTGAAATCTTATAGACATCGCTGGATCACACATGACTACCCACAAGGAGAAAGATCTATCCAAAGCGGCCTTCAGGCTTCATCTCTGCGTGACTTTCAGGTCACCCCAGTGCTAAAGCCCAGACGGGGATTCCAAGCAAGACCCTTGGGCCTCAAGAACCCCTTAGGAGTCCTCCCTCTTCCTGCCAAGCTGTAACCTACTGAGAAAAACGGGCAGTTGGGGGTGAGGCTTTCCTTTCCCTCCTGATCTCCTCGCCTCTCCCTTAATCTCCAGCTTCCCAAACTGCAGCGGCCACCGCCCGCTCCAGCCATCCTGTCCCGAGGTTGGCAGCTGCGCGGGGTGCGGCTTCCAGGGCCTGTGGGGGATGGGGAGGGTGTGCTTGGGGGCGGGGCTCCTCAGGAGCTGGGAGGCGGGGCCTCAGCAGAAAACCCTTCCCACAACCATCCTGCGCTCTAGATTTCACAAACTGCCTCCCAGTTAATCTAGCACTCCTTAGAGTGGCGACGGAGGCTGTTTTGTAATTACTTCTCGCAAATACTTTCTTGTTTAGTCACTATGTCGTGTCCCACACTTTGTGACCCCATGGACTGTAGCTCACCAGGCTCTTTAGTCCATGATAATGGAGTAGGTAGCCGTTCCCTTCTCCAGCGTATCTTCCCAACCCAGGGATTGAACCCAGGTGCCCTGCATTCCAGGTGGATTGTATACCATCTGAGCCACCGGGGGAGCCCCTCTCAAATACTCATCTTGACCTTTATGAGTAGGAGCTGTTTCTCGCGTCAAGCAGTATGAAATGGTAAAGAACATAAGCTCCGGGGTTGGAGGCTCAACTGTCTAAATCTGATGAGAAGATTAATGACATCATATAAGGTAAGCACCTAATGTATATAGCAAGTTGGTGGTAAACACTTGTCCTAACTACTAACTTAATCCGATGTAAAGGACTGGAAAGAAAACGCAAAATGAATTTATTCTTTTAAGAAGCCGTTGCAGGACCTCTTTGGCTTTTCAGGTGGCGCAGTGGTGAAGAATCCCGCTGCCAATGCAGGAGGCGCAAGAGATGCAAATTCAATCCCTAGGTAGGGAAGATGCCCTGGTGTAGGAAATGGCAACCCACTCCAGAATTCCTGCCTGAAAAATTCCATGGACAGAGGGAGCCAAGTGGGCTCCAGTCCATGGGGTCATAAAGAGTCAGACACAACAGCAATTGAGAACGTAGGGCCTTTTACAATAGACTGTAAGCTGGAAAATGACTTCAAAATTTACCTTAGGGCTGGTACAAATGTATGATGCAAATTTTGTCGTTCTCTATATCTGTATGAACTTCTCTTTCCTCAATTACCCAGTAAATTAAGAAGGATTACCCCCAGAAATGTCTCCCAGAGAGGGACCCCAAATTTTTAAGGAAATAATGGGAAAGACTCCAGTATTTGAGTTGTTGGAAACAAGACAGTGCTTGGAAAGAAGTCCCAGGTACAGGTAGAATTTCAGGTATCACAACTTGTATCTCCTAACACAAACATCTTAATTTTAAAATTAATGAAACTTGAAAATTTCTGTAATTTTCCTTGAAAATACAGGTGGTATGTATGGAGACACTGTATGCAGTATAACATTTTATATAACAAATACAATCACTGAAAATCATAAACATAACCCCATGAACAGTATGAAAAGGCAAAAATAGGACACTGAAAGATGAACTTCCCAGGTCGGTAGGTACCCAATATGCTACTGGAGAACAGTGGAGAAATAACTCCAGAAAGAATGAAGAGATGGAGCCAAAGAAAAACAACACCCTGTTGTGGATGTGACTTGTGAAAGAAGCAAGGTCTGATGCTGTAAAGAGCAATATTGCATAGGAACCTGGAATGTTAGGTCCATGAATCAAGGCAAATTGGAAGTTGTCAAACAGGAGATGTCAAGACTGAACGTTGACATTTTAGGAATCAGCAAACTAAAATGGACTGGAATGGGTGAATTTAAGTCAGGTGACCATTATATCTACTACTGTGGGCAAGAATCCCTTAGAAGAAATGGAGTAGCCATTATAGTCAACAAGAGAGTCTGAAATGCAGTACTTGGGTGCAATCTCAAAAAAAAAACAGAATGATTTCTGTTCGTTTACAGGGCAAACCATTCAGTATCATGATAATCCAAGTCTATGCCCTGACCAGTAATGCTGAAGAAGCTAAAGAACAGTTCTTTGAAGACCTACATGACCTTCTAGAACAAACACCCAAAAAAGATGTCCTTTTCATTACAGGGGACTGGAATGTAGGAAGTCAAGAAACACAGAGAGTAACGGGCAAATTTGTCCTTGGAGTACAGAATGAAGCAGGGCAAAGGCTATAGAGTTTTGCCAAGAGAACACACTGGTCATAGCAAACAACTTCTTCCAAAAACACAAGAGAAGACTCTGCACATAGACATCCCCAGATGGTCAATACCGAAATCAGATTGGTTATATTCTTTGCAGTCAAAGATGGAGAAGCTCTATACAGTCAGCAAAAACAAGACTGGGAGCTGACTGTGGCTCAGATCATGAGCTCCTTATTGCCAAATTCAGACTTCAATTGAAGAAAGTAGGCAAAACCACTAGACCATTCAGGTATGACTGAAATCAAATCCCTTACGATTATACAGTGGGAGTAAGAAATAGATTCAAGGGATTAGATCTGCTAGAGTGTCTGATGAACTATGGATGGAGGTTTGTGACATTGTACAGGAGACAGGGATAAAGACTATCCCCAAGGAAAAGAAATGCAAAAAAGCAAAATGGCTGTCTGAGGAGGCTTTACAAATAGCTGTGAGGAGAAGCAAAAAGGAAAGATATACCCATTTGAATGCAGAGTTCCAAAGAATGACAGGAAGAGATAAGAAAGCCTTCCTCAGTGATCAATGCAAAGAAATAGAGGAAAACAATAGAATGGGAAAGACTAGAGATCTCTTCAAGAAAACTAGAGACATCAAGGGAACATTTCATGCGAAGATGGGCTCAATAAAGGGCAGAAATGGTATGGACCTAACAGAAGCAGAAGATATTAAGAAGAGGTGGCAAGAATACACAGAACTAGACAAAAAGATCTTCACGACCCAGATAATCACGATGGTGTGATCACTCACCTAGAGGCAGACATCCTGGAATGTGAAGTCAGGTGGGCCTTAGAAAGCATCACTACGAACAAAGCTAGTATTTGGAGATGATGGAATTCCAGTTGAGCTGTTTCAAATCCTAAAAGATGATGCTGTTAAAGTGCTGCACTCAATATGCCAACAAATTTGGAAAACTCAGCAGTGGCCATAGGACTGGAAAGGGTCAGTTTTCATTGCAATCCCAAAGAAAGGCAATGCCAAAGAATGCTCAAACTACTGCACAACTGCACTCATCTCGCGCACTAGTAAAGAAATGCTCAAAACTCTCCAAGCCAGGCTTCAACAGTACGTGAACCATGAACTTCCATATGTTCAAGCTGGATTTAGAAAAGGTAGAGGAATCCGAGATCAAATTGCCAACATCTGCTGGATCATCGAAAAACAAGAGAGTTCCAGAAAAACATCTATTTCTGCTTTACTGAATATGCCAAAGCCTGTGTGGATCTCAATGAACTGTGTAAAATTCCCCAAAAGATGGGAATACCAGACCACCTGACCTGCCTCTTGAGAAATCTGTATGCAGGTCAGGAAGCAAGTTAGAACTGGACATGGAACAACAGACTGGTTCCAAATAGGAAAAGGAGTATGTCAAGGTTGTATATTGTCACCCTGCTTATTTAACTTATATGCAGAGTACATCATGAGAAACGCTGGACTGTGTGAAGCACAAGCTGGAATCAAGATTGCTGGGAGAAATATCAATAACCTCAGATATGCAGATGACACCACCCTTATGGCAGAAAGTGAAGAACTAAAGAGCCTCTTGATGGATGTGAAAGAGTAGAGTGAAAAAGTTGGCTTAAAGCTCAACATTCAGAAAACTAAGATCATGGCATCCTGTCCCATCACTTCAGGGGAAATAGATGGGGAAACAGTGGCTGACTTTATTTTTCTGGGCTCCAAAATCACTGCAGATGGTGATTGCAGCCATGAAATTAAAAGACTCCTTGGAAGGAAAGTTATGACCAACCTAGAGAGCATATTAAAAAGCAGAAACATTACTTTGCCAACAAAGGTCTGTCTTGTCAAAGCTGTGGTTTTTCTAGTAGTCATGTATCGATGTGAGAGCTGGACTATAAAGAAAGCTCAGCACCAAAGAATTGATTCTTTTGAACTGTGGTATTGGAGAAGACTCTTGAGAGTCCCTTGGACTGCAAGGAGATCCAACCAGTCCATCCTAAAGAAATCAGTCCTGAATATTCATTGGAAGGACTGATGTTGAAGTTGAAACTCCAATACTTTGGCCAGCTAATGTGAATAGCCAACTCATTGGAAAAGATCCTCATTCTGGAAAAGATTGAAGGCAGGAGGAAAAAGGGGGCAACAGGATGAGATGATTGGATGGCATCACCGACTCAATGGACTTGAGTTTGAGTAGACTCCAAGAGTTGGTGATGGGCAGGGAGGCCTGGAGTGCTGCGGTCCCTCGGTTCTCAAAGAGTTGGATGCAACTGAGCAACTTAACTATTCAAATTGTTGAGTGTCTTTTTTAAAAATTGTTAAATCTGGTGCTTAAATTTAATGTAGGCTTGTATCTGATGCCATTTGGAAACAACCTAAAGTGTTAGCTATCCTAAAATAGTTTTATCTATAAAGGACTTAAATATAATTTTCTAGATAACAACATGTGCATCCAGATACTTAACAGAAAAAGTAATGACTGGCAAATTTCAAATTATCTTGAACTTATTTGAATGTTGAACTTACTGAATTTTTATGTAGTTTCTCATAGGCATTTTAATTGTTTTGCTATTTAGATCATAGAAATGAATGATGAATTAAGAAGAGACAGGCAAGAAATGGACTTGAATGGACTGAACGTATTTTTGGAAGGAAATGGTTTGTTTTCAAAAGTTAATTTTATTTCCTTTAAAAAGACAGTTTTTCCCTAAATGTGCTTTCATTTTATCTATGACAAGACAATGATGTTAACCTGCCTAAAAACATATTTTAAATATTTTGCTAATAATAATAGTGAAAATTTTTTCCATGTGTTTACATCTTAATAACTAAATGTATATAATGTATTTACTACCTGTTTCAAAGTTTTTTGCACTCTTTTTTGTCTTTTGTTCTTAGCTTCCCTAGTCATATAAAAAAGCTAGTAAATCAAACTTTTCCCTCCACACATAGTGATGATCCTTGATGTCTCAGATAAAAACAAGATTAAAGCACAAACCTCTACACATGAGGTTTCCAACTTTTCAAAGGTTTTATAGGAACAATCAAGTTTAAATTATTTTTCCCATTTAAAACTCAAATGAAATGTACCGTCCTTCTCTGCCCCCAGAGTTGAAGAATACTACTTCATTTTTTCTAGGTTTCTTCAATTGACAAGTTTGAGACTACTCTGTGTATTCTAGTAGGTCAGTTGTCGGTATCTGTGGGTTATACATCTGCACATTCAACTGACCATGCATCAGAAATATTCAGGAGCAAAACTTGAATTTACCATATACCAACAATTTACCATACACCAGCTTCCCTGGTGGTTCAGGTGTTAAAAAAATCTGCCTGCAGTGCAGGAGATGTAGGGGACATGCGTTCAGTTCCTGGGTTGGGAAGATCCCCTGGAGAAGAGAATGGCTACCCACTCCAGTATTCTTGCCTGTGGAATTGCATGGACAGAGGAACCTGGTGGGTTATAGTCTGTGGGGTCACAAAGAATCAGACATTACTGAGCAACTATTTACATAGTATTTACATTATATTTACAACTATGTACAAAGTATTTACATGGTAGTATATTTTGTAAGTAATCTAGAGATGAGATAAAATATACAGAAAGGTCTGTATAGGTTATATGCAAATACCATGCCATTTTATATGAAAGACTTGAGTATCTTCTTAGATTTTTGGATTTGTGGGGAATCCTGGAACCAATCATTCATGGATATCAAGTGATGGCTATATATGAGTATGGCCTAAGTCAGCACTTCTCAAATTTTAATGTGCATGTGAATCTCCTAGGCATCTTGTTAAAATACATGTCTGATTTAGTAGGTCTGGAATAGGGTCTAATGTTCTGCATTTCTGACAAGTTTCCCAGGTGCTGCTGGTTCAGGAACTATATTTGAGTTAACAAGAGTGCACATAATTTTTGGCCAAATGCTAAACTCTTGAAATAGACTGCACATAAAATGTTAATCCAAATAGGCTGAAAGTCAGTCAGAATTATGAATGTGTTTATGGCTCTCTACTTTTGTTAGGAAGTCAAATTTAGGTTTTCTTTTGTGACATCATTCTTTATAAAGAAGTAGGATATATATACAAGTTGACCTTTGGTGTCCATGGGGGTTGGGGTCTGAGGGGAATATCACAACCCATGAATGCTCAGGTCCCATAGTGGGCTCTCTGTCTCCACAGATGTGGAACCTGCTAATATTAACATCTGGCTGTATGCTTATTGAAAAAAGTCATGAATAAGTGTATTTGCATAATTCAAAACTGTGTTGTTCAAGGATCAATTGTATTCTCAAAATATTACTGAGGTGGGTGGGTGTTAGTCACTCAGTTGTGTCCAACTCTTTGTGAACCCGTGGACTGTAACCAGACTCCTCTGTCTGTGGAATTTTCTAGGGAAGAATACTGGAGTAGGTTGCCATTCCCTTCTCTAGGAGATCTTCCTGACCCAGGGATTGAACCCGGGTCTCCTGCCTTGCGGGTAGATTCTTTACTGTCTGAGCCACCAGGGAAGAACTACTGAGGTAGCTGACTCGAAAATAACCACCATCAGCTTTCCCTTCTTATACACTCAAGCCATCTCCCCATTAAGAGATGGAATCTACTCCTCCATGCCCCTGAATCTGGGCTAGTTTTTCATTCCTTTTACCATTAATTAGATTATAACAGCAGTGAGACTCTATGCCTCCCAAAGCGAAGTCAGATGCCTTGCCGCTTTCCTTATGGCTCTCTTGAAACTTCTGGGAAGTCAGTCACCTCATAAGAAGTCAGCCTACCTTGAGTCTGCCATTATGTGAAAAAGTACCATCTTGCCAGGTGAAGAGGCCATGTTGAAAATGAGATGCGTGACTAATTGATTCCCAGTTGTTCAGCCATCCTAGCTCAGGTGCTGGATTTTGAGTGGAGACTCCTTTCATTGATTATGATTTCAGCTTCCATCTGATTATTTGAGGTACCCAAGGGAGGACTGCCCAGCTGAGCTCATCAACTCCCCAAACAGTGAAAGATAAACTGTTAAACCACTAAGTTTTGAGGCAGTGCAAGTGGTAAAGAATCCATCTGCCAATGCAAGAGATGAGACACAAGAGATGCAGGTTTGATCCCAGAGTTGGGAAGATCCCCTGGAGGAGTAAATGGCAACCTACTCCACTATTCTTACCTGGAGAATTCCATGGACAGAGAAGCCTGGTAGGCTACAGTCCGTGGGGTTGCAAAAGAGTTGGACACACTGAACATGCACATATAATGCATGCAGAGATAGATAAACAGAACATTTACCTTATGCCAGCTTGAGGAGTTTTATAACTGAAATGTCATGTTGATCTTACAGAAAATGAGAGGTTGCAAATGCATCTGAAATTTTCATGCAAATGATACTGTAGTCTAGGTTTTTTTTTAATTATAAACATACTCATGTAATATCTAGGTCTTATTTTCATTAAAATGTTCTAGTATAAATAACATATCTGAGTCATATTTTATGATCATGCCTTCGAGATTGGGGATAATACTAATTTGGAAATCTGATTTTCAGCTCTTCCACATAATCACTAGAATTTTCCATTCTCGCCAGTAAATGCTGTCACCTATCCATGGGATCAAACTATGAGTGAGAAACAGATTAATATTCTTTGTTGAATATTAACTTTTATTTTTGATTCATGCCATGATTTGTCTAGATATTGTTCTTCACATTAGTTTCTTAAGGGGGCTTTATTTTGTAAGGAATGATTTTATAGACATTCAAAACAGGAGAAGGGAACGACAGAGGATGAGATGATTGGATGGCATCACCAACTAAATGGACATGGGTTTGGGTGAACTCTGGGAGTTGGTGATGGACAGGGAGGCCTGGCATGCTGCGGTTCATGGGATCACAAAGAGTCAGACACAACTGAGCAACTGAACTGAAAAACTTATTTATTCACTCAGTTTTTTCAAACTGCTATCAGAAATATCCCTGGGGGAGTCAATACACAGAAGGATTCAAAGTTAAATAAAACATAATCTCCATCTTAGGAAGATTCAGTTGAGTACAGTTGCTCAGTCGTGTCTGACTCTTTGCGACCCCATGGAATGCAGCACACCAGGCCTCCCTGTCCATCACAAACTCCTGGGGTTTACTCAAACTCATGTCCATTGAGTTGGTGATGCCATCCAGCCATCTCATCCTCTGTCGTCCCCTTCTCCTCCCGCCTTCAGTCTTTCTTTCTTCACATCAAGTGGACAGAGTATTGGAGTTTCAGCTTCAACATCAGTCCCTCCAATGAACACCAGGACTGATTTCCCTTAGGATGGACTGTTTGGATCTCCTTGCAGTCCAAGGGACTCTCAAGAGTCTTCTCCAACACCACAGTTCAAAAGCATCAATTCTTTAGTGCTCAGCTTTCTTTATAGTCCAACTCTCACATCCAGGAACATTGTAGTGTAGTGAAAGAAAATAGTCCACAAATAGCTGTTACAATTAATGCTAAGTGAAAGGAATAAAAATACAGAGGAGGTTCAGAATACAGAAAAATCGCAACAGCAAGGGTAATCAGCTTCATGAAAAAAATTGCAGTTGAGCTGGGATGTGAGAATGGGGAAGTGTTTGCATTTTTTTTCTTGTTTCCTGTGTTAAATGAAATATTTTCACAATCACAGGTTATATTACAAATCTTTTTAGATTTATTTAAACTTAAAAAAAAAGTTCATGTGTATCTTCAGACCCCAGCTTCTTTCATCTAGCAACCACCATTGGCTCTATTTACCCATGGGCTTGTTTTTTGATTTAAGATTCTACATATAAGAAACAACATATATTATTTGTCTTTCACTGTCTGATTTGTTTCATTTAACATAATATTTTCCACATCTGTCCATGTTGTCTCAAATAGCAAGATTTCATTCTTCTATATGGTTGAGTATTTATATATACCACGTCTTCTTTATCCATTCATCCATCAGTGGGTACCTAGATTGTTTCCATATCTTGGCTATTGTAAACAATGCTGCAGTGAGCATAGAATTGGGATACATATATCTTTTCAAAAAACTGTTTTTTATGTTTCTTCATGTAAATACCCAGGTGTAGAATTGCTGAATCATATTGCAATTCTAATTTTAATTTTTTGAGAGGGCTTCATACAATTTTCTATAGCAGTTGCATCAGTTAACATTCTCATCAACAGTGCACAAGGGTTCCCTTTTCTCCACATTCTCACCAACACTGGCTATTTCTTGAATTTTTGGTAAAGTCATTTAAACAGGAGTGAGGTAACTTCTCGTTTTGATTTGCATTTACATAATGATAAACAGGGCTTTCCAGGTGATGCTCGTGGTAAAGAACCCTCCTGCTAATTCAGGAGACTTAAGAGACACGAGTTCAATCCGTGGGTTAGGAAGATCCCCAGAGGAGGGCATGGCAACCCACTCCTGTATTCTTGCCTGGAGAATCCCATGGACAGAGGAGTCTGGCAGGCTATATAGTCCATGGGATTGCAAAGAGATGGACATGACTGAAGCGACCTAGCATGCATGCATCATGATTAATAACATAGACATCTTTTCATGATGGCCATCATGTACCTGGTGGCCATCTCTGTCTTCCTTGGAAAACATCCATTCAGATCTTTTGCCCATTTTTAAAATCAATGTTTTCCATTTGTTTTAGCTATTGAGTTGTATGAATTTTCATATATTTTGGCTATTACCCTCTTATCAGGTATATGATTTGCAGTAATTTTCTCCCATTCAGTAGGGAGAAATTTTGTTGTTAGTTTTCTTTGCTGTGCAGAAGCTTTTTAGTTCAATGTAGTCCCACTTGTTTACATATGCTGTTGTTGCTTTTATATTTGGTATCAGATTCAAAAAATTATTGCTAAGGCCTGTGTCAAGGAGATTATTGCCTGTTTTCTTCAAGGAATTTTATGGTTTCAGATCTTTTTTTTAAATTTTTTAACTGAAGGATAATTGTTTTACATAATTTTGTGGTTTTCTGTCATACATCAACAAGAATCAACCATAGGTACACCCATGTCCTCCCTCCCCATCCCACGCTTCATCCTGTCTCAGAGCCCCTGTTTGAGTTTCCTGAGTCATAAGGCAAATTCCCACTGACTACCTATTTTACATATGGTATTATAAATTTCTATGTTACTCTCTCCATACATCTCCCCTTCTCCCTCCTCTCCTCCCACAGTGACCATAGGTCTGTTCTCTATATCTGTTTCTCCATTGTGCCCTGAAAATAAATTCATCAGTGCCATCTCCTCAGATTCCATATATATGTGTCAGTATATGACATTTATATTTCTCTTTCTGACTTACTTCACTCTGTATAATAGGCTCTAGTTTCATCCACCTCATTAGAACAGATTCAAATGCACTCCTTTTTATGGTTGAGTAGTATTTCAAATCCTGAAAGATGATGCTGTGAAAGTGCTGCACTCAATATGCCAGCAAATTTGGAAAACTCAGCAGTAGCCACAGGACTGGAAAAGGTCAGTTTTCATTCCAATCCCCAAGAAAGGCAATCCCAAAGAATGCTCAAACTACCGCACAATTGCACTCATCTCACATGCTAATAAAGTAATGCTCAAAATTCTCCAAGCCAGGCTTCAGCAATACGTGAACCGAGAACTTCCAGATGTTCAAGCTGGTTTTAGAAAAGGCAGAGGAACCAGATATCAAATTGCCAACATCTGCTGGATCATTGAAAAAGCAAGAGAGTTCCAGAAAAACATCTATTTCTGCTTTATTGACTACACCAAAGCCTTTGACTGTGTGGATCACAATCAACTGTGGAAAATTCTGAAAGAGATGGGAATACCAGACCACCTGTCCTGCCTCTTGAGAAACCTGTATGCAGGTCAGGAAGCAAGTTAGAACTGGACATGGAACAACAGACTAGTTCCAAATAGGAAAAGGAGTATGTCAAGGCTGTATATTGTCACCTATATTTGTTGCAAGGTTGGTTTGGTGGTGCTGAATTCTCTTAACTTCTGCTTTTCTGTAAAGCTTTTGATTTCTCCATCAATTTTGAATGAGGTCTTTGCTGGGTATAGTAATCTTGGTTGTAGGTTTTTCTCTTTCAGTACTTTAAATATGTCCTGCCATTTGCTTCTGACCTACAGTTTCTGCTGAAAGATCTGCTGTTAATCATATGGGTTTTCCCTTGTACATTACTTGTTGCTTTTCCCTTGCTGCTTTTAATAATCTTTTTTGTGCTTAATCTCTGTTAGCTTGATTAATATGAGTCTTGATGTGTTTCTCCTTGAGTTTAACCTCTAAGGGGCTCTGGATTTGATTGACTATTTTCTTTCACATGTTGGGAAATTTTCAATTATAATTTCTTCTTCAAAAATTTTCTCAGTGCCTTTTTCTTTTTCTTCTTTCACTGGGACCCCTATAACTTGAATGCTGGTGCATTTAATATTGTCCCAGAGATCTCTGAGGCTATCCTCAATTCTTTTCATTCCTTTCCCCTTATTCTGCCCTTCAGCAGTTTTTTCCACCATTTTATCCTCCAGCTCACTTATCTGTTCCTCTTCCTCAGTTATTCTGCTATTAGTTCCTTTTAGAGTATTTTTAATTTAAATAATTGTTTTACTAATCTCTGTTGGCTTATTCTTTATTTTTTCTATGTTCTTGGTGATTGTGTTAACAGTGTCAGATGCTTCTTGCATTTTCTCCATTCCATTTTCAAGTCTTTGGAGCATCTTTACTATCATTATTCTGAATTCTCATTCAGGGAGATTACTTATTTCCCCTTTGTTTATTTGGTCTTGTGAGTTTCTACCTTGCTCTTTCATTTGTGTTGTATTTCTTCTCTGCCTTTTCTTTCTTTCTTTTTTTTTTTCTAATTTGCTCTACTTGAGGTCTCCTTTTCCCAGGCTTTACAATTGTATTAGTTCTTCTTTTTGGTTTTTGCCCTTGGAGGGAAAGGTTGGCTAGGTGGTTTGTGTTGATTTCTTATTAGTGGTGACTTGTGCCTGTGTTCTAGTGGGGACAGATCAAGCAGGTAATTACGGAAATACTGGGACATATATACACACACTTCCTCCACACATACAGTTATAACCAAAGTGTTCTAAAGAAAAGAGTACAGGAGATTGACTTAGTGAGCAAAGGAAACCAGAAGTGATATAAACCAATTAAAAGCAGGGTTAGCTAATGTTCAATCTGGAAATCTCACCATGAGCAGAGGCCCAACTGGGGAATATAGCATAAAGAGCTCAAAAATTTAACTTACTTGGTGAAAGAAGAAAGAGTGAAGGGGAAAAGGGAGAATAAAAAAAGAGAGGGAGAAAAAGGAGAAGGGAGGAAAAAGAGAAAAGGAGGAGGTGGAAAAGAGGATCAAAAAAGAGAGAGAGAGAAAAGAAAAAATAGAAAAGCAAAGATGAACAAAAGTCTGTCTAGTCAAAGCTCTGATTTTTCCAGTAGTCATGTATGGATGTGAGAGTTGGACTAAAAGAAAGCTGAGCACCAAAGAATTGATGCTTTTGAACTGTGGTGTTGGAGAAGACTCTTGAGAGTCGCTTGGACAGCAAGGACATCCAACCAGTCCATCCTAAAGGAAATCAGTCCTGAATATTTAAGTCCTGAATCAGTCCTGAATATTGGAAGAACTAATGCTAAAGCTGAAGATCCAATACTTTGGCCACCTGATGTGGAGAACTGACTCATTGGAAAAGGCCCTGATGCTGGGAAAGATTGAAGGCGGGGGGAGAAGGGGGATGACAGAGGATGAGATGGTTGAATGACATCACCGACTCAATGGACATGAGTTTGAGTAAGCTCTGGGAGTTGGTGATGGACAGGGAAGCCTGGTGTGCTGCAGTCCATGGGGTTGAAAAAAGTTGGACATGACTGAGAGACTGAACTGAAAGATTAATAGACGTATGTGGAAGAGATTTATATATATTCAGGAATAGCTACAGCCAGTAAAGAACTATAGGAAAAGCAGTTGAATATATCAAAAACTCATCAAGGAAAAAGAAAAACATCTTAAAATGAATTTTTTTTCTTTTTTTGACAAGAAACACAAAGAGGAAAACTCCTCAGCACCGCAAAAGGCTAATGTGGAGGTAGAAATATGTAGAGGGAATAAACCATGTGATTTATAAGAAAAAAGATTTAAGTGAATTTTTTAAACAAGGAAAACAAAGAACAAAACTCCACAGCACCACAAAAGGCTAATGTGAAGGTGGAAATATGTTGGGGAATAAACAGTGTGATTTATAAGAAGAAAGAATCTTAAAATGAACTTTTTTATTTTTATAACAAGAAAAACAAAGATAACAACTCCACAGCACTGCTAAAGTCTAATGTGAAGGTGGAGATATGTTGTGGGAATAAACAGTGTGATTTATAAGAAAAAAAAATTAAAAAGAAAAAATTTTTTAAAGACTCTCAAGGCCGTAGTTCTTGGTTGTGGAGTCTACCCCTGTGGATGTGGTTGCCTTAGTGTCCTATGATGTTTTCCTGGTTGGGGGAACTTGTGCCTGTGTTCTGGTTGATGGAGCTGGTTCTCCTCCCTCTGAAGTCCAGTAGTAGGTTTTGGGGTTTCGGTATGCTTTGGGGCAGTGTTCTGGCTTTGGCAGTGTTAGGCGCGTCTATTTCTGCAGCCGCTTCAAAGTGACCCTCTCAGCATATCTGCAGGGCTGCCAGCCCCCTATTGTCCCTGGGATCATTGCCGGTGCTTCTGTTCCCCTGTCCCGCCCTGCGCTTCTGGCGGAAGCTAGCTAGGTAGGGGCTTGTGTGGATCTTTTCTTGTGCCATCTGTGTCACGGAGACTTGTGTGGGCTTCCCTTACCCCCTGAGCTAACCCTCTGAGTCGCAGGGCTTGTGTGCACTTGTTTTGGCTCCGGGGGTTGTGTGCACTGGTATCAGCTTCCTGGGGGCGCACTCTGCGTCCTGGGGCTTGTGTGGACTTGTTTCGGCTCCCCTTGCCTCCCTCAGCATGGTCGCTGGGTTTATATGCACATGTCTTGTCTTACCACCTGCCCTCTGGGGGTTATGTGTTCTCTGGGCTGTGCCAAGAGGTTTGCGTGCACTGCCCAATTTTGTATGCCTCCCCTCTGTCAACACCCCGGCCCTGCCCTTTGCACTGTGGGGGTTTTGTGCACCAGCTGTGTTTGTATGCCATGCCACACTTGGCTAGGTTTCAGATCTTATGTTCAAATTTTTAATCCATTTTGAGTTAATTTTTGTGTATGGTTTAAGTTAGTGATCCACTATCATTCTTTTACATAGGACTGTCCAGTTTTTCCAATACCATTTATTCAACAGATTGTTCTTTACCCATTGTATATTTTTGGCTTCTTCATCATGAATTAATAGGTCATATATATATATATATATATATGAACTATATATATAGCTTTATTTCCAGGACTATTCTGTTTCATTGATCTATGTATCTGTTTTCACACCAGCACCATACAGTTTTAATTACTAGTCTTTGTAATACAGTTTGAAATCAGGTAGCATGATGCCTTCAGCTGTTTTTTCCTTTCTGAAGGTTGCTTTGGTTATTCAGGGTCTTTTATAGTCCCATAAAAAATTTAGAATTCTTTATTCTATTTTTGTGAAAAATAAATTTGAATTTTGATAGGGATTGCATTGACTTTTTTATATTGCTTTGTGTAGTATGGACATTTTAACAGTTAATTCTTCCAAAGCTTGAGCATGGAATATCTTTCTATTCATTTGTATTGTCTTCAATTTCTTTCATTAATGTCCTATAGTTTTTTTATACCAGGCCTTTTACAAACCCATAGCAAATATTATCCTCAATGGTGAAAAATTGAAAGCATTTCCCCTAAAATCAGGAACAAGACAAGGGTGCCCACTCTCACCACTAATATTCAACATAGTTTTGGAACTTTTGGCCACAGCAATCAGAGCAGAAAAAGAAATAAAAGAAATCCAGATTGGAAAAGAAGAAGTAAAACTCTCACTGTTTGCAGATGACATGATCCTCTACATAGAAAACCCTAAAGACTACCAGAAAATTACTAGAGCTAATCAATGAATATAGTAAAATTGCAGGATATAAAATTACCACACAGAAATCCATACACTAACAATGAGATAACAGAAAGAGAAATTAAGGAAACAATTTCATTCACCATTGCAACAAAAACAATAAAATATTTAGGAGTATATCTACCTAAAGAAACAAAAGATCTATATATAGAAAACTATAAAACACTGATGTAAGAAAGAGGATACAAATAGAGGGGGAAATATACCATGTTCATGAATTGGAAGAATCAATAGAGTGAAAATGAGTATACTACCCAAAGCAATCTATAGATTCAATGCAATCTCTATCAAGATACCAACAGTATTTTTCACAGAACTAGACAAATAATTTCACAATTTGTATGGAAACACACAAAACCTTGAATAGCCAAAGCAATCTTGAGAAAGAAGAATGGAACTGAAGGAATCAACCTGCCTGACTTGAGGCTATACTACAAACTGCAGTCATCAAGACAGTATGGTACTGGCACAAAGACAGAAATATAGATCAATGGAACAAAATAGAAAGCCCGGAGATAAATCTATGCAACTATGGACACCTTATCTTTGACAAAGGAGGCAAGGATATACAATGGAAAAAAGACAACCTCTTTAACAAGTGGTGCTGGGAAAACTGGTCAACCACTTGTAAAACAATGAAACCAGAACACTTTCTAACACCATACACAAAAATAAACTCAAAATGGATTAAAGATCTAAATGTAAGACCAGAAACTATAAAACTCCTAGAGGAGAACATAGGCAAAACACTCCCCAACATAAATCACAGCAGGATCCTCTATGACCCACCTCCCAGAGTAATGGAATAAAAGCAAAAATAAACAAATGGGACCTAATTAAACATAAAGGCTTTTGCACAACGAAGGAAACTATAAGCAAAGTGAAAAGACAACCTTCAGAATGGGAGAAAATAATAGCAAATGAAGCAACTGACAAAAAATTAAACTCAAAAATATACAAGCAACTCCTGAAGCTCAATTCCAGAAAAATAAATGACCCAATCAAAAAATGGGCCAAAGAACTAAACAGACATTTCTCCAAAGAAGACATACAGGTAGCTAACAAATACATGAAAAGAAGCTCAACATCACTCATTATCAGAGAAATGCAAATCAAAACCACAATGAGGTACCATTACACGCCAGTGAGGATGGCTGCTATCCAAAAGTCTACAAGCAATAAATGCTGGAGAGGGTGTGGAGAAAAGGGAACCCTCTTACACTGTTGGTGGGAATGCAAACTAGTACAGCTGCTATGGAGAACAGTGTGGAGATTCCTTAAAAAACTGGAAATAGAACTGCCATATGACCCAGCAGATGTCGTGGTACTATATATAAAAGCAGTATACACATGTACTGTATGCTGGACATACACACTGAGGAAACCAGATCTGAAAGAGACACGTGTACCCAAATGTTCATCACAGCACTGTCTATGATAGCCAGGACATGAGAGCAACCTAGATGCCCATCAGCAGATGAATGGATAAGAAAGCTATGGTACATATACACAATGGAATATTACTCAGCCATTAAAAAGAATACATTTGAATCAGTTCTGATGAGTTGGATGAAACTGGAGCCTATTAAACAGAGTGAAGTAAGTCAGAAAGAAAAACACCAATACAGTATACTAAGGCATATATATGGAATTTAGAAAGGTGATACCTATAACCCTATATGCGAGACAGCAGAACAGACACAGATGAATAGAACAGTCTTTTGGACTCTGTGGGAGAAGGCAAGGGTGGGATGATCTGAGAGAATAGCATTGAAATATGTATGTTGTCATATGTGAAACAGATTGCCAGTCCAGGTTTGATGCATGAGACAAGTGCTCAGGGCTGGTGCACTGGGATGACCCAGAGGGATGGGATGGGGAGGGAGGTGGAAGGGGGGTTCAGGATGGGAAACACATGTAAACGCATGGCTGATTCATGTCAATGTATGGCAAAAACCACTACAGTATTGTAAAGTAATTAGCCTCCAATTTAAATAAATAAATAAAGAATTTCAAAAAGAAAAAAAATGATATACAGGTCTTTTGCCTCCTTGGCTAAATTTATTCTGATGTGATTACAAATGGGATTGTTTTCCTAATTTCTCTTTCTGATAGTTTATTGTTAGTGTAAGGAAACAAAACAGATTTTTGAATACTGCACATTTGCTGAATTCATTTATTAGTTGTAATGGTTTTTTGATAGTCTTTAAGGTTTTTTATATAGAGTATCATGTCATCTGCAAACAGTGACAGTATTACTTTTTCCTTTCCAGTTTGAATTCCTTTTATTTATCTTCTCTGACTACTGTGCCTAGGACTTCCAATACTGTATTGAATAAAAGTGGGCATCCTTGTTTTGTTCTTCATCTTAGAGAAAAGCCTTCAGCTTCTATCTATTAGCCTGTTAGCTGGAGTTTGGCACATATGGATTTTGGGTTTTATGTTGAGGTGAAAGTGAAAGAGAGTATTAGTAACTCAGTCATGTCTGACTTTTTTTGATCCCATGGACTGTAGCCTGCCAAGCCCCCTGCCCATGGAATTCTATTCGCAAGAAAACTGATGATTAGCCATTTCCTTCTCCAGGAAATTTTTCCCAGCCCAGGGGTCAAACCCAGGTTTCCTGCATTGAAAGTGGATTCTTTACCATCTGAGCAACCAGAGAAACCTGTTAATTTGAGATATGTTCTCTCTATTCCCACATTTTGAGTTTTTTTATTTTTATTTTTTTATCATCAGTCAGTTCAGTTCACTTGCTCAGTCATGTCCGACTCTTTGTGACCCCATGAACCGCAACACGCCAGGCCTCCCTGTCCTTCACAACTCCCACAGTTTACCCAAACTCATGTCCATGAGTTGGTGATGCCATCTAACCATCTCATCTTCTATCATCCTCTTCTCCTCCTGCCTTCAATCTTTCCCAGCATCAGGGTCTTTTCAAATGAGTCAGTTCTCCGCATCAGGTGGCCAAAGTATTGGATCTTCAGCTTCAGCATCAGTCCTTCCAATGAACACCCAGGACTGATCTTCTTTAAGATGGACTGGTTGGATCTCCTTGCAGTTTAAGGGACTCTCAAGAGTCTTCTTCAACACCATAGTTTGAAAGCATCAGTTCTTTGGCGCTCAGCTTTCTTCACAGTCCAACTCTCACATCCATACATGACCACTGGAAAAACCATAGCCTGCACTAGATGGACCTTTGTTGACAAAGTAATTTCTCTGCTTTTTAATATGTTGTCTAGGTTGGTCATAACTTTCCTTCCAAGGAGTAAGCGTCTTTTAATTTCATGGCTACAATCACCATCCACAGTGATTTTGGAGCCCAGAAAAATAAAGTCAGCCACTGTTTCCACTGTTTCCCCATCTATTTACCATGAAGTGAGGGGACTGGATGCCATGATCTTAGTTTTCTGAATGTTGAGCTTTAAGCCAACTTTTTATCATAAAGGATGTTAAATAGTTTCAAAAGCTTTTTCCGCATCAATTGAGATGATCGTTTGATTTTTATCCTTTGTCTTATTGATATAGTGTATAATGTTGATGGACTTGTGGATTTTGAACATCCTTTCATTCCTTGAATAAATTCCACTTGATTATGGTATATGATTGTTTTACTACATTGTTGAATTTGGCCTATAATTTGCTATTTTTGTAAGGTCTATTTCTGGTTTGGGTATGAAGGTAATGTTGGCTTTGTAGAATGAATTTGGAAGTGTTCCAAATTAACTTTTCTTTAAATTTTTCACAGAATTTATTTGCAAACCTGTCTGGTCCTGGACTTTTATATTTGTTGGAATTTTTGATAACAGATTAAGTTTCATTACTGGTAATCAGTCTGTTCAAGTATTTTATTTCTTCCTGATTCAGTCTTGGGAGAGCATATCTTTTTAGGAATGTATCCATTTCTTCTAGGTTGTCCAATTTCGTGCCTTGTAATTATTCATAGTAGTCTCTTATAATTCTTTGTATCTCTCTGGTATCAATAATAACATCTCTTCTATTTCTGATTTTATTTCAGCTCTTTTTTTCTTGGTAAGTCTAGAGAAAGTTTTGCTGGATTTGCAGTTTTTCAAAAAATTAGCTCAGTTTCCTTGATTTTTTTCATTGTATTTTTAGTGTCTATTTCATTAATTTCTTTGCTAATCTTTGTTATTTTCTTCCTTTTACTAATTTGGAACTTCATTTGTTCTTTTTCTAGTTATTTGAGACATAAAGTTAGGTTGTTTATTTGAGACTTTTCCAGTTTCTTGAGGTAGGCATTTATCACTGTGAACTTCCCTCTTAGAACTGCTTTTGTTGTATCCTACAAAATTCAGTCTGTTGTGTTTCCATTTATATTTGCATCGAGATTTTTTTAATTTCTCTTTTGATTTTTTTCATTGACCCATTGGTTACTGGTTACTCAGTAGAATATGTTTAATCTCCACATGTTTGTGAATTTCCAGTTTTCTTTGTGCCATTAATTTTTCATTTCATACTGTTGTGATTGGAAAACTTGCTTGGTATGAATTCAGTCCTCTTAAATTTGTTAAGACATGTTTTCTGACCTAACATATGATCTGTCTTGTGCTCTTGAGAAGAATGTGTATTCTGCTGCTTTTAGATGAAATACTTCGTAAATATTTATTAATACCCAGTCTAACATGTTGCTTAAGGTCAATGTTTTCTTTTTAATCTTCTGTCTGGATGATCTATTCATTGGTGTAAGTGGGCTGTTTTCAGTCCCCTACTGTTGTATGACTGTCAGTTTCTCCTGTTACATCTTTTAATATATGCTTTATTTATATGATTAAGTGCCACTATGTTGAATGCATAATTATTTGCAAATTTTATATCCTCCTGTTGGATCACTCCCTTTATCATTACATAATGCTCTTCTTTGTCTTTTATTACAGTCTTTGGTGTTTTTTTGTTTTGTTTTGTTTTGTTTTCATTTATTTTTATTAGCTGGAGGCTAATTACTTTACAATATTGTAGTGGTTTTGCCATACATTGACATGAATAAGCCATGGATTTACATGTGTTCCCCATCCTAATGCCCCCTCCTACCTCCCTCCCCACCCCATCCCTTTGGGTCTTCCCAGTGCACCAACCCTGAGCACTTGTCTTTTAAAGTTCATGAGCTTTATAAGTACTTAATTTGCTCTCATTCCGGTATATTTATTTTTCAGTGAGCTTTGTTCTTTAATATATGTTCTTGTTACTAATTAGCACCCTTTATTTCTACTTAAAATCCCTTTTAACATTTCTTATAAGGCTAGTTTAGTGGTGATGACTCAGTTGGAATTCCATCCATTTGAAATAACTCAGCTGGCTTGAAACACAACCTTCAAAAAATGAAGATAATGGCATCCAGTCCCATCACTTCATGCAATTAGATGGGGAAACAATGGAAACAGTGACAGACTTTATTTTCTTGGGTTCCAAAATCACTGCAGATGGAGACTGCAACCATGAAATTCAAAGACACTTGCTCCTTGGAAGAAAAGCTATGTCACACCTAACAGTATATTAAAAAACAGATACATTACCGACAAAGGTCTGTATAGTAAGAGCTATGGTTTTTCAGTAGTCATGTGCTGATGTGAGAGTTGGACTGTAAAGAAGGCTGAGCATCAAAGAACTGATGCTTTTGAAATGTGGTCTTGGAGAAGACTCTTGAGAGTCTCTTGGACAGCAAGGAGATCAAACCAGTCCATCCTAAAGGAAATCAGTCCTGAATATTCATTGGAAGAACTGATGCTGAAGCTGAAGCTCCAGTACTTTGGCCACCTGATGGAAGAGCTTGCTCATTTAAAAAGACCCTGATGCTGGGAAAGATTGAAGGCGGGAGGAGAAGGGGACGACAGAGGATGAGATGGTTGGATGGCATCACCAACTTGATGGACATGAGTTTGAGCAAACTCTGGGAGTTGGTGATGGACAGGGAGGCCTGGTGTGCTACAGTCCATGGGGTCTCAAAGAGTCAGATATGACTGAGCAACTGGACTGAGTGATGATGAATTCATTTAGCTTTGGTTGACAGGAAAACTCTCTTTCTCCTTAAATTCTGAATAGTAACTTTACCACGTACAGTTTTCTTGGTTGGAATTTTTTTCTTTCAGTGCTTTGAATATATCAATATTATGCTATCCCTCTGAACCAGAGTGTTCATGCTAAAAAGTCTGCTAATAGTCTTATGAGGGTTCCCTTGTACCTAGCAAGTTATTTTTCTCTTGCTTCTTTTAATGTTTTCTCCTTGTCTTTGATTTTTGATATTTCAATTATGTGTCTTTGTGTAGGTCTCTTTGGTTCACTTGACTGGCCAGTTCTAGATGCTAGTAATATATGAAGATACTGAACTCACCTCCTCCCACAGGGTCACTGAAGCCACAACTATATATGGGACGATTTCCTCTTTAAAAACTTAAAAAAAAAAAAAAAAATCCTCTTTAAAAACCTAATGGCTGAATGGCAACTCTGCATCAGGCAGATAAAAAGAAAGTCTTATCAAAATGGGTTGGATAGACTGAGGGCACAATCTTGCCATCAACCTCAGCCCCAGTGAGCAACCTACAACTGAAAAGAACTCAAACCCAGAACTTCTCCTGAGAGGTAAAGTGTTCGACCCCAAATTTAGTTCCCCATTTTTAAAGACATGCACTTGAGAGATGATCCCCCACATCTAAAGAGTCTCTAAAAGAGGAAAGAAAAGGTGACTTGAACACCATTTATTTCCAAAGAGGATTTGTAGTGGATTATAGTTAAAAGAACAAATAAATGAAAACAAAACCATTAATATAGAAGAAAATGTTCAAATTAAATAGTAAGAGAAAGAGAAAGTGAAAGAACACAGAAAAATGCAATGAAATTAACTGAGTAGAGAGCTACAGCCAGAGACAAAAGGAAGAAAGGAAGAATCTCTAGAGCTGGAGGAAACTCTGGTGGATCATTGCAAAAGATCTTCCCTTGTTTCTACACCACTCATACTTTACGAGACCCTACACTAATAATTATTCCCACTGTCTGGACATCCTTCAGGGGGGCAACATCTCCTTTTCCCCCACTAAAGCAATGATACAACTCCTACATCCTACTGCGTATGTTTATTCTATACTTGATATTCAGTTCACTTAAGTTCAGTTGCTCAGTCGTGTGCTTTTTCATATGCTGTCTAGGTTGGTCATAACTTTCCTTCCAAGGAGTAAACGTCTTTTAATTTCATGGCTGCAATCAGCATCTGCAGTGATTTTGGAGCCCAGAAAAATAAAGTCAGCCACGGTTTCCACTGCTACCCCATCTATTTGCAATGAAGTGATAGGACCGGATGCCATGATCTTAGTTTTATGAATGTTGAGCTTTAAGCCAACTTTTTCACTCTCCTCTTTCATGTCCATCAAGAGGCGCTTTAGTTCTTCTTCACTTTCTGCCATAAGGGTGGTGTCATCTGCATATCTGAGGTTATTGATATTTCTCCTGGCAATCTTGATTCCAGCGTGTGCTTCCTCCAGCCCAGCGTTTCTCATGATGTACTCTGCATATAAGTTAAATAAGCAGGGTGACAATATACAGCCTTCCTTTTCCTATTTGGAACCAGTCTGTTGTTCCATGTTCAGTTCTAACTGTTGCTTGCTGACCTGCATATAGGTTTCTCAAGAGGCAGGTGAGGTCGTCTGGTATTCCCATCTCTTTCAGAATTTTCCACAGTTGATTGTGATCCACACAGTCAGAGGCTTTGGTATAGTCAATAAAGCAGAAATAGATGTTTTTCTGGAACTCTCTTGCTTTTTTGATGATCCAGCAGATGTTGGCAATTTGATCTCTGGTTCCTATGCCTTTTCTAAGACCAACTTGAGCATCTGGAAGTTCACTGTTCACATATTGTTGAAGCTTGGCTTGGAGAATGTTTTTTTTTCCATTTTTTTTTTATTAGTTGGAGGCTAATTACTTTACAATACTGTAGTGGGTTTTGCCATACATTGACATGAATCAGCCATGGATTTACATGTATTCCACAAATCGATCCCCCCTCCCACCTCCCTCTCCATCCCTTCCCTCTGGATCTTCCCAGTGCACCAGCTCCGAGCACTTGTCACATGCATCCAACCTGGGCTGGTGATCTGTTTCACCCTTGATAGTATACTTGTTTCAATGCTGTTCTCTCTGAACATCCCACCCTCGCCTTCTCCCACAGAGTCCAAAATTCTGTTCTGTACATCTGTGTCTCTTTTTCTGTACTGCATATAGGGTTATCATTACCATCTTTCTAAATTCCATATATATGCGTTAGCATACTGTATTGGTGTTTATCTTTCTGGCTTACTTCACTCTGTATAATGGGCTCCCATTTCACCCATCTCATTAGAACTGATTCAAATGAATTCTTTTTAATGGCTGGGTAATATTCCATGGTGTATATGTACCACAGCTTCCTTATCCATTCATCTGCTGATGGCCATCAAGGTTGCTTCCATGTCCTGGCTATTATACACAGTGCTGTGATGAACATTGGGGTACACGTGTCTCCTTCAGATCTGGTTTCCTCGGTGTGTATGCACAGGAGTGGGATTGCTGGGTCATATGGCAATTCCATTTCCAGTATTTTAAGGAATCTCCACACTGTTCTCCATAGTGGCTGTACTAGTTTGTATTCCCACCAACAGTGTAAGAGGGTTCCCTTTTCTCCACACCCTCTCCAGCATTTATTGCTTGTAGACTTTTGGATAGCAGCCATCCTGACTGGTGTGTAATGGTACCTCATTGAAGTTTTGATTTGCATTTCTCTGATAATGAGTGAGTGATGTTGAGCTTCTTTTCATGTGTTTGTTAGCCATCTGTATGTCTTCTTTGGAGAAATGTCTGTTTAGATCTTTGGCCCATTTTTTGATTGGGTCATTTATTTTTCTGGAATTGAGCTTCATGAGTTGCTTGTATATTTTTGAGTTTAATCCTTTGTCTGTTGCTTCATTTGCTATTATTTTCTCCCAACCTGAGGGCTGTCTTTTCACCTTGCTTATAGTTTCCTTTGTTGTGCAAAAGCTTTTAATTTTCATTAGGTCCCATTTGTTTATTTTTGCTTTTATTTCCAATATTCTGGGAGGTGGGTCATAGAGGATCCTGCTGTGATTTATGTTGGGGAGTGTTTTGCCTATGTTCTCCTCTAGGAGTTTTATAGTTTCTGGACTTACATTTAGATCTTTAATCCATTTTGAGTTTATTTTTGTGTATGGTGTTAGAAAGTGTTCTGGTTTCATTCCTTTACAAGTGGTTGACCAGTTTTCCCAGCACCACTTGTTAAAGAGGTTGTCTTTTTTCCATTGTATATCCTTGCCTCCTTTGTCAAAGATAAGGTGTCCGTAGGTTCGTGGATTTATCTCTGGGCTTTCTATTCTGTTCCATTGATCTATATTTCTGTCTTTATGCCAGTACCATACTGTCTTGATGACTGTAGCTTTGTAGTAGAGCCTGAAGTCAGGCAGGTTGATTCCTCCAGTTCCATTCTTCTTTCTCAAGATTACTTTGGCTATTCGAGGTTTTTTGTATTTCCATACAAATTGTGAAATTATTTGTTCTAATTCTGTGAAAAATACTGTTGGTAGCTTGATAGGGATTGCTTTGAATCTATAGATTACTTTGGGTAGTATAGTCATTTTGACAATATTGATTCTTCCAATCTATGAACACGGTATATTTCTCCATCTGTTTGTGTCCTCTTTGATTTCTTTCATCAGTGTTTTATAGTTTTCTAAGTATAGGTCTTTTGTTTCTTTAGGTAGATATACTCCTAAGTATTTTATTGTTTTTGTTGCACTGGTGAATGGTATTGTTTCCTTAATTTCTCTTTCTGTTTTCTGTTGTATTTGTATAGGAATGCAAGGGATTTCTGTGTGTTAATTTTATATCCTGCAACTTTACAATATTCGTTGATTAGTTCTTATAATTTTCTGGTAGAGTCTTTAGGGTTTTCGTAGAGGATCATGTCATCTGCAAACAGTGAGAGTTTCATTTCTTTTCTTCCTATCTGGATTCCTTTTACTTCTTTTTCTACTCTGATTGCTGTGGCCAAAACTTCCAATACTATGTTGAATAGTAGTGGTGAGAGTGGGCCACCCTTGTCTTCTTCCTGACTTAGGGGAAATAATTTCAATTTTTCACCATTGAAGATAATGCTTGCTGTGGATTTGTCATATATAGCTTTTACTATGTTGAGGTATGTTTCTTCTATTCCTGCTTTCTGGAGAGTTTTAATCATACATGGATGTTGAATTTTGTCAAAGGCTTTCTCTGCATCTATTGAAATAATCATATGGTTTTTATCTTTCAATTTGTTAATGTGGTGTATTACATTGATAGATTTGTGGATATTAAAGAATCCTTGCATTCCTGGGATAAAGCCCACTTGTTCATGATGTATGATCTTTTTAATATGCTGTTGGATTCTGTTTGCTAGAATTTTGTTAAGGATTTTTGCATCTATGTTCATCAATGATACTGGCCTGTAGTTTTCTTTTTTTGTGGCATCTTTGTCTGGTTTTGGAATTAGGGTGATGGTGGCCTCATAGAATGAGTTTGGAAGTTTACCTTCTTCTGCAATTTTCTGGAAGAGTTTGAGTAAGATAAGTGTTAGCTCTTCTCTAAATTTTTGGTAGAATTCAGCTGTGAAGCCATCTAGTCCTGGGCTTTTGTTTGCTGGAAGATTTCTGATGACAGTTTCATTTTCATGCTTGTGATGGGTCTCTTAAGATCTTCTATTTCTTTCTGGTTCAGTTTTGGGAAGTTACACTTTTCTAGGAATTTGTCCACTTACAAGTGGTCCATTTTATTGGCATAGAGCTACTGGTAGTAGTCTCTTATGATCCTTTGTAGTTCAGTGTTGTCTGTTCTGATCTCTCCATTTTCATTTCTATTTTTGTTAATTTGATTCTTCTCCCTTAGTTAGTCTTGCTAACGGTTTGTCAATTTTGTTTATATTTTCAAAAAACCAGCTTTTAGCTTTGCTGATTTATTATGGTCTCTTTAGTTTCTTTTACATTTATTTCTGCCCTAATCTTTAACCTAATTTTTAAGATTTCTTTCCTTCTACTAACCCTGGGGTTCTTCATTTCTTCCTTCTCTAGTTGCTTTAGATGTAGAGTTATGTTATTTATTTGACTTTTTTCTTGTTTCTTGAGATAAGCCTGTAATGCTATGAACCTTCCCCTTAGCACTGCTTTTACAGTGTCCCATAGGTTTTGGGTTGTTGTGTTTTCATTTTCATTCGTTTCTACTCATATCTTGATTTCTTTTTAGATTTCTTCTATGATTTGTTGGTTATTCAGAAGTGTGTTATTTAGCCTCCATATGTTTGAATTTTTAATATTTTTTTTCCTGTATTTGAGATCTAATCTTACTGCATTGTTGTCAGAAAAGATGACTGGACTGATTTAAATTTTTTTTGAATTTCCTAAAGTTAGATTTATGGCCCAGGATGTGATCTATTCTGGAGAAGTTTCCATGTGCACCTGAGAAAAAGGTGAAATTGATTGTTTTGGGGTGAAATAACCTATCAGTTAGGTTTAGCTGGTCCATTGTTTCATTTAAAGTTTGTGTTTCCTTGTTAATTTTCTGTTTAGTTGATCTATCCATAGGTGTGAGTGGGGTATTAAAGCCTCCCACTATTATTGTGTTACTGTTAATTTCCCCTTTCATACTCGTTAGCATTTGCCTTACATATTGCGACGCTCCTATGTTGGGTGCATATATATTTATAATTGTTATATCTTCTTCTTGGATTGACCCTTTGATCATTATGTAGTGTCCTTCTTTGTCTCTTTTCACAACCTTTATTTTAAAGTTTATTTTATCTGATATGAGTATTGCGACTCCTGCTTTCCTTTGGTCTCCCTTTGTATGAAATATTTTTTTCCAGCCCTTCACTTTCAGTCTGTATGTGTCCCTTGCTTTGAGGTGGGTCTCTTGTAGACAGCATATATAGGGGTCTTGTTTTTGTATCCATTCAGCCAGTCTTTGTCTTTTGGTTGGGGCATTCAACCTATTTACATTTAACGTAATTATTGATAGGTATGGTCCCGTTACCATTTACTTTGTTGTTTTGGGTTCACGTTTATACACCCTTTCTGTGTTTCCTGTCTAGAGAAGATCATTTAGCATTTGTTGGCGAGCTGGTTCGGTGGTTCTGAATTCTCTCAGCTTTTGCTTGTCGGTAAAGCTTTTGAATTCTCCTTCATATCTGAATGAGATCCTTGCTAGGTACAGTAATCTGGGTTGTAGGTTATTCTCTTTCATTACTCTAAGTATGTCCTGCCATCCCCTTCTAGCTTGAAGACTTTCTATTGATAGTTCAGCTGTTATCCTTATGGGAATCCCTTTGTGTGTTATTTGTTATTTCTCCCTTGCTGCTTTTAATATTTGTTCTTTGTGTTTGATCTTTGTTAATTTGGTTAATATGTGTCTTGGGGTGTTTTGCCTTGGATTTATCCTGTTTGGGAATCTCTGGGTTTCTTGGACCTGTGTAACTATTTCCTTCCCCATTTTAGGGAAGTTTTCAGCTATTATCTCCTTGAATAGTTTATCATGGCCTTTCTTTTTGTCTTCTTCTGGGACTCCTGTGATTCGAATGTTGGGGCATTTCACATTGTTCCAGAGGCCCCTGAGGTTGTCCTCATATCTTTTGATTCTTTTTCTTTTTTCCTCTGTGCTTCATTTATTTCCACCGTTTTATCTTCTACCTCACTTATCCTATCTTCTGTCTCCATTATTCTACTGTTGGTTCCCTCCAGAGTGCTTTTGATCTCATTTCTTGCATTATTCATTTTTAATTGACTTTTTTATTTCTTCTAGGTCCTTATTAAACATTTCTTGCATCTTCTCAGTCTTTGTCTCCAGGCTACTTATCTGTAACCATTTTGTTTTCAAGATTTTGGATCATTTTTATTATCATTATTCTATATTCTTTTCCAGGTAGATTCCCTATCTCCTCCTCTATTGTTTGACTTGGTGGGCATTTTTCACGTTCCTTTACCTGCTGGGTATTTCTCTGCCTTTTCATCTTGTTTAGATTGCTGTGTCTGGAGTGAACTTTCTGTATTCTGGTAGTCTGTGGTTCCTTTTTATTGTGGAGGTTTCTCCCAGTGGGTGGGGTTGGACGATTGGCTTGTCAAGGTTTCCTGGTTGGGGAAGCTTGCGTCAGTGTTCTGGTGCATCGAACTAGATTTCTTCTCTCTGGAGTGGAATGGAGTGTCCAGTAGTGAGTTTTGAGATGGGTCTATAGGTTAGGTGTTACTTTGGGCAGCCTGTATGTTGACGCTCAGGGCTATGTTCCTGGATTGCTGGAGAATTTGCATGGTATGTTTTGCTCTGGAACTTATTGGCTCTTGGGTGGTGGTTGGTTTCAGTGTAGGTATGGAGGCTTTTGGATGGTCTCATATTCCTTAATGTTCCCCATAGTCAGGAGTTTTCTGGTGTTCTCAGATTTGGGGCTTAAGTCTCCTGCTTCTGGATTTCAGTCTTATTCTTTCAGTAGCCTCAAGACTTCTCCAACTATACAGCACTGATAATAAAACTTCTAGGTTAATGGTGAAAAGATTCTCCACTGTGAGGGACACCCAGAGAGGTTCACAGAGTTGCATGAAGAAGAGGAGAGGGAGGAGGGAGATAGAGATGAGCAGGAGGAGAAAAAGGGGGACTCAAGAGCAGAGAGAAAGATCTACACAGTTCTCTGTTCCCTAAGTGTTCTCCAAAGCCCAAATACCCACAGAGATTCACAGAATTGGATTGGGAAGAGAAGGAGGAGGGAGGAAATAGAGTTGATCTGAGAGAGAAAACAGAGAGTCAAAAGTGGGAGAGAAAATCAACACACTCCTGAGTAAAAATGGGTACTGAATATTGGATTCTTAAATGTCCAAAATTGATATCAAATACTGAAAAACAAAGATTAAAAATCTAGAGTAGAGGTTAGACTCTTAAAAATACAATATTAAAAACAAAAGCAAAATCACAAAAAATTTTAGAAATATATATGAAGTTTGGTTTAAAATTAAGGCCTCTTCTTTTTTTTTTTTTTGCAAGGTTATAGTGAAAGAAAATGAAAACTAAACTTAATAGAGGACTTTAAAAGAAAATAAGAGAAAAAAAAGAAAATAAAAAAAAATTTTTTAATTAAAAAAATAGTGAAAATATATGAAATTGAAAATGAAAGTTAAGGAGTAATGGAGGACTAATAGGGAATTTTAAAAGAAAGTTAAAGAGAAAAAATAAAAAACAAAAAAAAGAAAATAAAAAATTTTTAATGAAAAAAAAAAAAGTAAAAATATATCTAGGAATTTCTCTGGAGCTGTTGTGGGCAGTGTGGGTTCAGTTCAGTTTCAGATAGCTCCTTGTTCCAGCTTACACTTCTCGATAGCTATAGGCCCCTTCCGTTGTAGTCAGTGTTACCTACAGGGATTTTAATCTGTTGCACCGGTCACTTCTGAAGCGGTTCCCTTTGTTTATTTGGCTTCTGTGTGCAGGTCTCTTCAGTATCTAATTTCGGCCCTGACACAAGCGGGCGGAGGTGGTCTCTTGTTCAGGTTCGCTTGTTCAGTCGTGCTGTGGGGAGGGAGGGGCGCTGCAGACAAATGTCACTGGCCTGTGTGGGGAGCACTCGCAGTGTTCCGGCCACACTGGGTTTGCCCCCGCTCACAGGTGTGTGCTTTCCCCGTCTACACTGCTCAGGCTCCTGGGTGCTCTATATGGAGTGAGCCCTGTGTTGTGTGCAGTTCCAGTTTTCGTGTACTCCACAAAAGTGCGGACTCAGTTGGGCCTGCGTTTTGTGCCTTCCCTGGCGTGAACAGCTCAGGGAATCAGGAGCTTGACGGGCGCACTCTCCCCGGGTGCAGTGCGCCTTATCCCCTCCACGATCCCAGCCTCGGTTTCCGCGCGCCCTGGTCCGGTGCGCCTTGTGACTGCTCTGGGGAGCTGGTTTCTAGCCTCAACCCTCCCGGCGGATGTCAACCATCCAGAATCTCAGGAAGTCTTTGGTTAGAAACTGGAAGCCTATTTGCAATTTGGTAGGGGTGTTGTCTCTGGGGCTGAGTTTGCCCCTTTCCCCTCCCCCCTGCCTCCTGCCTCTGGCGAGGATGGGCCGGTCTGCCACCAGTTAGCTCTTTTCTGGGATCGCTCAGTTCTTCCTTTGTTCTGTGAACGGCCCGCAGTGTGTTCAGGCCAGTTAATTTTCTCTCGCTCTCTTGCTATCCCACAGTTTAAGTTGCTATCTCACATTAGCTCCCTCCGATTGCCCTCAGGGCATTCAGGCCGGGTGCGTACCCTAAGCAATGCCACCCACTCCTCTCCAATCTGTCCCCACTTGCTGGTGGTGGATGCGGGTTTCTGGGGTACTTTTCTGCCGGGAGTTGCTTTTAGGCGTGTAATCTGTGGGTTTTATTTATTTTTCCTCCCAGTTAGGTTGCCCTCCAAGATTCGAAAACTTCCCCCATACCCACCAGTGGGAGGGTTTCCTGGTGTTTGGAAACTTCCTCTATTACGACTCCCTTCCCCAGGATGGGTCTCCATCCCTAGCTCTTTAGTCTCTCTTTTTGTCTTTATATTTTGTCCTACCTCCTTTCAAAGACGATGGGCTACTTTTCTGGGCGCCTGATGTCCTCTGCTAGCAATCAGAAGTTGTTTTGTGGAGTTTGCTCAGCGTTCAAATGTTCTTTCGATGAATTTGTAGGGGAGAAAGTGGTCTCCCCATCCTGTTCCTCCACCATCTTAGCTCCTCCCCGACAAAATGCTCTAAGTGACTGAGAGTGTTGACAAATTTGAAAGTTATATGCTTCCCAGAGATTTTACCATACCCTCTTTAGAACTCAGAATTGAATGAAGTAAAAAGAGAATAGGGACTAAAGCTCTTTGATGGTTCAGGGTAATAATAAAGTAGCTAATATTCTTTAAAACTTGTTATACTCTAGTTTGTACACTTATACATATTTACTACAATTATATGTATATAAATCAACTCACTTAGAGAAGCTGTTTCCTGAATTGTAAGTGTACAGCTTATTGTTGTTCAGTCACCACGCTGTGTCCAATTCTCTGTGACCCCATGGACTGCAGTGTACCAGGCCTCCCTGTCCCTCACTATCTGTCAGAGTTTGCCCTAGTTTGTGTCCATTGAGTCAGTGATGCCATCCAAACCTCTCATCCTCTGTTGCTCTCTTCTTTTGCCTTCAACCTTTCCAAGCATCAGAGTCTTTTTCAGTGAGCTGGATATTTGCATCAGGTGGCCAAATATTGAACTTCTGCTTCAGCATCAATCCTTCCAATGAGTACTCAGGGTTGATTTCCTTTAGAAAATCAGTGAAGCTATGAACTGTGCCATGCAGGGCCACCCAAGACAGACAGGTCATACTGGAGACTTCTGACAAAATGTGTTCCACTGCAGGAGGGAATGGCAAACCATTCCAGTATTCTTGCTGTGAGAATCCCATGAACTGTATAAAAAGTACAGTGTATAGGTAACTTGAAGTTAAAATGAGGACTGCTTTTAAAGAAGGCATCTCTGCAAACATGATTTTCCATCTGCTGCTGCTGCTGCTGCTGCTGCTAAGTTGCTTCAGTCATGTCCGACTCCGTGCAACCCCATAGATGGCAGCCCACCAGGCTCCACCATCCCTGGGATTCTCCAGGCAAGGACACTGGAGTGGGTTGCCATTTCCTTCTGCAATGCATGAAAGTGAAAAGTGAAAGTGAAGTCGCTCAGTTGTGTCTGACTCTTCGCGACTCCATGGACTACAGCCTACCAGGCTCCTCCATCCATGGGATTTTCCAGGCAAGAGTACTGGAGTGGGGTGCCATTGCCTTCTCTGATTTCCCATCTATGTCCATCTTATCTCTCACACATTGTATTCTTGTGTACAAGCTCAATCTCTTCAGTCGTGTCTGTCATTGTGTGACCCCATAGACTGCAGCCCTCCAGGCTCTCCTGTCCATGGGAACTCTCCTGCAAGAACATTGGAGTGGGTTGCCATTTCCTCTACGCATCTTCCTGACCCCAGGATCAAACCTGCGTCTCTTAGGTCTCTTGCATTGGTAGGCAGGTCCTTAACCATTAGCATCACCTAGGCTCTACATCCATCTTTTCTCTCACACGTTGTATGGGGTTGGCCAAAAAGTTCATTTGGATTTTTTCCATGAGCTGTTACAGAAAAACCCAAACGAACTCTTTGGCCAACCCAATATATTTGTTGGTCAGTTGCTTGGTCATGTCCGACTCTTTGCAACCCTATGGACTGCAGCATGCCAGGCTTCCCTGTCCTTCACTGTCTCCTAGAATTTTCTCACACTCGGGTGCATTGAGTTGATGATGCCATCCAACCCTGTCATCTTCTGTTACCCCGTTCTCCTCCCTACTCTCAATCTTTCCCAACATCAGGGTCTTTTCCAGTGAACCAGTTCTTCACATCAGGTGGCCATAGTATTGGAGATTCATCTTCAACATCAGTCCTTCCAATGAATATTCAGGACTGATTTCCTTTAGGATGGACTGGTTTGATCTCCTTGCTGTCCAAGGGACTCTCAAGAGTCTTCTCCAGCACCACAGTTTGAAAGCATCAGTTAGTTAGCACTCAGTCTTCTTAATGGTCTAGCTCTCACATCGTATATGACTACTGGAAAAAACATAGCTTTGACTATACAGGCCTTTGCCAGAAAAGTGATGTCTCTGCTTTTTAATACTCTTTCTAGGTTGACCATAGCTTTTTTTCCAAGGAGCAAGTGTCTTTTAATTTCATGGCTGCAGTCACCATCCACAATGATTTTGGAGCCCAAGAAAATAAAGTCTGTCACTGTTTCCACTTTTTCTCCATAATTTGCCATGAAGTGATGGGACTGGATGCCATGACCTTAGTTTTTGAATGTTGAGTTTTAAGCCAGCTTTTTCACTCTCCTCTCTCACTCCATCAAAAGACTCTTTAGTTACTCTTCTTTTTCTGCCATTAGAGTGGTATCATCTGCATACCTGAGGTTGTTGATATTTCTCTCACAATCTTGATTCCAGTTTGTGCTTCAGCCAGCCCAGTATTTTTCATGATATACTCTGCATAGAAGTTAAATAAGCAAGGTGACAGTATACAGCCTTGACATACTCCTTTCCCAATTTTGAACCATTCCGTGGTTCCATGTGTGGTTCTAACTGTTGCTTCTTGAACTACATATGGGTTTCTCAGGAGTCAGGTGAGGTGGTGAGGTATTCCCTTCTCTTTCAGAATTTTCCACCATTTGTTGTGATCCACACAGTCAAAAGACTTTAGCATAGTCAGTGAAGCAGAAATGGATGTTTTCTTGATGTTTTCCTTCCCTTGCTTTCCCTGTGATTAAGTGGATGTTGGCAGTTTGATCTCTATTTCCTCTGCCTTTTCTAACTCCAATATATACATCTAGAAATTATCGGTTCATGTGCTGTTAAAGCCTAGCTTAAAGGATTTTGAGAATTACCTTCCTAGCATGTTAAATGAGTGCAGTTGAGTTGCTGAGTTTTCCTAATTTGCTGTCATATTGAGTGCAGAAGTTTAACAGCATCATCTTTTAGGATTTGAAATAGCTCAGCTGGAATTCCATCACCTCTACTAGTTTTGTCATCATAATGCTTCCTAGGGCCCACTAGGCTTCACATTCCAGTATGTCTGGCTCTAGGTGAGTGACCACACCATCGTGGTTATCCAGGTCATTAAGACCTTTTTGTGCAGTTCTGTGTATTCTTGCCACCTCTTCTTAATCTCTCCTACTTCTGTTAGGTCCATATTATTTCTGTCCTTTATAGTGCCCATCTTTGCATGAAACATTTCCTTGATATCTCTAGTATTCTTGAAGAGGTCTCTAGTCTTTTCCATTCTGTTATTTTCCTCTATTTCTTTGAATTGCTCACTTAAGAAGGCCTTCTTAGCTCTCCTTGCTGTTCTTTGGAACTCTACATTCAGATGTGTGTGTCTATCCTTTTCTCCTTTGTCTTTTATTTCTCTTCTTTTCTCACCTATTTGTAAGACCTCCTTTGACAGCCATTTTGCTTTTTTGCTTTTCTTTTTCTTGGGGATGGTCTTTATCCCTGTCTCCTGTACAATGTCATGAACCTCCGTCCATAGTTTATTAGGCACTCTGTCTATCAGATCTAATCCCTTGAATCTATTTCTTACTTCCACTGTATAATCATAAGGGATTTGATTTAGGTCATACCTGAATGTTACAGTGGTTTTGCCTACTTTCTTCAATTAAGTCTGAATTTGGCAATAAGGAGTTCATGATCTGAGCCACAGTCAGCTCCCAGTCTTGTTTTTGCTGACTGTATAGAGCTTCTACATCTTTGGCTGCAAAGAATATAATCAGTATGATTTCAGTACTGACCATCTGTTGATGTCCATGTATTGATGTCCAATTGTCTCTTATGTTGTTGGAAGAGTGAGTTTGCCATTACTAGTGCGTTCTCTTGGCAGAACTCTGTTAGCCTTTGCCCTGCTTTATCTTGTACTTTATGGCTAAATTTGCCTGTTACTCCGGATATCTCTTGAATTTCTAATTTTGCTTTACAGTCCCCTATGATAAAAAGGACATCTTTTTTTTGGTGTTAAATCTAAATGGCCTTGTCAGTCTTCTTAGACCTGTTCAACTTCTTTGGCATTAGTGGTTGGGGCATAGGCTTGGATAGCTGTGATGTTGAATGGTTTGCCTTGGAAATGAACTGAGATCATTTTGCTATTTTGAGATTGCTCCCAAGTACTGGGTTTTGGAAACCAACCCTGGTAGTCATTGGAAAGACTGATGCTGAAGCTCCAATACTTTGGTCACTTGATGCAAAGGGCTCACTCACTGGAAAAGACCCTGGTGCTGGGAAGAACTGAGGGCAAGTGGAGAAGGGACTACAGAAGATGAGATGGTTGGATGGCATCATCGACTCAATGAACATGAGTTTGAGCAAACTCCAGGAGATAGTGGAGGACAGGGAAGCCTGGCATGCCAAAAAAAAAAAAAAAACCCACAAAAAAAAACATGGACTTTGCAAACTCCATGTTGCAGCGTTGGACCTGACTGAGCAACTGAACAATTCAACTGTGTTTTGGATTCTTTTTTTGACTATGATGGCTACTCTATTTCTTCTAAGATTTTGTGGGATTCTTGCCCACAAAAGTACATATATGGTCATCTGAATTAAATTTTGCCCATTCCCATTCATTTGACTTCACTGATTGCTAAAATGTCAGTGTTCACTCTTATTCTTTCCGGTTTGACCATATCCAGTTTCCTTGATTCATGGACCTAATGTTCCAGGTTCCTATGCAGTATTTACAGTATTGGGCTTTACTTTCATCACCAGACACATCTACAACTCAGTGTCATTTCCACTTTGTCTTAGCCTCTTCATTCTTTCTGGAGCTATTTCTCCACTCTTCCCCAGTATAGATTTCATTTTATATATTACATATTTTATCTTTCTTGTGCCCACATGCTTACCTCACTATCTTTCAGTCTTTTGTGTATGCTTTTAGTTCACACATGCATTTGTATACACATAATATCTATTACACAATTAGTTCAGTCTCCCCAGTCATGGATATAGGACTTAACACCTCCCTGATGATCTCATCAGTTTTAATTCATAAAATCTCCTGCATCTCTAGTCATCTCAGCCTCCCAAGGCCACTGCTCTACTTCAGGCTCTAATCACTGTTGGTCTCAACCATTTTAAATAACCTCTAGTCTCTTTTTCTCCTAGCCAGGAATCTAAAGTAGTAATCTGAAGTTATTAGCATATGAACTTCTTGTCCATATTTCATGTTTCTTCTGAAGAATCATTCTCAAATAGAAATCTAACCAAATCACTGTCTTGATTACAGTTATAAGTCAAATTTCTTAGCGTGATTGATTTACTAAATATGTCTTAGTCTTCCCTCTCTTCTGCCTCATCAGCCCCATTTCCAATCCTTTTTTCTCTGATACCCTGAACAATTGAAATGCTAAATTGCTTAAAGTTTTCCAAAATAAACCCATTTTTTCTTGCTTCTCTATGGATTCCTCTCTTCAGAGTATGTCTCCAATTTCTTGCTACCTAATGCCGGCTCCACCCCCACCTCAGTCCAAGGCCACCATCAAACTTTTACTTGTCATGATCTTTCAAGACCCGGTGCTGTGCTCTGCTTAGTTGCTCAGATCTGTCCGACTCTTCATGACACCATGGACTGTAGCCTGCCTGGCTCATCTGTCCATGAGGATTCTCCACACTCAGAATTAATATTTATTCTTGAGAATTAATTTTTATCTCCCTGAGCACTCACTCATTAATATATTTTCATAGCAACTTGCACATATTTTTACCATCCTCTTTACTACCTCATTTATTTTTCATTTTATGTATATTTCACATATAAACCCTCTCTCTGAATACATATCTTTCCTTCTTTTCCCCACTACCATGCTTTTTTCTACTATATAAAAACATATAAATAGGTTTCTAAATAATCAATACTATAAGATGTATAATTTTATAGTGTATAATATATTAATTAAGTCTATGTGTCTGTGTTCTCTCTGCTAGATTTTAAAATCCAAACAGGAAGGCCACCTTTTGATTTTATCTTTGTATGTTTTACAAAATCCTGGTATATTGAAGTCACTAAGTGAAATTTTACTTATTCATTTAACCAGTATTTGTTGAGGGCTTTTCTATACCAGGAGCATTCTAGATTCTGACACAATAGTAGAGAACAGAGCACGCCAAAGCCCTGGCCTTCATAGACCTTATTATATTCTCTGCTTAATGACTCTATAATTAATGTAAATTTGTTAAACACACTCTTCAGATACAGAAAATATCCATTATTGAAGCAGAGTTTACTCTTTTTTATATGTGTGAAATCATTTATGTATGTTACTGTAGATAGTAATCTGAAGTTATTCTAAATGTTAATCTGAATTAACGCTATTATAGTCCTCTTTTTTTTAATACGGTATAAGAACACCTCAACAAGTCTCTCCCAGGAGTATCTCATCAACGACAGATGAAGAGGTTAGGATTAAATTAACTCTGAAATTTGTCAACTTTTTGGGTGTAAATGACAAAAAAGTATTTATTAATAATTCAGTATATAATAGTTTTTTAAGAATTTAAGTTACTATCCTGCCTTGTTTCTTAGAATCCCAAGTGCTTTCCTTATTTTCATGTGTTTATATATTTCTACATATTATTTTATGTTTCACAGAATTAGAACAGCCTTATACCATATGTAAAGTTAAAAAAGGGATTATTTACTACTGTTTGGTGTCACCTTATGAAGGTTGCTAGTTCTCCTGAACTTTATATTTGCTAATGAGCTATTTCTAACACGCAAAAAATAGATTCTTCTGTGTTCACTAGATAGGTTTAATAAAGTTAGCCATATTTTCTTCAGTATTTTCTACCTGGTAGCTTATTAGAACTGCAGAATCTCAGTACCTCCCCTATCACCTCAGTCCTAATGAATCAGAATCTGCATTTTAGCAAAATTCCCAAATTATTTGAAACATTGCTATAAATCTTTTTATAAAGGAGGATATGTTCCCAGCTAAACTCCTCCTCTCCTACCATGTTCACCTCTCTCTCACAAAAAGTTAATAGTTATCCTCTGCGTTCTTCCTGTCCATCTTTTTGTATTTTTGTTACATAGGTTTGTATCCCTAATTATACACATGTGAACACAAATAGTTTCCTGCAGCTTTTTTCGCTGAACAGTATTTTTGAGGCTTATCTATGTTTTGCTACTTTGGAAATTCTTACCTGCCCCAGTATTACCAAGATTTTCTCTCATGTTTTCTTTTCAAAGTTTTACTACTTAGCTTGTCGTATTTGTCAGAAGCAACAGGCAATTAAGATGATTGTATTCAAACTTTTGCAATAGGGACAATGTCATCAGTAAGGACCATTTCAGAGTAAATGAAGGGGACTTGGGGTTTTATAAAGAAAAGGAAGTTATAATCATTGAGGAAGGGTAGATGTGGGTCATATCAAGAATATATGTGGGCAGGGTGGCCTTTTGAAGTTAGTCAGTTCTGGAAACACAAAAAAAATAAAAGGATTTCTCAGCTATCACTTTGTTTAGGGAACCCAAGCCTCAGATAAAGGTCAACATTGTCACACTTAAGGACTGAATTCATCTAGAGTTTATTTTGTGTATATTCAAATAGTTCTCATTATCATATGAATTATCATTTTTCTTTTATCCTAGTGACATTTATTGTTACAGAGGTCCTTCCTTTTCTCCATTGATTTCTGGATTTCCTATTCTGTTTCATGAGTCTGTTTGTCTCAGAGGTAATGTGTAGTTTTTAATTGTTGCAGTTTTATAAAATACGTCCGTTCTAATTTTGAAAGGTAGTTTTGTTTATTTATTTGTGTTTTTGACTATGCCGGCGCTTCTCCCTCGCACGGGCCTTTCTCTGGTTCCAGAGAGTGGCCGCCACTGTCCAGCTGCTGTGGGGCTCTCACTGGGGTGGACAGAGCCCAGGCTCTGGGGGCACAGACTTCAACAGTCACAACACGTGCGCTCAGTCATTGCAGTTCTCGGGCCCTGAACAGGCTCCGTACCTGCGATGCTCTGGCTTAGGAGCTCTGCAGTCCGCTGGATCCTCACAGACCAGGGATTGGACCCGTGTACCCCGCACTGACGGGCTGGTTCTTCACCCCTGAGCCACAGGGAAGCCTCTGTGCTAAATGCGCTTGAAAGGAGTGTCCGGTTGTGGGTGGAGTTACAAAATAGTAGCTCATCGCTAAGTCGTCATGTTATTCTTTTCGCTGAGGTAGTTGGTGACTGGACTATCACAAATGGGATAATAAATGAGTTTTTCACCCTCCACTCTTTTTTGACCCATAGTCCTTTCAAAGATATTTGACCACGGATTCAAACTTGTTTCTATAATAGTTTTAAATTCCTATTTACGATCCAAATTATGTTTCTTTTCCTATTTGGCTATTGTGCTGTTTCATTCCTATTATCTGGGAGTCTACTGTTTCTTTTTTCATATATTATCCCTTTAGTTATTACCTTCCTTCTCTCTTCTTTATTTCTTGTTGTCTTAAAAACATATTTCCTTCTCTTTTTGGCTCCTACTTACTTTTTGAGATTATTTTATAACTTGTGTCACTGTTATTGTTTATTTCAGAAGAGATAGGAAATTTTTTTTTTTTTTAAAGAAAAAGCTATCTAAATTCCCACCCAGACTCAATTTATATTCTTTTGGATTTTTTTCTGTGCCTATGCACAGTATTCATGAAATTAGGATAGTATTAAGTATGCTTGTCTGTATCTTGCTCTTCTTATCAATAATCTTGAGCACATTTTCATGTCAGTATATAAAGATTTGAATCACCATTTTAGTCATAACATAGTATATTCTAATACATATTGATTTGATAGAACTTGCTGAAACAATATTCAGTTGTTGCACTTTAGTTTGCTTCCAATTATTTATCCCCATTATATATGCCCACAGACATATTTTTACAAAAACGTATGCCTATTTATTTGGTTAGGGTAAATTCATAAGATGTGAGATTTTTTAATCTAAGAATATGACTTAAAAAAAAATTCTTTATGCATCACATATTTATTCCCCTGAAACACATTGTCAGTTAAGTCTCACATCAGCAATAATTTTGAGTGTAGATTTTACTATATTTCTCCTAATACTTGCTATCTTTGCTCATTAGGCAGTGAAATACTTCCCTTATTTTAATGTGGATTTCACTGATTACTACTAGATATCAAAATATTTTCTTGTGTTAATTGATCATTCCATTTTTTCTCTGATAGTGCCCTCTCTTTACCATTTTTTTCTATTTAGAATGCCAGTATTTTTATTATTTGTAAGAACATCTATATTGGAGAGAATAGACTTTGTTCTATATATTAAAGCCAATATTACTGGTTTATTTTGCATATTAATATTTAATTCAGTTCACTCACTCAGTCGTGTCCAATCTTTGTGACCCCATTAACCGCAGCACGCCAGGCCTCCCTGTCCATCACCAACTCCCAAAGTCTACTCAAACTCATGTCCATCGAGTTGGTGATGCCATCCAACCATCTCATCCTCTGTTGTCCTCTTCTCCTCCTGCCTTCAATCTTTCCCACCATCAAGTTCTTTTCGTGTGAATCAGTTCTTCCCATCTGGTGGCCAAAGAATTGGAGCTTCAGCATCAGTCCTTCTAAGGAATATTCAGGGCTAGTTTCCTTTAGGATTTACTGCTTGGATCTCCTTGCAGTTCAAGGGACTCTTAAGAGTCTTCTCCAACACTGCATTTCAAAGGCATCAATTCTTCGGCGCTCAGCTTTTTTTATACTCTAACTCTCACATCCATACATGACCACTGGAAAAACCACAGCTTTGACTAGACAGACCTTTGTCAATGAAGTAATGTCTCTGCTTTTTAATATGCTGTCTAGATTGGTCATAGCTTTTCTTCCAAGGAACAAGTGTCTTTTAATTTCATGGCTGCAGTAACTATCTGCAGTGATTTTGGAGCCGAAGAAAATAAAATCTGTCACTGTTTCCCCGTCTATTTGCCATGAACTGATAGGACTGGATGCCATGTCCTTAGTTTTCTGAATGTTGTGTTTTAAGTCAACTTTTTCACTCTACTCTTTCACGTCCATCAAGAGGCTCTTTAGTTCTTCCTCACTTTCTGCGTAAGGGTGGTGTCATCTGCATATCTGAGGTTATTGATATTTCTCCTGGCAATCTTGATTCCAGCTTGTGCTTCCTCCAGCCCAGCATTTTGCATGATGTACTCTGCATATAAGTTAAATAAGCAGGGTGACAATATACAGCCTTGACATACTCCTTTCCCAATTTGTAACCAGCCTGTTGTTCCATGTCCAGTTCTAGCTGTTGCTTCTGCATACAGATTTCTCAGGAGGCAGGTCAGGTGGTCTTGTATTTGCATCTCTTGAAGAACGTTCCACAGTTTGCTGTGATCCACACAGTCAAAGGCTTTGGCATAGTCAATAAAGTAGAAGTAGATGCTTTTCTGGAACCCTTGCTTTGTCTATGATCCAACAGATGTTGGCAATTTGATCTCTGGTTCCTCTGCCTTTTCTAAATCCAGTTTGAACATCTGAAAATTCATGGATCATGTACTGTTGAAGCCTGGCTTAGGGAATTTTGAGCATTACTTTGTTAGCGTGTGAGATGAGTACAATTGTACGATAGTTTGAACATTCTTTTGCCTTTCTTTGGGATTGGAATGAAAACTGACCTTTTCCAGTCCTGTGGCCACTGCTGAGTTTTCCCAATTTGCTGGCATATTGAGTGCAGCATATTGTAAATTAACTTAATTAAAGTTAGTTAATTTAATTAATTAAATTTAGTTAATTAAATTAATATTTAATTTGGTGATGGCGAATTTTGCTATGTAGATGTTTTTTGATTTTATGTAACCAAATATATTATAAGTTTCTCTAGGTTTTTGTTCTCAGTATTCTTAATTCAAAATTATATAAATATAATTATAGTACTTTTAAATTTAATAACCATCTTAATTCATATAGAAATTGATTTTGTATAAAAGTGACATGAGTCTCTACCTTTTTTCCTAAAATATTAGACAGGTACTTAATAAATAAATCATGGAAATGAACATTCACCTGAAATGCTGTGTTTATCATATATTAAATTATTATATGCAGTTATTATGTACTTGCAAGTATGTTAGCTCTATACCCTTAACTGTTACTTTACTTGTGCACTTTTCTTTCCTCTTCTGTAAAACAGAGATAGTACTTATAAATTTATTAAGTGAACTAAATATGTGTCATTAACAAAATACAAATATGTTTAAATTTATTTCATTTATATTTACTCATTTATTTATTTCATTTCAATATTTATTTATTTCATTTACATTTCAAATATATTTCATTTAACAATGTGATTGACTCAGAGTATATGCCAAATAAATAGTTATTATTTATTTTTGTTATTAACATTGTTGAGTCTATTTTGTTATCAGAACCATACTTTTGTAATAATTCTATGTAATAAATTTTAATATCTGGTAGGGCAAAATTTCCAACTTTAACTTTGATTCTTTGAAACTTAGGAGATTGTTTTCATCTTCATCTGTTAAAATTTCATCTATCTTTATTAAATGATTATTCTCTACAAGATATATAAACATCAGATACTCTAAATACTGTTCTTAATTATCTTTTTATTTCCTGAGAAAAATTACTGGGTATCTTATTTTTCCTAGAAAAATTACTAGGTATGTTGTCTTCTTTAGTTTTTTTTTTATTTCCAGTGCTACAGTCTTAAATTCATAAAATATTTTATTCATATATTTTCAGAGGTTTAATATGAAAATTAAGTTTGGTGCAATTACAAATGTAGAATTCAGAAAATCACCAGGAAATTCTTGGTAATTCCTGTTTTCTAATTTTAAGGTCTTTTTTTTTTTTTAATGCAAAATATATTCTACACTAGTTGCATAATTAGAGATTTCTTACAGAGCTTTTCTTTACTTTTTCTTTAAAGCTTTAGCTTCAATATGTCAACTGGTATGTACTATAATTATTAAAAGTATTACATGAATGCTTATAAATATGCAGTTAAAGTAAACATGTGTAGGACATAAATACTATCTGCAATAGGTCTCAGAATTACCTTTTTTGGGTCAGCTATGAAAAATTCATACTTCAGTGTCCCTCTTTTGCTTTCTTTTTATTATTTTCATGAGTCAAAATTTTTGAGTTTTTAAACTCTGGTTACAGTAGAGAAGACTAGTAATAGGAAGATTATTACTTTTTACTGCTCACTTTGGCAGCATATATATTCTTTCCCTTTCGTTGTTCAAATGCATCAAATAAAGATGATTCTTTATTAATGATCTCTTAAAGAGCTAATGCGGGAAAACTAAAAAGATAGAAACCAGCCCCTGGAAGATGAGGAAGGAAGGAAATGCTATGGATTTAACAGGATAGTGAAGATTTTTAAAATAGGGTTCTTCAAGATCTTAGTATAAGAAAAATTCAAAGCATAAACTATAGAGGAAACATTTGTAAATGGAAAATCAGGGAGTAAAAATTGAGCAAGATAGCTGTATACCGTATATGACTATATATTCTATTCTACTTAATAGTTTTCCTTGAAAGGTATAAAAACTTTAAGTACTGAATGTTATTAGGTTTAATTTTAATTATGGTATATTATGGGTTGATAAAACTAATCCAAAATAGTATGAATAATCTGAAGAATATTAGGATTGCATGTATTTAACTTATGCTAAAAAACACATGTTAAAATAAATTCCTTACCACTGTGCTTAGATAGCTGAATTATTGCTAAACTACTGCACAATAATTTACATTTACAATGATGATTCCTAGAGCAAGGCAAGATCTTGAAGAGATTTTTTAATCATTTAAAAAGATTAAATTTTTTTTCATTATAGTTTGGGTTAAATATATCTTATTCATTGTATTTTAGTTCTTTAAATATTGACAGCCAACATTATCATCACTGTTAGAATGAGTAATAATTTGAATGTCTTTTATATGTAAACATTAAGTTAAATGACATTGTTAGAGCATTCAAAAAGGGGATGGTTTTATAAAGATACTTCAGATGATAAGGAAGCAACTGATTATGTATATGATTTATAGAAAGTAAATCAATTTTATAGTTATTCTCCCCGCCACCCTCTTTTTTCCCTTTATTTTTATTAGTTGGAGGCTAATTACTTTACAATATTGTAGTGGTTTTTGCCATACATTGACATGAATCAGCCATGGGTTTACACGAGTTCCCCATCCTGAACCCCCATCCCACCTCCCTCCCCAACCCATCCCTCTGGGTCATCCCAGTGTACCAGCCTTGAGCACTTGTCTCATGCATCAAACCTGGACTGGTGATTTGTTTCACACTTGATAATATACATGTTTCAATGCTATTCTCTCAGATCATCCCACCCTCATCTTCTCCCATAGAGTCTAAAAGTCTGTTCTATATATCTGTGTCTCTTTTTCTGTCTTGCATATAGGGTTATCATTACCATCTTTCTAAATTCCATAATATGCCTTAGTATACTGTATTGGTGTTTTTCTTTCTGACTTACTTCACTCTATAATGGGCTCCAGTTTCATCCATCTCATTAGAACTGATTCAAATGTACTCTTTTTAATGGCTGAGTAATATTCCATTGTGTATATGTACCACAGCTTTCTTTTTTTTTTTTTTTTTTCATTTATTTTTATTAGTTGGAGGCTAATTACTTCACAACATTGCAGTGGGTTTTGTCATACATTGACATGAATCAGCCATGGAGTTACACGTATTCCCCATCCCGATCCCCTCTCCCACCTCCCTCTCCACCCGACTCCTCTGGGTCATCTCAGTGTACCAGCACTGAGCACTTGTCTCATGCATCCAACCTGGGCTGGTGATCTGTTTCACTATAGATAATATACATGCTGTTCTCTCGAAACATCCCACCCTCGCCTTCTCCCACAGAGTCCAAAAGATTGTTCTGAACATCTGTGTCTCTTTTTCTGTCCTGCATATAGGGTTATCATTACCATCTTTCTAAATTCCATATATATGCCTTAGTATGCTGTATTGGTGTTTATCTTTCTGGCTTACTTCACTCTGTATAATGGGCTCCAGTTTCATCCATCTCATTAGAACTGATGCAAATGAATTCTTTTTAACAGCTGAGTAATATTCCATGGTGTATATGTACCACAGCTTACTTATTCATTCATCTGCTGATGGGCATCTAGGCTGCTTCCATGTCCTGGCTATTATAAACAGTGCTGTGATGAACATTGGGGTACACGTGTCTCTTTCAGATCTGGTTTCCTTGGTGTGTATGCACAGGAGTGGGATTGCTGGGTCATATGGTAGTTCTATTTCCAGTTTTTTAAGGACTCTCCACACTGTTCTCCATAGTGACTGTACTAGTTTGTGTTCCCACCAACAGTGTAAGAGGGTTCCCTTTTCTCCACACCCTCTCCAGCATTTATTGCTTGTAGACTTTTGGATAGCAGCCATCCTGACTGGCGTGTAATGGTACCTCATTGAGGTTTTGATTTGCATTTCTCTGATAATGAGTGATGTCGAGCATCTTTTCATATGTTTGTTAGCCATCTATATATCTTCTTTGGAGAAATGTCTGTTTAGATCTTTGGCCTATTTTTGGATTGGGTCATTTATTTTTCTGGAATTGAGCTTCAGGAGTTGCTTGTATATTTTTGAGATTAATCCTTTGTCTGTTTCTTCATTTGCTATTATTTTCTCCCATTCTGAAGGCTGTCTTTTCACTTTACTTATAGTTTCCTTCATTGTGCAAAAGCTTTTAATTTTCATTAGGTCCCATTTGCTTATTTTTGCTTTTATTTCCAATATTCTGAGAGGTGGGTCATAGAGGATCCTGCTGTGATTTATGTCAGAGAGTGTTTTGACTATGTTCTCCTCTAGGAGTTGTATAGTTTCTGGTCTTACATTTAGATCTTTAATCCATTTTGAGTTTATTCTTGTGTATGGTGTTAGAAAGTGTTCTGGTTTCATTCTTTTACAAGTGGTTGACCAGTTTTCCCAGCACCACTTGTTAAAGAGGTTGTCTTTTTTCCATTGTATATCCTTGCCTACTTTGTCAAAGATAAGGTGTCCATAGGTACGTGGATTTATCTGGGATTTCTATTTTGTTCTGTCTTTGTGTCTGTCTTTGTGCCAGTACCATACTGTCTTGATGACTGTGGCTTTGTAGTATAGTCTGAAGTCAGGCAGGTTGATTCCTCCAGTCCCATTCTTCTTTCTCAAGATTACTTTGGCTATTTGAGGTTTTTTATATTTCCATAGAAATTGTGAAATCATTTGTTCTAGTTCTGTGAAAAATACCGTTGGTAGCTTGATAGGGATTGCATTGAATCTATAGATTGCTTTGGATCATATACTCATTTTCACAATATTGATTCTTCCAATCCATGAACATGGTATATTTCTCCATCTGTTTGTGTCCTCTTTGATTTCTTTCATCAGTGTTTTATAGTTTTCTATATATAGGTCTTTTGTTTCTTTAGGTAGATATACTCCTAAATATTTTATTCTTTTTGTTGCAATGGTGAATTGAATTGTTTCTTTAATTTCTCTTTCTGTTTTCTCACTGTTAGTGTATAGGAATGCAAGGGATTTCTGTGTGTTAATTTTATATCCCGCAACTTTACAATATTCATTGATTAACTCTAGTAATTTTCTGGTAGAGTCTTTAGGGTTTTCTATGTAGAGGATCATGTCATCTGCAAACAGTGAGAGTTTTGCTTCCTCTTTTCCTATCTGGATCCTTTTTATTTATTTATTTATTTTTCTGCTCTGATTGCTGTGGTAAAAACTTCCAAAACCATGTTGAATAGTAGTGGTGAGAGTGGGCACCCTTGTCTTGTTCCTGACTTTAGGGAGAGTGCTTTCAATTTTTCACCATTGAGGATAATGTTTGCTATGGGTTTGTCTTATATGGCTTTTATAATGTTGAAGTATATTACTTCTGTTCCTGCTTTCTGCAGAATTTTTTTTTTTTATCATAAATGGATGTTGAATTTTGTCAAAGGCTTTTTCTGCATCTATTGAAATAATCATATGGTTTTTATCTTTCAATTTGTTAATGTAGTGTATTACATTGATTGATTTGTGGATACTAAAGAATCCTTGCAATCCTGGGGTAAAGTCCACTTGGTCATGATGTATGATCTTTTTAATATGCTGTTGGATTCTGTTTGCTAGAATTTTGTTAAGGATTTTTGCATCTATGTTCATCAGTGATATTGGCCTGTAGTTTTCTTTTTGTGGCATCTTTGTCTGGTTTTGGAATTAGGGTGATGGTGGCCTCATAGAATGAGTTTGGAAGTTTACCTTCTTCTGCAAATTTCTGTAAGAGTTTGAGTAAGATGAGTGTTAGCTCTTCTCTAAATTTTTGGTAGAATTCAGCTGTGAAGCCATCTAGTCCTGGGCTTTTGTTTGCTGGAAGATTTCTGGATACAGTTTCAATTTCCGTGCTTGTGATGGTTCTGTTAAGATCTTCTATTTCTTCTTGGTTCAGTTTTGGAAAATTATACTTTTCTAAGAATTTGTCCATTTCTTCCAAGTGGTCCATTTTATTGGCAGATAGCTGCTGGTAGTAGTTGCTTATGATCCTTTGTAGTTCAGTGTTGTCTGTTCTGATCTCTCCATTTTCATTTCTAATTTTGTTGATTTGGTTCTTCTCCCTTTGTTTCTTGATGAGTCTGGTTAAATAACTGTTTGTCAGTTTTATTTATCTTTTTAGAAAAACAGCTTTTAGTTTTGTTGATTTTTGCTACAGCCTTTTTTGTTTCTTTTGCATTTATTTCTGCCCTAATTTTTAAGATTTTTTTTCCTTCTACTAGCCCTGGGGTTCTTCATTTCTTCCTTCTCTATTTGTTTTAGGCATAGAGCTAGGTTATTTATTTGACTTTTTTCTTGTTTCTTGAGGCAAGCCTGTATGGCTATGAACCTTCCCCTTAGCACTACTTTTACAGTGTCCCATAGATTTGGGGTTGTTGCGTTTTCATTTTCATTCGTTTCTATGCATATTTTGATTTCTTTTTTGATTTCTTCTATTATTTGTTGGTTATTCAGAAGCATGTTATTTAGCCTCCATATGTTTGAATTTTTAATAGTTTTTTTCCCTGTATTTGAGATCTAATCTTACTGCATTGTGGTCGGAAAAGATGACTGAAGTGGTTTCAATTTTTTTGAATATACCAAGACTAGATTTATGGCCAGGATGTGATCTATTCTGGAGAAGGTTCTGTGTGCACTTGAGAAAAAGGTGAAATTGATTGTTTTGGGGTGAAATGTCCTATAGATATCAATTAGGTCTAGCTGGCCCACTGTGTCATTTAAAGTTCGTGTTTCCTTGTTAATTTTCTGTTTAGTTGATCTATCCATAGGTGTGAGTGGGGTATTAAAGTCTCCCACTATTATTGTGTTACTGCTAATTTCCCCTTTCATACTCGTTAGCATTTGCCTTACATATTGTGGTGCTCCTATGTTGGGTGCTTATATATGTATAATTGTTATATCTTCTTCTTGGATTGACCCTTTGATCATTATGTAGTGTCCTTCTTTGTTTCTTTTCACAGCCTTTATTTTAAAGTTTATTTTATCTGATATGAGTATTATGACTCCTGCTTTCTTTTGATCTCCCTTTGTATGAAATATTTTTTTCCAGCCCTTCACTTTCAGTCTGTATGTGTCCCTTGTTTTGAGGTGGGTGTCTTGTAGACAGCATATATAGGGATCTTGTTTTTTTATCCATTCAGCCAGTCTTTGTCTTTTGGTTGGGGCATTCAACCCATTTATATTTAAGGTAATTATTGATAGATATGGTCCCGTTACCATTTACTTTGTTGTTTTGCATTCGCGTTTATACAACCTTTCTGTGTTTCTTGTCTAAAGAAGATCCTTTAGCATTTGTTGGAGAGCTGGTTCGGTGGTGCTGAATTCTCTCAGCTTTTGCTTGTGTGTAAAGCTTTTGAATTGTCCTTCATATCTGAATGAGATCCCTGCTGGGTACAGTCATCTGGGTTTTAGGTTATTCTCTTTCATTACTTTAAGTATGTCCTGCCATCCCCTTCTGACCTGAAGAGTTTCTATTGATAGTTCAGCTGTTATCCTTATGGGAATCCCTGTGTGTGTTATTTGTTGTTTCTCCCTTGCTGCTTTTAATATTTGTTCTTTGTGTTTGATCTTTGTTAATTTGATTAATATGTGTCTTGGGCTGTTTTGCCTTGGGTTTGACCTGGGCTGTTTTGCCTTGGGTTTATCCTGTTTGGGACTCTCTGGGTTTCTTGGACTTGTATGACTATTCCCTTCCCCATTTTGGGGAAGTTTTCAGCTATTATCTCCTCGAGTATTTTCTCATGGCCTTTCTTTTTGTCTTCTTCTTCTGGGACTCCTATGATTCGAATGTTGGGGCGTTTCACATTGTCCCAGAGGTCCCTGAGGTTGTCCTCATTTCTTTTGATCCTTTTTTCTTTTTTCTTCTCTGCTTCATTTATTTCTACCATTTTATCTTCTACCTCACTTATCCTATCTTCTGCCTCCATTATTCTACTGTTGGTTCCCTCCAGAGTGTTTTTGATCTCATTCATTGCATTATTCATTTTAAATTGACTCTTCTTTATTTCTTCTAGGTCCTTGTTAAACATTTCTTGCATCTTCTCAATCCTTGTCTCCAGGCTACTTATCTGTAACTCCATTTTGTTTTGAGCATTTTGGATCATTTTTATTACCATTATTCTAAATTCTTTTTCAGGTAGATTCCCTATCTCCTCCTCTTTTGTTTGACTTGGTGGGCACTTTTCATGTTGCTTTACCTGTTGGGTATTTCTCTGCCTTTTCATCTTATTTAGATTGCTGTGTTTCGGGGGCTTTCTGTATTCTGGTAGTCTGTGGTTCCTTTTTATTGTGGAGGTTTCTCCCAGTGGGTGGGGTTGGACGCTTGTCTTGTCAAGGTTTCCTGGTTAGGGAAGTTGTGTCGGTGTTCTGGTGGGTGGAGCTGGATTTCTTCTCTCTTGAGTGGAATGGAGTGTCCAGTAGTGAGTTTTGAAATGGAACTATGGGTTTGGTGTGACTTTGGGCAGCCTGTATATTGACACTCAGGGCTATGTTCCTGGGTTGCTGGAGAATTTGCCTGGTATGTTTTGCTCTGGAACTTATTGGCTCTTGGGTGGTGGTTGGTTTCAGTGTAGGTATGGAGGCTGTTGGATGATCTCTTATTAATTAATCTTCCCTGTAGTCAGGAGTTCTCTGGTGTTCTCAGGTTTTGGGTTTAAGCCTCCTGTCTCTGGATTTCAGTCTTATTCTTCCAGTAGCCTCAAGACTTCTCCAACTATACAGCACTGACAATAAACTTCTAGGTTAATGGTGAAAAGATTCTCCACAGTGAGGGACACCCAGAGAGGTTCACAGAGTTGCATGAAGAAGAGGAGAGGGAGTAAGAAGATAGAGGTGAGCAGGAGGAGAAACGGGGGGGACTCAAGAGGAGAGAGACAGATCTAGGCAGTACTCTGTTCCCTAAGTGTTCTCCACAGCGCAGATACCCACAGAGATACACAGAATTGGATTGAGAAGAGAAGGGGGAGGGAGGAAATAGAGGTGATCTGGGGGAGAAAAAAAAAGTCAAAATGGGGGAGAGAGTAATCAAACCAGTAATCACACTCCTGAGTGAAAATGGGTACTGAAGATTGGACTTTTAAATGTCCAAAATTGATATCAAATACTGAAAGACAAAGATTAAAACTCTAGAGTAGAGGTTAGACTCTTAAAAATACAATATTAAAAAAAACACAAAAAAATTTTCAGAAATATATAGGAAGTTTCCTATAGAAATATATAGGAAATATATAGGGTTTTTTTTTTTTTTTTGCAAGGTTATAGTGGGTTATAAAAATTAAAATTAAGGAGTAATAGAGGACTTTTAAAAAAAGAAAAAAATTTTTAATTAAAAAAAATAATAATAGTAAAAGTATATCTAGGAATTTCTCTGGAGCTGTTGCGGACAGTGTGGGTTTCGTTCAGTTTCAGATAGTTCCTCATTCCAGCTTACACTTCTCAATATCTATAGGCCTCTTCCAGTGTAGTCTGTGTTAACTACAGGTATTTTAATCTGTTGCACCAGTCACTTCTGAAGCGGTTCCCTTTGTTTATTTGGCTTCTGTTTGCCGGTCTCTTCAGTGTCTAATTTCCACCTTGACACAAGTGGGCGGAGGTGGTCTCTTGTTCAGGTTCGCTTGTTCAGTCGTGCTGTGGGGAGGGAGGAGCGCTGCAGTCAAATGTCACTGGTGTGTGTGGGGAGCACTCGCAGTGTTCCGGCCACACTGGGTTTGCCCCTGCTCACGGCGTGTGTGCTTTCCCCGTCTACACTGCTCAGGCTCCAGGTTGCCCTACAGGGAGCCAGCCGTGAGTTGCATGCACTTCCCAGGCCCAAGCCACTCAGGTTCAGGTTCTCAGGTACTCCACAAACACGCAGACTCGGTTGGGCCTGCGTTTTGTGCCTTCCCGTGTTAGAGCAGCTCAGGCAACCAGGTGCAGCATGACTTCTCCCCTCTCCATCCCAGCCTCAGTTTCTGGGCACGCCTGGTCTGATGTGCCTGTGTCTCTTCTGGGGAGCTGATCTCTGGCTGCAACCCTCCCGGCGGATGTCAACCATCCAGAATCTCAGGAAGTCTTTGGTTAGAAACTGGGAGCCTGTTGCGGTTTGGTAGGGGATGCCGTCTCAGGGGCCGAGTTTGCCCCTTTCCAGCTCTGGCTGGCGCCTGCCTCCCCCCTGCCTCCTGCCTCCCCCCTGCCTCCTGCCTCCAGTGGGGGATGGGCCAGTCCGCAGCCTGCGAGCTCTTCTCTGGTATTGCTCTGTCCTTTGTTCTACGAACCAGCCAGCTGTGCCTTTGGTTAGGGGTTTTCACAGGTTAATTCTCTCTCCCTCTTGGGATCCCACAGTTTAAGTTGCTCTCTCACGTTAGCTCCCTCCCATTGCCCTCAGGGCATTTGGGCCTGGTCCTTACCCTAAGCAATGCCAACCGCTCCTCTCTGTTCAGCCCCCACTTGCTGGTGGCAGATGCGGGCGTCTGTGGTACTTTTCTGCTGGGAGTTGCTTTTAGGCTTGTAATCTGTAGATTTTATTTATTTTTCCTCCCAGTTGGGTTGCCCTCCGAGATTCGAAAACTTCCCCCAGACCAGTCAGAGAGAGGGTTTCCTGGTGTTTGGAAATTTCCTCTATTAAGACTCCCTTTCCGGGATGGATCTCCATCCCTAACTCTTTTGTCTCTTTTTTTTATCTTTTATATTTTGCCCTACCTCATTTCAAAGACAATGGGCTGCTTTTCTGGGCGCCTGATGTCCTCTGCTAGCGATCAGAAGCTGTTTTGTGGAGTTTGCTCAGCATTCAAATGTTCTTTCAATAAATTTGTGGGGGAGAAAGTGGTCTTCCCATCCTGTTCCTCTAGCATCTTAACTCCTCCCCTCTATAGTTATTCTTAATGTAAAAATTTTAACTTACAATATTAAGTGATAGTGATTATTTAGATTATTCAAAATTCGCTTTCTTTGTTTTATGTACAACTTTTGATAACACTCTATAGCTTAAAATGTGTTTTAACTATTCATGTCGGTTGAATTGTGATTTGTATCTGCATTAGGAAATACAATAAGCAAATCAGTAACTGTGTCTCTTTATATTTATGCATAGTACTTGAGGGCTTACAGATTAGTATCACATGCATTTTTATGTAATCCTTGCAGAAATGCTATAGACCATTACTCTGTTTTTCATATGAAATACAACATGTTAAGTGACTAAACCAATGTTTTTCCCTGTAGATCTATGTACTGTTGGTTCACTCCTCTTCTAACCATGCTAATATTCTCTGTGTGTGTGTGTGTATTAGTTGCTTAGTTGTGTCCGACTCTTGGTGACCCCATGGACTGTACCTTACCAAGCTCCTCTGTCCATGGAATTCTCCAGGCAAGAATACTAGAGTGGGTTGCCATTCACTTCTCCAGGGGATCTTCCTGGCCCAGGGGTCGAACCCCTAGGTCTCCCACATTACAGAAAGATTCTTTATCATCTGAGCCACCGGGGAAGCCTATTCTATGCAGTTGCTTACAAAATTATGGTCCCATTTATACTTTGTTATACAGACAAATTATTTGTTTTTTTTAGTCATCTCTAAATGTATTAAAGTTGTTAACACAGCATGGGAAAAGATGACCTAACTGAATTCTTTAGTGGGAAATGTAAACACAGTTTCCTGGTGAGTCATTTTGGCCATGCTAAAGACAGAACCTGTTCTTTAAAGTCACTTTTGGCATAAGATATTTGAAAGGAAGGAATGGTTTTGGAAATCTGTGTGCCATAATTGACTATAGTGAATTTCGGTCCTTAATCCTCACATGTACCTTAAGAAAACCTACCTTACAGAAAATATGGCAAAGAAAGATGATTTTCTATACTACAGAGAACACTGGATCTAGAGTGAAAAGGCCTATGTTCAAACAGTGACTCTGGTACTTACTAGTTCAGTGACTGTATGAAAGTCATTTATCACCTTTGATTCTTTTCCAGCTTTCTCACTTGAAAAATGGGGGAAAGAATACTGTTATCATCTGACAGAATTATTTGATGGAACAAGAGCATATGTATCAAAACACTATATAATTATTGTAATTTATTTCTACTAAAATAATGTATATTTATGTATCTCTGTCACTTTTTTATCCAAAAGAGAAGGATGGGGTTAAAGAGGCCCCTCTGATTCTAAAACTCTATCATCAATAAGTAAGATTTACAAATAAATATTTAAATTCAGGACTGAAGTTTCCATCTAAAAGAAAACTTGATATAGTCTTTGATAAGAATAAGATACATTGTGTACTGTAAATATTTCATAATTTATTTGTTCTCAAAATCTAGATTTTTAGTCTTGAAAGTAGAGACAACTGCAGTTGTGTTTCCTAGGAAATCAGTGCTTTAGTTGCCAATACACAGTATGCTCTGTATGCTTAGTCATGTCCAACTCTTCACAACCACACAGAGTGTAGCCCACCAGGCTTCTCTGCCCGTGGAATTTTCCAGGCATGAATACTAGGGTGGGTTGCCATTTCCTGCTGCAGAGGCTCTTTCCAACCCACGGATTGAACCCATGTCTCTTGAATATCCTGCACTGGCAGGAGGGTTCTTTACCACTAGTGCCACTTGGGAAGCCCTAATATACAGTATACCATGTTTCCATTCCTATGAAGCTGCTTAGAGAAGTAATTTGAAATTGTTTATTCTTTTTAAAAATGTGAAAATAAGGAAGTTGACCTCAGTCCAGGGCTGGCTGAATAAAGGATATAGCTAGAAATGGCTAGCTTGGATGTGACTGAGAGTCACAATTCCCCTGCCTGCCACACACATCAAAATCTAACCTCATCCTTTGGGGGGGGGGGGGGAATCTGTAGCAAATAAGGTAGTTTTCGATTCCTGTCGTGAAAGGAAATTTTTATCCTTTGTCTTCAAAATCTGTAGTCGACAGGATTATGTTGACTCTTTGGCCAAAGGGACTCTTTGGCTAAAATAAATTTAGATATTTATTCTGTTAAAAGTGCTTCCTGTTCCCAGTATATTGTTATGTGCTTAGTCGCTCAGTTATGTCCAACTCTTTGAAAACCCATACACTGTAGCCCACCAGGCTCCTCTACCCATGAATTCTCCAGGCAAGAGTACTGGAGTGCATAGTCATTCCCTTCTCCAAGGGATCTTTCCAACCCAAGGATCAAAGCCACATCTCTTGAGTGTCTTGCATTGGCAGGTGAATTCTTACTGTCTGAGCCACCAGAGAAGCCCATCCTCAATCTATAGTCCATTGATGATTTCCTGTTAAATTGAGTCAGAACAACATGGATTTCTAAGCCCTCAGCAGCAGTGGGAAACTGCTTTAATCAATTTCATATAACATCTTCTTAAACAAAAGAGGACTTGAGGATTCCTCTTTAACATTTACATTCAGCTTTAGGAATATAGATTTTTGCAGCAAAGATTGAAAATTTATTTCCAGCATTAGGGAGGACTTTAGGCAGGCAGATGTCTCAAGGAAGGAAGTTAACAATTTTGTTTACCTTTTGCATTAATTTTAGAGTCATTTTTCTCCAGTTTGAGCTGGATTGCAAACAAGAGTGAGCAGAGTAAAAGAGTAGATAACATTTTCCACTCACTTAAAATCAGGTCTTCGTGTGATGTTACCAGAAGGGGACCCCTTCCAGGGCCTGAGAGCAGGCTCTGGTCTAACACTCAGAAGTGAATTGTTGACTTAGCCAAGGAGACACCTGTACTGACAAAACAAAAGACTTTATTGGAAAGGGGTGCCTGGGCTGTGAGCCGTGGCATTCAGGAACCCAGGAGAACTACTCTGCTAGATGGCTTGCAGCCTCAGGTTTCATAGTAATTGGGTTAGCTTTCCAGGTTGTCTGGCCAATCATCTTGCTAGTGCCCATATTTGATCTGATTCAAAGCTCTTCCTGGTGGTGCACACATCTTTCAGTCAAGTTGGTTCCAGCATGAGGGTTTCGGGGAGGCTAGCAAGATATACTGTCCTTCCTCCTTTTGGCCCCACCAGAGTTATTTCAGTTGGCAGTAGGTAGCTTGTCAGTGCTGTGTTCCTTATCAGGACTTCCTATTGTGAGATAATTCATGCAAGCATTTATTGTCCTGCGATGGGAATTTTCAGTCAGTGGTTCCCTAACAGTGAGATTTTGCATTTTACTTGAAATATAAAGAGAGAGGCCCTTGACAGCTAGTGAAAAAGGTATTAAAAATAAGGAAGAATTTAAGACCCTAATAGATGCTGCCTGGGAACCAGAAAGGGTTGTAGTCATACACTGCTGAAGACATCAGAAAGAGTATACCCCCCAGGCTCAGAGAACAGACTGGCAGATAAGACCACTAAACAAGCAGCCAAGGGCTTGGGGGTGACAAGTGAAGCCCCTATTAAAGCTCTCATATTGGCGGAGCTGCCTGAGCTAACACTAGACTCTCCAAAGTATACTGAAGCCCAAAACCAACCAACCAAAGCAGAAGGGGCCATGAAGACTGAAAAGGGATGGTGGGGACAGCCAAGTGGCAAATTATTGGTACCAGAGGAGCTGGCACCCACCCTGGTAAGCCAAACACACCAAGCGACCCATCTAGACCATGATAAACTGGAAGAGCTAATTCGAAAATATTTCCTGGTTCCCCGCCTCTCTTCCCAATGCAGGAAAAAATCTCAGAACTGCACTGCCAGCTCACAGGTCAATGCTTCCTCTTGGCACAGACAGAAACCTCCAGGGATTCAGGTAAAAGGCATACTGCCCTTTGAACACTTGGAAGTGGACTTCACTGAAATGAAACCTCACCGACACTACCATTACCTGCTGGTCATGGTATGCACATTCTTGGGATGGGTAGAAGCTTTTCCTACCCGGACTGAAAAGGTGTCAAAAGTAGCCTGGTGCCTGCTTAGGGAGATAGTCCCCAGATTCGGATATCCTACCAGCGTTGGATCGGACAATGACCCGGCTGTCATAGCTGATTTAGTATAACAAGTAAGCAAAACTTTAAACATCAAGTGGAAATTACATGCAACTTATAGGCCCCAGAGTTCTGGGATGGTGGAAGGAACCAACTGGACACATAAAGAGACTCTCCAAGTGGATCTTAGAGACTGACTGCTTCTGGAGGGACTTGCTTCCAACGGCGCTGCTCAGACTCAGGATGACCCCGCGGTCCCATGGCTCTTCTCCGGACAAAATTGTGTATGGGAGGCCCTCTCCCATCATAAAACGGGCGTCAACAAATTTGCCTCAGGTAAGGGGGGATAGGATTTCACAGCAGATGGAACTGGGTAAGGTAATAAATCAGGTAACTTAGTTTGTACAAGAAAGGGTGCCGTTCCCCCTTGGGGAACAGATTCACGAATTTGTGCCCAGAGATCAGGTGTGGTCAAGGGCTGGAAACAGGACTCCTTGGCCCCACAGTGGAAGGGTCCGTGCACTGTTGCTCTAACCAGCCCTACTGTGGTTAAAGTTGCAGGTGCCACCCCCTGGATCCACCACAGGAGGGTGAAGAGGGCATACCATGCAGACCTGGAGGACGCCGAGGGGACCACACAAAGGACCCCGCTGATCCCTGGGAAACCAAGATCATCTTAAAGAAGAAAAAGGTATGAAGCTCTACAGTCAACTGCTGCTACAAGGACTTGCTGGTATCATCCTGAGACTAACCATGGTTTCAGTACAAAGAGGGACCTGTGCTATAATTAAAGTTGAATGTTGTGTATATATTCCTGATCATCTGGCTAGATATCAGCCACCCTAGATGACTTGAAAGGTCAGGTAAAAGTTATGTCTCATGATAATCTTCCTTTTTTACCTTCAGTCCTATCTTGAGTGAAGGCTGATTTGTGTAAAACTATATTTACCATTGTTATAGCTGCCTTGATAGTTCTGCTTTGTGGACCTTTTATTTTATAATGTTTTATGAACTTTGTAACCCAAAGGTTGATTTCTTTCTCCCAAATTGGAGATCGGAGAGTCAGGGTGCAATATATCCCTGTGAATGATGCTCATACTATGAGTTAAGAGCATCAAGAGGGGGGAATGAAGGAGGAAACAGGCAGAACAGGCTGCATCTTGAAAGCAGGACTCCATGTTGGGCCAGACTGTGGACTTTGAGCTCTATGCCCAGTATCTATGGAAACGACATACCAACTGGGAAACCAGGCCCCCTGGATGGAAGAGCCCCAGGACTCGTACCTAGACTCTCTGTTGCCTAAAAGAATACCCTGATTATCTGTGTAACTGAATAGAATCACACATTCTATTATGCTTATTGGGGTATGACCACAGGCCTATTGATAATTGTCTACTGTTAACTACCTAGCCTTAAGGCATATGAATCACAGGTTAACTTTGATTGTATTTTCCTTTTCCTTTGTTCCTTTGTTCAGACTAGTTTCAGGGAATTTGGGGAGGTGGGTTTGGACATGTACACTTAGGGTACATAGGGTTTTCAGAAAAATTGGTCAGGGTCCTTGGCTAAGAGGAGACTCTGCCTTGGGCCAGCCGGTGTAATAAACTGCACTCCACTATCTGCATTGTCCTGAGTGAGTTTGTTTCCCAGAACACATAGCTACAGCATCTTCACTTTAAAAGTGAGGAACCTGATGTTTAAGAGAAAAACTAGTCCAAGAAATAGTTGGTTAGTGCCATATCAGGCATGTGAACCTATATCTTTCAATTCTCTGTATTCCTTATGAAGGGCCTTTCTAGGTTCTGCCTTTTTCCTTCTGCCTTTCTAGGTTCTTTGGCTATCCTTCTAATCAGATTGACAAGAGACAGGTTAACAAGAGAAAAACAAAATTACATATGTGCAGGATCATCATAAAGATATAAAGACTCAGCCAAATATAAAAATGCTGCCAGGACTTCCCTGCTGGCACAGTGGTTAAGAGTCTTCCTGCCAATTCAGGGGACATAGGCTCCACCCCTGGTCCAGGAAGATTCCACATGCCCCAGAGCATCAGAGCCCCTGCACCACAGCTGCTGAGCTCCCACTCTAGCGCCCATGAGCTGCAACTACTGAAGCCCGTGTACCTAGAGACCATGCTCTGCAATGAAAAGCCTGCACTCCACATCGAAGAGGAGTCCCTGCTCGCACCAACTAGAGAAAGCCTGCACAAAGCGTCAAAGACCCGGCGCAGCCAAAAATAAATAAAATTATAGAAAATAAAAACGCAGCCAAACATCCTGAGAGAGAGGGAAAGGGGTAGGGGCCTTGGGATGCAAAGGCAAGGAATGCCCCATTACAGGAAGCAGAGAAAACAAAAGTTGTGCTGTTATGCGGATAAGGGTCTTAGGTAAAAAGTGCCTCTGGTAATAGCTCCCTTCCTGCTATCGATCCCCTTTCCAGTGTAAATTTAGGCAGTTGAGGGGGAAGAAAAGAGCTTTTCTTGAATCTGCTGGGATTTTGATTGCCTTTAGCTCAAAATAATGTGTGAAAGTGTTTTCTTCTGGGGGATCACAGATTCTGCTCCCTTTTAGTTTTTCAAAATATGAAAGTATTTTTTAAATTACAAAATTAATTCCAGTACACTGAAGAAAATTTGAAGGCAGATACAGAAGAAAATAAAATATCCATAAGCTTACCACATAGAAAAATATTTTATATAATTCTTCCAGTATATTTGATATATATATTTTATTGTTGAGAACAGTTGGTATATATGTAGTCTTATTCTGCTTTTTGAACTTTCCATTATATAAACTTTATTCCATGTTTTATAATTTTGAGTGTTATTTTTAATAGCTACATAGTATTCTAGTATATGGACTTCCCTCATAGTTCAGTTGGTAAAGAATCCACCTGCAATGCAGGAAACTCTGGTTCAATTTCTAGGATGTAGAAAGGATAGGCTACCCACTCCAGTATTCTTGGGCTTTCCTTGTGGTTCAGCTGGTAAAAAATCGACCTGCAATGCGGGAGACCTGGGTTCCATCCCTGGTTGGGAAGATCCTCTGGAGAAGGGAAAGGCTATCCACTTCAGTATTCTTGCCTGGAGAATTCCAAGGACTGCATAGTCCATGGGGTCACAAAGAGTCAGACACAACTGAGTAACTTTCACTTTCTTTCACTTTTCATTCTAGCATATAGATAGCTATACTATCATTTTTTTTAAACATTCATTTTTTAATACTTAGGATATAGTCTCTCTGGTTTTGTAATTTAACATTTCTTGACATAACACTTAAATTTGCAAACAAAGAACCAAGAAAATATTTGTCAGATACATAATTACTACTTTGTATGAGAATTTTGAGCTTTGAAAATATTTTGATATAAGCATAACACTTAACTATACATATCTGTTAATCCCAATCATGTTAATTTTATATACACTAAAATGCATAGGCAAATACTAGAAGGAATTACACTAAAGTCTTAAATAAGGTGCTATTATCTCTCACCCAAACTATTTAAACAACTTCTTAACTGACTTTTTAATTTCACTCTTCCTTCCTTATCATCAATTCTCCATGTAACAGCCAAAGCTGCTTTACCTACAGAAACCATTTAAAATCATTTCTCTGCACAGAAATTCTAGTGCCTTTGTCATAGTGAAATCTCGAGTCCTTACCGTGGCCTGCAAAGTCTTATTTATGCCTCCCAGCTGCAACTTCCATTTTCTCTCTGATTTTAATATCCTGCATCAGGTTCCCTGTTTCACTTCTGTAGCCACACTGGGCCCTTGGATGCTCCTTCAGAGTGTCAAACATTCTCTTTCCTCAGGGTCTTTCTAGTTACTTTTCATTCAAAAACACTCTAAATATCAGCACTGTCTGTTGACTGACTTCCTTGATGTTCCTGCTTGAGTGTCATTTTATCAAAAAAGAATTCCCTAGTCACTCTATAAAAAACAGCATTGCTCTCTTCCCATCACTTTGTGCTACTTATCCTACTTTGTCTTTTTACCAGTGACCTAGTCAGTGTTTTATCATTTCTCACTACTCTGGAATCTAATCTTCATGAAAACAAGATTTTAGTCATTGCGGAATCTCAGACTCTGAAACAGAGCAAGGTTTATAAAGGGCATTCAGTAATTATTTATTGAATGAATGAATGTTTTCTCTGAGTAGTAGAATTTTAGGTGGTTTTAATTTTCTCCCAAACGCTTTTCTATACTTTATAACTTCTTTTTGCTATGTTGGGGACAAAACTATTACTTGTATAGCATAACAGCTTTAATAAGTAGCAGTTTTTTTAAGAACTCTTTTTTTCATTCTAAGAGTAAATAAAAATGCAATTTCTATACATTTTTATTCAAGATTTTTACATCTGTTATTCATTCATCCCCCAAATCTGCCCAGTTATCTAAATTGCCTTTCAGTGTATTAACACACATCTTACAGCCTATTGTTTCTGTTAGGGAAAACACACTGACTGAAACCGCCCACCCTGGCCAGGCACCATAGTAACCATTTGCATGAGTTGTTTTATGGCAGGAGATCCTGATAAGGAATACGGAACTAATAAGCCACCACCAGCCGGAAGAGTTCGGGAAGGATCAAAAGGAGACACTACCTGTCCGTCCACTTCCCAGAATCCCTCTTGCTAGCATCCACCTTGGCTGAGCGATGCGTGCGCCACCAGGAAAGACTCTGAATTAGAATGATTGGCCAAAGACCACCCGGAAATGAATCCCATCACCATAAAACCCAAGACTGCGAGCCACGCGGCAGAGCAGTTCTCCTGGGTTCCCTTACCCTCCTGCTCTCCACCCGGGTGCCCTTTCCCAATAAAATCTCTTGCTTTGTCAACATGTGTCTCCTCGGACAATTCATTTCCGAGTGTTAGACAAGAGCCCAGTTTCGGGCCCTGGAAGGGGTCCCCCTTCCTGCAACAAATGGCGACCACGAAGGGACATCTTCTTCGCTGAGACTGACATCCTGACCACTCGGGGTACTCAGGCGCCAGCTTGCCTGCCAATGGACCAGACCCAGCGGCCGCGACTGGGACCCTTTTGTCCCTGGTCTCCTCCTGACGCGGACAACTGGCCAGAGTGCCCCGACCGGTAAGGAACAAGAGATTTTATTGACCTCCCTCCCCTTCCCTCTCTCTTTCCTCTCCTTAGCCCTTCCTATCCTTCCCGTTTTTCTAGTCCCCCGGTCCTGGACGCAGGAATCTGGTCGAAGGGCCTCAGCCTGAGCTGTAGATTGGAGACTGATCACCTCCTCTTGGCAGAGAACTCGAATTCTGGTCTTGTTTCTGGTAGGGCCGAGTTCCAGTCCTCCCTTCTCTGGAAGCCCAGGGAAAAGTCCCGTAACGCCTGGGTGTCTGCAGGTGGCAGGAGACGTCTGTAAGGCCACCCCTTTTGCCCCCCTTTCCCGCCTCCTCCTCCTTCTTCTTTCAACCTGGCTTCCTTTCCTCCTTTTGAAATCTTTGAAGACATCTGAAGTTCTGTGTCTCTATAGAAGGTTTTCTGAGAGACTGCATTCTTATATTTAAGGGAGTGTCTGATGAGGACTGCCAGGTTTATATGTGTGTTTTAACTCTGTTCTGTGTTGTGATTTGTGACGGCCATTTTGCTTTGTCTGGCCACCATTTAGACCTGCCGCCATTTTGTTAAAACTTGATTTTCTTTCCCTGTGCCTTGAGACCAGGGCTCTCAAGAACACTTATGTAGACCATCTCTAACACCTGAGACTGAGAGAAAAAGAAAAAAAGTCTTTTAAAATGTTATTTAAATTTTATATTGTAATATCTAATTCATGACCAAACTTCGAAAATGAAGCTAGATCTTGCAGTGTGTCTGTCTAAATATGTCTTGGTATGTTTTTGTCTCTGGGTAATATTTTTTAGGTTAATTTGTAAATGAGCTCTATTTAATTGGCTTAAAAAATGTAAGCGCTTACAAATCAAATAATTCTAAATTAAACAATAAATTCCAGGTTCAGGTGAACTGGGAAATATTCAGTATTAAATATCTGATATTAATGTTTGTTTGTTGACCTATCTAATATAGACATGTCTTAGAGTAACTAACATCAAGAAGAAGATTAAACCTAGGTTTAATATAAGTTATATATTATATCTGTTACAAGTTTGTCAACAAGGAAATTACCTCGAGTGAAAAAACTTCTAAAAAATGTAAATGAGATATGAGTTTGTATTCTTTAAAAATATCTGTCTACAATAGTCTCCCCAGATTGGCGTAACTTGAATTTCTAAGGGTTGTGCTAAACCAAGTATTGGAAGTCTATTAAATAATTAGGTCATTTCCAAATGAAATAAGATTTTGAAACATTTACTACTAAACACTGACTTCCTTTTACAGAAAAACTAAAGAGATTTGGGGCCATAAATGAATAATGTTTGATGCCATCCTAAAATGTTTTAAGAAAGCAAGGGTTTTAAAAATTATCACTGGTATTTATGCTCATCAATCTATAAAATGCTAATATAAAAGTTAGCTCTTGGTTGCTAAAAGAAAGCAGGAAGTGTGCTTTCAGTAAAAAGTATAAAAAAAGTATTAAAAAGAATTATGCATAATCAGGATTTTCTAAAATTGGATTACAATTAGTTAGATAAGTGAGTTTTGTTAAAAATGACATGGTTGTAAAAAAACTGCTTAGAGCCAATTAGGTCCAAGATGGCGGAGCTGACTTTCACTAGACCTTGAGCCTTGGTATTTACGCCCATTGTGACATATCAACAAGTTAAATGATACAGCCATCAACATTGACTAAATCTGACCAAATGTTCTAAACGCTTTTAATTGATCTTTTCGATAAAAATTCCTAAATCAAATTCTTTTAAAGTTCCTTTGACCTCTAGCTAACTTTGGGGTGCTTCAGAGGGCCCCTGAAACATCCCAAAGAGAGATATTAAACTGTGTTTATTTGGTTGGTTAAATTACATGAAAAAGATTATCAAATGAGCAAAAAATCTGCTCATGTTATAATGTATGGTAAAATTACTAATACAGATATCCTAGAAATTATATAGAGTTCTTAACATTTTGATATGTCTTGGTGTTCTAATGAGAAACCTGATGACTTCACAAAAGTTAACAAAAAACTAAATGAACCAGCGAATATGCTTATAGTTTTTATGGTTTCTATCTGAGAAATTACAGGTTTAAATCTTGTGTTTTCCGGGAGTAAGGAAAACATTCTTCTCAAACTAATTATAAAAATAATTTGATAAAATTACGTTATAAACAAAACAATTATATTTTCTCTCTATCTGACTCCTCCAGAAATTTGAAACTCTTAAGTTTCCAGTAAGTTTATCAAATGAGCTAAAAAGGTTATCTCACTAACAGGTACAAAAATCTCAAGGAATTTTTGAGACCTTAAAAAGAGAAGAGTTCACCTAGATTTGTTATTCAAAATCTGTGATAAACCTTTGGTGTGAGTTTCCCATCCCTGTTTTATATTAAAAGTTCAGTCTGAGATTCTATAGGTGTTTCAGCAAAATAAAAAGTCTATAATCAATTATGGTTATATAAATCATCAGACCAAAATTAGTGAGAACAGACCTATTTTGCAAACAAAATAGCCTTAATTTGGTTATATTTGATAAAAATGAGGGTAACTTTGAAAAAAAAATATTTCAAAAAATGTTAAATCCCAGTTTGTTCATGGAGGTCTGCATGTAGTAAGACTCATTTCTTAGATAGTTCTTTGCTGTTATGTGACATTAATACAAATTTAATTAAATTCTTAAAAAAACACCCTAAGTTTGTTTTTGAAGCTTACCTCAATAATCTATCTTTGGATGAAGATTAGATGCCTCATGGCCTGCAACCAGGACTGAAAAAAGACATAATTTAAGGGACTGTCTCCAACCTGGATAAAAAGACTTTTTATCAGGTACTCTTAACTAACTCTTGCACAATGAAACTGAACAAAATTAACTCTTAGATTAATTCCCACTTCCAAAGGCCCCTACACTGGATTGGTCTATAGAAAAGACAGCTGACCTGATCTCACCTTAAAATGATGCTCAAACAAGAAAAACTACAGTACACCAGGATGAAAAGACAACATCAGAGGTAGACAGCTTGTCCAAGATGCTGGACCTGATTCATATGATCATTTATAATGTTTTCTTGACTTCTTAGACTTTTGCATATAAATCAAATGCTTTTCTATCACAGGCCTAATACTATGCTAGTTTTAAAAATCAATCCAATTGTTGGGTTTGTGGCCAATTACCTGTATCTAGTTCTGGGTTACCTTGGTAAATTTCTCTATTATAAGACTCTAACTGGTTGGCCCTGAAGAAATTTACTTAAAAAAAAAAAATTATAGTCATATTCAGGTCACTGTGATACTACCAGACGAGATCCCCTCACTGGGCCAATTAATAAGGCCTACTCTGGCTCTGGCCATAAATTTGAGCCTTTTTCTATTCCTCAACCTCAATCAGAGCAACAAAAAAGTTTTAGCAAAGGAGAAAAAAGTCTCCCACAATTATGAGATAGATTTATGTAGATAACACTAAGCTATGGTAATTTAGGTTTAAAGTCTCTGTGTTAAAAACAATTAAATCATACTAAAGATAACCAGTCTAGTAACACTAGAAAACTGGGCTGTGTGCCTTATAGATGGTGGTGCCAATGTATAATTTCCCTGAAAGATAAAGATTCGTACAGAGTAGACTAAGTCAGACGACCTGGGATATACTAGGCTACATCTAATAAAAGCTCGTAAGTCTTACTTGTGACTTTACTAGTACTGCTGGCTATGTTCTTTGTATTTCACCTGTTTTACAGAATTGCTATTTCTTACAGTGCCAAATGTGTGACTGAGGCCTCTGATAAAATAATATATAGTTCCTTAAAAAATCGACGATGATGACAGTGTAACTCTAGATATGAAAAAAAGCAACAAGAGGGAATGTTTTCCTGGACCAAGAGGCTAGTAAGACAGGTGGTCCAAAAAATTTTAGATACTGTTTTATGGCCTAATCCAGTAACAACACATTGAAAAGCCAGTCGACAAAATCTTTGCCAAACCTGAGAATGGACATTCTCAGCACCATGGGATAAAATGGTCATAAAATGCCCCCCTCAAAGTCGTCGTCAAGTTTGTGAGCAAAAAGGGGCTTTGCCAACTGAAGATTGACACTTGCCATCTACATCTACAGTGATTATATCATGGCCACTGCAACTGCTGACTTTCAACGGCCCTAAAAGGAGTTCAGGGTGAAGATAAGGAATGAGGCGCTCCGTGCTCTGAAAAAAACTGGCAAAACAGGCCTTCAGATAGTTAAATCTTTTCAAGAGATTTTATGAGTCCCAATTCTTGCATCTTCTTATACCTAGAAAAACACTGACACCATTAATGGTGCCATCTGCTTTGGCTATTAAAAAAAAATTTTACAATTAAAAGTCAAAATAGAGTACTCAGCTATGGTTCAGACATCCTAAAAAATAACCAGGTGTTACTATGGGTATAATTTCAGATTAGACATTGTATTGCTAAACACTTGAGTTTTCTGAGTCGTGTCAGGCTTAGATGCTACCATTCTCAAAAGTGTCTGCTGGAAGCTAGTAACTTCTATCTTACTTTTTATAAAACTAGGCAACTGGCCACCTGGCTACAAGTCTCCCTGAAGTGCCAGGTCCAGACTAGATTTCAGGCCTATTCTTCTAAAAAAAAAAAGAGATTTACTTTGTCTATTAAAACTCCAGTTATCCCTTCTCCAGCTACTACTAACTGGGTATGTTACAACAAAATGGCAGACCAAGGGATTAAAATTTTAATCATACAAGGCTCAAATCTAGGACTTGGAACTCAGGAATACTTCCAATTCAGTGTCTCTTCTCCAAGCTGAGGCGGTCCTGTGCCCCATTTTGACAAAAAGTTATCACAGTCATAGTTGCCCTGTTCCCTAAATAAAACTAAACAGGACTCCGCGGGGTGGCGACTCTAGAGTACAGATCTGCTGTACTATAAAATATAGGCTTTATTCAGCCTCCTTGACCTTCCCTGAGTTCCAAAGGGTAGATTCAAACAATTACCAATCAGAAAAAAAAAAAAATACAGAAACAGAGAGAAAACAATCAAACGGTGGTACAGCCTTGAGACGGGTCCTGGTTCCGACTCAAAAAAAATATATGCATAACAATGTCTTTTGAGTTCTTCTACAGAACTAGAGCCCCCATCCAGGTAAAAGATGGTAACTTCAGACTAAACATAAGATTCTTAAAACACAGCTCTGTTGCTTGACCACCCGCCAATCATCCCAGCGGTGCCTCCTGTTTCTGGGGACCAGTGATGACCATCCCGTTAGGTCTCCTGTTTGGCCCCTGTCTATTTTACCTCTGAGAGGCGCTGACAGTTTCAAACTAAGTCGCTGTTATTACAAGAGTGAAAGCTGGTTTCAGATATAAAACACCCCAACTTAGATCAGGTATAGAGAGACTTCTGCTCTGCTAGGCAGGCCTACGCCCAGGCACAGCAAAAAAAAGTTACAGAAAAAAGAGACCTCCGCCCTAATTCCCAAGAAGCATCTTGAGTATAAAGTCTCTCAGGGGGGAGTTGTTAGGGAAAACACACTGACTGAAACCGCCCACCCTGGCCAGGCACCATAGTAACCATTTGCATGAGTTGTTTTATGGCAAGAGATCCTGATAAAAAATACGGAACTAATAAGCCACCACCAGCCGGAAGAGTTCGGGAAAGATCAAAAGGAGACACTACCTGTCCGTCCACTTCCCAGAATCCCTCTTGCTAGCATCCACCTTGGCTGAGCGATGCGTGCGCCACCAGAAAAGACTCTAAATTAAAATGATTGGTCAAAGACCACCCGGAAATGAATCCCATCACCATAAAACCCAAGACTGCGAGCCACGCGGCAGAGCAGTTCTCCTGAGTTCCCTTACCCTCCTGCTCTCCACCCGGGTGCCCTTTCCCAATAAAATCTCTTGCTTTGTCAACATGTGTCTCCTCGAACAATTCATTTCCGAGTGTTAGACAAGAGCCCAGTTTCGGGCCCTGGAAGGGGTCCCCCTTCCTGCAACATTTCTATTTTCTTAAAGTCACCTAACTAGAGGCTTCCCTAATTAAAGGATCTGCCTGCAATGCAGGAGACTGGGGTTTGATCTCTGGGTCAGGAAGATCCCCTGGAGAAGAAAATGGCAACCCAATTCAGTATCCTTCCCTGGGAAAATCCATGGATAGAGGAGCCTGGCACACTATAGTCCATGGGGTCACAAAGAGTCGGATGTGACTGAGTGATTAACACTTTCACTTTAACCTAACTAGAGACTTGGGCCTGCTCTAATTTTGAATATCATCAGTGCCTCAGTACATCAGCTTATATCCAGAGGTCTACCATCATCTGAGGATTCCTTTTATATCTCTCTTGAATTGATTTCCACTTCCTGGATCCCATGTCTTGCTCTTCCTTATTTTGCTGTTTTTGTTCAGTCGCTCAGTCATGTCCAACTCTTTGCAACCACATGAACTGCAGCACGCTAGGCTTTCCTTTCCTTCACTATTTCCCAGAGTTTGATCACACTCATGACCGTTGAGTCAGTGATGCCATCCAACCATCTCATCTTCTGTCACCCCCTTCTCCTCCTGCCCTCCTCTTTCCCAGCATCAGGGTCTTTTCCAGTCAGTCAGCTCTTCACATCAGGTGGCCAAAGTATTAGAGCTTCAGCTTCAGCATCAGTCTTTCCAATGAATGTTCAGTGTTGATTTCCTTTAAGATTTACTGGTTTGATCTCCTTGCAGTCCAAGGGACTCTCAAGAGTCTTCTCCATCATTGCAGTTTAAAAGCATCATTTCTTCAGCACTCAGCACTCTTTATGGGCCAACACTCATGTCTGTACATGACTACTTGAAAAACCATAGCTTTGCCTGTACAGACCTTTGTCGGCAAAGTGATGTCTCTGCTTTTTAATACACTACTTAGGTTGGTTTGTTTTACTACCTTATTTTAGAGGCATGCCTCCTCTAGTAGTTTTTTTGAAAAATAGTGCCCGAGAATTGAATTTTTTTAGATTTGGCATATCAAAATCACTTACATAGGATAGAGAACTCTAGTATAAAATTAAATTTCTTACAAAACTTTAAAGGCTTTACTTGTTTTTGGTCTTGGCTTCCAGTAGTACTATCTGAAGCCATTAGTTATTACTAACTATAAAAGTACTGGATGAAATTTAAGCATTGACTCTGCATGTTTTGCTTGTTTTTAAATATGTCTGAAAAACAGCATTCTGAGAACATTTAATAAGGTTTTCATCTGGTTTTACTATTGGTTTGTTACAGTTTTGTAGTTTCATTTGTTTTTGCTTCAGTTTTCAGTCTCAGAGTTTACTTGTATTTAGTTTCATTTTAAGCTATGTAAAACATTTGTAAAATGTTCAAACTAAACACCTAAATGAAAAAGTGTTTCTCCCCTCCACCATCCCATTCTGTTCCTATTTCTTACAAACAACCATTTTCACTAGTTTTGGTTTTCTCATTACTTCCTTTTGCAAAAATATACAAAGACGTACTTTCAAGAGTCCCTGGTGCCTCAGTGGTACAGAATTTGCCTGCCAGTGCAGGAGATGCGGGTTCAACTCCTGATCCAGGAAAATCCCACATGCCATGGAGCAGCTAAGCCCCTGCACCGCAGCTATTTGAGCCTGTGCTCTAGAGCCCAAGAGCTGCACCTCCTGGGCCAACATGCCACAACTACTGAAGCCCGTGAACCCTATAATCCATGCTCCACAGCAAGAGAAGCCAAGGCAATAAGAAACTGCACACCACAACTAGAAAGTAGTCTCCACTCCCCATGACCAAAGAAAAGCCTGTGCAGCAATGAAGACTCAGCACAGCCATAAATAAATAAATAAACTATCTTTATAAGAAATAAAGATCATCTGAATTAAATTCATCCATTCCAGTCCATTTTAGTTCACTGATTCCTGAAACATCGATGTCCACTCTTGCCACCTCCTGTTTGACCATTTCCAAATTACCTCGATTCATGGACCTAACATTCTGATTCCTATGCAATGCCACCAGAGGGTGATACTGAAATCAAATTGATTATATTCTTTGCAGCTAAAGATGGAGAAACTGTCTACAGTCAGCAAAAACAAGACCGGGAGCTGACTGTGGCTCAGATCATGAATTTCTTACTGCCATTTCAGACTGAAATTGAAGAAAGTGGGAAAAACTACTAGACCAGTTAGGTATGACTTAAATCAAATCCCTTATTATTATAGAGTGGAAGTAACAGATAGATTCAAGGAGTTAGATCTGATAGAGTTCCTGAAGAACTATGGATGGAGGTTCGTAACATTGTACAGGAGACGGGGATTAAGACCATCCCCAAGAAAAAGAAATGAAAAAAAAGCAAAATGGCTGTCTGAGGAGGCCTTGCAAATAGCTGAGAAAAGAAGAGAAGCAAAAGGCAAAGGAGAAAAGGAAAGATATACCCATTTGAGTGCAGAGTTCCAAAGAATAGCAAAGAGAGATAAGAAAGCCTTTCTCAGTGATCAATGCAAAGAGATAGAGGAAAACAAGAGAATGGGAAAGACTAGAGATCTCTTCAAGATAATTAGAGATACCAAGGGAACATTTCATGCAAAGAAGGGCTCAAAAAATGGGCAGAAATGGTATGGACCTAACAGAAGCAGAAGATATTAAGAAGAGGTGGCAAAAGTACACAGAAGAACTATACAAAAAAGATCTTCATGATCCAGATAATCATGATGGTGTGATCACTCACCTAGAGCCAGACATCCTGGAGTGTGAAGTCAAGTGGGCCTTAGGAAGCATCACTATGAATGAAGCTAGTGAAGGTGATAGAATTCCAGTTGAGCTGTTTCAAATCCTAAAAGATGATGCTGTGAAAGTTCTATACTCAATATGCCAGCAAATTTTGGAAAACTCAGCAGTGGCCATAGGGCTGGAAAGGGTCCATTTTCATTCCAATCCCAAAGAAAGGCAATGCCAAAAAATGCTCAAACTACTGCACAATTGCACTCATCTCACACACTAGCAAAGTAATGCTCAAAATTCTCCAAGCCAGGCTTCAACAGTACGTGAACTGTGAACTTCCAGATGTTCAAGCTGGATTTAGAAAAGGCAGAGGAACCAGAAATCAAATTGCCAACATCTGTTGGATCATAGAAAAATCAAGAGAATTCCAAAAAAACATCTGTTTTATTGACTACGCCAAAGCCTTTGACAGTGTGGATCACAATAAACTGTGGAAAATTCTCCAAGAGATAGGAATACCAGACCACCTGACCTGCCTCCTGAGAAATCTGTATGCAGGTCAAGAAGCAACAGTTAGAACTGAACTTGGAGCAATAGACTATTCCAAATTGGGAAAGGAGTACATCAAGGCTGTGTATTGTCACCCTGCTTGTTTAACCTATATGCAGAGTACATCTTGAGAAATGCTGGGCAGGATGAAGCACAAGCTGGAATCAAGATTGCCGGGAGAAATATCAATAACCTCAGATACACAGATGACACCACCCTTATGACCAAAAGCAAAGAAGAACTAAAGAGCCTCTTGATGAAAGTGAAAGAGGAGAGTGAAAAAGTTGGCTTAAAGCTCAACATTCATAAACTAAGGTCATGGTATCTGGTCCTATCAGTTCATGGCAAATAAGATGGGGAAACAGTTACAGATTTTATTTTCTTGAGCTCCAAAAATCACTGCAGATAGTTACTGCAGCCATGAAATTAAAAGATTCTTGCTCCTTGGAAGAAAAGCTAGAACCAATCTAGACAGCATATTAAAAAACAGAGACATTACTTCATTGACAAAGGTCTGTCTAGTCAAAGCTGTGGTTTTCCCAGTAGTTGTGTATGGATGTGAGAGTTGGAGTATAAGGAAAGCTGAGCACCGAAGAACAGATGCTTTTGAACTGTGGTGTTGGAGAAGACTCTTGAGAGTCCCTTGGACTGCAAGGAGATCCAACCAGTCTCAATCCTAGAGGAAATCAGTTCTGAATATCCATTGGAGGGACTGATGCTGAAGCTGAAACTCCAATACTTTGGCCACCGGATGCGAAGAACTGACTCATTTGAAAAGACCCTGATGCTGGGAAAGATCAAAGGCAGCCAGAGAAGGGGACAACAGAGGATGAAATGGTTGGATGGCATCACCAACTCAGTGGATGTGAGTTTGAGTAAACTCCAGGAGTTGGTGATGGACAGGGAAGCCTGGCATGCTGCATTCCATGGGGTTGCAAAGTTGGACATGACTGAGCAACTGAACTGATTAAAAAAACAATAAAGAGAAAGCTTAAAAAGAAGACATACTTACATACATACCTGCATATGTATAACTTCTCCCTACTTTCTTATTTATAATTTTCCTAATTCATTGTTCTACACTTTGCTCTTTTTCATATAGCAATTCATCTGGAAGATTGCTCTGAATCAGTACATAGAGAGCTTCCTCATTTCTTTTATGGCCGTGTCACATGTATATTTTACAGTCTGTTCAGCTAGTGCTCCGATATGTTCATTTTGTTGTTCTGGTGTTTGGTATAAGTAATGACACAATGAATAACCTTGTGCATATTTTTTTAACTAGTAGAGATGTATTTTCAGGATAGATTCTGGATACAAGACCTCTAGGTCAAAGAGTAAAAGCATTTAAAATTTTGTTAGATACACCCACATTTTCAGGGATTTTACCACTGATCCTGTCTTTTTCTCAATGGGCAATGTTAGTTCTCATGAAGGTTTCATATCCCTCTGTTCCCTACAAGTCGTTGCTTCCATTTTTCCCATCAGTCTTTTATGTTATTGAGTTTTCTCATATGTGTGATCTTTGCTGCCTTCTTATATTAAAAGTAAGCAAAGTCGCTCAGTCGTGTCCGACTCTGTGTCCAGGCTCCTCTGTCCATGGGATTTTCCAGGCAAGAGTATTGGAGTAGGTTGCCATTTCCTTCTCCAGGGGATCTCCCCTACCCAGGGATCGAACCCCGGTCTCCAGCATTACAGACAGACGCTTTACCATCTGAGCCACCAGAAAGCCCAATATTAAGAGTAAGTGGCATTAAATAACTCGCTGAGTGGGGTTTTTTTATTGAAGGCTTCCTGAAAAAGTTATGTCTGTCTGACTGCTGCTTTGGAGAAACCAGAATTATCTTTAGGCCTTTTCTTTGGGCTGGTCATATTCCTAAGGGAAGAATATTTTAATCTCATTCCTGGAGAGTGAGCTGGCTTCCTAGCATTTTAGAAACCCAAAGGCTAGGAGATCTTATTGTTCAATATGGGTGATAGTATTTTGGTGAGGGGATTGGGGAGAGAATGTTTAAAAGAGAGTCCATACTCCTTTATACTAGATCATCATCCTTTTTTTTTGTAGAAGATGGAAACCAGGCGGCAGCATGGTTTCTTTCTACCTCTAGCCCTTTAGCAGTGTGGGGTACATAGCTTTATTCATCTCCTTGACAATATGATATTGTTTGCTAGTGGATTAATTTAGATAGTTGCATGTTTTGTTGTTACTGTATTATTGTTGGACATACTGCCGTTATCTTATTTTGTGCTTTTTGTTCATCAAACTAATGTGTTTGTGTCTGTCTTTCCTCCTACTAATACTTTCTGCTGGAAATAATTAAATTAATTTCCCTTTTCAATCTCCCCTGGTTTGGAAGTAGTAGTTTATATTCCTGATTTTTGTTTGGTGGTAATTGTTTGTTTTTAATGGTTATCTTTAAATGTTCAAAATAAATTCTTGAATATACTTTTTTTTTTAGGAAAGGTAATCATCTTTTTTCTCCCTGGTTAAGACAAATCTAATTTAATCCACAGAATGTCCAAAGCATGTCCTACTACAGTTACTGAAAATTTATTTCAGTATTTTATTTATTTATTTTTCATTATTTAGAGAATACTTTATTAGTTTCTGTAATCAAACCCATGTAGATAAGGCCTTACATATTTAATATAGTGCATTACCCCTGTACAAATAGAAAAAAATTATGTTTAACATTTCTAAACCAATATAGCTGTTAATTTCTGTACAATGCCAACCCAACACAGTACAACTGGGATACTTTCCAAAGTTGACAGCACAGCTAAAGTTTCCAAAAATTCAAATTATATATATATATATATGCGTGTGTGTATATATAGATTTATTATTTCAGTATTTTAACCCACAACTTAATGTCATGTTAGTTGTTAAATTAACCAACATTTTTTCAGTTTACATTTTTGTTTCTAACAACTTTTTTTTTCTTCTCTTTGAATTTTTCTTTGAATCTTCTCTTTGAATTTTTGTCTCCTCAATCCTGCTTTTTTCCCTTAGAGTTTGATTATCTAGATTCGAACTTTAATCTGGAAAAACAAATAAACAACAATAGCAGGTATAGAAGAAGTGGTGGGGCCAGGTAATAATTATATACTTTCAGTACATGAAGCAGTGTGTTAGTAACATGAGATTAAGCAGGTATCAATGTAATTAAATAGGGGACTCATATTTAACCTGTGAGAATACAAAAAGCAAGTGCTGTAAATCATTGGAGAAGTGTAATGATTATTATAGTATAATTATTCAGAACCATATTCATGCATTACCTTATCAATTTGTACAAAAAACTTAGAATACTCTCTTATACTGTGTTTCAAACTAAGTTTTAAAACACACCTCTCTGAGGCAGTTTCTTGATTTGTATAGTGACTGTGTACCATAGTTTTCCTACAACAATCATGATTTATAACCTGCCTCCCAGCATGATTGTTATAATGTTCACTGCCTTTATTCTCAGAAATGTAGCAATTTTGTCAGTAAATCATATGGTCACCTTATTTAGAAACTTTAGAAAATTCCAGTTTGTAGGGATGATTTAAAGATCACAAATAATCCACGTGCAGAGTTACAGATAGTATTTCACATATAGTTCATGCTCAATAATGGTAGGTATCATAAGGAATAGCTTAGATTATGTGTGTCAATATTGATTGTTTTTTCTCCCAAGCCTTTTAAAAAATGAACCCATGTCCTGATAATGTTTTAACATCATTTGATTTCTGAATTATCTTTATTTTATTGATTCAAGAATTTATCATTTGAAATGGATAGGGCAGTTGTTTATTTGAATTATGATACTTTGTCAAATAAATTAATATGCAAATGAAATGTATTTCAGTTACTTTAGAACAAACATTAAAAGCACTCTTTGCATATAAGCCATGTTAATTAATAACATCTACTTTTTATATAAGAAATCTCTGAAAATAAGAGAATGTTTTTTAGTAACTAATTTAACAAGGTTAATGATAACATTTGCAGGCTTAATCAGCATTGGATACAGTGTATTTCTTACAGTTGTTAACATTTTGGCTTTATAGTATGACAAAAGTCTTGATTCACAGTAATATACTTACTTGAGTATTCTCCTGAAAGTGGCCCCGGGCAAGCCAATTTGAATTTAAACCAACAACTTCATGCCAAATTATACTTTTCTAATCAACTATACTGTCATAAGAATTGGAAATGTTTGCAGAGATGATTAAAAAAAAAAAAAGCATATCCCCAGGTCTGTATTTATTTTTTTCAGTCTCCTGATTTCCACTCTCATCTTTCTCTACCCTCCTCTTTAACACCCCAGATAATGTATTGACGACCTTCCAGTCTGTAATATATGACATTTGAGTTTAAATTTTTCCTTGTTTTTCTAAAACCTGATAAAACTACAGTTGTAGAACACTGTGAAAATTCCTTTTCATTGTCAATAGCTGATATTTAGATCTATTTTGACAACAAAATTTGAATTCTTTAAAATTCACTTATTTACTACATAAAATAGACATTTCTTTGGGTTAATATGCATTAGTAACACATTATCATATTTATGATTATCTTGCTTTATTGTAAAAATTGAAGCATGACCAGGTTTTCTTAACTGTTAATCACTATTTAAAACTGGAATCAGAAATAAATTGTAAATACAGTGGCAATAAAACTTATTTATTTAAGTTCTCAGTGAAAACAAGGGCACAACTTTTATTTTTGGATGTAAGATAGGGTGATATATAGCATATGTAACTTTTTAAAAGATTTATAAGCACTATTTTGTAATATGTTCTTTTCACTAGAAATTGGATGTTATCTGATGTAAGCATACTTTCATATCTATTTCCTTTTTAAGCACTATTAGCATCTCAAGTAAAGGAGAGGTAATATTCATTCCATGAATTTAAGTTAAACTTCTAATATACCTTTTCTAAATAAAATTCCCTATGTAATACTGTGTATGGATTTACATATTGATGAAACATTTTATTTGAATCATGAAAGTGGAAAATGTATGGGAAGAAGAACTCTTGAGGAAATATTACGTAAGGTGGAACGAAAGCACACCACTTAGATTTTTAAATTAATCCACAGCTGAATAACCACATTGTGTTTGTAGGAAGTAACAGTCAATACTTGGCAATTTTTGAAGTTTTACAGGACAGCTGAGCTTTGTTAGTCTTAACACATCATTTTATTAAAACCCATTTGTACATATGGTTATAATTATATATTGTTGCTAGTTTTGGAGGAAATATATCTGTTTTTGAGATTGAGTAGAAGATACCTGCAACAAGATTATTGAATTATGAAAAAGACTTAAAGAATTTATTGATCTTTTAACATCAAGACACAGCTGTAATGGTTTCTTATTTGTTAGATGAATTGCAGTGGTTGCTTAAGTAAAACTCTATGCAAATATCTCATGATTCTGACCATACTCATACATACAAGAAAAAGTAGAGTAGAAATATGTAGAAATTTGACTAAATTCAGTTTAATTTAGAAATTTGACTATTTATACAATGTGGTTTTTTAAAATGTATTTTATTTTAGTCATTAGAAATAACCATTCTCTAATTTCTTTAAAGGCTGGTTCATTAAAGGCATTAAACTGTCATTCCTGCTCTCTTTAATCAACTGACAAGTCATTTTGTCCTTCTTGGTTGCCTTTTTGTCTTATTTTTCTTTGAATTGAATTAATTAATTTAGAGCATTGAGGTTTTGGTTTGTTTTTTGTTTTGTTTTCTTCATATTGTTTGCACTTGGGGTTTATTGAACTTGTATCTATTGATTTAAAGTTTTTACTGCATTTGGAAAAATTTTAGTCATTATTTCTTTAAATTATTTTTGTCCATTTTTCCCCCTTTCAAAGAATCCAGTTACATGCATTTTCACAGAAGTTATCTCACAGCTCACTCGTGTTCTGTTTATTCTTTTTATTTTTTAAAAAAATTTATTGGACTGTGGATTTTCCAGATGGTGCTAGTAATAAGAGCCCGCCTGCCAATGCAGGAGATGTTAAGAGATACAGGTTCAATCCCTGGGTCGAGAAGATCCCCTAGAGGAGGGCATGGCAACCCACCTCCAGTGTTCTTGCCTGGAGAATCCCATGGACAGAGGAGCCTGGCAGGCTACAGTTCATAGGGTCACAAGAATGGACATGACTGAAGCAGCTTAGCACATACACAGGTACACATTGGAGTATAGTTGATTTATAATGTGTTAGCTTCTGCTACACAGCAGAGTGAATGAGTTTTATATATATATATACATAACCACTGCTTTTTAGATTCTTTTCCCATATAGGTTGGGCTTCCCTGATAGCTCAGTTGGCAAAGAGTCTGCCTGCAATGCAGGAGACCCTGGTTCAATTCCTGGGTCTGGAAGATCCACTGGAGAAGGGGTAGGCTACCCACTCCAGTATTCTGGCCTGGAAAAGTCCATGGGGTCCCAAAGAGTTGGATGCAACTGAGCGACTTTCACTTTCACTTTTTCACTTCCCATATAGGTCATTACAGAATATTGAGTAGTGTTCCCTGTGCTAACAGCAGACCCTTATTATTTACCTATTTTATGTATAATAGTATGTATATGTCAATCCCAATCTTCCAATTTATCCCTCCCCCTCTTTCCACCCTCACCATAAGCATAAGATTCTTTTTTTACATCTGTAACTCTGTTTTGTGAATAAGTTCATTTGTACCATTTTTTTAAGTTTCCACATTTAAGTGATGTCATATGATATTTGACTTACTCTGTATGATAATCTCTTGGTCCATCCATGTTGCTCCAAATGGCATTATTTTATTCATTTCCATGGCTGAGTAATATTCTGTTGTATATATGTACCACATCTTTATTCATTCCTCTATTGATATGCATCTAGGTTGCTTCGATGTTCTGGCTATTGTAGGCAGTATTGCAGTGATCATTGGGGTGCATGTATCTTTTTGAATTATGTTATTCTCCAGGTATATGCCCAGGAGTGGAATTGTTGGATCATGTAGTAGCTCTCCTTTTAGTTTTTTAAGGAACCTACATACTGTTCTCCATAGTAGCTGTACCAATTTACGTTCCCACCAACGATACAAGAGGGTTCCCTTTTCTCCAGCCTTCTCCAGCATTTATTGTTTGTAGATCTTTAGATGTCGGCCATTCTGACCAGTGTGAAGGAAATACCTTGTTGTAGTTTTTTCTTTTTTTAATTATTTATTTATTTTATTTTTATGTTAGTTTCGGTTGCACCGAGACGTTGTTGCTGCATGCAGGCTTTCTCTAGTTGTGGCAAAGGCACAGTTGAAAAGGCATCTTTTCATTGCAGTGCACAGGCTTCTCCCTGCAATGACTTCTCTTGTTGCGGAGTTCAGCCTCAGTAGGTGCAGCATGCAGCCTCAGTAGTTGCAGTGTGCAGGCTCTAGAGACTGTAGGCTCAGCAGTTGTGGTTTGTGGGCTCTAGAGCACGGGCTCGGTGGTTGTGGTACATCAGCTTAGTTGCTCCTTGGCTTGGGGAATCTTCCCAGACCAAGGATCAAACCCCGAGACCCCTCCATTGGCAGGCAGATTCACATCCACTGTACCACCGGGGAAGTCCTTCACTGTGGTCCTTCATCTGCATTTCTCTAATAATTAGTGATGTCGAGCATCTTTTCATGTGCTTTGCAGCCATCTAAAAATGTATGTCTTCTTTGGAGAAATGTCTGTTTAGATCTTCGGCTCATTTTTTGATGGGGCTGTTTCCACCGCTTCATTTGCAAATATTTTCTCTCATTCTGTGGGTCATCTTCTCGTTATGAAGACTAAGGACCTTATGAAATCTATATAAATAACATAAGAATTTCTGTATCGTGATTTGGATTATTGACCATATACTTTGATTTATTTTACAAATCAGAACATCTCATGGTGTCTTTCTAAGGTAACATGTCATCATTTTACCACATCATAGGCAGAGTTTAGCTTTATTAGGTTCCACAATAAAACTGTTTTTCTTCATTCTTTTGTTGTAAAAAATTGCTTCCTATTTTTTTTCAGAAGTTAAACAGCAAGTTAATAGTATTTTCATTGATCATAATTTGTTTCCAGAAGGACCAGAGAAACTATTATGACCAAATGACTTGGCTAAGTTTACTTTACTGCAAAGCTGTAGAGTGTTTTATTTGAATTTAAAATTATACAAGCCTAAGCCAACATAGAAAAGGAACTATTGGAGGAAGAATTTAATGACTTACAAAATCTTAAATATAATGTATATATTTTGTAGGTTTTTCCTCAGATGTATATTTCAAAATATAGACATATTCTCAAGGACTCTTTAAGCATACATGCTAGTGAACTTCTTTTTCTAAAGCTAATTTGACAAATGTCTTTGTTTTAGGAAAGAAAAGAAAGTGACTGGAACGCTTTGGACTCCTTTGACATTCTTCCTTAAATTTTCCTCTCCGAGTTTTTTATATTAAATATAATAGCCAAATTAAAATATTTCAGTGCTCTTTCTTTCTAATCACCAGTATGTTAATCATTGACACTGATTTTGTAATTAAGATTTAACTGTTATAAAATTTAAAAGTTAGTTATCAAAGATATTTAAGTTACTAGAATAGGGTCAGCTCTTTTACTTAGGACATTTTAAGTTGGTTGTGGTATTTAAAAACAAAATTGCAAAACTATAGCTACCTTTATAGTATTCACAAATTTTGGTTACTTTTCACATGTTTTATGTGATTATGGAGAATTTATTATAAACAATACTGAATTTCCTCATGGTGGCCTTGGATTAAATACATATGGCTGCAGATTAGCTAGAGTACTTGTCAAAATAAATTATAAGCTCAAGCTTCATTATCATTTGCAGCTTAAACATAGTGAATCCGATACAGCCTTTCTTCGTAATTTTGATGCTGTTTGCAGTAAATTTGATATAGAACAGTTGCTAACGAAACCCAATTCAGATGTGTGACCACTTTTATGGAAAACATCTGGGGTAATTATAATTAGTTCAGGATGTGTACTGTTTAAAAATAATCTTGAATTCATGGAGAAAGAAGCGTATCTTTTCCTCAATGACTAGAATAATCCAAGTTGGTATAAAAATTCTTTAAGTTATTGGTAGCTATGCTTAGAGTATAATTTTAGAGTATTCCAAAAGGAAATAATGAGTAACTTTTATGTAAAATGCCAAATTGGCACTTTACACCTGTTAGTGTGTTTCGTTTAGAACAGCTGTGTCTTTTATTATCAGTAAACAGATGCAGAAAGTAATGGAATGTTTTAAAGCAATATGTTAATCCTGTCTTCCACTACTGAGCTGTCTCACCATATAGTGATTAAGTATTGACTGTGCAGCTGTTACTTACAATTATAGAATTTCTTAGTTAATTTCTTCTTCCCATGCCCAAATGTTTTAATATTTAGAGATCTAGTTTCTAATTTTAAAGTGTTTCATAGTGTAGTTTGTTTATTGCAGTTTAATTTCTAAAGTTATTTGTCTATTATGGAGACAAATTCATGTTTATAAAACTCCTTATTTTTCTGGTAACTGACTAATATTCTAGGTAGGATAAAGATTTTAAGTATTTTAAAAACTAAATTATGAATATAAGGATATTATTAAATATGACAATTTGGTACTAATAGCTAACAATTATTGTGCTTTTAATGTCTGAAAAATACTGTGCAAAGAACTTTATTGTAATATTATTCTTGCCCCTTTTAGTAGTTGAGGAAATCCATCTTAGGCACATGAACAAATTGACCAAAGTCTTCCAGCTGAGAAGTGGTGGGGATTGGATTTAAACCCAGGCATTTTCGCTTCCCTGGTGGCTCAGACAGAAAAGAATCTGCCTGCATTTCAGGAAACCCAGGTTCGATCTCTGGGTCAGGAATTTCCCCTGGAGAATGAAATGGCAACCCACTCCAGCATTCTTGCCTGGGAAATCCCATGGACAGAGGAGCCTGGCAGGCTGCAGTCCACAGGGTTGCCAGGAGCTGGACATGACTGAGCGAATATAGATGTTTGTATTTCCACTCTCAAGCTTCTTGTTTTTAACAATTTTGTATTTTTCTTGTCATTAGCATCTAATAGTAACATTATACAGATGAGAGAATTTTTTTAAGCCCTATGTACACCCCCAAGTGATAATTGTATCATTTAGTCCCCTTGCCTAAAAGGAAAACACAAAACATTTATGGGAAGATGGAGAGCTCAAAATCTTGGTACCTCGCCACATGCTGACTGTGTCAGTGATCTTCAACATGATCAGGAGTGTCTTGCAACACAGATATCATCTTATAGTTTTCACTAGAAAGGTTTTCAAATATCTCTTTATGGTTTAAATTTAATTGTGCCACAATGCTAACAATCTATTTTCCTTCCCCAGAAGAACTTGTCTTTGGTTCAAAAGATTTTAAAGAGCAGTATGATGTAATTTCTACTTACATTATTTTAGATATGCCTTAACCCAGGACTATCAATTATTGTTGAAACTTATTAAATGACTGTTCTGTCAGATATTATTACTATTTAGCACACTCCATTTATTTTGTCATTTTTCATAGGAAGCATCCCGTTTGACATTTCCATAGGAAATAAATTGGTCAAGATCACAGCTAGCAAATGATGTTTGTATGCATTTGATCTTTTTCTTTGGAAAAAAAAACTGGAAATCTAAATGTGTCCAGCTAATTATTTTTATAGAGAGCTTTTAACATTTCTGTCTCTAACAGATGGCTACTTGTAGTTTCTCTTGACACTGATGAGAATGCTTATAAGATTAACTAGGATCAACAATGTCATGAGGTACTGCTGGAAAAAAATTTAATATTGTAGAAGTTCATTATAAGGTGGTTCTTAAGAGGCAAAATGTTCTTGTAGGCAAGCTGACTGAAATATCAAAAAGAATAGACACATCTTTTTTCATACAATAACATGAGACATCATTTTTCATGTTGCCAGAGGCTTAAATGAAGAAAGACTTTGCAATTTTGGGAAATGGAAGGAGCTGTCCCATAGTTATTCAACATTAAGATTTTATTCAGATTATTTCTGTTGGTGTCTCCATCAAAACAAATTACCTAATGTCGAGAATGTAAGAGATAATAAAATTATCATTTTATATAATACAGAGATCTTGCAGAATTATTTGGCACTTTGTTTTTTTCCTCTGCATTTTTGAAGTTACTTTTTTTTGAGAAAATTACAGATTTACATACAATTTTATGAAACAGTACAGAGAGCTCCCATGTACCCTTTACCCAGTTGCCCTCATTGGTAACATTGCAAAACTGTATAGACAGTATCCCATCTAGGATGTTGATGCAGAACATTTCCATCATCACATGGATTTCTCACATGAAACTTACACAGCCACATCTGCTTCCTTTCCACGTCTTTAAGCCTGAAAACAACTAGCCTCTTGTGTGTTTCTATAGCACTGTCATTGCAAGAATATATAAATGGGACCATACAGTGTGTAACTTTTGGGGTCTGATTTTTTTTCACTCATCATAATTCTGTGGAGTCTCATTCAGGTGCTGCAGGTATCACTAGTTGGTTCTTTTTTGTTTCTAACTAGTGTTTCATAGTTAGACTTCCCAGGAGTCTGGGAACTTCTGGACTTCACCTGAATTTCACCTGTACTTCCCAGGCGGCACAGTGGTCAAGAATCCGCCTTCCAATGCAGGAGACATGGGTCTTATCCCGAGCTCAGGAAGATCCCCTGGAGAAGGAAACGGCAACCCACTCCAGCATTCTTGCCTGGCGGGCTGCAGTCCATGGGGTTGCAGAGTCGGACACGACTGAGCATATGCATACAATATTTGATAATGTGGATGTACCACTGTTTGTGTAACCATTCACCCATTAAAGAACATCTGGTTTGTCTCCAAAGCAATATATATCTGATTTCTGTCACAGCACGAAGATTTTATACTTTTACAGTTTACACTTAGGTCCATATCTAATTTTGAAGTTATATTTGTGTGAGATATGAAACTTAGGTCCAGGTTTTCGTTTTTGTGGGGACAAGGAGTTAATGGATTTGTTGGAGCTGTCTTTGCGCCACTGGTTTGCTTTTGCGCCTTGGTAGAATGAGTTGGTCTCATTCGTGCAGCTGTGCTTCTCAGCTCTTTGTATCCTGTTGATTTATATGTCTGTCCTTCACCAGTGTCGCGTGTGTGAGTCACTCAGTGTTCTCTGACTCTCTGCAACCCCACGGACTGTAGCCCACCAGGCTCCTCTGTCTATGGAATTCTCAGGGCAAGAATACTGGAGAGGGTTGGCGTTCCCTTTCCCGGGGATCTTCCCAACCCAGGGATCAAACAGGATCTCTGCACTGCAGGCAGATTCTTTACTGTCTGAGTTGCCAGGGAAGCCGTCCACCAGTATCATAAAACCTTGATTACTGTAGCTATATCATGTCTCAAAATCGGATATTTTATTCCTCTTTTTATTTTTTTCAGAATTGTTTTAATTTTCTGGCTCCTTTAACTTCACATAAATTTCAGAAATCATGTCTATATCTACAAAAATTCTCACTGTGATTTTGATAGGAATTGAATTCAACTTGTATTAGGTTGGCCAAAATGTTCGAATTTTGGCCAACCCAATATATTGGTGTGGCAAGTATTGAAATCTTTACTATACTGAGTCTTCCAATTAATGAACACAGTATGTTTATTTAGAATTTTTTATTTCTTTCATCAGCATTTTATAGTTTTAGCATCTAAGTATTGTCACAAAGAATCAGACGTGACTGACCACATGCACACACGTTCTATGTCTTAACTAGATTTATAACTAAGTAATTCATTTTTCTTGAATGATTTTAAAGGGTATGGTATTTTTGCATTTTGGTGTCTACGTGATCATTGCCAGTATGTAAAAATATAATTAGTTTGTAAATTTCTCTTGTATCCTGTAGCCTTGCTGAACTCATTTATAATTCTAGAAATTTTTTGTGGATTTCCTGGGATTTTCTAGATAGATTATCATGTCATCTGCAAATAGGGTCAATTTACTTTGTTTTCAATCTGTGTGCATTCCTTTTTCCTATCTTTTTGCCCTGGCTATTACCTTCTAGCACTGTTTTCAATAGGAGTAATTTAGAAAGGATATCCTTTCCTTATTTCCTATCTTAGGGAGAAAACATATTGTTTTACCATTAATTGTAAAATTAACTGTAGGTTTTTGGCTTTACCATTAATTTTGTAAAATTAACTGTAGGTTTTCTATCACAATGAAGTTTTCTCTAATCTCATTTTTATGAGTGTATTTTAAATGATGAAGTGGGTATTGAATTTTGTCAAGTACAAAATTTATGCATGATTCATATTATCATGTAATTTTTCTTTACCTTTTTAAATATGAAGTTCTGCATTGATTTTTCAAATATTGAACCAGGCTGTGTCCTTGGAATAAACCCTACTTGGTCATAGTGAAAAAATAATTTTATATGGTGTTGAATTTTAGTTGCTAGTATTTTGTTGAGGATTTTTGTATCTATATTTACAACAAATATTGTCTATAGTTTTTTTATACTGTCTTTTGTTTCTGAATCGAGGTATTACTAACTTCATAAAATGAATTACAGAGTTCTATATTCATCTGTTTTCTGAAAGACATTGTGCAGAATTTGTATCAATTCTTCTTTAAACATTTGGTAGGATTCTGATGTGGAGATTTCTTTTAGTGGAAGTTTTTTAAGACGATGAAGATGAATTAAAATTCCTTAACAATCACTGACTTATTCAACCCAATGGAATTATGGATATGTTGGACTATGGAAATTATGTTTTATTTTTGGTGAGTTTTGATAGATTGTAGTTTTTGAGGTAATGCATTCTATAAGTTGTCAAATTTATGTGTACAGGAGTCTTAGTAATATTCCCTTTTAACCCTTTTGATATATACATAGTTTATAATGATGATACTGTTTCATTCCTGATAGTGATAATTGATATCTTCTCTACTTTTTCTTTGTCAGTTTTGTGAGCAGTTAGTCAATTTTATTACTCTTTTTGAAGAACTAACTCATTTCTTTGATTTTTTTTTATTTTTTCTGCTTTAAATATCATTGATTTCTGCTCTTTATCGTATCCATTCTTCCACTTAATTCTGATTTGTTTTGATCTTTTTTCTAGGATCTTGAGGTAAGAATATGACTGTTGATAAGAGACTTTTCTTCTTTCCACATGACATTTAATGGTATAAATTCCCCTCTCAGAACTCCTTTCACTGTGTCATGTATATTTTGATATGCTTCATTTTTATTTTCACTTAGTTCAGTTTACTTTTTAAAATTTGTTTTGAGACTTTGTCTTTAATCTGTCTTATTTAAAAGTGTGCTTTGTAGCTTCCATTGTTTGAAGATTTTTCTGATATTGATTTCTAGTTAGATTCTCTGATGGACAGAGAACACACTCTATAATATTTTAGTTCTTTAAAAGTTGTTGAGGTTTGTTTTACAGGCCAGGATGTGGTCTACCTTGGCATATGTTCTGTGGACCTTTAAATACTGATGCGGGTGGAGAATTCCGTAAATGTTTATTAGACGCTGTTAGTTGATTCTATTGTCAGATTTTATATCTGTCCTGATCTTGTTCTATCCTTGCTGACAGGGAGAGGATGAAGTCTCCAACTATCATTTGGATTATCTATTTCTCCTTTCAGTTTCATCGGTTTTTGCCTCACACATTGCGGTTCTGTTGTTCACTGCATACACGTTTCAGATTGTTTTGTTGCACTAATGGGCTGATCTTCATACCACACAGTATCACTGTTTGTAATTTTCTGAAAACTATTTTATCTGATATTAATATAGCCACTCCTGCTTTCTGCTGATTTATGTTTTCAAGATATATCTTTTTCTATCCTTTCATTTTCAACCTAACTATATTATTATATTTGAAGTTTAATTTCTTGTAGACAGTATATACTTGGGTCATGTTTTTTAATCCTCTCTGCCCATCCCTTTTAATTGACAATGAGACCATTTACATTGAATATAATTATGAATATATTAGACTTAAATCTGTTTTCCATTTTTCTGTTTTTTTCTGATTTCCTCTGGATCATTTGAATATTTTTAGAATTCCATTTTGCTTTTAGTGTTTTTGAGTATCTCTTTGTTTAAACTTTTTAAGCGTTGCTCTATTTGTATACACACATAACATACACATCCTTATTGTTGTCTGTTGGTATTGTCGTATTACCAGTTCAAGTGAATTGTAGCAGTCTTACTTCCCTTGATGTTCTTTTACTGTCTCCATTTATAATATATTATAATTGTCTTAAGTATTTGCTTACTTACATTTAGAGATACTGTATACAGTGTCATAATTTTTACTTCAGCCATCAAATACAATTTAGAAAACTCAGAGTAAAATGTATTGTCTTTAATCATATCTTTTGCTCACTGCAGTCTTTCTTTCTGATATGCCAGGATTTCTTCTTTTATCATTTTCTTTCCATTTAAAGAATTTCCTGCAACTCTTTTTATATGCTATCCCCTGGTGGTTCCAATGGTAAAGAATCCGCCTGCAATATGGGAGACCAGGGTTCAATTCCTGGGTTGGGAAGACCCCTGGAGGAGGAAATGGCAACACACTTCAGTATTCTTGCCTGAAGAATTCCATGGACAGAGGAACCTAGTGGGTTACAATTCATGGGGTCACAAAGATTCCTGAGATTTTCCCATTTTCATTTGTTTAGTGTGTGTTCTTAATCATTGAAACATTTAAAAATCTGCTTTAATATCTTTGACAGATAATTCTAACATATCTCTTATCTGGGCATTGGCATCATTATCTTTTTCATTCAGTCTGAGTTCTTCCTGGTTCCTTGTTGATGAGTAACTTTCAGTTGAAACTTGAACACTTCTTTGTTCAGAATTATAGTGTGAGACTGAGTCTTATTTAAAACTACTGCTTCAGCCACTCCCTCTGATATCTGCCCAACAGGAGAAGAAATATATTCCTCATTACTGCCAGCTGGGGACAGAAGTTCTAGGTTTCCCAGTTGCTTTCTGTTGACTCCTGAGGACTTGTGGAATAGGGAGAGTTTCTCATTACTACTGAGTAGGTGTAAAATCCAGCTCCCCAAAGACCTTGACCGATATCCCAGGAGTAGAGCCTCATTATCAGCCAGTGGGGATGAAAGTCCTGGCTTTTCTGACACCACTTCTGCAGGATTAAACGGTGCCTTCTTATGGACTGGCAGAATGGAAATCAAGGCTCCATACTTAAGTTTGGGTAGAGTGGTCACAGCATTTTTCTGTAATATTCATTTGGAGTAGGTCAGGTATTATAAAAAGATCAGCCCTGCGGTCTCAAGGAACAGAATGATGCCTTCAGAGGAGAACCTAGCCCTAAGCTAACATTGTAGCCTTGCAAGAGACCCTCCTAAAAAAATATCTGGATTCCTAGGCTGCAGAAACTGTCAGACAGTAAATGTGTTTTGTTTTAAGCTGTTTGTGATCATTCAGTATATCCTAGTAACTAACTAATAGACCACCCAGATATTCATAACCACTTCCCACTCACAAGAGAATCTCACCTATCTCCTCTCTCCCTAGTTGTTTGTTGGGAGGAATCCTCTTTTCCATTTCGTCTGTGTTCCTGGCTTTTCTGTCCAGAAGGATCCTGTTTAAAGCCACATGTAAAGTGCATGTTTAAAAATATGCTTTTCCTGTGGAATGTACCTGTTTGAGATCCACTTTCTGCTGGTGTGTTTTTGGGAGTCCATTATTGATTTTGGGGGTTAAATAAAAGATTTTATAAATAATATATGAGTTCTTAAAAAAAAATTCTCTCAAATTTCCAGCTTCCAGTTTAGCTGATTCCAGTTTGTCTTATGGGCAAGTAACCAAAGCCAAAAATTTCAAATAGAAATAAGTCTTATACTTTAAAACTCTGGTCTTTTCATTTCAGGCTCCTCTGCTTTGCCCATTCCCTGCCTCAGCTAACCCAAGGCCTTCGAAGCAATGTGTCCTGTTGCTCTGGCTTTCATTCTCTCAAGTACAAGAAGCTACTGGGAGCTGTAAACGCCTCCATTAAAAAAGGAGAACAGTCTCAGATCAATGACATTTACTTCATACTTTTAGTAATGCATAACTCTTCACATAATGAGAATCTACCCTACATGGTAGAATGTACAAAACCTGCTGAGTCTTAAATAAAGATAATGGAAAAGAAAAAATCAAAGATAACTCCTAGATTCTGTCTTGAGCAGAAGGTGGTGCCATTTTTTAAGGGAGGGAATAGAGGAACAGCAGTTTACAGAAAGGCTGTAGCTGTAGGAATCTGAGATAGTAAGTTTACTATTTGATGTATTGAGTCAGAAGTTCCTGAAAGACATTAAACTAGATATGCCCATGAGTCCATTCATGAGTATGACCTTGGGACTGGCTTAGGATAGGATGTTCTTTGGATTCACTCCCTTTTGTGCAATATGTGGTTTTTGAAGCCAGAAATGTGGGATGAAATCATCCAGGGATGTGCGTAATGAAAAGAGATGACAGAGTAGGACAGAAGCTTGAGAGATAACAGAGGTTAAGAAATTGATAAAGAAAGGAGAGCATGCCAACGATACTGGAAGCAGAGTGTAGAGAGGTGAGAAAATCAGGAAAATACACATTATTCAATCAAGGAGAAAAGAATGTTTCAAGAAAGAAATCATAATATGTATTATCATACATTACTCATACATTAAGGACTGAAAATTATTCCTTGGATTGAGTGAAAAGTGTACATATGATCTTTCTGAAAACAGTTTCTGTGGTGATGATGGAAACCTATACTAGATGAGGATGTATGAAGGGGTTTGTAGGAAAAGAGAAATATGATTTGAAATTAATATAGCTACCCTTCTTCCTTATCTTACAGGTTTTCCATCCAGCAACGTTTCCATTATTTTTCATTAACATATGATTGAGCGCATATGGGAGGATTTGTAGTAATTTTTTTTGTTATCTTCCCTAGGATGAACCCACTAAATTTCACTCTTCACAGGGCTCTCTGTTTTACTCAGAAGGAACGACTGTATATATCCTGCATCCTCAGAGAGATGCCAAAAATGATATTTGTGTTCTCCTGAATGACCTTAACTTTTAAATAACTTTGGTGCTTTTCATATTTGATAGTCAGGCTGAAATCTGAGCTCTGCTCTCTTTTCTTCTCTGCTAAGTACAAAAGTTTAAATTAACATTATACGGTTTGGGTCAAGGAGTAAATAGTTTATTTATGGAGTGATAGAAGAGTTGTTTTTTATGAAAAAATGAATTACTTGAACACTTCTGTTTAAAAAACTAAGTGAAAAATATAGACATGAATAAAAACTTGATCACTAATTTTATATTTACAAATAAGTTCTAGTGGGAACAACATTGATTTTGTGCAGCTGTTTTATATCTGTTTCGCTTTTAACTTGAGGTAACATCAGTCTTACCAAAAATTGCAAAAATAATAGAGAGCTATATAAGCCTTTCACATAATTACTCCAAATATTAGCATTTTGCTTTAGTATTCTCTCTTTTCTCTGAAGCTCTTTAGTCTTGAAGCTGCACATGCAACGTCCTTTAACCTCTAAAAATTTCAGTTTATTTCCTAAAAGTAAGGAAAGTCACACAATCTCAATGATCAAATCAGGAAGTTAACACTGACATAAACCTGTGCTTAAGATACCATAGCCATAGCCACGTGTGGCTATTTAAATTTAAATTAAATTAATTAGAAATTTAGTTCCTCAGTCACACTGGTCTGGTCATGTTTCAAGCACTCAGCAGTTGAGTGGCTATTGTGTTGGAGAGCGTAGGTATAAACCATTTTCATCATTGCATAAAGTTCTATAAGACAGTAATGCTCTAGACATTCAAATTGTGTTGGTGGTTTCAATAGCAGGCTGTGCAGCAGAAGAAAAAGGGCTGTTTCAGATTTTGTTCGACATTCTGCTGCTCTAACCTTGACTCAGGGACCTCTTTCTGCATTCAGTTGTCACGGCTCAGTCTCCTCCATGCTGGGATAATGCCTCAGTCTTTCTTTTTATTTCAGGAAAAACAATTGTTTTTCTAATTTTATAATTTATACCACACTTATTAGTTGGAATTCTAAGAAAGAACTTTCTTTATTTATTTACTTCTGTTGATATCAGCTTATGGATTCTTTCATTCTGTGGTTAAAATCAATTACTATAGTTAGTTGTTTGTTTTTCAAATTATCCAAGAATTGACCAGTGAGAGCCCTTTGGGCTGAATATGTCACCTGATAATGAGATTATTTTGCAGTATTGGTGACATCTAATTTTAAAAGTCATGTGGGTCTGCTGAATATCTTAAAGCTTTTTAAAATATCTGAATCATCACTATACACCTAAAAATCAAAAATTATTCAGCATATGATTGCCTGTATCTCATCTTTGGGTTATCCCATATCTCATGCCCATTCCTTAGAACAAGATGTTTTCACTACCATTGCTTCATTACTGTTTAACTTGGACATTCACTAATTTGTTCCCTCTTCAGTTTTGAAAAGATCTTTCACATAATCAGCATTCAATTATTTTGATCAATTTTTTCTTTCAGATTTATTGAGATATAGTTGATATAAGATACTGTATAATTTTAAGGTGTGCAGCCTAGTGAATTAATATACATTATGAAATGATTACCACAGTAAGTGATAAAATCTGAGCTCTGTCCTTCTCTAGGAATTTAACCTGCTGTCCACATTGGAAGTCTTTGCATTACTTGCTATGTGTGTTTAGCAATCACTATGGCTCAAGGACTGTTAGTGTTTATAATTCTTCCTTTTTCCAATAAGAGTCTCATTATGGTTATTCTGTTTCCACATCAACTTTGGATAGTGGGTAGTGAGGAAGCAGATAACTTGACTTTTTGTTTATAGATAAATAGACCATATTTCAATAACCTGAGATATGCAGATGACACCACCCTTATGGCAAAAAGCAAAGAGGAACTAAAGAGCCTCTTGATGATGGTGAAAGAGGACAGTGAAAAGCTGGTTTAAAACTCAACATTCAAAAAATGAAGATCATGGCATCCGGTCCCATCACTTCATGACAGATAGATGGGGAAACAATAGAAATAGTGACAGACTTTATTTTCGTGGACTTCAAAATCACTGTGGATGGTGACTGCAGCCACGAAATGAAGAGACACTTGCTCCTTGGAAGAAAAGCTATGACCAGCCTAGACAGCATATTAAAAAGCAGAGACATTACTTTGCCTACAAAGGTTTATGTAGCTTATCCAGTAGTCATGTATGGATGTGAGAGTTGGACCATAAGGAAGGTTGAGCACCAAAGAATTGATGCCTTCGAACTGCGATGCTGGAGAAGACTCTTGAGAGTCCCTTGGACTGCAAGGAGATCAAATTAGTCAATCCTAAAGGAAATCAACCCTGCATATTCCTTGGAAGGACTGATGCTGAAGCTGAAACTCCAATACTTTGACCACCTGATGCAAAGAGTCGACTCATTGTACAAGACCCTGATGCTGGGGAAGATTGAAGGCGGGAGAAGGGGACAACAGAAGATAAGATGGTTGGATGGCATCAGTGACTTGATGGACATCAGTTTGAGCAAACTCTGGGAAATTGTGAAGAACAGGGAAGCCTGGAGCACTGCAATCCATGGGGTCGCAAAGAATCAGACACGACTGAGCAACTGAACGAAAACAAATAGACTGTGAGAAGAAAATTCATTCTCTTCTTCAATAACAATAGAGCCATAGCTTTTATGTGACTGCCTAGCCTGGACTACATTTCCAGTCTTCCTTGCAGCAAAGCCATTGTTATATGACAAAGATTTCACCAGTGGAATGTGAGAGAAATTAATGCAACTTCAGCTTCCCTTACTTAAAAGAAACTCCCTGACCCTAGGGGTTTTATTTTGTTTTTTTGTTTTTTCCCCTAATTCAGTTTATTTGAACTACAATGTGAAAGTGTTGGTCATTCAGTCACGTCTGACTCTTTATGACCCCATGGAATGTAGCCCTCCAGGCTCCTCTGTCCATTGGATTCTCCACACAAGAATACTGAAGTGGGTTGCCATGCCCTTCTCCAGGGCTCTTCCTGATCCAGGGTTTGAACCCATGTCACTTATGTCTCCTGCATTGGCAGGCATGTTCTTTACTACTAGCACCACCTGGGCCAGAACCAAAACCAGAACTAGTTCATTCATTTCTCATATCCCCTGCTTTTGGCAATCACTTTTCTCTGAATCTGTGAGGTTACATAAGAACATAGATTGACTCTGAGTTTAAGAATGATCATGTGGTATTTGTCTTTCTCTGTCTGACTTGTTTCACTTGGCATAATGCCCTCAAGCTCCATCTACGTTGTCACAAATGGTGAGATTTCATTCTTTTTTATAACTGAATAATGTTCTTTTGTGCACACACATATTCACATGCCAGTTTTCATTATCCACCCACCTCTGGGCACTGAGGTTTTTTTCATACCTTGACTATTGTAAATAATGCTGCAATGAACATGGCAGGTTGAGGGGAATGTATCTTTTTTGAGCTACTCTTTCTAGTTTCTTCTACCTGGGAGTGGAATTGCTGGATCACATGGCAGTTCATTTTTTAGCTTTTTGAGGAAACATCATAATATTTTCTGTAGCAGCTGCACCAGTTTACATTCCCACCAACAGTGCACAAGACTTCTCTTTTTTCCACAGCCTCATCAACACTAGTTACCTCTAGTATTTTTTTATAATAGCCACCCTAATGAGTATACAGTAATATCTCATTTTTGTTTTGCATTTCCCTGATGAGTTAATGATACAGAGCACCTTTTCATATACCTGTTGGCTATTTGTATGTCTTCCTTGGGAAAATGTCAGTTCAGATCTTCCCTTCATTTTTAACCTTTTTTTTTTAATTTTTAAATTATTTATTTCTTTATTGAAATATGGTTGATTTACAACATTGTGTTAGTTTCACATGTACAGGAAAATGATCCATCAGATATATATGTGTCTATATCCCTTTTCAGATTCTTTCCTATTATAGGTTATTATAAGACATTGAATATAGTTTCCTGTGCTATACAGTAGGTCCTTGTTTATCTGTTTTGTATATCTGTTATCCCAAACTCTTAATTTATGCTTCCATTCAGTCCACTTTCCCTTTTAGTAGCCATCAGTTTGTTTTCTAGGTCTGTGAGTCTATTTCTGTTTAGTAATTAAGTTCATTTATATTATTTTTTAGATCTTACATGTAAGTGATATCACATGATATTTGTCTCTCTGTCTGACTTACTCACTTGGTATGATAATCTCTACCATCCGTGTTGCTACAAATGCCATTTTTTCACTCAGGCTGAGTAGTATTCTTGTGTGTGTGTGTGTGTGTGTGTGTGTGTGTACCACATCTTTATCTATTCATCTGTCAGTGGACATTTAGGTTGCTCTCATTTTTTTAATTACATTTTTTCACTATTGAGTTTTATGAGTTCATTATATTTTGTGGATATTTGTCTTTTACCAGATACATGATTTGTAAATACTTTCTTAGGTTGCCTTCATTTAGTTGATGGTTTCCTTTGCTTTGGGAGTAATTTTTTATATAATTCCACTTATTTTTGCTTTTGTTATTATCATTTAGGAATTTTTGCTTATTAAGTGATTTTACTAATGTCAGGGCTTGTGAAACAAGGCTATCACTCCATTAGAGTTGAAATTGGCAGTTTATTTATGTAACAGAAGTATTTCTCAAAAAGATTCCAGGTCTTTTGGGGGGGAAATGTGAGGCTGGGGTTCAGAACAACTTCCTAAAAATGCAAAGCTTTATACAGTGTCTAGCTTATGTTTGGTACTATTAATGCTCAATAAATATTTGTTGAGTTAATGAGTAATATGTAAAGAAAGGTCTCAGTTCCCTTCTGTTTCTTTAATCTTAAATTCCTTTAGGTCATAACCTAATTAGCCTAACAGTGTTTCCTAGATGGGCCACTTTTACACATAACATTTCGCTGCTTAAATATAATTATCAACTAAAGCATTACCAAATTGTTTGCTGTGGAAATATATGTGTTTTGAAAATTTCAAAAAAGGGTTGGGAATTTCATGTGCAAAAGGCAGGCTGGTTTCCTTTCCTGTATTTTGCTCACAGAGACTTTTATATGTTAATGTACACTGGAAATCTCTTAGAGGAAGGAGAATCCTCAGCATTTTTGAAGTTTATTTAAGATAAAACTCATTTTTTTCCTCAGTTTGTAAGGGACTGTGATATCAAGGAATATACTTTGAGAAATACTTATTTGATATTTAAAATTTTGCTTAACTTTCTTTAGGCTGATTCTTTTATTACTTTGTATCATTTTGCCATTTTAAGTCTACTTGTTATGACTCCAGTGAATTTTTTTTCTTGCTAATCTGGACAGCCTCTTTTTGGATAAATATGACATGTCCTAGGAAGGCCATTGATTTCCCAAAAAGCTGAGACCGTGAATTGTAAATGACCTTAAGAAGATTACCCATCTGAACATTTGTCACACAGTCATCAGACAACTTTAATGCAATTTTTCAAAATCATTTAGATTTTTTGTAAGCCATTCTGTACACCTTGGTAGGAGATATTTCCTATTCTAATAGACAAAGTAGTAGAAATTTTAAACATTCAAGGAATGTTGAGTCAGTCTCTTAAAGGCAGAATTATACACAGTAAGAAAAAAGTCCATAGAAATAGAACCAGGAAGAGTCTATATAAATAGTAATGTGAAGAAGAGTGAATTCCTTTTTAGCTGTAACATCACATTTTTTGCATGTTGCACACATTGTTTAGCCGTTTCTAAACACATTTCCATTTACGTCATTTGTAAAAACTGCCTAGCCTCATATTCTGGAAAACTGACAAAGTTGTAATGAACAGATGCAGATTCCATAATTGTAATTGGCTTTTACTCTAAACTAATGTTCTGACTCATGCATCATTAATGATTTCTGTTTGTCTCTATTATTACCTTACAAATTTGAAAGGGTATCTTTCAGAGTGAAAAACTTTCCTTGACTTTTTAAAATCAGGGCTTATTATGAATTATAGATTCTCCAATCACCTGTATTTAAACCTATAATTTTATTTTGCCATATTCTTTTTTACATTTCTGTTGGTTACTTGAGTTCATATAATCTTTTTCATTTCCTGGTTGTATTTCCCAGAGAAGCATGTCAGTTTTAAATGACATCCTTCTTTTTACTACATTTTTCCTACTATTAAAATTTTCTTATTTTTAAACTAGATGTTATAATGTAATATAAATTTTGTGCTATTTCACAAATTAGACTCTATCTAAAGAATGGATAATTAATATTAGTAGACCCCAAAGGGAAATAAAAAGATGTGCGCTCTTGAAACTTTTTTTCTGATAAGATTTTGACAATGACGTGGAAACAGTTTTCACTTGCCAAAGTGGGGCTAATTTAGGTGAATAGCTGAAAGGCTCAAAGGTACCAACTAATCTTGTTCTAAGCATAATACATGTATCTTTTCATATAAAATGGAATTAAGCCCCCTTATCCTTATCTTTGAACAATTCTTTTGATAATTTCTGACTGTGACTGAATTTTGTTATATGAAAGAACACAATATTTATTAATGAAGGAATGATTGTTTTATAATTTTTTTTCAGTGTTTCTAAGTTCTTTTCATTAAAGTACTGAAATACAGAGCAAGTGTTTTGGCATATTGTTGCTTCTTGTAAGGAAGATTTAATAGCTTGTTATGGACTATTAATATGAACAGAAGTCATTTAGAGTTCAGGTATATATTTAGAACTAGCATGTGTGCAAAAAGATACAAAGTGAATCAAGAAATTCTGGAAAAGATTGTTTGAAAAGGAAAAATTGCTATTTTCTGGGTAGCATTGATGAAATAGATATTTAAATAAAGAGATTTAAATGTTTTATTTTGAAGAAATGTCTTAAGAACCTCAAATATAACTTAGAATTGATACAATTAAATCAATGAAAGTATAAAACTCTTTATATAATATTTGAAATTAAATTATATTTGCTATTTTATTTACTGCTTTTAGAAACTCAAAAAGTTTACAGCTGCTAGTTATTTGAGATGATTACAAATAGAATGTCTGTCTGAGTTTAGTAATAAACTAAACTATTTGTTACTGCTCACTGTAAATTTAAAATAAGCATATACATAAGCTAGATCTCTCCAGTTTTGAAAATGTCTTTATCATACTATTTTACATAAAGAAGAGAAAAATCTTCAGGTCCCAGATACTTACTGAGCAAATGTTGATAGGAATGCAAGTAAATGATTTTTTTCCATCTAATTTGTTGGTTAAAAGGTGTGTGTAATGGAAGCGCATGCCAAGTGGCTTTGCCACATGAATTTTGCAGCATATGGTAAACTAAAACCCTGCTGACCTTTTGGTCGTGTTGATCACATGCATGAAGATGATCATCTGTTAATCTCTACTAATCACTGGTACATCCTTGTACAGAAGACAGAGCAGTTTTTATTTGTGCTTCATTTGCTCTTTTGGAAAATGCTTTCACAGGGAATTTTTTAAAACCATTTTATACTCTTAGGATTATAAAATCATGACTATTTTATATCTAAGAAACATTTTAAACAAGAGAATTAGAATTTTCCACCTGTACATAGCCCCATATTTTTTATGTTTGTTTTAAATACCAGTAATAATTTTCTGGAAGTCATGGATATTAGTACCTCTTTTAGGCCTATTAACACACACACGCAGGGGTTCACACACTTTTACATATATAATAGGTGTTGTTTCTTGTTAGAATTGTAAAACAGTGCTTCTCAAATTTTGATAGGCCTATGAGTTACCTGGGATCTTGTTAAAATCCAGATTCTGATTCTATAGTTCTACGGTGGGGTGTGAGAGTCTGCATTTCTAGCAAGCTCCCAGCTCATAAATAATCTGCTAGTCTGTCTCAGGTTAACAAACTTTTTCTTTTAAGGGCTAGGTAGTAAATATTTTAGACTTTGTAGGGCAAGAAGCAAGTGAGGATATTTATAGGTGTTTATATAACAAAAGGAAAATGTCCACAAAATTTTTATTGATGAAATTTAAAATGTTATAACTATTCAGTACTTTGTGGTATAACTATATAATAGAACACTATTCAGCAATAAAAAGAATGATCTACTGATAAACACAACAGGAGTGGATCTCAAAAATACTCTGCTTAGTGAAAGAGGCCCTATACAAAAGTTACTTATATACTATGTGACTCCATTGATACAAAGTTCTAGAAAATGCACCCTAATCAATGGTAGCAGAAAGCCAAGTTTTTCCCTTATGGAAAGAGAGATAAACCCTGGGAGTAAATTATGAGAAGGAAGAAAAATTCCCCACTAATGAGCTTTCCAAAAAAACACATATATTCACACCATGAGAAAGTCCATCTAGAATAGCATCTTTAAGAGGCACAAGAATTCCAGGTCAACAAACTGATGAAGAAAACTGAAAACCTGGAGAACAATACCATTTCTAAGCAGCTTACATTAGAGCAAGATTGTTGAGGGGATTAATCTGTCCTCTTACTCCATGCATATTAAAGTTCTGTCATCCCTCTGACGCAGAGTTGTTCAAGTATGGACTTGACAACAAGAAATAAGTTTGAATGGTGACCTGATACACTAATGTTTTTGTAACTATATGTGACTGCAACAGGTTTTGTGAAACTAGGCTTTTAAAAAAGAAACACACACACACTCCAGAGTCAGAACTCAGAGGAGGAGGTACCTGAGGGAATTGTTTGGATGATAAGAATGTTCTGCATCTTCAGTGTGGTAGTGGTTATGCACTGCTATCTATTTTTCAAAACTCATTAAATTTGGGGATTCCAGCCTATATTTTGTGAGGACACTTAAGCAACCCAGTGAGGAGGTCTACATGGTTAGGAACTGGGGACAGTTCCTAACAGCTAACAACCAGCAAGTAACTGAGGCCTTCTGCAGAGAGCCAAGTGAGTGAGCTGTCTTAGAAGCCAACCCTCTTGCCCCACTCTAGCCTTCCCATTAGCCTAGACCCAGGCTGATAATTTAATTACAACTTGTAAGAACACTGTAAGAGTTATTTAAGATGGTGGAGTGGACGGATGTGAGCTCATCTTCTCCTGTGACAACTCCAAAATTACAACTCACTGCTGAACAACCATTGACAGGAGAATGTTGGATCCCACCAAAAGAATATACCCCATGTCCAAAGGCAAAGAAGCCTCAGCAAGATGATAGGAGGGGTGAAATCGCATTTAGAATCAAACCCCAAATCCCCCAGAGACATTCGGAGGGTTCAAACAGAACCTGTGCTCACCAGGAGACTCCACCTAGACTGAGCCAAACTGCCTTTGAGTGTGTGAGTGTCTCCTGTGGAGAGATACGAGTCAGCAGGGGCCTGCCGCAGGGGCAGGGGCTCTGGGTGCAGCAGACCTGGGTGTGGCATAAGCCCTCTTGGAGGAGGTCGCCATTAGCCCCACCATAGAGCTGCCAGAACTTACACAGGACTGGGGAAACAGACTCTTGGAAGGCACAAACAGAACCAGGTGTGCACCAGGACCCAGGAGAAAGGAGCAGCGACCCCACAGGAGACTGACCCAGACTTGCCTGTGAGCGTCCAGGAGCCTGTGGTGGAGGTGTGGGGCAGGGGTAACTGGTACAGGGTCAGGGACACTGAGTGTGGCAGTTTTGAAGGAGGTCGCCATTATCTTCCTCACCTCCACCATAGTTTGCCCTCAGGTAGGTCAAACAACAGGGAGGGAACACAGCCCTGTCCATCAACAGCAAATTGGATTAAAGATTTACTGAGCAAGGCCCTGCCTACCAGAAAAGATCAGTTTACCACTCAGTCCTCTCTCCCATCAGGAAGCTTCCATAAGCCTCTTATCTTTATCCATCAGAGGGCAGCAGAATGAAAACCACAGTCACAGAAAACTAATCAAACTTATCACATTGACCAAGTCAGTTCAGTTGCTCAGTCATGTTCAACTCTTTGCGACCCCATGAATCGCAGCATGCCAGGCTTCCCTATCCTTCACCAACTCCCGCAGTTTACTCAATTTCATGCCCATCAAGTCGGTGATGCCATTTAGCCATCTCATCCTCTGTCGTCCCCTTCTCCTCCTGCCCCCAATCCCTCTCAGCATCACGGTCTTTTCCAATGAGTCAACTCTTTGCATGAGGTGGCCAAAGTATTGGAGTTTCAGCTTCAGCATCAGTCCCTGCAATCAACACCCAGGACTGATCTCCTTTAGGATGAACTGGTTGGATCTCCTTGCAGTCCAAGGGACTCTCAAGACTCTTCTCCAACACCACAGCTCAAAAGCATCAATTTTTCAGCACTCAGCTTTCTTTATAGTCCCAGCTCTCACATCCATACATGACCACTGGAAAAACCATAGCCTTGACTAGACAGACCTTTGTTGGCAAAGTAATGTCTCTGTTTTCTAATATGCTATCTAGGCTGGTCATAACTTTCCTTCCAAGGAGTAAGCGTCTTTTAATTTCATGGCTGCAGTCATCATCCACAGTGATTTTGGAGCCCAAAAAAATAAACTCTGACACTGTTTCCGCTGTCTCCCCATCTATTTCCCATGAGGTGATGGGACCAGACGCCATGATCTTAGTTTTCTGAATGTTAAGCTTTAAGCCAGCTTTTTCGCTCTCCTCGTTCACTTTCATCAAGAGGCTTTTCAGTTCCTCTTCACTTTCTTCCATAAGGGTGGTGTCATCTGCATATCTGAGGTTATTGATATTTCTCCCGGCAATCTTGATTCCAGCTTGTGCTTCTTCCAGCCCAGCGTTTCTCATGATGTACTCTGCATATAAGTTAAATAAGCAGAGTGACAATATACAGCCTTGACGTACTCCTTTTCCTGTTTGGAACCAATCTGTTGTTCCATGTCCAGCTCTAACTGTTGCTTCCTGACGTGCATACAGGTTTCTCAAGAGGCAGGTCAGGTGGTCTGGTATTCCTGTCTAATTCAATGAAACCATGAGCCATGCTGTGTAAGGCCACCCAATCCAGACAAGTCATGGTGGAGAGCTCTAACAGAACCTGGCCCACTGGAGAAGGGAATGGCAAACCACTTCAGTTTTCTTGCCTTGAGGACCCCATGAACGGTATGAAAAGGCAAAATGATAAGACACTGAAAGATGAACTCCCTAGGTTGGTAGGTGCCCAATATGCTACTGAAGAACAGTGGAGAAATAACTCCAGAAAGAATGAAGAGATGGAGCCAAAGCAAAAACGACACCCAGTTGTGGATATGACTGGTGATAGAATCAAAGTCCGATACTGTAAAGAACAATATTGCATAGTAATCTGGAATGTTAGGTCCATGAATCAAGGTAAATTGGAAGTGATCTAACAAGAGATGGCAAGAGTAAACATTGACATTTTAGGAATCAGTGAACTAAAATGGACTGGAATGGATGAATTTAACTCAGATGACCATTATATCTACTACTGTGGGCAAGAATTCCTTAGAAGAAATGGAGTAGCCATCATGGTCAACAAAAGAGTCTGAAATTCAGTACAGATGCAATTTTGGATGCAACCTCAAAAATGACACAATGGTCTCTCTTCATTTCCAAGTTAAACCATTCACTGTCTCAGTAATTCAAGTCTATGCCCCAACCAGTAATGCTAAAGAAGCTGAAGTTGAACGGTCCTATGAAGACCTACAAGACCTTCTAACACTAAAATAAAATTTAAAAAAAATCTTTTTCGTTATATGGGACTGAAATGCAAAAGTAGAAACTCAAGAGATACCTGGAGTAATAGGCAAATTTGGCCTTGGAGTACAGTATGAAGCAGGTCGAAGGCTAACAGGGGTTTGCCAAGAGAACACACAAGACATAGCAAACAACTCCTCTTCCAACAAGACAAGAGGAGCCTCTACACAAGGACATCACCAGATGTTCAATACTGAAATCAGATTGATTATATTCTTTGCAGTCAAAAATGGAGAAGCTCTATACAGTCAGCAAAAGTAAGACCAGGAGCTGACTGTGGCTCAGATCATGAACTTCTTATTGCCATTTCAGATTGAAATTGAAGAAAGTAGGGAAAAACACTAGACCATTCAGGTATGACCTAAATCAAATCCCTTACGATTATATAGTGGAAATGACAAATAGACTCAAGGGATTAGATCTGATAGACAGAGTCCCTGAAGAATCATGGGAGGAAGTTTATGACATTGTACAGGAAGCAGTGATCAAGACCGTCCCCAAAAAGAAGAAATGCAGAAAAACAAAACGGTTGTCTGAGGAGATCTTACAAATACCTGAGAAAAGAAGAGAAGCAAAAGGCAAAGGAGAAAAGGAAAGATATACCCATTTGAATGCAAAATTCCAAAGAATAGCAAGGAGAGATAAAACAGCCTTCCTCAATGATTAATGCAAAGAAATAGAGGAAAACAATAGAATGGGAAAGACTAGAGATCTCTTCAAGAAAATTAGAGATACCAGGGAAATTTTCATGCAAAGATGGGCACAATAAAGGACAGAAATGGTATGGACCTAAAAGAAGCAGAATAGAAGAGGTGGCAAGAATACACAGAAGAACTATACAAAAAAGATCTTCATGACCCAGATAACCACGATGGTGTGATCACTCACTTAGAGCCCAGGCTTCCTGGAATGTGAAGTCAAGTGGGCTTTAAGAAGCATCATAAAGCTAGTGGAGGTGATAGAATTCCAGTTGAGCTGTTTCAAATCCTAAAAGATGATGCTCTGAAAGTGCTGCACTCAATATGTCAGCAAATTTGGAAAACCCAGCAGCTGCCACAGGACTGGAAAGGGTCAGTTTTCATTCCAATCCCAAAGAAAGGCAATGCCAAAGAATGTTCAAACTACCACACAATTGCACTTATTTCACATGCTAGCAAAGTAATGCTCAAAGTCCTTCAAGTCAGGCTTCAACAGTACATGAACCGTGAACTTCCAGATGTTCAAGTTGGATTTAGAAAAGGCAGAGGAACCAGAGATCAAATTGCCAATATCCGTTGGATCACAGAAGAAGCAAGAGGGTTCCAGAAAAACATCTATTTCTGCTTTATTGACTATGCCAAAGCCTTTGACGGTGTGGATCACAACAAACTGTGGTAGATTCTTCAAGAGATGGGAATACCAGACCACCTGACCTACCTCCTGAGAAATCTGTATGCAGGTCAAGAAGGAACAGTTATAACTGGACATGGAGCAACAGACTGTTTCAAATTGGGAAAGGAGTACGTCAAAACTGTATATTGTCACCCTGCTTATTTAACTTATACTCAGAGTACATCTTGAAAAATGCTGGGCTGGATGAAGCACAAGCTGGAATCAAGATTGCTGGGAGAAATATCAATAACCTAAGATATGCACAGGACACTACCCTTATGGCAGAAAGCGAAGAGAAACTAAAGAGCCTCTTGATGAAAGTGAAAGGAGAGAGTGAAAAAATTGGCTTAAAACTCAACACTCAGGAAACTAAGATCATGATATCTGGTCCCATCACTTCATGGCAAATAGATGGGGAAACAATGGAAACAGTAAGATACTTTATTGGGGAAGAGCTTCAAAATCACTGCAGGAGGTGACTACATCCATGAAATTAAAAGACTCTTGCTCCTTGGAAGGAAAGTTATGACCAAACTAGACAGCATATTAAAAAGCAGAGACATTACTTTGCCAACAAATGTCCATCTAGTCAAAGCTATGGTTTTTCCAGTAGTAATGTATGGATGTGAGAGTTGGACTATAAAGAAAGCTGAGTGCCAAAGAATTGATTCTTTTGAACTGTGGTGTTGGAGAAAACTCTTGAGAGTCCCTTGGACTGCAAGGAGATCCAACCGGTCCATCCTAAAGAAATTAGCCCTGAATATTCATTAGAAGGACTGATGCTGAAGCTGAAGCTCCAATACTTTGGCCACCTGATGTGAACAACTGACCCACTGGAAAAGACCCTGGTGCTGGGAAAGACTGAACACAGGAGGAGAAGGGGACAACAGAGGATGAGATGGTTGGATGGCATCCCCGTCTCAATGGGCTTGAGTTTGAGTAAACACCGGGAGCTGGTGATGGACAGGGAAGCCTGGTGTGCTGCAGCCTATGGGGTCACAAAGAGTCGGACATGACTGAGTGACTGAACTGAGCTGTAAGAACATTGGAACCTAAGCACCCAACTAAGCCATTCCCAAGTTCCTAGACAATGATCATAAATCTTTGTTCTCTTAAGCCAAAAACAAACCAGAAAACTCAAACCATAAGCTCTAAGGTCTTCCCCGGTGGCTCAGATGGTAAAGAATCTGCCTGCAATGCAGGAGACCTGGGTTAGATCCCTGAATCAGAAAAATATCCTGGAGAAAGGATACTTGCCTGGAGAATTCCAGGCAGGAGAGGATCCTGGCAAGCTACAGTCCATGGAGTCACAGAGTCGGAGACACCTGAGCAACTAACAGCTTCCCAGGTAGCGCTGGTCGTAAAGAACCTGCCTGCCAGTGCAGGAGGCATAAGAGATGTGGGTTTGATTCCTGGGTCCCCTGGAGAAGGAAATGGCTACCTACTCTAGTAATCTTGCCTGGAGAATCCCATGGACAGAGGAGCCTTGGGAGTCTACAGTCAATAGCATCACAAAGAGTTGGACAGACTGAAGTGGCTTAGCACACAGCACACATCTGCTTTAGGTGGATGTGCTCTGTTTTGTTTTTAAGTTATTCCTCAGTAAAGTAAATTTGAAAAAGTAGCTTGTTTGAAGGTCTTCAGCTAAGATAATATGGGAAATGACATTGTAAGTTATAAATTTGTATCTAAATATGTTGTTATTGCTCTTTTAAGTACTACCAAAGAGGCCTTTACATTATAGGTAGGGCCACTAGTAATCTGCATCCCCTTTCATCAGGAGACTGTTTATTCTGAATTTATACCTGACCAGTATACATTTAGGGTAAACAGTAAGTAGATAACCACTCTAAGAATATGTCTAACTAACTTCCTCAATAGAAGGGTGGGGACTTCTGAACCCTTCGCTTAGGGACTCAGGATTTAAATATGCTATAGTTACTACTTGACACTTTTCAAAATAGAAATGAAGGTAGTATGGTGGTATAATATATTGAATCATAAGTTTTATACTTAATATCAGGAAGCCTAGGGTTCAGTCTGCACTGAGGCGCTAATTGACAAACAGTCATGGAGAAATTCTCCAAACTTCCCTGGATCCCAGTTTTCTCCTCTCTCAACTTTAAGTTGTTGGACTAGATGATCTCACCATGCTTAAAAATCTGTGATTCTATAAATTAGGAAACATTAAAAGATGATGAGGATAGCGTATGAAGCATTAAAAAGATGCTTCTATTTCTATGATGATGTTGGGTGCCATGGACCTTCAAAGATAGTTCAGAGTGATGCTTTTCTAAATTCCTGGTTTTTGAAAAGTATTTAAAAGAGAAGATTTCGATTTAGCAACCTGAGATTGCAGGCTTTATTGGAGCATTGTGGTGCAAAAAAAGAAAATATCTATTTTTACACATTTGTCTTAAACATCTTGTTTCCCTTTTTAGTCATTAAAATCTTTTCAGTTCCAAAATTCAGAAATAATCTGAATTTTTCCCTTTTATTACTAGATTTTTAGTCATGGAAAATGGATACATGTACCATGGTTAGGAAGTTATTTCATTAGTTTTCAAATAGAGAATTTAAAATAAATGTTTTTAAACTTTTGCAGATGTTTTTATTCCTAGGTCTTGCATATCATATCAGAAAACTAGTTTGCCCTGTAAATTAGTTACACAAGTGTAGTAGTCAGTGATCAACACACATAAACATTATTTTAAAGTGTGTTATTCAAGCTTCCCCAGTGGCTCAGATGGTAAAGAATCTGCCTGCAATGCAGGAGACCTGGGTTTGATCCAGTTACATTAAGTGTAGTAGTCAGTGATCAACACACATAAATGTTATTTTAAAGTACAGCTCATTAATTTTCTAACTGTGCTTTCTTTTGTTGAATCTCAACTTTGTCACTTACCAACTGGGTACAAGTTACTCAAACTTTCTGAATCTGGTTTCTTTTGTTTTTTAATGGAGCAATAATACCTGTCTCATCAAATTGTTGATTAGTTAAGGATTTAGCAAGCTTAGCCAAAGTACCCAGTCGTGGGAACTTATTTTCTTTTGTCCCCTAAAGTTGACCTAACAGTTGAATTTTTTTTTTTTTTTTTTTTTTTTGTGGCCACATGATGAATTAGTAACAGGAAAAAACGATTAATTTTATTCCTTAAGTTCCATCCTCTCCATCTGCATAAGCTTTGGCTTGATGGGTGACTATTTTTTTGTTTTTTGTACTTTGCTGGCTCTGAAGTTTTCAAACATGGATTATAAGTATTCAGATATTTTTATAAGTATAAAATTTTAAACTTTCACTAGTTCACAAATATTTCTGTTTACTTTAGCATTACATAGTGACTAAATATGTAAGATATTTAATGAAGATGTGGTGTGGTACTTTGTACCCAGACAGTAGTAGGTTTGAATCCTCACTAGTAAATATGTGAACTTGGACTACTTGTATAACCTGTGAGCCTAAATTTTCTAAGAAATTAAATGGTGATAATGATTAAGTGCTTAGCTTTGTACCTGGAACATATTAAACACTCAAAAAATACTAGTTATAAACCATCAGTTCCATGGACTGTATAGTCCTTGGGGTTGCAAAGAGTCAGACAAGACTGGGAGACTTTCACTTTCACTTTCATCACCATCCTTAGATGACAATTTAATTTATATATGGGTTTAATCCTATATGGGTTATTAAATTAGCTGACTATTAGTGATTTCTGATTCTAACCAAAGTTTCAAATTTGTGTGAATAATGAACTTATTATCATTATTCAAAAGTAAACACTTTGTTGATGGTGGACTAATAGTAATATCTTTACTGAAGATGCCATGTTACATGGAAATTTGAAGCAGTGTTTATTTTGCTGAGATTTTTGACCAGCAGATTTACCAAGTTATCATTACTGTTGCGTCATGCCAGACTGACTCTCAAGGGTTTCCCTGGTGGCTTAGATGGTAAAGAATCCACTTGCAATGCAGGAGACCTGAATTCAGTCCCTGGAGAAGATTGAACCTTCCTAGGTCAGGAAGATCCCTGGAGAAGAACATGGCAACCCATTCCAGTATTCTTGCCTGGAGAATCCCCATGGACAGAGAAGCCTGATGGGTTATAGCCCATGGAGTTGCAAGGAGTTGGACATGACTGAGCAACTAACACACATACAGACTGTCTTGGTGGAAAGTTTAACATGTTAAAAGTACATTTCTTTACCTTCTACGGAACTTACCACAGCAGTAAGTATTGCATTGTAGGCAGTATGCAAATATTAATTTGTTAATATTAGCAATTAAGTTAATAAGTTGGGAGGATTTAAAATGTATAGCATTTTTAACTTAATATACAAATTGAGCCCTGAAAGTTAACAGAGGAAGAAATTAATTCACAGTTATTAAAAATCCTTTTTCATCATATCCTAATTGTTATACATTCTGAAAACGAGATTCATATCAGAAGAACTGTTAAACTATTACCTTGTCTCTGCCTCAGCTCAGAGGGTATAGGAATTTCTGTACATCTCTATTTTCTTTTGCAGTTTCATTTTTTATTCTTTTTGTAAATTAAACTCTTTAAAATGAATTTTTTTCTTATTACAGCAATAACATACATCACCCCCATACCACCAACAAAAAAACCTTCAGGTAATACAAAGAAAAAAATGAAAAGTACCCATAGTTTCACTCCCCAGCAATACTCACTGTGAATATTTGTACTCTTATGGGCTCTATTTTTTTAATGTATTTACATACATACTTACATATTTATATACATATACATATTCACACACACATAAATATATATGTGCTCAATTGTGTCTGACTCTTTGCAACCCCATGGACTGTGGCCCACTAGGCTTCTCTGGCCATGGGATTTTTCAGGCGAGAACACTGGAGTGGGTTGCCATTTCCTCCTCCAGATGATCTTCCTGACTCAGGGATCAAACCCGCCTCTCCTGTGTCTCCTGCATTGCAGATGGATTCTTTACCCACTGAACCATTGGGGAAGCCCAGAGCAGGAAAGTATATCTGTAGGTAAACCAACTGACTATCACCTACATTTCACTGTCGGGAAGTATTTCTCTAAGTACTCTTCCAAAGCCTAAAAATCAAAGGTTACAGAGTCATCTTATTTTAGTCTCTAGTATATCTTTTGCTGAAAGTAAGAAACAGGCTTAGAGTAGAAACCCTGAACCTAAAAGAGGTTAAGGAGGACCACCAAAATGAAAGTTTACTTCCCAGCATTGCTTTTAAAAGCCTAGATGACAGCCTTACTTACATGTTTTCTAGAGACACCACAGTAAATAAATGTTCAAAGACATAGATGTGAAATATGAGTGTATCTTACACATATATGAGCACATAGGGTTCTCCCTCCTGCTTTTTGCCCTGTTCCTTCCCACTAATGATCTGAAGTCCCCAAAGAGTTTACATATTCTCCTGGCATTGGGGAAGGGGAATCTGATCCTCACCGTCTATACTACCTACTATAAATTATTCGTGACCAATATAATTCTTGATTTATTCTCTTATTCAGAGTCCAAGTCTGTTGCTTATTGACTGTGCAAAGCTTCTTCTCTGTGGGTCAGTTTTCTCATCTTTAAAATAGGAGAATATAATTCTATCTTATAAGATTGAGGATTGAGTTCATCCCTGTAAATTACTTAAGCAGCATTTAGTACTTAATATCTGCTTTATTCTAGTCATCATTAGGCTTCCCTGGTAGCTCAGACAGTAAAGCATCTGCCTGCAATGTAGGAGACCCAGGTTCAATCCCTAGGTTGGGAAGATCCCCTGGAGAAGCAAATGGCAACCCACTCCAGTACTCTTGCTGGAAAATTCCATGCATGGAGGGGCCTGGTAAGCTACAGTACATGGGATTGCAAAGAGTTGGACACGACTGAGCGAGTTCACTTTGTAGTCATCATCATCATGTTATCAAGGGCAGAGTATAGTTATTGAAGAGTTCAGCTATTCCCTGCTAATTAAGCCCCTTCTGTACTTCTCAGTTTGGGGCTGCCATTATTGATCTATGCCTTTTTGCCTGCCTGCTAACTTGTGCGGTCACTTCAGTCATGTCCTACTCTTTGCGACCCTGTAGGTTATAGCCCACCAGGCTCCTATCTCCACAGGATTCTCCAGGCAAGGACACTGGAGTGGGTTGCCATGCCCTTCTCCAGAAAATCTTTCTGACCCAGGAATTGAACCTGAGTCTCTTACGTCTCCTGAAATTGGCAGGCAGATTCTTTACCACTAGCGTCAACTAGGAAGCCCAAAAAGTATTAGTTGCTTCAGTCATGTCTGACTCTTTGCAACCCCATGGACAATCACCCACCAGGCTCCTCTGTCCATGGAATTCTCCAGGCAAGAATACTGGAATGGGTAGCCATTCCCTTCTCCAGGGGATCTTCCTGACCCAGGGATCAAACCCAGGTCTCCCGCATTGCTGGCAAATTCTTTACTGTCTGAGCTGTAGGTAAGTGTCATTTGGCTCTTTGCTTCTGTACTACTCCTGGCAAGTATACTGACTTCAACCTCAACTGTATTTCACGCCCCAGGGATAGGACAAGCAGAACACTGAGGAGCTTCTCTGGATCATTTCTACACTTTGATGGAGGGAGCTTCTCTGGATCATTTCTACACTTTGATGGAGATTAGAGAAACCTGGAGTGAGTTTGGGGGTGTTATTTCAGGCCTCTTCTGTCATCCTTTTGTGACTGTTTGACCAAGCTTCCTCCGTGTTAGCTTTTTTCTCCTCTATTCCATCAGAGGAAACTTTAGTTTCATTCTCTGAATCTTCCTCGTTTAGTAACCTTGATTGACTTATTTCTCCTCTTTAATCCTTTGGTAAGTGCTTTAAGGACTTTGAAAGCCAGATCTAAGGAGTAGGGAGATAGATGTATAGGTAAACCAGACTACATTTCATTGTAATTTTTCTCCAATCATCCTTCCAAGACCTAGATGTCTAAAATTAGAGAATTGTCTTATCTTAGTCTTTAGTATAACATTTTCTCAAAGCAAGAAAAGGCTTAGGTTGGCCGCTATTTCCTACCTTGCCACAAGGCGGTCATTAATAGATACATCCTCAGAGCTTGATGGAGGAGAAAATGGCAACCCACTCCAGTGTTCTTGCCTGGAGAATCCCAGTGACGGGGGAGCCTGGTGGGCTGCCGTCATGGGGTCGCACAGAGTCGGACACGACTGAAGAGACTTAGCAGCAGCAGCAGCAGCAGCAGAGCTTGAGGTTCTGATCTTACAAATCAGGGCTTTTAGGAATTAAAACAAAACCGGTTTTCTCTTTAAATGTGAATCTAGATCTTAGAAATAAAAGCCATACATAGAGATCCTGTCTTGGAGTTCTAAGCCAAGCACTTAGCTCTGTTATTTCAGGCTTTATCTGCTGTTTTCCCTGAGAGTAATATTTATATATATATATTTGTGAATCAAGAGAAATGGGTAAAAGAAGAACAATACAGAGTGGAAAGAATAACCTTTCAAGTATCTAAAAACATCTCATTACATTTGTGTTTGAAACAAGATACTTTCACTGTACCTAGGATACGAAACTGTAGAATAATTACAAGCATATATCTTTTTAAGAACTTCTGCCTTCCCACCTTTTTTTAGTCACATCTTCTATAACTTATTGAATATATAATCAGAGGGTATTTCAGCTTTATTTTTGGCTATTTAACAAATTGACTCTTAGATAGCTGTAATATTCATCAGTCTTTACTGTAAATAAATTACTTTTTCATTCCATCACTTTAAGACTTGAATATTATAGGCTGTAGTAAAGGATTAATGTCAAAACAGAGGACCAGTGTGTGGTAATAGCAACAGAAACAAGTAATAGATGGTCAGGGGACTTTGTTATCTGTATCAGTCCAGGGGATTGCATCTTTCTTCATGCATTGGTGGTGGTGGTGGTGGTTTAGTTGCTAAGTCATGTCCAACTTGTGCAGCCCCATGCACTGTATGTAGCCTACCAGGCTCCTTTGTCCATGGGATTTCCCAGGCAAGATTACTGGAATGGGTTGCATTTCCTCTCCAGGGGATCTTCCCGACTCAGGAATCCAACCCAGATCTCCTGCATCACAGGCAGATTCTTCACCGACTGAGCTCCCAGGGGAGCCCTCATGCCTTAGTGCCTGTTTTTAAGTGTGACGGCATTCCTGGGCTTCCCAGGTGGCACTAATGGCTAAGAACCCATCTGCCAGTGTAGGAGACAGACACAGGTTCGATCCCTGGGTCAGGAAGATCCCCTGGAGGAGGACACGGCAACTCAGGTGCTCAGATAGCAGCAACAATATATTTTATTGAGGTATATAGTTGGTTTACATTAGAGAATCAGGTATACAATAGTCACTCAAAAATTTTATGGATTATACCCTTATTTATAGTAATGAAAATAGTGGCTATATTCCCTATGCTGTTCAATATATCATTGTAATTTATTTCTTTAAGACACAGTAAAACAGTTCTATGTACTACCTCTTTATCCCTACCCCTGTCCTGCCCCTCTCCACTCCACCTCTCCTCCTGGGAACCACACGTCTGTTCTCTGTGAGTTTGTTTCTTGCTGTATTCTCTAGTTTGTTTTATTTTTTAGATTCCACATGTGAATGATAACATGCAGTATTTGCCTTTCTCTGTCTGACCTACTTCACTAAGCACAGTACCCTCCATGCTGTGCTTAGTCGCTTAGCCGCTCAGTCGTGTCTGACTCTGTGCGACCCCACGGGTTGTAGCCCGCCAGGCCTCTCTGTCCACGGGGACTCTCCAGGCAAGAACACTGGAGTGGGTTGCCGTGCCCTCCTCCAGGGGATCTTCCCAACTCAGAGATCGAACCCAGGTCTCACACATTGTGGGCTTATTGTTTACCATCTGAGCCACCAGGGAAACACAATACCCTCCAGCTCCATCTATATCATTGCAAACGGTGAAATTTTATTCATTTTTAAGGCTGGGTAATATTCCACTGCGTGTGTGTGTGTGTGTACACCACATCTTCTTTATTCATTCATCTGTTGACGGACACTTAAATTGCTTGCATGTCTTGTCTGTTGTAAATAATGCCACTATTAGCATTGAGGTGTGTGTATCTTTTTGAATTAGTGTTTTCATTTTTTTCAGATATATACCCAGGATTGGAATTGCTGGATCAGATGGCACTTCTGTAATATTTCTAGGTTTTGAGAAACCTGCATACTGTTTTCCATAGTGGCTGAACCAATTTATATCCCCACTAATATATGGTTCCCTTTTCTCCACATATTTACGAGTATTTTTTTTTTTGTAGTCTTTCTGATGAGAGCTGTTTTGACAGGTATAGAGTGATAGATATCTCATTGGCAATGACAATAATAGTAATAATTAAAGGCAACTGACATTTATATGATTCCTATACATTTTAGTCATTTTATAAGACTTTCATATATATATTGATTCATTCATTCTTCACAACAATCTATGAGATAAATTTGTTAATACTCTCATTTTTACAGTTGAGGAAATTGATGCCCAGAAGTTGAATGACTTTCCCAAGGTCTAATGACTAGTAAATAACTGGCTAAATAAATAACTAACATATATACAAGGCATCTGGGTTCAGAATCTAACTCTTAACTACTTAGCTACACCATTTGTTTATTGTTTATGATGTTGAATGAATGAAGCCCACATGTGAATTGCCATTATGAAAACATTGTCAGAGGCTTGATTAAAGTGCATTATATAAAACAATTTAAATTACTGTAGAAACTTAAATTTTTATATGATCTAAAAATCTGAGAATGACTTTTTCATAAAATAATTTTTTTCCCTCCTCTGGAATGCTAGCTGCATTTCCTCTAAAAATGATCTCTAGAGAATGAATTCTCTAGGTAACCTTCATTATATTTTGAGGGTGTGGCTATTTCCACCGTAAGAATATTCTAAATAGTTAGACATTAGCAGATCAACTTTCTTTGACAGTATTCATAAATGCTCTTTTATTTGCTGAAATTTGTTTGAAATTAGAGAGATTTTGCAAATTTCTTATTAGCAGACCCAAGCATGCTTCAAATAATGTAAAGAAAATAGAAACTGCCATTTTTTGAAACAGATAGTTTCAAAAGTAAATACTGTTATTGATACATTATTAGATTTTGCTGAGTAAAGCTGTCCCTGCACACAAACATCTTGGCCACCTGCAACTGTTTGTCAGTGGACTTTGAGAACACTAGTAGTAATTGTAAACTTAGGAATGTGTGACAAGCTCACAGCCAGCTGTGCATATCCTGACTTCTTCCAGGTGTTAAAATAAATAGGACCATTTGGTTCACTTGTAACTCAACAAAAATATTTCATGATTCATTAACTTAAAAATCCATTTATAATTTTTTATTGGAGGGAGTAGATAATGTTATATTCATTTCAAATGAGAAAATACATCCCCAGAAATATTTGTGGTATCATTACTTATTATATTCAATGTTCTCTTCATAAAATGAAAAGAATCTTAATGTAACATTTGTGTAGTTTTTTCTCACATTCTTTTCACAGGAAGACACTACTGAGCCACTTCTGCCTATAGGCATCAAAAAGAATTTTTAAAAATGAGAGAAAATGTGTTTTTGTATTCAGTCAGAGTTCGCTTGCCTTGGCAGGACCCAGTTCAAATTAGTCTCATATTAATTTTTATCTTTGGTACATGTCATATGTTTGATCATTACCTGATAATAACTACTCTTTTTTGAATACCTGCTCTTAGATGTTAGCTCAAGAGACCCACATGCCCAAATCTTTCTTGACTAAAACTACCCATTTTCGTAAGATTCCCGAAGGAAAATATACACATGAGTCAACTGCAAAGTGGAAAAATCCAAATCCATCTGTTATTAGTTTATCTTGTATCTGTATATTATTAGATTAGTTTGTATCTGATACTCCAAACCTGAAGCTAGGGTACTCAGATAAACTGGAGTAGAATATACGGCCCCTCCACCCCAAGGAAATAAACAAACTCGGGAAGAACAAAGAGGTGGGGTGAGCAAAAAGCAGAAAAAGCTGATAGAGCTCTTGTACCCCTGCCTCCCTCCCAGCACACACACTTTTATTTCCAGTCTGTTAACCCAGTCATTACTAGTTTTCAGTCTTAAGATAAAGCAAAAGAGGGGCTCTACCCCTTGGAAGGGAAGAATCTTCCTTGCTTTTTTCTGGAGAGGAGTATAAATTAGCATAATTGGTCAGATTCCTGGACACTAATTAAGCCTTAACCTCTGGCAGACTTTCACTGTTTTTAAAAAGAAATATGCTGATGCAGACGGCTTTTGAATTTTCTTCAGTGAGACCAGTTATATGGCTAGCCAGAGGATATCAAGGTTAGGATAGTGAGGTCCCTGACCCCACCTCTGTGGCTGATCCTATGATATTTATTACTACTTTTAATAGAAGTATAGCAGGCCTACAGAGATGCTTTTTTTGATATCAGTCATAAGAAGTTATTAACTCCAACTCCTGACTAGATAAAAAATGTATGCCTTTTCTACTTTCTGTTCCAAATAATGCCCAGGTTTGCACTTTGGCCTATGTCAGATTTTAGAATATGACCCTGGTGTTTTGCCCTGTCTTTGACCATTATTGTCTGGCCATTGCTTTGAAATGCCCAAATTCTACCTTATGGGATTCAGAGGGAATAAACAAGCCAGGGAATAAATATGGATTCCTTCTCCTTCTAATCAGGTCCTCATACCAATTGCAGCCTTATAAAGAAGGCAAGGGAGGGAGGGCCACACCCATGATCTTTGCACATACACACACCCCAATATTTGCTATGGAATATGACTAACCAGGTTAGCAGTTACTCCCTGGCTAGGAAACATTTAGCAGCTCCCTCTCCTTCTCCTGGCCCTGCGCACCTCATATTTTCAATAGGTCAAAATCCTGATTTCACCTACCTCCTAGTGGAAGCTATCATTACATCTTGTCAAGGTTCTTACATTTTAAAACGCTTTGTAACAAAGTATCATGCTCAAGTAGGCCATATTTAAAACTATTTTGATACACAGACAATGAATTCTCATACAAATGGTTTGAACATTAATATTTTCATAGATAACATTATCAATCTAAAGTAAACAATGAAAATTGCTGAAAACCATATTAGAATACATGAATATGTAAATGTTACAAATATTAAATGTAGAAATTAAAGACAGTACCTATTTTTTTTCACTTTCAACATTTTTATAAAGGTGGAAATGTAAGCAGGATTGATATTGGGGAAGAAACAGACTACTACAAGCAGGTAATATGATTTCTCACAAATTAAAAGTAATCAACTGAAAAACTTTTAGATATGACCAAATCCAAGACACACATATATTTTAAACAATTAACAGTAGTCACTTCTGGGAAGAGAAAAGAGATGTTAGTGTTGAGGTGAACATTTACTTTTTATAACATACTGTACTTTGTTATGTACTTTGATACTGTTTGAACTTTTATTGTAAACATATATACGCAATTTTAAAACTAAACTGAATTCTTTACATGAAAACCTATTTAAAAAATTTTAACACTGTATCATGTAAGATGCCTCACTGTAAATACTGATATTTTTTACAGTGTATAGGTTGGATCACTATAATACAGTGGTAGTAACCACATTTTACACTGCTTTGGAAATAACCCAGATATGCTTCAGTGGGTGAATGGTTAAACAAACTTAACAGATCCATACCATACGATACTACTCAGCAATAAAAAGGAACTGTTGATACATGCAACTTGGATAAATATCCAGGAAATTATACTGTGTGGCAAAAGAAATAGTTCCCAAAGGTTAAATACTGTATAAGTGCATTTATATAACATTTTGGGTTCCCCAGGTGGCTCAGGGGTAAAGAATGCACCTGCAATACAGGAGACGCGGGTTTGGTCCCTGGGTTGGGAAGGTCCCCTGGAGGAGGGCATGGCAGCCCACTCTAGTGTCTCGCCTGGAGAATCCCCATGGACAGAGGGGCCTGGCAAACTACAGTCCACAGGGTCACAGAGGGTCAGGCACACCTGAAGCAAGTGAGCACGAGCATATAACATTTTAAATGACATCGTTCTAGAACAGGGAACACGTTAGTGGCTGCCAGGATTTAGGGATGGGAGGGGGGAGGAGGAGGAAAATGAGAGTTGTTATAAAGGGGCAGCACTAAGAATTCTTGTGATAAAGGAATAGTTGTGTAGCTTGACTGTGGTGGTGTATACACAGACCTACACAAGTGGTGAACTGCGGAAATCTGTATAGATTAGTGGTTATATGTCTATATTTTGTTTTTGATATTGAATTATGGCTTTGTAAGATGTTACCATTTAGTGGAAGCTGGGTAGAGATAGGCGATCTGGCTGTGTTATTTCTTACATTTTCATGTGAATTATCTCAAAAATTTCACATAAAATGAAGGATAGCTAAAAATTCCCTGGAAATTATGAAACATACCACGGTTCAACTAGCTCAGATGAGCCCAAGCAGAGTAAGCAAAGGAAATCTGTAAATAGAGTGGTAAAGGGCAACTTGACACACTTGCAAATGCATTAATTTGCAATTTTTCTCTCTTGCTTAGTAGTCAAGTACCAAAGACATGACTTTTCAACCACTCTACATTTTCCAATCTTCTGTATGGTCTAGTGTGACTTAATGCCTGATTTCTTGCGTGTATAATGTTTTCAGCTGGGGACCTGAAGGAATAAACAGGCTACCTCCCTTTTCTTTGCCTTTCCTGTAAACCAAAGCAGGAATATGCCTGAGACCTGGTTTTGACAGTTGGAATGTCATGGAAACAAGGTGGAAGGAAGCTGGGTTGCTGAGCAACACTGTGGATGAGAGCCCAGGTATCAGCCTGGGATAGGCAGCCTAGATAGTCCCCGTCGCTTTGAACCATTTTGGTTTTAGTTTTCCTCATTACACATCTAGTGCTTCCCTAAACTGATAACACACGTAGACATTATCACAGTGTAAGTGCAGAACACCAAAAAGAAAAGACAAAGCGCTTCTTTTAAAGGACCTACTGTTACTAACAGAAACACACTTTTCTCCAAAGGTTACCACTGTATTGAATTATTTTATATTTATCATCCCCGTATTTCTCTGAATACTTTTATTAATATGTATCTTTAGTAATATGGCATCATTTTGCTTGTTTTTAACAATGGAGAAGGAAATGGCAACCCACTCCAGTATCCTTGCCTGGAGAATCCCATGGATGGAGGAGCCTGGTGGGCTCCAGTCCATAGGGTCACAAAGAGTCGGACACAACTGAATTGACTTTAGCACATAAACGGTATCACCATGTATTTTTCTGCACTTGCCTTTTTTGCTCAATGTTGTTTTATCAGTATATTTGACCTGAAACAACTTTTTCATTCATTTTCACTGCTGAGTCAATATTCCATTGCATTGATACACTGCTTCAATTTATTAATCTATTCTTTTGTTGATGGTCATTTAGGCTATCCAGATGTTGCTATTTCAAACAATAGTGCTATGAATATTTTTCTACATACCTTTTATGTGAGAGTTTCTTTGAGTTTTGTGCTTATGAGTGGAAATATTGATTGGTCTTAGAATCTGCACATTTTCATAAGATACTGTCAAGTTGCTCACCAAAATATTTATACCAATTTATACTCATTAGCATATAAAAGTTTGTTTCTACACATTCTCAGTATTGTCAGATATTTAAAAATTTGTAATAATAAAAATGGAATTATGTCTCCCTATGGCTCTAACTTGCATTTTTTAATAAGATTGATCAATTTTTCATATATTTATTGACCATTTAGTTTTCTCCCTTCATTCTTCATTAGTGTTTACTACTCAAAAAATAGCCTGAGAGGCTAGTTCAGTTCAGTTCAGTCACTCAGTCGTGTCTGACTCTTTGCGACCCCGTGAACTGCAGCACGCCAGGCCTCCCTCCCTGTCCATCACCAACTCCCAGAGTCCACCCAAACCCATGTCCATCGAGTTGGCGATGCCATCCAACCATCTCATCCTCTGTCGTCCCCTTCTCCTCCCGCCTTCAATCTTTCCCAGCATCAGGGTCTTTTCAAATGAGTCAGCTCTCTGCATCAGGTGGCCAAAGTATTGGAGTTTCACCTTCAGCATCAGTCCTTCCAATGAATATTCAGGGTTGATCTCTTTTAGGACGGACTGGTTTGATGTCCTTGCAGTCCAAGGGACTCTCGAGAGTCTTCTCCAACACCATAGTTCAAAAGCATCAATTATTCAGCACTCAGCTTTCTTTATGGTCCAACCCTCACATTCATACATGACTACTGGAAAAACGATAGCTTTGACTAGATGGACCTTTGTCAATGAAGTAATGTCTCTGCTTATTAATATGCTATCTAGGTTGGTCATAGCTTTTCTTCCAAGGAGTAAGCATCTTTTAATTTCTGGACTGCAGTTACCATCTGCACTGATTTTGGAGCCCAAGAAAATAAAGTTGGTCACTGTTTCCACTTTTTCTCCATCTATTTATCATGAAGTGATAGGACTGGATGCCATGATCTTCATTTTTTGAATGTTGAGTTTTAAGCCAACTTTTTCACTCTCCTCTTTCACCTTCATCAAGAGGCTCTTTAGTTCCTCTTCACTTTTTGCCATAAGGGTGGTGTCATCTGCATATTGAGATTGTTGATATTTCTCCTAGCAATCTAGATTCCAGCTTGTGCTTCATCCAGCCCAGCATTTGGCATGATGTACTCTGCATATAAGTTAGATAAGCAGTTAAATTGAAATGGGTGTCAGTGGTAAATAAAAGAGGCTTTGGATGGAACCTTGGGACATTCTAGCATTTTGAAGTTGTTGAAGATGTGAAAGAATCTCAGAGGAAAATGAGTAGTATTCAGTTAAGGTGAAAAAGGAGCATGCAGGGTCCTGAAAGCCTAACAAAGGCAATGTTTCAAGGAGGGAGTGACAAGCTATCAATTGCCGCTGGTATTTCAAATAAGATGATGTTTGAGAATTAATAAAATTGTACTAAAAAAATCATGTCTGAGATAAGTATTATGAAGGGGTAGCACATAGTACTATATAGTCATGTAATGGAAAGATTTGAGTTAAAGACTTCCCCTAAAAGTGATAATTGTACTGAAAAGTGAAGCAAGGATAATTGAACTGAGATGTGAAGAGTAGATGGCATAAACTAGCTGATATGAGAAAAAAAGAATCTTCCACTTAAGGATGAGGAAAAGGACCAACGTGGCTAAATTAAAGGGAAATGAAAGTAGGAAAAGTAAGAGACCTGAGAGGTGGACAGGAGCTAGATATACACAGCCTATAGGTCATGTAATGGGCTTTTGTTCTGAAATTATCCTAGTGTTAATGGGAAACCAATATTTTTCATGAGAAGTTCACTGATCTTGTCACTGTGGATGGTGACTGCAGCCATGAAGTCAGAAGACAGTTGCTTTTTGGCAGGAAAGCTATGACAAACCTAAACAGTATATTAAAAAGCAGAGACGTTACTCTGCTGATACAGGTCTGTATAGTCAAGGTTATGATCTTCCTATTAGTCACTTATGGTTGTGAGAGCTGAACCATAAAGAAGGCAGAGTGCCAAAAAATTTGTTACCTTCAAACTGTGCTGCTGGAGAAGACTCCTGGGAGTTCCTTGGACAGCAGGAAGATCAAACCTGTCAATTTTGAAGGAAATCAACCCTGAATACTCATTGGATGGACTGATACTGAAACTGAAGCTCCAGGATTTTGGTCATCTGATGCAAACAAACAGCTCATTGGAAAAGTCTCATGCTGGGAACGATTGAAGGCAGAAGGAAAAGAAGGCATCAGAGGATGAGATGGCTGGATGGCATCACCAATGCAATGGACATGAACTTGAGCAAACTTCAGGAAATGGCTAGGGACAGGGAGGCCTGGCGTGCTGCAGACCTTGGGGTTACAAAGAGTTGGACACGACTAAGCAACTGAACAACAACAAAAACTGATGACATTTTTATTATTGGTCCTTTGTATATTACTTGTTTCTCTCAGGGAGCTTCTGAGTCTTTGTGTTCCCAGTTTTCTAAAATTTTATGATGTTCCTTTTTCTAGATCTCCTGTCTTTAATTTTCATGGACATTCATTGTGTACTTTCAGGCTTAAGACCTATATTCTTCAGTGTTTGGAAGTTTTAAAACTTATTTCTTTGATACTTTCCCCTCAATTTAATTTCTCTTCTTTTTCTGGAACTTCTTTTAAATGATGAAAAGATTCTCTTATTGTCTTACTTTTTTTTCCTCTCTTATGGTTTATATGTGATTTGCATATATTTTATAACAATCTGTCTTGTGTTATCATTCCCTGACAAATATTTTTCACTGAGCAGTTTTTAATTTTGACAAAATCTAATTAACTTATTTTTTATGGATTGTGCTTTTGGTATCATGTCTAAGAACTCTTTGCTTAATGTTGGGTCATGATTAGGTAAAATTTTCTCTTAGTTTTCTTTTGAAAGTTTTATTGTTACACGTTTGACATTTATGTCCATGATCTATCCTGTATTACTTTTTGCATAAGGTGTGAGATTTAGGCTGAGTTCATGAATATTTCTCTGTCTCTCTCTGCTTTCTTTGTCCCACAGGTGGTTGTCAAATTGTTCCAATATTATCTTTTCCCCATTGAATCACTTTTGCACCTTTTACTTGACATGTTCAATTCTGTATGACAGTTTTTTTCCTTTCAGCACTTTAAAAATATTGTGTCTCTTTTGTTTTCAGTTGTGAAAAAAACATGTAATGTGAGATTTATCCTCTGAACTTTTTAAGAATACAGTATTGTTTACAATTAGCACAGTGTTGTGGAGAGATCTCTAGAAGTTTTTCATCTTACATATCAGAAACTTTACACACATTGAACAGTAACTTCTCATTTCCCCTTCGTTCCAGTTTCTGTCAACTACCCCCTGCTGTTTTGTACTTTGATGGATTTGACTACTTTAGATAACTCATGTAAGTGGAATTGTTTAGTACATCTTTCTGTGACTGACTTACTCCATTTAACATAATATCCTCAAATATCATCCATGTTGTAAACTATTACAGAAATTTTTTCTTTTTAATGACTAAATAATATTCTGTTATATGTATATACCATGTTGTCTTCATCATTCATCTGTTATGAACGTATAGCTTGTTTCTACTTCTTGGCTATTGTGAGCAATGCTGCACTAAATATGGGAGTACAGATATCTCCTTGATATCCTGATTTCAGTTTTTCTAATAATACCTAATTGGAAATACCTAAAATCTAATAATACTTCATAAGCTACTGGGTCATATGGTAGTCCTGTGTTTTAGGTTTTGTTTTATTTTATGGCACTTCCACACCATTCTCCATAGCAGTTGCACATATTATATTCCCACCAACTGTTCAAAAGAATTCCAGTTTTTTCACATCCTTACCAGTCATTATTTTCTGTGTGTGTGTTTGTTTTTTTTTTTAATGGCCATCCTCACAGGTATGAAGTAATCTTATTGTGTTTTTGATTTCCATTTCTCTGAGGTGAGAAAGACTTTGAGCATCTTTTCCTATACCTGTTAGTCATTTGTATATAACTCCTTGGAAGTCCACTTTTTAATATGGTTATTAATTTTTCGTGCTGTTGAGTTGTAGAAGTCCCTTTATCAGTTATATGCTTTGCAGATATTTTCTCTCATTCCATAGGTTGTCTTTTCACTCTGTTGATTTCTTTCCTTTGCTTTTTAGCTTCATGTAGTCTTATGTTTTTATTTTGCCTGTGCTTGTGGTAATCATTGTCAAGACCAACGCCATGAAGCCTTACCCCTACATGCCGCCTCCTTCTAGCCTCTTGATTTATTATGCAGAATCCACTGTCACTGGTCCCCTTCAGATACTGTACTGTTTATCAATGGCTGCTTTCAAGAGTTTTTCTTTGCTTTTACTTTTTCAGAAAGTTGGTTATGCTATCTGAGCATCAGTTTCTTTGGGCTTATCCTATTTACTGATTTCTTTAGTAAGTTCACTAAGCTTCTTGAACCTGTAGGTTTATGTCTTCTGTCTTTCATCAGATTTGGGAAGTTTTCAACCATTACTTCTTCAAAAAGTTTTTCACCCCAGCATTCTTTTTTTTTCTTGTAAAACTTCAGTAACATGAATATGAGAGCTTTTGTTACTGTCCTAACTAGTCCCTGAGGTGCAGTTCTTTTTAAAATATCTATTTTCTCACTTGCTCATATTTGTTAGTTACTATTGACTTATCTTCTAGTTTCCTGACTCTTTTTCTGACATCTCCATCCTTTCACTGAGTCCATCTAGTGATTTATTTCAGCTTGGTTATTGTATTACTCAGTTCTAAAATTTTCCTTTGGTTCTTCTTTATATCTTCCATTTCTTTTCTGAAATTTTCAGTTTTCCCACTTGTCTCAAGAGTGTTTGTAATTACTTCTTGGAGCATTCGTCTGATAGCTCTTTAAAATCATTGTTTGAGGGGGAGTTCCCTGCTGGTCCAGTGATTAGAACTTTGCATTTTCACTGCCAAGGGCCCAGGTTCAATCCCTTAGTCAGAGAATTAAGATTCCACAAGCTGTACAATGCAACTGAAAAAAAGTCATTGTTTGATAATTCTGACTGCCGTATTGTCTCAGTCATGATATGTATTGATTATTTTTTCTCATTCAAGTTTAAATTTTCCTGCTTCTTGGTGTGATGTGTACTTTTGAGTTGTATCTTGGATATTTTGAGTATTATGTTATGAGAATATAGTTCCTATTTAAGGCCAGTCTTCTAGCAGACAGTCATCCTTTTTAGGTTTAGAACACACATCCTGACCCATTTTTTTGTTGACTGTGGCTTGAATGACAGTTTAGTTTCCAAAGCAGTTGTAGTGCAAATCTGGCATGTCTCTCTGCTATCCAGAGGTCGGTTTGAAACCTGGTGATAGTCTACATTATAGTTCAGTTTTCACGACTTTTACAGTGTTGATTCTTTCCTGTTTCATGCCAGGGCCATTTGACGTTGTGCCCAGGGCTTTGTAGAGATATTCAAGGATCCCTTTCTCTACCTCTTCTCTCTTCGATCCTCCCTCTGCCCCATGTCTAGTTTGGGAGAAGATGGGATGCTTCTCTTTGCTCTTATGTTTAGTGCAAGATGGAAATGGTCACCGGAAGCCCCATTCCCACAGTGCCTGGTATGGAGGGAGAGGGGCACTGTTCCTTCCATGATGCTTGTCTGGAGTTGGGAGGATGTAATTAGATGGGTTGCATTCTACAAAGCCATCCTTCTCCTAGTCTTTTGACACTAGAAAAAATGGGTTTTCCTTGGGGCTTTTGTTTTTGTTTTATCTTGACCTGTGCCCATTGCACATATAGGAGACAAGCAACAAACAGGAAAAAAAGATCATCATCTCACACAGGTGATTTCTCAGATTCCTTGGTACCTAGTCTGCCTCCTTTTCTCTCTTTTTCACCATCTTCTGATAATTGCCTTGTGTATTTTGTCCATAGGTTTTTCACTGTCATCAGCAAAAGGAACAGGGTTGAATGTGTTGACTCCATCTTGTCCAGAAGTGGAAGTTTCTCTGAGAATTTAAATATCATTTCTTCTAAGTTTTCTTCTGCTCCTAACATTCTTTCAGTCTGTTCTTGATTTGATTGCTTCTTTTTGCTATATTTTCATACTGGAAGCTAAATGCAAATTCATTTTTCATATTTAATAGCGAGGCACCAAAAATCAGATTTCAGGCTCTTATTTATCTGTGGGGCTTGATGACCAGCAGTTGGTATCATAAGGCAATCTGTAGCAAGCTGGCTTTTTTACTGGATGCCACTCTTAAAGTACAACTTTCAAAAAGATTAAAAAACACAAGTCATATACATAAAAATGACAAGTACCAAAGAATTTATTTGATTCAGTAAGCTGTTATAACTGATTCAAAGAGCAGTTGAGAGTCTAGTATAACACTCATATGCAGGTATTATGCATACATATACACACACAGGCGTATCTTCAGTGTATTGCAGAAGAGGAAGTCAAAGTGACACTATCTGTGTGACCTCAAAAACATACATCCATTCTGTGAACCGCCTATGGGGGCCATGTGGAAAAGAGCTGACAGTTGCCTATGTATGACGGCCAGCAAGAAAATGGGGACCTCAGTTCTACCACCCCAAGAAACTGAATTCTGCCAACAGAAGCGTGATCTTGGCAATCCAGTGCTCTGTGACAGCCCAGAGGGGTGGAGTGGGGTGGGGGCGGGAGGGAGGTTCAAGAAGGAGGGGACACATGTATACTTAGAACTGAATCGCATTGTGGTATGGCAGAAACCGACAGAACATTGTACAGCAGTTATCCTCCAATTAAAAAAAAGTGAACTTAGAAGCCCTGGGCACCAACAGTGAGCCCCAAAGCCTCCTTAAGAGAACCGAGTCTAGCTGACAACCTGATATCAGCCTTGTGATACTCACAGCAAAGAACCCCTCCTTGCCTTGTCATACATCTGACTTACAGAACTGTGAGCTAATGAGTGAATGTTGTTTTAAGCTGCTAAGCTTCTGGTAATTCATTTTACAATAATAGGAAAACTGATACAGTGCCAAAAAAAAAAAGTGCAAATAAACTGGTAAACTTATAAGTAAATCTAAACATATACATGTAAAAAATAACAGTGTTATCTCTTTGGGAGGGTCTTTAAGGATGACAAAAACAAAACTCTTAAGCTAAAGCATATCAACTGAAAGAGAGCTGGCTGTAGTTAAAATGTTTTCAGAGCTATATTTGAGAAGCAGAGATTTGTAGGTGTGGTATCCCTCCTAAAAGGGGATCAGATTCTAAATCTTATCTCATCTCCTTCTTTGGCACATGACTATTTAATCAGAGACCATACTTCCCTGACCCCAATACAGCGAGGTGGTCATATGTTGAGTTCTCACCAATCTTATGTGAGTTGGAGTCATGTATCCCCCTTTCATCTTGTTTTCTGAAAAGAAATTTTTTATCCTTGAATTCTCTTCCTCCTTTCTGACATTTGGACATGGAAAATATAGATACCTAGCTTTGAACATACAAATACAGACATAGGGGGCAGTGGAACAACAGAATGGAATCATCTGGGTCCCTGAATGACTGAGTAGAGCAGAGTCATACAGCTAACCTGACTCTAACTTGTGACCATCACATGAGATAGAGATTTACATTACTTAACTCTTCATATTTTTAGATTTATTTCCTAGAGCAGCTTAACCTTAACATTAACTAAATTGGTCCCCGCAGCTGGAGTGCAACAATCATAGGAACCTAAAATATGGGGCATTTGGCTTAGCAAAATTTAGGGCTTAGCAGTGAGGCAGTAGATCTTATGTTGTGTGGGGTACAGAAGCAGTTGGCTTTTCCAGCTTGTAAGGCTCAAATTTCTGGATTCTGTATCCCCTTCCTTCTCTGCTTGCAAATTGGCATATTCTTGCCTTAGCTCATCTTTTTCTTATAATACCTTGCTAAAAGCAACAAGAGTAGTGAACACATATTCCTTATTGCTTTTAGTAATGTATTATAAGAAATAGCATGAGACAAAACTGTGACTTGCAACTTTTCCCTAGATCTTCATCAAAGAAAGACAGTCTTTTGACAAAGATCAGACTGCGGGTGCTGCCTTCCAACCTAAACCTAATGTTGAGATAGCCTCAAAGAAGTCATCACCGAAATGAAAAAGAGGGAGAGAGGGCAGCAAGACAAGCAAGAGCTAGTTTAGAAACTTTGCCTAGGAAAAAAACAAAACTCAAATTTTGATGGGATTTCTGGCATATAAACGAATAGGAAATAAATAGAACTAAAGCCAAATAAGGCGTTTTGCGAATTACATTTCCAACAAGTCTATAAGTAAGATTTTGTGAAAGACTGGTTGTTTAATCCTTGATGCAATCCTCAGGCTCCCAAACCTGCTCTAGCAATGAAGTGGTCTATGAAAACAGTACACTCCTGCATTCCTAACCTACCCTACTACATTCACTCCAAAATCACATAGGACCACAGAAGATTAGGAACAATGAAGACTGCCTAGAACGCAAAGGCAGAACCCATAGTTAATAGGGGAATTTTTCTAATAGATTAGAACTGGTATGTAATTAAGAAACCTTCTTTGCTACTAGGCCAAGGGGTTCTTTGTAATTCCTGCTCAGCATGATTTTTCTCCCTTCTGTGGGCAGGTGACTATGCTTTAGTTCTAGTTTTTCCTTTATCCAAAGGGTTTTCCATCATAGTGTAGTAGGGTTCAGGTTTGTATAATTTCTATTAGCATATTGTTCATAGCACTACAAGGCACCTCATATGAACTGAATGGAGAGAATTTTGCAGCACCTGGATGTTTGGACTTTGGATTAGGTGGGATCTAGGATTGTGTTTCATAAAGAGGCAACAAACCTTTTCTGTGTATAGAAGGAAAGTAGGAACAGGTATTTAAATGGCCAGACTTCCGGTTGTCTCAAAAAGGTTCTCTCTTTCTTCCTAGGCACTTGATCTTAGCAGCAAAAGACTACATTTCCCAGTCTGACTCGAAGATGGATATTGCCATGTGACTGACTACTTGCTTTTAGACAGGAACCTGGGTAACTGCTGCCGCATTGACTTGAAAGAAAATTGCTTGCACTGGATTTTTCCTGTTTCTCCTTCTTGTGTAACATAGATGTGGCAGCAGTCCAGCATTGACCATGCAGACGAGGAAAGCGTCCCAGCAGATGATGGTGCAATGACGTGAAAGCAGGCCAGAGCCCTGAGTGGTATGGAACAAAGCTCCATGTATCCTGGACTGCTTTTAACCTGGACTGCTCATGTCAAGATCAAATGGAAAAATGCTTTTTTGTTAAGAATCTGTATCTTTGAGTCCTTATTAATTCAGAAACCTAAGACAATGTCTTAAGATAGAATTTGTTAAGCACTTATGACAATATCTTAAGGGTAAACACAAATAAAAATATAATGCATAACTTCTCGTGTAAAAGTCTTAATTCTCCTTCCCACTCCAAAGACAAGAAAGTAATAGAAGCAAAGGAGAAAAGCAGGACAAATAGCACAAAATAAGATTATAGTAACAAGTCCAGAAGTATAAATAATTGGAATAACGTATTGAAATACTAAATTCATCAATTAAAAGTCATCATAATATAGAAAGGTACAAGTAAAAAGAATAGCAAAACTACATGAGGCAGTACAGTAAGTCCCTTACACACAAAGGTTGAAGTTGCCAACTTTCAAAGATGCAAATGTGTGTTTGAATGAGGAGTCCAAAGAAGTCTTCAGCACCTCAATGGCTTCAGCGAGAAGCCGGGACTAGATCTGCAAGAGAACCACTTCACTGAACTCCTTGCCATGCAACACAAGGGGCTTACTAATGAACCTGATGGAATTGGAGGCCCAGAGAAAGGACAAAGAGGGACAAGAGGAAGAAGCAAGTAAACAACCAGAGAGACCCACGACGCGGGAGATGGCAGGGGAATTTTCTTCCCTGGAAGAGGCACTGTTAGCTTTTGAGGCACAGGACCCAAATGTAGAACGCTGCAGGAAGGTTGCAGCAGCTGTTCCGAATGCAGTCCAGTGCCACTGTGTCATCCGTGATGAGGAGAAAAGAGCTCCCACACAGACATCACTGGGTCTTTTTTCAAAAGGGTAGATAGAACTGAACCCAGCAAGGAACCAGAACCATCAGGCGTGAGTGAAATTGCAGCTTGCCCTCTGTCTTTTCTTGCTGACGATCCTTCAGCTCTGCCATCTCCCACCTCCTCTCCCTCCTCCATCAGCAACCTTCCCTCTCCACTCGATGCCAACTCTTACACTGTACTACTGTGCTTTTCAAGGTATTGTACTATAAGATTAAAAATGTTTATTTTTGTGTGTTTGCTGTGTATGTATCATTTGGGTGAGAAGAATTATAAACCTATATAGTACAGTGCTGTATAGGTGATTGTGTTACTTTGGTCCCTGGGCTAACTTTGTTGGACTTACAGAAGAAGTTGAATTTATGAACATGCCCTCAGAACAGAGCTTGTTTGTATGTAGAGGACTTACTATAATCAGAATAATATTGAGTTAGTCGGGAAGAGAAAAATATCATATATGAATGTATATATATGAAATTTAGGAAAATGGTACTGATGAACCTATTTATGAACCAGGGCAGGAATAGAGATGTGGATGAAGGAGAGGTGGGGATGAATTGCGAAAGTAGCACTGACATATGTAAATGAGCTTGTGTAAAATAGACAGCTAGTGAGAAGCAGCCGCACAGCACAGGCAGTCAGCTCAGGGCTCTGTGATGAAGGGATGGGATGGGGCATGGGTGGGAGGGAGGTCCAAGAAGGAGGTGATGTATGTATGCTTACAGCCAATTCACATGGTCGTACGGAGAAACCAGCACAACCTTGTAAACAGAGCCAGGATATATATGAGTATTGCTTTAAAAGATGTTGAAGCGTATCTAGGAATGTCTCCTTGATTCTGGGTATAGAAAAATCTCATGGAATTAGCAAAAAATTACTATAACTTCTAAATAAATCAAGAAGGGTAGCTCAGATAAATTTCAGAAAGGAGTGGCAATGCTTGTATACTAAAAAACTTCAAAACAATGCTGGGAGAAGTTAAAGATCTGAATTAGTAGAGAGAGATTTTATATTCATAGGTTGGAAAACTCAATATTGTCAAGATGATCTTCTGTCTAAACTGATCTACAAATTCAATTCAATTCTTATCAAAATCCTAGCAGATATTTTTTTTGGTAGAAATGAACAAGCTGATCCTAAAAATTTATATAGAAATGCAGAGGACCTAGAATAAATAAAATAATTTTAAAAAGAAGACAATTTTACTTTCTTCTTTATAATTTGGATGCCCTTAACTTATTTTTGTTTCTCATGGAACTAGCTTTCAGGACCTGTATTACAATGGTGATATAAATGATAAAAGTAGAATTTTTTGCCCTTTCTTTTTTTAATTTTAGGGTGAAAGTAAAAGTTTTTCACCGTTACTTGTGATGTCAGCTATGAATTTTTTGCATATATTCTTTGTAAGATTGAGCATACTTTCCTTAGTCCTTAGTTGTTTAGAGGTTTTTGCTTTTGTCATTAATATTTGACTTTGTCAAATGTTTTTGATTCATCAATTGAGATGATCATGTGTTTTTTGTCTTTTATTCTATAAATATAGTGTATTGTACTAATCTATCTTCAAATGTTAAACCAAGCTTGTTTCCTCAGATAAATCTTAGTGGGTCCTGGTGGTATAATCCTTTTTATATGTTGGATTCCATTTGCTAATATTTTTAAGGATGTTTGTGTCTTACTCTTTGTGACCCCATGGACTGTAGCCCACCAGGCTCCTCTGTCCATGGGATTCTCCAGGCAGAATACTGGAGTGGGGTGCCATTTCCTTCTCCAGGAGATCTTCCCGACCCAGGGATTGAACCCAGATCTCTTGCACTGTAGGCAGACGCTTTACCGTCTGAGCCACCAGGGAAGATTTTTACAAGTTGGATTCCATTTGCTAATATTTTTAAGGATGTTTGTGTCTTATTTATGAGGGATATTTGTCTCTACCTTTCTTTTCTTTTCTTGTGATGTCTTAGTCTATCTTTGAAATCAGGATAATATTGATCTCATAGAATAAGTGGAAAATTGCTTCTTCCCTTCTCTTTACTGAAAGAGTTTTTGAAGAAATAGGATTTGATTACTTCTTCTTTGTTTGATAGATTTCACCAGAGAAACCATCTGGACCTGAGCTTTCCTTTATGAGAAAATTTATAAGTAACTCAGTCTCTTTTTTTGTTATATATCTGTTAAGTTTTTATTCTTCTTAATTTTTGTCATCTGTGTCATTCTAAGGATTTATCCATTTCGTATAAGTTGTCTAGTTCATTGGTGTAAGTTGTTTGTGATGCCCACTTGTTCAGTCTGTTCCCGTAGGACAGTTAGAATTGATGTGCCGTCTTCCGTCCTTGATTCTGGTAACTTGTGTCCGTCTCTTTTCCTGGTCATTGTCACTGTAAACACTGTCTTAGCTGCATCGATTGGGTATGTGGCGTTTTTGTTTTCATTCAGCTTATGATATTTTCTAATATACCTTGTGATTTATACTTTGACTTCTGGATTATTTTGAAATATCTTTACTTTCCAAATATTGCAGAATCTCAAAGGTTTTTCTTTGTTAATTTTAAGTTGAATTCCTTTGTGGCCAGAGGACATAATTCTGTGAAAAAAAAATTTTATTTTAAGAGTTTTTTATATTAGTATACAAATTAAGATTTCTTTGAATATGTTCAAAAAATGAAATTATAATTTTATTTCTTAATGTCAATATTTATGTCTAAAGCCCTTATAACTTCTGATAAATAGTTTTAGGCATCAGCTAAAAATTTGTGAAGGGACACATAGATGTAGATTTTCAAAATTCTTATGGGGGATATGAGAACACAAGTTTGAAAATTATTGCTCTAAATCATACCTCTGCTTGTGGCCCTAAATAAATATGGACATGACATTTATTTGAAAACTGACATAAATTCAGTTTTCAAATATGATAGTGTTTTCAGAGTGATTTAAGGACAATCCATAAGAATACAAGGTGGTCAGAGTAACTTCTTCAAACTTTGCAGGCCAATTGTCATCTTCCACTCAACTCTCTTCAAGTCATATTTTCTGCTTATCTTGACCTTCAAGCAACAAAAAATCTTTGCCCACTATGAAGCTTGTAAATGGTACCATTCTGTTTATTTTCAGTTACCTTTCCTACAAGTGTATTTGTCATTTATGAGGCTGCATTTACTTAGGAGTGTAGCTGAGGCTGGAACATCCAACATAAATCTTGGCTGAAACAAGAATAACCATCAGCCTCATCCTCCAGTTCTTCTTTCCCCAATGGCCTCAAATCTCTCGTTAGTGCAAGCTTGAATTTATATAGCATAAAAGCTGAATTTTAGGAGGGCTGAAAGAAAAGATACTAGTCCTTTCAGTACCTGAGAACAGAAGACCTAAAACATCACTTCTGTCCCACATCGTTGTGATAGTGACATTTGACATGACTTCATGAAGTAAGTCACAAAGCTAGTGCAGATTCAAGGGAAGGAAGAACAGACCATATCTTTTCTTGATGTGAGGAGTGTGTGTGAGATAGAATTTGGAGGCTCTTAGACATGTAGATTTGTTCCTCAATTTTCTATTCATATCAGTTTTTCCATTCAGATTCCACACTGTCTTGTTCTAACAATATTTGAATTCTTGCTATATCACAGATATCAGTCCATTATGTCAGCTGCAGTGAAAAAATTTTTTTTGCCTAAATGTCATATTTTTTAAGTTTGTTTATGATTTCTTATGCCATACATTTTTTTAAAGTAAATTATTTATTTTAATTGGAGGCTATTTACTTCACAATATTGTAGTGGTTTTTGTCATGCATTGACATGAATCAGCCATGGGTGCACATGTGTCCCCCGTCCTGAACCCCCTTTCCCCTCCCTCCCCATCCCATCCCTCTGGGTTGTCCCAGTGCACCAACTTTGAGTGCCCTGCTTCATGCATTGGACTTGGACTGGTCATCTATTTTACATATGGCAATATACATGTTTCAATGCTGCTCATTCAAATCATCCCACCCTCACCTTCTCCCACAGAGTCCAAAAGTCTGTTCTTTATATCTGTGTCTCTTTTGCTGTCTCACATATAGGGTCATCGTTACCATCATTTTAACTTAGTCAAACATGTTTTATGTATAATTTTTTACTTTTAGTTTTAAAGTAAAATTTTGGTTTTACTTTTTAGTTTTAGATTAAAACTTTTGGTTTTAATCAATTTAGAATTTAAGTTTGCATATGCTATGAGATCATGGTCCAGGTTTATTCCTGGCAGATGACTGGCTAATTGAGTCAGAATCATATATTACATATAGCATCTTTTCCCCAGTGAATTTAAATATCGCATTTGTCACATATATGCTCAGACTGATTTCTGGATTATTCTATTCTGTTTAACTAAATTGGGTGTTTTTTTAAAACTACTTTTTAAAAAAACAATTAAGTACATTTATATTATTGTGTACTCATCACCACCCATCCATCTCCAGAACCTTTTCATCTTCCCCAGTGAAGTTATGTACACATTAAACAGTCCCCACCCACCCCCCACCTTCTGGCAACTACCATTCTACTTTCTGTCTCTGTGAATTTGACTATTCTAGGTACCAGACTTCCCTGGTGGCTCAGATGGTAAACAATCCGCCTGCAATGAGAGATACCTGGGTTCGATCCATGTGTTGGGAAGATCCCCTGGAGGAGGGCATGACAACCCACCCCAGTATTCCTGCCTGGAGAATCCCCATGGGCAGAGGAGCCTGGCGGGCTACAGTCCATGGGGTCGCAAAGAGTTGGATACAACTGAGCGACTAAAAACAGCACATTCTACGTACCTCATACGAATGAAATCATGTAGTATTTACCTCTTATGACCGGCTTATTTCACTTAGGCTTATGTCCTCAAGGTTTATCCATGTTGTTGATGTCAAAATTTCCTTTCTTTTTAAGGCTGAATAATATTCTGTTGTGTGTATACTTTATTTTGTTTATCCATTCATTCATCAGTGGACATTAGGATTGCTTATACCTTTGAGCTATGAACATGGATGTACAAATATCTCAAGTCCCTGTGTTCAATCTGTGAGGTATATGTCTAATAACGGAGCCGTTTTATCTATTCTGTGCCATGCGGCTTCCCCAGATGGTGCAGTGGTAAAGGATCTGCCTGCAGGAGATGCAAGAGACTCAGGTTTGATCCCTAGGTCAGGAAGATTCCCTGGAGTTGTTGTTGCTGTTCAGTCACTCAGTTGTGTGCCAGTCTTTGCAACCCACATGAACTGCAGCACGCTGGGTTTCCCTGTCCTTCACCATCTCCCAAGGTTTGCTCAAACTCTCGTCCATTGAGTCAGTGATGCCATCCAACTGTCTCATCCTCTGTCGTCCCCTTCTCCTGCCTTCAATCTTTCCCAGCATAGGATCTTTTCCAGTGAGTTCCCTCTTCACATCAGGTGACCAAAGTATTGGAGCTTCAGCTTCAGCATCAGTCCTTCCAATGAATGTTCAGGGTTGATATCATTTAGGATTGACTGGTTTGATTTCCTTGCATCCAAGGGACTCGCAGGTGTCTTCTCCCCCTCTGCAGTTCAAACGCATCAATTCTTCAGCACTCAACCTTCTTTACGGTTCAACACTCACATCTGTACATGACTACTGGAAAAACCATAGCTTTGACTAGGCAGACCTTTGTTGGCAAAGTAATGTTTCTGCTTTTTAATAGACTGTCTAGCTTTGTCATAGCTTTTCTTCCAAGGAGCAATTGTCTTTTAATTTCATGGCTGAAGTCACCATCCGCAGTGATTTTGGAGCCCAAGAAAATAAAATCTGTCATTGTTCCCATTGTTTCCCCATCTATTTGCCATGAAGTAATGGGATCGGATGCCATGATCTTAATTTTTTGAATGTTGAGTTTTAAGCCAGCTTTTTCACTCTCTTTCACTTTCATCAAGAGGCTCTCTATCTAGTTCTTATTCACTTTCTGCCATTAGGGTGGTGTCATCTGCATATCTGAGATTATTGATATTTCTCCCAGCAATTTGACTTAAGCTTGAGCTTCATCCAACCCAGCATTTCTCATGATGTATTCTGCATATAAGTTAAATAAGAAGAGTGACAACATACAACCTTGACATACTCCTTTCCCAATTGTGAACCAGTCTGTTGTTCTATGTCTGGTTCTAACTATTGCTTCTTTACCTCCATACAGATTTCTCAGGAGGAAGGTAAGGTGTTCTGGTATTCCCATCTCTTTAAGAATTTTCCACAGTTTGTTGTGATCCACACAAAGACTTTAGAGTAGTCAATGAAGCAGATCTTTTTCTGTAATTCTTTTGCTTTTTCTATGATCCAACAGATGTTGGCAATTTGATCCTCTGCCTTTTCTAAATCCAGCTTGGACATCTAGATGTTCTCGGTTCACGTATTATTGAAGTCTTGTTGTGCAGTCACTCAGTTGTGTCTGACTTTTTTTGACCCTATGGACTGCAGCATGCTAGGCTTCCCTGTCCTTCACTATCTCCCAGAGTTTGCTCAAACTGATGTCCATTGAATCGATGATGCCTTCCAACCATCTCATCCTCTGTCGTCCCCTACTCCTCCTGCCTGCAATCTTTCCCAGGATCAGGGTCTATTCCAATGAGTTGGCTCTTCGAATCAGGTGGTCAAAGTATTGGAGCTTCAGTTTCAGCATCAGTCCTTCTAATTATTATTCAGGGTCGTTTAAGATTGACTTCTTTGATTTCCTTGCTATCCAAGGGACTGTCAAGAGTCTTCTCTAGCGCCACAGTTCAAAAGCATCAATTCTTTGGTGCTCAACCTTCTTTATGGTCCTACTCTCACATCCGTACGTGATTACTGGAACAACCATAGCTTTAACTATACAGATCTTTGTTGGCAAACTGATGTCTGGATGATGAGGTATCACTTAGCAGTGATATCACCCATACCTATAAATCTGTACCATTTTTGCCTTATAAAATCTATGATATCCTCCAGGGAGGCATTAGATACAGTAATGAATGTATTTGATGTCATACTGTGTAAACAGCAGGTATGTGGAAGTCAAGAGATGGGAGAGAATCATCCTGTCGACCATGGTGTTTCAACTTTCCTAAAGATATGAGCCTTCATCAAGCATTCAGTTGGCCAATATGCACTTAGAATCTTAAAAGTCTTTTTGAATGAGAAACCAAGATAAGACTTATGAGACTGGTTTATATTAGTTTTGTAAGTTGCTCAGTTCTTTCTAATACTATGGACAGGGGCACAAATAAAGCCATATTTATACATACTTTGTGTAACTGTAGACTGGGCACAAGTCCTATGCAATTCTAAACTATACTAAGTATATCTATACTGTTAAGAAAAAGTTTGTTGAGGCATATTTAAAACTATGTCATTGAAGACCAGTGCACATGTGTAATTTGTTTAGGTTTTAATTAAGGCTTGAGAAACCTTCAATGTGCACTCAAATTCACTCATACTGATTCTAGAGTTAACTGTAAACCTCTGGTTACAACCCTACATACATCTAATAATCCAGTTCTTCAGTATTTCTAACCTGGATTATTGATGTACTTACTCTGCCTATGTATCTTTTGTCTCGTTGTAGAGGAAAATCTCTAAATACATTTATAATCAATTCAAAGTGATTAATGTCTAGAGGAATTACAGTTATGTCTCCAAATCAGGTATCAGCATTTGCAGTTGTTTACAAATTAATCCTTCTTTTTGTATATCTGGTTTTGAATTGTACTTCTTAGTTTGGGTTGAATATAATCACCTCTTCCTAACTCTTTTCTTACATTGTTATCTCTTCTGTCTATACTTGCGACTAATATGGAACACAAGGTTGAGATTGATTGGGGAACTTTTGTAGTTTCTAAGTAAGATTTGAAGATTCAAGTAATTAGTGAGACTTCCACTTTCCACATTTCCACTCATTTATCATTATATGATAGAAAAGATGAAACTAGCAGAGATTTTTCCATGTCTGGGTGAATAAGGAACTACCAGGTAACCCAAAATAAAAGTAAAACACACTTATTCTTATAAACCCCACAAATTCATTAAAGTTAACCATCTGCTTACTGTTCATCCAACCTCTAATTCATGACTTCTCTGATACATCTGCCCAATGACTGTTTTTAACAGATGTCTGTTATCATGATAGTTTCAGCTGTCCTCCCTATCCCTTCTACCCTTTCCACACACATTCTAAAGACTCAGTGTATCCTCATTTCCTATATAACCTGAAGGATGAGTTTATTACCCTGTGTTTGAAGTTCTCTACAATAAAGTCTCAACCTATTTTTCCATCATTCACTAAAATATTTATTGAGTACCCGTTATGTGTATGTTTGTTTTCTTTATAATTGATTTGTTCTTTCTGCTTTTTTCTTCATTCTTTGGCAATTTTGAAAGCCCTTCATCTTTAGCAATTAAGTTCACAGTATTATCTATTTTAATCTTAGTATTTCTACTTATTAATTTCATAGTATTTTTATTTTCATCTTCAGTTCTTTTTCTTAGCTCATCACTTTTCATTCTAACCTAATTCCACTGTGTTATGATCTTTTAGCTTTTTTTTTTCTTACTTTACAGATTTCATGCTCTCTAATATGAGAAATTTGTTGAAAGTTTTCTTCTGTTTCCTGGAAGGATGTCTACTCTCAGAATGTATCTTTTGTCTGTTTATTGTGTGGGGTCTTTCATCTCTCTCTCCTCCTCTCTCTTCTTCCATTAGTTTTCCTTTATTTCTAGCAGTAGTGCTATTTCTCTTCATCCCTCAGCACCTCCTCACTTTGAAAGGTCTTGTTCCTATCTTTCCCTTAGAGCTTCAGTTTGACGGCAGGTTATTTGTGGCTTGTGTCCCATCTGATTGCATTTTTTAAATTATGTGAAATAGGGAGTTTGGGAAATAATATAATGAACTTCCATGTGTTTTTCACCCATTTAAGAAAAGAAATTGTTCTTTTGCATTTGTGTTGTTCAGAGTTAGTGTGAGTGGTCAGAGAAGTGTGATTAGCTATGTCTACAGGCAATCATGATAGCTGGATTTATTCTCTATTATTTGCTTTCTACTCTCTCTCTCTCTCTTTTTTTTTTTTTTTTTTTTTTTGGTAGTTAAATAACAATTTCTTACTAGATTTTACTTTACCTAAACAGAAATACTTTGAATGTCATCATCTCCTGTTCAGTGTGAATGTCAAACTTTTGATTCTAACAAGGATAGACATTTCTGGAGATAAGCAAAAAATTAAAGATTATGGTGAAGATGTTATTAGTACAGAGCTATTCATCTTATAAAGTGAAGGTTTCTTTTCAAAGGACTGTTCCCTTAGTATTTCTTGTCTTTATATCAGAAATTACACCACCAAAATGGCAAATCCCAAAATTTCTCTAATCTCTGTTATTTGTCTGTAATAGTGGGAAGTGGCATCTATTGCAGGAGAATTTTGCTATTTCCTATGGTTGTATAACAAATCCTTTCAATTGCTTCTCTTTAAACTAGGAAGTACTGGGAAGCGTTTTCAGAGTTTACCCACTCATATTATTCCTCCTGTACCAAACATGGCAGTGGGATTTGTTGCCAACTGTTAGTATTCAGAATCTTCTTTATCCTTATCTGGATAATAATTTTTTCATTTTTATAGTGTGAGATTGTCTTAGTCTAAGTGCTAGTATACATTTTTCTGATTTGGTTGCTATTTTTATTGTTTTAATTTCAGTTTATCTTGCTTTTGCTATTATTCATTTTATTATGTTTTTTAATGAAGGGAAGACTTGTGATTCAGATTTCTAATACCTTCACCCTAACCACCATTTCTTCTCTCTTGAAATCTCTCTCCTCAATTTATATTACTCTCCTGATTCTCTTCATAACCTCTTTTTTGCCTTCTAGCTTCCATCTTCTGCCTTTCTGTGAAATGTTGAAGTTTCTCAAAATTTTATGCCTGATTTTCTTTCCATCCCCAGGGTATCAGCTACCCTCTGCACACTAGTGCCTGCCAAGTTTATAACTCTTGATCAATCTTACTAGACTTAATATTTCTCACCTTCTATTGGTCATATTCTCTTGGTTGTTCTGTACTCACTGCCTATTTAACATCTCAGACACAGATTGTTTTATCTTAATGGAAAACTTTTTCCTTTTTCTGTATTTCTTCCCAGTTGGCTCAGTGGTAAAGAATTCACCTACAATGCAGAAGATGCGGGTTCAATATCTGGGTGGGGAAAATCCCACAGAGAAGGAAATGGCAACCCTTTCCAGTATTCTTGCCTGGAAATCCCATGGATAAAGGAGCCTCGTGGGCTATATAGTCCGTGGGGTCGCAAAAGAACTGGACACGACTTAGTGACTAAACAACAACAAATCTCTACTTTTGGCGTTACTCTCTATCCAATTGTCCATGATGGAGATATATTCTTTTTAGACACCTCTTTCCATTTTAGCTCTCACATCCAATTTGTCACTAAGATCTACCAGTTTTATCTCTCAAATATCCATTCAGAGTGTCAACCTCAAATTTAATCTCACTGCTTCAAGTCTTATCTCTTTTTCTATGAATACTCTATGTTAATATTAGAGTGATTTTTTTTTCCCTTGGTTCCACTGAGTCTTCATTGCTAGATGTGGTTTTTCTCTAGTTGTGGTGAGCAGAGTCTACTTCCTAAGTTGCAGTATGCAACTCATTGTGGTGGCATCCTTTGTTGTGGAGCTCAGGCTTGATAGCTGTGGCACATAGGCCTAGTTGACCCAAGGCACGTAGGATCTTCCCTTGCTTATTTTACTTATATGCAGAGAACATTCTGTGAAATTTGGGGCTAGATGAAGCTCAAGCTGGAATGAAGATTGCCAGGAGAAATATCAATAAACTCAGATATGCCAATGATACCACCTTAATGGCATAAAGTGAAAATGGCACCCTAATGGCAGAAAGTGTAAGAAGAGAGTGAAAAAATTGGCTTAAAATACAACATTTAGAAAACTAAGATCATGGCATCTGGTCCCATCACTTCATGGCAAATAGATGGGGAAACATGACAGACTTTATTTTGGGGGGCTCCAAAATTACTGCATATGGTGAATGCAGTCATGAAATTAAAAGAGGCTTACTCCTTGGAAGAAAAATTATGACCAACCTAGACAGCATATTAAAAAGCAGAGATGTTACTTTGACAACAAAGGTCCATCTAGTCAAGGTTATGGTTTTTCCAGTGGTCATGTTTGGATGTGAGAGTTGTACTATAAAGACAGCTGAGCACCAAAGAATTGATGCTTTTGAACTGTGGTGTTGGAGAAGACTATTGAGAGTCCCTTGGACTGCAAGGAGATCCAACCAGTCCATCCTAAAGGAGATCAGTCCTGGGTGTTCATTGGAAGGACTGATGTTGAAGCTGAAACTCCAATACTCTGGCCACCTGATGCGAAGAGCTGACTCATTGGAAAAGACCCTGATGCTGGGAAAGATTGAGGGCTTGAGGAGAGGGGGACAACGGAGGGTGAGATGGTTGGATGGCATCACCAACTCAATGGATATGAGTTTGAGTAAGCTCCGGGATTTGGTGATGGACAGGGAAGCCTGGCGTGCTGTAATCCAAGGGGTAATAAAGATTCGGACTCAACTGAGTGACTGAACTGAATTGAACTAATGGCAGAAAGTGAAAAGGAACTAAAGAACCTCTTGATGAAGGTGAAAGAGGATAGTGGAAAGAACTGTACTAAAACTCAACATTCAAAAAACAAAGGTCATGGCATCCAGTCCCATCTCTTCCTATCTACAGGAATAGATAGGAAAAATAGATAGGAAAAAATGGAAACTGTGAAAAACTCTATTTTCTTGGGCTCCAAAATCACTGTGGAAGGTGACTGCAGCCATGACATGAAAAGCTTGCTCCTTGGAAGGAAAGCTACGACAAACCTGGACAGCATATTAAAAAGCAAAGGCACCACTTGGCAGACCAAAGTCCGTACAGTCAAAGCTATGGTTTTTCCATTGGTCATGTATGGATGTGAGAGTTGGACCATAAAGAAGCCTGGGCACCGAAGAATTGATGCTTTTGGATTGTGGAGTTGGAGAAGACTCTTGAGACAGCAAGGAGATAGTTGAATGGCATCACTGATTCAATGGACATGAGTTTGAGCCAACTCTGGGAGACAGTGAAGGACAGAGGAGCCTGGTGTGCTGCACGCAGTCCATGAGATTGCAAAGAGTTGGACATGACTGAGCAACTGAACAACAACATTTCTCATGGCCTTATTAGACCTGGCTTTGTAGCTGCTGGAAACAAAAAAATGGCTACTATCTAATGCCTACCTTCTGATTGTATGTGAGTGCCTCAAAATGGCAGAATCTAACCAGAATTCACTTGGCGATGGACTTTGGAAAATGTCTTTTTAAGCGACTAGCCCCAGTGATTCAAGGGATAATACAGAAGTGTGAATGTGTAGGAGGTGAGTGTCCATGAAAAGTTCCTGGGACACTGGCATGCTGTCTTGCATACAGCATGTTCTTAGTAAAGATTTATTGAATTAAACTGAAGGAACATTTTGGTCATTTAGTGTGCTAGGCACTTCACAGAATGCTTAAGTAATAAAAACCATTTCTTGCTTTCAAGTAGTTTACAATCTACTACTTGTAAGCCAACTCAGCATGAAAGGCTGAAGTGTAGACAACTAACAATGCCTTGAGGTATAATGTAATAGTTGGTGAATAAAGATTACAGGTGAAGTCCTGAAAGAAATCAGGGCAAAGAATAAATTCAGTTTGGAGGACAGAAAGAGGATGGCTTCTTGGAGGAAATGGTTCATATTTTAAATATTGAAAAGGTTTTTGAAACTGAGAGACAATTGGAGAAATTAAATTGAAAGGAAAAAGCAGGAGTCATGGCGACAAGATGTGAAAGCAAATGGCATTTTGGGGGAGTCAGTACAGTGTAGCTATAACTTAATGATTTTTTTCATGTTAAAGTAATTACTTAAGTTTTTAAAAATAAGAGAAATTTTATTTTTCAACAAAACATATTAATTTACTCAAGTCTTTTATATATATATGTATTTCAACTATGAACATAAGTGTGACCCAGGTCCAAAATTCCATGATTAGAATTTGGGAACAATTTTACTGCATGCACTGAAATATAAGTATTTAAATTGGCCCTTGGAAAGATTATATACCTTAGCATTAACTTTATACTCAACACCATTTGTTAAAAGAGTAATATTTCTTGCCCCCTAACCCTTGCCCTCACCCCACATGCCACATTATGTTCCAAATCCAAGCCAGGGACATGCGTGCACAGCGCTGTACTCTGTGGGAATCACGTGGTACTACGTACTAGAGATCAAACTTGACTTGAGGTTTCAGCTAACTAATTTCTCTATCAGGTTTCACATGCTGTATATACCAATCTCTTTTCTCATAGAGGGAGGAGTACATATAAACACAGCCTCTTGGTAAATTTTGTTTTCATTTCCATTTAAGCAGGAGGAAATAAATTAGAATGAAGATTTAAACAACATTTTTATTTTTAAATAAAGTAATGTTCATAAGTCTGCCACAGTTAGCACCCAAAATTCAGTGTGACCTTTATGGCAGCTGGTGATACTCTAATATTTCTGAGTAGTACATAAAAGGTGAAAGGGCATATCTCTTTTCAGTGTGATATGTAACTGCAATACGTATTAATAGGAGTACATACTTGTGGATAATCTTGGAATGTACATTTATAATTAGGAATAGTTTTGTGAATTTGATATAAATATCTGTCATCAGTGGTGTTTGATTATCAATTTCCCTTGTACATTTTGTAAGAACTATAAGGAGATGGTAGCCCACTCTTTGGTTTTTATAAGAGGTAACGAAAGAATGTTCAGAATTCTTTAAATTCTTTCACATGTAACAATATTTGTTCAAAATCCATAAATTTAAATGTGAGGATGCTTTTATGTATTTTTTGTTTGTTTGTTTGTTTGCAAACCTATAGCAAATGATCAGACCAGGTATTGTCGAATTTCAATATGTAATTTTGTGTATGAAATTCAATTCTTAACTGCCTGTTTTTTGTAACCCCAGAAGAAACCTCAGGAGCAGAGGATGGTTGTTCTAGTATATTCTGCTACTCTCTGCTCACATTTGCCTTATTTTCTGGTTTCCCTTAATTTCCCTTTCTTTGTTTAGCTTCTTGATTACCCTCATTACCTGCCATATGCTTCAGACATGTACAGTAATTAGTGAGAAATGGAAAGAAACATAATAGCATTTTTGTATAGAGTATTTCAGGTGGTTTTACTTTCTCATTTATATTTTTTTCTATGTTGTTTGGGGTATATAAGAATTAGAAAAATGAAAAAATTATTCTGATGGCAAAAAACTAGCATTGGACATTCTCAGAATTTTAAGAACTTAATCAGTAGGATTCTTAACGTGTAGGCTAGAGACAAGCCTAGTTTCCCATGATTGAGATTAATTTTCAAGTGAATTGACTTTACTTGTTCAGGATGTTGCTCTTCCTAGGAGATGTTTATGAAACAATTCACTGAATTTTAGGAATGGCTTTGCATTATATGTCAAACAAAATGATAACTCCTTTCTTTTTTAAGACCGTGAAGGCATGGGACCCTGCCTCCTTTCCTCTTTATATGGAGTATAGCTATAGCTCTTATGTCTTTAATCTTCAGTAGATATTTGTTGAGTTATGTAGCACATGGTACACTTATAAATCAGTTTAAGAAATGCGTCAACAGAAAAACTGGCAAGGTAAATGAAGTACATTTTTATGTAAATTAAAGTAATGCAATCCATAATTCACAAAAAGGCATAAATGTCCAATAATCATAAAAGGTATTTTACCTTATAAGAATCAAACAAGACAAATGGTAACAGCTGATGTATCTTTTTTTTCAAAGACTCAAAAGTACTTGCTTATTCTCAGGATTGGCAAGGAACTAGAAAAAATGTACACTTTTGTTCTCTCCTGATAAGAATGAAAGTTATTTTGGTTCATTCTGGAAAGCATGTTGGAAAAACTGTATCAAATGTAAAATACAGGGAGCTTTTGATCCCACAATTCTACCCCCAAGAATTTATCTTAAGATAGTCACGTGTGGTAAGATGTCTGTGAAGGTTTCTGTGGCAGCGTAGATTATAATATAGAAGAATTAGAACTCTAAATAGCCATCAACAGAAATTTATTATAACTCCTTTATATAATGGAATTCCATGCAGCCATTAAAATGATAATGTATATTTATTGATCTGTAAAAATATTAACGGTATGTTGAGTGAAAAAGTACGTTATAATACAACATATGGGGTATGATTCTGTATATCAAGGTTGTCAGAGTTTTCCTGTAAAAAGCCAGGTAGTAAATGAGTTCTGTAGGCCATACAGTTTTCGTCATGCTATTCAACACTCTTCTTGTAGTGGAGAAGTAGCCATGGGTAAGGTGTAGACTGTGACCATGTCCAGTGTGACTATGGCTGTGTTCCAATAAATCTTCATGTGCAGAAACAGATGATCGCCTTAGTTGCTGACCCCTGGGATATGTGTAAAAGAGTGTGTGTTGTTGGGTGAGGAAGAATGTACATTTCTAGAAGAATGTTCACCCAAATGTTAACAGTATGGCTCTGTAGGGAGGATTCTAGATGATTTTTACTTGCTATTTTTTTCTAGTTTTTGTATTAGTTGGTCTTTATAAGCAGCAGAAAAAGTTGTAAAAAATTATCTATTTCCTTAAGAGACTTTTTGTCCTTGAGAAAAATAGGTCCATAGACTAATGTGTCTGAGAATTCTAAGATCTTCTGTGTTACATATGTGTATACCAAATACAGTAATATTTAAATATAGTTCAACATTTTATTTGGTAGAGAATCACCTCAAGCCAACATTACTGTATTTTCTTCTTTAATAGTACCCTTGCCCTTAATTTTTATAGCCCTTTCTCTTCCCAGTATATGCACAAATGCCAGATTTACCTAAATATATATATATATATTTAATCTAGAATTCTATTATCCTGGCCTTCTAGAATCTATCAAAATTAATCCAAGTTTGTAATAAAAATAAATACGAACACACACACACTACTTTCTTGACTCCGCTCTTTCTCTTCCTACCAACGTTCTGGTTTATCTTCCTGCCCCCTTAATAGAGGAGTTCCCCAAGCTTGTCCTAGTTCTCATCTCCCAGCACGTGGTTTCCTACGGCCTCCTCATGAGTTCAGATACCACCTCCATGAAGGTATCATCTGGACTTTTTTGTGAAAGTGACAGGTAGCCAATTCTGTCTTGGGAACTTATTCAAATTCACACCCAATTAAAATAATCAGTCCCCCATAACTACTTTCAGCTCCTCATATAGACTTAGGCTTTACATCGAACTCCTCCTATAGATGTGCTAAAATTTAGATTTACTATTAATAGCTCAGCTTTAACATTTGACTCATCACAGAGTGCCTAGATTGTGAACCTGGATTTCCAGTATCAGCATTAGAAGTGTATTCAGACTGCGCAGTGAACAAGCAGAGAAGCCAGCTAATCTTACCTGTAGCTGTCTAGGCAAGATGTGACGGTGACTTTCACTAGTTAGATTGCAGAGGAAATGAAAAGAGGCAAATTGAATCTGGGATTTTAAACACTAACAAGAGTTAATGATGGACTAGATTTGGAGCCATAAAGGAGAATGTCATCAAGGATAACTCAGTTGTCTAGCATGTATGGAAGGGGCCCCCTGAGTACCCTTTTTCTCATGATGCAGAAGGCTGTCATCATCTGCTGAAAACCAAAGGAAGTGAGGGATAAGAAGTTTGAAAATTTTGCCAGGCAGAACGGGGATGGGTTTTTCAGGCAGAAGGAGTAATATTAACCAAGATTTGAAGGTATAGAAATGATCAGTAATTTCTGGAAATTATGTACTCAAATTTTCATTCGGTTATATACGCTGTGCATTAGGGAAGGTCACTATAGAGAAGTAAAGTCTGGGAAAACAGCCAAAATCCTGGTTGTGAAGCGTCTTGAATCCATGATAATTAGTTTTTACCTTATCCTTATAAATCATCAGTCTTCAGATGTTTAAATTCAGACTATTAAAATTTCATATCTAATTTATGAGACCAACAGGAATTGCCTGCTTTTGTTTTGCACAATAAAGCATTAAAACAATAATAAAAACTATTTTTCCTTTATGTTCTATGGCTTATAGTTTTCTGCGAAAGAGTTTTTAAAAACTGAACACTGGGTATTTTCTCACATTTCAAGAATAGTACTAGAACTGACATAACTCTAAATTACATTATAAAGGAAGCTAAAGAACATATAAATCATGCCAAAAATACTTAGGTTTGGGAGGACTGAATGCCTCAGGGAATTGGTAATTTGATCCAAAGCCTGTCACCTGTTAAAATTTATCCTGGGTCAGTAGTGACTGAAAATCATCACGACCTGACAGGTGTTCAGGGTCGTGTGTAAAACGAAGTGGCAGACTCAGTATAGTTCCTATTTGACACGTGTATGCATTACTGAAACCACTGCAATATTAATTGATAACTATGCTGGCAATCTTGATTGAGGTGCCAAGGACTTACTGGCCTGAACTCTCTTCACCCCTACTAATGTGAGTTTTTAAATAGGCTCAAGAGTGCTTCTGTAATAGAAAAGTCTCTGGGTCTGCTCCTTTGACTAGATTACTTTACTCCTAAAATTGACCATATGTGTTTTTTCACAGTGGACGCCTTTATTATTACATCTAAGGTTTTTTTCCTTGGTGAAATGTTTTGTCTATCTTTTGAACCATCAAATAATATAAAGCATTAAGTTCCTTCTTCTTAGTACCCACAGGGATTAGTAGACTCATTCCTCTAGTTTATTCCCTCCTTGGAATTTAATTTAGAGGTATCAATATGCTCCTAAATGTTTAAGAACTTGCATCACTAATAATTAAATATTACTGAAAAAATTGTCTTTCAGTGTAGTTAATATTTGTCATTCAAAGATTGTTGCTTTATATACTATAGAGTTGCAGATAAAAGCAGCCCACTCGGTCTTCCCTAGCTGGTAGTGGGTGAAGAGGAGAAAGAAAAATGTCCATCCTCACTGGTATCATGCAGTAAAAATAATTCTTCTTCCTCAGTAAAGGAGCATGATGGCATGCAAGTCTATATACATGAATTTAATCTCAGCCATGCCAACAACAGGATTTTAGTCAGGTGAACAAAGAAGCTGATTAGTATTTCAACACTAATCTGATAATTTTGTTAATTGCAAGTTTCTACTCTTACGATTATCTGCTTAGGAAGTGACTCAGTAGTGATCCTTGGTTATTGGTTATGTAGTCTCTTCAACTTATTAATAACTAGCAAATTATTCTCTCCTACAACTTCTTCCAGAATGCTCAGGATAGGCTAAAAAGAACATATCTTAAATACATGTATTTACAGACAAAAAACAACGATGGTATGAAGTTTACATTGGTTTTCCAATAGAGACAATAAAAGCATATCCAGAGTCTGGCCTCAGGGTTAGTAACATACCTTTATAGACGAGCTGACAAGAGTTGTTGACATATCATGACCATTGGACAAAACCACTTTAGCTATTTGTGAAATAAATTCATGAATTCATTAGCAATATGCATTAGCAAATTGCACAGTTCATGGACCTGACAGTAACAGATTGGGCTGATTATAAATGAATTATTCAGTTTTGCTTTGCTGCTTCTCTGTAATTACTCCAGGCAGTCCCCGAACGGGCTTTGTGCCTCTGCCTGCATATCTCACTAGAATCTGCTCTTTTTCTTTCTTCCTTCTTCCCTTCCCACACATCCACACCACTCTCCTGGCCAAGTAAACTTCCAGCTCAAATTTCTAGGTTTAGAGAATCTATAGATTCTTTCCTAGTGCTCTCACCATCTCTCACCAACCATATGCACTCTGCATAGCAGATACTGTTAATTTTTTTCCACGTATTCAGCAACTGTGTTGTAGCTGGTTTAATTTGTCTTTGTGAGCTCCTTGAAGCAGATATTATTATGTGTTTAACATATAGAAACTTGAGAGCTGTTTATTGAAGAATGATTGCATGAATAATTTTGCCTTGTTCTTTTCATTTTTGTTACATTCAAATAAATGTTTTGTGGGAATTCCCTGGTGGTCCAGTGATTAGGACTCAGTACTTTCACTACCAAGGCCAGAATTCAATTCAGTTCGTAGTCAGGGAATTAAGATCCTGCTAGCCATGTGGATTGGCTAATAAATAAATAAATGTTTTGTCTCATACTTACATGAATCCTAAAAAAAGATGTGGATAGGTTTAGATAGGTTTAAACCTACCTAAGGATGTAAAAGACCTGTACTCTGAAAACTGTAAGACACAGATGAGAGAAATTAAAGACCACACAAACAGATGGAAAGATATACTGCGTTCTTGGATTGGAAAAATCAATGTTGTTAAAATGAACATATATCCCGAGGGAATCCAAGATTCAGTAAAATCCCTATCAAATTACCAATGACATTTGCCACAGAGCTGGAGGAAAACATTTTTTAAAATTTGTATGGAAACACAAAAGACCCTAAAGAGACAAAGTAATGTTAAGAAAGAAGAACAGAGCTGGATGACTCAGGCCCTGACTTCAGATATGCCAAAAATCTATGCTAGTCAAGAACAGCGTGGTACCGACACAAAATCAGATGTATCAGAGAAGAGGGATAGAGAACCCAGATAAAAACCCATGCAGAATTAATTGAAAACAAAGGAAGTAAGAATATACAATGGAGAAAAGACAGTCTCTTTAATAAGCGATGCTGGGCAAACTGAACAGCTTTATGTAAAAGAATGAAATTAGAACATTCTCTGATACCATATACAGAAACACATTAAACATGGATTAAAAACTAAATGTAAGACTGGATACTATAAAACACCTAGAGGAAAGCATAGGCAGGACACTCAACATTATAAATCACAGCAATATTTTTTTGGACTCATCTCCTTGAGTAATGGAAACAAAAGCAAAAACAAATGGGACCTAATTAAACTTAGAAGCTTTTGCACAGCAAAGGAAATGATTAACAAAACAGCCTTTGGAAGGGGAGAAAATACTTGCAAATGACTTTCCAAAATATACAAACACTTCGCATAGCTCATTATCAAAAAAACCAACCCAATCAAAATATGGGCAGAAGACCTAAATAGTTCCTTCTCCAAAGAAGACATACAGATAGTCAACAGGCACATAAAAAGATGTTCAACATCACTAATTATTAGAGAAATGCAAATTAAAATCACAATGAGGTATCATTTCACACCACCCAGAAAAACCATCATCAAAAATCTGCAGTTAATAAATGCTGGAGAGGGTATGGAGTAAAAGGAAACCTCCTACACTGGTGGTGGGAATGTAAATTGGTGAAGCCAGTATGGATAACATTGTGGAGGTTCTTGAAAAAATCTAAAAGTAGAGCTGCCATATGACCCAGCAGTCCCACTCCTGGGCATATATCCACAGAAAACTCTAACTCAAAAAGATACACGTACCCCAGTGTTCATAGCAGCAGTATTTAAAATAGCCCACACTTGGAAAGAACCTAAATGTGCAGTAGATGAGTGAATAAAGAAAGTGTGGTATATATACATACAATGGAGTATTACTCAACCATAAAAATGATGTAATGCCATTTGCAGTAACATGAATAGACCTAGAGATTATTATACTAAGTAAAGTACAGTAAGTCAAAGAAAGACAAAAATCATATATTATTTATATGTGAAATCTAAAAAAAAATACAATTGTACTTATTTAAAAGATACAAATAAATTTATTTACAAAACAGAAATAGACTCAAAGACAGAGAAAACAAACTTATGGTTACCAAAAGGGAAAAGGGGGAGGGATAAATTTAGATTTTGAGATTAACAGATACTACTATATACAAAATAGATAAGCAGGGACCTACTCTATAGCACAGGGAACTATTTTCAATATCTTGTAATAGCCGATAACAGAGAAGAATCTGAAAGAGAATATACGTATGTATAACTGAATCGCTTTGCTGTATGCCTGAAACACTATAAATCAACTACAATAAAAAATAAAAATTAAAAAAAGAAATTATCATTGTTGTTCAGTCACTAAGTCATATCCGACTGTTTGCGACCCCATGGGCTGCAGCATACCAGGCTCATCTGTGCTCCTCTGTCTTCCAGAGTTTGCTCAAATTCATGTTGAGTTGATAATGCTATCTATCCATCTCATCCTCTGCCACCCTCTTCTCTTTCTGCCTTCCATCTTTCCCAGCTCCATTGTCTTTTCCAGTGAGTCAGCTGTTCGTGTCAGGTGGCCAAAGTAATCTAGTGTCCTAGTTTTTCCAAAAGGCAGATTTATTGAGGTCTTGTTTGTATGACAAGACCTCTTTAGGTTGTAAAGTTTGAAGAACTGGGACACTCATACACAGTTACACATGCCTTTAAGATTAGACTCCTTCCATTACCAAAAAATTTCCTTCACTCCACTTTATAGTTGGTCTCTTTACCCACCCTCCCCATCTAGCAACCACTGATTTCTTTCTGTTACTAGTGTATTGCCTTTGTCTAGACTGCCATATACCTTGGAGGAGGGCATGGCGACCCACTCCAATATTCTTGCCTGGAGAATCCCAATGGACAGAGGAGCCTGATGGGCTACAGTCCATTGAGTCGCAAAGAGTTGGACATGACTGAGCGACTAAGCACAGAATGTCATTTAAGTGGATTAAAACTGTATGGAGCCTTTTGTGTCTGACTCCTTCCATTTAACAGAAGGCTTTTGAGGTTTCTCCATGTGGCTACATGTATCAGTAATTGTTGTATTATTTCCTTTATTATATATGATATATGTTTATATATATTATATGTTTATATATATTATATATATATATATATGTTTATATATTATTCCTTCAGCACAGCATCACATATTACGTTGCATGCATGGTCAGTCATGTCTGACTCTTTGTGACCTCATGAACTGTAGCCCTCCAGGATCCTCTGTCCATGGAATTTTCCTGGCAAGAATACTGGAGTGGGTTGCCATTTCCTTCTCCAGGGGATCTTCCCAACCCACAGCTCTGGCACATCTTCTACATTGGTAGGCAGACTCTTTCCCACTAGTCCCCTCGGGAAGCCCCGTTTTATGGACCTACCTAGGTTATCAGCAGGTGATAGACCTTGAGGGTGTGTCCCGTTTTAGGCTATTATGAGCAAAACAATTTTGAACATTGGCATTTGGGCTTTTCCATAGATATATATATTCATTTCTCTTGGGTAAATACCTAAGCGTGGAATTTCTAGGTCATAAGATGACTGTGTTAACTTTTATAAGAAATAGCCAAACTGTTTTCCAAAGTGGCCACACCACTGCAGTGAAAAGTTCCGTGTATTTTGGCACAAAATTTTAAGTGAAGAAAACGATGCAACTTTTTTTTGAAGTTCTAAATTTCTGTTACTAATAAATCTTTGATCTAAAGTGCTTGGTTATTTTTATTACTCCAAGCAGTAAGACTCACTGAAGCAACTATCAGGATTGCTTGACATTGCTGCTTGCTGCTGGCAAGACCCTGGCTGGAGTTGTCTTGGACAGAGCATGGTGCAGCCTAGCCAACTATGCGCTCCCCAGATCTCAGTGTGGCCACGGGCCATGGTGCAGTGCAGCTGACTTGATCTTTGTAACGTGTTTGGATTTAGGAAAGTCGGGGCTTAAATCAGCCTGTATCTTACAAGACTGCAGAGGAGAAGATTCATTTCTCTGGTTAAATGAAGCTGCCACTGAAGAAATAAGCCTTATTGGTAGAGTTAAAATAGCTTCTTTTTATGTTAAGTATCATTTCCATTGGGTATTTTGCAAATAAAGTATAAATGGTGGCATCCTAGTATTAATGCATTATCCTTTGCCCTGGTGAAATAATTTGGTTGTCAAGCATTCCAGATTCTTGACAGAATTGCTTTTTTGTCATCAGGATTTTGAAAGGTCTTGGATTTAAGACTATGATCTATTTTCAATTTTATTAGAAAATTAAAAGTGCTTTATTAGTTATTTATTATATGGTATATTATTTGGTATATTATATGGTATATTATTTATACCATGCTTTAGCATGGTATGGAATAGGTTCAGATATATTTTTATTGTCAATATTTTATTTTTAATTACCATTAATTGAGTACTACCAATAATAAGGCATTATGCTAGATCTATATCTAGTGTACCTTCTAAACATACCAGATAAAATTAAAACTGTTAGAACCACAAAGTGCAAGCATTATTTACTCTGCAATATCAGTGCACAGGAGTTATTCTATGTTATTAAATAAATTTGGGCACTTTATAAAAGAAGCATTTATATGTTTATCTATCTTTGAAATCCATATCTATCTTTGAAATCTGCACAACACAGCAGATGAACTGTCAACCAAGAAGGTATGAGGTCTCATTTTATTTTCAGAGAAGGCCAAATAGCTTCTTGATAATGATATTGTTGATGATTCCTTGAACTGGGAGAAAGTTCCAGTGAGACCTGAAATAACTCAGCCCCCAGGGATCAGACAGCCATTTTGAAGTGTAGCCGCAGAATGATCAGACTTGATTTCTCTGGGCTTTCTAAGACTTGATCTGATGCTTTGCCATAGCTACCCAGACTGGAAGATGGACAGGGTCCCACAATAATATTTATTTGCACCAAGTGCTGTAGTCATTCAGAACTTGTCTAGGATGCCCAAGGTTTTAGACGCAGCCTACACCTGCAACATAGAATGATTGTAAATAGAATGATTGTAAATCCTAGAGATCCAAGTCAGCCTGAGGCCAGAGCCGGAAACTTGAAGGGGAAAATGCTATGCGGAGCTTGGACCTTTGCTTGGACTTTGAATTTTCAAAGTATTGAGATTTCTCGGGGGAGGGCTGGGGTAGTGGGCAGAGACAACTAAAGTCTTAAATGCTGGAGAATGAACTCCAGAGCCAGGGCAGAAGGAACTAGTATTGTGGGAGAACTCCAGCTAGTATTGTGGGAGTTAACAGTTTAAAAGGACTAAGAAAACCCTAGTGGAGCTATGTTAGCTTCACAAGAGGCATGACTCAGAGCTGATACTCATGCTAGCTCCAGAGTCTGATGAATCACTTTTCTTTCTTAGGGCCTGTGATGTGACCCCACATCTGGTGGACTGGAGTTGTAATAGTCACAAACTGGGGTTGAAGAGATCTAGTTTTCTTTAACTGCTTACACCTTGTTTTTATACCTCCTCTCCTTCTAACGATGGAAAATGCTTGATTGAGTTTGCCAATCAACATTTCCAGGGAAATTTTTAGACTTTTTCAAGGTAAGTACTGTATGAAACCACTTATATTCTGCTTATATAAAGTACTCAAACTCATAGAAGCAGAAAATAGTGTTGACCAAAGGCTGCAGGAGGGAGTGGTGAGGAGGGGGATCTTTTGCATAACATGTGAATATAGTTAACCTTAGCAAAATTCACATTTAAAAATGCTAAGATGGTAAATTTTATGTACAGGTTTCTTTTACCACAATTTAAAAAATACAACTAAATTAAATATCAAAAAAATTTAGGGTTTTTTAGGGGGGGCTATTTTTTCAATATTTCTCACTGTAGGAAGGCTCTCCCCCTCCTCCTATTCTCCTTTTCTAAGTGAATCTGAACGGAAAGGCTCACCCAGCTTCCTATCTCTGCAGAAGGGTTTTCTAGTCCTCCCTCCCAGCCTTCTTCTTGACATGGTTTGTATTGCCTGGTCTCAGGGCCTTATCATCCCCTCTTGATGGACCTGCAAGCCTTCCTGCTGACTGAGCATCCCGTGTGTAAGGCCACTGATAAGCTGCTGATTTCACCTGGGTTTTGGAGCAGCGTGCTGACAAGTGCTGCTGATGGCAACGGTACTGCCTTCAGTTAAGAGATCCTTGTCATCCTCGTCTATACCCAGCAGCCAATCCTACAACACATTCAACTAACTGTCCTCTTTTGGAGACTGGGTGGCTCTTAGATACTTTCTCAGAAACAATCCAGAGCGTTCAGATCCACTGTGGATGCTCTTAGCTTAGGTACCTTCTTAGTCACTGCAGCTCAACTCCTGTAACATCATATCAGATACAGGACCATATCAAGCAGAGCAATTCTCTTAAAGCTTTCTGACCTTCCGTGCTACATAGGAGTCCGGGCACCAGCGCCAATATTCTTGGATTCACTCAGATTTGTCTGAATTTTTCTACTCTACTTACCTCTTTCAGCTGTGTTTGGACTCCCAAAGTGGAGAAAGAATTTTTGGATGTGATTTCTCCTTTTCCACTCCCTTTCTCTCTCTTTCTTGGTCCAGAAAAAAATAATATTATATCTCAATTTCCTAGTTAGTATTTTCTTTACTTTTCTGGGGGCAATCATTCTCACCCTCATGATTTACCCTTACTGACTAAATGAGGGCAGGGGGGGAGGAATTACTAAGAAGGACAAAACAGTGGGTGGCAAGTATTCTTACAGTATCCCCCCTTGACCTGCACTTCTCTGTAGATGCCCCTCTCTCCTGCTTCTCCATGTCCTGTTCACCCTGTTTCCCACATGCTTCTAATACATTTTTTACCACTGTTTCTACTGTCCCGGTAGTGGATAAGAGTGAAGTTCTGGAGTCAGACTAACCCAGTTCAAAACCTAGTTCTGCTACTCACCAGTTGTGCGAACTGAATAAAGTTCCTTAACTCTCTGTGCTTCAGTCTCTTCGCTTGTAAAAATATAGGTTAATAATGGCCCTAACTCTGCAGATGAGATACCATATAAAACACTTTGAACAGTACCTGGAATATAGTAATTGCTCAATTTTATTAGTATATAAGCTATTACTTCTCATACCATCATCACGTCTCCTCTAGACTAATAAAACAGATTTCTAATTGAATTCATTGTCCCTATTTCCACCTTTAATTAATACTACTGTGTAGAATTCAGAGGATCCGAGAATTGGATTGGAAAAATTATGTTTATCTTTTGCTCACAAAATTAAAATTGGCATTTCTTTCCATTTTGAATATAGGGGTGAAGGCACAAAACTATTCATAATATCTATTACCGTGTTACCAACAAAAATCACAAATGTTTCATATCAAGTTGTGGCTGTTGCAATTATCTCATATATGCTTATGACTACTTTTGCTTATTTAATTTATTTTTGTTGAACTATAGTTGATTAATAATATATTAGTTTTAGGTACAGCATAGTGGTTCAGCATTTTTATAGATTATACTCTATTTATTATAAAATATTGGCTATATTCCCTGTCTGTGTAATGTATCCTTGTAACATTTCTTTTATACATAGTAGTCTGTACCTCTTTTATACGTAGTAGTTTTACCTCTTAATCCCCCACTTCTGTCTTTCCTGTCTACCCCACTAACCACTAGTTTGTTCTCTATATCTGTGAGTCTACTTCTATTTTGTTACATTCGTTCGTTTGTTTTATCTTTCTTAGATTCCACATTGTTGTTGTTCAGTCATTAAGTTGTGTCCAAGTCTTTGAGACACCACTCACTATAGCACCCCATGCTCCTCTGTCCTTCACTATTTCCCAGAGTTTGCTCAAATTCGTGTCCATTGAGTTGGTGATGTCATCCAACCATCTGATTCTCTGCCTCCTCCTTCTCCTTTTGCCTTCCATCTTTCCCAGCATCAGGGTCTTTTTCAATGAGTCAGCCCTTTGCATCAGGTGGGCAAAGTATTAGAGTTTCAGCTTCAGCATCACTCTTTCCAATGAATATTCAGGCTTGATTTTCGTTAGGATTGACTGGCTTGATCGGCTTGCAGTCCTTGAGACTCTCTCAAGTTTCTTCTCCATCACCACACTTTGAAAGCATCAATTCTTCGGTGCTCAGCCTTCTTTATGGTACAACTCTCAAATATACACACAACTACTGGAAAAACCATAGCTTTGACTATACGGACTTTAGGTGGCAAAGTGATGTCTCTGCTTTTTAATACATTGTCTAGGTTTATCGTTGGAGAAGGAAATGGCAACCCACTCCAGTATTCCTGACTAGAAAATTCCGTGGACAGAGGAACGTGGCAGGCCATGGTCCATGGAGTCGCAGAGAGTTGGCCACAACTGAGCACATCAGCACTTGGTTTGTCATAGCTTTTCTTCCAAGGAGCAATCGTCTTTTTATTTCATGACTGCAGTCACCATCCGCAGTGATCTTGGAGCCCAGAGAAATAAACTCTGTCACCATTTTCACTTTTTTGCCATCTATTTGTCACAAAGTGATGGAACCAGCTGCCATGATCTTAGTTTTTTGAATGTTGAGTTTTAAGCCAACTTTTTCACTCTCCTCTTTCACCATCATCAGGGGGCTGTTTAGTTTCTCTTCTCTTTCTGCCAGTAGAGTGGTATCATCTGCACATCTGGGGTTGTTGATATTTCTGCCAGCAATCTTAATTCCCAGCTTGTGATTCATCCAGACCTGCATTTTTGCATGACATACTTTGCATGTAAGTTAAATAACCAGGGTGACGATATCCAGCCTTGTCGTACTCTTCTCCCAGTTTTGAACCAGTCGTTCCATGTCCAGTTCTAACTGTTGCTTCTTGACCCGCTTACAGGTTTCTGGAGACATGTAAGGTGGTCTGGTATTCCCATCTCTTTAAGAATTTTCCACACTTTGTTCTAATCCACACAGTCAAAGGCTTTAGCCTTTAATAGTCAATGAAGCAGAAGTAGATATTTTTTTCCGAAATTCCCTTGCTTTCTCTATGATCCAGTTAATGTTAGCAATTTGATCTCTGGTTCCTCTGCATACAAGTGATAACATACAGTATTTGTCTTTCTCTGTCTAACTTATTTCACTAAGCACAGTGCCCTCCAGATCCACTCATGCTGTTGCAAATAGCAAAATTTTATTTTTTAAATAATTGAGCAATATTCCATTGTATCTATATATATTCCATCATCTTTATCCATTTATCGATCAGTGGACACTTAGGTTTCTTCCATATCTTAGCAACTGTGAATAATGCTGCTATGAATTTTGGGGTTCATGTATCTTCAAATTAGTGTTTTTATTTTCTCCAGATATATACCCAGGAGTGGAATTGCTGTCTCATTTGATAGATCTATTTTTAAGTTCATAAGGAACCTCCATATTGTTTTCCATAGTGACTAAACCAATGTGCATTCCCAACCAACAGTGTGGAAGGGTTCCCTTTTCTCCACATCCTCATCAGCGTCTGTTGCTCATGGTCTTTTTGATGACAGTCATTCTGACAGGTGTGAGGTGATATCTCATTGTGGTTTTGATGTGCATTTCTCTGCTGATTAGTGATATTGAGCATCTTTTCCTGTACCTGTTCATCATCTGAGTATCTTCTTCACAAAATGTCTATTCAGGTCTTCTGCCCATTTTTAAAAATCAAGTTGCTTGTTTTTTTGATAATGAAATATATGATCTGTTTATGTATTTTGGATATCAGCTCCTTTTGGTCATGTCACTACTTGTAAATTACGATGGATGTTCTACTACATCTAGTTCTACTACTAGATGTTACTCATTTTAATAAGTTTCTGTGCTATCAGATTTTATTATATGACACATTTAAATATTTTATAATTATGTATTATATTTTAAACCATTTATTTAAACAAAAAATAATTTAAATCACTATTCTGAGAAGGGATAAAGAGGCTTGATCAGACATCGAAAGGGAGGTACTTGGCACAATAAAATGTTAAGTACTTTGTTTAAAATGTTTTTTTCTTTTCTCTTGCTACTGTTTTCCATGTTCTCAGAGTCTGTGGGTAGACAGACAAAGCTTCATAATTTTGGAGCAGATATGGGTCAAAAAATCATGGCATAGAGTGTACTGAGTCTAGACAAATGTTATTTATACACACATCCAAATTTGAAGAAAAAATGTATTTCTTTAGGTTTCGAAGACTGTAATAGATTATAAAACAAAAATAAAAACCTGTTGGAAAGTTAATAAAAAAAAAGTGTTTTTTTTTTTTAACTTACCACTAACCATGCTGCTCCCTCCTTAAAACGTCTCACTAGCGTTCATCACTGACAGTATCAAGTACAAGCTCCAGAGAAAGACATACAAAGCATGTCCTGGTTCAGTCTTTTCGATCTACCCCTAGAGCCTCATGGCTTGTCACTGTCCAAGGCCCCACCCCTCCAACCATTCTGAAATACTCACAGGACCAGGCCGTCATCATGTTCTTTCACGCCTGCATTCATGTGTATATGTGTTGTGGGAGGGGACTTTGTTCTGGAATGCCCTTCCTTCTTTTTTCTCCTCATTTGTCTTTTTCTCCTTACTCATCCATCAAACTTTTATTCATTATTAAAGACATCTAACATCAACTTCTCCTTTTAAGTCTTCAGAGAACTCCCAGTATGGTGAGATGACTTTACTCTTCTCTCCCACAGCACCCTGTGTAAACAATTGGTCACGTTTTATTAAACTTGACTGTGTGCTTTTCTACTTTTACTCGCCTGTGCATTCCTTGAGAAAGAACCATGATTTACTCCTCTCCTCTCCTCCCTCTCCAGTTCCTGCAGTGGTATCTAGGATTCAGTGGATGGGTAAAATCTGATAGGATATCACACAGATATGAACAGAATTAGTATGCTATTTCAGAGAAAAAATACCAGAGGCATTCTGAATCATTTTCTTGCCCTCCTCTTCTGATGACACTGGAGGGACAATATTGCTATTTCAGGAGGCTGAATGATTGAGAATATTTTTTGTGACTGAGGGAGGAGGGGAGTGTCATTTTTTCCTCTGGAGTTGTGGGAGAAAGGGATTTTGGCTTCAGTAGAGGTAAGGGACATTGTCCTGGATGGACTTGGTTGTTATGGACTAGGTATGCCATACCCAAGGCAAAGCAGGAATTAAAATATGACAATAGTAGACTTAAATTTTTGGCAGAATAAATGAAGTAATATGAATATGCATAAATATATCTGGTCATTTCTGATTGGACAGAAACCGTGTAATCATCAGTCATTCTGCTGTTTTCATATTCATCTGTACTTGTTTGTAGTTTGATTCCAAGAAGGTGACTGATTTGACACTAGGATCATGTATTATTGCTAAATTCTCTAAAGATGACCTTTTGGATCTAAGGATCCATGTGGTCAGAACAAGTGTCCCCTAAGCACCATTTCACATTCCAAATCACTAGGGGAAAGATACTATTATAAATGGTGACAAATGGATAGTCATCTAAAGAAAAATAAATTGGATTCCTACTTCACACTATGATGAAATAGAGTTGAGCTGGATTAAAGATTTCAAACTAATTAACAAGCCATAAATGTGTCAGAAGAAATTATAACTTTAAAAAATATAAACATATACTGTAGAAGTCTCTAAGTATGACCAAGAGTTGGAAACCAGGGAATTCCCTGACAGTCCAGTGGTTAAGACTCAGTACTTTCATTGCCATGGCCTGAGATCAATCCCTGGTCAGGGAACTAACATCCTGTTAGTTGCATAGAATAACCAAAAGGAAAACAAATGGAACTCATAAAAAAATACTAAAATATGTAGCATCATGCAAATATTTTGAATTCTATATATAAAAAAATGTGGAACCACAAGTCAAAAGACAAGTGACAATCTGGGAATAAATAGTTATAGCTAATTTTTTTGACTGTACCCCATGGTCTTAACTACTGGACCACCAGGTAATTCCCCAGTTGTAGCTAATTTCTTACATATGCAGGTTTTGTTTTAATGCATACAACCTAATAGAAAAAATAAGCAAAGGATAAAAGCAAATAATTAATAGAAAAACAAGTACAAATAATCCTTAAATATAAAAAGATTATTAACCAAACTCAAAATAAGAAAAAAATGCAATTAAAATCATGATCAGATACCTTTTTTTACCTCTCATACCAGAAATAAGAATGATGAGGGTGCAGGAAAATAGTAACATCATGCATTATTAATGGAAATATAAATTGGTTCAATCTCTACGGAGTGCAAATTGTCAACATCTATTAAAATTAAAGATAATCATATGTACCTTGTATGTACACACATGTTATATATCCATATTTATTTATTTGGAATACTTTCAGCTGTAAATAACAGAAACCCCAAATATGACTTTAACAGTAGAAAAATCAATTATATAAGCCCAGATATAAGGCAGCTCTAGGTACAGTAAGATCAGTATCTCAATAATATCAGTGAAGACTTAGACTCTTTCTGCATCTCATTTTCATCCTCATGGTATTTGCTGTGTCCCCAGGCTGTCTTTAAATTTTAATATGCTATTGTTATGGGCTTTCCAGGTGGTGCTAGTGATAAAGAACCTGTCTGCCAATTCAGGAGACATAAGACCTGACCATGCAGGTTCAATTCCTGAGTCAGGAAGATCCACTCCAGTATTCTTGCCGGGAGAATCCCGGCAAGGAGCCTGAGGGGCTACAGTCCATGGGCTCGCAAAGAGCTGAACATGACTGAAATGACTTATCATGCATGCATGCTCTTGTTATCTGTCATAATCAGTGTAACCATTTCTTATTGTTGGAAATATAACTTCCAATTTTAAAAATAGTAAATAGCACTGTGATTTCATGTAAATATTTTTATCTTTGTTTTCTTTGGATAAAATTTTACCAACTGAACCACTGGGGAAGCCCTGGATAAAATTTTAGAATTAAAATTATTCTGTAGAAACTTTAAGGATTTTATCATATATTGGAAGGCAACTGGTCAGGGTCAGGTTAAATTTTTATAGAAGGTACTTTTCAGATCAGAATCAAGAAAAAAAAGTATTTAGAAAAATTTTAAATTCAAGGGTCTAGGGTTCAGGTATGAAATATAAAGTTTTAGTAAATAGATTCAGATAGCTAGACCCTATTCCTATATCCTCTCACATAAAGATCTCACGAGCTTATGATGGAAATGAATTTGATGGAAAGAGAGAAGTTTTAGACAGTGATCTTTTTTGACGCCCTACTTCATAGGCTGAACAAAGAGAAACACGTTATAGTCATCCTCTAAATTTGGAGACTTGAGAATAGGGGGATATTGTTCGCCATTTTCTGGGTGAGATCTGTGGAGGTAAGAAGAATTACTAGAGCAGGTTTCATTGATATCACAGTGCCTCTATACAGCAGAAATGGTGATATAGCACAGGAAGCTTGAGATAAAAGCTGATGTCAGTTTCATAATTAGGGAATTATATTTTTTCACATCTGAACTAATAGCTTTACTTCTGAACTACTAGTTTCACATCTGAACTAATACCTGTTCTTCTACATTTGCGAGGTTTTGGCTGTTTTACCTTTTTAACTGAAGTATAGTTGAATTACAATGTTGTGTTAGTTCCAGGCATGTGGCACAGTGATTCAATTTATATATGTGTGTGTCTGTGTGTGTGCTCTTTTATAAATATATATAGCCAGAACCTATTCCTATATCCTCTCCTGTAAAGATCTCATGAACTTATGATGGAAATGAGTATTCTTGCTTGGAGAAGAATGGACAGAGGAGCCTAGCAGGCTACAGTCCGTGGGGTCGCAAAGAGTCGGATGTGACTGAGCAACTGAGCACACACATTCCTTTTCAGATTCTTTTCCTTTATAGATTATTGCAAGATATTGAGTATAGTTCCCTGCGCTATATAGTATGTCTCTTTTTACATTTATTTATTTATTTATTTATTTGCATAATAAGGAGAGTAAGTCCTTTTTTTCAGTAGGTCCCTTTGTAATTTTTTATTTTTTTCTTTAAGTATAGTTGATTTACAGTGTTGTATTAGTTCTGTATTTGTATTTCTCTCATCATGTTTGCACCTGTCTTAGTCACTTGGTCACAAACATCTCTAAACCTCAACCTCCTCATTTTAAAAGTGGAGATACTAATATCTATGTAATGTACTTTTCCCTTGTAAATAAATGTTCATGCTTCCTGTCCAAGATTCCATGGGTCGTTTATTTCTTGCCAATCTGAACAGGATATATGAGGCCCAGGTAACGTACCTGGTTACCAGATATATTGTGTCAACACAATACATGTTGTATCAACAGATATAAAGCCATATTCCAGGCTTTGGCACAAGTTCTGCCCTGAAATAACACTGCTCTCTTTGGCCAGTACCAGGATTGCTGTTCAAACATCTGGTAAAAGCAAGGTGGGGTTCACTATTCACAGTCTACCCTCCCCTGCCTGCAAAGGAGAGAGTTCTGCTGCCACTGCAGTGTAGGGTCTTCCCCTGGGAGAATCCCAGTTGGTGCAAGTTATTTCAGTCATAAAGATGCATTCTGACCTGTGGGTAGATGGGAGCCCAACTAGCTTCCCATCAGTCCCATGCAACTTCCTTGGAATTTTGTATGACTCTGGAACTATAAGGAACTATAATTCACTACTTCATAAATTATAGGTCCTGATAGATTCTAGACTTTGGGACAATTTTACTGGCTGACAGGGAACATCTACAAGTAGGAACCAGTACTCTCACTTGCTCTCTTTTGCTCTATCCCAGAGCACCTGGCCTGGTTCAGAGCCCAAGATGGCCTCAGTAGATCAGGGTGCAGGCAGCTTCATAACTCTGGCCATTTCTTGAGTTGCTGAAAAATATGCAGCTTTTCAGGAAGATATTCTTGGAGCTCAAGCCAAGCAGTTGCCTCAATGACTGCCCGATTGTTTCCGTTTAACAGTTTGGGTTTTCTCCCACAGTCTCTGCAGTGTGCCCAGTAAATTGGTGTTTTATGCTTGATTTTCACTTTCAGAATCCTATCTCAGCATTTTGAAGATCTGATGTCATGATGTAGGCGAACGTTCCTGTATTGACATGTTTTGTTTTTGGCTAGTGGAGAGGTAATGCCAAAATTCTGAGTTCCATGGGAATAGAGCCAAGAGACGTTTGGCTTCTTAGAGTTAGTGTCCGTGGGAGCGGATATGGGAAAGTCCTGTGGAGGATCCATGGCCAAAACCGCATAATCAGATTTTGTTCTGAATAGGGTCCTTCATAAGATGTTGGGGAAGTAAAAGAACATAACATTATAGGAAAACATTTTCTTAGTAGAATGGTCTTGAATGGTTAGGAAAACAAATTAAAGATGAGAGTTAGTAGGTTAATCTCTTTATTTTTTTGGTTTACCTAAAGCTTACCTTTAAGATTAATTGAATCAAATTTATCTGTTGGCCCTTCTTGGAAGAACGCTCCACAGATCTCCTTAAGATAAGAATCTGTAAATATGTTTTAGATAAGTTAATTCCAGTGAATAGTGTTTTATCTATGGTGCATATGCAGAACTAATAAAAGAAAATATTAAAGTCAGTTTTTCAAGAAAGTCAATATGTGTGTGTTTAATAAATAATTACCTTTATTATAGAGCCTAAATAATAGCATTGTACTATTTTAAAAACTTTTCTATCTTGAAGTAATTCAAAATTGGAATCAGTGAAAAGACTAAGTATGTTTTTTTTTGTTTGTTTGTTTGTTTTGCTTCATTGACAAAACTATGTATTTCTGTATCAGGAACATTTAGTGTAATGTTAAACAGTAGCTGAAGTGAACTGTTCAACCATTGTAACAGATTATTAGAGAGTTGTCTCTCATTATTACATGTATATTTTATGCCTGTCAGAAAAATTAGACAGCTTCATATATAAAGTCTTACATTCAAGAGCATTCTGTGTTGTTGACAGGATGTGACATTCATTGAGGTCTTTTGACAGGTAATCTAGTAAAGTATTGGTAAACAATCTATCTAGTGTTTTAAATGGTAGCAAAGATAATCTCGCTATAAATGAATGCTTTCTAATGAAAATGTATTAATTTTTTAAAGACTGCAAAATTCCATCCAGACATGAATGAACTAAATTTAGTACCACTTTGCATTGCTTGACATTGTACTCAAGTGATGACCAAAATTAGTATTGTTTACTTTGATATGTTTTGCAATGTGTAAACTGGAACTGAATGGCCATGCAAATGAAATTTCAACACTATATGTCATGTGCCAGGCAAGTCATGACTTGCATATCATATTTTAGCCTAAGGCTTAATTTCTTACTTATATTACTGAGTAGTATTCACGTGTCTTGTTTTTTAAAGTGATCATGTGATATTTTAAGTGGAATTTTGTTTGCTTGCTTTTTAAAAATTTATTTTTAATTGAAGGATAATTACTTTACAATATTGATTTCATTTCTGCCATACATCAATATGAATTAGCTCTAGGTATACATATATCCCCTCCCTTTTGAGCCTCCCTCCCACCTCCCACCCTTTCCCACCCCTCTAGGTTGTTACAGAGCCCAGGTTTGAGTTCCCTGAGTCATCTAGCATATTTCCTTAAATGAAATTTTTTATCATGCTACATTTTTAATAAGTACTATTGGAAAGAATTATCAAACAAGTTTAACATTTGACTTAGATTTCTGTTTCTTATATAATTAATATACAAATATAAGTGCTATATTTCCTTGGGTGGTTTGATTAATTTATTTTAACCTCAGCTCCCTCCATGAAATGGGCGTATTAATAATACTTTAAGCATTATGAAGATCAAATTACATCATTAATGTGAGGGTACTTTGAAAAATATTGTCCATTTGTATTACTATGCAGAGTAAAGTAATGGTTTTAATGGCATACTGCCATAGATTTCCCTTTGGAGTCTATTTGTCCAAGAAAATCTCCAGTTGATAAGAGATTTATTTAGATACATGTAGGCTGTTTTTTTTGTTGTTGTTTTTTTTTTTTTTGGAGGTGTAAGATACATGTAGATACACGTAGGCTGTTTTTGTCTTACGGATATTTAGTTAGTATCCAGCATGGACATTCCTCAGCCACCAAGTGAAGACTCAGAGCTGGTTTTTGTTTATAGCTCTCCTGCATTTTGCCTCTTGGAATACTTCTTCTCACTCTGACTCACAATCCACTCTCCTCCAGCACTGCAGAACTCTTGTTTCAGTTTGTGAACCAGTTCAGTGTATGACTCTGGGCAACCCTCTCTTTAGACCTCAGTTCTGTCATTTAATTAGATGGTCTCCAACGTCTCTCGCAGCTCTCACACCCTCTGACACTGGTCCACTCCTATCTCCGTATCTTGTGTTTCTCGGCTTTGCTAGCCACCTGCTCTTCTACCTTCTCATAATACTTCTTATTAAAATACAGCCACACAACATTTGCAGAAACCGATGCTGAATATAGATAAGGATATGTTACAAATTATAAACGTTAAAAAACATAGCTTCACTTTTTCATTAGGATTTGGTGAAGAATTGCTGTAACTAGAGCAATGACTCATTATGTCAAATTTCTCTGAGTTCAAATCCAGACCAGCCACTGCTTCCTGGTATCCCACTTCCTCAGAGCTCTCTTCTGTGAAGTGAGGAAGGTAATGTCTCCTACACTGACCATGTGAGGAAGGTTCTGAGCACAGATCTGGTGCTCAGCAAATACTGTCCTCCCACACCTGCCTAATTCTGATACTCAGACATCAGAACCCTGATGATTTATTGATTGTGTTTTTGACACAAAAAAATAATGTGGGTTCATAATTTGAAGTGCTTTTTATTCAGCTGTCTAGTTAAATCTGCCACAGACTTGCCAATTGATGATTGGATGATCTTCAAGAAACATAGAATGCTTTATAATTAGTGAGGGTTTTAGTCAGGTTATAAAACATTCTATGTTTCTTAAAGATCATCCAATCATTAATTGGCAATTAGAAAGGGTTTTAGTCATGTCGAGCCTTCCCTGATAGCTCAGTTGGTAAAGAATCCGCCTGCAATGCAGGAGATCCCAGTTCAATTTTTGGGTTGGGAAGATCTGCTGGAGAAGGGATAGGCTACCCACCCCAGTATTCTTGGACTTCCCTTGTGGCTTAGCTGGTAAAGAATCCACCTGCAGTGCAGGAGACCTGTGTTTGATCCCTGGATTGGGATGATCCCCTGGAGAAGGGAAAAGCTACCCACTCAAGTATTCTGGCCTGGAGAATTCCAAGGACTGTATAGTCCATGGGGTCGCAAAGAGTCGGACACGACTGAACGACTTTCACTTAGTCATGTTAAGACATCTAGGATGATTTGATATTCATTTTCCTTTACAAACATTCAAATTAGTTAAGAATTAAAACTAATTAATGGGGAACCAGGTCCTTATAAATATATTTTAATACCTCATAAGCAATTTTTTACCTTAAGAAGGAAAATTTGATATCCCTCCTAAGGGTTTGTAAATTAGATTCTGTGAATAAACTCTAGGAAGACCTTAAACTTCCTGATATTATATGCAAAATTGTGAGTTTCCTTTTCCTGGTGAGGGTGTCCCTAGTTTTCAACAGATCCAACAGGGTCATAGATATTCTTCAATGAGTATATGGTAGCTTAAAATGAAGTAGATCTGTTTTTGTTTGGGGAAATAGGATAATTGAGTTATAATTTATCTACTGTCAGTGTCAACATATTGCTTTTTTAGTTTAAGAAATTAAAGTTCTATACAGAAGTGCAAAAATAAATTTAAATAAAAAAAGAACCATAGATTTTGTAAGGGTTTTCTGTTTGTTTTTAATTTGTATTGTGCTTTTAAACTAATATAGATTCGTGGGAAGCATGAGAAGTGTTACAAGACATTCAGAATATTAAAACAGATATACTTTGTGCCAGTACCAGTGGTACTGGCACAAAGACAGAAATATAGATCAATGGAACAGAATAGAAAACCCAGATAAATTCAAGTACCTATGGACACCTTATCTTCGACAAAGGAAGCAAGAATATATAATGGAAAAAAGACAACCTCTTTATCAAGTGGTGCTGGGAAAACTGGTCAACCACTTGTAAAAGAATGAAACTAGAACACTTTCTAACACCATACACAAAAATAAACTCAAAATGGATTAAAGATCTAAATGTAAGACCAGAAACTATAAAACTCCTAGAGGAGAACATAGGCAAAACACTCTCCGACATAAATCACAGAAGGATCCTCTATGACCCACCTCCCAGAATATTGAAAATAAAAGCAAAAATAAACAAATGGGACCTAATGAAACTTAAAAGCTTTTGCACAACAAAGGAAACTATAAGTAAGGTTAAAAGACAGCCCTCAGATTGGGAGAAAATAATAGCAAATGAAGCAACAGACAAAGGATTGATCTCAAAAATATACAAGCAACTCCTGCAGCTCAATTCCAGAAAAATAAATGACCTAATCAAAAAATGGGCCAAAGATCTAAACAGACATTTCTCCAAAGAAGACATACAGATGGCTAACAAACACATGAAAAGATGCTCAACATCACTCATTATCAGAGAAATGCAAATCAAAACCACAATAAGGTACCATTACACGCCAGTCAGGATGGCTGCTATCCAAAAGTCTACAAGCAATAAATGCTGGAGAGGGTGTGGAGAAAAGGGAACCCTCTTACACTGTTGGTGGGAATGCAAACTAGTACAGCCACTATGGAGAACAGGGTGGAGATTCCTTTAAAAACTGGAAATAGAGCTGCCATATGACCCAGCAATCCCACTTCTGGGCGTACACACTGAGGAAACCAGATCTGAAAGAGACACGTGCACCCCAATGTTCATCGCAGCACTGTTTATAATAGCCAGGACATGGAAGCAAGCTAGATGCCCATCAGCAGATGAATGGATGAGGAAGCTGTGGTACATATACACCATGGAATATTACTCAGCCGTTAAAAAGAATTCATTTGAATCAGTTCTAATGAGATGGATGAAACTGGAGCCCATTATACAGAGTGAAGTAAGCCAGAAAGATAAAGACCAATAAAGTATACTAACACATATATATGGAATTTAAAAAGATGGTAACAATAACCCTATATGCAAGACAGAAAAAGAGACAGTGATGTACAGAACAGACTTTTGAACTCTGTAGGAGAAGGCGAGGGTGGGATGTTTCGAGAGAACAGCATTGAAACATGTATATTATCTAGGGTGAAACAGATCACCAGTCCAGGCTGGGTGCATGAGACAAGTGCTAGGGGCTGGTGCACTGGGAAGACCCAGAGGAATCGGGTGGAGAGGGAGGTGGGAGCGGGGATCAGGATGGGGAATACATATAACTCCATGGCTGATTCATGTCAGTGTATGACAAAAACCACTACAATATTGTGAAGTAATTAGCCTCCAACTAATAAAAGTAAATGAAAAAAAAAAAAACAGATATACTACATTGAACTTTACATGATGTTTTCTGAAGACTTCAGGGATTAGTGTCACATGTCACAGGTGGATATTCTTGGGGTGCTGGAAATGAAAGTGGTGTGCCCACAGACAAGACTAGCTGAGCACCTTTGCCATTCCTGTGACTTCGGCAAAATAGGGGGAAAAAAACTGCCTAGGTCTTGTCACAAAAGAAATTGGTCCTGATACTTTCTTTCATGGTCTTATGGGTTTTAAAAAGGACTACCAAATGGAGAGATTGGTGATGTGATCCTGGGGGTCCATGGGTAAGGCTGAGTATGAAGATTGAGGAGTCCTGTGACTGGGCCCTTGGAAACTGAGAGGAATATTTCCTCACATGTCTCACTGTAGGGGTCAAGGGCCCCAGTTATTGGTACTCCAGAGCCTAAGGTGTCTGAATGCACCTGCTGACCCAGACTTTTAGGTCATGTGTATTCATGGCCCGGGAAAAAGTAGGTTCTGATACATGCAACCAAAAAGGGGTCTTGGCCCGTCACCACAATTGGCTCCTTCCTGCGCCCCCATCCCCCCGGGAGCAACTCACGTATAGCTCCAGCCTTGTCAGTGTGAAATATTATCACAATTAGAAGAAGTAGTACATTTTGTTTGTATGAGTATAAATTGCTGTAATATAGTTTAAAATTGTATTTATCATACTTATAAATTATTTATTTAAGAACCAGAACACCAGAGAGAATTAGTCACTGCTACTGAAACATAGTCACTTCTTTAGGGCTAAGTTATTAAACTGGCCAGGAGTGGAAAAGAGAGCTCACTTCAAAAACATCTATAAATAGTGTTGCACTTAAGGATTCTAGGCACTTCATAATTATTCTTCAGTTCAATTTGAAAATATATTACCCCAAACTCAGATAAACGTGTCAGTCTCATTAAGTGCCAGGAAAAAGATGCAGCTTCCCCGTGTCCCTGTGGCTTCAGCAGAACTTGTAACTCTAGGACCATATACCCTTGCCAACTGCAATGCATTTGGAAATTGAACCTAAGAAAACATATAAATAGTTTTCAGGTCAAGATAAAGAGAAATGAAACAGATGTAACTAGTCCTTGCTTTTGTATGTTTAAAGCAACTTGACCAGGACCAATTTAACAGGAATTTCACTCATAAGAAACTAGACTAGCAGGCCTAAAATTTCTAAACCAAACTTTTGTGCTCAGTCATTAAACTTTTATAATAAAATGGAAACCAGAAATCTAGAGTTAATCATTATAACATAAAACTGTTGTCTTTCAAAAAAGGTGAAAACACTTTAATATAACTTACATTGTTTCTACACATTAGATGTAAGAAATAATTTCACTTAATCATAAGTACAATTTATTTGATTAACAAAATCCTAATTTACAAAATAGTAGTAAATATATGCAGAAATATATTCATTATCAAATTATAAAATAAAATTAACAATTTGTAAGATATCATCAGTTTATTATTCTGATTTCAGATAATAGAGTTAAATCATTTTGGTATGCTTAATATTTATAAGTATTAAAATAATGGAACGTTGAGATTTGAATACAATGACAGTAAACCATTGAAATTTCACATTCACATTATACAGCCATCATGAATCCATAAGTGAATGCTAATAATGTAAAAAAATATAAAATGATTGTAATATAACCATCTAACCATTAGCATGTGGAGTTTTAAGACCACTATTTAATCAACTAATTTGCTCCGAAATATAAGCATTTGCTTTTATGTCCTACTTGACATGTCTTTGTGCCTTAATACTCAATTTGAATGTCTTTACTGTAAAAATATACCAAAGTAAATAAAAAAGGAGACATTTATTTACAAAACAATATTGTATACATATTATATAAATGCAACTGTTTCAAAGTCTTTTTATACAATATTGATAGAATCAGTCATTTCCATTATTTATCCTAAAAGCTGCAGTATTGCAAAGGCAAGCTATAATTTTGAGATTTTGACAAAAATGAATACTTTTTGACTGCCTTTTAAATGCAGCTTCTCCAAGTATGCTACAGAATTGAATGTAGACCTCTAGAAAAATGATTTTTCTTTTTTATAGAAAATCCATTGCCCATAGGGAGGAGTGTGAAAATGCACCTGAAGAAAGGAGAAACTTATTACTTTACTGAATGTTTTTTACTTGATAAACCTGATAACATCACCCATTCAGCCTATTGTATTAGCACCATTGGCATAAACTGTTAATGTACTGTATCAGTCAGAATAGGAGTGGTCACTTGCACGTGGTGTACCATCCCTATTTTGTGGAATCTCATCTTACCAAGTATGCTATCATACAATATAAATTCAAGTGTTTAAGGATGTTTCAAATAATGGTATATAACAATACTGCATTTTACCAATACTACATATAGATTTTTCTGTAAATATTAAGTGAAACTGTAAAGAAATAGATTTTAAAGCATACTCCTTTAATTCACCGGAAGACAAGGAGAATTGCTTTCATTCACCGGCATATGTTGCAATATGTTTGAACAAAAATGGAATTTGATCTCCTAGTTCAAAAACTCTGGAAATCATAAAACTTCTTATTATACGATTTGTTTTGATGGTTAAATGCCAACCATTGCATATATTCTCTCTTTTAGTTCATATGCTGTAGCTTGTGCTTAAGTGACTGTAGCATACTCTAGGCTTATAGCCTGTGGTACATAATTTCACAGTTTCAAAATTGTTGCGGGGAAGACCTTCCATGTTTTAGGAAGCTATGAACCAAATATAAATCTCACGAGCACCCACAGCGATCTACTACCATAGCTGGAATCTTCCCATATATTATTTGTTCTTTGTCATTAAAATATAGCATATTAATTGGAGACATCTTTGTAGGAGTACAGCAGGGGCCGGCTGAACCTCTGGGGTTCGCTTGGTGCACAAGATGGGTATGAGGATACTTTTGCAAAAATACAAATTCACATTCTCCAGAGCAGTAATTGGCCTTATATCTTTTAGGTGCAATAATCCAATCCCATCCAAAAGCTTCAAAATCCACAGTTAGAGGGTAACGACAGCATCGAGATTCTGTGGAGTGCTCATCACAATCGAGCCCAAAATCTCTCCTAGATCTTTTTGGTGTGTCTGTTACCTTGACTTCTAAAAAAGGATTCTGTATGGAAAGGAAAGAAGAGTTAGTAATAGATCCCAAAACACTCTCCTGCCTCAAGGAGTCATTATTAAAGAAAGAAACTAATCATTTTGCTTACATCACATTTCTTTTTAAAAGGCACTGCATGAAGGAATTTTCATTTACAATAGGCTTGATTCTGCCTCTATGGCTCAAAAGTCTACAGTAGCCATAGGGATTCCCCTGCGGTCAGGTCTTTGTCTTGTTTATTCTTGTTTTCCTCAGTTTGAGTATCTGAATGCCTGACATAATAGATGTTCTGGAAATACTGATGGATGACAGTAAATGGGGAGGAGGAAAGGAAGAGAAAGGAGCAGGGAGGAGAGAAGAGGGGTGAGGCTAGCTTATGTCTTCTTGCTTGTTGATTAAATATGGTGGCTGAATGTGTCTGATGACTCCTGGAGGGATGGCATGCTCATTCGTCCTCCATTCACTTGGTCTTATTCAGGGACACTTGGATGTTAACACCAAAACAAAATAGTTGCCACCGAGTACTGCACAGATGCAGTGGGAAGAAGGAAGGTAGAGTGATGAAGATAGTGGTAAGCATATAGGGTTGGAAAGACCAACTCCAAGAGAGAGGCACAGATTCAGAAGAAGATACAATGATGTTCCCTTTATTCTTTCACTGAAAAATGTTTCCATTCATATATTTAAACAACAATTTGCTAATCCTTCCCCTATACCAATCTTTCCATGAATTTGAGACATTTTTCCTTCTATATGGAAAAGTTTGAGGAATACATCTTATTAGTCATCTGTTTAATAATAATTAAAATCTCTGTCACATCACCAACTTTGATTATTAAAATGCTACCTAGAAAAAGAACACATTCTTTTTTATCCTATATTAAAATCAAAATAGACCTGGTAATTATTGGTATTTAAGATTATACAAAATAACATCATTTTTGGGAGTCAATAACATTTTATGTAGTATATTTAAAGAAAAATTGATCACTTGAAAAATTTTATAATATCTTAAAGAATTTGTTTTCATTCAGATATGATTTACTTTACATTTAGATATGATATTCTTTACAAATAAGACCATTTAAAAACTAAAAGGTGGCCTGGTGGGCTGGGAAGACCCAGAGGAATCGGGTGGAGAGGGAGGTGGGAGGGGGGATCGGGATGGGGAATACGTGTAACTCTATGGCTGATTCATATCAATGTATGACAAAACCCACTGAAAAATAAAAAAAAATAAAAACTAAAAGTCTTGCAAGTATAATCTTCTGCTGTAAATTAAATCAATAAATAGAAATTAAAAGTATGGTCACATTAAATAAGTTTTTGAAAACAGAAGTAAATACAAGCATAGATAAGCCAGAAGAGTGAGTAGCTCTAAACTTATACTAGGTTTTAAAATGTTTTTCGATTAATTTTTATGACATATAAGGCATTATTTTCTGTTTGACTTTATATTAAATTAGTTGACATTACCTAAGTTAACTCCTACTAAAGAACAGTAAGACTGTTCAGAAAATAGCTGGGTAGTACAAGTTAACTAGCCTGAAATTTTTTATTTTATCAGGGGTAATTCACAAAGTAATCCACATATACATCAGTGCATCAATAGTCTATAAAACAAGAAACCTATTTATCATGAGAGATCTTAAATATAGTATATTTAATAGCATATAAACCTAAACATATATCTGGTTAATTTCTATAAGTAAAAGTATCTTATTTTAATTATAACTTTTAGAGTTTATTTTTCTGCTTTATTAAGCAAAAGAATTTTAACAAATTTGTCACTCTTCTGGGGAAAAAAATGTGTTGTTAGGTGTGTACTAGAATCCACTGTGAAGACTTCATGTTTTTATTTATATAATCATGTAGCACTTCAATGGAAATCATTTTATATTTCATTCTCAATTCAAACGAATTCCCTAAAAAATTAAGGACCATGGTATACCTTTTTTTCTTTTAAATCCTCACACAAAGTAAAAGTATCAAGAGAGTGTTTCATAGATGTGAAACTGGACACCTATTTTTATTGGGTTCAGGGCTACCATTGGGGTAAGGCACCTTTGTCTGGCTTATAAGCACAGGAAACTGGTAGTTATTTTTCACTACTGTTCATTTACATTATGAATAAATACATAACAAGGTTTTTAGCATGTTATTTTCAGTAATCACTTACCAGTCCATCTTCTCCTGGTTCTGGGAAGGTTACAGCAAGATCATGGCCATTCTCATCTAAAGCTTTGATCTCAATGCCTAAGTTGGATTCAGGTTGTTTGAGCCAGTTTTGCAACACTGTCTTCACGTCAATGCTCTGCCAAATACCAGTGCCTGGGTTCATGTCAAGTTTCAGAGATCGGATTCCAGTATACCTTGTACCGTCTTTCATGGGTTTGATGAGTCTCAGGATTTGCACAAACACTGTCGTAGGAGTCTTGACAGGTCTCAGATATATCCACAGTTGGGCCTTTACTACTTTATTGTATTGTATCTTAGAGCTAAATTGAAAGAAGCAACATTTGGGTTTTCCTTCCACTTGCCTTAGAAGATCAGCTACAAATGAATAAGAAAAAAAGTTACAAAGATAATTTTTATGAAAAATGAACAAACACCTCCATGTCAATCTATGAGCATTTTTTTAGTGGAATAATGTGTGCATATTTAGTCTTTTAAAATGTAAAAATATGTAGCATTTCATTCATGACAGCAAAATATCAAGTACAACAATTATTATAGCTTTTCAGAATCTTTTAGGTATATGTTTTTTCAGCTGTTTATGAGCAGCCTACTTCCTTTCCAGAGAACTGTGGACTAAGGAAAATTCTATTAAGGAATGAAAAGTGGATGAAATTTAAAATGATGATGATTAGAGAGAACAAGAGACACTGCGGAAGAACATCCACTTAGAATTCTTTGGGAATCTGAGAGTTACACTTACGGAGCAGCTGTACCGATCAGTCTGGAGAAAGGAACCCCTCCCCCAGGCCTGAATTACCTGGGGGCAAGACACACTGAGCAAGAGCTGAGCTCGGGAATTAGTAGAAAATACAGTGCATCTGCTACGCTAGGGCGCTGGGACAGGCTTTCAAAGAGGGGGAAAAAACTAGCAGGTAATTAGCACCAAAATTTAGATGTTGTATTCAAGCTATTTCAAAACTTAGAAAACACTGTCTTTAGGGCCAGGCTGTCATTGTAAGCAGAAGCACTTAGCAATTCCTTGCCTTTTTGTTTTCTCAAGATTGTGTATAAATAAGGCAAATCTATTCCAGGATTATCTGATAGCACAGTCCTAAAGGAAATCTATTTGTTGCCTTATAACCTAGTTACTTAGTAAGAAAAACCAGTACTTTGAAACTGTTTTGAGTCCAGTTTAAAGTGGGTAGAGCACTGTATAAAGCAAGATCAGAGACACATGGCACAAAAATCTTTCTTGTCATGCCTTCTCTGTTAGGGTGCCTGTCTCCCTTTCCTTGAGTATAGGTTTTAACTGCCTGCAACAGAAATGGTATGAAACATATTATCTTTCAGAAACAACATAGATAGTACATACAGGTGATAGTTCTCCCTCCTATAAGGAATAAAATAATATTTTAGAAGGTTATTAAGCATGTGCCTCCTAGATATGTGCAGACCAGGTACTCTCAACAATAGTACCATGGTCAGGGTATAAGGGGAACTTTGTAAGCCATAACCTACTCAATTAAAGTGTTTATTTCTTAGCATTTTCTGCTAATTAGCTCATGATTTATCATTATGCAGTGTTTACTTCCTTATTGCTCTTACTAATACATTAAGTTTATTTATTAAGAATATTTTTTATCCTTTCCACTGTAATAGCTTTCAAAATTAGATGCTCTGTGAAGAACATAAAAACCCTTTGAGAAATAGTTTTGAATAGCAGAAGTCATTCTAAGTGTTCAGCAAATGTCCAAATAGGCTTCAACATCTACAGATTTCTTCCTTTCTCTTTAATTAGTGAAAAAAAAAAAACCTGTTATTACAAATGCATATTTCAGGCAACCAAATGCAATTAGGAAATTTCATGTAAACTTTTCACACTGCTGTTACTGTCTCCCAATCCTTCGCCTTGGTAGCATTAAGCTGTGAAAACATAAACATGTTATAGCTGTGTAAACTATATAACATGAATGCTATGCAAGCATTTCATTTTTTATTTTTAGCTTTTGAGCTCTCTAAGGAGACAATGTAGCAGCTTTCAGTCTCATTAGTATATTTCTCAGGAAATCTTGAAAGAAGCTCTTTTCCCTCCTGCTTACGTACAAGCCAGCAGCTTGTTAAAAGAGCCTGAAAATAGATCGGTTTCTCATAAACACTAGAACAACAGTCAGCAGAATCGTCGCTCTGCACTAGCAAGGCTACTCACACTCCGTGGGCATGGTAATGACCGTTTCCGTCGTAGCGTGGTAGTCATCATCTTCCAAGGAGCCGTCACTGCTGTCATCTCTCTGGACATCGTACTGATCAATCAGTTCCCGGAGTGGAGGAGCTTTGGGCAGAAGTTGTCTTATAGCATCTTTGCTGATGTTAGGAGCTGTTTCCAGGCGAAGTTTACTGAGGATTTGGATTTTTATGGCTTCTAGTCTTAAGGATTTAGTGTTTTGTCTCCACAAACATGCATTACACAGCCCCTCTTTTTCCACATTTTCCTTCTGCTCGCTGTTCTCATTCAGATCCACTGGGCCAGCAACAATCAGCATAAATAGGTAAATATAAACACAGATTTGCAGTTTTTGCATGGTTTTAAAATCAAGACAATCTTTTCCCTTGTTCTTCCTTCTTCCGTTTACTTTTCTTTTGCTTTTGAGTAACGCCAAGCCAAACGTTAATGCCTGCCCAGGCTGAGAGACAACTTGCCACACCAGTGAATCTTTTATACTGTATTCCAAGTGGCTTTTTATATTCCAACTTTGATGAGACAAGTGTCGTCGGGATCTGTGATTGGCTCTTGCTCCACAATGAATCTCGCTGTCAGAGGTTAAAACCCTGTCTGTCACAAGTCACCACACAGTATTTTGTTACAGTCAAGGGTGAGCTGATTCATTTGACTACTTCTTAAAAGGAATAAATCTATGAATAATAAAGGCTGTATGTGACATTCGAAAAATTAAAAACTATATTAGCAATAACATATACACTTAGATCTTATTCATCTTTATATGTGAAACTTTAAAATTATAATTTAAGTGAATAAATCTTAATTTACACTTCATGCTTAAAAAGTGGATATGTTCTTCCCTCAGAAAATAAAATGACTTTATATTATTTAAGTAAGCATTTGAAGTAAAAAGAATTTTATTTGTTATATTAAATTATTTTTAGTCTTGTATAATTAAAAAATACAGATTTATTTAGGAAGACTTAAATGAAAAGATTGTCATACTAGTAAAAGATTTTCTGCTATAATTTGAGAAACTTGTTTCCCTGAATAAATTCTTAGTGCATAATGAAAAACCCTACTTTAATATTAAATTGCTCGTGGAATTACTTTTAAATAATACCTTTTATTCATATGAAAATTGTATTTCAGTTTCAATTGACTACTATTAAGGTACTTCCTATCCTAAAGTTGCAGATTAATATTGCTCAGAGGATGTGTTTTTTCATTGTTTATTACAAAGGGGATATTGTCAGCTATTTGAACTTAGAATAACTTAGAATGACATAGAATAAGAAGATAGTGAATTTTATGATGGGTAATGAAGTTTTCCTCTGCTTTCCAGTGGTAAAAGAAAAAATGTAGTTACCTACTCTCTGTAAATTATATCCGAACATTGTGAACGCAGAAAAGGAAAGGAGCACCATAATAAAGGGTGCCCATTTTTCTACTCTCAGTACTGGGCTAGTACATTTTTATACTTCCTACTACTGGGCTACTTCCTAGTACTTCCTTTGTCAGTTTCTCATTGACCGGAGTACAGATACCTGGCAGGGATTTGGGGTAAGGTTTGGGAGCAGAGAATGGGGCTTTTTCTTCTCTAAATTTAAGTGGCCCCTGTAGGGATCAAACTCTCAACCTTAGCTTTGGGAGCCACAAGATCTAATCAAATGCACTATTAAAAAGCTAAACAAATATAGCTAGTAAGAAACAGAAGCTGTTTCCGGGCCACAGGAGATTTATTTTTCCTACTACTTTTGGGGAAGCTAAGGACTCCTAAGGGAGTTAATCCATTACTTTTTTTCCCAAGAGAGTGCAGTGGTTCATATCAAATATTTATTTTTTAGGTCACTACTTTCGCACATTGTACACTAATTTACTGCCTCAGTGCACTAAAATGCAACTCAGTAGCCTGAAAAGTTAATGCATTTTCATCAAATTCTTAAGAGGTATCTACATCTCTTGAGAAAAAATGGCCTTACATAATGCATTAGATTTGCCCATCATTAAAGATTAAGGAAAACCAGACACAAACCAGATGCCGTGAAGGATTTCAGATAGTCTTTGTTGTGGAGCAGTATTAGATCAGGCTTATAAAGTTTTATTTGTTTGGTAAATTTATTTTTCAACATATAAATCTTTGTAATGCTATAATTGTAACATATGCCCCTATGCACTTCTGAGCAAATCAAATCTTTTTTTTTTCCCTTTTAACTTGATTAGAATTGTGTAGCAATTAAGATCTCAGGTCCTGGAGTTGGATAGACCTGAGTTCAGATCTCAATTTGCCACTGTGTAATAATGAATGAGATACTTCTCTAACCTTCAGTTTCCTCATAGAGTGTTGGGGGCATGTAATTCAATAATACATGTAAATTGTTGAGTACAGTGCCTGTCATATAGTAAGTGATTGACAACTGGTACTTGAGTACTTAGTCTTTGTTTCACACAGAGGGGTTTGAGATTATAGTTAAATTTATCCTCCACATGAACTAGAACTGCTTCAGTTAGTTGCCAGTTACCAACATAGGCTAGCTCTCTAGTAAAATGTTGTAAGGCAGCCCTGTGAGTGCCTTCTCCTTACTGCCTGGAATAAAGGAAACAAAGATTATCATTTCCATGTAGTCAGTGCTCATTATTCATGGATCCCATGTTTGCACATTTATCTCTTGCTGAGATTTATCTTAACTCCATAATCAATACTCACAGCGCTTTTATAAGCATTTGTGCACATGCACAGAACAATGAAAAATTTGAGGCTTGCAACACACAGGATCCCAGTTGAGGTCAACCAAGTCAATTCTCTGCCTTGTTTCAGCCCTCATACTTAGTAAGTCCCCTTTTTGCAATCGGTATACCACCATGCTTTTTATATTTTTGTGTGCATTTGGTGGGGGTGGGGGGTGATCCTGTTGCTTACAGCGCCCCCCAAGCATAGTGTTGAAGCGCTGTGCTCCTAGGCACAGGATGCTGTTGCCAGGGGGCTGGAGGAAGGGTGCGGTGTGATGGGGGAAAGCTACTGTTCAACAGATTCAGAGTTTTCAATTTGGGAAGATTAAAAAGTTCTGGAGATGGATGTTCCTCATAGTTGCACAGCAAGGTAAGTGTACTTAATGCCACTGAACTGTACAGTTAAAGATGGTTAAATAGTCAGTTTCATGTTATGTATCTTTTGCCCACAATTTTTATTTTTTTTTTTTTCATTTATTTTATTAGTTGGAGGCTAATTACTTTACAATATTGTAGTGGTTTTCGTCATACATTGACATGAATCAGCCATGGATTTACATGTATTCCCCATCCCGATCCCCCCTCCCACCTCCCTCTCTACCCGATTCCTCTGGGTCTTCCCAGTGCACCAGGCCCGAGCACTTGTCTCATGCATCCAACCTGGGCTGGTGATCTGTTTCACCCTAGATAATATACATGTTTCGATGCTGTTCTCTTGAAACATCCCACCCTCGCCTTCTCCTGCAGAGTCCAAAAGTCTGTTCTGTACATCTGTGTCTCTTTTTCTGTTTTGCATATAGGGTTATCATTACCATCTTTCTAAATTCCATATATATGCGTTAGTATGCTGTAATGTTCTTTATCTTTCTGGCTTACTTCACTCTGTATAATGGGCTCCAGTTTCATCCATCTCATTAGAACTGATTCAAATGAATTCTTTTTAATGGCTGAGTGATATTCCACGGTGTATATGTACCACAGCTTCCTTATCCATTCGTCTGCTGATGGGCATCTAGGTTGCTTCCATGTCCTGGCTATTATAAACAGTGCTGCGATGAACATTGGGGTGCACGTGTCTCTTTCAGTTCTGGCTTCCTTGGTGTGTATGCCCAGAAGTGGTATCGCTGGGTCATATTTGTCCACAATTTTTAAACAAGAAGGCTGTGATAGGACTGAAGGAAAAATTTTTCCTCATAGAAAAAACAATGTGTGTTATGTAAGCTTCATTCAGGTTTCAGTTATAGGGCTTCTGGCTGTGAATCCAATGTTGAAGAATCAGCAGTATGTATTAAATAAGCTATTTTAAAACAAAAATGCACACAAAACAAGGTTATTTAGTGACTGGCTAACAAAAACATGACCAGAGGCTGACGGGAATCTAACCTTGTAGTTCCCCTAGGGGCAGTGGTTCAGTGATCACTTACTCATGTTGGCAGTGATTGGGTAGAATATAACTACTGTAAATAATGAGAGTCAGCTCTATCCAATCAGGATCTCCAGAGGTCAGTATTGAATGAATTAAGAGGTATACAAGAAGTTTCAAGAACATATTTTCCTTCTCCAGTGTTGGTGATTGCAGCCTTCCTGTGACTTCGGAGCAGCAAGCTTCACCAGCAGTAGGAAGCTTCACTGCCGTCTGGCAGCCGGGGGCCTAACTTTGGACAGGACTTTGTTGCTACAATGAGTGCGTAGAAAATTCCTTCTAGTTGAGTGGGAGAGTGTGCCAGCCACCTTGCTGGCTTTGTCTTAGCCAAAGCAGTTTCTGCTCACAGGAGTCCAGCGCTCCTCTTCACAAGACCTGTGCTTTTCCTGCCCCTGTTCTTCTTTGTACTCGTGGGCCTTACATCTGTGTAAGGTAAGCAAGGTAGCAAGCAAACTCCTATCATCTCTTACGAACACCATGCGGCGGAGGGGAGGGGTGTGCGTTTCAAAACAACTTTGAGAGTATAAAGCGTATTTCCCAAAAAACATTAATGGTTTTACTTCCAGAATGTTGGCATTCTGGAAGCTCCCAACTGTTATGAACGTAAAAGTTTGCCAGAGGTTTAACGATGTGGCCAAAGAAAGGAGGAGACTCAGAATAAGGATGAATCATGAAAAATTCAACTCTGTTGTGGGAAAAGAGAGAAAGATGCATTTTATCTGATCACTCTTGCCATTTCCTTGTGACGATAGCCCTTTGGTATAACACTGTTCTGATTACACTTAAAGCCAGAAAAAGACTGTATAGTGCTCAGTTCACAGGATGAGAAGGTGCCATCCCTCCGTGGCAGTATCTGATTATCCATCTGTCAATAGATTACAGAACAAAAAGGAACAAAAACAAAAGTACCCTTGACTCAGAGAGTAACAGTATAGGAATAGAGATCTGGAATATAGTTCTGGGTTTCTTGCTGACATTTTATGTGACCTTGACTAAGTCAGATGGCAAAGCTTTCATTTAGAATGCATGTGTGTGTGTACTGTGGACCCTTGGACCACACAGGTTTGACCTGCATGGGTCCACTTATATGCACATTTTTCACTAAATATGCACTGCAGTACTGCACTATCTGAGGTTGGTTGAATCCTCAGATGCCGAACCTTGGATATGCATGTATCCAAGGCTAACTGTAAACTTATATGTGAATTTTCAACTTGGACAAGAGCTGGCACTTCTAACCCCTGTGCTGTTTGAGTGTCCACTGTATTAATTCACTTATTGTTTTATGAAATATTCTAATGCCTATTATGCGTCTTATAGAGGATGAGATAGCTGGATGGTATCAGTGGACATGAGTTGGAGCAAACTCCAGGATAGTGAAGGACAGAGAAACCTGGCGTGCTGCAGTTCATGGGGTCGCAAAAAGTCAGAGATGACTTAGCAGCTGAACAACAACAAATTATGTGCCTGGCATTGTGCTAGATTCTGGGGAGAAAACAGACAGAAACAGTCACTGTCTTCATAAAACCTACAATCTTCAATTGTAGGTTCAGTCTTCTAGATTCTTCAGTATAGAATGGAAATTAGATGAGGTGTGCTCTTTCACTTGAGGTGTATCCCCTAAAACAGTAATTCTCAAACCTTTTGGTCTCAAGATTACTCTAAAAAGTTATTTAGAATCCTCAAAAGCTTTTGTTTGTGTGGATCATATCTATCAATATTTAGTGTATTATAAATTTAAAATGAGAAATGTTAGAATATAGACATATGCAAACATATATTATATTTGCTGACAGAGTAATGATGATATCACATAGCTTGGAACCTCTGGAAAACTCGACTATACATGTAAGAGAAAATGAGAGTAGTAAGGAAATCTTAGCTTTGTTATGAAAACAGTTCTTACCCCACAGATCGTCTAAAAGGGTCTTCACTTCAGGGATCTGCAGACCACACTTTGCCCCACAGTGATGCATTTTATACTGCTTCAATTGAATATTTTCCCATCTAATTTTAAGTCCCGTCATCTTAATATTTGTAACTTTGTTTTAATGAGACATCAAATATGGTGATTTTTAGACAATGTATACTTTTTAACTGATACATAATTATTGCCAAGAGCAGAAATATACACTTTATTGTTTTATACTTACCAACTGCTAACTTACAGTTTCTCTAGAGGACATCTGGCCACCGTTTGTCAGTTCAAGGGGGTAAACTGAAATCTGGTCTTGAGAGTTCTCTTTATTTTGGTTTTCAGGTCAGTCTTGAAATGATAGCATTCATATTAGTGGCAACACGTCATAATAATATCCCAGTTAACAAAACTTCTGCATTTCACTGTCCTTTAGAAATAGTATTAATTCAGGAAAGCTGCAAAATGTGATTTCTCGTCTTCCTTTCTGAAATGGAAACTCCAGCTTATTAATTACACATTTGTAATACAAAGAATAAGAATTAAGTTATAACTTGGTTTCCTCTTCTTTTCCATTGAAAAAAGAGACTAGACTCAAAGACCTGGTGTTAAAATTATATGTGTGTGTTAGATTTTTACAGTTCCCGAATGTGTTTACTGATAACTGAACCGATAAATGAATGACTGTCCCCTTGAATACAAAAAAGTTCAACCTTCTGATTTTTCAGCAGGTATATTTTTACTTTCATGTTCATAACGTGTCGTTATGTTTGTATTTACAGACTTTCTGAGTGGCTCTGGTTGTGTTTTTGTTTGCTCTGTGGCTCACGGCCTTTTTCTCGGGTTCCCTCTTGCTCGCCCTGGTGCAGTCCCAGGACTGCTGGGTCCTGTGTCTTCGCCCTCTCGCAGTTCTGTGACAGTGTGCATGGGTCTCAGACGTTCCACGGGAGTTTTGCACTCAGTGGTCTATGACCGCACACACAGACTCTGTAGCTAGTGACAAGGCCTCGCTAGGGAGTGACCGTGCTTGCTGTGACAGTACTGAAGACTGCCGAAGCCCTCGCCCAACGCGGGTCCTGCCTCGGTCACACTGAGTCAAAAGTAGCCAAAGAGGAGGAGAGAAATCTCAAAAGGGGGGTGTGTGTCTGTGTGTGACTGTGTGTGTGTGTGACTGTGTGTGTGTGTCTGTGTGTGTGTGTGACTGTGTGTGTGTGTCTGTGTATGTGTGTGACTGTGTGTATGTCTGTGTCTGTGTGTGTGTGTGTGTGTGTGTGTGTCTGTGTGTCTGTGTGTGTGTGTCTGTGTGTGTGTGTGTCTGTGTGTGTGTGTGTCTGTGTCTGTGTGTGACTGTATGTGTGTCTGTGTGTGTTTAGGCAAGGCAAGGGGTGTGAATCAGTTTATACATATACATACACCACTCTTTGGATTCTATTCCCATATATGTCATTACAGAGTGTTGGGTAGAGTTCTGTGTGCTATACAGTAGGTTCTTATTAGTTACCTATTGTATATATAGTAGTGTGTATGTGTCAATTCATACCTCCCAGTTTACTCTCCTCCCATCCCCCTAGGTAACCATAAATATGTTTTCTACATCTCTGACTCTATTTCCATTTTGTAAGTAAGTTCATTTGTACCATTTTAAAAACTTAGTTTTTGATGCATATTTCACATTCTGGATCATCCAGGTAACCACTTTACATCTTCAGTGTCTTCATTTTATACAGTATATAAAAATATAGTGTCTATAGTGATATAAAAAATGTTTACAGCTGAGTTATTTTACTATAATCAAATTGGCTTCAACTGACATCTAAAATGATAGATTTTACTTTTATCTATGAGTTCTCAAAAAAATTGTTTTTCCTTGGAAAGGAATCCTATTATTCAAGCATTGAGAACCAGGCTCAAAAATTTCTTTAATCTACTCATAGCAAATAAGCATAGCTACTTAAGTCCTTTGCCCAAATCATTGACTGTTGTTTGGCAAGTCAGTGATTCACTAATTTGGCCCTTTTTACTGGACTTGATGTTGAAGCTGAAACTCCAATACTTTGGCCACCTGATGTGAAGAACTGACTCATTTGAAAAGACCCTGATGCTGGGAAAGATTGAGGGCAGGAGGAGAAGGGGACGACAGAGGATGAAATGGTTGGATGGCATCACTGACTCAATGGACATGGGTTTGAGTAGACTCCGGGAGTTGGTGATGGACAGGGAGGCCTGGCATGCTGTGGTTCATGGGGTCGCAATGAGTCAGACACGACTGAGCGACTGAACTGAACTGAACTGAACTTGACTTGAATTTTCTTCTTATTTATGTTGAATGCACACACAGTGAGATAGCCTGTAGGGAGTTTCAGTCTCTGATATAAGTTATAGCAGTCTCTAGTTGGGCTATCATATTTCCTGCACCCACATCCTTACTTCTGGTCTAAACCCACACCATTACCCACCTCTCTGGATTAAGAAGGCATAAAATTCCTGCCTGCAGCTACACATTGGTCCCCAGACTTAATGAAGTTAAATTTTTTTAATTTACAAATAAGAAAAAACTGAATGTAAGAGGTTCGTTTTTATTATTTTTGATGGCTGATTTTCTTCATGATAGTTTAGTTTACTTTAGAACAAGCTCAGGGTTTCCAGAGCAGATGACAGTATGGATTGAACTGATAAAAACAGATCTTTTGCTTTGAAGTCTTTACTCTCCCTTATTATTGAGTTAATAAGCCTTCCAGTAAACAAACACTTCCCAAGAGAAAATCTTGCAATTCTTGGGGTTTTGTTTTGGGGGGATCTTTGGTAACCATAGACTCAATACAGAGTATGTTTCTGCATGTAAAAAAAATTTCTTAAAATTTTTTTTAGATTTCAATTTTAAATTTAATGTTTTAAACCCTTAAAAAAAAAGAAACTCCCTCTTTACTCAGGTAGTGTTTTGGATGTGGTGATAGCCATAGAAGAATTCAGTTTTTTTCAAGAGTATTCAGAAAATGTTTTCTCATTTCCTTGAAACTGCCTAAAGCGTTGTTTTTCATAATTCACGGAAGATTGGCTTTCAGAGGCATTCTGTTTCCAAATTCTTCTGTAAATTCCTAGAGAGGAACTCTCTAAAATTATTTATTAATTTATTTGTTCATTTAACATTTCCTGAGCACCTGGTTTGTGCTAGAGATCATGCCAAGAACTAGAGACAGAAAAAAATGATGCCTTTTGTCTAAGAGAAAAAACTGAATTTTAGGAACATCAGAACTTTAAGATTATCATATCTGATCTACTCATGAACAGATGGAGAAACTGAGGCCCTGAGAGAGGTTACATGACTTAAATTAGAATTAAATTTTAAAAGTTCATTTGATTTGCAAAGGCAATTTGCATTGAAATACTTTTGAAGCACCAGTACTTTTTTATATTGAGTTGAGAATTTTTTTTAATATTCTAAAATTAACAAATAAGGTCAGTGCTCCATTTCCTGGGTCAATGCCAGAATGGTGCCCTTTGTTCTTGGACCCGGTCCATGGTCTGGCTTGGCAACCAAAAGACCCAGTGACCTGAGTTTGGCAATTAGTGTAGGGGTTTTAGTGTCTACTGACTAAAACTACTTAGGCTTCCCATTTGCTCAATATTGGGATTAGTTAGCCTTTTGTTACAGAGCATTACTACTTCTCTCAAACTCATTTTTTTGATATTTTGAATTTATATTTACATTCTTAAAATTTTAAATGAATAAGTCAGAAGTTTCTAGTAATTTTAACTATAAAAAGTTCTATTTGACTTTCTTATTGGTTTAAAAATAGATACAATCTTGAATTACAGTAAAAACATTGTCATTTAACATGAATGTTCATTAATATGAACATTCTGGCCCCTGCTGGGAACTCTAAGAACTACATCACCTGTACTGTTAATTTTTCTAAGGTCATAGGGACTTCAGGTTAAGCTTTGAACTCAGTTTTATGTATCTACTCTCTTTTTTGTAACATACAGAAACATATTGAATAAAACCCATAAATAAGGCATTACTATTAAGACTCAAAATCTGTGTTAAATAATGGACATTTTAACATGTCTGTTATTGAGACAAAGAATTTAAATCCACTGTAATACAATAAAATATTCTACCTTAATTTAAAATTAATAAATCATTAATGAATGAATAAATCTAATAACATTTTTCATCTTCACTCAGACTCAGAGGACAAATCCGATGAGAGAACAGGTGAAATTTAAATACTTGATGAAATGTGGTAAAGACCCTACTTAGAATTTCATCTCAATTTATTATTAAATTTAAATATTATTATTTAATAAATTATTAAATTTATTTAACACTCACTGGTTGTGGCTGGCATTGAGTATACTTATGTACACCATTGCCCTACACCTAAAGAGAAGTGGGTTATAGTTATAAAACAGTACTTGAGCAAGTGCAAGGTTGTGGAATGGAGCATGGACCATGGGACAGACCAGCAGCTTCTTGGTGGAATGGTAGGTACCTGGGATACTTACAGTGCTGAGCGGAGTGTCAGCAGGTGACTAGAAACAAGATTACAAAACCTCCCCTCTCCAAAACCTGTGAATAAAGGAACGCATTTGCCAGTTAGCACCGATGAGCCCTCAGACTTTGGAGAAATTAGGAAACCTCCATTTCCTCATCTGCAAAATGGAAATGTTGGTCAAGTTGTGAGGACTATATGAGATAATAATGTAAGTACCAAGAACAGTGCCTGTTGTCAAGTAAGTGCTTAATAAATATTAAAGTCACTATCACTATCTAATAAAAATACCAGTAGTACCTAACGGTATTCCTATTACTAATACTAATTTGTGCTAGAAATCTTTTTAAAATTGAAAATGTATAAATTTAACTTTTGTAAAGTGAGGGATGGGTATACATGATATACACAGAGGAAGATCTAAAGCAAAATGACTAGAAAACTAGAGAGAAAAAAAATGGGGAAAGATCTGCCAGGCAAATGCTAGCAAAAAAGTTAGGGTCATGATATTAGTCAGACAGGATGGCATTTAAGGCAGAAAGTACAATACAAGATGAAGGGGGGAATTTTATGATGGTAAAGGATCTACAGAAAGGATATACCTTTCATAAGTCTTAAAAGGATAAATAATAGTAAAAGTACATAAAGAAAAACTGCAGAACTACAAAGAAACATGATCAGAAACAAAATAGCAGTAGCCTGCTTTAATTCACTTCCTGGATCAATACATCAGTAGTTAGTAATTTTGAACAGTGAAGTCAATGAGGTTGATGAAATAGATTTGGTTGATAAAATAATAGATGAAATGGATATCCTGTTAACTGAAAATCAATCTTAGTTTTAAAAGCTCATGACTCTTCCCTTCTGTGGCCATCGCTGAAGCGCCAGCGGCCAAAATGAAGTTCAATCCCTTTGTGACTTCTGACCAAAGCAAGAATCGAAAAAGGCATTTCAATGCGCCTTCCCACATTCGCAGGAAAATTATGTCTTGTCCTCTTTCTAAAGAGCTAAGACAGAAGTATAGCGTTCGATCCATGCCCATCCGAAAGGATGATGAAGTTCGGGTTGTAGGAGGGCACTACAAAGGGCGCAAATGGCAAAGTGGTCCAGGTTTACGGGAAGAAATACGCACCTACACTGAACCAGTGCAGCGCGAGGAGGCTGATAGCACAACTGTCCAGGCGGGCATTCACCCCGGCACCGTGGTCATCACCAGACTAAAACTGGGCAGAGACTGCAAGAAGACCCTCCAACGTAAAGCCAAATCTCACCAAGAAGGAAAGGAAAAGGGCAAATATAAGGAAGAAACAATTGAGAAGATGCAGGAATAAAGTCTTGTCCACAGTTTTCATTAAAAACTGCTAAAATGAAGAAAAATAAATAAAAGCTCATGAAACATTTACAAAATTGACTCTATGTTGGCCTGCACGTGCGTGCGTGTACACACACATGTACACACACACACACAGATCTCTCTCTCTCTCTCTCTCACACACACACACAGATCTCTCAGTTAATTCCAAAAATTAGAAGTAATCCAGACCACATTCTCTGAAAACCATGCAATTCAACAAAAGATGAATGACCAAAATAAAAATGAACATCTCCACTACTTGGAAATATGAAAACTATTTAATGCAACCTTGGTAAAAAAAAGAAAAAGAAAGAAAGAAAGAAAGAAAATTGATACTCCAGAATGCATACAAAACATTAATTAAAACATTATACACCCAAAGCTGTAGAATACAACTTCTGTGTTCAGTAGATAGTTATGGTTTCAAACACAAACACAAGAAAATAACATACTATTTAAGTTAAAAAAAATAGAAAATGAACTATAAAATAGACTACAAATTAAACCCTAAAAAGCAGAAAAGAAATAAAAAGGTAAAATGAGAAACAGTAAGGCAGTAGAATTGATAATATAAATCTATAGCCTGTTTCCTTAAGGAGAAAAATAAATGAATATACTAGGCTAAGTCAGTCAATATTAGAAATTCCAAAGAAGGCACTAATATTCTAAATCAGAAAGGACAGAGAGAAGTGACTTACAGACTCTGTGAGAGAGTTAAAGAATTAGAGTACACTGCAAAATTATTATGCAAATAAATTTTAAGACCTATGTGACATTAAGACTATATAGATTGTCTAGGGAAAAAAAAAACAAAAGCAAGGAAGAAAATGGAATAATTACCAGAGAGCTACTTTCTGAAAAAAACACCAGTTTTTAGATGGTTCTTCCAAATCCTCAAATAACATAGAGTATTTTTCAAAATAGTGCTTTTAGATGAGCATTTCTTTATGCTGAAATAGAATAGTATAAAGTCAAACTCATGGGACAAATATTATTATTTGAAACTTTTGTTACAATGCATATATTTACGTCAAGTCCCCTTTTAAAGTTATATTTCTTACTCTGGGTCACAATCGAAATACTCTGAAAGTCACTGTTCTAGAATTTTTGGAAAGTAAAGAATAAAAATAAATTAATACAGAAAGCTTACAAAAAATTTAAGCTACCACAATACTGCTAACACCTGTCAGTGAAAGCAAGAAAAAAAATTAACCCAAATTTTTAAATCAACTATTAGCAAATAGAATTATGCAGTACACAGAAAAAAACAATATATTGTAATGAAGCCAAGTCTTTCCAGCAGCACAAATATGGTTCAACATCTGAAATCTATTCATATTTTTCAACATATTATTAGGTAGAAAGAGGGAGAAAAGATATGATCATCTTAATTTATTCCTGTGAAACACTTGATAGAATTTAAATAGGAACCCTTTAGTTAGGACAATTCCTTATTTAAAAAAACCCTCAAGATGGATATTTTCTTGAAGTGATAAACCAGCATTATGCTTAATGGTGAAACACTATACATAGTCTCATTAAAATTAGGAACATGTCAAAGACACCATAACTATTACTTGTTACTTTTCTGGAATTATTAGCCAACACAAATAGACAAGGTAGTGGAATAAGACTTAAGTATAGGACAAGAAAAGGCAGAGTTGTCATTATTTTTGTAGGTAGTATAATTTAATGCCTATAAAATATAATGCCTATAAAATATATATATTAAGCAAATTCAATAAGGTGGCAAGTTACAAAATTAATACATTCTGAAATCCTGGATTTTCTTTATGCAGAAGTAATCAATTAGAAAACATAATGAACAAAACAGACGCCATTCAAAATAACAGTCCAAACTAAGCCAAAACAAACAAAAACACCTAAGGAGAAGTCGACAAGCATGCAGGCGGCGGGCTTTGCTAGTTCTTAACCCTGACTAGGGTTAGGCTCTTAATACACAACTCCTGTGCTGTACACCAAAACCAGTCAAGCCTTTGGTGCTGGGGCCTAAACATCCGTATTTTTTAAACTGTCTGAAGTCCCTTGGACTGCAAGGAGATCCAACCAGTCCATCCTAAAGGAGATCAGTCCTGGGTGTTCACTGGAAGGACTGATGCTGAAGCTGAAACTCCAGTACTTTGGCCACCTCATGCGAAGAGTTGACTCATTGGAAAAGACCCTGATGCTGGGAGGGATTGGGGGCAAGAGGAGAAGGGGACGACAGAGGATGAGATGGTTGGATGACATCACCGACTTGATGAACATGTGTTTGAGTAAACTCCGGGAGTTAGTGATGAACAGGGAGGCCTGGCGTGCTGTGATTCATGGGGTCGCAAAGAGTCGGACATGACTGAGCGACTGAACTGAACTGAAAGTGATTATGGCTTCCCTTATCGCTCAGTTGGTAAAGAACCCGTCCACAATGCAGGAGACCCCAGTTAGATTCCTGGGTTGGGAAGATCCTCTGGAGAAGGGATAGACTGCCTACACCAGTATTCTTGGGCTTCCCTGTGACTCAACTGGTAAAGAATCCGACTATAATACAGGAGACCTGGGTTCGATCCCTAAGTTGGGAAGACCCCCTGGAGAAGGGGAAGGCTACCCACTCCAGTATCCTGGCCTGGAGAATTCCATGGGTTCTGTATAGTCCATGGGGTCGCACAGAGTAGGACACGACTGAATAACTTTCATTTTCACTTTCAAAGTGATTATAGTGTACAACCAGGGTAAAAAGACACTGCTTCATATGAAGAAAATATTAAAACTCAAAATGGAAAGACATACCCTGTTCTTGAATAGGAAGACTCAGTGATTTATAAATGTCATTCTTTTTAGTCTATAAATACAAAGTAGTTCCATTTAAAACATAAATCAATTGTATAAATGTAACAAATATTTCTGAATAGGTAGGTAAATTTTGGTAAGGAAGAGGAATGAGAGGGGACTAGCATTAATGGATATGAAAACATTTTAAGGACCGGTAGTTTAACATAGCATGGTATTTATGGGAAAATAAAAAGAGATGTGAAACAGAAAAAAAAAGAATGAAAAATAGACACAAGCATGTAAGAAAAATAATGTACATTACTACATTTAATGCATGCATGCTCAGTCATGTCTGACTCTTCATGACGCCATGGACGGTAGCCCACCAGGCACTGCTCTCCATGGAATTTTCCAGGCAAGAATACTGGAATGGGTTGCCATTTCCTACTCCAGGGAATCTTCCCAACCCAGGGATGGAACTCATATCTCCTGTGTCTCCTGCATTGCAGGCAGATTCTTTACTACTGCGCCACCTGGCAAGCCCCAAGAAAACTACATAAGAGATAAAAAAGTGTCATTTGAAGTTAGGCCGTTAAATAGCTGGATTATGTATTGGCTCTGGGACAGATATAGCCAGGTAGACCTCTGGCTACTAGACTATAACCTCCATGAAGACAGGCACAGTTTCATATTCATCAGAAATTTAAATCTCAAAAATGAAACAGTATGAGAGTAAAATGTGAGTGGTTTTTAAATACCATGATGTAAATTTTGGATCGGGTATCATAGAGACGAACCATGTATACATTCATGAATTAGTTTGAGGTTTTCTTTGGCCCATTTATCAATCTTTTCTATTGTAGCTTGATAAATGTGCCCAGATTAACAAATTTAAATTTCAGCATGGTAAAGAAAACAAAGTCATGCACAATACAAAATATTTTCTAATTCTTCTCATGATTATTTCTTTGACCTTTTAATTGTTTACAAGTACGTTGTTTAGTTTCCAGATATTTGAAGATTTTCTAGATGTATTTTTGTTACTGATTTCTAGTTTAATTTCAGTTCTTTTACATTCACTGCAGCTGGTTTTATGGCCCAGCAGATGGTCTGTGTGAATGTTTCAGGAACACTTGAAAAGTGTTGTTGAGTGTATGATTCAAGGTGTCAGTTAGTCGGGTAGGGTTGTTTAAGTTATATATAGCCTTACCTATTTTCTATCTATTTAGTTTATCAGTTACTAGGACAGGAGTGTTGAAGTTCTGTCAGTTTTTGCTTCAAGTGTTTTGAAGCTCTGGGCTTCCCAGATGGGTTAACAGAAAAGAATCCACCTGCCTATCCAGGAGATTCAGGTTCGATCCCTAGGTTGGGAAGATACCCAAGGGATCTTCTCCCTTGGGAGAAGGGAATGCAACTCCAGTCTTCTTGCCTTTAAAATTCCATAGACAGTGCAACCTGGTGGGCTACAAGTCCATGTGGTGGCAAAAAGTCAGACACAACTGAGCGACTAAGCACACACACACAGTTGGATGTATACATGCCTACAATTGTTACGTTTTTGTGATGAATTAAATTGGTTATCTTTGTGGTTATGAAATGTCCCTCTGTAGATCTGGTAATATTTCCTGTCCTTTAAATCGTCTTTGTCTGTTATTAACATAACACATCAGGTTTCTTAGCCACTGGACTGCCAGGGAATTCCTAACTCCAGGTTCCTTAGGATTATTAGTGTTTGCATGGTATATCTTTTCCCATCCATTTACTTCCAACCTGTCTGGGTCTTTATTTTTAAAGTGGGCTTCTTGGGAGATCCCTGATTGTCTAGTGGTTAGGATTTGGTACTTTGACTCCCATGGCCTGAGTTCAATTACTGGGCGAGGAATTGAAATCCTATAAGCCACACAGTGTGGCCAAAAAAAATAATAAGAAGAAGAAAAACATTTAAAAAATAAAATAAAGTGGATTTCTTGTAGACCAGATATACTTTGGTCTTGCTTTTTTAATCTTGCAACCTCAGCCTTCTGTTGGGAATGTTTAGATATTTACATTTAATGCATGCATGCTCAGTCATGTCCAACTCTTTGTGACCACCAGGCACCACTCTCCATGGAATTTTCCAGGTAAGAATACTGGAGTCTGTGTTTCCTACTCCAGGGGATCTTCCAACCCAAGGATCGAACCTGAGTCTTCTGTGTCTCCTGCATTGCAGAGAGATTCTTTACCACTGCACCACCGGGGAAGCCCTTACATTTACCGCAGCTCTCAGTATGACTTGGTTTTAGTCTAGCATGTTTCACTTGTTTTCTGTTTATCCCACTTGTTATTTTTTTTCCATTTTTCTTCTTTTTCCATCTTCTTTCAAATTGAGTATTTTTTTAGAGCTTTATTCACTGCATCTGACTGTTTCATTTATGTAGTGGTGGCTCTAGAGTTTTAGTATGCATCTCTAACTTATCACAGTCTACTTTCCAGTAATATTTTACTGTTTTTATTTATAATCTAAGAACTTCCTAATAATATGCTTCTATTTCTTCTGTCCCATGCATTGTGCAGTTGCTGTCACACATTTTGTCTCTCCCTGGGTTATAAATTTCCTAATACATTGTTATTATTTTTGCCTTAAACAATTAAGTCCCTATGCATATATTTATTAATTCCAGTGCTCCTCATTCTCTTGTATAGATCAGGATTTCTCACACTCCGCACAACTAAAGCTTCAAGCTGGATAACTGCTGTAGGATGCTGTCCTTACACTGTGGGATGTTTAGCACCATCTCTGGTTCTATTTATTAGATGCCAGTAACAACTTTCCCCCAAGTCATGCTAACCAAAAATGTCTCCAGACACTGCCAGATGTTTCCCCAGGGGACAGAACCATCAACAGTCGAGAACCACTGGTAGCAAAGTTTCTATGTGAAATCATCTTCCTTCAGCCTAAAAGCGATTCTTGAGCATATAGTTTACTTGAGGATGGTTGGTGAAACTGTCTCTCAGGTTTTGTCTGTCTAAAAAAGGGCATTTTTCACTTTTGTTTCTGAGGGATATTTTCACTGGGTGTAAAATTCTCTGTCCCCATTATTTTCCTGCATTTTAAAGATGCCATTTAATTGTCCTCTACATTTCATTGCTTCTGAGAGACATCGGTGGTAATACATATCACTGTTCTTGTATTAGTATGCCTTTTTCTTTGACTGCTTTTAAGACTGTTGCTAGTTCTCAGCAGTTTTAATATAATGTTCCTTGATGTAGTTTTCTTTCTGTTAATTCTCCTTGTGCTTGTGGTTTATTTGCTTTTCTGAATTTGGGGCTTTGGAGCTTTCATCAGTTTTGAAAAAGTTTAACCATTATTATTCAAATGTTTTTTCTTCCTTATTCCTTTCTGGGACTGAAATCGCACGTGTATTAATTAGACAATTTGATGTTGTCCCACAGGTCACAGAGGCACTATTAATATTGTTTTTCATTCTCTTTTTCTCTGTGTGCTTCAGTTTTGACAACTTTTTGCTATTTTTCTGATTCATTGAGTTTTTTTTCTGCAATGTCCAATCTGTTAGTCTCCTCAAATGAGATTTTAATAGCAGATATTATATTTCATCCCCCCAAATCCATTTGGTTCCTTTTTATACCTTCCATTTCTTTCCTTATTATGTCCATTTATTTTCTTTTAAAGCTTTGAACATGTTTATAATGACTTTTAAAATCCTTGTCTGCAAATTCCATCATCAGTGTCTTTTCTCTGTCTATTATATTGACTTATTTTTTCTCTTTATTTTGAGTCACATTTTCTTGCTCATTTGTATATTTGCTATTTTTTATTAGGTGTATAGAATTGTAAATGCTGTGTTATAGAGGGTCTAAATTGTCTTTCTGTAATGAGTGTTGAAGTTGGTTTAGACAAACAGATAAGTTACTTGTAGATCAACTTGATGTTTTTGAGGCTGATTTTCAGGCTTGCGAGGGTGTGTATGCTGCTGCTGCTGCTAAGTAACTTCAGTTGTGTCCAACTCTGTGCGACCCCACAGACAGCAGCCCATCAGGCTCCCCTGTCCCTGGGATTCTCCAGGCAAGAACACTGGAGTGGGTTGCCATTTCCTTCTCCAATGCATGAAAGTGAGAAGTGAAAGTGAAGTCATTCAGTCATGTCCGACTCTCTGCGACTCCATGGACTGCAGCCTACCAGGCTCCTCCATCCATGGGACTTTCCAGGTAAGAGTACCAGAGTGGGGTGCCATAGCCTTAGACCTAGTTTAATCTAACTAGGAACATACAAACTTTCTGAGGTCATTTAATGTCCTGGATATTCAGCAAGTCTTTCTCTCTGGCTAATTAGAACTTGGAGCCCTCTGTGACCTTGAAGAAGTACTCAACTTACAGTTCCCTGGTTATTCTTTGCCTGGCCCATGAAGTTTTACCCTATTTGCTTGCAGCCTGTTTCAGTTTCAAGGGGACCCCATGCAGATTTCTGGAGTCTTCCTTTGAATAGCTCCCTCCTCTCCAGCACTCCATCCCATAATATCCAGTGCCCTTGACCTCCCCCACTTCTGATCTCTGTTTCCCCAGCTTAGCAAGATTATTGTACTCTGCTTGGCTTTCACTTCTCTGCATTGTGATCCAAAATGTTTGTCCAGGGCAATTCTATGGATCAATCGTTTCCCTTCTCTTAGAGACCACAGTCTTATTCTGTCTGTGTCTACTCATTCCATGAGGCCAACATCACCCTGATACCAAAACCATAGAAAGATACACAAAAAAGAGAACTACAGGCCAATATCACTGATAAACATAGATGCAAAAATCCTCAACAAAATACTATTAACAGCAATCCAAATGCAACAATACATGAAAAGATTATACACTATGGTCAAGTGGGGTTCATCACAAGGATGCAAGGATTTCTGGTATCCATAAATCAATCAATGTGATACATCACATCAGCAAATTAAAGAATAAACCCATAGGATCTTCTCAACAGATACTTAAAAAGCTTTTGACAAAATTCAGCACCCATTTATATTTATTCTGTCCATATCCAGTTTCTGAAAGAGTTGTGTTTTTTTGTACTTTATCCTGTTTTCTAATTGTTTACAGCAGGAAGGCAAGTATAGTACCAGGTAACAAATGCGACCAGGGATAGATGTCCCTGGGAAGACAAACATTACAAACGGGGAAATGAAATACTTACAAGAGTGAAAAGACTACATTTCTCTTACTTTCAGTTACCCTTAAGAATAAGAAAAAAAGTTAACAACCCAGTAGGAAAATAACAAAAGAGAAATACAGGTTTCTAATAAATCTGAAAAAATGTTCAACATCACTCACAAGTAAGAATATCATTAAAATATCAGTGAAACACCATTTCTCATTTGAGTGGTAGAATAAGCATTGGAAAATAGCCCCCCTTTCCCTCTCAGTAGGAGTGCAAATTTTACTTTTTATCCACTCTGTAGAGCATTTTGGCATTCTCTTTCAAAATTTTAAATATACCAGGCACTTTGACCTGCAAATCTGTTTTCTAAAATTTTCCCCTGAGGTCAACATGTACAAGGTATTAAAAATATTTGTGGAGTTTATTATATTGAAACATTGAAAATACCCTACTTGCCCAATAATTAGAAATAAATTAAACTAAATTGATTTTAGTATGTCCAGGTAAATCTAGGTGTACGCAGTGACATAGAAAGATGAAATCACATGCTAAGTAGAAAAAGCAAATTTTAGAACAGATTTTATAACCATGAAAAAAAGAAAAGTTACATTTAATATATATGTATGGTTTCTCCATAGGTATTTCATTCAATCCTATGACTTTAGTATTAAATATCTGCTGATGTTTTCTCCAGACTCATATTCAACAGACTACGTTAATCCCTTTTGGATAGTTAATACGAATTTCTAATTTAACGTAGCTAGTTACTCATCCTCTCCTCCCCACTCAGACCTCTCATTTTCAATACATGGTACCATCATTCAATCACTTGCTCATGTCAAACATCTGGGACTCAAGGAATTTTTCTTGATAAGTTCCCAGCTCCGTGCTGTTCACTGCAATAAAGGAATCAGAAAGCTGGAAGGTTAATAGAGTATCTTCTGGTTGCGGGATAATAAAATAGCTACCACTGCTTTTTTGGCAGCAATAAATTAGTCACTGTATCAGACACTTCATATATGTTATCTCATTTAATCCTCACTCAATCTGTAAAGCAAGTGTTATTTCTCCATTTTATGACTGGAGTTTAAGTTTTCAGGCGATAACGCTTTAGTGTAAAATGAGGGGTGTGTATGTGTTAGTGTGTTTGTTGTATAAATCCTCTCATGTTTCTCCTTTGCAGCCCGTATTACAGTGACCGGGTGCTGTAGATATCCTGAGAACTCCGGTTGGTCCCTAGGTAGGTGCCAGTGGAAGTACGTCAGGCGCCTCCTGTGAGGCGTCCATTCTCACAGCTGATGCGTGCAGCTAGGCCTCGGATCTCACTCTTAACCAGGTCAGACTCTGCAATGCAGGATTCACTCTTCCTTAGTTATATGAAAGTTGTCCTTCCCCAGTTATATAAAGATGTTAGCTGGCTTTATGTGTAGAAAGATGTCATTTTTAAAATAAATATATTCAACATGACATTATTTAGTCAGAAGTACTGCAAACGAGTTTTGAAAATTAATTGCCTCAGATGCTGTGCTAAGTACCAGTAACAGAAAAGAAGCAATAAAGACGTGATGCCCCTGATGACCTCACATTCCAGTGGGGGAGACAGACTTGTAAACAGATATGTTAAAGTAGAAGGTGGTAAGTGTCCTTCTGAAGACAGAGCAAAGAGCTGTCAGTGCAAAAGCCCAGACGGCTCTGCCTCAGGGAATCAAGAGGTTTAACAGAATAGGTGACATTTGAGCTAGATCTTGAAGGATGGGCAAGGGTTTGCCAGATGAATGAGATGATCTCTATATAAAGTGCCTAGGACAGGGCCAGGCAGTTGGGAGGACCCAGTAAATGTTAACGTCCAGTTCCATCAGAAAAGTGTCCCAGGCAGAGGACACAGGTCAATTCAATTCAAGGAACACTTATTGAGTACCTTGTATACGTCAGGCACTGTTCCAGATTTCTTGGCCCTTTGTGCCAGGCACATCCTCTGAGGGCAAATAATTACACAAGGGTCTGGTGTGAGCCACGTCCAGGTCTCCTATTTATAGACTTTGCTCTCAAGATGGAGATGTTTGTTTTAACACTGCTGACACATTCCATCCTGATTGCAACCCCCTACGGCAGCACTGACAGCCCTGAGACTGAAGCGCCTGAAGACTATTCTGGACTCACTTTCATGATGGCAGTCGTGACGTCTAGCCTGGCTCCCTGCTGCGTTCTGGCCCACTTTGGTCTGCACTTGGGTCAGGTACCAGCCACCTCTCTTCTCAGAGCATGGATGGAAGACTCCAGATGCCTGCATTTCTCGTCCCAGCTCATCGACCCAGTGGGCTCCACCTGTACTCTCTTCAATAAGCCCCTTTATCATACCCAATCATCAAATCTTTGTGCTTTTATTCTGTAGCACAGTATGGAATGGTATAGAATAAATAGAATCCACACTGTCCTTTGAATTTGTTATACCAAACAAAAAAACCTGCACATTTCCACATCTAAAACATAACATTTCTAAATATAAGGAACATTCTATAACTGTTTTCAATGACTGTTTTACTAACATAGATTACGAACAATAGGAAGAATATGCCAGGTTTTTCACAAACCATTTAATTATCACAATTCTATGAGATAGGAATTACTATAACTGTTACACAAACTAAGAAACAAAGCCACAGAATATTTAACTTACAAAAATCTAAAAATACTAACACTGGGATTTGAAATCCGGTCTATCTAACTACAACCCCACTTTCTTTTCATTATAGCACTGTCCAGTCTTAATGCTAGCATTTATTGTATTTCTACTACTTGCCAGACACGGTGTGAGATGCTCAAATACACTGTCTGTAACCAGCATGAATTTTTTTAATATGACACTAGGTACCTTGCTAAAACAGCCAGAATATTATAGCTCTCAAATTCAAGCCTAGGTCTGATACTCAAACACCAGTGGTTCTCAACCCTGGGAATATACTGGAATCATATGTGGAACTTTGAAAAAAAAAAAAAAAAAAAGCCCTGCCTGCATAGAGCCTAATTTAGTTGGTTGGTCTGGAGGACAGCCCAGATGATTTTGAAGTGCTGTCGGCTTTGAGATCATAGCTCTCAAAAGTGAATAGAAAGCTTTGAGGCAAGGCATGCTTTCATTTATCAGGATACATCAGCGGAAAATGTGGACTATTTTTAAAGTGACTGTATTTTCTAGAAAGTACTAAAGTACATAGAGAAAGGAATGTGGTCTTCGGAGGAAGAGAGTGTTAAGTCACTTGAGTTGTGTCTGACTCTTTGTGACCCCATGGACTGTAGCCAGGCAGGGTCCTCTGTCCACGAAATTCTCCAGGCAAGAATACTGGCGTGGGTTGAAAACTTAGTTTGATACTCTTGCTGAGTGACCTTGGCAAAGTTATTTTGTCAGGTACTGATTCTGAAAGAAGTAAAAGGTGTCTTTGAGGAAAGGATTCTATCTCGGAACATATGGAGTGAATGCCGCTTCTGGCGGCCTGGTGGGGAGGGTGCAGTCTGCACGTGGTGCCCTGAGAAGGCCCTTTCTGCCCCCCCCCACGCCCACCACCACATGCTCCCCAAGCCAGCAGGGGTGATTCCTGGGCTGTCAGACCACATGGAATCACTGAGAGGGGACCAGGACAGGGGGACTCCCCTTTGGCCTCAGATGCCAGAGTTGGTCTGTATGCTTAGGTGAGACGGAATGCGTAAGAATATTTTCAATGTCTTATAGTAGATGTGAGGTATGTTTTATAATAGAAACATTGTCTGGATAGTAATTAGGCTTCCTGATTATTCACTTAAAGCTTATTTGTAATTTTTCCAGAAATAGACTGTTTTATATACAAACAGTAACTTTTAGGCTTCAATAGTCTTTGAAGAATGTGTATAAAAAGGACCATCATTTATAATGTTGTTTCAATGAAAAATATGGGGGGACTCAAGAAACTTCTTCTTTCCTCTCTCACTCAGCTTAACAAATATAAAGGGAATGGAGCAGCTCAAAGCTGTTTGCTTTCCAGAGTGTAGAACTCTTTTAGCTACCGATTATAAGATCACAACATATTTGAGGTCAGGGCCCATTTCTTTCCTTCATATCCCCTTCTTCCCAAGCAGCCTAACACATAATATGAGCATATAGTGGACATTAACGTGTACATAGGTCACATTTGAAATCAGTAGTGATCTGGGAGTGGAAAACAAGACACTAGTAGTGAAAAACCCGCCTGCAATGCAGGAAACATAAGAAATGGAGGTTCGATCCCTGGGTCAGGGAGATCCTCTGCAGGAGGGCATGGCAACCCACTCCAGCATTCTTGCCTGGAGAATCCCATGGACAGAGGAGCCTCGCGGGCCCTGGTCCATGGGGTCACACAGAGTCACACACTACAGAAGCGAGTTAGCATGCACACACAGTGGCTGTTACAGTAAAATTATCGAGGTGGAAATTATGCAAGCTGTGGGGTGTGGTTCTGATTGCACTAGAAAGCTTACCTAAATGACAAAGTCAGAAATTTACATTTTTAATTCAGGGCACTGTTAGAATCAGAAACTTTCCTTGACTACCTAAAAAAATGTCTTATTTCTTGAACCAGTGGGGTTGAAATATCCAAAAAACAAACCAAAGTTTGATTCTGCAGCTTTGTGCATTACAATGCAGGCTTTTGAGGCATTACTTAGGAGAGTGGGATCCTGAGACTGGAAATGCTTGGGTAGCTTCTAATGAATCCAACTGCCTTGAGTCCCCAAATCCCACTGAGTCTTAGGTACATGTGTGCCCATTCGTGTCTGACTCCTTGCAACCCCATGGACTATAGCCCACTAGGCTACATGGAATTTTCCAGGCAAGAAATACTGAAATGGGTTGCCATCCTCCAGGGGATCTTCAAAACCCAGGGATCAGACCGGCGTCTCTTGTGTCTCTTGCATCTCCTGCGTCTCCTGCGTCAACAGGTGATTTCTTTACCACTTGCACCACCTTACCAGAAGCAATCCTTTCTCCTCTGTCTGATAATCTTAGCATCTCTGCCTGATACCCTGTTTTATTTATTTATTTGCCCTACCTTGTGGCATGTGGGATCTTAGTTGCAGGGATTAAACCTGCAACACTTGCACTGGAACTGCTGAGTCTTTTGTGTGTGTGTATGTGGTGAAGGAAGGTACAGCATTTATTGACAGGTTGCCAGGTACCTGGTGGAAGCGCTGAGTCTTCCACTAGGAAGTGGTGGAAGTGGAAGCGCTGAGTCCTAACCACTGGACCACTGGGGAAGTCCCATGATAACCTGTTTTAGTATCATCCAAGATAGCTGATTTGTCAGAGGATAAGGCATCTCCTCAAAGTCAAAACCACTGCTTCTCTTTGCTTCCAGACACAAGCCTATTCCATAATTAGATTCAGATACTGAAGACCTCAGAGAAGAAAATGAAAAGGAAAAAAAAAAAGAAAATATATATGATGATTACAGTCCTTATTTCTACACAGTTTATGGGTTGTCGTTGGTATTCGCAACTCCCTTCTTCTACAACCTTTCCACTGTTCTCTTTGTCTTCAGATAATACTTTCACTAGTTGTGATTGTCACTTAGGGTAGCCTAAACTTCCACCCCTGAAAAAAGCTGAACCATTCATGATTCCTGCTTGGCTACGGTTGCTCTAATCCTCCAGAGATGTTACATGGACCTGGGAGTACTAAGAGTTGCCCAAAAAACCCCTGGGCTTCTAGATACCATCTTCCCTCCCTGCGCAGTGTAGTACTAACCCTGATCTTATCTTCTAATTATGATCAAGTTCCCCAGTCAGTATAGCAGTCAGGGCCCTTCTTTGCTCGCTGGTTCAGTGGCGTGAAGAACTCAAGTGGCTATGTGGTGGTCTCAGCTCCTATTCTGTGAGACCATTCTGGTGTTTCCAAGAGGAAGTATTCCTCCCTTGAAAGCTATGAGTGTAAAGCTGAGATGAGATGACAGTTACGTGATTGGGTCATTAGCAATTATAATGAAGGGACCATTGTTCATCATAATTTTGTATTATATATTCTGGCTCTGGGAGAAATAGCATTCTATATTTGTTGCTGGCTCAGAGAATTCAGTATAGCTTGTGGGGCAACTCTACAGCCCCACATGAGGCAATATACATGCGTTATTCATAGATCATTCCACCATTCTATCAAGGCAGCTTCTCCCTCTGGACATGAAACCATGTCTTCAATTCTTATTCTCTTAATGGAGTTCCTTAGTCAAAATTTTTATGGGGTTCCAGGAGAGTAAACAGAACAGTCCCTAAGTCCGTGAATAGTGGTGCTAGCAGAAACGTTATAGGCAAAAAGGCAAATCCAAATCCAGATGGTGTCTTTCCTCTGTGATGATGGAGGCTCAGTGTAACCCACCTGCCATTAGGTGACTGACTAGCCCTGGATTCATGCCATTTTGGGAGTTCAGTGTGATTTCTGATGTTGATTACATAGGTACTATCAGGGCAAGTAGCCAGATCAGCCTGGATGAAAGGGAGCCTATACTCCTAAGCCCACATTCTTGCGGGCCCGCTGTCAGGCACCAGGGTGACTGGGGAAAATAGTTAACTGGCATTCACAAGGTGTGTCATACCACTTACTTGATTACTGAGGATCTTTTTCAATCGGTACCTTTTAGTAAACTTCTGTGTAGGACACAAATATCCTCGGTCTGCCCACTCTGAGAGGCCCATCCACATAGGTCTTCTTCAGACCTCCTTTTAATCAGTCTGCTAATCCTTTCCTTCAAGCCCCTGCCTCCTTGGTCAAATAGCACTTGCCCGTGAACTGATGTAGGTCTCCACTTCTGTCTGTCTCTCTGCAAGCAGAGCGGACAATCAGGTTTTCATATCTCTGTCATGAAGTCTTCTAGCTGGAGGTCTTGCCACCTTCCTCAGGGGCAACTTCAGGCTGCGCGGTGTGAAAGCAATAAACCTCTATAACCTTTCTAGTCTAAGTGGGACAGACTTCCATCTCGTTCTCATTGCCTACGTCCCTCCTCTTCCTTCCTTCCCCAAGGGTTCCTAGCATAATCTTTTCTATAAAAGATAAGAGGAAATTTTTAAATCTCAGATAGCTTAAGTTCCTCCTGTGCAAAAAATTCCACCAGCAAAAAAAGAGAGAGAGAGAGAGAGAGAGAGAGAGAGAGAGAAAAGAATCTGGCTACCTGCTTGAATAATAGTTGGAGAGGGAAAAAATTACAAAGAAAATGATAAAAATAATATCTCAGAAATTATCCTTTGCAAAATTCTGTTTTTCAAATCTCTTTCAAATACTTCATCTTATTTGAACCTCACTAAATACTGTGAGTGACTGAACTGAACTGAAACACTATGAAGTAAATATAGCCAATATTGTATTCATTTAAATGTCACAGAACTGAAAATGTGGAAGAAGAAAAGTGGCTTTGTCAAAATTTTCATAGCTACCTGTGAATATAAGCAGGGACCGGGATCTTTCCTCCCTGGTACAGTGACAGGAGAAGAAGTGCACAAACCCTGGGGTCATCCTGTGTCTTGGGAACTCTGATTTATGGATTGGAGAAGGAGAGATGTTGATTGAAGGGAGAAAGATGAAGAAGCAGAGCACTCAGGAATGGGTGACCCCAGGGCCCTGAGTGGAAGGGAAGAATTAGAGTCAGGCTTTCCAGAAAATCCTGATATAAAAACAATTCCCATGTGTGTTATTTCCCTTTCGTCCTTTTCCTTAATACATTGTCAGGAGATTTTTACAGGTGGACAGTGGGGAAGGGCATAAAAAGCATACTCAAGCCCAAAGAAATATTTTAAAAGGATCGAAACAGCAGAGGTAGAGAACATAGGTAACTCAGTGAAGGACAGAAATTAACATTCCAAAAATACACTGAATTCTGATATGACACTGTATAAACTCATAAAGGCCAAAGAGGAAAGAAAGAAAAATAAATGTCATGTTAGTGTGGATTAGAAATTTGTCTTTTCAGCAAAATTGAGTCTTCACTAACCAGATCAACTAAATAGTTTATTTTAAAATAAGTTTAACTCCTGATATGTTGCTTGGCCTCTTCATTTTGTGTGTTACAGATACTTTTATTTGTTGTGACACAAAACTCCACTTGTATAAACAGGCCCACAAACTGGGCAGATGTCTTTCTTTCCCTGGTAATCCCAGTTCTGTGTACTCTGTGGCCTAAAGACCTGTTTCATCTGTTATGAAATAATAAAGGGATGCTAAATGCTCTCTAAGCCTCTACCCAACTTTCAAACTCAATTACTCTGTAGAAGTTGTAATTATCTTTACATAGGCCCTGACTTGAGTTCTCGTTTAAAAATAAAAATATAGGCTCCAGCAGGGGTCACTAGAGTCCCATCAAGCCCTAAGTCTGACTCTTTCCTGTAACTGCATCACCCCTACCGAGTGTCTGGGTGTCCTGTTTGAGACCACATAGACCTATCTGCACCCAGCTATTACCTGAATTCATCTTCAGGTATTTTCTTGTTCTGTTTCTTTTACTTTATTTTATTTATTTATTTTTCCAGTCACAGGTGATCATTCACCTCCATTGACTTGGAGGTTTTTCAGGAAAATTTATTTTAATTAGCTATGTCATATTTTTCACCCCTTAAAATTGTGGTAAATCTAAAATAGTGTGTATTTCCTTAAAAATATAACATTATATTAAAACACAAAACAAAATTCAATCTTTTTTTCTTAATCTATGAACACCTAAAAAAAAATAAAAAAGCCTTCACTTCCTCTAGAACCCATCCTTCCTTGAGAATTCTAGAATTCTGTTAATTGCTTATACTTCCCCATAGCTACTTTGCTTTTCATATAAAATGACAAGTTTATATATATATCCAAGAGTTGGGTAAGGATTTCAAAGACAGCTCTAATTTCCAATAACCCTGTCCATTGTCAAATTATACCATATGTTTTTGTTCTGAAGATATTGTGACTGTACATAGCATGCAGACAGCTGGAGATCACTGTGCCTGTGACGCTGAAAGGAAGACCTCCTGCAATGTCAGAGTTACTCCCAAAAAGTCGTGGGACTCCTTAGAGTCCTCAGTTTGGGGATTAAGTCCTGAGTCTTAAATCCTAAATCTTGGGACTCTTGGGACTCTTTAGAGCTATGATTCAATTTAGGACTACTCTGAAGAGGTTCTGTCTGCCCTAAAACCTTTCCCCAAGCTCAATGTGCTTTGCAAAACCTGACATTGTCTCCATTGCACCAGGAACCAGAGAGCTGACTTCTTATACAGTGAAGCTCTGTATCTCTGGTCCTTTGGCACGATGTATATGGCACCCCATCATGACACTGCTTAGCCCAAAATAGTTCTTATAAATGTAAGTGAATGGTAGACACATTTCAGCTCATTTTCCATTTCCCTTCTTATACATACCTGCCTCCCCTTGGAGAAAGATTGATATTGCCCATCTCAGGGGCTGCTGCCATTTCCAATAGTATTATTTTAAAGTTCTAGTCTAGCAGATCATTGGGTTTATTTTTATTTGTTAATAAGGAAGGACTCAATGGACATGAGTTTGAGTAAACTCCAGGAGTCGGTGATAGACAGGGAGGCCTGGCGTGCTGCAGTCCATGGGTTCACAAAGAGTCGGATACGACTGAGACTGAACTGATCCGAACTGAAGTAAGGAAAGCCTCCCACAGTGAATCAGGGTGGCCTGGTGACTCATATGGCAAAAGTCTGTGATCTCTGTGACAAGGTCATAGGAAGAATTCTTCTGCCTGGGTCTCCTGGGTTGCTTCCTGTGGCAGAAGCCAGCTGCCATCCCTCAAGGAGGGCTGTAGAGAGGAAGTGAAGTCCCCTGACGGCAGCCAGCACCAGTGTGCCAACCTCATTAGTGACCCATCTTGGAAGCAGTTCTTCCCAAGTGAGCTGAATCCACCCTCCTCGCTAGGCTTCTGCAGGGCAGCCTTCTTTCCTCCACTTGTTTACGTCTCAAGCCACCACCTTGGTTCTATTGCCTAATTCTAACCTATGTGAATAGAATTTCGCTTGTATTGGGCTTACTGCTATAAGCAGAAGAAAACACAGAAGAAAGGCTATATTGTCACTTTCCATTTTTAAGACTATTTCTCTATTCGTGAAGTTTATGCTCTTCTGGATCCCGTATCTACAGAAACCTCAAACCATAGAAAACTTTATCAATAGTACAGATAGGCATGTGCTAAGGTGCTCAGTCATGTCAGACTCTTTGCGACCCCATGGACTGTAGCCCACCAGGCTCCTCTGTCCATGGAATTCTCCAGGCAAGAATACTGGAGTGGGTAGCCATTCCTTTCTCCAGGGGATCTTCCTGACCCAGAGGTCGAACCTGCATCTCCTACATTGCAGGCCAATTCTTTACCTTCTGGATCCACCAGGGAAGCCACTGCAAACATGCACATGAGGGCAAAAGATGAATGTTTACAGCTTTTTAAAAGTCATTAACTACTAACCTAAAGTAATTATAATACATGTGGCAAGAATCAGAAAATAAATATTCTCGGATGCCTTACAGCATAGTTAAGGGGAAATAAGTACCCTTGAGCCTTGCAATGCAGGAGACCCAGGTTCAATTCCTGGGTGAGAAAGATCCCGTGGAGAAGGAAATGGCAACCCACTCCAGTATTCTTGCCAGGAAAATCCCATGGATGGAGGAGCCTGGCAGGCTACACTCCATGGGGTTGCAAGAGTCAGACACGACGTAGTGACTAAACTACCACTACCACCCTTGGCCCCAGAGTTTTCTAAACTATTGTCTGGAACACAATAATGTTTTGTTTTCGTGTCTTCCTTTCTTCATCCATAATTTCACTCTATTTGAGGGTCATGTGATCTGTTCATGTTCATTCAGTCTTTTGGGGAATAGTTTCCCATGATCTTGGTGTTAAATTTGACTCTGTGCGTAATTGTTAAAATGTTATATATAGATTTCAAACACAGCTGTTGGTGTGTTTTCACTTCGGGAATTCCCTGGCTTGGTAACCTGACCACAGGAACTGATGGAAGAAGGTGGGACACAGCTGGAGGCAGTGGGAGAGGAAAGCAGTCTGCTCACGCACTCAACTCCAGGTTGGGCCAGGAGCGGCCTGCCCTCTTTCCGTCCTCCCCTGTCTTGTGACCAGGCACTCACTGCAGCTACTGACGTAGCAGCTCCCTGCATGAGGACAAGGGCCTTACCTTCTCTAAGGTTCCACATCCCTGCCAAGAACTTCCGTCTTCTCAGGGCCATGAAGAGGGCGAGCTCCTGCACTACTTTAGTTTGACCTCAGTGGATGTTAGAGCTGGAAAGTAAGATGAATGGGCCTAAGCAATTGGTAGACATATATGCACTCACCTATAGGGGTTTTCTAGGACATCATTTTCAGAGACATATATTTTTAAAGGTGTTAACAAAGGGGATGCAACTGCTTTGGGGGTGTTTAACAATAGCCTTTTATGTGTTAGAAGTTTTACATATTATTTTTAATCTTTTCCACAATCCTATGAGTTTGGTACTATTACTGCCATTTTGTAGATAAGAAAATTGGGCTTCTGAAAGTTAAGTCATTGGCTTAAACTCACAGAGCTGCAGAGTGCCAGAACCATGGTTTCAACCCAAAACTATCTGAATATCAGATCTCCCACTCTTTCTAGGCTGCTTAAGTTTTGTCTCAAAGCAGGCCCAGGGACGGGAATTACAAGCTTGCAGTGTTTGTTCTTATGTTTCTGGCTGTATGTGCAGGATTACTTCATTTCTTATTTTGAACTATGTTTTCCAGCAATCAAAGTATTGATTACAGGATGTTTTCCTGCCAGCAAAGTCTGTTGAGCTGAATCACAAACATTGCCTTGCCTTCTGTCACTATTCATAATTTATTCATGGATCACTGGTTCCTTATTAGCAGTATATCTGCTGTGTATTTTGAATGATTCTTTCAAGGCTTTTTGGAGGGTATTAGAGGAGAGGTGTATACATGTCCCGCTCCTCTGAACACTTGGTCTCCATCATATTTGTTTTTGATATAACCAAAAATTCTTTTCAATTTCTGTGAAATTGAAAACTCATTCAGATAAAGTAATCATTTGTTTCCTACTTAAAGCTATCTTTAAAACGCCTCCCCTCACCTCTCCTCTGCTACTGCTGCTTAACATTAGGAAACAAATGCTTACTTTATCTGAATGAGTTGTTCATGTTCTACTGATCCAAGAAAAATAGCATTCAGAAAAAGTGAGGGATAATTTAAAAGAGTAAATGATCAGAATAATAATCCATGAGTGGCACTAAATATAACTCCTACAAATCACAGAAATTGAAAATAATTTTTGGTTATATCAAAAACAAATATGATGGAGACCAAGGGTTCAGAGGAGCGGGACATGTATACACATCAGTTCAGTTCAGTGGCTCAGTCGTGTCCAGCTCTTTGTGACCCCATGGACTGCAGCACGCCAGAACTTTCTGTCCATCACCAACTCCCGGAGCTTGCTGAAACTCATGTCTGTTGAATTGGTGATGCCATCCAACCATCTCATCCTCTGTCATCCCCTTCTCCTCCTGCCTCCTGTATACATAGACATTATCTTAAAGTACAGTTGATTTGCAATATTGTGTTAATTTCAGATGTACAGCAAAGTGATTCAGTTACATTTCCTTCTTTTTTTAGTTGTTTTCCATTATAGGTTATTATACAATATTGAACATAGTTCCTCGTGCTATACGGTAAATCCTTGTTTTATTTTATATATAGTAGTGTATATCTATTGATCCCATATTCCTAATTTATCCCCCACTCCTTTCCCCTTTGATAACCATAAGTTTGTTTTCTATGTCTGTGAGACTGTTTCTCTTTTGTGAGTAAATTAATTTGCATTATTTTTCAGATACCATGTATAAGTGATATAATAGTTGTCTTTGTCTGACTTACTTCATTCAGTATGATCATCTCTAGGTTCATCCACATTGCTGCAAGTGCCAATAATGCATTCATTTTATGGCTGAATAATATTCCACTGTATAGATGTACCACTTTTTTTGCATTCATCTGTTGATGGACACTTGGTTGTTTCCATGTCTTGGCTTTTGTAAATAGTGTTGCTACGGACATTGGGGTGAGTGTGTCTTTTCAATTTAGAGTTTTCATCTTTTCTGAACATATGCCCAAGAGCGGGATTGCTGGATCATATAGCAACTCTATTTTAGTTTTTTGGGGAATCTCTATAGTGCTTTTCCATAGTCGCTGCATAATTTACATTCCCACCAACAGTACAGGAGAGTTCCTCTTTCTCCATCCCTTCCCCAGTGTTTACTACTGAGCATGCTGACTGCTGTGAGGTAATTCCTCACTGAGTTTTGATTTGAATTTCTCTAATAATTAGCAATGTTAAGCATATTTTTGTGTGCCTGTTGGCCTTCTGTCATAGACATTCTCTTCTATTCATGGAGAAGGAAATGGCAACCCGCTCCAGGATTCTTGCCTGGAGAATCCCACGGACAGAGGAGCGTGGCAGGCTACAGTCCATGGGGTCACAAGGAGTCAGACACGACGGAGTGACTCACACACACACACACACATACCATATTCAAGGTATTTATTACAGTAATTTGATTTTGTGTAATGGGGGAGCTGGTTAAGCAGACCCTGAAAGGCTGTTATATTCACATCTAAACATTTGGGAGTTTGAAGTCCACAGCAGGCAGATGGGAAAGAAAGAGAATGCAGGAGGAAGCAAGAGCCCCCCAGAACCCACGGTTTGAGATGGAGCTGAGGAGACGCACCTGTGTCGGCTCTAATTGCAGCTGCTCTTGGTGGGGTGCGTTATCCCGCAGTAGGAAACTAACACAAAGGCAGGGCTTTCCTCAGGGAGCGAAACACCCACCCCTGGCGCAGGATTTGGAGAAGGAGGAAGCTCCAGCGGAAGGTGAGGCGGTCTCGGCAGCATCGGTGGGCTCGCGCCATTGAGGTGAGCCGGCAGTTAAGTGGCCCCGCGGCTGAGCTGCTCTTTGCTTTCTGCCCTCTGCATCCCCCACAGAAACCCCTCTTGGGGGCACTCCCCCGGGGGCCAGTGGTTAAGACTCCAGCTTCCACTGCAGGGGGCAGGGGTGCTATCCCTGGCGGGGAACTAAGGTTCCATGTGCTGCCCCATGCCCACCCCCCTGCACACACACACACACACACACAAAATCTCTCTTGGGGCCCACCCCAACCTACAGGAAAGGAAAACCAAGAACTCTAGTTCAGGCTAGCCACGTTACCACATTACAGAATCACCACACTAAACAAAAACAACATTATGGGTATAGCACTGGAAAAGAGGACAAAATACTGTGCCCAAAATAAAACAGACTCTTCCTGAGGCTAATTAAGGTGCCTTCGAACACACAGCCATTTTCTGGGGGGGTCTTGCTGTCTCCCTACACGTTGCCAGGTTTGAAGCTCGGGTCATAACCCTACTTCAGGGGGCCTGCGCCTGCCTCTGTGCTCCGTGGGGAGCAGCGTCCTGGGCCTTTCTCTCTGCTGTTAACTAATCTCCATGCTGGGTTTCTGCTTCTGCTTGGGTACTGCTTGACCTCTCTTCCTCCCAGGTAATTCCCTCTTTAAACTTCCAGCTCTCAAAACTGTCTGTGCCCTTTGTAGGAGTCTCCCACTGCAACTGTAACATATTACGGCACTAATTTATCTTAGAGTTCACAAGTCTGACATGGGTCTCACTGGGCCCAAATGAGGGTGTTGGCAGAGCTTTGTGCCCACTGGGGACTTTAGGGGAGAATGCTTTTCTTTTCCTTTTTCTTCTAAAACTGGCCCACATTCCTTGGTTCATGGCCGCCTTCCATCTCCAAAGCCATTGCTGGTCAGTCAGGTCTTTCATGCTGCATAAGCCTGACACTGACTCTTTTGCCTCCGTCTTCCATATTCAGAGGTCCTTGTGTTACATTTAAGTCTCCTTAATTTAATGTCAGATGTTTAGTATCTTCATCTGCAATCTTAGTTCCCCCTTGCTGACTAGCCTACCACGTTCAGGGGTTCCAGAGATTAGGACATGGACGTCTCTAGGGGAGCCGTTCTGGCTATCATGCCTTTCCATTCTTATCATAGACTGGCCTATTGGTATACTAGAACTTAGGAGCATGTTTCAGACCCTCTGCTTTCCACCTTGCCACAACTCTTACCTTGAGGCAGTGAGCACAACCAACTCTTTATAGGGGCAAACACAATAGGGAGAAAGAAACACAAGGGAAAACATCAATTTATATTCAGAAATAATTTCCTACCACACAACAGCATTCTGTGTTTCTGATGATCAGCTGAATGGCAGTTCTAATCTCTCTACAAGACTTTATTGAGCAATAGTCCAGGTTCCAGGCAATCTAATGGAGTGGCTGGATTCCTATTGCCTAGGTGATAAATTTCATTATCATTTTCTCCTGGGAACTTTCTTCTCCACCCAGGAGGAAATTCCACTCTTTTTTTTTTTTAATTCCACTCTTAAGACTCACCATCCAGCTCTCTTCTCATTGCTGTCATTTACCAACATTTACCAACTGCCTGCCCTTTCACTGGAGGCCACAGCACCTCATTCAGTTTTCCTTTTTACCACACTCCAGCAGCTCATCAAAAATGACATTCTGTAATCACTTTAATTATCTACTTCATTCATCTCAACTGCTGTGGAGAGACATTTATTCCTCACTAAATATCCATGTGCTCTTTTAAATTCCTGCCCCATGGCAAATAGATGGGGCCATATGACTACTTCTGGACAAAGGACTGTGAGCCAAAGTGACATGTTTTGGTTCCAGAACAAAGCATCTAAGAACTCAGTACAGTCTTTTCATCCCCTGCCATAGAAACCTGAAGGCTATGTGTTGAAATGGCAGCATGCCAAAATAAAACAGCTTGAGTGATAAATAAAGCTTTGCTTTATTTGAGATTTTATCTGATATTGGAATCAATCTTTTAATGCAGAATAGCTTATATTTTCCCGACTAGTACAGCTACCATTCCCAGATTCAAACTCTAGAACTCATCACTGAAAAGTTCCACCTTTGAAACCACTTCTAGAAACTTCACATTCTTAGTTTATAGACATTGAGCTTTTTGGCTTGCTCACTTGGATCTACCGCTACTTCACTTAACAACTTTCAGTTCATTGACCATTCATCTTGGTCTGTTAGGGTTACTGTAACAAAATAACCACAGACTGGGTAGCCTATAAACAAAAATTTATTTCCTACAGTGCTACAGGTTAAAAGTCTGAGATTAAGGTGCCAGCATAGTTGGGGGAGAGCCTTTTCCTGGGTTCATAGCCAGCACCTCCTCTCTATGTGCTCACAAGTTGGAAAAAGGGAGCTAGGGAACTCTCTAGTGTTTCTTGTATTATACAAGGGTACTAATTCTATTCATGAGGATCCCATCCTTATGACTTAAGCACACCCCTCACCCCTAGAACGCTACTTCCTAATACCATCATCTTTGGAGGTTAGAATTTCAACATGTGAATTTTGACAGGATACAAACATTCAGACCCTAGCACCACTCTACTATCTTCATCTCATCATTTCCTTCCTGTATTTAGTTTCCTCCCTTATCCGGTGTATTATAAGCCATCATTTTCACCAGTTTCCTGTCAGTATTCTAATTTACCTTGCTTCATTGTCTTTTTGTAGCACCTGTCAGAGCCCCAAGCTGACAAAGCCCATGCTGGATGAATCTAGCTACCCATCTTCTCTATACTTGTACCCAGGCTGAAGAACACTAATAGAAATAAATCATTTAAAAAAGCAAATTTCTGAGCTGTCAACATTCCCTGGAAATCCCCGTGTGTCTTTACAGTCAGTTCAGTCTTAAACTTCCGCAAGCCTCTGTCCTTCTGCCTACCCTATTACATGGAACAGGTGAACTCACCATCAGTTTTACACAGAAAGTAACACACTATCAGAGAACTACTATGGCTTTTCAAAAATCAGCTTTACAAAGCTGTCCACATCTGTCCCCATTCTGCCTTCTTTCCCTCCTGTTTCAGGGCTGTGTCCCCATCAAAGGACAGTGCTTCTACCTCTGCGCTTAATCCCTATCCTCTTCCAGGTTCTCAGGAACTTTATGTTGGCAGTTGTCTTTCCTCTGTATAGTGACTTCAGCCTTCTCCTTGATGTGCTTCCTATCATCATATATCCTCAATCCATTCCATCTTAAGGAGAAAAAAGTCACCCTTGATATAACATTCCCTTCCAGCTGTTCTTTTCTTGGCTTTTCTTTACCTCTACCTAACCACTAGGTGATGGAATTCCTCAAGGTGAATCACAAACCCTCTTCTCTTTTCAGTCTATACTCTTTTGAAACTTGCTTACTTGTTTATATCTTTTATTGAAGTAAATTTGACTTATTAGTTTCAAGTATACAACATAGTATAGTATTTTTACAAATAGTATTTTTATAGTATTTATAGTATATATATTATATATTTATAGTATTTATATATTTATAGTATTTTTACAAATTATATGCCATTAAAAGTTATTACAAGATAATGGCTATAATTCCCTGTGCTACAATGTATCCTGATGCTTATGTATTTTATACACAGTGGTTTGTATCTCTTAATTCCACACCCTTAAATTAATATACTTCTCTTCCGTTACCTTTCCTCTCTGGGAAGCACAACTTTTCTGTATCTATGAGTTTTTCTGTTTTGCTGTACATTCATTTGTGTTTTTTGATTCCACATATTAGTGATAACATACAGTATTTGTCTTTGTCTGATTTATTTAACTAAGAATAATGTTTTCTAGGTCCTTCAATGTTACTGCGAATTATAGAACTTCATTCTTTTCCATGGGTGAGTAACATTTCATTAGGTATACACACACACACACATGTATGTACATCTTTTTGTATTCATTTGTCTGTGGGTGGACGTTTAGGTTGCTCCCATATCTTATCTACAGTACATAGTGCTGCTATGAAAATTGGGGTGTGTGTGTCTTTTGAATTAGTGTGTTCATTGTTTCAGATATGTATCAAGGAGTGAAATTGCTGGATCTTACCGTAGTTCTTGAAATGTGACCTTGGAGTACAAAATGAAGCAGGGCAAAGACTAATAGAGTTTTGCCAGGAGAACGCACTGGTCATAGCAAACACCTCTTCCAACAACACAAGAGAAGACACTACACATGGACATCACTAGATGGTCAATACCGAAATCAGATTGATTATATTCTTTGCAGCCAAAGATGGAGAAGCTCTATACAGTCAGCAAAAACAAGACCAGGAGCTGAGTGTGGCTCAGATCATGGACTCCTTATTGCCAAATTTAGACTTAAATGGAAGAAAGTAGGGAAAACCACTAGACCATTCAGGTATGACCTAAATCAAATCCCTTACAATTATACAGTGGAAGTAAGATATAGACTCAAGGGATTAGATCTAATAGAGTGCCTGAAGAACTACGGATGGAGGTTCGTGACATTGTACAAGAGGCAGTGGTCAAGACCATCCCCAAGAAAAAGAAATGTAACAAGGCAAAATGGCTGTCTGAGGAGGCCTTACAAATAGCTGTGAAAAGAAGAGAAATGAAATGCAAAGGAGAAAAGGAAAGACATACCCATTTGAATGCAGAGTTCCAAAGAATAGCAAGGAGAGATAAGAAAGCCTTCCTCAGGGATCAATGCAAAGAAATAGAGGAAAGCAACAGAATGGGAAAGACTAGAGATCTCTTCAAGAAAATAAGAGCTATCAAGGGAACATTTCATGCAAAAATGGGCACAATAAAGGACAAAAACAGTATGGAACTAACAGAAGCAGAAGACATTTAGAAGAAGTGGCAAGAATACACAGGAGAACTATACAAAAAAGATCTTCATGACCCAGATAACCACGATGGTGTGATCACTCACCTAGAGCCAGATATCCTGGAATGTGAAGTCAAGTAGGCCTTAAAAAGCATCACTATGAACAAAGCTAGTGGAGGTGATGATATTCCAGTTGAGCTATTTCAAATCATAAAAGATGATGCTGTGAAAGTGCTACACTCAATATGCCAGCAATTTGGAAAACTCAGCAGTGGCCACAGGACTGGAATAGGTCAGTTTTCATTCCAATCCCAAAGAGAGGCAATCCCAAAGAATGCTCAAACTACCACACAATTGCACTCATCTCACATGCCAATAAAGTAATGCTCAAAATTCTCCAAGGCAGGCTTCAGCAGTTTGTGAACTGTGAAATTCTAGATGTTCAAGTTGGATTTAAAAAAGGCAGAGATCCAACTAATAAAAATAAATAAATAAATAAATAAAAAATAGGAAAAGGAAAAAAATAAATAAATAAAAAATAAAAAAGGCAGAGAAACCAGAGATCAAATTGCAACATCGATTGGATCATCAAAAAAGCAAGAGAATTACAGAAAAACATCTATTTCTGCTTTATTAACTATTCCAAAGCCTTTGACTGTGTGGATCACAATAAACTATGGAAAATTCTGAAAGAAATGGAAATACCACACCACCTGACCTGCCCCCTGAAAAATCTGTATGCAAGTCAAGAAGCAACAGTTAGAACCGGACATGGAACAACAGACTGGTTCCAAATAGGAAAAGGAGTACGTCAAGGCTGTATATTGTCACTCTGCTTATTTATCTTATTTCCCAGAGTACATCATGGGAAATCCTGGACTGGTTGAAGCACAAGCTGGAATCAAGACTGCTGGGAGAAATATCAATAACCTCAGATATGCAGATGATACCACCCTTATGGCAGAAAGCGAAGAGAAACTTAAGAGCCTCTTGATGAAAGTCAACGAGAGTGAGAAGTTAGCTTAAAATTCAGCATTCAGAAAACTAAGATCATGGCATCTGGTCCCATCACTTCATGGCAATAGATGGGGAGACAGTGGAAACAGTGACAGACTATTTTCTTGGCCTTCAAAATCGTTGCAGATGGTGACTGCAGCCATAAAATTCAAAGACACTTGCTCCTTGGAAGAAAAGTTATGACCAACATAGACAGCATATTAAAAAGCATAGACATTACTTTGCCAACAAAGGTCTGTCTAGTCAAAGCTATGGTTTTTCCAGTAGTCATGTATGGAAGTGAGAGTTGGAAAGAAAGCTGCGTGTTGAAGAATTGATTCTTTTGAACTGTGGTGTTGGAGAAGACTCTTGAGAGTCTCTTGGACTGCAAGGAGATCCAACCAGTCCATCCTAAAGGAAATGAGTCCTGATAATTCATTGGAAGGACTGATGTATAAGCTGAAAGTCCAATACTTTGGCCACCTGATGTAAAAGCCTGACTCATTGGAAAAGACCCTGATGCTGGGAAAGATTGAAGGTGAGAGGAGAAGGGGATGACAGAGGATGAGATCTTTGGATGACATCACCAACACAATGGACATGAATTTGATTAAACTCGGGGAACTGGTGATGGACAGGGAGGCCTGGCGTGCTGCAGTCCATGGTTTCACAAAGAGTCGGACATGACTGAACTGAATTGATGGTAGTTCTGTTTTTGGTTTTTTAGTTCTCCATTCTGTTTTCCGTAGTGGCTGTGCCAATTTGCATTCCTACCAACAGTGTACAAAGGTTCCCTTTTCACAGACTTCCTTGGCAGTCCAGTGGTTAAGACTCTGTAATTACATTGCAGGGGGCATGAATTTGACCTATGGTCAGGGAGAATCCCACATGCTGTATGGTGAGATTAAAAAAAAATGTTCCCTTTTCTCTACATCTTTGTGAACATTTGTTATTTGGACACCTTTTGACAATAACCATTCTGATAGATGTGAAGTGATATCTCGTTTGATTTTGATTTGCATTTCTTTAATTATTAGTGATGTTGAGCTTCTTTCTACGTGGCTGTTGGCCATCTGTAAGTCATCTTTGGAAAAGTGTTTATTCAGGTGTTCTGCCCATTTTTTGATTGGTTATTTGGATTTTTTCATACTGAGTTATAGGAACTGTTTGTATCATTTTGGTATTAGACCTTTGTTGGTTATATCATGTATAAATATTTTCTTCCATTCCATAACATGTCTTTTCCTTTTGTCAGTGGTTTCCTTTGTTGTGAAAAAGCTTTTAAGTTTAATTAGGTCCCATTTGTTTATTTTTGCTTTTATTTCTTTTGCCTTGGGAGAGCAATCCAAACAATATTGCTGTGATTTACATCAACGAATGCTCCACCTGTGTTCTCTTCTAAGAGTTTTATGGTCTTACATTTAGATCATTAATCCACTTTGACAAAGGATTGTGGCGACTTTGAAATGAAACTTAGGAAACACTTCCCAACAGCCCACATAAACAACGAGAAGGTTTATAATATCCCAGGATCACAAATGAGAAAACCTCACCTACAAGAAATCAAAACCCCAGATCTGTGCCATATGCAGATGGAGAGTCTAAAATCACATTCCTTGTGTGAAGGGACCTGAAACTGGGAAATCAACCTGAATAGAAATGTGATTGTCTTGCTCAAGTTGAGAAGAGCACCACCCTGTAGACTATTTCCCCAGAGGGAACTCTCTTCTCATGACAGTCGCAAATGATAAATCATACCTTAAAACAAGCCACTATCTGTGAGAGTCAGCAGATGAAAGAAAGAGGAGCCAGAGCATGAAAGAGAAGAATAACCAGAATAAAATGTTGCCAATATATATTTTAAAGTTCAAAGCAATGAAGGAAGGAGTATAAAACATAAGGGGAAAAAACAACACAAATAAGTGATAAGGATTTTTATAAAACCAATGAATTTAGAAATCAAATATAATGTTCTTTTCCATCTGAAAACCTTTAGTAAATATTCCCTCTGCCTGGCACGCATGCCTCACTCTCCACCTGCAAACTCCTACTCATCTTTGCAGTCTCAGCAAAGGGGATCTCTTGCTGACCTGCGAGAAGATGTTGGTTTCCTCTGTAATAAATTCTCATGGCTCCTTCGTTTCCCTGTTTAGCAACATTCATCACTGTAATAATGTCTTGTTCAATGTTTGTCATTCCTAGATGACTATAAACTCCATGATGACAGGTGTAATTTCTGCCTAGTTTTCTACCTTATCCCTAGCAACTAACACAGTGTCTATCTAATATGTGGATTATTGATAGGATAACGATATCCTAGGGACATTCCAGTCTACATCTGCTGCCTGGAGTAATGATTAATAATTTCTTTCACTTCCTCTCACTGTTTGAGCAATAAAACTTATATGAATACCCTGATTGTGGGCTGATTGGTTTATTGAACCAAAATGCCTGATTCACTGTCTTCCTCTCTCCTGGTCCTTAAAATCTCATTGAGACCTCTGGTTTCTTTGATCCTCCTCCTTTTCTTTTTATCTGCAAACTCACCTAACCTGTTTTAGCTTACTCTCTTGCCTAGCTGCTTTAGATTGAGCTCTTTCATGAAAAGTATTAATACCCCATATCTCTTGATCCTATTTTTTTCCTATCCAATAACCCTTACAAATCTCTGCTGTTGCTGCTGCTCCTAAGTCACTTCAGTCGTGTCTGACTCTATGTGACCCCATAGATGGCAGCCCACCAGGCTCCGCCATCCCTGGGATTCTCCAGGCAAGAACAATGGAGTGGGTTGCCATTTCCTTCTCCAATGCATGAAAGTGAAAAGTGAAAGCAAAGTCGCTCAGTGAAGTTGCTCAGTTTAGGTCTACCATAAATCCATTTGGTTTCTTTGCTTTGTGTGTGTGTGTGTGTGTGTGATTTTGCTGTAGCAGCAGAGTGAGTTGATTCCACTGCATATTCACTGTTTCCATTCTTAGTGGCCCCTCAAGGCTTCCTAGTAATGTTTCCATGCTACTCCTGTCTCTGAAATCCTGGCAAACTGCAGGTGTACCTCTGCCCTCGCATTGTCACCCTGTACTGGGGTTATGTGATTGTGAATCCAGTTATCCTGCTGAATAGAATTCCTTGGCAGTGGGGCCCTTCTCTTACTCATCTCTTCCTCTAGCATCTAGCAGATTTCCTGGCACAGAGAAAGTGCCAGAAATAAGTACTTGAACAATGAGTGAATGAGGATGAGAATGAAATGACAAAAAACGAATACAAGAAGCATAAGTGGGAACAATGGAGCATGTGACAAGATTAGCGCCTAATTTATAAACTTTTTAAACCATGGCAAAAGAGACAAGAGTATATTATGTTTCTTCATTTGCCCCAACATGAACGGACCTAGATGTTCTCAAACTAAGTGAAGTAAGTCAGACAGAGAAAGACAAATATACGATATTGCTTACATGTGGAATCTAAAAAAAAATTATACAAATGAACTTGTTTATAAAACAGACATAGAGAACAAACTTATGGTTACCAAAGGGGAAAAAGGAGGATAATTAGGAGTTTGGGATTAAAATATACACACGACTATGTATAAAATAAATAACAATAAGTACCTCCTCTCTCTGCCTCCTGAGAAATCTGCAGGTCAAAAAGCAACAGTTAGAACCACACATGGAACAACAGACTGGTTCCAAATAGGAAAAGGAGTACTTCAAGGCTGTATATTGTCACCCTGCTTATTTAACTTATATGCAGAGTAAATACATCATGAGAAATGCTGGGCTAGATGAAGCACAAGCTGGAATCAAGATTGCTTGGAGAAATATCAATAACCTCCGATATTCAGATGACACCACCCTTGTGGCAGAAAGTGAAGAGGAACTTAAGAGCCTCTTGATGAAAGTCAAAGAGGAGAGGGAAAAAGCTGGCTTAAAACTCAACATTCAAAAAACTAAGACCATGGTATTCAGTCCCATCACTTCATGGCAAATAGATGGGGAAACAGTGGAAACAGTGACAGACTATTTTCTTGGGCTCCAAAATCACTGCAGATAGTGACACCAGCCATGAAATTAAAAGACACTTGCTCTTTGGAAGAAGAGCTATGACAAACGTAGACAGCATATTAAAAAGCAGAGATATTACTTTGCCAACAAAGGTCTTTGTTTTTGCTATGGTTTTTCCAGTAGTCTTGTATGGATGTGAGAGTTGGACCATAAAGGAAGCTGAGCACTGAAGAATTGATGCTTTGGGATTGTGGTGTTGGAGAAGACTCTTGAGAGTCCCTTGGACTGCAAGGAGATCCAATCAGTCCATCCTAAAGGAAATCAGTCCTGAATATTCATTGGAAGGACAGATGCTGAAGCTGAAGCTCCAATACTTTGACCACCTGATGTGAAGAACTGACTTGTTGGAAAAGACCCTGATGCTGGGAAAGATTGAGGGCAGGTGGCAAAGGGGATGACAGAGAATAAGATGGTTGGAGGCATCACTGGCTCAATGGACATGAGTTTGAGCAAGCTCTGGGAGTTGGTGATGGACAGGGAGGCCTGGTGTGCTGCAGTCCATGGGGTCACAAAGAGTCGGACACGACTGAGCAACTGAAATGAACAGAACTGAACCTATTGTATGGGCTTCCCAGGTGGTTTAGTGGTAAAGAATCCACCTTCCTTGAGTTGGGAAGATCCCAGGAGGAGGAAATGGCAATTCACTCCAGTATTCTTGCTGGGACAGTCCCATGGACAGAGGATCCTGGTGAGCTACAGTCCATGTGGTCGCAAAGAGTCAGATATGACTGAGTGACTGAGCAGGCACATACCTACTGAAGCACTAGGAGCTATATTCAAAATCTTATAATAGCCTATAATGGAAAGAATCTAGAAAAGAATATATCTACATATATATGTGTGTGACTATATATATATATATATATATATATATATATATATATATATATGAATCACTTTGCTATACACCTCAAACTAACACAGCATAAAAATTTAAGTGTATTTTTCTTATTTATAAGTTATGTAATATGAGATAGCATAATAATTAAAGCTGTAGGCACATCATACTAGGATTTAGTTGTATTTTTATGCTTAACATCTAACTGACCTTATATTTCTCTGTATTATCTGTTCTGAGGCACCAAATGACACTGAGATCAAGGATATCTGAAAATTCTGTCACTGGAGGTTGCCAGTTCATATATTTCCAAATACACTCTAAGTCTTATAAAATGTTTTCGGTTTTGCTGAATTGTTGTAGTTCCTACCCTAGGAAGAGCTCCTTCCTACATTTCCAACCATCGGTGCCAACATCTGGAAGTTCTCATCCTGGTCCTTATCCTGGTTGTCCAGTACCTGTTCATCCTGTTCTATCTCTGCTGACGCTTCTGTTCCTAATTGTGGTCTAGCTCTTGAACATTTGTAATTTTACATTTTTCTAGCGTCTCTCCTTATCACCTATCTTCTATACTCATGGATGATCCTGAATTTGACAGTCATAAGGTCTTTATCTCTTGGATGCAGATTAATTCTTATCTGAGCAAATCCTAATCATAGTCCAAATAAAGTATCTTAAAGCAATCAGCCTCATTCTAAATTGCCAAGAAATGAGACCAATTCAAAAAATGTTTTTTAAGTGACTGTATTCTTTGTCTCTGTCTCAAAAAGAGGGTCTAAGAGTTCATTCAAACATATTCTTTCATTAGGATTTAGGTTAAACAATTGTCTAGCAACTCAAGAGGGATGTTTTTTGTTGTGGTAATGTTAAGTGGTGACCATCACTGAGGAACAGCTTAAATTCACCCAACTGAGGAGATTCTATTCCTAGATCCTACTATTCTGCCAGCAAGAAACATAAGCTGGAGAGAGAAGAGGTGAAATTAGAGACTGCTAAGTAATCTTTGGCAACTCTGTGGGCCACATCTAGGGGTACTGAAGAGAAGGGCCATATTTATGTGGAATATAGTACTTTTTATTCATATATCTGTGCTGTCACATGTTTATTAGTCAGTACCTAAAACATGAGAGACAGGGTGATATAGTAGGGAGAGCATTCAAACTGGCCTGGATTCTAGTTGATTCTGCCTTTCTTTATGTGTGACCTTTGACAAGTCACCAAATTTCTCTGAGACCTTGTCTTCATCTGTAAAATGGGAAGAATAATACTTACTTCACTGGGTTGTTAATACAGTAAATTTTTTAAAAAGATATTTAAAAGTATCTGAACATCTGGCATGAAAGATGCAATTATTTAAAACAAGTTTTCATTAAAATTTCATTTTGTCTTATTTTTCATCTACATGATCTTGGTCTCAGGACTTCAAGTTGGAGAAGGAAATGAAGTGGGTTTTTGTTTCATTTTGAGAAATATGGAACTGGGCTGGTTTGCCAGTAGGACTAGGCTATTTAGATGAGTCTATTTGATTTCAGGATGTTGTCCAGCCTCATCCTTCACCAGCCTGAGTACTGCTTGTTCCAGAAGTGCATTGCTGAAAGAGTGGAGTCATACAAAGTCAGGCATGGGTGTCTCAGGAAAGCAATGCCAGGACACAGTTTTGGAAACATGGTCTGATAGTCATCCAATAACACTTATTAGTATTCTATGCATAGAAACAACCAGACAATGTGAGATGATGCAACAGAACAGATCAAATTGAATTTTACAGCATGAAAAATTTTTTTGGAGTTGACCTTAATTACTATTAAATATTGCTAAAGATCAGAGTCTACTTCCTTCATTTTATGGATGAAGAAATCATAGTCTGGAGAAATAACATGGCCACTTTACTGACAATCCAGTATATTTGCCGCTAAACTCTTCTGGTGGTACAATTTCTGCTTCATGTAGAAATAAAGAAGTTGTCCAAATTTTACATAGAGACAACTCAAAAAAATCTACTAACCAATGTAATCACTTCTGGTTACATAAAGAAAACTAAATTTATTACTATTAAAAAAAACTTTCCTATAAAGTTTGGAAATTTATAGGAAATTTGCTCTGATTTAACTAGGAATTATTCTTAGTACTTATATGGCAGCTTCTCCCTGTAGAATGTGGCCATCCCCTGAACAAATGTTGAAGTTATTGAAATGACTGGATTCAGGGGACACAAATCAGGGAATATATTAGGCAAGATGTTTCTCTGGGCAGCCTGGATTTCAAACCCATAAGACATGCGTAGGAAGAGTCTGTTGGGATCAGAAAGAAAATGGGAGTTTATGACGTTTAGAGAGAATAGAAAGCATGTGATGAGCAAGTAATAAATGCTATGTTGCCCATCCATGTTTGTTTTTCTTGACTCCTTAGGATTCTCAATAAAATTTCACAAAGGCGTCATTTTAAGATAGAGGAGAAAATATTTCCTTCTAAAAATTTTTAAGCATAAATTTCAGACTCTCAAGCAAAAGTCAGAGGCCTAAGAGGTTGACTGGACTCTAACCAAAATTTGCCTCACTTACTCAAATTCTTACTGGCAAAAGGCCAAGGATAGCTAGCTCTCTAAACATGCCTATCTGGGGTTTCTGTTTTCTTTACTTTCTGATTACTTCTCAGGTGCTAGTATATTATATTGTAGGAAATATAGAGGAATAATCTGTACTAAAGACATGTTTTTATAACACCTTTGAATTAACTGAGAAATTATATTTCCTACCTTTTGAATCTCATTAATTAATAGCCAGGGCTAAAGGGAAAAGCTATGCATATTGTGAGGTGTAAGAAAAGCAGGCAGGCAGTGTTAGAATCAGAGGTTAGCAGACAAGAAGTGAAGGAGTTTGTGGTATCAAGGCCATGCAGCAGGTGTGAAATGTGTGTCCAGGGATGAATGCATGTCCAGGTATCTTCAGCCAGTCAGGTAACCTTCATTTGTTTTACCAACATGACTTTGCCTGCAGCATCCATCCTGCCCTTAGCCTCTACACTATTTTCTCGGGTTTTATCTGACAGTGGCCCCAAAACTGTCAAATAGGCTCCTTAACAGGCCTGCATGCCACCTTCTGCTGACGCTGTCTCACAAGATCCCGCTGCTGCATGGACAATGCCTTTTCCAGGACTCCAATCTTCTGCTGGACGTGAGCCCACAACATCCCATCTGCTGGGGAGGCACTCGTATCCGCTTGGTCACTCTGTCCTAGGAGGAACAGAACCCCCCCTTCCCACGGCCCACGTAACCACCAGGCTAGAGAGAGGGAAATAATTCCACAAACCTGAGAACTAGGGTATGCTCCTAAATGCCTATTACCTATCCCAGGATTTGCTTCTTTTCTAGAGTTCTCAAAATAGGACTGTTCATTTTCTTCTAAAGAAACTGTAACCTCAAGCTGTGGACCTGCCCTCTAAGCCCCAGGACATCTGATTAAAAAAAAAAGAATGCAATTGCCTGGCTTAAGAAAATTTGATTCCTATAGCCCTCCTTGGTGCTACCATGCATGCTGCATATTGAGGGTATAATTGATCTTTGGTGATGGCTTTCAGACTGAAGCAAGCATCAGGATTACCTGAAGTTTCTCTTTAAAGAGATTACTGGACACAAACTCCAGAGTTTCCAATTCAGTTGGTCTGGTGTAGTGCCTGATAATTTGAATTTTCACAGGTTCTCATGTGATCCTGATGCTGTTGGCCCAGGAATCACATTTTGAAAACCACTGGCCTGGTGTATGGTGAGATCTAGACAAAATCACAACAAAATACAATGGCCCAACATCAGAATACGTGGAGCTCTCACTCATCCTGCTGCTCCCATTAATATCACATAATGAGGGTATATTTGGCAAAGAAATGTTAAGCTATTTTTCAGTAAGATAAAAATATTTTAAACTGACAACATACAGACAGAATATCACACTGTAAGACAAAAAAATCACTAAGAAAGCTACCAAGCATCACCATGGCACCACTATATTCAAATCCTCACAGAGAACAAAGTGCATTGTTTTCCAGACTCAAACAAAACAGTGGTCCTCGAATCCTGCTGTCCACTATTTCCCCTTTGATATCAAGGAATGAATTGAGTATTTTTTTCTTTAGAGGTCCTTTACTTCTTTTAAATCCTGAATTTAGCCCAGACTCTGCTTAGAGGTAAGCTGAATGCAAAAGGACGATAAAGAAAAGGACGATGACATCATAAGGTAGACAGATATAGTAGAATCAGCAGAAAAGCAGATTATTTCCTTCTCTTGTATAGGATGACTCTGTAATGTAAATAGCATCACTATTTATTACCATAGATTCACCTGCTCTTAAAAATGATCTAGAAGTTGTGATCTGTGATATTCAGGAAGGTAAACTGGGGGAGGAAATGCTTCTGGCCATGTCTTACAGATGTTGATGGATGCTGGTCCTTGGTGTGGCTATGTTTACCGTCGCTGAGAACCAGTCTTACCCTCTGTCACACACATCAGCCTGCCTGAAGAGATTAAGAATGTGGAGCACACCCATCAAGGCAAGGGGCTTCTGCAGTGTCCCAGGATCTAACGCTCAGAGCATTGAAAAGCTCAAAGACAGGCTGCAAGATTGCAACCATGTCTTCATGACTCCTAGCGATTCATGGGGTCGCAAAGAATCAGACACGACTGAGCGACTGAACTGAACTGAACTGAATCTTTCTAAAGACAAGTGGTCAAGAACTGGAAAGCAGTGATTCTAATTTTGTGGGAAGAGCAGATGATTTAGGCCTCCAGGAGAGGAGAGAACCCCTCAGAGTGCAGGAAAGGTCTGTTCTGTGTGTGGACAGGGCAGGGAGACTGCAAATTGAGCCATGCCTCAGAGTTGCCAGGTGACCCAGATACCTTGTCAAAATGCCCACTTTGAAAACAAAACACAACCTGAGTTGGAATGTTTCTGTTACTTTGCTTCTTTCCATCCCAGAAATGAAATCAGATTCCTTCTCATGGCTGAGTCCTATTTCTGGTCATCGAATTACTGAGTGGGACATAATCTCAAATAGGAGACTGAGCCCCAGCGTGCCCAGTATCCATTAGCCATCACATGGAGTGCATTAATAAACCCAAGTAGAGGTATGATGTTACACTGAAAATGCATTGGGAGGATTTTTACTATCATTCTAACTTTGTGAGTGTGCCAACAACATCTCTTTCAACTCGAGGTAAACTAAGCTAGGTATTTAGAGAGATTAAGTTTTTCAGGCCCAGACTAGGTCACCCCTGAAGGCACTTGTGCAGGGAGAAATAAGCCTCTGTGGGTCTTTAATGTTCATCCTTCAAGTAGAATATATGGATGTATGTAAAAACACATCATGATCAAGAAATAGAGTTCATACCAGGAATGTATATATGTTCATGTGTATGTATGTGGAAATGAACAGTACGTATCCTTAAAAATACATAGTTTAGTCTTTGGTTTATAGATTTTGCATAAATTGTACAAATTCGCTTATTTTTTCACTCAACATTATGTTTTCAGTTTAAAATAACATTTTTTCCTTCTCACTTCTGCCTGAGTCATGATTCCAGTAATAAATGTAGTATTATTATATACCTCCAATTATTCAGATCTTGTAAATTTAATAAAATTTTGTAATCTTATGTTTAACTTTTAGAGAATTTTCTAGAGTTTCTTTATGTATTCATTGTTGATTTATGTAGCCTTTTTAGTTTTTTGGTTTTTTTGTTACTACTGTGATATCTTACCTTCTACTTGTTGGAAAGTGGAAAAGCACAAATTTTTATATGCTCATTTTCTACCCTATTTCTGATTTCTTTTTAGTTATGTACTTTTGAACTTTTATTGGCCAGGACCTGCAGTGTTCTGTTCCAGTGATAAGGAGAATCTTTATCTTGTTCCTGAATGTAAAGGGAACACTTTTTAAGTTTTCCCATTAATATGATTCTTGCTAAAGGTTTTTTGATAATTTTATCAAAGTAAGGGTCTTCCTTCCCATTTCTAGTTTTGTTAAGAGTTCTTTAGCATATATAGATTTTGAATGTAATGAGATTATTTTACTGCATCTATTCCTTGAGAGAAAAGCTATGACCAACCTAGACAGCATATTAAAAAACAAAGACATTACTTTGCCGACAAAGGTCCATCTAGTAAAATCTATGGTTTTTCCAGTAGTCATGTATGGATGCAAGATTGGACCATAAAGAAAGCTGAGCACTAAAGAATTGATGCTTTTGAACTGTGGTGTTGGAGAAGACTTTTGAGACTCCCTTGGACTGCAAGGAGATCCAACCAGTCCATCCTAAAGGAGATCAGTCCTGAATGTTCATTGGAAGGAGTGATGCTGAAGCTGAAACTCCGGTAACTTGGCCACCTGATGTGAAAAACTGACTCATTGGAAAAGACCCTGATGCTGGGCAAGATTGAAGACAGGAGGAAAAGGAGATGACAGAGGATGAGATGGTTGGATGACATCACCAATTCAATGGACATGAGTTTGAGCAGGCTCTGGGAGTTGGTGATGGACAGTGAAGCCTGGCGTGCTGCAGTCCATGGGGTCACAAAACATCAGACACGACTGAGCAACTGGACTCATTGAGATGCCAGAGGATGAGATGGTTGGATAGCATCACCAATTCAATGGACATGAGTTTGAGCAGGCTCCAGGAGTTGATGATGGACAGGGAAGCCTGGCGTGCTGTAGTCCATGGGGTCACAAAGAGTTAGACATGACTGAGCAACTGGACTGAACTGAGTTGGTCATATGCCTTCCCTCCCTAGACTTTACCTTCCTGGCATGAACTCTACTTGATCAAGATGCTTTGTTGCTCTTCTTGTCCTTGTTATTATTATTTATAGCACATTGGGTTCTATTATTTGACACCTTCTTTAGTATTTTTGCATCAATGTTATATATATAATTGCCCATAATTTCCTTTGCTTCTCCCATCCTTATTATATTTTGTACAAAGAGAATACTAGTGTTATAAAATTAATTGAATAGCTTTCCCAGTAATTGGAAATTATGGGCTTTAGCCAGTTTTTCAATTTTTTAAAAAATAATTGATTAAATTTTCTTAGTACTTATTGATCTATTCAAGTTTTCTTTCACTTGGCCAATTTTAAAATTTTATCTTCAATATTTTCATTTCATTAATTTTTCAAGTTCATTAATTCATTTATGGTATTCTTTCATAATTAAAAAAATCTGAAAAAAAAATCTGTTATCCTTTTGACTATTTTAACTTTTTTGTCCCATATATTATTATTTACATCTTCCTCCCCTTTTCTCTTAATAAACCTTCATTCATTTCTAAATATTTTGGGATCTTCCTCCTGATGTTTCTTTTAATTATTTCCATTACTGAGAGAGGGACAGCTCAATAGAGCGAGCAAGAGTTTCACTAAAAGACACTCAACATAGTTACATGTATATATGTGTGCATACATATGCATGTATATGCATATATAGATAAGCATGTATGTATATACATATATGTGTGAATATAATACAGGAAGATAGCACTTTTTTATGGAAGTTAGTTGAAAATGTTTAATAACAGAATAGACTTTTATCAACATTAATATCTATTTACATAATCCATTAAAAATATTTTACTTAAGCTAGGTGACCTTTTTTACCACCAGTTTTTTATTTATTTCTTTTATTATGGTAAAAACACCTAATGAGATCTACACACCCCCCAACAAATTTTAAATGCATAATATATTATTGTTGTCTGTATGTAGTGTTGTTCAGCAAATCTCTAGAGCTTATTCATCTTGCTTAGCTGAAACTTTACGCCTGTTGATTAGTAACTCATTTTCCCCTCCCCCAATCCCCGGCAACCAGTGTCCCACTCTTTGATTCTATGAATTTGACTATTTTAGGTATCTCATATAAGCGGAATCATGCTGTATTTGTCTTTCTGTGACTGGCTTATTTCACTTTACATGGTGCCCTCATGGTTCATCCATGTTGTTATATATTGCAGAATTTCCTTCTTTGTAAAGATAAATAGTATTCCACTGTATATATATATACCACATTTTTAATCCATTCATCTGTCAGTGTCCACTTAGACTGTACCCGTGTCTTGGTTGTTGTGAATAGTGCTATGATGAATTTGTTGTTGTTTAATCACTAAGTCCTGTCTGACTCTTTTGCAACCCCATGGACTGCAGCATACCAGGCTTCTCTGTCCATGGGATTTCCCAGGCAAGAACACTGTAGTGGGTTGCCATTTCCTTCTCCAGAAGATATCACTTTTCTATTGAAAAGAAGTTATGTGATTGCAGTCAATTTTATTTACAATTTATTTAATTTGTTGTTGTTCAGTCTCAGTCATGTCCGACTCCCTGCTGCCCAATGGACTGCAGCACACCAGCCTGCTAGCCTTCATTACTCTCTCCCAGAGTGTGCTCAGACTCATGTCCATTGAGCTGATGATACCATGCAACCATCTCATCCTCTGTCTCCCTCTTCTCCTCCTGCCCTCAATGTTTCCCAGCATCAGGATCTTTTCCAGTGAGTCAGTTCTTTGGATTGGGTGGCCAAATTATCGGAGCTTCAGCATCAGTCCTTCCAGTGTGTATTCAGGGTTTATTTCCTTTAGGACTGACTGGTTTGATCTCCTTGCTGTCTAAGGGACTCTCAAGAGTCTTCTCCAACACCACAGTTTGAAAGCATCATTTCTTTGGTGCTCAGCCTTCTTTATGGTCCAACTATCACATCTGTACATGACTACTGGAAAAGCTTTAACCTTGACTATATGGACCTTTTCCACCAAAGTGATGTCTCTGCTTTCTAATATGCTGTCTAGGCTTGTCATAACTTTTCTTTAAAGGAGCAAGCATCTTTTAATTTCATGGCTGCGGTCACTGTCCGCAGTGATTTTGAAGCCCTAGGAAATAAAGTCTGTCACTGTTTCCACTTTTTCCAATCTATTTGCTGTGAAGTGATGGAACTGGATGCCATGATCTTCAGTCTTCGTTCTCCCCATTTTCTCCTACATCCCCAAGCCTCAGTATGGCATCATTTTTCTTCCACATTTAGAATGGGTCTTTTGGTGACTGGTTCTCTCAGCTTTATCTGAAAATGTCCTTGTTTAATGTTTATTTTTTATTGGTTATGGAATTTTTTTCCAGCCCTTCAAAGCTATCATTTCATTGTCTTCTGGCTTTTTTTAATTAAAATTTTAAATTATTAAATTTTAAAATTATTAAAATTTTTTAAAATTCAGCTATGAATTATATTGTTTTCTGTGTGTGTTTGGCAGTGAAAGTGAAAGGGTTAACCACTCAGTCATGTCCGACTCTTTGCGACCCCATGGACTGTAGCCCACCAGGATCCTCTCTCCATGGGATTCTCCAGGTAAGAATGTAGTTGGTTGCGATTCCTTTCTCTAGGGGATCTTCCTGACCCAGAGATTGAACCTGGGTTGCCTGCATTTCAGATGGTCTCTTTCACCTTCTGAGCCACCAGGGAAGCCCCCTGTGTGTGACAGTGGGTGGGGCAGGCAATCTGTTTTTAAGATTTTTTCCTCTTTCTACTTGTTTTAGCAGTTTTACAGTTATATTCCTTAGTATTTTTCCTCTATGTTTATTCTTCTTTGTTTATCATTCTTTTGAACCTGTAGCTTGTTACTGTTTTTGAAAAATTATCAGTCATCACCTCTTCAAACATTTCTGTCCCATTTTCTTTCTCCTTTTTGGAATACCAATTACGTGGATATCAGACTGTCCCACTGCAAGTTCTGTCTTTTACATTGTTTTCTCTACTTACCATTCTTCTCTCTGTCCTTCAGTTTGGATATTTCCTTGTGGTATATATCTGTTCATCATGTTCATCAATCCTTTCTTAACCTGTCTGTAATTTGCCTTGAAAACAATCCATTGCTTTACCATTGTACTTCTCAGTTTTAGAATTTCTATTCAGCTATTTTGTATAGTTTTTAGTTCTCTGTCAAAATTCTAAATCTTGTTTGTAGTTCCTTGATAATGTTGTGTTATTTTAAAAACAGTACCATATCTGATAGTATCTGTACCTTTGTGCATCTTTTTCTATTACCTGTTATTTCAGCATGTTTTCTAGTATGCCTAGTTTTTTAGATTGAGTGCTTGCATTGACTCTGAAAAACTGTAGAAAATTTTGAGGCCAGACTGTTGCTGTTTTTCTTCCAAAGAAGATTTACCCTTGCAGGCAAGTGTCCAGGGGTACAAGTGATCTCAGATTATTTTAACTCAGTCTAGTTGTTTGGTGATTTGAAGCTGGCTTTTATATTTTAGTTCACTTCTTCCTCAAGTGTAGCATTTGGGGATGCCACCTGAAGCTGGGGGTGTTACTAGCCCCATTTACCACTCAGTTAGTCTTGAATTTCAGTCTTTATGCTGCTAACCTTATGAGTCTATGAAAAGCTCATTTCAGCTTTTGGTCTAATTAGCTGATTCTTCAGTAATTAATAGATGTTCATAATAGCAGGCTTCCTATCCGTATTTCTTCTTCTGGGTCTTGGCGCTACGATTCTTCCCAGGCTCTCTGACGCCAGTTTTTCTAGTTGTTCTCAGAGGGTGCGTTGATTGCAATCACCAGGTTCACCATTACAGGAAAAATACATAATTTTTAAACCTTGCAAGACATTAATACTGCTGTTTTATATCACTCATTGTTTATATAGGTTTATCTACATATTCATCATTTTATTCATCTATAGATACCTTAAATTTTCTTTACTATGAGTGTATTTTGATAAATGCTTTCATTTTTGTCACAAAATGACTATTTTGCCTTTATTCTTAAAAAATATTGTTGCCGAATCTAGTTTGACTATTATTTTTCAGCATAACAGAGATGCCACTCTACTTCCTTTTAGCTTCCATTGTTGCTGTAAAAAACAGCTGTAAGTTTTCTTGTTGGTTGTTTGGATTTCTTGAATATATAAAAAGGTGTCTTTCATAAATTCTATACATGGCTTGGTTGCTGTCTTTGAAAATATTGATCAGTCTCTTCTTTCATCTGAGACTCCAGTTGATTGTTAGACCTTCTATTCTGTCCATTAACTATACTACCCTCTCTTTTATATATTCTATCTTTTTATCTCCCAGGGCTGCATTTTGTATATTTTCTTCCTTATACCAATTCGCTCTTCAGCTGTTTATAATCTGCTCTTTTACCTATCCACTGAGTTCTTAATTTGGTTCATTGTAGTTTTGAGTGCTAGAGGTTTTGGTTTCTTTTGGATATAATCTATCAGTTTTTAGGTTATTCTTCCTTGCAAACTTTTCCCTCCAGATTTGTCTTATTTATTTAAACATAGTTGTTTTATAGTCTATGATTGATAATTATGGTATCTGAAGGTTTATAGATCTGTTTCGTTTGTCTGCTGTTTTTTCCAGTTCTTGTTTGTTTTGTTCTATTTATTGGTTATCTTTGGCTGCCTTGTAGCCACTGTACTTAAAAGATATTACAGAAAATTCTGAGATCTAGAATAAAGTTACTTTTTTCCAGAGAAAATTTAAATTGGCTTCTAACGGATACCTAGGAACATTAATTGTATCCCTGTAATGTGCCACCCTGAGGCAAGTTCAAGACTTAAGGTCCCTCTGTCTGTTGCAATTATGGAAATGTACACTATTATATGTATATGTGCTGATTTGTTTCCTGTTAACCCCAGTCTCAGAGTCTCTGAGATCCCAGCTTATCATGAGAAATGTCTAGCATTAGATTTCTCACCTTGTCTGACACTGAGCTTTTTTTCTGATCTTCTCATTCAAATGAAGTTATCAAAATGAAAGTTCAAATTTACTGCGACTGACCTTCAGGTCAAAAGAGGACCCTGTATGAGCTTGTCTCTTTACCTTCCTTTGTGCCCTTCAAGCTTTGCCTAGTAATTTCTTACAACCTTGTCAACTCTTCATTAATTTAAAGAAATCTTTAAAAATCGTATATTCAGTATATTTAGATTTTTTCAACAGAAGGATTCATCCAGTAATATAGTTTGCTATAACCAAGAACAGAGAAGGACAACCTTGTGAATATTGTGAATGATTTTCCCTTCTAATTTCACTGCATTAGAGTCAGAATATACATTGTGTCAAGTCTCTCAGTCGTGTCTGACTCCCTGTGACCCCATAGGACTGCAGCACACCAGGCTTTCCTGTCCTTCAGCATCCCCCGGCTTGCTCAAACTCATGTCCATTGAGTCGGTGATGCCATCCAACCATCTCATCCTCTGTCGTCCCTTTCTCTTCCTGTCTTTAATCTTTCCCAGTATTGGGGTCTTTCCAATGAGTCAGTTCTTCCCATCAGGTGGCCAAAGTATTGGAGCTTCAGCTTCAGCATCAGTCCTTCCAGTGAACACCCAAGACTGATCTCCTTTAGGATGGACAGGTTGGATCTTCTTGAAGTACAGCAGACTCTCAAGAGTCTTCTCCAAATCCACAGTTCAAAAGCATCAATTCTCTGGTGCTCAGCTTTCTTTATAGTCCAACCTCACATCCATACATGATTACTGGAAAAACCATAGCTTTGAGTAGACAGACCTTTGTCGGCAAAGTGATGTCGCTGCTTTTTAATGTGCTGTCTAGGTTGGTCATAGCTTTTCTTCCAAGGAGCAAGTGTCTTTTAACCTCATGGCTGAAGTCACCATCTGGAGTGATTTTGGACCTGAAGAAAATAAAGTCTGTTTCCATTGTTTCCCCATCTATTTGTCATGACGTGATGGGACCAAATGCTATGATGTTCATTTTTTGAATATTAAATTTTAAGCCAGGTTTTTCAATCTCCACTTTCACCTTCATCAAGACGCTCTTTAGTTCCTTTTTGTTTTTTGGAATAAGGGTGGTGTCATTTTCATTTCTGAGGTTATTGATATTTCTCCTGGCAATCTTGATTCCAGCTTGTGCTTCATCCAGCCCAGCATTTTCAATGATGTACTCTGAGTATAAGTTAAATAAACAAGGTGACAATATACAGCCTTGATGTACTCCTTTCCCAGTTTGGAACCAGTCTGTTGTTTCATGTCCTATTCTAACTGTTGCTTCTTGACTCGCATACAGGCTTCTCAGGAGGCAAGTCAGGTGGTCCGGTATTCCCAATTCTTTAAGAATTTTCCACAGTTTGTGGTGATCCACACCATCAAAGGCTTTAACATAGTCAATGAAGCAGAAGTAGATGTTTTTTCTGGAGTTCTCTTTGTTTTTCCATGATCAAACAGATGTTGGCAATTTGATCTCTGGTTTCTCTGTCTTTTCTAAATCCAGCGTGAACATTAGGAAGTTCTCAGTTCCTGTACTATCGAAGCCTAGCTTGAAGAATTTCCAGCATTACTTTACTAGCATGTGAAATGAGTGCAACTGTGCGATAGTTTCAATGTTCTTTGGCATTGCCCTTCTTTGGAATTGGAATGAAAACTGACCTTTTCCAATCCTGTGGCCTCTACTGAGTTTTCCAAATTTGCTGGCATATTGAGTGCAGCACTTTCACAGGATCATCTTTTATGATTTGAAATAGCTCAACTGGAATTCCATCACCTCCACTAGCTTTATTCGTAGAGATGCTTCCTAAGGCCCATTTGACTTCACACTCCATGATATCTGGCACTAGGTGACACACCATCGTGGTTGTCTGGGTCATTAAGATCTTTCTTGTGTAGTTCTTCTGTGTATTCTTGCCACCTCTTCTTAATGTCTTCTGCTTCTGTTAGTTCCATACTGTTTTTGTCCTTTTTTGTGCCCATCTTTGTGTGAGATGTTTTCTTGGTATCTCTAATTCTCTTGAAGAGATCTCTAGTCTTCCCCATTCTATTTTTTTCTTCTATTTCTTTGCATTGACCATTGAGGAAGGCTTTCTTTTCTCTCCTTGTTATTCTTTGGAACTCTGCATTCAGATGGATATATCTTTCCTTTTCTCCTTTGCCTTTCACTTCTTTTCTTAGCTATTTGTAAGGCCTCCTCAGACAGCCATTTTGCCTTTTGCATTTTCTGGGATAGTTTTGATCACTGTCTCCTATGCACTGTTACAAACCTCCATCGATAGTTGTTGAGGCACTGTGTCTACCAGATCTAATCCCTTGAATCTATTTCTCGCTCCCACTGTATAATCATAAGGGATTTGATTTAGGTCATACCTGAATGGTCTAGTGGTTTTCCCTACTTTCTTCCATTTAAGTCTGAATTTGGCAGTAAGGAGTTCACGATCTGAGCCACAGTCAGCTCCCGGTCTTGTTTTTGCTGACAGTATAGAGCTTCTCCATCTTTGACTGCAAAGAATTTAATCGGTCTGATTTCAGTATCAATCATCTGGAGATGTCCATGTGTGGAGTCTTCTCTTGTGTTGTTGGAAGAGGGTGTTTGCTATGACGAGTGCAAAACTCTGTTAGCCTTTGCTCTGCTTCATTGTGTACTCCAAGGCCAAACTTGCCTGTTACTCCTGGTATCTTTCAACTTCCTACTTTTACGTTCCAGTCCCTTATGGTGAAAAAAGCATCTTTTTTTGGAGTTAATTCTAGAAGGTCTTCATAGAACTGTTCAACTTCAGCTTCTTTGGCATTAGTACTGTAAGCATAGACTTGGATTACTGTTTTACTGAATGGTTTGCCTTTGGAACAGAGATCATTCTATCATTTTTGAGATTGTATTTCCAAATTTTTTGTTGACTATGCGGGCTACTCCATTGCTTCTAAGGGATTCTTGCTCACTGTAGTAGATATAAAGATCATCTGAATTAAATTCACCCATTCCGTCCATTTTAGTTCACTGATTCCTAAAATGTCAATGGTCACTCTTGCCATCTCCTGTTTGACCACTTCCAACTTACCCTGATTCATGGACCTGACATTCCAGGTTCCTATGCAATAGTGTTCTTTACATCATCAGACTTTACTTTCACCACTAGACACATCCACAGCGAGGCATTGTTTCCGCTTTGGCTCAGCCTCTTCATTCCTTCTGGAGCTTTTTCTCAGCTCTTCTCCAGTAGCGTATTGGGCACCTACTGACCTGGGAAGTTCATCTTTCAGTGTCATATCTTTTTGCCTTTTCATACTGTTCATGGTGATCTCAAGGCAAGAATCCTGAAGTGGTTTGTCATTCCCTTCTCCAGTGGGCCACGATTTGTCAGAACTCTCTACCATGACCTGTCTTGTCTTGGGTGGCCCTACACGACATGGCTCATTGTTTCATTGAAGTAGAAAAGGCTGTGATCCAAGTGATCAGTTTTGTTAGTTTTCTGTGATTGTGGTTTTCATTCTTTCTCCCCTCTGATGGATGAGGATAAGAGGCTCATGGAAGCTCCCTAATGGGAGGGACTGGCTGTGGGGAAGACTGAGTCTTGCCCTGGTGGGCAAGGCCATGCTCAATAAAGCTTTAATCCAATTTTCTCTTGATGGGTGGGGCTGTGTTCCCTCCCTGTATTTTTCTGGTAATTACCCCTAAGGTACTGAATCAAGGGCATTTACCTAAAGTTTATCAATATCTCAGTCTTTACCACAAGCAAACCAGTAATCTTAACTTTTCTTTTTTAAAAACTAATTTTTATTGATTTATCTATTTTTGGCTGCACTGGGTCTTCATTGCTATGCACAGACTTTGTCTAGTTGGGGCAAGTGGGGGCTACTGTCTCACTGTGGTGCATGGGCTTTTCATTTCTTGGCTTCTCTTGTTGTTGAACACAGGCTCTAGGTGTGTGGGCTTCAGTAGTTTTGGCTCAGGCACTCCAGAGCTCAAGGGCTCAGTAGCTGTGATGCATGGGCTCACTTGCCTCGAAGCATGTGGAATTTTCCCAGACCAGGGACTGGCAGGCAGATTCCACTGGACCACCAGGGAAGTCCTGTTAATTGGTTCTTAACACAATTTGACCTATACAACCACAAACTCCTATTTGTATCATTTAGTGTTTAAATTCCAGATTCATGCTGATCAAATGGGTTTGTTTGTGCTAATTGCTGATTTAAACAATAATAAAATACTCAATGCTTTAGTCTTTCACATATTTCTCACTGCCTGCTCCTGAGCTCTTAGATCTTTCACTTGGAGTAAGGCCTATGATAGTTATTTCAAAGAGGATATGTGGTAAACTTTCTGTAATATTTATTTTGTCCTTGCATTTACAGTTTAGCTGGAAATAAGATTCTAGGTTTAAATGTTTTTTCCTTCTTCCAAATTTTGAAAGTATAACTCCAGTGTTATCTTCTAATCAATATTACTGTTGAAAAGTTTAATGCATGATTTTTGTTTTCACAATGTCTTTTTTAATTTCCTTTTTTATTATTGTTTTTCTTTTTGCTTCTTGAAGCCTTTAGAATTTTCTCTGGCTTTGGAATTTTTTTTTTAATATTTTATTTATTTGGCTGCAGTTATTTATTTGTCTTAGTTGTGGCATGTGGTCTAAGTTGTGGTCTTAGTTGTGGGATTTTCAATCTTCAATGCATCCTGCAGGATCTTTTTTTCAAATGTGGCATTGTTGCAGGAAGGGGGACCCCTTCCAGGGCCTGAAACTGCGCCCTTGTCTAACACTCAGAAATGAGTTGTCCAAGGAGACACATGTGCTGACAAAGCAAGAGATTTTATTGGGAAAGGGCGCCCGGGTGGAGAGCAGGAGGGTGAGGGAACCCAGGAGAGCTGCTCTGCCACAGTGGCTTGCAGTCTTGGGCTTTATGGTGATGGGATTAGTTTCCGAGTTGTCCTTAGCCAATCATTCTGACTCAGAGTCCTTCCTGGTGGTGCAAGCCTTGTTCAGCTAAGATGGATGCCAGAGAGAAGGATTCTGGGAGGTGGTTGGACATGTGGTGTCTCCTTTTGACCTTTCCCGAACTCTTCTGGTTGGTGGAGGCTTATTAGTTCCGTGTTCCTTACCAGGACCCCCTGTTGTAAAACAACTCATGCAAATGGTTGCTATGGTGCCTGGCCAGGGTGGGAGGTTTCAATCAGCTTCCCCTAACAAATCCCCCCTGAGAGGCTTCATATTCAAGATACTTCTTGGGAATTGGGGCAGAGGTCTCTTCTGTAACTTCTTCCTGCTGTGCCTGGGCGTAGGCCTGCCTAGCAGAGCAGAAGTCTCTCTCTACCTGATTTAAGTTGGGGTGTTCCACATCTGAAACCAGCTTTCACCCTTGTAATAACAGAACTTGAGTTTGAAACTGTTGGTTCCTCTCAGAGATGAAATAGAAAGTGGCCAAACAGGAGACCTAACAGGATGGTCATCACTGATTCCCAAAAACAGGAGGCAGTATTTGGGGTGAGGGCTGCAGGGTTTGTGACTTTTTTTTTTTTTTTTTTTTTGATTTGTTGATGGTGAAGCAACAGAGCTGTGTTCCAGGAATCTTGTGTTCAGTCTGAAGTTACTGTCCTCCACCTGGGTGGGGGCTCAGGTTCTGCAGAAGAACTCACAGACATTTCTATGCATGTTTCTCTGAGTAGGAACCAGGCCCCTGTCAGGAAGCTGTGCCACCATCTGATTGTTTCTCCTGTTTATGTATCCCCTCCCTTCCCTGATTCCCAATTGTTTGAATCCAGACTTTGGAGCTCAGGGAAGGTCAAGAAGGCTAAATGAAGCCTATATCCTACAGATATGAAATGGAGAACACACAGCAGGTCTGTACTCCAGAGCCCCACAGAGTCCTGCTCAGTTTTAATTTAGGGAACAGGGCAACTATGACTGTGATAACTTCCTGTCAAAATGGGGCATAGGACTGCCTCAGCTTGGAGAATAGACACTGGATTGGAAGTATTCCTGAGTTCCAAGTCCTAGATCTGAGCCTTGTATGATTAAAATCTCAATCCTTTGGTCTGCCATTTTGTTGTAACAGACCCAATTAGAAGTAGCTGGAGGAGGGATAACTGGAATTTTAATAGGCAAAATAAACATCATTTCTTTTTAGAAGAATAGGCCTGAGACCCAGTCTGGACCTGGCACTTCGGGGAGACTTGTAGCCAGGTAGCCAGTTACCTAGTTTTATAAAAAGTAAGGTTGCAGTTACTAGATTCTAGCAGACATTGTTTTGAGAATGGTGGCATCTAAGCCTGACACGACACAGAAAACTCAAGTGTTTAGCAACACAACATATAATCTGAAATTATACCCATAGTGACACCTGGTTATTTCCCAGGATGGCTAAACCATAGCTACTCTATTTTGAATTTTAATGTAAAATTTTCCTTAATAGTCAAAGCAGATGTCACCATTAATGATGTCAGTGTTTCTCTAGGTATGAGAAGATGCAAGAATTGGGACTCATTAAATCTTCTCTTGAAAAGATCTAATTATCTGAAGACCTGTTCTCAGAGCACAGAATGCCTCATTACTGATTTTCACCCTGAATTCCTTTCAGGGGAGTTGAAGGTCAGCAGTTGCGCAGGCCATGATTTAATCTCTGTAGATGTAGATGGCAAGTGTCAGTTTTCAGTTGGCAGAGCCCCTTTTTGTTCATAAACTTGACTGTGATTTTGAGGGGAGCATTTCATGACCATTTTATCCCATGGTGCTGAGAATGTCCATTCTCAGATTTGGCAAAGATTTTGTTGACAGGTCACTCAATGTGCTGTTACTGAACTAGGCCATAAAACAGTATCCAAAATTCTCTGGACCACCTGTCTTACTAGCTCTTGGTCCAGGAAAACATTCCCTCTTGTTGCTTCTTCCTATATCTAGTTACACTGTTACCATCACTGATCTCACATGGAACTATATATTATTTTATCAGATGCCTCAGTCACATATTTGGCAGTGTAAGAAACAGCAATTTTGTAAAACAGGTGAAATACAAAAAACATAGATAGCAGTATTTTTTCTTAATTTATTTATTTTAGTTGGAGGCTAATTACTTTACAATATTGTAGTGGCTTTGCCATACATTGACATGAATCAGCCATGGGTGTACATGTGTTCTCCATTCTGACCCTCCCTCCCACCTCCCATCCCTCAGGGTCCTCCCAATGCACCAGCCCTGAGCAACCTGTCTCATGCATCAAACCTGGACTGGCAATCTATTTCACATATGATAATATACATGTGTCAATAATATTCTCTCAGATCATCCCACCTTCGCCTTCTCCCACAGAGTCCAAAAGACTGTTCTATACATCTGTGTCTCTTCTGCTATCTTGCATATAGGGTTATCATCACCATCTTTCTAAATTCCATATATATGTGTTAGTATACTGTATTGGTGTTTTTCTTTCTGACTTACTTCACTCTGTATAACAGGCTCCAGTTTCATCCACCTCATTAGAACTGATTCAAATATATTCTTTTTAATGGCTGAGCAATATTCCATTGTGTATATGTACACAATATACACAAGGAAGCTTGTGTCGGTGTTCTGGTGGGTGGAGCTGGATTTCTTCTCTCTGGAGTGCAATGAAGTATCCACTAGTGAGTTTTGAAATGTCTATGGGTGTGGTGTGACTTTGGGCAGCCTGTATATTGAAGCTCAGGGCTATGATCCTGAGTTGCTGGAGAGTTTGCATGGTATGTCTTGCTCTGGAACTTGTTGGCTCTTGGGGGGGGGGGGTTGCTTAGTTTCAGTGTAGGTATGGAGGCTTTTGGATGAGCTCTTATCGATTAATGTTCCCTGGAGTCAGGAGTTCTCTGGTGTTCTCAGGTTTTGGGCTTAACCCTCCTGCCTCTGGTTTTTAGTCTTATTCTTACAGACTTCTCCATCCATACAGCACTGAAGATAAAACATCTAGGTTAATGAAAAGATTCTCCACAGTGAGGGACACCCAGAGATGTTCGCAGAGTTACATGGAGAAGAGAAGAGGGAGGAGGGAGATAGAAGTGACCAGGAGGAGAAGAGGGGGAATCAAAAGGGGAGAGAGCAAGCTAGCCAGTAATCACTTCCCTATGTGCTCTCCACAGTCTGGAACACCCAAAGAGATTCATAGAGTTGGATAGAGAAGAGAAGTGGGAGGGAGAAGATAGAAGTGACCTGGGGGAGAAAAAGGAGAGTCAAAAGGGGGAGAGAGTAATCAAGTCAGTAGTCACACTCCTAAGTAAAAATGGGTACTGAAGATTGGATTCTTAAAGGTACAAAATTGATAAGGAATACCAAAAAGCAAAGATTAAAAATCTAGAGTAGAGGTTAGACTCTCAAAAATACAATATTAAAAAAACAAAACAAAATCACAAAAATTATAAAAATATATATATATGAAGTTTTCTTTAAATATAGGGTCTTTTTTTTTGCAAGGTAATAGTAGGTTATAAAAATGAAATTAAAGGAGTAATAGAGGACTTAAAATTAAATTTTTTTTAATTTAAAAAAATGATAATAGTAAAAATATATTTAGGAATTTCTCTGGAGCTGTTGTGGGCAGTGTGGGGTCAGTTCAGGTTCAGATAGTTCCTTGTTCCAGCTTATACTTCTCAAGGCCTATAAGCCCCTTCCAATGTAGTCAGTGCTAACTACAGGTTTTAATCTGTTGCACCTGTCACTTCCAAAGCAGTTCCCTCTGTTTATTTTGGCTTCCTCTGCTTGCAAGTCTCTTCAGTGTCTAATTTCTGCCCTGACACAAGGGGGCAAAGGTGGTCGCTTATTTAGGCTCACTTGTTCAGTTGTGCTGTGGGGAGGGAGGAGCACTGCAAGCAAATATCACTGGTGTGTGTGGGGACCGCTCACAGTGCCTGGGCCACACTGGGTTTGTCCCCGCTCATGGTGCATGCGCTTCCCCCGTCTACACTGCTCAGGCTCCGGATTGCTCTGCAGGGGAACTGTCTAAAGCGGGCCCTGGGTTGCATGCATTTCCCAGGTCTAAGCCGCTCAGGTTCAGGTTCTCAGGTGCTCCACAAAGGCACAGACTAGGTTGGGCCTGCGTTTTGTGCCCTTCCCAGGTCCGAGCAGGTCAGGCGACCAGGTGCTTGGTGAGCGCACTCTCCCCAGGTAGGGGGTGCATCTTATCACCTCCCCGGTCCCAGCCACTCCGTTTCCTGGGTGCGCAGCGGGCGCAGGTGCACCATCTCAGGTGTGCCGTGTGTCTCCTCTGGGGAGCTGATCTCTGGCTGCGACCCTCCCAGGACGGATGTCAACCGTCCAGAATCCCAGGAAGTCTTGGTTAGCAACTGGGAGCCTGCTCACAGTTTGGTAGAGGATGCCGTCTCTGGGGCCAAGATTGCCCCTTTCTAGCTCTGGCTGCCCCCTCCCCCCCTGCCCGCCTCCCTGCCTCTGGCAGGGGATGGGCCAGTCTGCAGCCAGCTAGCTCTCCTCTGGTATTTGCTCAGTCGTTTGTTCTGTGAGCGGGCCTGGCAGTGCCTTAAGTTAGGGCCTTTTGAGGAGTAGTTCTCTCTCTCTCTCTCTTTTTCTTCTCTCTCTCTGGCTATCCTACAGTTTGGATTGCTATCTCATGTTAGCTCCATCAGGGCATTCAGGCTCGGTTCTTACCCTTATGCAGTGAAGCCTGCACCTCCCTGTTCAGCCTCCGGTTGCTGGTGGCAGATGCAAGCGCCTGGGCTACTTCTCTGCTGGAAGTTGCCATTAGGCTCGTAATCTGTGGGATTTATTTATTTGTTTGTTTGTTTTCCCTCCCAGTTACGAATCCCAGAATCTCCCTCTGAGATTCCAAAACTCCCCACAGACCCGCTGGTGAGAGGGTTTCCTGGTGTTTGGAAACTTCTCCTCTTTTAAGACTCCCTTCCCAGGACGGGTCTCCATCCCTAACTCTTTTGTCTCTCTTTTTATCTTTTATATTTTTTTCCACCTCCTTTCGAAGAAAATGGGCTGCCTTTCTGAGTGCCTGATGTCCTCTGCCGGTGTTCAGAAGTTGTTTTGTGGAATTTCCTCACTGTTCAAATGTTCTTTCAATGAATTTGTGGTGGAGAAAGTGGTCTCCCCATCCTATTCCTCCACCATCTTAGGACTGCGCCTCAGCTAGCAGTATTAGTAAAGTGACAAGTAAGACAAGTTAAGAGCTTCCATTAGATGTAGCCCAGTATATCCTAGGTCATCTGACTTAGTCTACATCTGTACGAATCTTTATCTTCCAGGGAAATTATATATTGGCACTGTCTATAAGGCACATAGCCCAGTTTCTAGTGTTACTAGACTGATTATTCTTAGTATGATTTAATTGTTTCCAACATAGAGGAGACTTTAAACCTACATTACCATAGCCTGGTGTTATCTATATAAATCCATCCCATAATTGTGGGAGATTTTTCCTCCTTGGCTGAAACTTTGCTTGTTGCTTTGGTTGAGCTTGAGTAATAGAAGAAAGCTCAATTTTATGGCCAGAGTCAGCAGAGGCATTATTAATTGGCCAGGTGAGGGGATCCCATTTAGTAATATCAATAGTGACCTGAATATGACTTTAATTTTTTTAAAATAAATTTTCCCAAGGCCAACCAGTTAGAGCCTTGTAGTGGAGAAATTTACAAGGTAACCCAGAACTAGGCACAGGTAATTGGCCACAAACCCAACAATTGGATTGATTTCTAAAACTAGCATAGAATCAGGCCTATGATAGAAAAGCATTTGATTATATACAAAGGTCTAAGAAGTCAAGGAAACATTATAAATGATCATATGAATCAGGCCCAGCATCTTGGGCAAGCTGTCTACCTCCGACGTCATCATCTTCTCTTCCTGGTGTACCATAGTTTCTCCTCTGTTTGAGCATCATTTTAAGGTGAGATCAGGTCAGCTGAGATCTCTATAGAGATCTTCTGTAGAGCTGGTCTTCTCTATAGACCAGTCCAGTGTAGGGGCCTTTGGAAATGGGAATTAATCTAAGAGTTAATTTCCCTTCAGTTTCATTGTGCATGAGCTAGTTAAGAGTACCTGATTTTTTAAAAAAAATCCCTTAAATTATGTTTTTTTTCCAGTCCTTGTTGCAAGTCATGAGGCATCTGATCTTCATCCAAAGATAGATTACTGAGATAAGCTTCAGAAACAAACTTAGGGTGTTCTTTAAGAATTCAATTAAATTTTACATTAATATCATGCAACAGCATAGAACTATGCAAGAAATGAGTCTTACTGGATGCAGACCTCCATTAAAAAACTGGGATTCAACATTTATTGAAACATCTTTTTCTCCCTAAAATTACCCTCATTTTTATCAAATATAACCAAATTAAGGCTAGTTTGTTTGCAAAATAGGTCTACTCTCACTAATTTTGACCTGATGATTTATATAACCGTAATTGGTCATAGACTTTTTATTTTATTGAAACATTTATAGAGTTTCAGACTGAACTTTTAAAATAAAATAAGGCTGGGAAACTCACACCAAAGGCTTATCACAGATTTAGCTTAACAAATCTAGGTGAATTCTTCCCTTTTTAAGGTCTCAAGAATTCCTTGAGATTTTTATACCTGTTAGTGAGATAACCTTCCTAACTCATTTGATAAACTCACTGGAAACCTAAGAGTTTCCAATTTCTGGAGGAGTCAGATAGAGAGAAAATATAGCTGTTATGTTTATAACATATAATTTACCAAATTATTCTCATAATTCGTTTGAGAGGAAGGTTTTCCCTACTCCTGGAAAACACAAGATTCAAACCCATAATTTTTCAGATAGAAACTAAAAGTTATAAGCATATTCACTGGTTCATTCAGTCCTTTGTTAACTTTTGTGAAGTTGTCAGGTTTTTCATTAGAATATCAAGACATATCAGAATGTTAAGAGCTCCATATAATTTCTAGGATATCTATATTAGTAATATTTACCATACATTAGAAGGACTGATGCTGAAGCTGAAACTCCAACATCTTGGCCACCTCATGCAAAGGGTTGATTCATTGGAAAAGACCCTGATGATGGGAAAGATTGAGGGCAGGAGGAGAAGAGGATGACAGAGGATTAGATGGCTGGATGGCATCACCAACTCGATGGACATGAGTTTGGGTAGACTCCGGGAGTTGGTAATGGACAGGGAGGCCTGGCGTGCTGTGATTCATGGGGTCGCAAAGAGCTGGCCACGACTAAGTGACTGAACTGACTGAACTGAACCATACATTATAACATGAGAGGATTTATTACTCATTTAATAATATTTTTCATGTAATTTAACCAACCACATAAACACAGTTTAATATCTCTCCTTGGGATGTTTCAGGGTTCCTCTGAAGCACCCCAAATTTAGCTAGAGGTCAAAGGAACTTCAAAAGAATTGGATTTAAGAAGTTTTGTCAAAAAGATCAATTAAAGGGGTTTAGAACATTTGGTCAGATTTAGTCAATGTTGATGGGTGTATCATTTAGCTTGTTGATATGTCACGATGGGCATATATACCAAGTCTTAAGTTCTAGTGAAAGTCAACTCTGCTATCTTGGACCTAACCAGTTTTTGCTCTAACCAGTTTTCCTATGGCTGTGTTATTCCTAACAAAATCCATTTATCTAATCAATTGTAATCCAATTTTTAAAAAAATTCTGATCATGTATAACTTTTTAGTATTTTTTCTTTTTTCTTTTTTTTTTTTTTTTGCTGGAAACACACTTCCTACTTTCCTTTAGCAATCAAGAACTAACTTTTATGTTAGTACTTTATAGATTGGTGAGTATAAATACCAGTGATAATTTCTAAAACCCTTGCTTTCTTAAAACATTTTAGGATGGCACCAAACGCTATTCATTTATAGTCCCAAATTTCTTTAGTTTTTCTGTAAAAGCAAATCACTATTTAATAGTAAATGTTTCAAAATCTTGTTTTATTTGGAAATGACCTAACTATTCAATAGACTTTCAACACTTAGTTTAGCACACCCTTAGAAATTCAAGTTACCCCAATCTGGAGAGACTATTTTAGACAGATATTCCTAAAGCATAATTATTCATGATAGAGCTTATCTAAAAGCTCGTATCTCATTTACATTTTTTAAGAAGTTTCTTCACTCAAGGTAATGTCTTTGTTGACAAACTTGTAACAGATATGATAATATTTGACTTACATTAAACCTAGGTACAATGAAAATATTCTACTTAATGTTAATTACTCTAAGACATGTCTATATTAGATAGGTCAACAAACAAACATTAATATCAGGTAGTTAATACTGAATATTTAACAGTTCACATGAACCTGGAATTTATTGTTTAATTTAGAATTATTTGATTTGTAAGCACTTACCTTTCGTTAAGCCAATTAAATAGAGCTCATTTACAAATTAACCTCAAAAATATCACCCAGAAACAAAGACATTCCAAGACATATTTAGACAGACACAATGCAAGATCTAGCTCCATTTTCTAAGTTTAGACATGAGTTAGATATTACAATATAAAATTTACTAGTTTATAAAAAACAGTTGGAATAAATAAAAATTTTAAAGGCCTTTTCCCCTTTTCCCTCAGCCTCAGGAGTTAGAGATGGTCTAGATAAGTGTTCCTGAGAGCCCTGGTCTCAAGACACAGGCAAAGAAAATCAAGTTCTAACAAAATGGAGGCAGGTCTAAACCAAATGATGGCCAGACAAAGCAAAATGGTCATCAAAAATCACAACACAGAACACAGAGTTAAAACACACACATAAACCTGGCAGTCCTCATCAGAAACTCCCTTAAATACAAGAATACAGTCTCTCAGAAAACCTCTTATAGAGACAGAGAACTTCAGATCCAAGTATTAACAGAGTAAAGGAAAATGTCTCAGGTCTGCAAAAATATCAAAGGGAGGACAGGAAGCCGGATTGAAAGAAGGTGGGGGAGGCGAGAAAGGGGGGCAAAAGGGGTGGCCTTACAGACGTCTCCTGGCACCTGCAGATACACAGGTGTTATGGGACTTTACCCTGGGCCTCCAGAGAAGGGAGGACTGGAACTTGGCCCTACCAGAAATCAGACCAGAACAGAACCAGAATTCGAGTTCTCTGCCAAGAGGAGGTGATCAGTCTCCAATCCTCAACTCAGGCTGAGGCCCTTTGACCAGATTCCTGCGTCCAGGACCGGGGCACTAGAAAAACGGGAAGGATAGGAAGGGCTAAGGAGACGAAAGAGAGAGGGAAGGGGAGAGAGGTCAATAAAGTCTCTTGTTCCTTACCGGTCGGGGCACTCTGGGCAGTTGTCTGTGTCAGGAGGAGACCAGGGACAAAAGGGTCCCAGTCGCGGCCGCTGGGTCTGGTCCATTGGCAGGCAAGCTGGCCCCTGAGTACCCCGAGTGGTCAGGTTGTCAGTCTCAGCGAAGAAGAGTCCTACCAGAGTCACCATTTGTTGCAGGAAGGGGGACCCCCTCCAGGGCCCGAAACTGGGCCCTTGTCTAACACTCAGAAATGAGTTGTCCAAGGAGACACATGTGTTGACAAAGCAAGAGATTTTATTGGGAAGGCACCCAGGTGGAGAGCAGGAAGGTGAGGGAACCCAGGAGAGCTGCTCTGCTGCCTGACTCAGTCTTGGGTTTTATGGTGATGGGATTGGTTTCCGGGTTGTCCTTAGCCACTCATTCTGACTCAGAGTCCTTTCTGGTGGTGCACACCTTGTTCAGCCAAGATGGAGGCCAGAGAAGATTCTAGGAGGTGGTTGGATATGTGGTGTCTCCTTTTGACCTTTTCTGAACTTTTCTGGTTGGTGGAGGCTTATTAGTTCCGTGTTCCTTACCAGGACCTCCTGTTGTAAAACAGCTCATGCAAACGGTTGCTATGGCGCCTGGCCAGGGTGGGTGGTTTCAATCAGTGTGCTTTCCCTAACAGCATGCAAACTCTTAGTTGCCACATATGGGATCTAGTTCCCTGACCAGGGATTGAACCCTAGCCCCTTGCAATGGGAGTGTGGAGTCTTACGCACTAGATCACAATGAGGGAAGTCCCTCGCTGTCTTTGATATTGTTAAATATTGTTGTAATTTGTCTGGGTTTGTTATCTTTGTTTCAAAATGCTTGTGTTCCTCAGAAATTAATTATTTTTCTCTTTTAACTCATCTTTATTTTTTGGCACAATGTATTGCCTTGGTTTTTTTTTTGTTTTTTTTTTTTTACTTTGAACAAAAGCCTAAGCTGTGGCTTATGTTTCTCAAAGGGAATGTGTGTATGTGTGTGCGCGCACACACTTTTGCATGAGAAAGGGATGGGGGAAGGGAAGGAGAGTGGGGAGAAGAGAGGAGAGGAGAGATGCTTGTGCTCCTTAATCTGAGCTTCCCTTGTGGCTCAGATGGTAAAGAGTCTGCCTGCAATATGGGAGACCCAGGTTTGATCCCTGGGTCAGGTAGATCCCCTGGAGAAGGAAATGGCAACCCACTCCTGTAATCTTACCTGGAAAATCCCATGGATGGAGGAGCCTGGTGTTCTACAGTTCATGGGGTCATGAACAGTTGGACCCCACTGTGCGACTTCACTTAATGAGTTCTATTATTTCCTACTTTCTATTCCAACAGTCCACTTCTCCCTTGGGGTATTCTCAACCCCTCCACTAGAGGCACTGTTTGTGTCTCAAAGCAAATGGTTTTGTTTTTGCTTCCTTTCCTGGTCAGGGAGTGAGGGACAGGGGAAACACTCAGAGGCCAGTGGGCACTATTTCCTCTGGCTTTCCACTTGGCAAGGCCCAGGCTCTGCCATACATCCATATGGCTGCTTCCAGTTGATCCTGTTGTTTTCCATCTCTGCGAGATCAATATAGATCACAGTTCTGAGTCTGGGAAATCTGTGCTCATGCAATACATTTGTGCATCTGTGTGTGTGTGTGTGAATGCACACCCAGTGCCCTGTTTTGCAGAATTCTACACAAATCTGCAAGCCTTTAATGTTGGTCAAACTTGGAACATTAATCAGAAGATGTGTATTCTCGTTCTGGTCGCAGTTAAGCTGACTATGATTGCAACTCCAGTTTTAAGTTCTTACAGGAGAAGACTCTTGAGAGTATCTGGAACAGCAAGGAAATTCAACCAGTCCATCCTAAAGGAAATCAATCCTGAATATTCATTGGAAGGACTGATGCTGAGGCTGAAATTCCAATATTTTGGCCACCTGATGCAAAGAACTGACTCATTTGAAAAGACACTGATGCTGGGAAATATTGAAGACGGGAAGAGAAGGGGACGACAGAAGATGAGATGGTTGGATGGCCTCACTGAGTCAATGAACATGAATTTGAGTAAACTCTGGGAGTTTTTGATGGACAGGGAGGCCTGACGTGCTGCAGTCTATGGGATCCCAAAGAGGTAGACATGACTGAGCGACTGAACTGAACTGAACAGGAGGATGAGGGGGAAAGAATTTAGCATGAGCCCGCTCCACATCTACGCATACCCCGGTTGTAGCCCTATGGCCCTTCCCTCCAACCTCATCACCATTTGCTCTCTCCTTTGTGACTTCAGCTACTTTCTGATTCTGAAGGACCACTAATAGGGCTTATTTCCATTGCTGAGCCTGACTCAGGCTTCGTAAATTTCTTCCTCTCTCCTGTGGCCTGCCCAAAGTTGAGTGTAAGGTGAAAACTATCAGCCTGGACTCAGTTCCCCCATCTGGCAGAACTGCTACTGCTGCTAAGTCGCTTCAGTCGTGTCCAACTCTGGCGACCCCATAGATGGCAGCCCACCAGGCTCCCCTGTCCCTGGGATTCTCCAGGCAAGAACACTGGAGTGGGTTGCCATTTCCTTCTCCAGCGCATGAAAGTGAAAAGTGAAAGTGAAGTCGCTCAGTTGTGTCCAACTCTTCATGACCCCATGAACTGCAGCCCACCAGGCTCCTCCGTCCATGGGATTTTCCAGGCAAGAGTACTGGAGTGGGGTTGCTTTATTCTTCAACTCTCATGTGGTTGTTTAACTTTGCATAAGTGTATGTAGGCGGATTAACTTTTCCCCCCAAGATGCCTGACCTAATCTACTATAAATAAATTCCAAAACTAGTTTACTATGGGAATAACACCTTAAGCTGGCGAGAGGCAGGATAACATAGTGATTTCAGAGGGTGGAGCATAGGGTCAGGTGACCAAGGCTCAAACCTCAGCTCTTGAGGTAAACTGATGCTTTTTAACTGAATAAGTTCCTTCAGCCCACTGTATCTCAGTTTCCTAATCTCCAAGGTATAGCTGGCTAAAGCACATCATTTTCCCCTTTATTTTTCTTTACCAGGTAAGCTCTATCACTGACCATGCATTTAATGTAGGTGGCAGCCAGTGGCCAAGGACAGTGGAGCTGAAATACAGCAGCCTTTTTGAAGAAAACAGTACGAAATTAGACACATGGCCTTGGAAGGGGCTATGCGAGTGAAGACCCCTAAATTTTTTTAAATTAATTTTTATTTGAGTATAGTAGCTTTACCGGAGAAGGCAATGGCACCCCACTCCAGTACTCTTGCCTGGAAAATCCCATGGACAGAGGAGCCTGGTGGGCTGCAGTCCATGGGGTCATGAAGAGTTGGACACAACTGAGCGACTTCACTTTCACTTTTCACTTTCATGCGCTGGAGAAGGAAATGGCAACCCACTCCAGTGTTCTTGCCTGGAGAATCCCAGGGACGGGGGAGCCTGGTGGGCTGCCGTCTATGGGGTTTCACAGAGTCGGACGCGACTGAAGTGACTTAGCACCAGCAGCAGTAACTTTACAATGTTGTGTTATTTTCTGCTGTACCGAAAAGTGAATCCACTATGTGTGCACACATACCCCCTCTTTTAGATTTCCTTCCCGTTTAGGTCACCATAGAGCACTGAGGAGAGTTCCCTGTGCCGCGCAGTAGGTTCTCACTGGTTATCTACTTTATGCATAGTAGTATATACATGGGCTTCCCTGATGGCTCAGATGGTGAAGAATCTGTCTACAACAGAGGAGACCCAGCTTTGATCCCTGAGTCAGGAAGATCCCCTGAAGGACAGAATGACAACCCACTCCAGTATTGTTGCCTCGAGAATTCCATGGACAGAGTAGTCTGTGGGTTACAGCACAGAGAGTCGGATACAACCGAGTGATTAACACACACAGAATATGTATATATATGTCAATCCCAATCGCCCAATTCATCCCACCTCCCTTTCTCCCCTTGATTTTCATGTTTGTTCTCTACAATGTGTCTCTTTCTGCTTTGCAAATGAGTTCATCTGTACCATTTTTCTAGATCCCACATATATGCATTAATATACATTATTTGTTTTTCTGACTTACTTCATTCTGTATGAAAGTCCCTAATTCCATCCATGTCTCTGCAAACAGCACAATTTCATTCCTTTTTACGGCTGAGTAATATTCAATTATTTATGTGCCACATCTTCTTTACTCATTCCTTCGCTGAATGATGGACATTTTTAGTTGTTTCCATGGAGGACCCCCAAGTCTTAAGTCTTCACTTCATTGCGTATCCACTGCTCCAATGGTAATGACATGGAATCTAGTTTCCTGTTATTCTATTCTCTATTCTATTTAAGTGTTCTTACTTAATACAGTCCCTGACAGATAATAAGTGCGCAATCAGGGTTAGCTTTTATTATTTTTGGAGGGGAAAATAGGGATCTGTGTTGAAACATAAGTGTGGAAATACTACACAGCCTTTCACTCTTGGAAATTTACAATGCATGTTAGCATAATTCAAATGTACAGATAGCTTGTAGCTTCTTCACTTTGTAGCTGATCTGGTCTTCTTCCCATGCTCACCATTCTCTACTTAGAAAACCAAACAATAAAACAAACAAAAAAAAAGTCCAATCCAGTTAAAAGTCCTATGCAATATTTTAAATAATTATTTTGGGTAGTGCTTGGGTTTTGTTGCATAAGATATCAAGTTTCTTTACTTTCTTCCTCCAGGAAGGCCAGATACCTGGGGAGAGAGGTACCTGGCTTACATGATCTTAAGACACAGGGGCAAGACAGGCTCCTGCGACCCCAGGACTCTCTCTTGGCTGCCTCCTCTCCATGAGGAGTAGTGGCCCCTGTTGTCTGGTGGCTGAAGGAGACTGTTGGTCCTTTTCAACTTGGGCAAAGCCTCCTGTGGACCTCACTGACAGACTCAGCCTCACTTTTAGGCTTCCAGTGGCTATGGACCAGTGCTTCTCAAGCTTTAACATGAATCGGTCATCTGTAGAGCTTAATAAAATGCAAATTCCTTGGTTTTGAGAGAATCAATTCCTAGGCAGGTTGATAAGAAGTCCGGGGTCCCCAAGAAGGACAAAGGGGTCTGGGGCTCTCAAAGTGGAGATAGGGGTCTGGAATTCTCAAGGAGGAGCGAAAAACAAACATCTTTTTTTTTTCCTCTACATTCCTTAGCCTTAGTCACATAAAACGTTTTTTTCTTTAAACTTGGAACTGATGTTTACAGAACAAGCAACTCAGTTTAAACTCTGTACTGTACTAAGGATTATATAACAACAAGGTATCCGGCTTGAGGACAGTTTCTCCTTCCTGAAAACCTTCTGGCTAATCCTGTTATCTTAAAACGTAAACTGTGGGAGTAGGTCTAGTAAGATCTTTACAACCTTGAGACATTCTTTTGATTTATTATAATCACTAATTTTAAAAGTATATAAGTCCCTTGCTTAGACTAGCGAGGGGGGCACTCTCCATCCCCCTTCTGATGTCTGTGTCAGAAGCTTTCTCAGTCCCTTTTTCACTTTAACAAAGCTCTGCTACACAAAAGCTCTGAGTGATCAAGCCTGGTCCCTGGTCCCTGGTCCCGAAGTTAAATCTTTTTCTTCGGAGATCACGAATCCGACATCGTTCATAGTAAGCTATAAATTTCGACCCCAGATATTCTAATTAAGTAGATTTAGGGTAGGGCCTAGGGCTTTCCTTGTAGTTCAGTTGGTAAAGAATCTGCCTGCAATGCGGGAGACCCGGATTCGATTCCTGGGTTGGGAAGATCCCCTGGAGAAGGGAATGGCAACCCACTCCAGTATTCTTGCCTGGAGAATCCCATGGACAGAAGACCTGTCAGGCTACAGTCCATGGGGTCACAAGAGTTGGGCATGACTTAGCAACTAAACCACCAAAACCAGGGTAGGGCCTAAGAATTTAAATATCTAACAAGCTCTAAGCCAGGGGTGATGCTGACGCTGCCCAATACGGGGCATGCTTTGAGTGAGCAAGCTCCCCTCTGAAATCTGTGACTGCCATTTAGTCCTGCCAGAGAAAGCCAGCTTCTGAGGATGGTCATCGTCCCTGCCCATGGCCACCATCTCATAAGTTTCTCAGCCCAGAAAGCTAACCTCAAGCTAACCTCAGCTTCTGTCTGTCTGCCCATGCTTGGCGGGGGCGGGTGCAGGGATGGGGGGTGGGGGGGGCATGCAGAGAGAACTTGCTTCCAGAAAATGGGGGGAGGCAAGAGCAGTTCCCCCTGCCCTGCCTTTGGTATCTTCTTCCTTACTGAACACTCTTCCCATCTCCCAGGCCAAAGTCAGGAAAGCAGAAACAAGCTCACATAAAGGCTTTTCTCCGTATCTTCTCCAGAAAAGTTTGTGATAGCTATCTCCGCCACGCTAAAACACCCACAGAACCGAGTCATTTGTGGAATATATTTACAGGCACTTCCATTAGAAAATATTCAAAAGAATTCAAATGCATTACCAATAAGAAATTATTGTTTTGTTTCCCTGTTTTATTTCTGGATTTTCTCTTTTAAAATGAGAAGTGTCAAGTTCATTTAAAAATACGCCTTTAAAAAAAAAAAAAATACGCCTTTAGCTCAGAGCTGGTGCACTGGGAAGACCCAGAGGGATGGGATGGGGAGGGAGGCAGGAAGGGGGATCGGGATGGGGAACACATGTAAATCCATAGCAGATTCATGTCAATGTATGGCAAAAACCACTACAATATTGTAAAGTAATTAGCCTCCAACTAATAAAAATAAATGAAAAGAAATAAAAAATAAAGACTAAAAAAAAATAAAAAATATGCCTTTAGGGATTAAAGAATGAGTATTACCTGAATTTTTGGGGGGAAACTACTAGTGCAAGTGCTGGCAACAATTACAGATAGGTGGATTTTTCAAAGAAGTCAACCTCCATGGCCTTACATGGAGATCTCAGCACCCCGTATAAGCAATGAAACAAAGAGGAGGAAAATTATGTACTTGTAACTTAACCATTTGCTCTACATTGAAAGTAGAGAATTAAAATACCCAGGAATGATATGGGGGGCTACATGATTATGTGCTTGTAATGAAAGGAAGTTCTTAAGGAGGCTGCCTGCTGATGAGTGGAAACATTTTGACAGGCAGTATGTGAGTTTTGATGCTCTTGAAAAACGGTGTGTCTGCACGGCATTTGGATGGGCCAGTGAACTGATTATTAAACTGAAGGTGGCTTGTGTCAGCTTTTGCCACAAGAGGAAAGTAATATGTGTTAAACCACTAAATGGTTAACTACTTATGAATGGATTTTTTTTTTTTTTTTGAGCTATAATTGACATACAGCATTATATGTTTCAGGTGTGAAACATAGTGATTCACAACGTTTAAAGCTTGTATTCCATTTCTAGTTATTATAAAGTATTGATTGTATTCCCTGTGTTGTATGATATATCCTTGTAGTTTATTTATTTTATGCATAGTAATTTGTTCTCAAAGGAGGGGTTGAGCTAAGACTGCAACCTAGTGGTGAGTTTGTTACTGAAAAAAGTGGCTGGACCATTGTTGAATGCAGCCTCTGAATTCAGAGTGGGAACATCACACACAGACAATGTCCTGGTGCCATTCTTGTGTAGACTGACCTTCAAATTATGTTGTAAGGGGGCTATAAATGGAGGAAGGATGACTTTAATCGGATTCCTGAAGCTGTTCACTTGATGTAGCATTTTCTACAGGGTCTGAAGCTTCTGATTACATCTCTCAGTTTGTCTCTTCCAAGATGCAGTAACACAGCATTGTAAATCAAATATACTCCAGTAAAAAAGAGAGAGAGAGAGAGAGAGAGAATAAATCTAAAGGAAAGTTTAAATAAAAAAAAATTTTAAGCTGGAAAAAATAATTTTAAAAAAGAGGCAGTAAGATCTTGACGGAACCAGTGGGCTAATTTCTCTTATTTGCTTGTTTAACCAGTTCTACTTTATAGCAGACTTTTAGTTGCTTTTATCTTTGTGATTGAAGAGATTACACTATTCTGTGATCCAAATAAAGTTTTCATGTAGCATGATACTAGATATCATTCTCATTATAATGTTCCGATTTTTGCAGCCGTGGGGCTTTTGCTGTTGTTTTGGCTGTGTCACATGGCTTTCAGGATCTTAGTTCCCTGACCAGGGATGCAACCCAGCTCACCTGTAGTGGAAGCTTGGAGTCTTAATCACTAGAACACCAGGGAAGTCCTTTAACATTCCTTTTATATAACTTTATTTTACCTGCAAAACTGTAGCTGTGATTCTTTTTTCTTTGTTTGCTCCTCCAAAATCTCTTTCTGAAAAACTTGGTATTTGGGTGTGAAGTCTGCTTATTCCTCATGTGATAAATCAGTCTTGTGCTTTTGTAAAGGTTTTCAAGAGAGAATATGATTAGCTTTTAACTTTTCTTCACCTCAAGCCTTCCACATTTAATTCAAGTGTATTTTTAGAAAATGTCTTTTTTTTCTTTACATTTTCATTACTAACTTTTTTATTTTGAAGGACTGTATAATGTGTCTTGTCTTTCTCATTATAATATGCAAATAAGCTTTCTTTTCTGAAGGCAAAAATAGTATCTACTTCTCTTAGTCCCGCAGGCTCTAATCCTGCCTTGGGCAAGACCTGGTGTGAGGCTTTTCTATAACCATCCCAGGAGGCAGGTGGCGGGGTGCTGGTTGTACTTGAACACTGGGTGGGTAGCAGGCCTTAATTCTTTCAAATTTATATTCTCCTAAGTTTGGAATATATGACTCTGTAGCATTGCCAAAAGCAGATAGCTCACAATTGCAAAACTTACTGAAGTACGTTGAGTACACGAAGCCCATCTGTCAGTGAAATGATGTCCTCTACATAATTCAAAGGATTTTTTTTGGTCTCCAATGCCACCTTAATGAAATGGTGTTAGATTCTCTTGTGCTCTTTAACACAGCTTTTGTCTACAAAAGACAAGGACTTGACTTAAAGGGGGGTGGTGAATCAAGAAATCAGCCTCTGTACTTGACTCAGGAATCAGTGCTGGAATAGTGAGTTATCTGAGAGAGCTTTCTCTTTTTCTACTCCTTTTTGGGGATATATGTTGAGAAGTCTGTTACACAAAGATCACAGCGCCTGACATGGCACTCTAAAGGCAATCTGCTATTAATGAAAGTTCATGGGACTTGCAACAGCATGAGTGGAACTGGAGGATGTTATGCTTAGTGAAATAAGTCAGAAAAAGATAAATACTGCATGCCATCACTTAATGTAGAATCTAAAAAATAGACTAGAGAACATAACAAAAAGAAACAGGCTCAAAGATATAGATGACAAACTAGTGGTTCCCAGTGGGGAGAGAGTAGGGGAGGAGAGCAAGATAGGGGTAGGAGATTAAGAGGCACAAACTAAATAAGATACAAGGATATATTGTACAGCACAGAGAATATAGCCAATATTTTATAATAGCTATAAATGGAGTATAATCTATAAAAATTTTGAATCTGTTACATTGTACACCTGACACTAATATAGTATCACAGATCAATTGTATCTCAATTTTAGAAAGTTCATGGGCAAAACACCTTTCTGTAAACTAATTAATGAAAGGTCGAGGGCAACAAAATAAGTCTCCCCTCCCCAACACACTTAATTTGGAAGGAGGAGGCAAGTTAATAAAACAGCTTGACAGGTCTCAAAGTTATTGATTTTCAATTGAATACTTACAGGAAGCTATGTAAAAGTATGACATGAGATAGTTTTACACTCAAAATCTTTTTTAAAGTAATGTCTTTAATAATTCATGTTTATTAATTGTTCTAGAAGTAATGTATTAAAAATGAGGATACATTGTATACTGGAAAGTGTCATTATATAAATTTTTACTAACAAAAAATCATGTTATGTTAAATATGTATAAACTACAGTGATCTGAAAGCACCTTAATGGTACCTTTTTTAAAAAAATGCTTATCGTTGAATAATGCCCTAGTTCTCATATATAAGCGAAATCTATAAGATTTATTTTTCAGCTCTCAAAGAACTATTTTATGTGGCATTCTAAATATATCTAAAATAAATATAAATATAAGGAGTATTGTACTATTTCATTTCCTTCTGTAACAACAACAAAATCTTCACTTGGTGGTTAACGTTACTTTAGATCCATAGGAAAAGCTCCTGGACATGGAATTGTTTACACACATATTAGAATAAGTTACAGAATTAGGAGTTTAGATAAAGAAAGACAAAGCAAACAAATTTTGACCCACAAAATCATAAATTTTGGGAGGGTAAAAGTGGTAAGAAAAAAGGGTGTAGGAGGTAGTTTTTATTTAAAGAATAGACGTATATAAATGACATGAAAAGAATTCCATGCTCCTTTTTTTTTTTACTCTATGGGTTTAAATAGATGATTTCCGGGCAAGAATACTGGAGTGGGTAGCTATTCCCTTCCTCCAGGGGATCTTCCCAAGTCAGGGCTCAAACCTGCATTGCAGGCAGATTCTTTACCATCTGAGCCTACAGTTGTTGTTCAGTTGCCGAGTCATGCCCAACTCTTCATGACCCCAAGGACTGCAGCATGCCAGGCCTCCCTGTCCTTTTGCCATCTCCCTGAGTTTGCCCAAGTTCATGTCCGTTACATCAGTGATGCCATCCAGCCATCTCATCCTCTGTCGCCCTCTTCTCCTTCCGCCTTCAATCTTGCCCAGCATCAGGATCTTTTCCAATGAGTAGGCTGTTCACATTAAGTGACCAAAGTATCGCTTCAGCATCAGTCCTTCAAGTGAGTATTCACGATTGATCTCCTTGCTGTCCAGGGGATTCTCAAGGGTCTTCTTCAACGCATCCATTTTTCAGTGCTCTGCCTTCTTTATTGATTGTCCAGCTCTCACAGCTGTACATGCCTACTGGAAAGACCATAACCTTGCTTACACGGACTTGTGTTGCAAAATAATGTCTTTCCTTTTTAACACACTATCTAGGTTTGTCATAGCTTTCCTGCCAAGAAGCAATCATCTTCTGATTTCATGGCTGCAGTCACCATCTGCAGTGATTTTAGACTCCAACAAGAAGAAATCTGTCGCTATTTCTACCTTTTCCCCTTCTATTTACCATTGATGGGACTGGATGCCATGATCTTAGTTTTTAATATTTAGTTTTAAGGTGGCTCTTTCACTCTCCTCTGTCACCCTCATCAAGAGGCTTGTTAGTTCCTCTTCATTTTCTGCCATTAGAGTGGTATCATCCGCATAACAAAGGTTATTGATGTTTCTCCTGCCTATCTTGGTTCCAGCTTGTAACTCATCCAGCCCAGCGTTTCTCATAATGTGCTCTGCATATTAGTTCAATAAATTACAGCCACCAGGGAAGCCCCTAAATAGTAACAGACGGCTAGACAGAGAACACACACTCTCCTCAAGTTCTGACATATTTGTGTATTTGGCTAACGTCACACAGACTTAATGGAAACCAGCTGGCCACATTTCCTGGCATACCTCAGTGCAGCTTCCCTTGGCCACTAGAGCCCCTGAAAAGAGGGATTTACAACTGCTAACACTAGCTGCATGAGGCAAGTCTTTCCAGATATGGAAAGCATAATTTTGTCTTGTGCTTTGTATACAAAGGACATATATCACTATTTAGGAAGCCCTTAGGAAATATATGGGCTTCCCTGATAGCTCAGTTGGTAAAGAGTTCGCCTGCAATGCAGGAGACCCCAGTTCAATTCCTGGGTTAGGAAGATTCATTGGAGAAGGGATAGGCTGTCCATTCCAGTATTCTTGGGCTTCCCTTGTGGCTCAGCTGATAAAGAATCTGCCCACAGTGCAGGAGACCTGGGTTTGATCTGTGGGTTGGGAAGATCCCCTGGAGAAGGGAAAGGCTACCCACTCCAGTATTCTGGCTTGGAGAATTCCATGGACTGTATAGTCCATGGGGTCGCAAAAAGTCAGACATGACTGAGCGACTTTCACTTTTCTTTAGGAAATATATACCCCATTGTTTAAAAAAAATGACATCTGGGACTCTGGTTTTCTAGTCTAACTCAGTGATGAATTCATTCAGAGGAAAAACTAGACTGAATGCCCAAATATTCACAAGTGGTATCCAGATTCCAGCTTTCTGGTATCTTGGAAAGCTTGTTTTCTTACCACATACTCTTTCCTCCTTCAATCCCATATCCCCAAGGCATTACCCAGAGCAACAAATCAATGGGATACAGAGAAATGAATAGTAAATTTATAGATGATAAATCTTGGACAAGCTCAGTGCTCAGGCAGATCTGAGAGAGCCAGTAAGCTTTGCACTGTGTAAACGTACTTTGTAAAAACAATTATTTATTTATTTGATTATGTTGGGTCTTAGCTGTGGCATGATCTTTCATTATGGTGCACAGGCTTAGTTGCACCATGGTGTGTGGGGTCTTAGTTCCCTGACCAGGGATTGAACCCATGTCCCTTGCATTGCAAGGTGGATTCTTAACCACTGACCACAAGCAAAGTCCCTAAATGTATCTTTTATACTACTACAAAATTAAAATGTATGTGGAAAATGCATCATAAACTGTACTTGCCTTTCATGATCAGCAAGAAGATGATTGAAAATGAAGTAAATTTGTTCCCAGTAAATTCTCTTAGTCACATTTTTCTTCCTCCTTAACTATTAGCATAATGTTCGGGATAAGAGTGAAGGGAATAAGTCAAAACTGAGTTCCAGTCTCAGCTTACATTTCTCTTCATTCTTGTCACTTGGTGTGAAATACATGGACCAGTGAAGTCAGCATCACGGGGGAACTTGTTAAAAATGTAGAATCTCAGTCTTCATCTTATATCAGCTAAATTAGAATCTGCATTTTAAAAGACCCGTAGGTGATTCACAGCATATTCAATTTTGAAAAGCACTGCTTTATGTAACTTTTGGTAACTGAATATCTCTCCTCCTTTGTTTCTCTTTGACCAGATGATGAGGGTGATCTAGATGTTGTCTAGGAATTTTTGAACTGAAGGGAACCTATAGTAAGGGTTAGTGGTTTAGGGCATATGGACTATAGAACCATTGTGTCTGGATGTGATTCCCAATTCTGCCACTTACTAAGTGGGCAGATTATACAGCCTCTTTGTGCCCCAATTTTCTCACTTGAAAATAGGAATTTTAATACTTTCTACTTCATAAAGTTGATGTGAATAATTGAGTTTATTATAGATAAAGTAGATTGGTGCTTGATACAGAATAAGCACTATGTAAGCATCAGCTCTCATTATGAGTTAAGATTCTTGACTGATAACATTCTAGAACATACGGAGGTGCCAATTGACTTGAAAGTTACTAGTGAGTATATGTGGAATCTAAAATATGACACAAATGAACTTACCTAAAAAACAGATTCACAGACATAGAGAACAGACATGTGGTTGCCAAGAGAAAGGGGGAAGAGGGAGTGTTGGATTGGGAGTTTGAGACTAGCAGACGCAAACTGGTGTATATAGCATGGATAAACAAGATTCTACTGTGTAGCACAATGAACTATATTTAATATCAGTGACAAACCATAATGGAAGAGGATATATGTATTGTATGTATATAATATCCTATATATGTAATACATATAGAGCATATATGTATTATATCTTCCATAATGGAAGAAGATACAAAATGTGTTAATATAACTGAATCACTGCTGTACAGCAGAAATTAACACAACACTGTAAATCAATTATACTTCAATAAAAAAAAACTTAAGTTACTAATTGAGGGTGTTCTGTTAGTGTGAGTGTGAAGAATTGAGGAAGCTTTATGGAGGGATGGGAATTCAGAATAGTTTTATGGGATAACTAAATTAGGAAATGATTGGAGACAAAAACCTTAAGCGTTTTCCTGGCTAAACAGACTTAGAGGCAGTAATGAAGGTTTGGAGAGGGACAGAGAAAATCAGGGATCATGTCTGCTAGGTGCCAGGAACTTTGAGGAGGGCATAGGGTGACTAGAGCAGAGGCTTGTTGGACAGTTAAAAGGCTAAGATTCAGTTCAGTTCAGTCACTCAGTCATGTCCGACTCTTTGCGACCCATAAACCACAGCACGCCAGGCCTGCCTGTCCATCACCAACTCCTGGAGTTCACCCAAACCCATGTCCATTGAGTCAGTGATGCCATCCAACCATCTCATCCTCTGTCATCCCCTTCTCCTCCTGCCCCAAATCCCTCCCAGCATCACGGTCTTTTCAAATGAGTCAACTCTTTGCATGAGGTGTTCAAAGTGTTGGAGTTTCAGCTTCAGCATCAGTCCTTCCAATGAACACCCAGGACTGATCTCCTTTAGGATGAACTGGTTGGATCTCCTTGCAGTCCAAGGGACTCTCAAGAGTCTTCTCTAACACCACAGTTCAAAAGCATCAATTCTTCTGCGCTCAGCCTTCTTTATAGTCCAATTCTCACATCCATACATGACCACTGGAAAAACCATAGCCTTGAATAGATGGACCTTTGTTGGCAAGTAATGTCTCTGCTTTTTAATATGCTGTCTAGGTTGGTCAAAACTTTCCTTCCAAGGAGTAAGCATTTTTTAATTTCATGGCTGCAATCACCATCTGCAGTGATTTTGGAGCCTAGAAAAATAAAGCCAGCCTCTGTTTCCACTGTTTCCCCATCTATTGCCATGAAGCGACGGGACTGGATGCCATGATCTTAGTTTTCTGAATGTTGAGCTCGAAGCCAACTTTTTCACTCTCCTCTTTCACTTTCTTCAAGAGGTTCTTTAGTTCTTCTTTACTTTCTGCCATAAGGGTGGTTGTCATCTGCATATCTGAGGTTATCAATATTTTCCCCAGAAATCTTGATTCCAGCTTGTGCTTCATCCAGCCCAGCATTTCTCATGAAGTACTCGGCATATAAGTTAAATAAGCAGGGTGACAATATGTCCTTGATGTACTCCTTTTCCTATTTGGAACCAGTCTATTTTTCCATGTCTAGTTCTAACTGTTGCTTCCTGACCTGCATAGAGATTTCTCAAGAGGCAGGTCAGGTGGTCTGGTATTCCCATCTTTTTCAGAATTTTCCACTGTTTATAGTGATCCAGTCAAAGTCAAAGGCTTTGGCATAGTCAATAAAGCAGATACATGCTTTTCTAGAACTCTCTTTCTTTTTTAATGATTCAACAAATGTTGGCAATTTGATCTCTGGTTCCTCTGCCTTTTCTAAATCCAGCTTGAACATCTGGAAGTTCACAGTTCACATACTGTTGAAGCCTGGCTTGGAGAATTTTGAGTATTTCTTTACTAGCGTGTGAGATGAGTGCAATTGTGCTGTAGTTTGGCATTGCCTTGCTTTGGGATTGGAATGAAAACTGATCTTTTCCAGCCCCGTGGCCACTGCTGAGTTTTCCAAATTTATTGGCATATTGAGTGCAGCACTTTCACAGCATCATCTTTTAGGATTTGAAATAGTTCAACTGGAATTCCATCACCTTCACTAACTTTGTTCATAGTGATACTTCCTAAGGCCCACTTGACTTCACATTCCAGGATGTCTGGCTCTAGGTGAGTGATCACACCATCATGATTATCTGGGTCATGAAAATCTTTTTGTACAGTTCTTTTGTGTATTCTTTCCACCTCTTCTTAATATATTCTGCTTCTGTTAGGTCCCTACCATTTCTGTCCTTTATTGAGCCCATCTTTGCATGAAATGTTCCCTTGGCATCTCTAATCTTCTTGAAGAGATCTCTAGTCTTTCCCATTCTATTGTTATCCTCTATTTTTGCACTGATCACTGAGGAAGGCTTTCTTACTTATATAAAGCTATGTAAAATACATGACATGAGATATTTTTACCCTCAAAACTGTTTTGAAAACAATGTCTTTAATTATGAGGTTTATTAACTATTCCAGATGTAATGTATTAAAAATGAAGATACATTAAATACTGGAATGTAGCATTATATAAATTTTTATTAACAAAAAAACATGTTGTGTTAAATATGTATAAACTACAGTGATCTGAAAGCACTTGAATAGTATCCTTTAAAAAAATGCTTATCTATGAATAGTGCCCTAGTTCACATATAAGAGAAATCTACGAGGAGCTATTTTATGTGGCATTCTAAATATATCTAAAATAAATATAAGGATTATTGTTCTATTTTATTTCCTTCCATAACAACAACAAAAATTTTCACTTGATGGTTAATGTTACTTTAGATTCATAGGAAAAGCTCCTGGATCAAATAAGTTACAGAATTAGGACTTTAGGTAGAGAAAGACAAAATAAACAAATTTTGACCCACAAAATCATAGATTTGGGGAGAGTAAAAGTGGTAAGAAAAAGAGGGTGGTGTAAGTAGTTTTTATTTAAATAATAGACATATACAAATGACATAAAAAGAATTGGCATGCTCCTTTATTTTTACTTTATGGTTTTAAATAGATGATTTCCAGGCAAGAATATTGGAGTGGGTAGCCATTCCCTTCTTCCAGGTTATCTTCCCTTCCTTTAGGGGATCAGTTGTGTCCAACTCTGCAACCCTATGAACCAGAGCCCTCTAGGCTCCTCTGTCCATGGGATTCTCCAGGCAAGACTACCAGAGTGGATTGCAGTTCCTTCCTCCAGGGAGTCTTTCAGACCCAGAGATCAAACCAGTGTGTCTTATATCTCCTGCACTGGCAGGCAGGAATTATAACAGACTGAATTATGGGAAGACAAACAACATAACCCACTGTCAATCGGCCTTAAGCATATGCCCATTTCCATTCCCTTTCACTGATTGATTGTGCATACAAGCCCTACTCTGCACCAAGCAGAACCTAGAGGAGGAGACTGGAAGTATAAAAGGGGGAAGCCAAGAGGGATCGATAGGAAGGATGACCTATCGAAGGATGATTGATAGGAAGACTCCTTTGGGAGTGCATGATTAATAAAATATTTGTCTGCCTGAGCTGAACTGAGCTTTAACTTGTCTGTCGGTCTGCACGTTTTAGTCTGTCACTCCAAATTATTATTGCAGTGAGACAAGAACTGATGAAGAGACATAAACCAACACGACAGAAACAAAGCCATTAATGCTTTCTCCTTTTATTGTACTACTGAGCACTTCACTAGCATCAATACAAAGGTAAAACCTTAAAATGCTAGAATGATAGCATCTTTGTTTTCTTTACGTATTTCAAATTCTTGTCTGTCTTTCCCACTAATCTAAATGAGCTGCATTTAGATTAATTATTAATTTGTATTAATAATTAATTAATTATTTGTTTATGAATCAACAAAAGAACTTGAAAGAAAAATTAGTCTCAGATCCATTATTCCGTCATTCTGCTCCCTGGACAGCATTTGTACTCAGACTCAAAGAAATTTAAAAATAAATGAAGCAGGTAGCTTTCAGGCTTTTCTACATCCTCCTAGGAGACAAAAATAATGTTTTTGTCCAGGAAACAGCCCAGCACAATTCAGGATCCCTGAGACTATTAACCATCACCAATAATGTTTATCCGTCTCTTGCCTTTAATGAAACAGGAACAGAGAAGTTGATTGGGAGGGGGTATGTGTGTTATCATAATACTGATCCTTGGGTAAAAAGTGCATTTATGAGCAAATCTAGTACTGCCTAGCAACTGTCTCTAGGCAAAAGGTGGCTGGGAGTCGGGTGCTGCCGCCGCCTTTCAGGAGCCATCTGCCTGTTTCTACACACCTCCTGGGATATCTGTTTTGGATGATTTGAATTCCAGTTTTAAGGTAGAGTTTTTCTTAGCCACTCTTAATATTAAATATTCTGCTTTTTAGTGACTGATACAATAAACGTACAATTATTACTTTTAATCCATATCTGAATATAATGTAAATATATAAATCTTCTAAACTACACTATACTATGTCTGAAGTCAGGAGCTTTAGTGATTTTTTAAAAATGTTCCTATCTGTTCCTTTTAGGCTTGACACATTCTTGAGTGGTCTGAGATGATAACCCAGGTTTCCAAGAGCATAAGATATGGTGTTAAATATACCCCAGGAACTTTCAACTCCTCCTGAAAAATCCATCCCTGGCCACCTTTTATGTCCACATTGTATTTCTACATTTCTACTCCTGCTACTGACTGGGATTTATTTTCTCGCTTCTGGCCTTTGCAGCAGGATACAGTTCAGCTAATAGCAGTGAAGCAGGCGTTTTCAGAGGAGCCAAGGGTTACGCCAGAACTTGATGAGGGACAGACAGGCCACCTTGTGGAGAAGTCTGTCCAGGGAGAAGGATGGTAGTGAATACTGCAGCCTCACAGTGGCTGAGTACTTCCTGATACTCCTGGTCGTTGAGCCCCTCTAACCACGCCCACGCTGCTTATTCCCAGAGTGCCCACGTGCTTCCCTAAGTATTCACGGCACTCAGTCAAACATCCATCTGTTCTTTGATCCCTGTGGATGCTTGGAAGCCTCACCCTCTTTCCTTGTCCATTTTCTTACTGCTGTCCAGTCTCTAAATTCCCAGTTCCACGGGGTCCTCTGAAAGCCCTATTCTTTTGCAAATGCACTTCGCTCAACCTGTTTAGAGTATATTCCATTGCATCTTTATCTCAGACCTTATTCATGTTTCAGCCCCCTCAAACAGAGCCTGCTCTTTTTTCATAACCTTAACCTCCTAAACCAGAGCCTGGGGGCAGGTTGTCACCCACTTTAGCCACCTAGGCCACTTCCAGACTTCTCTTACTTTCATGAGAAGCCCTTCTTCATTTGGGAGACAAGGCATATAGCATTTAGGATCATGGGATTTGGATTTGAATTCATATTTTGAGATATTGAATAGATCACACTACATTTCTGAGTCTCGATTTCCACATCTGAGAAAGGGGAGTTGTTTTTGTAAGGTTACGGAGATTAAATGTACTCATCCTTTTCATAAATCTTTGCTACTTACCATGTGCTGGGCATTTTCTTCTAAGTACTCAACAAAACAAATCCTTCCCTCATGAAGCTTGTAGTTTCATGAGGCAAGAAAGTTGAATATACACAGATAATTACAAAACCTAATATTGGAGAAAATACAGGGTGTGGTAACAAAGGTTTATTTGGAGATGTAACTTAGGTGGTGGAGAGGTAGCCAGGAGGCTAGGCCTGAGGAGGTGCATTTAAAGTGAGGGGAGCAAGACGGGTAAGATACAGGCAGTGGGCCTGACAGAAAGGAGAGAGCTTCATAGACAAAGGGGACCTTACAGGCTCTGTGAGAGGAAGTGTATGTCACAGAGCGAGGCTAGAGATGGAGCAGGGCACGCAGAGTGTGGGCCAGGTGAAGGAGTTTTAATTTCACTTTAAATGTAATGAGAAGCAACCTATGGACACCTTATCTTTGACAAAGGAGGCAAGGATATACAATGGAAAAAAGACAACCTCTTTAACAAGTGGTGTTGGGAAAACTGGTCAACCACTTGTAAAAGAATGAAACTAGAACACTTTCTAACACCATACACAAAAATAAACTCAAAATGGATTAAAGATCTAAATGTAAGACCAGAAACTATAAAACTCCTAGAGGAGAACATAGGCAAAACACTCTCTGACATAAATCTCAGCAGGATCCTCTATGACCCACCTCCCAGAATATTGGAAATAAAAGCAAAACTAAACAAATGGGACCTAATGAAACTTAAAAGCTTTTGCACTACAAAGGAAACTATAAGTAAGGTGAAAAGACAGCCCTCAGATTGGGAGAAAATAATAGCAAATGAAGAAACAGACAAAGGATTAATCTCAAAAATATACAAGCAACTCCTGAAGCTCAATTCCAGAAAAATAAATGACCCAATCAAAAAATGGGCCAAAGAACTAAACAGACATTTCTCCAAAGAAGACATACAGATGGCTAACAAACACACGAAAAGATGCTCAACATCACTCATTATTAGAGAAATGCAAATCAAAACCACAATGAGATACCATTACACGCCAGTCAGGATGGCTGCTATCCAAAAGTCTACAAGCAATAAATGCTGGAGAGGGTGTGGAGAAAAGGGAACCCTCTTACACTGTTGGTGGGAATGCAAACTAGTACAGCCACTATGGAGAACAGTGTGGAGATTTCTTAAAAAACTGGAAATAGAACTGCCATATGACCCAGCAATACCACTTCTGGGCATACACACTGAGGAAACCAGATCTGAAAGAGACACGTGCACCCCAATGTTCATCGCAGCACTGTTTATAATAGCCAGGACATGGAAGCAGCCTAGATGCCCATCCGCAGATGAATGGATAAGGAAGCTGTGGTACATATACACCATGGAATATTACTCAGCTGTTAAAAAGAATTCATTTGAATCAGTTCTAATGAGATGGATGAAACTGGAGCCCATTATACAGAGTGAAGTAAGCCAGAAAGATAAAGAACATTACAGCATACTAACACATATATACGGAATTTAGAAAGATGGTAACGATAACCCTATATGCAAAACAGAAAAAGAAACACAGAAGTACAGAACAGACTTTTGAACTCCGTGGGAGAAGGTGAGGGTGGGATGTTTCAAAAGAACAGCATGTATATTATCTATGGTGAATCAGATCACTAGCCCAGGTGGGATGCATGAGACGAGTGCTCGGGCCTGGTGCACTGGGAGGACCCAGAGGAGTCGGGTGGAGAGGGAGGTGGGAGGGGGGATCGGGATGGGGAATACGTGTAACTCAATGGCTGATTCGTGTCAATGTATGACAAAACCCACTGAAATGTTGTGAAGTAATTGGCCTCCAACTAATAAAATAAAATTTAAAAAAAAAAAAAGCAATGATTTTACTTAAGGGTGTAACACGACTTATGCAGGTAAAAAAACGTCTCTGAGGGCAGCATTTAGAACAGTACTTATTCAGTAATTGCAGTTACATTCACGTGGGCTTTGCTCTGTAATGTTTTTTTGAGTGTGGTCTCCCTGGGTCACAGTTTTTCTCTCTAACCCAGACTCCTGCTACCTTCTGTTGATAAGCTCAGCTTCTTCTCCTATTTCAGAGCTCCTGACATCCTCAACTCCAGGGGCCACCCTACAGGAGACGTCTTATATGCCAGTAAACTCCGGACCACAATTTCTGACTTTCTAATTCCTGCCACACTCACCCATGTCCAGGCCTCCAGGATGGTAGGAGATAAGGAAAGAAAGATAGGCCAGAGCAAGCTTGTGAAGGGTTGCCTTGAGGCTAAGGAACTTGAGATTCATCCTCCAAGCATAATAAGGTAGCACTGATGCTGGAACTTGCTGTTGCCTGTGCTTGCAACGCACCCTCTTCCAGGGTCTTCTTCCAGCTCCTAGTCATGCTTTAGAGTCTGGCTTGTGACTCAGATGGTAAAGAGTCTGCCTGCAAAGGAGGAGAACCAGACTCGATTCCTGGGGTGGGCAGATCCTCTGGAGAAGGGAATGACTCCCAATCCCAGTATTCCTGCCTGGGAAATACCAGGACAGAGGAGCCTGATGTGGGCTGTAGCCCAGAGAGTCGGAACATGATTGAGCTACTAACACTTTCGTTTCACTTTTGGCTTTTGTCTCTTCTAGGAAGACTGCCTCGGCAAAGAAGGTAATTAATCATGTTACATATTGCATATAGTTCTTGGTGCTCTTACACTGCATAATCAATGCTTTTTTTGTGGTCTTCCCTACAAGCCTGAACTCCTTGAGAGCAAGAACTTGTATTCTTACTGCATCCTCAGTACCTGACATAAATGATTTCATTAAAATTTGATTTTGTCAAGTTTTTTGAGTTTTCAGCTTCCACTAAAAAGGAAAATACCCTAATAAAAGACTGGCACATTGAAAGTAAACATTGGTAATTTCCTCATATAATTCTCTAAAACTACATTACTTTGCTAAAGTTTATCCAGATATCTTGGCTCTAAAAATTGGCATGAGGTTTTAAGAAAACTTTATATTTATATGTATTTTAATTTGATTCAGTCAGTTCAGTTGCTCAGTCATATCCGACTCTTTGCAACCCCATGGACTGCAGCATACCAGGCTTCTCTGTTCATGGGATTTCCCAGGCAAGAACACTGGAGTGAGTTGCCATTTCCTTCTCCAGAATATAACACTTTTCTATTGAAAAGAAGTTATGTAAATGCAGTCAATTTTATTTATAATTTATTTAATTTGTTGTTCAGTCTCTCAGTCATGTCCGACTCCCTGCTGCCCAATGGACTGCAGCATACCAGCCTTCTATCCTTCATTACTCTCCCCCAGAGTTTGTTCAGACTCATGTCCATTGAGTTGATGATACCATGCAACCATCTCATACTGTCTCCCTCTTCTCTTCCTGCCCTCAGTCTTTCCCAACTTGAGGGTCTTTTCCAATGAGTCAGCTCTTTGCATCAGGTGGCCAAGGAATCGGAGTTTCAGCTTCAGCATCAGTCTTTCAGTGGATATTCAGGACTGATTTCCTTGAGGATGGACTGGTTGGATCTCCATGCTGTCTAAGGGACTCTCAAGAGTCTTTTCCAACACCACTGTTCAAAAGCATCAATTCTTCAGTGCTCAGTTTTCTTTATGCGAAAGTTTTCTCAACTTTCACATCCATACATGACGGCAGGAAAAACCATAGCTTTAACTAGATGGACCTTTGTCAGCAAAGTAATATCTCTGCTTTTTAATATGCTTTCTAGGTCTGTCATAGCTTTTCTTCTAAGGAGCAAGTGTCTTTTAATTTCATGGCTGTAGTCACCACCTGCAGCAATTTTGGAGCCCCAGAAAATAAAGTTGGTCACTGTTTCCACTATTTCCCTATCTATTTGCCATGAAGTGATGGGACAAGATACCATGATCTTAGTTTTTTGAATGTTGAGCTTTAAGCCAGCTTTTTCACTCTCCTCTTTCATCTTCATCAAAAGGCTCTTTAGTTCCTCTTTGCTTTCTGCCATAGGGTGGTGTCATCTGCATATCTGAGGTTATTGATATTTCTCCTGGCAATCTTGATTCCACCTTGTCCTTCATCCATCCTGGCATTTCATATGATGTACTCTGCATATAAGTTAAATAAGCATGGTGACAGTATACAGCCTTAACGTACCCCTTTCCCAATTTGGAACCAGTCCGTTGTTCCATGTCTGGTTCTAGCTGTTGCTTCTTTACCTCCATACAGATTTCTCAGGAGGCAGGTAAGGTGGTCTGGTATTCCCATCTCTTTAAGAATTTTCCACAGTTTGTTGTGACCCACACAATCAAAGGCTTTAGTGTAGTCAGTGAAGCAGAAGTAGAGGTTTTTCTGGAATTCACTTGCTTTTTTGATGATCCAGCGGATGTTGGAAATTTGATCTCTGGTTCCTCTGCCTTTTCTAAATCCAGCTTGAACATCTGGAAGTTCTCAGTTCATGTACTGTTGAAGCTTAGCTTGGAGAATCTTGAACATTACTTTGCTAGTGTGTGAGATGAGTACAATTGTGTGTTTGAACATTCTTTGGCATTGCCCTTCTTTGGGACTGGAATGAAAACTGACCTTTTCCAGTCCTGTAGCCACTGCTGAGTTTTCCAAATTTATTGGTGTGTCGAGTGCAGCACTTTCACAGCATCATCTTTTAGAATTTGAAGTAGCTCAGCTGGAATTCCATCACCTCTACTAGCTTTGTTCGTAGTGATGCTTCCTAAGGCCTACTTGACTTTGGACCCCAGAATGTCTGGCTCTAGGTGAGTGATCACACCACCGTGGTTATCTGGGTCATTAAGATCCTTTTTGTATAGTGCTTTTGTGTATTCTTGCCACCTCTTCTTAATGTGTTCTGCTTCTGTTAGGTCCCTACCATTTCTGTCTTTTATTGTGCCCCTCGTTGCATGAAAAATTCCCTTGCTATCTCCAATTTTCTTAAAGAGATCTCTAGTCTTTCCCATTCTATTATTTTCCTATATTTCTTTTTATTGATCATTAAGGAAGGCTTTCTTATCTCTCCTTGCTATTCTTTGGAACTCTGCATTCAGATGGACATATCTTTCCTTTCCTCCTTTGCCTTTTGCTTCTCTTATTTTCTCAGCTACTTGTAAGGCCTCCTCAGACAACCATTTTGCCTCTTTGCATTTCTTCTTCTTGGGGATGATTTTGACCACTGCCTCCTGTACAATGTTACAAACCTCTGTCCATAGTTCTTCAGGCAGTGTGTCTATCATATCTAATCCCTTGAATTTATTTGTCACTTCCACTGTATAATCAAAAGGGATTTGATTTAGATCATACCTGAATGGTCTAGTGGTTTTCCCTACTTTCTCCACTCTAAGTCTGAATTTAAAATACCAGTTTATTGAGGTCTCATTCCTACCTGGGCTGTCTCATGTTTTTCTCTAGCTACACTAGATTACCTTTTTTATTAGTTTATTTGTTGTCCTTTCAGTATTTCTTTATGCAAAAACAAGTGAATATGAATGTATTTTTATATAAAAGATAGTCTTGTGCTCTTTCACTCATTTGTGTCTAATTCTTTGTGACCCCCATAGACTGTAGCCCACCAGGCTCCTCTGTCCATGGAATTTTCCAGGCAAGAATACTAGAGTCGGTTTACATTTCCTCCTCCAGGGGATCTTCCTGACCCAGGGATTGAACCTGCCTCTCCTGTGTTTCCTGCACTACATAGCCTAAAATATATACACATTTTTATTCTTGGCTTTTTGTAACATGAAAAGTTATCCTAGAGATATTTCCAAGTCAGTAGTTGATACAGATATTCCTTAGTCGTTCTTGTGGATGCAGAATTTTTTATATACCATGATTTATTCAAGTATATAAATACTGCTGGATATAAATCCGTACTGCTGGTTGCTGCATTCTAGTCTTTTGCTTTTACAAACAATTCTGCAAAAAATAAACCATCATTTCAAACTGTCATTTCAAATTAGCACAGATATATAGTTAGGCACTCATGTGTATATATTTGTATGTGTATGCACGTTACATACAATATCTGTATCTTCCTATGTTATGTACACGCATACACACACACACAGGCTTCCCAGGTGGTACAGTGGTAAAGAATCTGCCTGCCAATGCTGGAGACTCAGGGGATGTGGGTTTGATGCCTGGGTCGGGAAGATCCGCTAGAGAAGGAAATGGCTACCCACTTCAGTATCCTTCCCTGGAGAAACCTATGAACAGAGGAGCCTGGCAAGCAATAGTCCATGGGGTTACAGAGAGTCAGGCATGACAGGGCACATGCAGCAGCAAAATAAATCTCCTACACATATGCATGAGATTCTTAAAATTTAGACAGCTACATCAAGAGTAAATGCATCTGAGATTTTGGTTGATAATTCCAGAAATTCTTTCCTAATGGTTATTTCATTTTCTGCACCTACCAACAATGTTTGAAAGTGTCCATTTCTCCATAGCCTTCTCTCCAACAGCATGTTATAACATTTTTGGATTTTGCCAATCTCATGGTTAAGCAGTTATATCTCAGAGTAGTATTAATTTGCATTTTTACTACTGAAGTTAGCACCATTTTATAGCTATTGATTTAGTGGCTATGCTATTGGTTTTTTTCTATGACTTGTCCATTCATATCTTTTAACCAAAAGATTTAACCAAAACTTTTCTATAAAGTTAGTCTTTTTCTTCTCTATTCCTAAAGGTTTTTCATGTATATTGAGAATGTAAGTGTTTGGTCTGTGCTATGAGTTGGAGATATCTTGCCTATTCTGTTATGTTTGTTTTAACTCTGCTAATGACATGTTTCTGACATGCAGAAGTGCTGATTTCATTTGTATTTACTCCTAACTGTTAGCCTTTCCAAAATTTGAGTCACAGTTAAATAGTTATGATAAAATACTTTCCCAAGGTTATAATAAAAACCACCTTTGCTGCTTTCTAATACTTCTAAATTTCATTTTCTTACATTTAAATCTTTGATCCATTTATATCTATTTGTTTAACTTGATACATAGCATCAGTATGGAATCTGCCTTATTTTTTCCAACTTGCTACCCAGTTTTCCCAAGACTATTTATTAAAAAGTCTATCTTTACTTTTTGATTTGATGTGCATTGTTCATTGTACACTGAATTCCCATAGGTATTCAAGTCTCTCTCTGGACTTTCTATCCTATTTATTAGTCTGTCTTTTCATGAGCCAATCCTATACTTTGATGATTGATGCATTATAGTATTTTTACACTGCAGAATTTTCCAGATTATTCTTCTTTGATCACTTATTTTTTCCTGGGCACTTTAAAATTGGTTTATCTAGTTCCAGAAAATAAGCCATATTTTTACTGTTTGTCCTTTGATAATTTAAAAATATGACACATTGCTTTATGATATGGTCTTCCCACTAAAGAACACAATACATCTTTACATTAATCTGAGTTAAATTGTTTTCACTGCAATATAATTGACAAATAAAATTTAGTTAATAGTTTCAGGTGTACAACATACTAATTTGATATAGTTGCTTGGCCAAAAAGTTGGTTCAGGATTTTCCCATAAGATAGCTTTAGTAGCATTTAGTCTTCAACTTCATTCAAAACATTTTTTTTAGATTGTGTTATGACAGCTGTCATACTGGCATGCATTTTTTTAAAAATTGGCAAATTTTTTGTAGATGTTTTATTATTGAAAATGGAAGAAAAGCAAAATTTTTAGCATATTATGCTTTGTTATTTCAAGAAAGGTAAAAACACAAATAAAACACCAAAAAAAGATTTTTGCAATGTATGGAGAAGGTTCTCTGAGCGACCAAACGTGTCAAAAGTGGTTTGTGAAGTTTCATGCTGGAAGTTTTTCACTGGATGATGCTCCACAGTCACATAGACCAATTGAAGTTGATAGCAATCAAATTGAGACATTAATTGAGAACAATCAACATTATACCATGTAGGAGATAGCCAACATACTCAAAATAGCCAAGCCTTGATAATCGTTTGTACCAGCTTGGTTATGTTAATTGCTTTGGTGTTTGGGTTCCACATAAGTTAAGCAAAAAAAAACTGAACTGGACATATAAGTCAGTCAGTCAGTCAGTTCAGTCGCTCAGTCGTGTCTGACTCTTTGCGACCCCATCAATTGCAGCACGCCAGGCCTCCCTGAACATATAAGTAAGATCATACAATATTTGTCTTTCTCTCATTGTTTTATTTAGTCTTTCTCTCATTATTTCACTCTGTATAGCACTCTCAAGGTCCAAATGACAGGATTTCCTTCTTTTTATGGCTAAATTATCATAAATATTTACTCAACATCTGTCTTGTCCATTCATCCTCAGTAGTAGACATCTCAATTGCTTACATATCTATATCTTGGCTCTTGTGAATAATGCTACAGTAAACATGAGCATATCTTTTCAAGTTAATGTTTTTGTTTCCTTCAGAAAAATACCCAGAGGTGGAATTGCTAGACTATGGTAGTTCTAGTTTTAAGTTTTATTTTTATGTTTATTTTTATATTGGAGGATAGTTGATTTACAGTGTTGCATTTCAGGTGTTCAGCAAAGTGATTCCATTATACATATTCATGTATCTATTCTTTCTATTATTTTTCAGATATTTTTACCGTTTAGGTTATTACAGAATATTGAATAGAGTTCTCTGTGCTATCCAGTAGGTCCTTGTAGATTATTTAATATATAATAGTTTGTACATGTTAATCCCAAACTCCTAATTTATCCTGCCCCCCACACCTTTCCCCTTTGATACCTATACATTTTTTTCTAAGATCTGTGAGTCTGTTTCTGTTTTGTAAATAAGTTCATTTGTATCATTTTTAGCATCCACAAATAAGTGATATCATATCATATGATATTTTCCTTTCTCTCTGATATATTTCACTTAGTATTATAATCTCTAGGTCCGTCCATGTTGCTTCAAATGCATTATTTCATTCTTTTTTATGGCTGAGTAATATTCCATTGTGTATGTGTACCACATCTTCTTATCCATTCTTCTGTCATTGAACATTTAGATTGTTTTCATGTCTTGGCTATTGTAAATAGTGCTGCAGGGAACTGTGGGGTTTATGCATCTTTTCGAATTATGGTTTTCTCCAGGTATAGGCCTAGGAGTGGAATCACTGAACCATATGGTAGTTTTATTTTTAAGTTTTTTATGAACCTCAATACTGTTTTCCATAGCAGCTGCACCAGTTCGCATTCACACCAACAATGCACAAGGGTTCTTTTTTCTCCACATCCTCCCAAGTTAAGTTTCATATCCTTTGTATTAGAAAGATTCTCCTCTGGGTTCTGGGTATTTCTTAAGCCCTGAATATTTCATCTTTTGTTGTTATTGAAAGGGAGTCTATTTACATTGTTTCTGTCATTGCTATTTTAATAGATTAATTTCTGTAAAATAATCATTTTATATCAGACTACTTTGATTTCTCTTTAGTTGTCAGTTTCATTTGCTGTCTCTTGGACTTTTTCAGGTGTATGATTATACCATCTGCAAAATGGAGATAATTTAATTTTTTTCCAATTTCTGTACCTTTAACTTCCTATGGTTTTGGAGGTATTAGGCAATTAATTAGACAGTGTGAAGTAGTAGTGATTGTTGTAGAAGTTTGATAGTTTGATAATGAGTTTGTCTAGTTTCTGACTTTAGGAGAAATATCTTTGGCCTTTCTCCATTAGGAAATAACGTTTGCCTTAGGGCTGAGATACAATATGTTCAATCATATAAGTGAAGTTTTCATCAACTCTTATTCTGAGTGCTTTTTTTGGAAATCAAGGGTAGATTTATTTTTAGCAAATTTATTTTCTGTGCCTATGTGCATGCATGCTAAGTCGCTTCAGTCGTGTCCAAGTCTTTGCCACCCCATGGACTGGTGCCTGCAAGGCTGCTCTGTCCATGGAATTCTCCAGGCAAGAATGCTGGAGTGGGCTGCCAAGCTCTCCTCCAGGGAATCTTTCCTCCTATGATTATATATAAATGTAATTTTCCATGGATTTATTAATATGCTAAAATACAGGACTAAATGTTGTACTATTGAACAATTCAGACGTTCTTGTACAGGAGGGGGGGAGGAACCTGAGTTGATTATGACAGATACTTCTCTTACTGTGCTGTTTATTAATATTTTACTGTCTTTTTGAAGTGATATTCATAAATATAATTCATCTTTTTTCACTCTATCAGTTTTAGTATCAATGATTTATGAGATAGTTTTGAAATTTTCATTATTCTGAGAACTGAGACATTTTTCTGAGATCTGAGACAGTTTAAATAATGTTAGACTTACCTATTCTCTAAAGATTTCTCTGTGAAACTAGGAAATAGTACTTTTGGAGGGGTGGAGTAGATATATGCAATACATATAACCAGCAATTAAGCTAGTTTGCAACCACTTCTTTCAGATTTCCCTCCATTCCAATACACAACTTTATTATCCGACAGTGTTTTTCCGTGATACTCTTAACTGTACTTTAGCTGCTACAGCCTAATTTGTAAGTTCCAATAGAATTCAAGTTCAGTAGATATCCTAAACCTGCTGGGGTAAGTTTTGGTTAAATACTTTTTCCTGGGAATTTACCTATTTCTTTACTTATTTTTCATACACTTGTACAAAATAGTTCTATAATCCCTTTTGTTTTTGTGATTATTTCCATTTTTTTTTTTTGTATTTTATTTTTTGACTGTTTGATATTTTTGGATTGGTAGGTAAATTAAAGTATCCTGTTTGTAGTCTATTTCTGTTTCTCTGAGTATAGTCTATGGGTTTTTACTTCATGAAAGTTAGTTATTGCTAAGTCACTTATTTGGTACCTAGGTATTCATTTCTTATATTCCTTTTGAATTCTTACCCTTAGCATTAAAAAAAAAGGTCTTTTAAAATTGCTTTTTGATTTCAGTTCTGCATTCACTGATACCAAAATCACTGCCATGCTTTCTTCTTGTTAGTATTTCTTCATTCTTTTATTCTTCTCTTTACTGAATTGCATCCACTCAGTTGTGGAAGGGACTGGTGATAGAAGCAAGGTTCGATGCTGTAAAGAGCAATAGTGCATAGGAACCTGGAATGTTAGGTCCATGAATCAAAGCAAATTGGAAGTGGTCAAACAGGAGATGACAACAGTGAACATCGACCTTCTAGAAATGAGCGAACTAACATGGACAAGAATGGGTGAATTTAACTCAGATGACCATTATAGCTACTACTATGGGCAGGAATCCCTTAGAAGAAATGGAGGAGCCATCATAGTCAACAAAAGTCCGAAATGCAGTACTTGGATGCAATCTCAAAAATGACAGAATGATCTCTATTCGTTTCCAAGGCAAACCATTCAATATCACGGTAATTCAAGTCTATGCCCCGATCAGTAATGCTGAAGAAGCTGTATAGATCTATGAAGACCTACAAGACTGTCTAGAACTAACACTCAAAAAAGATGTCCTTTTCATTATAGGGGACTGGAATGCAAAAGTAGGAAGTCAAGGAACACCTGGAGTAACAAGAAAATTTGGCCTTGGAGTACAGAATGAAGCAGGGCAAAGTCTAACAGAGTTCTGCCAAGAGAATACACTGGTCATAGCAAACACCCTCCTCCAACAACACAAGAGAAGACTCTACACATGGACATCACCAGATGGTCAACACTGAAATCAGAGTGATTATATTCTTTGCAGCCAAAGATGGAGACACTCTATACAGCCAGCAAAAACAAGACCAGGAGCTGACTGTGGCTCAGATCACGAACTCCTTTTTGCCAGATTAAGACTGAAATTGAAGAAAATGGAGAAAACCACTAGACCATTCAGGTATGACCTAAATCAAATCCCTTATGACTATACAGTAGAAGTGAGAAATAGATTTAAGGGACTAGATCTGATAGACAAAGTGTCTAATGAACTATGGACGGAGGTTCATGACACTGTACAGGAAACAGGAATCAAGATCATCCCCATGGAAAAGAAAGGCAAAAAGGCAAAATGGTTGTCTAAGGAGGCCTTACAAATAGCTGTGAAAAGAACAGAAGTGAAAAGCAAAGGAGAAAAGGAAAGATATTCCCATTTGAATGCAGAGTTCCACAGAAAAGCAAGGAGAGATAAGAAAGCCTTCCTCAGGGATCAATGGAAAGAAATAGAGGAAAACAACAGAATGGGAAAGACTAGAGATCTCCTCAAGAAAATTAGAGATACCAAGGGAACATTTCATGCAAAGATGGGTTTGATAAAGGACAGAAATGGTGGGACCTAACAGAAGCAGAAGATATTAAGAAGAGGTGGAAAGGATACACAGAAGAACTGTACAAAAAAGATCTTTATGACCCAGATAATCATGATGGTGTGATCACTCACCTAGAGCCAGACATCCTGGAATGTGAAGTCAAGTGGCCTTAAGAAGCCACTATGAACAAAGCTAGTGGAAGTTATGGAACTCCAGTTGAGTTATTACAAATCCTGAAAGATGATGCTGTGAAAGTGCTGCACTTAATATGTCAGCAAATTTGGAAAACTCACCAGTGGCCACAGGACTGGAAAGGGTCAGTTTTCATTCCAGTTCCAAAGAAAGGCAATTCCAAAGAATGCTCAAACTACTGCATAATTGCACTCATCTCACACACTAGTAAAGTAATGCTCAAAATTCTCCAAATCAGGCTTCAGCAATACATGAACCATGAACTTTCAGATGTTCAAGCTGCTTTTAGAAAAGGCAGAGGAACCAGAGATCAAATTGCCAATATCCACTGGATCATCAAAAAAGCAAGAGAATTTCAGAAAAACATCTATTTCAGCTTTATTGACTATGCCAAAGCCTTTGACTGTGTGTATCTCAATCAACTGTGGAAAATTCTGAAAGAGATGGGATCACCTGACCTACCTCTTGAGAAATCTGTATGCAGGTCAGCAAGCAACAGTTAGAACTGGACATGGAACAACAGACTGGTTCCCAACAGGAAAAGGAGTACGTCAAGGCTGTGTATTATCACCCTGCTTATTTAACTTATATGCAGAGTACATCATGAGAAATGCTGGGCTGGAGGAAGCACAAGCTGGAATCAAGATTGCCAGGAGAAATATCAATAACCTCAGATAAGCAGATGACACCACCCTTATGGCAGAAAGTGAAGAAGAACTAAAGAGCCTCTTGATGAAAGTGAAAGAGGAGATGGAAAAAGTTGGCATAAAGCTCAACATTCAGAAAACTAAGGTCATGGCATCCGGTTCCATCACTTCATGACAAATAGATAGGGAAACAGTGTAAACAGTGGCTGACTTTATTTTTCTGGGCTCCAAAATCACTGCAGATGGTGACTACAGCCATGAAATTAAAAGACGCTTACTCCTTGGAAGGAAAGTTTTGACCAACCTAGACAGCATATTAAAAAGCAGAGACATTACTGTGCTCACTTTGGCAGCACATAAACTAAAATTGGAACGATACAGAGAAGATTAGCATGGCCCCTGCGCAAGGATGGCACGCAAATTCGTGAAGCATTCCATATTTTTAAGTACACTTGATTCAGTCCAGACTTTAGTGTATTTTAAATTTTTCATAGTTTATAAAGTAAAGTTATAAGTAAAACAAACAAAAAAAATAAATAAATAAATAAAAAGCAGAGACATTACTTTACCAACAAAGGTCCATCTAGTCAAAGCTATGATTTTTCCAGTGGTCATGTATGGATGTGAGAGTTGGACTATAAAGAAAGCTGAGCACCAAAGAATTGATGCTTTTGAACTGTGGTGTTGGAGAAGACTCTTGAGAATCCCTTGGACTGCAAGGAGATTGAACCAGTCCATCCTAAAGGAAATCAGTTCTGAATATTCATTGGAAGGACTGATGCTGAAGCTGAAACTCCAGTACTTTGACCACCTGCTGCAAAGAACTGACTCCTTTGAAAAGACCCTGATGCTGGGAAAGATTGAAGGCGGGAGAAGTAGGGATGACAGAGGATGAGATGGTTGGATGGCATCACCAACTCAACGGACACGAATTTGAGTAAACTCTGGGAGTTGGTGATGGACAGGGAGGACTAGCGTGTTGCAGTCCATGGGGTTGCAAAGAGTCAGACACGACTGAGCGACTGAACTGAACTGAACTGAACTGATGTTGGTCCCATAGAGAGCTTTCTGTTTAAGCAGAATATTCTTCTCGACCACTCAAGGCAATGAAGTAGCTGGGAAAAAATGGAGTGAAAGTCTTTTGAAGGAAAAGAAGCCATAAATGTGGAATATATATAGTAGAGACAATTATAATTTAAACTTTATGAATCATAAAGAAGTCTTGGAAAAGAAAATAGAATTGCTAATAGAGCCACAGAGGCAACACCTGAGAGAAACATGTTGGACAGTAATCTCTCTCCCATTTAGGACTGCAGAGGTAAGGCAGGGGAGCTTTATGCCTTTTGATTCCTCCATCAGTAAAATTGGAATAATCATGTCCCCATGCTCACTTAACAAAATACCAGGGAAATAATTATTTAAGAGTCTTGTTTAAGGTTTATTGGTAGTAAACACAATCCAAACTTAAATTCTGATAGACATATCTGAGGAAGGCTATGGATTTTTCTTGCTTAAGATGTTGGGCACATGGGAGCAATTTCTCAGGAAACATTTTAATGAAAATTTCTTTTCTGGAATACACTGATGATAGATTTATCATTTTAAGTAGTTACCTATTTATCTAGATATTTGAGAGTAAATTTTTTATTTCACTAGAAATAAATGAATAAAAGTTCTTATACAAGAAAATACCATTAGAAGGTAAGCAGAAGACTGCATTACGATAAATGTGAGCAAGACTGTCCCAATGTTGAAAGAGATTACTGTATCATGTTGAGATAGACATCATCCAACTGCTGTGTTTTTGGACTTCAGGATTTGGTTTCTGTTAGGTCACCCAGGGGATATCAAGTTCTACAAAGTTTTGTCTTGCCCTGTGATTTACAAATCTGAGATCTTGACTTGGAATTCACAGTTTTCTCTAGTGTATTTATAACTTCCTTTGATTTTCCTCTATTTGACACATCTTAAGTTCCCATTAGGTACTAGGTACTCAGCTAGGAATTGGGCATGCTACTGAAAAGACATCTTCTTTTTTTTTTCAACTTTTCTATTGGAGTACAGTAAATTAACAATATGGTGTTAATTTCAGAGGTACAGCAAATTAAGTCAGTTATACATATAAATGTTTCTATTTTTAAACTTATTTTCCCAATTAGGTTTGTATATTGAGCAGAGTTACCTGTGCTATACAGCACGTCCTTGTTGGTTATCTCTTTTATATACAGCAGTGTGTACATGCCCATCTCACACTTGCTAACTAAAACATTATTTCTGTCATTTGAGTGAGAATACATAAATGCAAACCGTTCATTACAGCTAAGTATATCTTATTAGGGACACATATATAAAATGTAATGGGAGGATAGGGAAAAGTGCACCTAAATCAGTCATGTAGATTATGACTAGTTCCTTGGCCACTAACTGTGGATCCTTGGTTTCCCATTTTCAGAAAGAATATATAGGAATTTTAACAAATCATATTATACCAAGTTCCAGTATGTGTGTGTATATATTTTTTAAACCAATGATTCTTAGGATTAGGATTACATCTTGTAAATCTTTTTCAGCCATCATTTAGAAAAGGTAGCATGAGAGGTCTTGAAAAAACAAGACTCTAATATCTATGGAGGAACCATTCAGTTGGGCTCACAACTACTGAAGGAGACTGGTAATAGTTTAGTGAACCTGATAACTTCAGGTTATTTTTTCCTGAAATATCTGATTCACTTGGCCATAGTTAGTAGCCAAGATGTTAACTGATGATTTATAGTGAAGTAACAATTTTTTTTTCTCTTTGCAAGATATTTACTTTAAAAACTTAGTTCTGAATTTCAACAGGGAGATGAATCTTTGTTCCAGAATCACAACAGCATGCCTCTTAAAAATAAAATTGAATGTAATTTATGCCTAATGTTGGAATTCTGGTACTTGAAAGAAAAGAACTCAAGGATTAAATTTATTATAAATTTTAACAATTCTTGAAGTAGTAATTACTTTATTGAAGTACTTCCAGTTGCTATATTTAATTAGATATTTCTGAGCAGATGTTTTTGGTTCTCAGCTAGGTGGATTTTTTATAATGTACAATAGAATGGAAAGATTTTCATAGGCTAAAAAGATAATAAAACTTTTATTCATTGAGTGCACAGTAATTACCAGATGTGTTTCTAATAGTGATAAGCATTTCTAATTTTGGAATATCATAAATAATGATGCTGTAAATGTTCTTGTCTCTTGGTGCACATGCACATAAATTTTTATTATGAATGTGATTTTCATATCTTATGATAGGAAAATATTTAGCTCTAGGTAATAGCACCAAACATCTTTCAAAATGATTGTCCCTATTTTCTTCCCATTTGTAGCATATGAGAGTTCCAGTTGTACATTATCCTAACCAACATTTGGTGTTCTCTCAAGTCTGATGGGTGTCTAGTGGTATCTTATTTTGATCTTAATTTGCATTTCATAGTGACTAGTAATGATGAGCATATTTGCATATATTAATTAATCCTCTTTTGTAAAATGCCCACTTAGATATCCTTTTTTGTAAATTGCCCATTAAAATTTTTAGCATTTTAAAAATTGGGTTATCTTTTTCTTGCAGAAGTAACTTTTATTTTATATGTGAGTCCTGTTTAAGATATCTTTATTACAATTATCTTTTCCTATGATATGTTTCACATATTCATTCTTAGTATCATTTCATGAAAAGAAGGTCTTTCTTTTCATTTAATATTATTACTTAGTCTTATTTATGGATATCCTTTTTGTGTTCTGTTTAAAAAATATTTGCCTATGCAGGGTTATGAAAAAAATAGGAATATTGGCAAGTTTTATTAAATACTTTGATGTCATTTCTATTGTCTTTTAGCTTTCATCAATTGTATTCAAAGGCAGTTGTAAATACTATTGATCTTTTGGGGATGATTTATAATATCTCTCTTCCTCTGCTGTTCTGAGATCTTCTGTTTGTTTTTCAGCAGTTTTACTCATAGGTGCTTAGATGTGATTTTATTGGACTTGATCTAGCTTGGTATTCATCAATTAAGTTCAGTTCAGTTGCTCAGTCATGTCGGACTCTTTGCGACCCCATGAACTGCAGCACGCCAGGCCTCCCTGTCCATCACCAACTCTTGGAGTTCACCCAAACCCATGTCCATTGAGTCAGTGATGCCATTCAACCATCTCATCCTCTGTTGTCCCCTTCTACTCCTGCCCCCAATCCTGCCCAGCATCACGGTCTTTTCCAGTGAGTCAACTCTGAGCATCAGGTGGCCAAAGTATTGGAGTTTCAGCTTCAACATCAGTCCTTCCAATGAACACCCAAGACTGATCTCCTTTACAATGGACTGCTTGGATCTCCTTGCAGTCCAAGGAACTCTCAAGAGTCTTCTCCAACACCACAGTTCAAAAGCATCAGTTCTTCTGCACTCAGCTTTCTTTATAGCCCAACTCTCACACCCTTACATGACCACTGGAAAAAACATTGCTTTGACTAGATAGACCTTTGTTGGCAAAGTAATGTCTCTGCTTTTTAATATGCTATCTAGGTTGGTCATAACTTTCCTTCCACAGAGTAAGCGTCTTTTAATTTCATGGCTGTAGTCACCATCTGCAGTGATTTTGGAGCCCAGAAAAATAAAGTCTGACACTGTTTCCACTGTTTCCCCATCTATTTCCCATGAGGTGATGGGACCAGATGTCATGATCTTAGTTTTCTGAATGTTCAGCTTTAGGCCAACTTTTTCACTCTCCTCTTTCACTTCCATCAAAGGCTTTTTAGTTCCTCTTCACTCTCTGCCATAAGGGTGGTGTCATCTGCATATCTGAGGTTATTGATATTTCTCCTGGCAATCTTGATTCCAGTTTGTGCTTCCTCCAGCCCAGCATTTCTCATGGTGTACTCTGCATATAAGTTAAATAAGTAGGGTGGCAATACACAGCCTTGACATACTCCTTTTCCTATTTGGAACCAGTCTGTTGTTCCATGTCCAGTTCTAACTGTTGCTTGCTGACCTGCATACAGGTTTCTCAAGAGGCAGGTCAGGTGGTCTGGTATTCCCATCTCTTTCAGAATTTTCCATAGTTTGTTGTGATTCACACAGTCAAAGGCTTTGGCATAGTCAATAAAGCAGAAATAGATGTTTTTCTGGAATTCTCTTGCTTTTTCGATGATCCAGCGGATGTTGGAAATTTGATCTCTGGTTCCTCTGCCTTTTCTAAAAGCAGCTTGAACATCTGAAAGTTCATGGTTTATGTATTGCTGAAGCCTGCCTTGGAGAATTTTAAGCATTACTTTAGTAGTATGTGAGATGAGTACAATTGTGCGGTATTCATGGAGGATCTTGAATCTGTGGCTTGATGTTTTTCATCAGTTTTGGAAAATCCTCTATTATCTATTCAGATATCACTTATGCCCTATTCTCTATATCTTCTCCTGGAACTCTTAATTTCACCTGTAATACATATTTTCCTCTTAGAAGTCTATTACATTTTTCATCTTTTTAAGATTTGAAGATTTAGTCTGGATATTTTTTGTGGTCCAATCTTTCTCTTCATTACTCCTCTTATTATTGTGGTTTAGTTGCTAAGTTGTATCTCTTTTGCAACCCCATGGACTAGACCCCACCAGGCTCCTCTGTCCATGGGATTTCCCAGGCAAGAATACTGGAGTGGGTTGCCATTCCCTTCTCCAGGGGATCTTCCTGGACCAGGGATTAAACCCACATCTCTTGCATTGGCAGGCAGGTTCTTCACCACTGAGCTACCACGGAAGCCATTTCTCTTATTATTTATATCTAATCTACATTCAGTCTATCTGAGTTCTTAATTTTAGTTATTGCCTTTTTCAGTTCTAAAGCTTCTATATAATTTAAAACAAAGATTCTGTGTGGGTTTCTATTTTTTACCTTATTCAGTTCAGTTCAGTTCAGTCACTCAGTAGTGTCTGACTTTTTGCAACCCCATGAACCGCAGCACGCCAGGCCTCCCCGTCCATCACCAACTCCCGGAGTTTACTCAAACTCATATCCATCGAGTCGGTGATGCCATCCAGCCATCTCATCCTCTGTCATCCCCTTCTCTTGCCCCGAATCCCTCCCAGCATCTGGGTCTTTTCCAGTCAGTCAACTCTTTGCATGAGGTGTTCAAAGTGTTGGAGTTTCAGCTTCAGCATCAGGCCTTCCAATGAACACCCAGGACTGATCTCCTTTAGGATGGACTGGTTGGATCTCCTTGCAGTCCAAGGGACTCTCAAGAGTCTTCTCTAGCACCACAGTTCAAAAGCATCAATTCTTCGTCGCTCAGGTTTCTTCACAGTCCAACTCTCACATCCATACATGACTACTGGAAAAACCATAGCCTTGACTAGACGGACATTTGTTGGCAAAGTAATGTCTCTGCTTTTTAATATGCTGTCTAGGTTGGTCATAAATTTCCTTCCAAGGAGTAAGCATCTTTTAATTTCATGGCTGCAGTCACCATCTGCAGTGATTTTGGAGCCCAGAAAAATAAAGTCAGCTACTGTTTCCACTGTTTCCCCATCTATTTCCCATGAAATGATGGGACCAGATGCCATGATCTTAGTTTTCTGGATGTTGAACTTTAAGTCAACTTTTTCACTCTCCTCTTTCACTTTCATCAAGAGGCTTTTTAGCTCCTTTTTACATTATTAATCATAGTTATTTTATAATCCGTGTCTGGAACTCTTGTAGATCTACTTATTTTTCCCATTTTTCTCTTAGTCGTTGGTCTTTGTCTTCAGAATATATGTGGCAGTAATTAATTGAATCTCAGACATTGTGATTTGAAAATTTTAGGAGTAATTCGAGACTCTGGGTGGTGTTTTGCAGTCTGCTAGACTAGGAAAGACCTACATAATGTATTGAGCCAATCAAGACTAGGTTTAGTCTTTGTGAGAGCTGATTTACTTTCACTTTATTTATGATTTACTCTTGCTATTCCTGTGATGTACCACTTCAGCAGTTCCAACTCCCAAACTCTGTGCAATGAATGAAAGCTTCTCAGCCTCTTGGCTGTTGTTTACAAATTGGCAAAGGCCTCAGTGGACATGCTGCACAAAACATCAGGTTCACTTTTTAGCATCTGTATTCAAATAAGGATCTTGGTTCCTTGAGTCTTGACTGCCCTGATAGTTTTTGGATACTTCTAGTCAATTTTTTAAGATTTTATCCAAATTTTATATTTATTTCATGGGGAAAGTTGATATAATATAAATTAGTCTGCTATAATTGGAAGTAGAAGTAGCTTGTTATTTGCTCAAGAAGTATTAATATTTTTAGTGCCTACTGAATCCCAGATACTATTATCCTGCTGCTGCTGCTGCTAAGTCGCTTCAGTCGTGTCCAACTCTGTGCAACCCCATAGATGGCAGCCCACCAGGCTCCCCCGTCCCTGGGATTCTCCAGGCAAGAACACTGGAGTGGGTTGCCATTTCCTCTCCGATGCATAAAAGTGAAAAGTGAAAGCAAAGTCGCTCAGTCGTGTCTGACTCTTAGTGACCCCATGGACTGCAGCCTACCAGGCTCCTCTGTCCATGGGATTTTCCAGGCAAGAGTACTGGAGTGGGGTGCCATTGCCTTCTCCTAGGTGCTGGTAAATAATGGGGGTTTTCTTGTTTTCTAAATTATTTATTTTATTTTGGCCGCACTGGGTCTTTCTTGCTATGCATGGGCTTTCTCCAGTCATGGCTAGTAGGGCGGTATGCGGGCTTCTCGTCGTGGTGGCTTCTCTTGTTTGACAGCACAGAGTCCAGGGATGCAGGCTCAGTAGTTGCGGCACATGGGCTTAGCTGCTCTGTGTCATATGGATCTTCCTGGGCCAGGGATGAAATATGTATTCCCTGAGTTGGCAGGCAGATTCTTTTCCACTGTACCACCAGGGCAGTCCAATAATATTTAAATGCTATTAAAAATTACTCTTTTCATGGATCTCAGATTCTAGAGAAGGCAGATAAAATAAAAACAAATAAGGTAATTTCAAGTAGTGATAAAGGCTATGAAGGAAATAAACAGTGTAATGTATAAAAGAGTAGCTGGTTATAGAGAGAAGGCTGCTTTAAGAGACAGTCATGAAAGTCATCTCCAAAGAGGGGACACTTGAAATGAGACATGCAAGATGTGAAGGAGACAGCCAAGTGAGAAAGTAGGAAAAATAGAGGAAATGGGAAGTATGAGGGGCCCTGAAGTGCACAGGTAAGTGTGGCTAGGACTTAGTGAGAAAAGGAACCACCTGTTCAAGGTAAAATTGAAGAGGAGGTAATCTAGGTAACAGCTAGCAAACTGTATATAATAAGAGGAAGGATAATACAAGTAGGAGAACTGAAAATGACTCCTAAGTTTGATTTTATTAATAGCCACTAGTTACCATTTACTGAGTTGGAGAAGACCAGAGGAGGAACTTATTTGGAGGATAGGTGTCAAGAGTGCTGTTTTTGACATGTTAAATTTGAGGTGCCTGTTAGGCCTCCAAGGCAGAACATGTAAATTTGGGATACTGGCAGAAGGATGATATGAAAGCAGTGCAAAAGAATAAGCTCCTCTGAAGAAATACTGCAGAGAAAGCAGAGAACCTACACCAGACCCTGGGTGACAAGAGTATTTAGATTAATCAGAAGACTAGGAGCAGTTAGAGACACAGGGAGGAAATCAGCATCATATAATAGCATTCCAGTTCTTATGAATGCACTAAAAATTAAGGCCTAAGAAATGTCCCTTGAATTTTACGATGCAGGAAACATTGGTGACTGGCAGGAGCAGGCATCTTAAGAGTGGCTGGAAGAGAAGCCAGGCTGAAGTATGCTGAAGAGCAAATGGGGCCTCCAATTCTAGCAAAAGGAGGACTGAACTGATACGTGACTCTTTAAACACATAACCATACTAAATTCAAATAACAAATTGAAATGTAGAGTGGCCTCACAAGAAAGGAACAGAAATTACCTGGTACCTCCCTCCAAAGAAGCAACTGAAATCTAGAGTTGTATGCATAGCAGCTGACATCAGGAAGGGTAGGATCATCTCAGCCAGAAAGAGACCCTAAAGCTTAGTAGCTTAGGCTATAATTCACTCATAGTAATAGCAGGGCTGGTCTTGGTCTTATGCACTGGAGGAAATGGAAGCTGAGATCCATGCATAAAACTGAGATAATGCAGTTGTTGTACAGATGTTCTGTTGTACTTTACCCTAGGTAGATTCACTCTTTTCTGGTCTCTTTAAACTTGTAGTGTCAATCTCAGTTGTTAGATCAGGCTGGAATCAGATTAGGAATCTGTGATGTTGACTGTAGATTATGTGTATTGCACTTCCTTATCCATAAAGACTGAGTAATCCTAGATCTAAATAAGTAGTAATGTCCCAGAAATTGACCTCTTTCTGGAAATGAGCTAGGCATTCTCCTGGGAAATAACTGATGGGCTCCCAGTAACCGCTTTTAATTGAAAGCTAATCCTTTAATTCGAGATGATCAATGTAGCTCAATTGCAAGTAGTGGAGGAGGGGTCATAGGAGGAACTCTGGGAAGCCAATGAAATTATTTAAAGCATCTAGCTCCTTTGTTTTAGGTCATAGGTTATCCATAAATTGCCTCTTGCACCAATAATTCTAATTCTCTGTTACAACATGTAAATAAAAAAAATTTTTAAGGTAAACAGTGAAAATACTGTCCAAAATATTTTACTGAAGGTCAAGCAAGGCCTGATAAAGAAGCTAAAACTGTACTAGCTAAAATTTTATTAAAACTAGTAGCTAATTCCTAAACAAGGACCCTGTAACATGATCATGGTTTCTTAGAGGTGGCCTAAAACTATTCAACTTTTCTTTTCAAACTGTAAATTGTCTTACTGGGTTTTTTTTCTGACTCCAAATGTAATCAGTGTTCATTACAAAAAGGTTAAGTTCTCAAAACAAAAGCCTTTCTCAAATTTCAATAATTTCAGTCTCAACTAATAACTGTCTTATTTTTACTGATCAAACTGAGTGATTTCTTCAAGTCCACTCTAGAAATATGTACGTGGTAGATACTTTTTATTGCCTGAGCAAATTTCTTATTATTGAAATACTTAAAATTCAGTGTATACTTAAGTAATACCTAAACTCTAGTAAGATTTAAGTGTTTCAGATCTTGGTAGTTCAGATCTTGGCAAGAATAACCACAGATAAAGTTTATGAATGGAACAAAACAAAGCACCTTCTATGAGTATTTTTTCATTCTCAGGCATTATAGTAGGCCAGGTCATGGTATTTTTCCATCTGGATTTCTGCAGAATGATTTGCTTGTGCTACAAATCTCTACCTAATTACTTAGAGTTGCCAAATTAACTGTAAATCTATTCTAGTCAAGGACAATTTTTATTACATCACTTTACTTTCAGTGGCTGATTTATTTCTCTAAACAAAACGAATCACTGTTTCTCATGGATTCATTCTCTTCCCATTCATATGTGTTCCAGGCTCATTGCCACCCCTGTGGATATAGCATCAATTACACATCTTCTTGCAACAATTAAAATTCTATGCTTGTCTCATGACCCTAATCAAAACTTACTCACTTTTCGCTGACCTCTTATGATTTACATTTTACAGTATATTCTCTCCTCTATCCACTGGCGTGTACTTACTGGCTGGTTTGCTTATAGCTCTTCTTTAGTTATTTCATGACTATAGTATCTCTGTGGCTGGGTTTATGGAGGTATTGTGTGCACCTTGAGCACATGGTGAACTAACATTGATCTCTCTGTGTGGAACCCAGAGGTCTCTTATGGATCACTGCAGCACAAAGTTGGTAAGTGCTTAAAGTGTGAAGAGGGAGGGCAAACAGTGACACCTTCAGTGAAGAATTAGGCCTAATGGTAGAACCTTGCATTTGATCCTAACTATTTAGCATGATATGCCTGAAATATTTAGAACTAAATACTTGTTTTATCTTAGTGTGGTCAACTGGTATACATTAGAAATTAATACTGATCAGACAAATCAATTAATATAAGTATTTAATATTCTAAAATTGTCAGAATGTGACTACTCCAATTCCATCAATATTATGCTGAAGGAAAATTGTATTCCTGAGCTACCATCTTTGTGTATAAAAGTTACTTAAGTTAATTTAAGTATTGTAATAAGTAGGAATGTTTCATTCATTTAAAGTCTAAAAAAGTCTGAACTATTTAGATTTTGTATAATTTATGCTTCTCCACCACTCTGCAATCTAGACATATTCTTTACTATACCTCTAGAGAGCTAACCCTCATGTTAATCTACAGACTGTGAGCTCTGTAGGTGCCAGCTTTTCTTTTTCACATTTAGTTTTGCCAATGGACTCTGGGCCTCTGTCCTCACCTGTTATGTAAAGAAGTCAGGTGAAGTTATCACCAAAGTCTCTTCAAGCGTGAGTTTTGCATGACTAATCCGTTGTAAAACACAACTAAAATAATGGTTCTTCTGTAGTTCTTTTGGGGCTTTTATTGTTGCTAGGAATCACGCTGGAAAGATAAAGGCATCACGGGGAATGTGCACGGAAATACCACTGGATTATGGCCATGTTTTGAGATAGAGACTTAAGCACAAAAAAAGAGCTAGTAAAGGATGCTTTGTTAGTGGTGTTTTAAGGAGAAACATGCTTGGGAAATGTTGAGTATTTCTGGATAGAGAAATACCAAATGAATGTGTCCTTTTAAATGTTTAATTATATCAAGCACTTTTGCTCCGCTTACTCAGCGTGCACGCTAGTTAGGAAGGGCCGAGCCCCCGACCTAGGCTTGCGCGGTGCAAGGTTCTGAGGTCAAAGTGGGTTTGGCTGCTCAGCCTGGACCGGGGCGCCGGAACCCTTAGCTGGGAAGACCTCGATGAGGCTGCTGCGTTTGTGCACGTGGGCTCCTGTTCTCCCCACAGCCTCACAAGGGACCAACCCCTCTTCTGGGCAGAGCCCAGAGTGTTAGCAGTCCTGGTGGCTCAAATCAGGGGCCAGGGCAGTTAAGTGACTTGCTCGTTTATGTTGTCTTTGAAATTTGGGGGGTCTCATTCCTGATGGATCGGGGACAGCCGCAGTCTGGATAGTGTACAGGGGGTGGGCGCGAGGGCGATGGTCAGACCCGCCGGCCTGACGCGCTCGCCTCACGGCCCAGCTCCGCCCTTGCCCCCACCAGCGCCTGAGGACGTGATCCCGGCTGCCCGGCCGCCCCGCCGGGCGCTGGAGTGCCGCCCGCAGAGGGCGTGCCCTGGAGCCGAGCGCGCCCCTCCGCCGCCACCTGCGGGGCCGGCCGGCCGGGTGCTGGGCGCAAACCCTTCTGGAGCGCGCGGCGGGCTCGGCGGCGACGAGAGGAGGAGCCCCGAGCGGGGCCGAAGGACACCCCGTCCTCCAAACGCTGCCACTTGACTGAGCCGGCCGCTGGCGAGAAGGCGGCGCCACTGCCCGCACAGCTGGACCGCACTCGGCGCCGGGCCCGGCCTCAGCTGCCCGCGCCCTGACGCCCACCCGCCTCGGATGCCGGCTCCCGCCCCGCGCCAGCCAGACGCCCGAGAGGCGCGCGCCTGCCCGCGGTCCTGTCGTGTGAGTGAACTCCTGGGAGGTGGGCGACCTGTCCGTCGGCCTCTGCTCCTCCGTTTTGCCTTTTTGATTTTGAGTGACAGAAATCTGAGTTACAGGAGGCTTTGATTCAACCGGACCTTTCTTGGCCAGCTGCCTGCTAGAGCCTCGCGTTTCCGGCTCCTAATTAAGAACTTAGCCCCCGCCCCATCCCCCTTGTTCTCAGCCCCCAAATTCAAAGCTTTGCATTAATGAATTGCAGTTTCACCTTCTTCCCTCCTTCTTACCTGAAGAGTGAAGATTTTCAGGTAAAAGATTTGCCTATGAACGTTTAATTTATATGCCAAGCTGTCAGGCTTGTGATCCGAATGGCATGTCAGGAGCAAAATGTGAGCTCCCGTTGGAGCTGTGGGAGGCTGAATCTGGAGGTGAATTATATTGCAAATGGGAAGTGAAGCAGAGCTGACGGTAAGATCCTCTGGCTGTTAGCGAAGGGGTCTGGGAAGCAGAGCAGAACAATTAGGTTCTCCCCTGCGTCCCGTCTGCCCGCTCCCCATCTCTTATGAAAATAGTAAACATTCTCATCAAAGACCCCATCGTTTTGGGATCGGAGATTTATGGTGTTTATCTTAGGGAATATTTTAGTTAAGAATTCAGAGGAATAAAGGGTCTATTTTTATTATGACTGTATAAATCACATCAGGATCAACAGTTGAATATACCTTGAATATTTGGATGAGGTAGTTTTCAAGTACTTGATATAGATACCGTATATAAGTGGGAAATAACTAATGTTTAGGTATTCAGCAGAATAGTCGGTTAAAACCATAACTTCAGTTTTTAACTTCTTTGTTTTGCCAGCAAACAAAAATTACTTATTAGGCCCACGGTCTTACAATAAAAGGATACTTTAAGATCGTTGACCAAGCTCCGGTCCATTTTAGCATTTCCTCTGTTGCTCTCCTGACAGACCGGCCACACTTTGCAGGGAGCACTTCGGTGACAGCAAGCTCACAGCATTGTGAGGCATCCCTCCTTTCTGTCACTGCCAGCAAGGCCTTGTTGACACTGAGCTGACAACTGCTTCCTCGGACCAGCTTCTCATTAATCCTGCTTTTGCCAGTAGCCCTCTAGTTCGTGAAATTATATATAGAATTTTTCAGCAGAGAAGATCTAAGACTTTTATCCATCTGAAAAAGTTTGTGACCAAAAAATTATTAAGAAATGGAAAGTCTAAAATGGTTTAGAGTAAGACTTTTGTCCCCTTTACTTGACAGCTTTGGCTTCCTCATCTGTAAAATAGGAATGATCATATACTCTGTCTACCTATAGGGTTTTTGTGAGAACTAAATTAGATAATATTCATAAAGTACTTATCATAGTTGCCTAGAAGTTAGTAAACATTTGTTATCGTCACTAAATAATATTCATTTTGTTTCCCCTTACCTCTGTGCTAAAGATCCTTAGTCCCAAATTGAATTTAAAAATGCAGTCTAGTCTGAACAGTACAGACTGCAATGAGTTCCTATCTTCAAACGAAATCGTCTGATTTTTAATCGGCTTTTGTAGTAAATACAACAAAGTTGACTAAAAAACCCACCACCACGACCATCTACCCACCCCGCCCCCCGCCCCCACACACACTTTGCTGTCTAGGTAGGCTTTATTCATTTTTAAATTATGCAATTAATTTCTTGGATATGAACATTTTTTCTCTTGTTGTCTATTACTTTAAGTCTCTCTCCAGTTTCCAGCTTGTTGTTGTTATGCAGTTATTAAGCCCTGTCTAACTTTTTGGAACCCCATGGACTGCAGCACGCCAGGCTTCTCTGTCCTTCACCATCTCCCAGAGCTTGCTCAAACTCATGTCCATTGAGTCAGTGATGCCATCCAGCCATCTCATCCTCTGTCACCTCCTTCTCCTTTTGCCCTCAATCTTTCCCAGCATCTGGGTCTTTTCCAATGATATGTTTTAATCTTGATTGTGGCTCTCATCATGCTCACTCTGCCTCTGGTTTTGTGTTACCTGCACATGTGGTGAGTTTGTTCACTAGACATTTATATCATTGATAATACATGGGACAGGTCCTTTTGGCATGTGGCGTCTATAGAAGCCTGTGGCACATAAAAGATGTGGACTTTTGGATCCTGGTTTTGGAGCCTGGCTGCTAGCTTTGTGACAGTGAGAAACCTCTTTTCCATATCAATAAATTGAGGTTAGGAATTTCTGCCTTTCAGGTATTTATTAGAATTCAAAGTAATGTACTGAAAGTAACTACAGTACTGGTTGGGAAGATGTATTTGGCCCTCAGTAGGTATTGCTGAGACTATTTAATCTGCTGAACTTAGTACTGTCCTTCAGATTAAACTCTTCTAGCCCACAGATCAGTCTTCTTCATACAGACATTGTGAGACTATTTAATCAAATGCTTTGCTAAAATTAAAGATCCTGCATACTTTCTGATCTATCACAAAAGTAAATGATGTTAGCTTAAAAATGATTGATTCTCAGTAAAGTCCCAGTTCTTTGAAACTCTCAGTATTTTTCCCCGTTTTCTGATTAAATCTTGAATTTTGCTGGAGATTGGTATTATATTAACTGGTTTGCCTAGGAATTCTAATTCTTTCCTTCAGTTTTGAATTCTTTTTTAATTAGGGGAGAAAAAGTGTGTTTCAGTCTCTAGTCTATCGAGACTTCCTTCCTTCTCCATGTTTTCCTGAGGTTGTCAGAATATTTTTGTGCTTACATTTGCCAATTCTCTCTGGAATGTGATTCACCAGATTTTGAAGACATGAATTCTTTTAAAGCGACCTCTTCTGCTTGCGCGTTGGTTCTCTCTTAATGAGGTTTCTTCTGTACTTTGCAGCTTAAAGATCATTTGCTTTTAAGAAAGCAAAACAATTGCTAAGCAGTTCTGTTTCCTTTCCCTAACTAATTAACACCATCTGCCTTGGATTGGGGATTTTTTTTTTTTTAAACTGGAGCCTATTTTCCATAGTAAGACTGATACGAACAGAATGGTGGTGGTGAAATACTAAATTATCATGTTGCAAGTTTAGGAGTAATAAATTACTAGTCAATATATGATATAGGAAGAGCCTGTACTTTAAGAATTTATTCCTTATAAATTAAGAGTTGTGAAATAAAGGATGTTTCACAAGGGGCTTTGAGGGTAACATAAACTAGTGAAGCGGATGGGTTCCAGACACAAGAGAGCGACAAGAGTCCTGCAAACTGGAGAGTGAGTGCCCAGCTTAGATCTATTCTAATTCAGAGCAGTTGGAACATTACACGGGTCACAGGAAACACTGGCCCTGACACTGCTGTGAGTGTGTGGCTTCTGCCTGCTGCAAGTGTCCTGAAAGAGGTAGAACTGCATGGAGTTTCACTGTTTTATCCCCAGTATCTAACTCACCTTGAAGCACATGGGTATTTGATAAATAGCCAAACTTTAATTAGCATTCATTAAGTGCCTCTAGGTAGAGAACTGTTCTCTGCCAAATAACAAAAGGAGAAATTGCTCCTGCCCTTGAGGAATGTTTGATCTCATTTGAGGAGGCAGCACTTATAAATTAATAGGCTGGACACAAGTTCAAGAAGAATTCTGGGTAATGGTTTGAGGAATTCCAGGAGGCCTGCACGAAGGAGACGGCATTTCCTCTGGCCTTAAAGATGGCACAGATTTGGTTTACGCAGGGAAAAGGGAAAGGGTGCTGGAGATACATGGTGAAGATACAGGGCAGGTGGTGTTTTTCAACCTAAGAGAAAGTCAGAAGGAGAAAATGAGGATGTGTGTGTGGTAAGGATAATGGCTTGATGGGGGAGGAAGTGTCCTTGGATTAGTGAGAAATTAAATCCAATAGGTAAAAAGAAGATTTTTTAGAAATGTTTAAATGTGCCTCTGCCATACTTTACCTCCACCTGAAATACTGTACCATCAGCTACAGAGACCAAGGTATAAATCACTCTATAATCACTTCTTAGTAGATTGGTATATGTTTCATGAGAACATTATGAAAATTTAAATAGCAAAGCTTTCAAAATTCTTGGTCATTTGACCGAGACTCCAAGTGGATTTGGATACCATGTTTTCTCATGTCTCTACATAAGAATAATGGTTCTTTTGGTTATTCAAAATTATGTGTACTGCTGCCTGGAATTTAATTCAGTGCATGCAATTAACACTCATTATTTATGCCTCCTACTTGTTCTAAAATATTTGAGGTGGCTTCACTACATAAGGACTAACGTATTTTGACTATGTAGGGAAGAAAAAGAAGATAATCTACTCTCTTAGGGTCACTGGCTGGGCCTGTAAATCAGAATGGTTAACAGGAGAAAGGAATTAATTGCCTCTGTACGCGTGGGAGTTCACAAAAAAACATGTTTCAAGGGGGTGGTTAAAATTGCAGACTTACGTATCATTTTAACAAAGGATGTTAAAGTGTGGAAAGATGCTAGGCTAAAGAGGGCATGATAGTGAGTTCTGTGAAGGTGGCTAGGAAATATATGATAAATAGGGTTGCTTGTTCTGCAGAGAAGAATTGTCTCCAGAGTGGCACTCTTCATGGTATAGGAGAGTGAGACACCTTTACAGAGGTGCTTTTGCCCTGCTTTTGGACAAAAAGTTGGAGGGCAGAGGCCTAATTGCCTTTGGCTCAAAACAAGGCTTGGGCAGTGTGGCATATTTTGGGGTGACAAATTCTAATCCCTCTCAAATTCCTTAATGACAATTGAGATAAATAAATGTAATGACTCAGAAAAAAATGTCAGTTAAGATTATTTGGTCAATTAAAATGATTAAGATTTAAGTATTTTGGACCAACCTTGATTAGACACTACATATTAAGGTTCAGGCTTGACTAAGGCAAAGTGTCTACCCTCTGAATTCATAGGTTTGTGAAAGAGCCTGACAGACCCACCATCCATCCCACTAGAATGGGAAATGCATTCACAGTGAAATGTAATTCCACAAGGACCAGCATTTTAGAATTGTTTTGGAGTATATGGCTTCCACCTTTAAGGGAAGTTTTGAGGTTGAGGAATCTGATGTGTTTCTTATGGGTAGATTTTTGTGGAGGAGATTGGAAGAACTTTTCAGAACCAGGAAATGTGAGTTACCCAACATAATCTACTCAACAGTCATCTTTTCCTTCCTTTTCACAGTGTTGTCTTCCTTCTTTTTACCTCCTTATCAGTTTAGTAATAATAATAGCAAAATAACTGCTGCATTTCTATGGTGCTTTCTGTTTTTCCTTATCATTATTCCCGATGAATTTGGGGCAGGCATTATTACATTTGGTATAAAGATGAGGAAGCAGAGTCTCAAAGAAGAAAAGAAAAATTCCTGTGGTTGCACTGCTAATTAAATTCCTCTACCTTTTTTTAGGCAGAAGTCATGTGAAGAGCTCTCTAGTTAGAATCTATTGGTTTTTCTGACTTTTCTGAGTACAGAATGACACACGTTTGCTGTGCATGATAAATTTCTCTCCTTAAGCTCATGATGTTCAAAGAAAACTCTGTGAGAAAAAGATTTTATGCACTGATTTTGAGGGTAAACTCATTTTGTTTAGTGGAGCCTTTTAGGTTTGATATTTTGTAATATCAAGGTATCATTTTTCAAAAGAACTTCGTCAGGTCTTGGATGAATGACCTGTCTGCACTCAGAAAAGTGAGAAATGGCTCAACAAAAATTAATTTTACCAAGTCCTAAAATTTGAAACAACTTTCCCCTTCTCCCTATACGTAAAGCTTTAATAGAATACATACTTTATACTGTACAGAGAAAAAATCCTCAAAGTTGATATGGGCTAGAATGTAAGATTCAAGCATATTTGGGTAAATCATGCTGCTGCTGCTGCTAAGTCACTTCAGCTGTGTCCGACTCTGTGCGACCCCATAGACGGCAGCCCACCAGGCTCCTCTGTCCCTGGGATTCTCCAAGCAAGAATACTGGAGTGGGTTGCCATTTCCTTCTCCAATGCATGTATGCATGCTAAGCCGCTTCAGTTGTGTCCGAGTATGTGCGACCCCACAGACAGCAGCTCACCAGGCTTCTCTGTCCACAGGATTCTCTAGGCAAGAATACTGGAGTAAGTTGCCATTTCCTTTTCCGAGTAAGTCATAGGTGATAAATATTGAGCTTATGGGAGATGGAGGAGTTTCTCGGCTCTTTGATGTTCTAATTTATTAGTAACCAAGAGCTCGTCTGTCATATCCCCTCACAAATTCATTCCTGCTTCTGAACGCTGCATTAACTTAACTCTCACCTGACTCTCAGCATCGAGGTTACTTGTTCATCTTTTTTTAAAAAAGAAATTTAGATATACTATATTATTGATTTTTTACTTGCTAATTGAGTGCTATCCCCTAAATCTTAATATGGGTTCAGTGCTATTGTCCTCTCTTCATAAACTGATTGAGTCTTTTATTCACATTAAATCTTGGCTTGAAGCAGTTAAAATGTGTTGCATCAAATTATCAGTTTGACTTTCTTAAAAAAGATGTATTTGATGATAAAAAATAATATATGCATTTGAAAAATTGGGGAGCAGATAAAAGTGCAAAGAAGAAATTTAAATTACCTATAATTCCACCATCCAAAGAGGAGCACTTGTTGTTTTATATTTTTTAAAAACTCCTTCATGGAACTGAGTCCATCTTTTAAAGTTTTATTTATTTATTGGCTGTGCTGGTCTTTGTTGCTACATGGGCTTTTCCTTAGTTGTGGCAAGTGGGCACTGCTCTCTGGTTGCAGTGCTTAGGCTTCTCACTGCTGTGGCTTCTTTGTTGTGGAACACAGGCTCTAGGGCACAGGCTTAGCAGTAGTTGTGGCACATGGGCTTAGCTGCCCCGCAGCATGTGGGATCTTCCTGGACCAGGGATCCAACCCACATCTCCTGTATTGGCAGATGGATTCTTTACCACTGAGCCACCAGGGAAGCCCTGTTTTCTATTCTTTTAAAACCATATGTATTTTAAAAATTAGAATCATACATGTATATTATAGTCTTCTGCTTTTAAAAATTAACTATGATTTCTAGAGACTTAGAAGAATCTTCAAATCTTTGCAAATTTTTCTTTATTTTAGGCAGCAGACTGTAATATCTTCAATGTGTGGTGTCATTTCTTTAGCAAAATGCTAATTACAAGTAAGATTATATGATATTACAAGGCAGGCTTATAACAGTCTTGAAAATATTTTCAATAAATAGAAATATTATAGAAAATTATTAGTTCAAGTAACAAATATGTGAGTGCACAGTCTGTTTTTAAGCAATATTTTTGTTATTTACAGCCTGAGTTTTTCATTGTTTTGCTATGGATAAATAACCATTTGACCAGTAATTTAAAAATTGAACATATGAACATTTTCTCATGTTACTAAATATTTTTAAAGTTATTTTCGTATAATAAATCACCCTATAACTTAATTGCTTAAAATGACAAACATATATTTATTTCACAGTTCCTGTGGATCAGGAATCTGGATACAGCTTAGATGAGTAACTCTGCTTCAGGTCTCTCAAAATCAAGTTGTCAGTTGGGGCTATAGTCTTATCTGAAGGCTTACCTGGGGGAGAGTTCTTTAGAAGATAGGTTTATAAAATAAATTGTTCCATAATTAGGAAATTTATTTGAATTAGCACAAGTCATGAAATATGAAAGGAAAGCACTGTGATATAGCAAGATCCCTGAAATTAGAATCAAAAGATATGGATGTTAGAACAGGCAGTGCATTTGAGTATCATCATACAGTATCATCAAGGTCACATGCTTCCCAAGGTAGGATAATTAAGCTGCTTACTTACAGAATTATGCATCAATGTGTTTTTTACAATGAGGAAAAATAATCCCTTTCAGTTGTATAAATTCACTTACAAGATACCAGGAAAAGAAGAAAAGAGAAAATGCAAATGAAATATGCTCAACAGAAATAGAGATAGATGGGTAATTTACTCTGAAAAACTCCAGACACTTGGTTATCATTTGTAACTCAGGACTATGCATATTCTGTTGCTAAGAGTATTGGACTTTTATTTAAAATATCTAAACTTAAATTATTTACATCAGTTATGGACACCCCTCATTGTGCTAGGCATATAAGAGTGAGATACAGAGATGAGCAATTACTTATTACCCATCTTCTTTCACAGAGAATTTACGAAGACTCTTTGTCTGCCTTCAAGAGTCTAGCATACTTATAAACAAGCAGAAAGAGAAAAGTACAGTGACAAAGATAACTATGTTATGGAAACCCAAGAGAGGGATAGAGTACTATCAGGTAGTGAGAGGGCCTTTACACTGGAAGTGTACTTGGGATAGACTCATAAGAATGGGTCTATCTGGGGATTTCCCTGGTGGTCCAGTGGTTAGGACTCTGTGCTGTCACTGCCAAGGGTGCAGGTTCAGCCCATGGTTGGGGAACTAAGATCCCACAAGCCACAAAAGATCTACATGTAGAAAACTAACACACTGATGAAAGAAATCAAAGGTGACACAAATAGATGGGGAAATATACCATGTTCATGGATTGGAAGAATCAATACAGTGAAAATGAGTATACTCCACAAAGCAATCTATAGATTCAGTGCAATCCCTATCAAGCTACCAACAGTATTTTTCACAGAACTAGCACAAATAATTTCACAATCTGTATAGAAATACAAAAAAACCTCAAATAGCCAAAGCAATCTTGAGAAAGAAGAATGGAACTGGAGGAATCAACCTGCCTGACTTGAGACTATACTACAAAGTTACAGTCATCAAGACAGTATGGTACTGGCAAAAAGACAGATATATAGAGCAATGGAACAAAATAGAAAGCCCAGAGATAAATCCACACACCTATGAACACCTTATCTTTGACAAAGGAGGCGAGAATATACAATGGAGAAAAGACAATCTCTTTAACAAGTGGTGCTGGGAAAATTGGTCAGCCACCTGTAAAAGAATGAAACTAGAACACTTTCTAATACTATACACAAAAATAAACTCAAAATGGATTAAAGATCTAAATGTAAGACCAGAAAGTATAAAACTCCTAGAGGAAAACATAGGCAAAAAACTCTCTGACATAAATCACAGCAGGATCCTCTATGACCCACCTACCAGAATAATGGCAGTAAAAGCAAAAATAAACAAATGGGACCTAATTAAACTCAAAAGCTTTTGCACAACGAAGTAAACTATAAGCAAGGTGAAAAGACAGCCTTCAGAATGGGAGAAAGTAATTGCAAATGAAGCAAGTGACAAAGAATTAATAAAAATATACAAGCAGCTCATGCAGCTCAATACTGGAAAAATAAATAACCCAATCAAAAAATGGGCCAAAGAACTAAATAGACATTTCTCCAAAGAAGACATACAGATGGCTAACAAACACATGAAAAGATGCTCAATATCACTCACTATCAGAGGCATGCAAATCAAAACCACAATGAGGTACCATCTCACACCAGTCAGAATAGCTGCTATCAAAAAGTCTATAAACAATAAATAAATGCTGGAGAGGGTGTGGAGAAAAGGGAACCCTCTTACACTGTTGGTGGAAATGCAGACTAGCACAGCCACTATGGAGAACAGTGTGGAGATTCCTTAAAAAACTGGAAATAGAACTGCCATATGACCCAGCAATCCCACTGCTGGGCATACACACTGAGGAAACCAGAATTGAAAGAGACACGTGTACCCCAGTGTTCATTACAGCACTGTATACAACAGCCAGTATATGGAAGTAACCTAGATGTCCATCAGCAGATGAATGGATAAGAAAGTCGTGGTACATATACACATTGGAATATTACTCAGCTATTAAAAAGAATGCATTGAATCAGTTCTAATGAGGTGGATGAAACTGGAGCCTGTTACACAGAGTGAAGTAATTCAGAAAAGAAAAAAAAAAAAAACACCAGTACAGAATATTAACGTATATATATGGAATTCAGAAAGATGGTAATGATGACCTTGTATGTGAGACAGCAAAAGAGACACAGATATAAAGAACAGACTTTTGGACTCTGTGGGAGAAGGTGAGGATGGGATAATTTGAGAGAATAGCACTGAAACATGTATATTACCATATGTGAAATAGATGACCAGTCCAAGTTTGGTGCATGAAACAGGGCACTCAAAGCTGGTGCAATGGGACAACCCAGAGGGATGGGATGGGGGTTCAAGATGGGGGACACATGTGCACTCATGGCTGATTCATGTCACTGTATGGCAAAAACCACTACAATATTGTAGTTCAGATCAGTCGCTCAGTGGTGTCCGACTCTCTGTGACCCTATGAATCGCAGCACGCCAGGCCTCCCTGTCCATCACCAACTCCCGGAGTTTACTCAAACTCATGTCCATCGAGTTGGTGATGCCATCTAGCCATCTCATCCTCTGTCGCCCCCTTCTCCTCCTGCCCCCAATCCCTCCCAGCATCAGGGTCTTTTCCAATGAGTCAGCTCTTCGCATGAGGTGGCCAAAGTACTGCAGTTTCAGCTTCAGCATCAGTTCTTCCAATGAACACCCAGGGTTGATCTCCTTTAGGATGGACTGGTTGGAACTCCTTGCAGTCCAAGGGACTCTCAAGAGTCTTCACCAACACCACAGTTCAAAAGCATAAATTTTTTGGCGCTCAGCTTTCTTCACAGTCCAACTCTCACATCCATACATGACCCCCTGAAAAACCATTCGTTTGTTGGCAAAGTAATGTCTCTGCTTTTTAATATGCTGTCTAGGTTGGTCATAAGTCTCCTTCCAAGGAGTAAGCATCTTTTAATTTCATGGCTGCAGTCACCATCCACAGTGATTTTGGAGCCCCCCAAAATAAAGCCTGACACTGTTTCCACTGTTTACCCATCTATTTCCCATGAAATGATGGGACCAGATGCCATGATTTTAGTTTTCTGAATGTTGAGCTTTAAGCCAACTTTTTCACTCTCTTCTTTCGCTTTCATCAAGAGGCTTTTTGTTCCTCTTCACTCTCTGCCATAAGGGTGGTGTCATCTGCATATCTGAGGTTATTGATATTTCTCCTGGCAATCTTGATTCCAGCTTGTGCTTCTACCAGCCCAGCATTTCTCATGATGTACTCTGCATAGAAGTTAAATAAGCAGGGTGACAATATACAGCCTTGACGTACTCCTTTTCCTATTTGGAACCAGTCTGTTGTTCCATGTCCTGTTCTAACTGTTGCTTGCTGACCTGCATAGAGATTTCTCAAGAGGCAGGTCAGGTGGTCTGGTATTTCCATCTCTTTCAGAATTTTCCACAGTTTATTGTGATCCACACAGTCAAAGGCTTTGGCATAGTTAATAAAGCAGAAATAGATGTTTTTCTGGAACTCTCTTGCTTTTTCAATGATCCAGAGGATGTTGGCAATTTAACCTCTGGTTCCTCTGCCTTTTCTAAAACCAGCTTGAACATCTGGAAGTTCACAGTTCACGTATTGCTGAAGCCTGACTTGGAGAATTTTAAGCATTACTTTACTAGCGTGTGAGATGAGTGCAACTGTGCGGTAGTTTGAGCATTCTTTGGGATTGCTTTTCTTAGGGATTGGAATGAAAACTGACCTATTTCAGTATTGTGACCACTGGTAAGTTTTCCAAATTTGCTGACATACTGAGTGCAGCACTTTCACAGCATCATCTTTCAGGAGTTGAAATAGCTCAACTGGAATTCCATCACATCCACTAGCTTTGTTCATAGTGATGCTTTCTAAGGCCCACTTGAATTCACATTCCAGGATTTCTGGCTCTAGATGAGTGACCACACCATCATGATTATCTGGGTCATGAAGATCTTTTTGTACAGTTCTGTGTATTCTTGCCACCTCTTCTTAATATCTTCTGCTTCTGTTAGGTCCATACCATTTCTGTCCTTTATCAAACCCATCTTTGCATGAAATGTTCCCTTGGTATCTCTAATTTTCTTGAGGAAATCTCTAGTCTTTCCCATTCTGTTATTTTCCTCTATTTCTTTGCATTGATCCCTGAGGAAGGCTTTCTTATCTCTCCTGGTTATTCTTTGGAACTCTGCATTCAAATGGGAATATCTTTCCTTTTCTCCTTTGCTTTTCACTTCTGTTCTTTTCACAGCTATTTGTAAGGCCTCCTTAGACAACCATTTTGCCTTTTTGCCTTTCTTTTCCATGGGGATGGTCTTGGTCCCTGTCTCCTGTAATGTCACGAACCTCTATCTATAGTTCATCAGGCTCTCTGTCTATCAGATCTAGTCCCTTAAATCTATTTCTCACTTCCACTGTATAGTCATAAGGGATTTGATTTAGGTCATACCTGAATGGTCTAGTGGTTTTCTCCACTTTCTTCAGTTTTAGTCTGAATTTGGCAATAAGGAGTTCATGATCTGAGCCACACTCAGCTCCCGGTCTTGTTTTTGCTGACTGTATAGAGCTTCTCCATCTTTGGCTGCAAAGAATATAATCAATCTGATTTCGGTGTTGACCATCTGGTGATGTCCATGTGTAGAGTCTTCTCTTGTGTTGTTGGAAGAGGGTATTTGCTATAACCAGTGCATTCTCTTGGTAGAACTCTATTAGCCTTTGCCCTGCTTCATTCCGTACTCCAAGGCCAAATTTGCCTGTTACTCCAGGTGTTTTCTTGACTTCCTACTTTTGCATTCCAGTTCCCTATAATGAAAAGGATATCTTTTTTGGGTGTTAGTTCTAAAAGGTCTTGTAGGTCTTCATAGAACCGTTCAACTTCAGCTTCTTCAGCGTTACTGGTTGGGGCATAGGCTTGGATTACTGTGATATTGAATGGTTTGCCTTGGAAACAGAGATCATTCTGGTGTTTTTGAGATTGCATCCAAGTACTGCATTTCAGACTCTTTTGTTAACTATGATAGCTACTCCATTTCTTCAAAGGGATTCCTGCCCACTGTAGTAGATATAATGGTCATCTGAGCTAAATTCACCCATTCCAGTCCATTTTAGTTCACTGATTCCTAGAAGGTCGATGTTCACTCTTGCCATCTCCTGTTTGACCACTTCCAATTTGCCTTGATTCATGCACCTAACATTCCAGGTATCTATGCAATATTGCTCTTTACAGCATCGGACCTTGCTTCTATCACTAGTCACATCCATAACAGGGTATTGTTTTTGCTTTGGCTCCATTCCTTCAGTCTTTCTGGAGTTATTTCTCCACTGATCTTCAGTAGTATATTTGGCACCTGCCGACCTGGGGAGTTTCTCTTTCAGGATCCTATCATTTTGCTTTCTCATACTGTTCATGGGGTTCTCAAGGCAAGAATACTGAAGTGGTTTGCCATTCCGTTCTCCAGTGGACCACATTCTGTCAGACCTCTCCACCATGACCCAACCATCTTGGGTGGCCCCACATGGCATGGCTTAGTTTCATTGATTTAGACAAGGCTGTGGTCCTGTGATCAGATTGGCTAGTTTTCTGTGATTGTGATTTTAGTGTGTCTGCCCTCTGATGCCCTCTCGCAATACCTACCATCTTACTTGGGTTTCTCTTACCTCGGACATGGGCTATCTCTTCATGGCTGCTCCAGGAAAGCACAGTCACTACATTAACCTCCAATTAAATTATTTTTTAAAAAATCAGTCCCTTTGTAAAGAGAAAAGATTCGTGTGAATTAGAAGGGAAAAAAATAAGAAAGCCCTTTTAGAACAGAAAGCATTTTACAAATGTGAAATAGGAGTCTATGGAGTCAGTAATTGGCTTAGTATAAAAGAATGAGTGGATCATGATTTTCAGATTGCAGTGAATTAAGGACTGAACATTCGTTTTTATATTTTGTGTTTTATTAGTTTCATGTTCTGATTTGGGCTCAGATTCTTAATTTCAATTACAAGGTCTAAATAATAATCCAGTTGTAACAAACTAACAACAATATTCTGACATTGTTACCCAGTACCCACCACTCCCCACCTCCATTTAGCAACAGTTGCTTAAGGAACTGGCTTAAGAATTTTATAGAGCTTAATTCATGTATCATTAGTACAGTTGTGTCATTGAATTAGAACATGACATGACTGGGAAATGAGTACAGAATATAAAGTTTAAATGTTTTACCATCTTAGTGGTGATCTAGATCAGGTATTCTTCAACTAGTTGATGAGGAGCTACTTGTCATTTTCTACAGGGGTTTAGACTACAGGGCTGGAGACTGAAGTTCAATATTTATAGTCGTAAATAAGCATGGTCAGGTGAACAGACTTGCCCCCAGAACAGAGCCTGTTTCCTGTCGCCACCTGGAGAACCTGGTCATTGAGATGGAACATTGACACCTGATATAGGTCGATCACCTCATAACTCTTTAATATCCGAGATGACTGTCAACATTCTTGGGCTATAATTCTCTTTCCTAATTATAATTCTGAAACATGACCCTATTTGTGAGACCGCAAAAGAGACACAGATATTGTCTCTCTTATCCGTTCGTCTAAAGTACGTAAAGTAGTTCATAATTTGATTTTTGTAGATTTAGGAGACAGTCTAAGAGAGAGGAGGAAAAGAAATCTTACTGAACACCTTCCATGTTCCCAGGCAGTTCCAGATGCTTTAAGTGTAGAAGCGCGTGTAATTTTTATGACGAACATCTGAGGTAGATTCCTAGTTTACAGAAAAAGACACCACATGGCTCTACTCAGGTTTATGAGACTCTCAGATATCATCCTTTCACTTCTCAATGTGGTTTTCTCTGCCTCTCCATGGAGAAGATTTGGCCCCACGTGTGACTTCATGAAGAGCCCCTGTGACAGTCTGCTCAAGACCAGCTGCACACAGCGTGTGTTCTGTGTGTCTGAGGGCGAAACCAGCCACTCAGTCTCCAAGACTGTACAGTAGTGCCCTTCAGATGACCTTCAGATGGACCAAAATCACATCTGCTAGCTTTTCTAGCCTTTACTTTTTCATGAGAGTATTAAATTTGAGTTCGTTTCTGCTTGCCAGTTTAGCTGGTGTCATTTGATTCACTTAAGAATTTATAGTCAGTATTACCAATACTGTTAACTGTCTGATTTTCATGGACCTCTACGAGAAGGAAAATATACTCTTAGTATCCATTATTACAGAACAAACAATGACAAACATGCTGTTAGGAACTTTGTTATTTTTTTAATGAGCTTTATATTTTTTAAGAATTGGCATTTTAATTAAGTGCATTAAACTTTGAAAGACAGTATATTCATTCAGCTTTTAAAGACTACAATGTGGTTTTTATTATATAGATATTTGCATTAATTCAGGCTAGGGCCGATTTAAAGCTATAGCTTGAGATATAAAACCTTAAAACCTGTTCAAAGGCTTAGAATATGATATAAAGTAGGAAAACAGCAATAACCATTTCTGTTAATCTAGTATTTAAGAAAGGCTCTCAAGGATTTAGCAGCCTGTTCATTCCCAGGGCAGATTTTGGAAGTTTTTGTGTTCTTTCTTTGATAGAGCTGTGTGTATTGGCTCCACTCATATTCAAGTTGGGGATTCCCCGGTGGCTCAGACAGTAAAGAGTTTGCCTGCAATGTGGGAGACCCGGGTTTAACCCCTGTGTCAGGAAGATCCCCTAGAGAAGGAAGTGACAACCCACTCCAGTATTCTTGCTGGGAAAATTCCATAAATGGAGGAGCCTGGCAGGCTACAGTCTGTGGGGTCACAAAGATTTGGACATAACTGAGCAACTTCACTTTCACTTCACTTTCATATTCAAGTTGTAGCTTTTTGGTGACTCTTCCCTGACGTATACCCAAGGAGCTTACTCACCAGGCTCAATCTGATGACATTGAATCCAGGATGGAGGGCCACAGCTTCAAGATGAAATATACAGAATGAGCTGCTGTAAACTGCATCTTCTATTTAAAGGATCTAAGATCCACTAGAGAAGGGCATGGGTACCCATTCCAGTGTTCTTGCCTGGAGAATCCCATGGACAGAGGAGCCTGGTGGGCTACAGTCTATAGGGTTGCAAACAGTAGGACATGACTGAGCGACTAACATTACACTACATTAACATGGAGGGAACCAAGTAAAAGGGGCTTTCTTTTCTTTATGTATGACTCTAATGTATGTGTATGTATATGTTGGGATTTGGGGAAGGAATGGTGGGGGGAAAAGGCATCTTTATATTTTATTTTTGCTGGCAGTGGCATGAACAAATGGCCACTTCACATATTGGGACAAAGATAATGCTAAGGATACTTTCTGGGCATTTGCACTAATTATAGCCTGAATGAGCTGTCATCTCATTCTCACTCTTTCTCCCTTTGATTTTATTTTGTTAAGTACATTTTCAAAGCCCTTATATTGATGGTCCTGAACACAGAGAAACTCACTAAATACTGGCTAGATGGTTGAAGAATGTTCTCACTGACAGCTCTTTATGTATCCTAAGATGTTAAACTATAGTATAAAAGAAGTTGATTTTCAGTATTTTTCAAAAGTGTATTTTAAAAAACATTTTATACTTATACTTCTGTATCAGCCAGTTACAATGACAAGAGAGCCAAAAAACTTTTCTTTGCTAACATCCAGCATTAAATATATCACACCATTAACTGATAGCTGTGGTAACTTTCTAACCTGTCAGATGAATAATACAATCTAAGAATTAACTTAGGAGAGCTCATCCTAAGGCCAGTCCTTAGAAGGTCAATTATATCTGCTCAACTATTGGCATGTATTAATAGTGAACACTGTTGAAACTATTGCTTCATTATGAATCAACTGTCTTATTAGAGGAGACTGAAATTATATAAAGGTGATTCTTCAGTGACATACAGGTTGGAATTTCATTGCCTTTAAGGTAATTTTATTCACTTCTTTATTCACCTCTGTAACTTTATTTATTTTTGGCCATGACACACAGCTTGGGGGATCTCAGTTCCCCAACCAGGGACTGGATCCGGGCCACGTGGTGAAAGCACCAAATCTTAGCACTACTCGAGACCAACAGGGAGGGCTTCCCTGGTGGCCCAGTGGCAAAGAATCCACCTGCAATGCGGGAGACATGGATTCGATCCCTGGGGTGGGAAGATGCCCTGGAGAAGGAAATGGCAGCCTACTCCAGTATCCTTACCTGGGAAATCTCATGGATAGAAGAGCCGGGAGGGCTACAGTACACGCAGTCACAAGGAGTCAACAACAAGACCACCAGGAAACTCTCTATTTCTGCCTTTTACCATGCCTGTCAAGTGTTTAAACAGCTGTTACCATGAACAGAAGTAGCATAAACTTTTTGTTTTTGGCTCTGATTTTCCTTTCAGGATCACTCTTCCAGAACCACAGAATTACAATCTGATTAACAAAGATATGGGATTGCCAATCCTGTTTTATCAGGGCAAGTACATCTTTTCTAAGCATGTGACGATAAGAAATTCCATTAAACAGTTACTGGACCAGTTGTACCCAATGACGTGAACGTATCAGTGTCATTTTATCCCAGATAGGCCCTGAAGACCAGAGCTGACAGCTGGTCCTGGGTAGTGGTCCCTGGGAGCCTGGGAAGCTCTGAACTGTAATGTCCCTGCTGATGGAGACCAGATCAGACACTGGACCAGTGAGCAAAGAGAAACAGTAGAGCCTCGAAAGGAGCTGTATTGGTCTTTGTCAGAATTAACTTCAAAACTAGAGGTGGGGAGGGAGGCTCTATAAATTCAAGAGGGGGAGGATGTTTAACACTTAAAACCTATAAGTGTTAAACACTTAAAAACTATAAGATAAAGTATTATTGGAGCAACTGTTATTCCCAGAAGAACCTGTAATTAGGAATGGGAGCTCACACTGGGAAGTCTGATCTCTCTAGGTCAGTTTCCTCTGCAAGTGGAAATATCCAGGCCTGTCTGCTTATTGGTTCTATTAGTTGGAAAGAAGCAGATGGTAAACATGATATAAATTAATGAACTGAAGTGATTACTATAGAATATTCTATCCATGATAGAAGCACTATTGCTAAACCTAGTTGGTGGCATAAATATTTTACCACTTAGATATTTTGTGGTTCTGTAGATAATCAAGATAATGTACTCAAACTAAAGACTGTATTGTAGGGAATGGAGTATCACTAATTCATTTCTTTAGAAAGGCTGTCTATTCCTCTCCCCACTCTACTCCCATTAGCTACAAGTTCAGGATCTGTACTGTTAAGGACAAAGGACCATCATATCCAATTTGCAAACTGATTTCTCTTTTATTGACGTTATTTCAAATCAAAGCACTTGACATTTCCATCAAGATATAGAACATTTCCATAACCTATACATTTCTTTCATGCCTCCTTCCAAGCAGTCCTTACCAACTCCCACTCAAAAGAACTGCTCTTATGATTTCCATTCATAGGATTAGTACTGTTCATTCATATAAATATGACCAATCTTTTGTATCTGGCCCAACGTGTTTCTGAGAGTCATCCATGTTGCTGCATAGATTGTATTGACAAGTAGTATTCCATTTTATGGATATCCCAGTTTACTCATCCACTTACCTATTGATAGACATTTGTTTTCAGCTTTCAGTATTATGAATAAAGCTACTATGAACATTGGACTAAAGTTTTTTTGCAGACATGTTTGCGTTTGTAATAAATAAATACCTAGAAGTAAAATGGTGAGTTCAGTTCTTTAAAGTGGTTGTACTGTTTTCCACTCACACCACAATATGTGCATTCCACATCCTCACCAACACTAGGCGTTGCTGGGCTTTTTAATTTTAGCAGTCCTAATGAGTGTATAATGGTGGTATTGTTTTGAAAACACCTTTTTTAATTTTCACTTTACATACAGCAAAGCTGACTTTATTTTGGTGAATAGTTCTATGAGTTTGGATATATGTATAGATTCATATACCACTATGACAATCAGGATACTTAACAGTTCTCAGTTCAGGTTATCACTCAGTCATGTCCGACTCTTTGTGACTGCATGCATTGCAGCATGCTAGGCCTCCCTGTCCATCACCAACTCCCGGAGCCTGCCCAAACTCATGTCCATCAAGTTGGTGATACCATCCAACCATCTCATCCTTTGTCATCCCCTTCTCCTCCCGCCTTCAATCCAGCATCAGGATCTTTTCAGAGGAGTCGGTTCTTTGCTTCAGGTGGCCAAAGTACTGGAGTTTCAGCTCCAACATCAGTCCTTCCAATGAATTTTCAGGACTGATTTCCTTTAAGATGGACTGTTTGTATCTCCTTGCTGTCCAAGGGACTCTAAAGAGTCTTCTCCAACACCACAGTTCAAAAGCATCAATTCTTCAATGCTCAGCTTTCTATATGGTCTAACTCACATCCATACATGATTACTGGAAAAACCATAACTTTGACTAGATGGACCGTTGTTGGCAAAGTAATGTCTCTTCTCTTTAATACACTATCTAGGTTTGTCACAGCTTTTCTTCCAAGGAGCAAGTGTTTTAATTTCATGCCTGCAGTCACCATCTGCAGTGATTTTGGAGTCCAGGAAAATAAAGTCTGTCACTGTTTCCATTGCTTCCCCATCCATTTGCCATAAAGTGACAGGACCAAATGCCATGATCTTCATTGTTTGAATGTTGAGTTTTAAGCCAGCTTTTTCACTCTCCTCTTTCACTTTCATCTTTGCTTTCTGCCATAAGGTGGTGGTGTCATCTGCATATCTGAGGTTATTGATACTTCTTCCAGCATCTTGATTCCAGCTTGTGCTTCATACAGCTGGCATTTCTCATCATGTACTCTGTATATAAGTTAAGTAAGTGTAACAGCTCTAACACCCCAAAAAAGTTCCCTTTTGCTGCCTCTTTGTAGTCACATTCTCCTCTTACCCTGACCCCTAAAGACCACATCAGTTGTCTGTTCCTATAGTTTTGCCTTTTTCAGAATCATGCACTATGCAATAAATAAAAACATGAAATCTTTTAAGACTGGGATCTTTCAATCAGCATCATGCCTTTAAGAGTCATCCATATTGGTATCAGTATCTTTGCTACTTTCAATTTTTGGCAGTCATGGGTAATTAAACTGTGATAAATATCTACATAAAGCTTTTTATGTGAACACAAATTTCATTTCTCTAAATACCTAGGTGTGTTGGGTTATACGATAAGTGGATGTTCCAGCTTTATGAGAAAATGCTAAGCTGTTTCCCAGAGTAGCTGTGCCATTTTGCATCCCCACTAGCAATTATGAAAGTTTCAATTGCTCTGTATATGTACTAGCACTTGATATTGCATATTTTTAATTTTACCCATTTTAATAGATGTACAGATGTATCATATCATGGTTTTCATTCTTCAAATGGCCAGTATTGTTGAGCATGTACTGGTAGGCTGCAGTCCATGAGGTTGCAAAGAGTCGGACATGACTGAGCAACTTCACTTTCATTTCATGTACTTACTTGCCATCCATAGATGATGTCTTGCATGAAAATTCTGTTACACATCCTTTAAAAATTGGTTTGTTTTCTTAATGTTGACTTTTTGTGTTTGACCATTCTAGATTGAAGTCATTTGTTGGGGAAATGATGTGCAGATATTTTTTTCTCCATCTGGGACTCATCTTTTTATTTCCTTAACTATGTTATACTCAGAACAAAAGATTTCAATTTTCATTTAGTCAAGTTTATCAGTTTTTTTATGGTTCATGCTTTTGGTGTCATATCTAGAAGCTCTTTGTCAAACCCAAGATCATGAATATTTTCTGTAATGTCTTGTAAAAGTCTTTTATATTTAGATTTATGACTTCGAGTTAATTTTCTATATAAAGGGTAAGGCATAGATCTTTGAGGGGGTGGATATGACTGTCCAGTTGTTCTAGTTCCAGTCACTGAAAAAATTAGCCCTTTTTGCACTGAATTATTTTTGCACAGTTGTCAAAACTCAATTGACCATATTTCTGTGGGTCTATTTCTGGACTCTTATGTTCCAAAAATCTGTGTGTCTGGTCTTTCATCAATATCGCACTGTCTTGATTATTGTAGCCTTTTAATCATTCTTAAAAGTGGGTAATGTGAGTATTCCAAATTTGATCTTTCTCAAAATTGTTTTGGCTATTCTAATTTCTTTGCATTTCCATAGTGAGCTTAGACTTGGTGTGTTTATAACAAATCCTGCTGGGATTTTGAATGGAATTTTAGAATCAGTTTGTCAGTGTCTACAAAAAACCTCCTGGAATAGTGCTTATATGTAAATTTATATATATATATATATAAATTGGGGGAGCACTGACATCTTAGCAGTATTATCTTTGAGATCATGAACACTCTATCTATTTAGTTTACAATTTATATTATTTATATATGGCATATACAATATACAATGTAGTTTTTCATATATTTTGTTAAATGTATCCCTAGCTGTTCAGTTTTTATATATTGCAAATGGCACTAATTTCATCTTTCAATTACTAAGTATACCAAAATACAGTTAATTTTTGTATATTAACTTTATATCATGAGACTTTGCTAAAATCATTTATTCTAGTAATTTTTTCATATATAATCCTTTGGATCTTTTACATACATATACAAGTCATGTCATCTGCAATTAAAGGCAGGTTTTTTTCTGACAAACTTTATGCTTTGTATTTCTTCCCTCTAGTACAATATTAAGTAAAAATTGCAAAATAAACAGAAAATGTGAGAATAAACACTGTTGCCTTGGTCCCATTATGGCTAAAGTAATTCAGTCTTTCACTGTTATATATTTGTTTGAGGAAGTCTCTCCTATTGCTAGTTTGCCAATAATTTTTATCATAAATGGTTGTTTTATCAAATGCTTTTACTGCATCTATTGAGATAATCATCTGGCTTTTTTTATATTAACACAGTGAATTATGTTCATTGACTTTTGAATGTTACAATCAAAATTTATATCGTGTTCTGGTATAAATCCCACTTGGGTCATGATGTAGCAACCATACTGTATATATGCTGGATTCAATTTGCCACTTAAAAAATGTTATGTGAGTCTGTATTCATGAGGGATATTGACTTGCAGAGTGTTCTATTCTCGAACTGTCTTTGCTTGCGGTAGCAGGGGGATCCTGACTTCTTACAGAATGAATATGGAATCCTCTCCCTCTATTTTCTGGAGTTTGGGCAAGATTGGTATTATTTCTTTCTGAAACACTTGAAACAATTTAGAACTTTAGAGTTGCCATTTGAGCCCAGAGATTTCTTCTTGGGAAAGAATTTCCCAAGAAATTTCTTCTTAAGATATAAATAGAATTTCTTTCATTTATATAGGGATGTCAGACTTTCTGTTTTCTCTTGTGCCAGTTTTGGTAACTTGGTGTGTACAAAGTAGTTTATAATATTCCCTTCTTAGTCTTTTAATGTGTAAGGAATATATAGTAATGTCCTTCCCCCCATCACTTCTTGGTTATGGGTGTCCTCTCATTTTCTTGATCAGACTAGATACAGACTTAGCTATTTTGAGATCTTTTTTTTCCCACTGTATTTTATTTATTTATTTATTTTTTAATTAGTTGGAGGCTAATTACTTCACAACATTTCAGTGGGTTTTGTCATACATTGACATGAATCAGCCATAGAGTTACACGTATTCCCCATCCCGATCCCCCCTCCCACCTCCCTCTCCACCCGACTCCTCTGGGTCCTCCCAGTGCACCAGGCCTGAGCACTTGTCTCATGCATCCCACCTGGGCTGGTGATCTGTTTTACCATAGATAATATACATGTTGTTCTTTCGAAACATCCCACCCTCACCTTCTCCTACAGAGTTCAAAACTCTGTTCTGTACTTCTGTGTCTCTTTTTCTGTTTTGCATATAGGGTTATCGTTACCATCTTTCTAAATTCCATATATATGTGTTAGTATGCTGTAATGTTCTTTATCTTTCCAGCTTACTTCACTCTGTATAATGGGCTCCAGTTTCATCCATCTCATTAGAACTGATTCAAATGAATTCTTTTTAATGGCTAAGTAATATTCCATGGTGTATATGTACCACAGCCTCCTTATCCATTCGTCTGCTGATGGGCATCTAGGTTGCTTCCATGTCCTGGCTATTATAAACAGTGCTGCAATGAACACTGGGGTGCACGTGTCTCTTTCAGATCTGGTTTCCTTGGTGTGTATGCCCAGAAGTGGGATTGCTGGGTCATATGGCAGTTCTATGAGATTTTTTTTAAAGAACCACTATTGGTTCCATTGATGTTTCTCCATTATTTGCCTTTTCCTTTTTTTTTTTTTTTTTTCTGCTCTCATCTGTACTACTTCCTTCCTTTTGTTTACTTTGGGTTTAATTTACTTTTCTTTTTCTACCTTTTAAAGGTGAAAGCTTAGATCACTGACTTAATGCTTTCTTCTTTTCTGTTACAAGGACTTAAGTCTTATCAGTTTCCCTTTAAACTTTCAACAGTGCATTTAAAAATTTTTGATATGTTGTGGCTTCTATTACTTGGTTGAAAATATGTTAATTTCCTTATGACTTCTTCTTTTCCCTATGGGTTATTTAGAAATTTGTTATTTAGTTTCCAAGTATCTGGGACTTTCCTGGATATTTTATTATTTATTAATTCTGTGATGGTTGGAAAATATACTCTAAGATTCCAAGCTTTTGAAATCTGTAGAGACTATCATGTAGTTTATCTTGGTGATTGTTCTATATTCATTTTATAAGCGTGTATCCTATAGTTATTGGGTATAATCTTCTATAAATGTCAGTTAAGTCCAGTGGAATTATAGTGTTGTTAAAAAATTGAATTCCTTACTTTTTTCCTTTGGGTATTCTTATCAGTTGCTGAGAATACTGTTTCTGCCTTTATCAGTTTTTCTTAATGTGTTTTGAAGCTTTGTTATTAGTTACCTATACACTTATGATTATCATGTCTTCTCCTCATTGACACATAAAATGTCCCTCTTAATTTCTGTAATACCACTGGTTCTTTGAGGTCTGATTTGTCTGATATTCATATAGCCACAGCAGTTTTTTATACTTCTTGTTTGCATTGTATATCCTTTCTCACCTTCTCATTGCAACCAGTATATTTGCATGTAAGGTATATCTCTTATAATTAGCATACAGTTGGATTTTTTTAAATAGACTTCCTTTTTTAGAGCATAAAACTGCTCTAAAATAGGTTCACAGCAAAGTTGAGCAGGAAATACAGTTGCCTTCTTCCCACTCCCCTCACACCCTCCAACACATACAGCCTCACCCACTGTCAACATTCCAATCTGAGTGTTACAGTCAGTGAATCTACATTGACATATGACCCCTTCAAGTCTTTACTGGACATTAGGGTTCATTCTTGGTGCTGTACTTTCTGTGGGTTTGACAGCTGGCACATTATCCATCATTATAGTAGCATACAGAGAATTTCACTACCCTAAAACTTCTCTGTGCTCCACCTAGTCAATCTTCCCTCCTCTCTACTTGCTGGCGACCCCTGGGCTTTTTACTGTCTCCATAATTTTCACTTCTTCAGACTGTCATACAGTTGGAAAGATTGTCTTCTTTAGAGCTTAGTAATATGCATTTAAGGTTTTTCAGTTTCTTTTCATGACTTGATAACATATTTCTTTTTAACACTGAATAATATTTCATTGTCTGATTGTTCCACTGTTCACCCATTCACTTACTACTGAAGGACATCTTGGTTGCTTCTGGTTTTTGCAACTATAAATAAACATCCACATATGAGTTTTTGTGTAGACATAATTTTTCAGCTCATTTGGATAAATTCCAAAGAGTGTAACTGATGGATCATATGGAAAGAGTACATTTAATTTTGTAAGAAACTGCCAAGCTGCTTTCTGCAGAGGCTGTGCAGTTTTGCATTTCCCCTAGCAATGAATGAGAGTTCTGTTTCTCCACATCTTCAACAGCATTTTGTGCTGTCAGTGTTTCGGATTTTTGCCATTCGTATAGATTGTACTGATATCACAATGTTGTTTTAAAATGCAACTCCCTAATGATATATGATGTTAAATATTCCTTCACATGCTTATTTGCCATTTGTCTTCTCTGGTGAAGTATGTTTGTTCAGATCTAGTGTCCATTTCTTAATCAACCTGTTTCCTTACTAAGTTTTAAAGAGTTCTTGTATATTTTGGATAAACAATCCTTTATCAGATATGCTTTTGCAAATACTTTCTCCCAGTCTGTGGCTTGTCTTCTCATTTTCTGGGCAGTGTGTTACACAGAAATCTTTACTTTTGACAAAGTCCAATTTATCAATCCTTTCTTTCATGAATCATACCTCTGATGTTGTATCTGAAAGGTCATTGCCAAACTCAAGGTCATTTAGATTTCTCTAGATGTAACTCCTGGATTTTATCTTTTAAGTTTTACAGTTTGCTTTATATTTAGATTCACTTTGAGTTAACTTTTGTGAAAGGTGTTAGGTCTGTCTAAACTTTTTTTTTTATAATGAATGTCCAGTTGTTTCAGTACATACTGAAAAGACTGTCTTTGCTCTATTATCTTTGCTCCTTTGTCAAAGAGTAGTTGACTACATGTGGATCTTATTTACCTAGTCTGCCTTTTAATTGAAATTTTTAGTTCATTAAGTAATTTTTGATATCTATGGTCAGTGACTCTGGTGTTTTCTAATTATCCCATTATTTTTTTCCTCCTATGTTCATCCTTTCCTGCCTTCTTCTAGGTTAAATATATCTAATGTCTCATTGTTTTTAAATCATATTTACATTATCTTTTTAGTGGTTTCTCTGTTCAGTTTTTTAAAATCTTTCCCCCTCTTTTTCAGATTGGTTGTATCTATGGATTTATATTCAAGCTTACTAATCTTTCTTCTCTAATGCCCATAGTCCATATAATGAGTTTTTCACTTGTTCTTGAATTTACTTCTTGTGTGTTTTGTTACAATTTCTATTTCTCTGCTGAGATACTGTATTTGCTCAGTCAGTGATCATTTTTCCTTTATGTCCTTGTGTGTGTGTGTGTTAGTTGCTCAGTTGTGTCTGACTATTTGTGATCCCATGGCCTGTAGCCCACCAGGCTCCTCTGCCCATGGAATTCTACAGGCAGTGATACTGGAGTGAGTTGCCATTCCCTTCTCCAGGGTATCTTCCCACCCCAGGGATTGAACCTGGGTCTTCTGCACTGCAGGCATGTTCTTTACCATCTGAGCTTTGAAATTATTTACATTGCTGTTTAAAGTTCTATTAAGTTCTGTTAATTACCAAGTGCTCGGTCATCTGTGGATCTGTTTCCAGTAACTTTTATTTCTTGAATAGGCACATTTTCCTGTTTCTTTGCATTATTGGTAATACTTTATTATGTGGTAGACATTGTATATAATTTGTAGGAATTTGGATTATGCCATCTTCCTTTAAATAGTGTTGAATTTTATCCTTTGTTCAGATGGAACTGTTTGTGCGAACTTAGTCCAATATGGCCCATTGGACTGGCTGCCTGTTTTTTAAAAATTAACTTTTATTGGAACTTACTCCTTGCCCGTCTGTTTACAAATGATCTATGGCTGCCTCTGCACTACAATAGCTGGCCTGAGTAGTGTAACATAGGCCATATGGCTCACAAAACTAAATTATACACAGTAAGTCCCCTATATGCGAAACTTCAAGTTGCGAACTTTCAAAGATACAAATGTGTCTTGTCACTTGTTAGTTCCCATCTCTGGCCTACATGTGTAATCCTCTGTAAGTGGTTCTTCTTTTGGGTATTTTAATGCACAGTACTGTATACAGTTGTAGTACAGTATCTTTATTTCAAGTTTAGGATGTCCAGAAGCAAGCATAAAAGCAGCAGAGATATAGCTGGTATGGTTAAGAAACACCAGCTATTGTTACTGTACTATTGTAATTTTCAAGAAAAAATGTTTTACTTAAAAATATACATATATTTTATTGAAGTACAGTTGACTCACAATGTTTCAGGCGCACAGCAAGGCGATTCAGTTATACAAATACACATGTATTATTTTGAAATTATTTTCCATCATAAGTTATTACAAGATATTGATATAGTTCCCTATGTTCTACAGTAAACCTTTGTTGCTTGTTGTATATCTATTTTTAATTAAAAATCAAAATTATATTCATACTAAATCAAACAGAATCAAAATGTCATAATTAGGCAAAAATTCATAAGTTTTCTAATACATATATTACACACATTTGTGTATATATATATATATGTATACAAAAGCTTTTCTTCTACACTTGTTAAAGGCTTGAGAAAGAACATCAAATAAAAAAGAGAAGGAGAAATTAGAGAATATAAACTAAATGAAATGGGAATGCTGAATATGAAATAGAAAAAGTAAAATAAACTATATAAAAATAAAAGATCATCATATAGTCCAGTTGTTTTTAAACATGACTGCTTTTTAGAAACATAATAGCTGGAGCTCTGGAGAAAAAAAGCAATGCCCAGCATTTGTATTTTTCAAAAAATTTCAAGATAATTATGATATGCATCTGGATTTTAAGAACTGATTACAGGTTTTTCTATTAGATCCTAGTTTTGGTGACATAAAGTTCTATTATTTTTCTGTTGACCAATCATGATACAGTGGTATTAAGTGAGTAATAGTTACATAATCACAATAGTTAAAGATGTATATCAGTTTTCACAATTAATAGCCAGACAAAAAATAGAAGATAATTATAACTGTAAGTCATAATGGGAACATGATTAAGTTAACAATATAAAATAATTACATACAATTGGAGGGGATGTCAAGCAGAGTGATGTGGTAAGTTGAAGTGCATACATCCACATTTTTTCATCCAAAAGTCAGTCTAAGTCTTTTGGTTGGCGTATTTAACCCATTTATATTTAAGGTAATTATCAATATGTATGATCCTATTACCATTTTCTTAATTGTTTTGGGTTTATTTTCATAGGTCTTTTCATTCTCTTGGGTTTCTTGCCTAGAGAAGTTCCTTTAGCATTTGTTGTAAAGCTGGTTTGGTGGTGCTGAATTCTCTTAACTTTTGCTTGTCTGGAAAGCTTTTGATTTCTCCATGAAATCTGAAGGAGTCTTGCTGGGTAGAGTATTCTTGGTTCTAGGTTCTTCCCTTTCATCACTTTAAATATGCCATGCTATTCCCTTCTGGTTTGTATCATTTCTGTTGAGAAATCAGCTGATAGCTTGATAGGAGTTCCCTTGTTGCTTTTAATATTTTCTGTCTGTCTTTAGTCTGTCAGTTTGTTTACTATGTGTCTCAGTGTGTTCCTCCTTGGCTTTATCCTTCCTGGGACTCTCTGTGCATCCTGGACTTGGTTGACTATTTCCTCTCCCACGTTAGGGAAGTCTTCAGCTATTATCTCTTCAAATATTTTCTCAGGTCCTTTCTTTCTTCTCCTTTTGGGACCCTTATAATGTGGATGTTGATGTGTTTAATGTTGTCCCAGAAGTCTCCTAGGCTGTATTCATTTCTTTTCATTCTTTTTTCTATATTCTGTCCTGTGGCAGTGATTCTCACCATTCTGTCCTCCCAGTCATTTATCTGTTCTTCTGCCTCAGTTATTCTGCTATTGATACCTTCTAGTGTATTATTCATCTGTTTGCTTGTTCTTTAGTTCTTCTAGGTCTTTGGTAAACATTTCTTGCATCTTCTCAGTCTTTCCCTCCATTCTCTTCCTGAGATCCTGTATCATCTCTACTCTCATTATTCTGAATTCTTTTTCTGGAAGGTTGCCTATCTCCACTTCATTTAGTTGTTTTTCTGGGATTTTATCTTGTCCCTTCATCTAGAACATAGCTTTCTGCTTTTTCATCGTGATTAACTTTCTGTAATATGGTTTTTGTTTCAGCAGCTGTGAGACTGTTCTTCTTGCTTCTTCTGTCTGTCCTCTGATGGATGAGGCTAAGAGGCTTGTGTAAGCTTCTTGATTGGAAGGACTTGCATGGGAAAAACTGGGTCTTGCTCACAGGGCAGTAAAGCTTTAATCCAACTGTCTGCTCATGTGGGTGGGGGGGAGGGGGCGGTGTTGCACTCCCTCTCTGGTAGTAGTTTGGCCTGAGGAGACCCAGCCCCGGGGTCTACAGGTTCTATGGTAGGGTTAATGGTGAACTCCAAGAGGGTTTACACCAAGGGGGACCTTCCAGTGCCCCGTCCCTGTGGTGAGCCCCTGCCGACTCACACCTCCACAGGAGGCCCTCCAACACTGGCAGGTAGTTTTGGTTCAGTCTCCTGTGTAGTCACTGCTCCTCTCCAGTGGGTCTTGGTGCATGCAAACTTTTGTTTGTGCCCTCCAAGACTGGAGTGTCTGTTTCCCTCAGTCCTCTGGAAGGCCTATAATCAAATCCCACTGGCCCTGAAGGCCAGATTCCCTGAGGAATCCCAGTCCCTTTGTTGGGTGCCCAGGCTGGGGAGCCTGACTTGGAGTTGAGAGCCTTCACAATAGTGCAAGGACTTCTTTGGTATTATTGTTCTCCAGTCCTGTGGGTCACCCACCCAGCAGGTATGAGATTTAATTTTATTGTGATTGCGTCCCTCCTACCAACTTGCTGCAGCTTCTTGTCTTTGGACGTGGGGTATCTTTTTGTGATGGATTTCAGCATCCTCCTATCAATGGTTGTTCAACAGTTATTTGCAATTTTGGTGCTCTCACAAGAGGAGATGAGTACATGTCCTTCTCTGCCGTTTTCAAAATGTTTTATTTTTTATGTATTATTTGTGTGAAAAGTATTATAAACCTATGACATACAGTACTACATAGCTGATAGTGTTAATTGGGTACCTAGGCTAACTTTGTTGGACTTAGGAACAAACTAGACTTACAAACATGCTTTCAGAATGGAATCTGTTGGTATGTAGGGAACTAACTATATTATCTAGCCCTTTAGTGAAAAGTTTTATTAAACTCGGCTCTAGGGTTCACTCCTAAAGTGTCACACAGAGTAGTAGCTAAATGCCTCAAGTGTTCAGTGTGGTTTCTTTACTTTGGCTGGTGTGGAACTTCAGGAATTCCCTAGCACTACTGAACTTATAGCATCACTGTTCAATTCTAAGTCCCAGAGCAGGTATTCATTTGCTAAGTCTTGCAAATGTTTTCTGTATACACACCCCAGCCTTCAACCAAACCAGATTTAGGTCTGCTTTTCTGATGCACAGAAAAGCTAAGCAACTGACACCAGGTTGTGGTGAAGGAAAGCAGTGTTTATTGCAAGATGCCTAGTGTGGGGCCAAGCAAGGAGAATAAACAGATCGTGGTCAAAATCCCTGAACTCCTTGATGGCTTTTGGTGAAGGGGTTTTTGTTTTTAAGAAGCTTTATTACCCGTGTTCAATTAATTAAGGCTGCTGTAGCGACAAACACACAGAAACGCTGTTTAAAACATAGTCATTAAATTAAAAAGTGTCATTTATTTTTTGTTATCATTGGACATTTTGTCTTTAAGTTTTTATTTTACATTGGAGTAAAGTTAATTAACAATATGTTAGTTTCAGGCGTACAGCAAAGTGGTTCAGTTAGACATACACAGGTATACATTTTTCAAGTTTTTTTTTAAAAGGCAGGGTGAGGGAGAAGGTCTCCGGATGTGTGATCACCTCATGGACATCCTTCTGATTGGTTAGTGGTGAGGTAACTAAGTGGCACTTTGGAGTTAATATCATCAACCTTCTGGTTCCAGTCAGTCTGGGGTCTGCATGCTGGTGGTCAGCAGACAGTTAACTTCCTTCACCTGAGGGTTTTAGTATCTGCAAAGCAAGAATATGACTCAAGGTATTATCTATAGCACTTGAAGAGGATTTAAAGATCCTTGACTTTGTTTCATGGCTATTATTATTTTGGCTTGCTTGACTGTTTTCCTTTATTTTTGCATTTGTTCTTTGGAACTCAGAGAAGGCCTTGGAAAAGGCAGAGGACCCACGAGTCTCTCCCGAGGAAGGCCCTGCAGGGTCCTGCTTGGTTTTAGTGAGACCTCATGAAAATCTCTGCCTCCCTGCCAACTCCCTTTTCTCTTGAATTCTCCTGTAATTTTATCTGCTTCAGTAATTCAGTCTCTGCCTCTGTAACACAGCAGAGTTGCCAGTCTGCTTGGACTCAACCTTCTAGTGTTAATGCTGGAAGATGCCCCAGGCAGAATTTCAAGATGATCCCTTTTTTTCTTGGTGAATCTGGCTGAAAGTTTATCAATTTTATAAGAAAGCCAGCTTTTTTTCCCATTGATATTTCTATTGTTTTCTTTGTCTCATTTATCTCTGGTTTTTATGATTTCTACTAACTGGGTTTTGTTTGTTCTTTCTCTAGTTGCTCTAGCTGTAAGGTTAGGTTTGTTTCCTGATGTAAAATTGTATGGCTATAAACTTCCTCTTAGAACTGCTTTTCCTGCATCCCATAGCTTTTGGATCACTGTGGCTTTCACTTTCTCTGATTTCTTCAGTGATCTATTGATTTTTTAGTAGCATACTGTTTAACCTCCACATGTTTGTGTTTTTTTACAAGTTTTTTCTTGTAGTTGATTTGTAATCTCTAATGTTGGGCTCAGAAATGCTGCTTAATATGATTTCCATTTTCCTAAATTTAAACAAGATTTGCTTTGTGGCCCAGCATGTGATCAATCCTGGAGAATGCTCCATGTGCACTTAAAAAAAGTGTGTATTCTGCTTTTGAATAGATTGCTCTATAAATATCAATTATCTCCATCTAGTCTGATATGTCATTTAAGGCCTGTGTTTCCCTATTGATTTTCTGTCTGGTCTATTGATGAAAGTGGGCTATTAAAATCTCCCAGTATTATTGTTACTGGCAATTTCTACTTTTATAGCTGTTAGGAGCACCTGAATATATAAGGAAATACTATTTTGGGTGCATACATGTTTATACTTGTTATATCTCCTTGGATTGATCCCTTTATCATTATGTAGTGTCCTTTGTCTCTTGTAACAGTCTTTCTAGTCTATTTTATCCGACAAGTATTGCTCCTCCAGCTTTCTTTTGATTTCTATTTGCATGGAATATCTTTTTCCATCCCCTCATTTACAGACTGTGTGTCCCTAAATCTGAAATGAGTTTCCTGTAGACAGCATATATAAAGGTCCTGTTTTTTTTAATCCATTTGGCCAATATATTTCTTTTGGTTGGAATGTTTAATCCATTTACATTTCAGGTAATTATCAATATATATGGTTCTTATGGCCATTTTGTTAATTGTGGTGGATTTTTTTCATAGGTTTTTTTTTCTCCCCTTCCTCTTGTTCTTTTCTCTTGTGACTTTTAGTACTGTATTTGGATTCCTTTTTGTGTGTGTGAGTGAATTTATTGTAGATGTTTGGTTTGCGGTTATCATGAGGCTTTGATATAGCATTCTATATATAAACAAGATTGTCTTAAGTTACTGGTCTTTTAATTTCAAATACATTTCCAGTATCCTGCATTTGTACCCTGCTCACAATCGCTGGCTGTGATACTGCATTTGTGTCAGATGATTTCCTACCTTTACTGTATGTTTGCCTCTACCAGTGAGCTTTTCCATTCATAGTTTTCTTGTTTCTACTTGTGGCCTGTTTTTCTTTCCGGTTTAAAGAAGTTCCTTTAGTGTGTTACAAAGCTGGTTTGATAGTGTCGAATTCTTTTTGCTTTGTTTGTCTGGAAAACTTTTGATTTCTCTGTCAAATCTGAATGGAGAGACTTTCTGGGTAGAATATTCTTGGTTGAAGTTTCTTCCCTTTCATCACTGTAAATCTATCATACCCTTCTGGCCTGCAGAGTTTCTGCTGAAAAACTTTATGGGAATTGCCTTGTATATTATTTGTTGCTTTTCCCTTGTTTTAGTATTTTATGTCTTTGATTCCCACCATTCTGTCTTCCAACTCACACTTATCCATTTTTCTGCCCATTTATTCTGATGATTTATTCTCATGTATTTTCAGTTATTGTCATTGTTCATCTCTTTAGATCTTCTAGCTCTTTACTCAACATGTATGTATCTTTTTGTACTGTGCCTCCATTCTTTTCCGGAGACTTTGGGTCATCTTTACTGTCATTACTCTGAATTCCTTATTTGGGGGTAGACTACCTAGCTTCACTTTCCTTGGTTGTTTAGGGCATTTATCTTGTTCATTGTCTGGGACATATTCCTCTGCCATCTTCATTGTGTCTGACTTTCTGTGACTGCCCTTTCCATTTCACAAGCTGCAGGGCTGTATAGTTCCTCTTGCTCTTGCTGTCTGCCTCCTGGTGCATGAGGCCGGTGTAAGAGCTTGTGCAGGCTTCCTGGTGGGAGGGACTAGTTCCTGTCCATTGGTGGGCAGGGCTATTTCAAGGGGTGTGTTTAGCTGGCAGTTATGGGCTCATGAAGACTTTAGGCAGCCTGTCTACTGATGGGTGGGTCTGTGTTCCCACCCTGTTGGTTGTTTGCCTTGAGGGTTCCCAGTACTGGAGCCTATAGGGTCATGGGTGGGGCCAGGTTTGGGGAAGAAAATGGCCACCTCTAAACTTCCCTCATGGCTCAGCCAGTAAGGAATCTGTCTGCAATGCAGGAGACCTAGGTTTGATCCCTGGGTTGGGACAATCCCCTGGGGAAGGAGATGGCAACCCACTCCAGTATTCTTGCCTGGATAATCTCATTGACAGAGGCGCCTGGCAGGCTACAGTTCATTGGGTCACAAAGAGTCGGGCATGACTGAGTGACTTCACTTCTCTCTATGGCCATCTCCAGAAGAGCTCACTGTTGTTCTTCAGTCATTCAGTCGTGTCCAACTCTTTGCCACCCCATGGACTGCAGCATTCCAGGCCTCCCTGTCCTTCACTATCTTCTGGAGTTTGCTGAAACTCATGGCCATTGAGTCGGTGATGCCATCCAAACATCTCATCCTCTGTTGTCCCCTTCTCCTCCTGCCTTCAATCTTTCTCAGCATCTCACCTGGCCAAAGGAGCTCATACCAATGAGTTTTCCCCAGTATTATGGCCAGCAGTGTTTTTGTTCCTGCAGTGTACTACAACCAAAGGCTATATATCATTTGCTGAACCCTGGTGTACATAAAAAAAAAATCTAAGGTAACAACAGTTTGACTGTTTTCAGTTTTATAAAATTTTCATGATCTTGAAAAAATGTTTTTCTATTTCTTAATTGCCAGTTTTGAATGATTATCTTTTCTATTGGTAAGATAAAGCTGTTGATACCTTAGTAAAGTGGTAAAGATTTGTTTCTACTTGCTACCGAATTGGGCAGTATTTGCGTTATATGACTTCAAAATGAAATCTATCTTCTCTTGACAGATAAAACACTACATGTGAAGATTGGTGAAAGGGAATATTGATTTCTGAAGTGTCCTGGAGAGGAAAAACACTGGTCAGTATCAAGTGGACAATGCTTGGTGTTTTCCAAAGATGCTATTGAAGTAGTCTTTGCTACTGCTTTCCTTCAGTCAGAGCTCTTCATAACATGGGCTGCATGAAATCAAAGCAAACTTTCCCATTTCCCATCACACTTGGGAGTGAGAAGAGGCATGTGAGTGAAGAAAACTTTATGCCTGAAGAGAAATTTCTACCCAGGAGACCTTCTCTAGTTAGTGTCAAAGAGGAAGTGAAGGAACCCCCAGGGCCTCAAATTGTGGTCTTCGAGTTTGCACAGCACCTGTCCCAGGAAATCTTGAGTGATGCCTTGCGGCAGTGGGCAGGCAACAACCTCAAGTACTATGACATCCCATACATTGAGAGTGAAGGGCCTTGATTCTATGTGTAAGATGACAACACTTTCTTGAACTGTGGATAAAGTTGGTGCTAGTTTAAATACATGAAACAATAGCAGAAACTGGTGTGAATAAATACAAATAACTCCATCTGGGTGTAAAGAAAAATATTACAATAGCTTCAAGCGTCTAACACCTAAAATGAAGTGTTTTAAGCAGTTCTACATTAACAGCAGTTTCTCTCTGCGTGGTCTTGGATTTTAGTCACTAAAGGTTTAAATGTAAAGTCCTCTGGAGCCACAGGAATCAATCAGCTGTGTGTCACACCACTTCCTTCCAGAGGCAGTAATGTCATCACCAAAGAAATAAGAATTTTAAAAGCACCTTGGGTTTACAACTGGTTATTTTAAAGAAATGTCTTTAAAATAACTGTCAGTTTAAACAAAAACCGCAAGGTACGAAAAGATTTTTCTTGAAATGCTTGGGTAAGGGAATGGCACTCAAGTCAGAGTGGTTAACGATGGGTTTTGTTTGTCAAAACCTTTTGGGTCAAGGTTTGGATCCCTCCTTAACACAAATGGTCAAACATAAGAAAGCAACCCATGTGGAAGAGGTCTACCATGAACCTTGTCCTTGATTAAATCATTACTTCTGTAGATGAAAAGCATACCTATCACCTGGATAGTTAGTCAGGGCCGTAACTAATCACAGCTGTTATTGGATGATTCAGACTTTGCATATAAGCATCTTAACAAGTTACAATTTATAGAAGTCATGACAATGTTTACTGCATTGAATTAGGTAGCCCAGTGATATTACTGTACAAGAAAACCAGCATGCCTAGCTTTTATAAACAGCAATCCAGAGAACTATAACGTAACAGAAGCCCTAGCTGACAAGGTGGCAAGAAGAGCCTGATCTCAGCACTACACGTGTGTTAAGTGTTACTGTCTCACAGACACAAGGGACTGGTATATGGACAGGCACCCTTCAGATTACTATTCGGATTATGCATGAGATGTGCAGTTATTACAAAAGATCAAATACTCCTCTAAAGGGAATACTCACATATATATTTTTACTGGTAAAAAAGCCCATGGGGGCATTTACAGCCATATGCTATACTATTTTCATAAATTTGGCTTTTTTGGGAAGTTTTCTAAAAAGATAATTAGTTTAAGATAGTGACGGAAAATTCAGGAAAGCAGAAAAAAGATACTGAGAAGACATTAGCTTGCAAGAAAACTGATACATTATAAGATATTTTTACGAAGATACGGTAGACCCTTATAATCAAAAGTGAAGAAAGGCAGAAAAAAGCTTGTGACCTCTAATGACATAAATGTATATGACCTTACGAGCAGGCAGAATTGCCACCTCTAATGTTAGCATAATACTCTGAAGCCCACAGTCAAACAGACTAAATTCTCCATGGTAAATGGGCAAAGAAAATTCTTCGAAGTGACAGGTCTGTCATCTTTCAGTTGCATTTGTACGGCTGGTCATTTAACCTTCACCCACTCCCAGGGTTTGTACTGTACTGCTGTACTTATAATCTAGCAACTTTACAAAAACCACCACCCCGTTCATACAAAGATCTGAAGTCACAAGGCTAAGACTAGAAAGTTTCCCAAATGTGCAAAACATATTTCTAGCTCATGAAGAAAAATTTAGTTTTATGAGTGTTTATACTAATGACTCAGACAAAAGCCTAGATGTTGTCATTTTTCATTCATTTTATATCTCACGTCATATACTTTCACTACAAGGTCACTGCTGTTTAAAAGATATAAGTATATAAGATAATACATATTATGGTGAGAACACAAAGCCATATGAAAGTGCATTACACTAGATTTTTCAGCATACATAGGGATATAGACTAGTAGGCTTAGATTACACCTAAATATTTAAACCTCAGGTTCCCCCTTTGCCCTAGGCCTTTACTTCCTAGGGGAGTAATACAAGGATGTCTGCCAGATCGTAATCTACCTAGAAGCCTAATCTCTGTTGTCACCCTCTCTGATACTATGGCTTTGTCACTGAGCACCACCCCCTTGCTCCCAACTCATTTTAACAGAGTTATAGTAGCTTGTGACACAGAGACTTAAAGCTTGTATAATCAGTGAGTTAGTGGATAAACCATGTTGGGGGCAGGCAGGAAACAGCTGGATCAAATGTACTGCATATGACTGTTATCAAGTTATAGTTTGGTGTGATGGCAACATAAATGAGAACATCTTTGACAGGATAATTCAACTTCTAACCTGCCTTCATGTTTAAAGATCAGATTTCCTCCATTTGAAGGTCTTTCATGAACAAAGTTAGAAAGACTGTTTTAGAAGGAAGGAGCCATACATTAATAAAGCTAGACTGAAAGAATTATTAGCTACTGGAATTGAAAACATTTGTTCCAACTTAGATCACGAACATGAAGAAATAAGAATAGTGACCAGATGATAAGGGAAAGGATAGTGGGGAAAAGAGGGACCAAGAAACAACATTCCCATCAGGCTCTAAAAACAAGCTTCCAGTGTTGCCATGTGAGGGCAAGACCCCCCTCACTCCATTGGTTACCACATGACACGTGCGAAACCATTCATTCTTTTACCTCAAGAATGTCCAGTGGAGAGGGCGATGAGTGCCAGCTGGTGACGGAGTACCTGCAGGGGCAGCTGTGGGAGCAGCAGATGAGCCGAGAAGAGGTGCTAGCTCCTCACTTAAAACCCCCCCCCCCCCCCCCCCACAGATGTGCTTCCACCGCCGCCTTCCCAGGGCAGTGTGTCTTCAGCGCTAGTTACCACCTTTCAGTCACAGGCCTTTGATCCGAGACCTCTCCACTTTCTGTTGCCTTATCAGTTCTTTGCAAACTACCTGTGGTTATTAGCACTTAAAGCACAATTTTGAAGGGGATAAAAGTGATCTTAGTCCCAAAGGAATCGTTTGTGTCAGACTGCCTTATTAGTATTAAAGAGAGACATGCTGAGTCAATCACGTAGCATGACACGCACATAGCCCACTCAGTATCGTTGGCATTTTATGAGATAGGGGAACTATACTTTTGTAATTATATACTTTTAGAAATCAGAAGTTAAGAGACAAATTATAATATCAAGGAACAGTAATTTAAAAACAAAGCTCTAACAAATAAATGGCTTGATTAATCATAATGCCCTCATCCTGTATCTTTGTGACCAAACTGGACATGTCTTCCCTGGAGCAGTGGGCACAAGCTCAGACGTACCCCCTACATCTTGAAATGATATTTGTTAGCAAATTCTCTTCACTGTAAGACTTACCTATGAAATGGTATATTTTTTCCAAGTATTTTTGTGAAAGCACTTTCCCTAACTGTACAATAAAAGTCCAGTTGCAATTAACTAGTTATGAGTTCTTATTTAATTGATGCAAGCAACGGCTTTTTCCCATTGTGTGATTTCAAATTTTTTAACATAAAGGACTTAACATTTTCTGCATTTCTAGCAAATACAGAGAAAATAAAAATCCATTTATACAAAATATTTTCTTAGATCATTTGCATCCACATTTAGGAGCTTTAAAAATATAAATGTAGGACTTCCCTTGTGGTCCAGTGGCTAAGAATGCATGCTTCAGCTGCAGAGGGCGTGGGTTTGACCCCTGGTCAGGGAAGCCCTCATGCAGTGGAGGGCAGCCAAAACAAACAAAGAATATAAATGCAAACATGTTCATTCATCACTATGGCATCTTTTTTCCAAATATGTTCCTAATTTTGGGGGAGGGGAGGGATGATTCACGTTAAATATATTGAGAACAGATAATGTAAAGCAAATCCTTCCGGACTGCAATTTCCTCATCTATGAAAAGAGTGCTAGATATAATATTACTTTGTCATTTTCAGTTCTGCCTGCTTTTCAGTTTTCAAAAGTAAAGTTCTCTTAGTTCTGAGGGGTTTGGAATGAAGGAAAAACTGAACCAAGTTATAAAATAAATTATAAGCTGATCTTTAAAAATGATTCTTACCTGGACATTAATGTCCCAAGTCTGGGATATTCACAATTGTGTTGTTGTTCATTCAGTCATGTCCAATTCTTTGTGACCCCATGGACTGCAGCATGCCAGGCTTCCCTGTCCTTCACCATCTCCTGGAGTTTTCTCAAACTCATGATGATTGAGTCAATGATGTCGTCTGACCATCGCACCCTCCATCACCCCCTTCTCTTCCTGTCATCAGCCTTTCCAAGCATCAGGGTCTTTTCATATAAGCTGGCTTTTCACAACAGGTGACCAAAGCATTGGAGCTTTAGCTTCAGCATCAGTCCTTCCAGTGAATATTCACGGTTGATTTCCTTTAGATTGACTGTTTTGATCTCCTTACTGTCCAAGGGACTCTCAAGAGTCTTTTCCAGCGCCACAGATCAAAAGCATCAGTTCTTCGATACTCAGCCTTCTTTATGGTCCAACTCTCACATCCATACATGACTACTGGAAAAACCTTAGCTTTGACAGTTGTGTACCTTAAACTTATTTTGTCAACAGTAGCAATTACTGAAGGTATTTCACAGAACAAAAGGGTTTCAAGTATTTTCTTGAAACCAGAAAACCAGAGGGTTTTCAAGTTTTTTCTCCTGATTTGAACCACTGTGAGGACAGATTAGTGTTATCACACGAAAGTCTGAGGTAAATTGCAGAGTGTCTATCTTAAGAGATAAGAATTTTCTAATGTCTCATTCTGCCAGATTAGCAAATATTGCAAGCAACAAGAAATAATGTTTTTACTTTCACCATAGGAAGGGATTCTGATTAACTTCAGGGAAGGCCAAGGCTGAGTTAATAATGAAGAGACAATCTCATAATAACCTTTTCCTCTCTGCTTGAGATTTCTAATGTTATAAAAGGAACACTTCAGCTACAGTAACTCAGAATTCTTTAAAATAGATTTTTAACTAATAAAAATAAATGGAAAAATAAAATAGATTTTTATACTATGAAATTCTATGAAGTGTTAACAAAGTATCCAAAAAACATTTTATAACCTACATATAAGTTTACTTAACATTAAACTTAACATTAAAAGCTTACTACTTGGAAGGAAAGTTATGACCAACCTAGACAGCATACTAAAAAGCAGAGACATCACTTTGCCAACAAAGGTCTGTCTAGTTAAGGCTATGGTTTTTCCAATAGTCATGTATGGATGTGAGAGTTGGACTATAAAGAAAGCTGAGTGCCGAAGAATTCATGCTTTTGAACTGTGGTGTTGAAGAAGACTCTTGAGAGTCGCTTGGACAGCAAGGAGATCCAAGCAGTCCATCCTAAAGGAGATCAGTCCTGGGTGTTGGAAGGACTGATGCTGAAGCTGAAACTCTAATCCTTTGGCCACCTGATGTGAAGAGCTGACTCCTTTGAAAAGCCTCTGATGCTGGGAAAGATTGAGGGCAAGAGGAGAAGGGGACGACAGAGGATCAGATGGTTGGATGGCATCACCGACTCAATGGACATGAATTTGGGTAAACTCCAGGAGTTGGTGATGGACAGGGAGGCCTGGTGTGCTGCGGTCCATGGGGTCGCAAAGAGTCAGACACAACTGAATGACTGAACTGAACTGAACATTAAAAACCAATTTCCAGAGCCAAAACATAAAATTCCCATTTCAGTTAGATATACTAACTCAGGAATCGCTAAAGACCTTCAAATTTTTCCATCTTTTAAAATAGAGGTTGGCAAACTTCTTGTGAAAAGGACCAGATAAGTAAATATTTTAGGCTTTGCAGGCCTTACAATCTCTACTGCAACTACTCAAAGCAGCCATAGGTATATAAACAGATGAGTAAAACCATGTTCCAATGAAGTTTTATTTATAGATAATGATATTTGAATTTCATGTAATTTTCACATGACATGCCATACTGGTCTTTGATTTCTTTTCTCCGAAATTTAAAACAGCAAAAACCATTTTTAGCTGAGCGATACATAAAAAAACTGGCAGCAGCTTGGCTTTGGCCCATGTGCCACAGTTTGGCAACCTCTGCTCCAAAATAATATTTAAAAATCCAATCATTTCAAAATATCAAATCATTACTTCCCAGAGATTTGAAGTAATCATTCAAATCTTCATCAGTAACTTCTTTCAGGTCAGCTGGTTTCCACTTTGGACTCTGGTCTTTATCTATTAAAACTGTCAAGTAGAGACATAAGAAATGTTAATTTTTTTTTTCTGGTATTACCAGATACTAATTATTGAACTGACACAAACTACCTTGGACTAGGCATATTTTTCTATAGCACATCTTTTCCTGCAAAGTTGAAATTTTTGTATATGTTCCTTCCCCTACCCCCCTTAAATTAAGCCCCCACAGAATTTGGATGATGACCTAACATGCTAAGCCTGATGCTTCTAACTTGAACACAGCCTACTGAACTAATCCAGTGATTTAAGCCTTCAAGCTTTTTCTAATAAAATCACAAATGAAATCTCTGCTGTATAAAGCTAGAGTTGGTGTGGTTTGAAGGGAAGGCAGGGGAGGGTGGAGGGCCCAGATCTGTCTTCTAACCTTTACACTGAACTGAGGAAAATTACTTAAGGTACGGGGAAAGAGACTTTATGCATAATTAATATGCATCCTTCTGTTTTGCTGAATCATCTAGCTCACACTGAATTAAAACACCAGACCACCTCAGGTTATCACGAGAAGCTCTACTTCTCTTATTTCAAGTGTAGTCATCACTTAGCATAGCCACACAGTATCCCCACAGGATTTTAGGTATGAAGCAATCCATAACCTCCTTCTAAAAGGGAGGAAAATGTCAGTTTCCTGGTTGTGATCACATACTACAGTTACAGAAATGTTACCCTTTGGGAGACTGGGTGGAGGGTATGGAGGACTTCTCCATATTTCTCACAACTACATGTAAATCTACAATTATCTCAAAAAAATTAAAAACAAGAAAGAGAATGAGGCTATACTTAGTATGGCTGTGGTAGGGAATTTCAACCATACTTAGAATGTGCATAATTTTTGTGAGGAATGAAAATATTTAAACATACAAGGCCAACCGGCCAACTCATTAAAAAATGAGTTTATCACTAAAAGGCTAAATAATTAAAGAAGCAATCTGGGAAGCAAAGACAGCAAGTTGCCTCAGGAGATAGAGGGAAGGGGAATTTATGCATAATTAAATGTGGATACTGGAGGGTTCCAAGGTTTGGCCGCCTGACTACAGGATTCCAGTATTTGATCAGTGGTGATACTGAACACTGATGCTACGATCCCAGCCAATTTGAAAATTTTACATTCCCTGGACAGAGTAAATAAAAACAATCCTGGAACATTCTACAAGAATCTCTCTTAAGCACTCAAGTCAATGCTATATACCTTCTTAACAGTCTACTGAAGGACAAAAGGAGAGAGAATATTAATCAAATCTTCAAGGTTACTTAATTTCAAACTAACAACATTTTTAATCCAGCACAGGTAAAACATTCTTGCCATGTAGGAAACTCAGGTTTTTCAGAAGGTTTCATGAGGTACCCACTCAAAACTCCAGTTGGTAACTCTCCAGCAAATGTGAGTTAATCCTTTTAAAATTCTTTTCTGTAAGTTCTAAAGGAAGAAGTTTATTCTAGATGTTAAGAGCATTTCTGACAACCATTCCTCTAATTTGGTAGTTTAATTAATTTGTTAACATACTTTATAATTAGCAAATTGTAGCAAACATTTGGTTATGCAAGAACATTTTAACAGTTTTACTCAGAATAGATACTGCTTTCTGAATAAATAGATACTGCTTTCTGCTTGCTGAAAGATGAGGCTGCATACTTAGTCTTCATTAAAAAGTAGCTTGATAAGCCCCTGCCATATGAATTAGAACTTTGATGTCCCTTGGTTTCAGTCCTTTTTCCTTAAAAATATCTAACGGTATATCTAAAAATAATACCTTTCTTTTTTAAGTGAAGAAGGGCTTCTATTAACACACACTGAATACTTTAGCAGCATAACCAAGTAGCACACAGGTCCTCCTCACATCAGTTCTAAGCTCTGATCCACATGCAGCAAGAGTCTGCAGGCAATCAGTGGGAGGAATGTATGTTTTCTATAAAACATATAACCATCTCTGCTGACTCAGCTCTGTGTGTTCTCTAAAAGGACTTTTTATTTCTTATACTATATCATGCCAGAAATGAAGAGAATTCTACCATAGTAACCAGTGTTTACTGAAGCTTACCACTCAGAGAATATAACCTTTTATTCAGATAGAGTATATCCAGAGTCTGTACTATATTAAAGTGATAAATAAAAACAAAAGAAACGTAGATATGTAAAATACATGCAGAGGGAAAGAACTCATTTTATACAACATAAATGACATAACATAATGACAGCTATTATTTATAGGGATATGAGCTCATACATTAAAAAATGATTGCAAATTTGCTAGAACAAAAATCAATTGCTTGCTTTTACTTAATATTCTGACTGAAGATGACAAGCAAAAATAGGAATTAATACCATTTGCAGATGCTGCTAATTATGTCATGCGGTTTTTTCTCAAGGCAATGTTGAGATGCTAGGTACAGGCAAAGTGGTAGATGGCAGGGCTCAGCATGGCTGGGGTTTCCCCAGGCAGTACAAAAGAGGAACAGGGGCTTCGGGGCTTTTTGCAAGAGAACAAAGGCACCTTTCAGAGGCTGCAGCTGCAGAAAGAGCTGACAAACCCACACTGCTCTCAGCAGAGGTAGTCCGTGTGACTGCTAGGAGCAGGATTACTTCTCATAGAAATTAGGGAGTAGTGACAAGGCTACTGGAATTTTTAAAACAATTTTGGTTTCAAAGATTGATCTTCCCTCATATTGGTAACATTAAAAAATTTTTTCAATCTGTATAAAAGTTTGATTTTAATAAAACAACTGTCTTTTAAAAACAATATACGCCCAAAAATCCTATTTCCATAATAGCCAGGAAGGAAACAAGTGTCACTTACCTGCCCTAACGCCTTCATGAAAGTCATGGCCTTTCTGAAAGAAAATCAAGATTCAGTGAGGAATTTCTGGGCATCCTCCTTCCTGATGAGCCCTGTTCTTCCACCCCCTTTAGTCCCCACTCTCGTGGCCACACCCTGAGCCACAACATTCAGAGACTGGACCACCTCTGATCACCTCCTCCTATTCTTATTTGCCAAGTAGCTCCACTGCTTCAAACCCCCGATCTTACTGAGCTCCAGTGACCTATGACTTCTCACCATTTGTTCTGGCTTCACTTTGCTCTTCATCCAGCCCAGTTTCCCCAGTTATTTAATGCAGTCATTACTTTCTTGAAAATGCCCTCATCTCCCTCAAGCCTTCTTCTCCCATTTATTCTATCCTGCCAAAATCTCAGCACCAGCTAAACCCTACCATTTATCTCTGCCTGTGTTCACACAGCTAAATCTCACTGCAGAAGAACCATACAGCTGTGACTGGCTTTGTAAAATTCATGATCACACATCTCAAAAACTGCGTCACAATCCATGCTCTCTTTCCCACTGCTGGATATGACTTCCACTGTCTTCATCCTCTCAACCTCTACCCCTAGGCAAGTTCTACTCTCTACATTAGATTCTCAACTAATGATTTAACCTCCTACACTAGATTCTCAGCTAATGACTTAACCTTTATTTTTAAAAAAGAGAGATAGAGAAGCCCTAAGACATGAACGTTCTCTTATTCCCACTATCAAAACACCTGCAGTCCAACTACAGCCATCTGCACCATGCCTTCCGATTCCCAACTAAGGCAGAAGGGACTCTCCCCTGCCAAAGGCCAGTCCTCCCTGCCTTCCCATTCATCTGCCCTCTTCTCGAGGGCTATGCCTGAGGAGGTCTCTCTCTCTCTCTTTTCCTGGCATGGTCAGTGTACACGGTATAACTCAGTGGTTAAATGCATGCACTTCAAATATCTGGGCTCATCTCCTGGTAACTACATGACCCTGGGCCAGTAATTTCTCTACTTCCCAGGTTCCTTATATGAAATGATAATATCAATACCTCCATCCTAAGATTATTTTAATCAATATCCCAACACAACATCTGACAGACAGTAAGTGCTCAGTAAATGTTAACTATTATTAGTAGCATCAACATAATCCTTTTCCCCTGTTGGATCATTCCCAATCATTTACAAACATGTTTTAGTAACTTCCACTTTACGAAATAAAAAAGGAATCTCACTTGATTTCACAGCCTCAGCTTCTCCCCTGTTTCTCTTTCAAGAAGAAAAGGTTATGAACACAGTCTTAGCTTCTTCACATCCCATTTACTCATTTCCCCTCCCCTCCCCAACTTACCACACTGTAACTTTTGCCTCAACACACCCCTGAAATGGCTTGCCAAAATCACCTGTCACTTCAGTGTTGCCATTGCATAGTATGTCTTTATTCTTGTCTACTAGAGGCGTCCCAGCACTCCTCCTCCTTGGAGTGCTCCTCTCCTGCTTTCATGACACCATGCTCTCCTGGTCCTCCCACCTCTGTCCTCCTCCTCTTCCACTGCTCCTTTTCGGTCTATATGATCTTGCTGTGGTCACTCAGTCGCTAAGTCATGTCCGACTCTGTGACCCCATGTACTGCAGCACTCCAGGCTCCTCTGTCCTCCACTCTCTCCTGGAGTTGGCTCAAATTCATGTCCATCAAGTCAATGATGCCATTTAACCATCTCATCCTCTGCTTCCCCCTTCTCCTTTGACCTTCAGTCTTTCCCAGAATCAGGATATGATCTTATCCACTCTAAAGTCAACACAGCAGTGCCTAAGTAATCAATTCTGTTAAAATATAAGATTCTGGCCCTCCACTGCTCAAAGGCACATCCGGTGCCTTCCCATTTTACTCAGAACAAAAGCAAGCAGTTGCCAGAGCTAAAACAGATGACTACTGCACAGGACATGTTCAGGGAAGATTACTACCCCACCTGCAGCCACATGAAGTGAAAAGGAGAGGGAATCGATTACGTCTTCTATGAATTTAACTTCAGCTTCGCAGGAACTCGTTCTTCTGCCCTCAGTGCTGTATGGACATGATCCCATAAAAGCCATGATAGCAATCCTACTCCACATTCCTGCCTTTCTGGTTGCAGGCCATGAGAATTAGGGCACCCCTGCAGCAATCTTATAAAGTCTTAAAAAGACCTCCAAGGCCATATATGCTCTGCACAGCCGTTCCCTACCCTGTCAGCTCTGATCTCCTTTCTCTTGCACCCACCGACCACTCTGCTCCTCTCAATCCACAAGGCCTACCTGCATTTCCTAGAACAGGAAGGCCACCCCTCACTCACCTCAGAGCTTTGTACTTAGGTGCCCTCCAGACACGTGCATGACTCACTACCACACTTCTTTCAGGTTTTCACGCATGAACATCATCTCAGTGAGGTCTTCTCTGGTCATCCTATCTACAAGTTCAACTTCTATCCACCTTATTCCATACCCTTCTTCCCAATTAACTTTTTCTCCTTAGTATTTATAATAATATGCTACATATTTAACAAATTTATCTATTTATAGTTTATCTGCCCCTCTGCAAAGTAAGTTCCATGAGAGGAGGGATATGTCTGTTTTGTTCACCTATGTATTCATGCCGAGCACATGGCAATAAGTACTCTTATTTGTTAGTAAGTAAATCTCCAAAGTCTTGTTTTTAAACTGGTGCTGTCTTTCAGACTTAAATTTCTAACCCACACCTGTAAACTCCAGCTCCTAAATGCTTTCTGTCCTTCATATCCATCAAGGCCTATCTATCTCCTTCAGTTCAGTTCAGTCGCTCAGTCATGTCCGACTCTTTGTGACCCCATGAATCGCAGCACGCCAGGCCTCCCTGTCCATCACCTAATCTATCCCCTACATCTATCTCAAATCCACTTATTCCTCACCACTGCCACCACTTGAGTCTAGGCCACTACTATTCTGCACCTGGATTACTGTAGTAAACTCATATCTGATCTTCACCCCCACTCTGAAACCCCTCCAACCCCATCATCACTCAGCAGGAATAATTACCTTCTTGAAACAAATCAAACCAAATCACTCCCTGCTGAAACCCACAAGGCTTTTCAACATGCTCATGTCTCACCCTTCAGGTCACAGGTGAGCTAACAATCTCAAGATGTTTTCCTGGACCTACTTATCTCTACTTATTCCCTCTTTTCCCCACATCATTCTATCACCAAACTTGTATGTTTCCTTTAGAGTACTTACCAATCTATTTGTTCTTTATAGTCTCAGAAAGCTAAAAATTACATGAGAACAAGAACATACAACAGCGTAATACGCAGCACAGTGCCTGGCATTTGGCTAATGCATTTGCTGGGAGAATGAAGGAAGGAAGGAGTCAACCCATCCAGTCAGTGCACTAAATGTGAAAAACAGGGACTGGGTGAGGTGTCCCAGGTGGTCGTCAAGACTCTGCCCACCTGGCTTCACCTGCCATGTCTGTGCCACTGAACAGCTGCATCACCTTAGGCAGGGTACTTTTCTATGCCACTGTTTCCTCAGCTGCAAAGTGGAAACAATAATCATACCTGCTTTCTAGAGACAGTGTAATATTTAATGGAGAGGTTGCATATAAAGTACCAAGCATAGTACTGACTCATAATAAAAGACCTCACTGCAATTTACATCCTATGGAGTAACCTCAAGATATGACTAATAGAGCTTAATTTATGATTGTATGAACTATTTTGAGTATCTTCACAATAATATTCCAGGACATGGAAGTCCATTAGGTATATCTGCTTTCTATATATTAAACATAATATTTCCTTTAGGCGATGAGTTTATTAATGCAAAGGTTCTCTACACATAACACAAAAGAGATAATTTTGCTTTAAAAGAATTTATCTGGAAGAAGAAATCACTATGACTGAAATATTTCATGAAATCAATAATATTCTATGTGATTATTGCCTATTTTAAGTGTATCCATAATGGTATTTTAATGCTAGTCTATTAACTGAAACATGTAACTGACTAATAACTTCCCTTTGTGCATTTTATATATATTTAGATTTAGAGAATTTATGCTTCTTGCCTATGCCTGAAAATGGCATATAATTTCTGAAAATGGTTATAATTTCTATTTGAATTTCAAGAGGTCAGAGTCCTTCTTACAATTACATGCAAATGTAACTGCTATTTCATAAAGGCTTAACAATCTAGTATTTCCACACACCTTAAGCTAACTGGTCCACTGTATTTTCAGAGTAGGTTTACAGACAGTTTCAATTTTCTTGTTTATAAATTTTCTATATTTATCATGTTCTATAATGAACATATATGACTTTCACAACTAGAAAATGAAAATAAAGAAAAATTCTTACCATACAAGCTTGACTCAGCCGATATTCCATAGTTAATACTTCCGGCAAGGTCTTTGAAGATCCCTCCATGAGTTGCCTTAGTGTGATCTTTAGCGAAGTTGGAGACATTTTATTAATTACCTATTAAAGAAAAAAAAGAATTTTTTTACTAGCTTTAGCCCAATACTCCCTTTACTTTTTAATAATAAACTAGCTGAGTTTTGATACAAATCACATTAAAATTTGCTCCTTAACAATACCTTCGTACAACAAAATCTCACAAAAGTAAGATTATGCCTTAGTCTAATCCTGGCAAAGCACCAAACAAAAGTTTTTAGTCCAGTACCACAAAAAAGATCATTTTTTCTTTATTAAAAAAAATATATATATAAAATGTTCTCTAAAGTTTAAATTCTGTCAGATTTAATCTCAAAAGAAGGAACACTAACAGAAATTCAAGTAAATTTAGATCATTTTGCTCTTTAAAAATGCCTTAAAAGTAGAGCTGATACTGACATTAAATAGAGGGTAAAGACAATGAACAGGAACTGAGAGCTTAAGAAGCTAATTAAAGGCAACAAATTGGCTTATTCTTCACCTAACTCAAAAGAATACATAAAGGTATAGGAAAAAATATAAATGCATATAATCCTGCTCTCTTCTGATAAAAGACTACAGAATATTCCCAATCTATTAGCATACTATGAGATGAACTTTCTAATCCTTCCATTAAAAAACCAAAATCACTATTTTAAAGACTGTCTTTAGGGCCTCCCTAGTGGCTCAGGGCTAAAGAATCTGCCTGCTCCAGCCCAGGCTGGATGCATGAGACAAGTGCTCGGGCCTGGTGCACTGGGAAGACCCAGAGGAATCAGGTGGAGAGGGAGGTGGAGGGGGGATCGGGATGGGGAATACTTGTAAATCCATGGCTGATTCATGTCAATGTATGACAAAAACCACTACAATGTTGTAAAGTAATTAGCCTCCAACTAATAAAAATAAATGAAAAAAAAAGAAAAAAAGAATCTGCCTGCCAATGCAGGAGACACAGGGTTGATCCCTGATCCGGGAAGCTCCCACGTGCAGCGGAGCAACTAAGTCTGTGTGCCACAAAAGCTGAGTCTGTGCTCTAGACGCCGGAAGCCACAACTACCGAGCCCAAGGGCAGCAGCTACGGAAGCCCGCGCACCCTAAGCCCACGTTCTGCAACAAGAACAGGCACCGCAGTGAGAAGCCCATGTACCACAACGAAGAGCAGTCCTTGTTTGCCGCGACCAGAGCAAAGCCCCATGGTAACGAAGACCCAGCACGGCCAAAAATAATAAATAATAAATAAATAACTATACAAAAGAAAAAAATAGCTTCAGTTCAGTTCAGTAGCTCAGTCGTGTCTGACTCTTTGCGACCCCATGAATCGCAGCACGCCAGGCCTCCCTGTCCATCACAAAGTCCCGGAGTTTACTCAAACTCATGCCCATCGAGTCAGTGATGCCATCCAGTCATCTCATCCTCTGTCGTCTCCTTCTCCTCCTGCCCCCAATCCCTCCCAGCATCAAGGTATTTTCCAATGAGTCAATAACTATACAAAAGAAAAAAATAGCTTAAAAATAAATTAATTAATTTAAAAAATATAAAAAAATAAAAACTTTCTTTGAACTGTTAAAAATGCCATGGAGAAAAGCTTCAGTAAGTCACAGGTTGCTGCAGCTGCTGCTGCTAAGTCGCTTCAGTCGTGTACGACTCTGTGCGATCCCATGGACTGCACCCTACCGGGCTCCTCCTTCCATGGGATTTTCCAGGCAAGAGTATTGGAGTGGGTTGCCATTACCTTCTCGAAGTCACAGGCAGTATTCACTTAAGAAGTATTCAATGTAGTTTTCAAATTACAGAGGTCAGAGAAGAAGAATAAATCATTTGTTCATACAATAGAAATTATTTAATCATTTAATTTGAATAGCAGATATTTTAAAATACTTGCAAGGCACAAGAGAAATAAATCAGTGCTAAACAGGTCAAAACAAATTATTTGAAAAAATATAGAAACCATTTTGAGTAGAAGTAATGTTTTCTACAAGGGGAAATGACACTTAGAAAATAAAAAAAGTAAGGAATACTAATTAGAGACACTGTATACAGTTGGATTTTTAATTTTTTAAGAAAAATCTAAAATAATATATCCAATCACTTTTTAAGAAGTTAGTAAGAATAATAACATAGTTAAAACAACAGATATCAAAACCCCCAAATAACAAACTCCTGTCCTACATTATGGTCGATTAACGTAAAGAGTCTTTAATGAAATCTCCCATTTATGGGTCTGCTCCAAATCTTCAGGATACCTTCTTCACACATTTTGAACAGAAATAAATGCCACCATTAAGAGAGAAAAAAGGCAAGTAACAGATAGGAGGAAGATATATGTAGCTTATGTACTGGATAAAGGACTTAATATGGATAGAAACATCCACATCCATAGAAATAACTCCTACAGATTAACAGTAATAATAAAAGACTTAATAGACACTTCACAAGAAAGGATACCACACAGTCAATAAAGGTATGAATTGATACTCAACCTCATTAGTCATCATGGGAAATGCAAATTAAAACTACTATGCAATGCTATTTTACATATATCAAAGTGACTAAAATGAAAAAGACAAGTAATCTCAAGTATTGGTGAGAATGTGGAGCAACTTACTATGCAAGGTAAATTGGTACAACCATATTAGAAAACTTCTTGACAGTAACCAACATAAATGTACATACTGTTAAATTAAACAGAGGCCATCCAACTGAAGTGCTCTTAATGCTTTAGTAGCCTGTAAGCAAACCAAAATCTAAGGCTGTAATGCCTCAAGTTTAAAAATCTAAACTTAAAAAAAAAAAAACTAAACTTAAGGACAACCAATCATAAACAACCAATTTAGGCTTTCCCAAATAAAGCTACTGCTTAAGCTACAGCCAATCAAATAAGCTTTGCTTCCACCTCCTTTCCATAAAAGACTTTGCCCATTTGGATCAATTTTTGCTCAAATAAACTTAAAAATTTTAATATCCCTCAGTGTATCTTTTAACAACACATGTGATTTTGCAGAACTACTCCTAGGTGTATACAGAAATGCGTATCTTTGTTACCAGAAGACATAGACCAGATTGTTCACAGCAGCATTATTTCTAACAGTGAAGACTACAAATAACCTCAAATGTTCTAGAAAAAGCAAAACTGCAGCAAATTTAATGCCCACTTCTATAGCGCAAACTTTAAAACACAATTTGGCATATCATTTTATTTTTAAATAATTAGCTTTACTGAAGTATAATTTACATATAATAAAATTCACTCATTTTAAGTGAATTTAGGTCTACAAATTTTGAGGTATACAGTTGTACAACTACCTCCACAATAAAGATATAGAACATTTCCATCACCCCAAAGAGTCTACTTCCCTCAGTTCTATCACAGAACAACAGTTTTCTGTGCCTACAGTTCTGGCTTTTCTAGAATTTTATAAAAATACAATCATACATTAAGTAATCCTCTGTGTCTGCCTTCTTTCACTTGGCATAATGCTTCTGAAATTCATCCAAGCTTTTAATGTACCAACTCATCCCTTCTTATAGTTGAGTATAATATTCCACTGTATGAATTTATCACAATCTGTTTACTCATTCAACACTGCCAGGGATTGGATTGTTTCCAGTTTGGGGCAACTACAAAGTTACTATGAACATGTAAGTAAAAGCACCTGTGTAGACATACGTTTATATTTTTCTTTGGTAAATCCTTAGAAGCAGGATTGTTGGATTTTTCCAGCAAGTGTACATTTAACTCCATAAGAAACTGCAAAACTGCTTTCCTGCCAGAAATATGAGATATAAGTGCTCCACATCTTTATCAACACCAAGTGTTGGTACTATCAACTTTTTAAATCTTAGCTATTCTAATAGATGCTCAGCAGCATCTCATCATGGCTTTAATCTGCATATTCCTAAAGATTAAAGATCTTGAGGGACTACCCTTGTGCTTCAGTGGCTAAGGTTCCATGCTCCCAATGCCTGGTCAAGGAACTAAAAATCCATCAAGCCAAAACTAAAACCTGGCACAGATATATTTTTTTAACAACAACAATAATAATAAAGATGCTGAGCATTTTTTCATGTGCTACCTAGCCATTTGCATATCTTCTTTGGTGAAATGTCCACACTTCCCATTTTTAGTTGTGTTCACATTCTTATGTCATAAGAGTTCTTCACATATGGTGGATTTAAGTCTTGTTATCAGATACGTGTCTTACAAATATTTCCTCCCAAAGTGTTGCTTCATTTTCCTAATAGTGTCTCTCAAAGAGGAAAAGTGTTTGACTTTAAATAAAGATTTATCAACTTTTTTTTCTTTTGCAGTTCCAGCTTTTCACATTAAAAGATAATCTTATCTAACCCAAAGTCACCGAGATTTTCTCCTAAGCTTTCCTTTAGAGTGGTACAGTCTTAGTGCTTCCATTTAGGATTGTAATCCACTTTGAACGGCATCTGGTGTGAAGAACCTCAAAGCATGTTACCCAAGATATGCCACCTTGGCATACTGATTATTTTGAGTTAAAGGCATTTGGGAAACAAGAGGTATAAGAAGGGCACTTTGACCCTCCTTTTCTTTCTGAAAGCAGGAGCTGCAACCCCCATGTGAAAGGTACCCTCCCTGTGCCAGGAGGAAGGAAGACATCCTGATCACCAGAAACAGGGTATTTGGGGCCAATGCGTGTGTGCTAATTCGCTTCAGTCATATCTGACTCTGAGACCCCATGGACTGTAGCCCGTCAGGCACTTCTGTCCATGGGATTCTCCAGGCATGAATACTGGAGTGGGCTGCCATTTCCTTCTCCATTGGGGCCAATAAATCTGAACAAATAAGCCTTGCTTACTTCTTCACCATGTACTACTCCTAACCAAAAGTTCTTTGTCTTGTCAATTCTTCACAAATGTATTGTCTTTTTTATCTAAAAGGTATGAAAGCTTCCTGCTCTAGTCATCCCTCAGGTCTTCATTCTCTTGTACAGACATCCACGTACATGTAAAAATTTAATAAAATCTGTATATTCTTTTCCCATTGATCTGTCTTATGTCAGTGTGATTCCTAGACCAACCAGAGAACCTTAGAGGATGGAGAAATTTTTCTTCCCTATAAGGGCAAAATAAGAGCCAATAACCGTTTTTTTCCTGCATATGGATATCCACTTGTTTCAGAGCCATCTGTTGAAAAGGCTTTCTTCTCCCCACTGAATTATCCTGGGAGTTCAGAGCAAGTTTCACTCTAGTATTAATTTATCCCCACTGCTCAAGTGTAAATCTTCTGGCTCATGGCAATGTGAACACTTCCCAGACCTGTGTGAATCTTGCTAATTATTCAAACTATTGTTTTCCTGTGACTCTTTCCCTGGTCTTGTGGAGTTTTACCCATAACGTTTACAGATCAATATCCTGGAAATTCCTCCAAGAAGAAAGCTGTGCAGTCTTAGGGCTCTCTTGTTTGTTTCCCTTCTCTCAGGAATCACATGTGCTGCCTGCTTTGTCCAATGTTTATAAATACTTGTTTCATACATTTTGTCCAGTTCTCTAGTTGTTTACAGCAGAAGAACAATTCCTGTAGCAAATTTTCTGAATACAGGTCAATTTATTCTTAAATAGTACAGTGTACAGGTAATTCTCAAAGCTTACAGAAAGACTAATAACCTTTTAAGTTTCTCTTTTTAATACTTTGCTACTACTCTTTCTTAAAATCTATGCCCTGGTTAATGTTCTCAGTTTTCCTATTTTTCCTCCAATTTTTCAGTGCACGAATTCTTTAAAGAGGCTTGTCATATTGGTGTATGTTAACTTCTTCAAGTAAAAACAGTTTCATTTTATTCTTCGTGAAATGAGCATTGTAAAATAAAAACACACATAAATCTCACATTGGTGATTAGAGAGAAGAAACACCTAAGAATCTAATAAATTTTCTAGTACTGGAAAAGGAACGTACATGCCCTCTGACTAAGCCTTTAACACAGCAGGTTGTCCCACATCAGTAACAAGAAAACACCTAGAGGACAAGTCAAAAGCAACACTGGATTCCCTGGTCATTTGCTTAGACCACCTTCCTGAACTCTAATCTGACTCACTGCCCCCTGCTCTTGCTTCTTGCCTCTCTTGGCCATGAACTTCATTCCTTAGTGCTCCTAAGGCTTAGCATTCTAAGAATTGAGGTGAGGCAGGTAGTCTCAACCTCTTCTACTTATGATTCCTTTGATTACTGACATCACTTGTAATCCTGGAAAAGAAATACTTCTCTGATTGGCCCCCAAGAACCTTCTTTACTTTGGCAAGCCTGCATGTCTCATTAACAGAAAAGGGAGATTGAAACAGGAGAGCACGACCTACAACTGAACACCAAGAAAACAAACAGCTAATTTAATATAAAAACCACAAAGATGTATCACCGCCCAGTCACTAGGATGGTTATGAGAAAAAAAAGAAAGACAAAATAACAAGCGTTGGCAAGGATGCAGAAGAACAGACACCTCTGTGTACTGTTGTCTGTGGTGCACCTGCTCTGGGGAGGAGTACAGAGGTCCTCAACACGTTGAAAATAGAAACCATGTGATGCAGCAATTCTACTCCTGGCTGTGTACTCAAAGAATTAAAAGCAGGTATTTGTAGACCCATGTTCACAGCAGCATTATTCACAAGAGCTAAAAGGCAGAAGCAACCCAAATGCTTCCAGATGGATGGATAAACAAAACGTGGCATAAACATACAATAGCATATTATTAAGCCTTAAAAAGGAATGAAATTCTGGTACCAGCTACAACATGGATGAACCTTGGTATCTCATCATGGTAAGTGAAGTAAACTAGTCACAATAGGAAAAAATGCTGTATGATTCCACTTATGCAAGGTGTCCGGTGTAGTCAAATTCACAGAAAAGAAAAGTAGAATAGTTGTTGCCAGGGGCTGGGAGGAGAGGGACATGAGGAGTTACGCTTTAATGGGTATAATGTTTCAGTTTTGCAAGTTGAAAATATTCCGGAGATTGGTGGCACAACAACGTGAATATATTTAACAATGCTAAACTGTACACTTAAAAGTGATTCAGAAGGGACTTCCCTGGCAGTCCAGGGAATCTGCCTTGCAATGCAGGGGTCACCAGTTCAACCCCTGGTAGGGGAACTAGGATCCCATAAACCGTGGAGTAACTAGGTCCTTATGCTGCAACTACTGAGCCTGTGCACTCTAGAGCCCGTGAAGCACACCCAGAGAGACCACAACAAAAACCTCACATGATGCAGTAAGATCCCGTGTGTCACAACTAAGACCCGACACAGCCAAATAAATTCTTGGCACCATGAACAACGTACCCCATAAGAAGGACAGGAGGCTTGATGAATTCCAAACTTAAGCATTATTTAAATAATGAAAAATGGTATACTGGAACTTAAGAGGAAAATCTAAGAAAGCACATTAGAAGCCATAAAATAAGGTACAATGAAAATCCCATCAGTTGCAAAGAATTTACCACTTCCCTATATCATTTTTTAAGCCCATATGTTATCCTATAGTGAAAGTGAAAGTCGCTCAGTCGTGTCCGACTCTTTGCAACCCCATGGACTATACAGTCCATGGAATTCTCCAGGCCAGAATACTGGAGTGGGTAGCCTTTCCCTTCTCCAGAGGATCTTCCCAACCCAGGGAGTGAACCCAGGTCTCCTGCATTGCAGGTGGATTCTTTACCAGCTGAGCCAACAGGGAAGACCAACAGTGATTAGTAGTTAAAAATCTAAAGAAAGGATTAAAGAAAGACCTTATGTTACTTAATGATAAACAAGTATGTTGAAAAGAATTCTGTCCTTCTTCATGGACAATCCAGGAGAGAAAAGAACCCCTAAGACAGAGCAGATGTTTGCAACTTCCAACATCAACACAGCCTAGATCACTTGGGCTTGCAGAAGACAGGAATCCCTGAAAAGTCCACAGGGTTAGGAGTAATCCTTGAGGTTTACTGACACAGAGTTAGAATCTTCTTTAAAATTTGTTCAAACACATGATCTGCAAACCTGTCACTGAAGCACTAAAAACTATCTCCTCCTTCCGGGTTGTTTTCTGGTGTGTGTTCCGGCTGGCATAATTAAAAGGAGCCCTATATCTAAACTCTGTCAGGGAAGCCTCAGTGGGAACTTTTGATCCCCATATGATGTTATGCCCAGCAGATACTAATATGTGGAGCCACATTCATTCACCAGAGCAGGTCAACTGAATAAAAATGAACATTGGTCCTTCCAGTGAGAGCACTCAGTGCTGATCCTAGCTGTGATAGGTGATTTGCCAAGTAGCCTCCTCTGAATGCAGAATAAACATGCTGCCAGAGGAATGGGAGAAAAACTGATCAGAGTTCCATCCCTCAGTTTTGGGGTACGCCAGCGGTTTTAAAACAATGTGGCTAGTTGCTTTTCTGTACTGCCTTAAAGTGGTACTATAGAGCCTATGAGATAATATGCTGCCCCATGACTACTTTCAAATGAAACTGCCGAGTGCATACTTAACGCTGGGCGGGGCGGGGCCAGGAATGCTGGTTTCTGTGTTGCTCTGAAACCAAGAGAATCAACTTCCAAGTCAGAATCCTTGAAATAGAAAATGATTACCAACATTTATGCAAACACTCCTGAGAGTTGTTAATGGTAACATTACTTTTGTGAATTAGGGAAACCTATGGCTGTTTGGGGCTTCCCTTGTGGTTCAGCTGGTAAAGAATCCACCTGTAATGTGGGAGACCTGGGTTGGGAAGATCCCCTGGAGAAGGGAAAGGCAACCCACTCCAGTATTCTGGCCTGGAGAATTCCATGGATGAAGGAGCCTGCTGGACTTCAGTCCACAGGGTCGCAAAGAGTCTCACATGACTGAGCAACTTCACTTTCACTTTCATTTTAAAAGTTAATAAAATCCCCATACTAAATAAGATCCTAAGAGACAAATTAACACTCCCTCAAAAATGAGGAAATGTTTTCATCTTTACAGGTAAGGTTTAACTTAAACTTTTGTCAGTAAGTTATCTGACAACTGAAATGCTATTCCTATAAATTAAAAAATACTATCAGATAATGAGAAACCACCTTGTCTTTTCAGGATAAGGAAACATACTTTTTCTTTGCTTTGTCTAGAAGTGTAAAATAAGTTTAACAGTCACATGATAGCTCCACAAATGTCAGTGTCCAGTGTACACTCATTTACACAGAAACAGCTTTCTTCTGCTGTCACAAGATGAGTCATGTTGAAGAAAGACCAAAGTGTGCTAACATGGGAATACCACTTAGCACTCAGCTATGGCTGAAGATGGAGCCTCTTGCTAGTTTAAAAGGGACCACTTTCTTATTAAACTTTCTGCTAATAAGACCATATCCTGACATGTTGCAAGTTTAACATAACTTACATTTTAATGTCACAATTGCAATAAATTATAAGGTGACTGTTGTCCATCAATCCAACCCTTCTAATAAAAATGTCCCTGAACATTTCTCCCTCAAGACAAAAAGGACTACTGGAGATGAAGCATGCTTATGAAGTCCTTCTCTGTTCCATTCAAAGAACCTAAAAACAGCTTAGCTTTGCTGTCAATATCCAGTGGGTAGACAAGGCACTTAAGTTTAGGTAAAGGTTTTGTGGAACCACTTTCTGATGCTCAATGGAGTTCAGAAAAAACACTGTGCAGTGGGCTACGTCCGCACCACAGACCCCTGACACCCCTCAGAGGCTGCTCTATCACAAGAATTCACCACACTCCGGGCAGAAACAATCTATTTCTTACCTTCAGCTGCTCCAGGGCAAAAGATGAACCGTCTTGCTGTAAATTGTCAACAATCTGTTCCACAGTATTAGCTGAGAACCAACTATTAAAAAAAGGAAACATATGACTTCAATAATATGCAAGCGATTTCTTCTTTCCATGATAGCAATGAATCTAAACATAGACTTCCCTTAAACTTTATTTCAAAAATGAAAAAAACTTCCAACCTATACTACAGGATGATGAAATAAAATGCTGCCTCTCTGGGTATGTGCTTGCAATCTACCTTCACTAATATGAATAAAGCCTAAATTTTCTCTTCTGCTTTCTTGAATCTATTATATATACATAAATGACATCTGAACTTTTAAAAAAAAAACTGATGCTTCTAAAGTATAAAGCTGGTTGCCTTTCATCCCAGTGGTTTCTTCCCTCCCCCTATGTTTCAGCCAATCTGTCAGTCTCTCAAACACTGCACAAAACTTTTTGCTGACCAGCTTGATAAGACCTTCAGAGAAGATGACTTCATGAAGATAAAAGACAAGTTAATTGTTATTTTCTAGCCTCTCTTTCCCATTAAAGAAAAAGAAAGATGTTTTGTGATAAAATGAAACAGCATAATAGATTACTTAAATATAATGAATTTACTTCCCCCTGAAAGAGTGGGCAGGAAGCCACTTTCAAACACTATGTTATCTGATCTCAGAATTCGGTGCACTGTCAAACAGCACAATTACAGTGTCAGTAAATTCAATTTAATATAGTCTTTCCAAAGGAACAGATATAATTGAGATCTCTCTTTAAGTACCTGTTTATTTTGTCCATGTGTTCCTCAAGTATAAAAGGCTTGTCTTGATCAATCTTTGACTGTTTGAAAAGAAAACCTTTAATTAATTTGAAGTAATACAAATCTTTGTAAAACCTTTAAAATTTTCACCATATTTAACGATATATTTTGAGGGAAATTATAACTTTCAGTCAAAATTACATCCAGTCTCATAAATAACTACCACTGTATGTTCAAAAGTCAGACTATGTATTATTCCAGACTAGCACTTGATGAAAGTATCAACAGCAAAAAAAAAAAAAACTGCTTTTGTATTTTTATTTGTAGGCATTATACATGATGATGTCATCATCAAAGTGTGTCAGTGAATTTAAGGATTGCAAGGGACCTCAGAAGTCATCCTGCCCCAATTTCTGATACAGAAATTGCTACCACATCTCTGATGTCCCCACAGCATTGACCTCCAGGGGAAAAACACTACCTCAGAAAAGAACTCATGAGTGCGTGAAAAACTATAATTAGGATTAAAGAAAAAATTCTGGACCAAAAACCCACCCTCTCCTGTTTATAGTTCTAGTTAATCCCCCTGAGTTAATCTCTTCTTGCACAGTGCAGTTTTGAGTCCCCTTACAATCCAGAGCCACCTTATGTACTAAGGGGTTTATGAAGTTCATTCTCCAGGAGTGTGGTACAGTACCTTAGCTGCAGGGGTGGCTGAATCACAGCACAGCACAAGGCTCTGCATACCCCTGCTTGTTTTGGAAACAATGCTTTATACAACGGGACTAACTGTCAGGGGAAGCACACTAACCGAAACTACACACCCTGGCCAGTACCATTTGTGTGAGATGTTTCAGGACAGGAGGTCCTAAGGAACACAGAACTAATAATTTACTACCAACCAGAAGCGTTCAGAAAAGATCAAAAGGAGATACCACGTGTCCTACCATCTCCCAGAATTCTTCTCACTGGCATCCACCTTGGCTGAGCAATGTGGAGGCCACCAGGAAGGACTCTGAATCAGAATGACTGACCAAAGACAACCCAGAAACTAGTCCCATACCATAAAACCCGAGACTGCAAGCCATGGGCAAGGCAGTTCTGGGCTCTTTCACCCTCCTGCTCTCCATCAGGGCACCCCTTGCCAGTAAAATCTCTTGCTTTGTCAGCACGTGTGTCTCCTCAGTAATGCATTTCTGAGTGTTAGAAAGAGCCCACTCTCAGGCCCTGGAAGGGGTCCCCCTTCCTGCAACAACTCTGGCTTAGTTTGGGTGCAGTCTTATTATGCTTCTGGTTTCAACTGAACAGTTAAGACTTTTTTTAAACTGGTGCCATTGTAGGCTACATTTCTCCCATCCTGTACTTATGAATTTGGTACCCTGAACTGAAATTCAATGAACTCTATTGTGACATTGTGACTTAAAAAATATGTAGCTGGTCTTCACCCATATATTTGGCCATTTATTCCAGGCTCACAGTTCCCAAAAACCCACGGAAATCCATAAGTGGAGCATCTTTTGTTATAATATTTGGTCTTTTGTCCTCATGAAATGGATGTCTTCTGTTATTCACAACAAGCCCTTTTCAATCATACCTTTGTTTATGTTCCTGAGGAAAGCCCCCAGGTCCCAGGGGAACCAACCAAGGGAACTTTGAGTCTCATCCCTCACTGTCCACACCCTCCCACACCTCCCCCTCCTCCACCTCCAGTGAAGGGAAAGGGACTGGAAATTGAGTTTGATCACCAATGGGCAATGATTTAATCAACTGTCTCTATGTAATGAAGCCTCTGTAAAAACTCCAAAGGATGGGGTCTGGAAAGCTTCCAAGGTGATAAACATGCAGGGAGAGTGGTTCACCCCAACTTCATGGGGACGGAGCTCCTGGGCTTGGGCCCTTCTGGACCTCACCCAGAAGGTGTATCTGTTCACTGAGCGGTGCATTCATATCCTTCATCGTATCCTTTATAATAAACCAATAAATGCTATGTGTGTCCCTGAGTTCTGTGAGTCATTCTAGCAAATTAGCAAAGCCAAGGAGGGGATCATGAGAACCCCAATTTACTGCCAGTCAGTGAGAAGTACAGGTGACAACCTGGAGTCTAAAGGACGGTCCATCTTGTGGGATCAGGCCCGTGAGCTGTGTGATCTGATGGTAACCTCAGGTAGGCAGTGTTAGCACTGAAATGAGTCACAAGACACCCAGCTGGTGTTGTGGAGAACTGCCTAATATGTGGAAAACAAACATGTCTGGCGTCAGACGTGTTGTGAACATGGTAGTAGTGAGAGAATAAAGGAAACACATGGAATGTTTCCCCATATGTCGTTCAAATTTCATATTTTTACTATTAAACATATTACTCTGAAATTTAAGTGGTTTTTTTTTTTGCCCACATGTTTACCCAACTTATTTTCTTAGTTTCAAATCAATCTGATCAAAATGCCATCAACATTCTTATCCAAATAACTGAAAAAAAAAACACTGAATAAGGCCAAAATGACTTTACTTACAGACCAACAGCTACACACTTATCAGAACTCTCTGATTAGGCCCTTCAACCTCCACACACTATAATCCATCCCACATTTATCCAACTTGGCAACACGAGAGACTGTCAAATGTTTTGACAAACTCTGATGAAACCCTCACATGTTTGCATTCATATTCACAGCACTAAGTATTCAAGGCCCATGAATCTCTACTCATGTTTTTCAGTTCTAGGTAATTTTAGGGTGAGGGGGAACTATTTCTCTAAATATTTCCTATCCTCTATTACAAATTCCTGACAGTTAAGATATTGGACCTCCTGGAATAATCTTCCTTTCTCTTCATTTTTCATCTTATTATCCTCTTAGAGTTTTCCTCATCCACCAATTTTAGTCTAATCTATTGTGGGTTTTTCTTCTCCCTTTCACTGTCATATTTTAAATATCTTTTTTATTCTTTAACTATTTCTCTTAGTAACAGATGCTCTTTATTTCACAGATAAAATATTTTCCTCCTATCTGAAGACTAAAAAAAAAAAAACACAGCCAAATCTATAATTGTTTAGTTTCCTTTTCCTTGCACTGTCTACTCCCTCCGAGTACCTTTTTTGGCCAGTCTCTGGTTTTTAATGCCTGACAGTCCTTGTTTTTCTGTGTGAAGTACTAAAATTTAGAAGCTTTGTAATGTCAATTGCAATTACAGAACTGTCAATTATCTATACATTATGAGGTGATCACACAAAGGCCCAAATGTTTCTTTCATTAGAGGGGTCCTCGAATGTCAATAGCTACACTTTTTCTTTTCCTTCTAATGAACTGCTTGGGAGTGGAATGGTGCTATGTGCTAAATGTTTGTGTCCCCACAAAATTCACATTGAAACCCTAACTCCGATGTGATGGTATGTGGGGGGTGAGGCCTATGGTAGGTAACTAAGTCAAGAGGATGGAGCCCTCAGGATGGGATTAGTGCCCTTATACGCAGAGCCCTGAGAGAACTTACTTTCTCTGCTGTGTGAGGATACAGCAGGAAGGCATTCATCTGCAGAACAGGAAGAGGGCCTTCACCAGGAATGTAATCAGCTGGCACCTTGATTGTGGACTTGCCAACCTCCAAAACCATGAGAAACTTCTGTTGTTTAAGCCACAGGTCTACAGCATTTTTGTTATGGCTGCCCAAACTAAGATAGATGGTACGTAAGAAATCTAAGAGCCAACCAGGAAAAGAGGCCAGCATTCTTCCCATTTAATGTGTTCTGCACCTTTTCAGTAGAACATCTGCCCTGCCCTTAGCCAGCGACACCCTGTCAGAGGCCTTGGTACCTACAAAGAGTCTACAGCAAGAACTGGTTTGCTTATTGGCTTCCCCCATTGAAGGATAAGTAGCTGCCCTCATCCTTCCACTTTCAAGCTTCCAAAATAGTGACATCTCATACCTGCCACTGTCTCCTCTTCTGTTCTGCTTCTCTTTGTGGATTCCTGCCTTTTCTATTCCTTTATTATAATTTTAGTGGGGTTCAGGAGAGAGCATATATTCAATCTATTGATATCATTTTTAACTAGAAGTCATATAGCATCTTTATAGATTCTCAGTGCTCAAAAGAAAACTTAAGGTAGACTACATAAGCAATTAAAAGAAAACACTGCAATGTACTTCATATTATATTCAGACATATACCAGAGTTTCACTTTAGCAGCTCCACAAGTAGCATCTACATTGAACCTACATTATAGAAAAGTCACAGTGTGTTGTAAAAAGCCCTTGCAAGGGCCAGTCACGAGGCTATGCCCTGAAATTCACCAGCAACGAGAAAACAACCCATGTAGTTGCAGGTAAAGAAGTCATCTTCTCAGATGGCTGTCCTAACAATTGTGAATCACTGATACTCCCATCAGGTTTTAACATAAATAAATCCCAGTGTGTTTATTTATATTCACAAACTATAATATTCATCAACTTCTAATTTTTCAGTCACTCCCCCTTTCCCATGAGTTAAAATCTGAGGTTAGAATACTGACAAGATTACCTTTACGTGGTAAGTTTCTAAGACATCTGCAATATTTTCTTTTGAGGGAGATTTCAGGGCTAACAAATCTTCTTCTAACATGCCCAACTACAGGTGGAAAAAAAGGAAAACATTTAAAAACCCATAGAAACACAATTTTTTTTTAAGAAATCTTATTCTTTAATAAAAATCCTTGTCTTAAAATTATGACACTCTTCAGCTGAGTCAATGAAGGCAATTTTTGCTTAAGCTGAAGGCACACACATTCCCACAAAGCAAATGCTGCCTTGCAAGGAATGAATAAAGATGAAAAAAACTGAAGAGGAGAAAGAGAGACATTCATCTTTGTTTCCCTCTGGCTATTGAGCACTCGAAATGTGCTATTGCAACTAGTACAGCCACTATGGAAAACAGTGTGGAGATTTCTTAAAAAACTGGAAATAGAACTACCATATGACCCAGCAATACCACTTCTGGGCATACACACTGAGGAATCCAGATCTGAAAGAGACACGTGCACCCCAGTGTTCATCGCAGCACTGTTTATAATAGCCAGGACATGGAAGCAACCTAGATGCCCATCAGCAGACGAATGGATAAGGAAGCTGTGGTACATATACACCATGGAATATTACTCAGCCGTTAAAAAGAATTCATTTGAATCAGTTCTAATGAGATGGATGAAACTGGAGCCCATTATACAGAGTGAGGTGAGCCAGAGGGATAAAGAACATTACAGTATACTAACACATATATATGGAATTTAGAAAGATGGTAACGATGGCCCTATATGCAGGGCAGAAGAAGGGACGCAGAAGTACAGAACAGACTTTTGAACTCTGTGGGAGAAGGGGAGGGTGGGATGTTTCGAGAGAACAGCATGTGTATTATCTGTGGTGAAACAGACCACCAGCCCAGGTGGGAGGCATGAGTCAAGTGCTCGGGCCTGTTGGGCTGGGAAGATCCAGAGGAATCGGGTGGAGAGGGAGGTGGGATGGGAGACCGGGATGGGGAATTCATGTAACTCTATGGCTGATTCACATCAATGTATGACAAAACCCACTGAAAAATAAAAAGAAAAGAAAAGAAAAAAAATAAATAAATAAAAATTAAAAAAAAAAAAAAAAAAGAAATGTGCTATTGCAACCAAAGATCTTAACTATAAATTTTACTTTAATCAATTTTAATTAAAAACTGCCACATGTTACATTTAACACAATGAGTTTCAACTGCTATGATAAGACTGCTGTCCTCACTTTGGAGATGGGAAAACTGGAGCTAAAGAGGCTAAATTCAAGCTAGGATTTAAAACCAGACTGTCCATCTGCACATCCTTTGCCACTATGCTAGCCTGTGCTAAGAAAACTGACCGTGTGGCTTAAAAAAAAATTTTAACACTGAAATGTTGTGAAGTAATTAGCCTCCAACTAATAAATAAATAAATAAATAAATTTTTTTAAGACAAAGATAAGTTCCTTACAACAAATACCCTTTTAGAAGAGTTTTTAAGATCATATTTTACAAACTTTTAAATGCACTGGGGAAACTAACAGGAGAACCTTTCAAAAATATCTTTACAAAAGCCACTGTTGTCGTTCAGTCACTAAGTCATGTCCAACTCTTTGCAACCCTATGGACACAGCTCACCAGACTTCCCTGTTCTTCACTATCAGAGTTGGTTCAAACTCATGACCATTGAGTTGGTGATGCCATCCAACCATCTCCTCCTCTGTCACCCCCTTTTCCCCCTGCCTTCAATCTTTCCCAGCATCAGGATCTTTTCCAATGAGTTGGCTCTTCATATCAGGTGACCAAAGTACTGGAGCTTCAGCTTTAGCATCAGTCCTTCCAATGAATATTCAGGCTTGATTTCCTTTAGGAGTGACTTGTTTCATCTCCTTGCTATCCAAGGAACTCTCAAGAGTCTTCTCCAGTACCACAGTTCAAAAGCATTAATTCTTCAGCGTTCAGCCTTCTTCTTTTATAAATTCAGATTTTTATATATTAGACTTTTTTAAAATATTACTTTTTTTTTTTTTACACAGACTACAATTATTCATTAAAAGATACTCACTGGAGATACCAGGCAAAACAGCCCTGGATCTAGATTTAATTATCTCCATTTTGCATACAAGAAAACTGAGGATTGAAGAGCTTAAGCACCTTCCCCACAGTCACACAGCTTTAAGGGCAGATGCAGGATTCAGACCCATGTTTGCCAAACACTTATACTGTTATACTGCTAAACTGCTATCCCAAACACTTATACCACCTCCCCATGCAATATGAGTTATTCCAACAACACAAAGTGCAGCCATCCAAGTAACTACCTTTTCAAAATCTACAAAGTGTGTAGCAATTCCTGCTGTGTACACATCTCTTCCTTTCAGCCTGAATCCTGTTAATGCAAGGAAGTACCCAAGTTTTCCTTGAAGTCGTGGCAAGAAATAACCTCCACCCACATCAGGAAATAGCCCTGTAATTAAAAACAAAAAGAGATAATGACTCAAATGAAAGAGGTAACTGCAGCTCTCTTACTTTATATCAAAGAGCCATTTTCCTCTGGAGTCTGAATCTATATTAAAACATTATTACTATACCATGGTACTATAACACAACACACACAACACAATATCACAAAAGACTTGCTATAAACTGTGCTAACTTAATTGGGATATTTTTCATGTTTCATTTCTATAGAAGACAATAAAGGATTTGATGACACAATGTTTTACATGTAACTACTTGATAAATATTTACCTAAATTTCTTATCTCTACTACTACTTTTTAAGAATCTCCAAGGATTTGAATATTTGAAAACAAATATTTTCTGTCCAAATGATTAGCACAGAAAAAAAATATAATCTGTGGCTATTATGTGATAAATTATTATTAGCATTTAATCAATTTCTATACAGTCAAATATCTAATATTCAAGACACTTAAAGTGATGTGATAACCATTAGTTCTAGTACATGAACAAGCTTATACCTAATCAACAGAACTTGCACCTATTCTTTCCTTAATCATGAGGATTAAAAAAATTCCCTTAAAAAAAAAATTCCCTTATTCTCTCTACTGGCAACAACTAAAAACAGCAGATATGCAAATACTTGTCAATATACTACTTTTTGGTGTTTAAGAGCTTCTTAAACAAGCTTGACCCTCTAGGTTTAAAAGCTATCTATTTCAAAATCACTTCAATTAAGTTAGCTGAGATAAAAATACAAGCATTCAAATTCTTTCCAGGTCTACTTGCCAAAAAGTTCCTAGACTTGAAAGAATCAGTGGCATGTTACTGTAAATAGAAATATCTCTCAGCATCTCCAACAACATAGGTCTAAAGTTGAATTCATAACCCCTGCCCACCCCCCCAACACCCTCATACAGTTCACCCAGCCCAATAAAGGGTGCAACTATCCAGACTCAAACCTCCTCATGTACCACCTCTTAACCCTCCATCAACAACTATGATCTGTTGCTTCCTCCTCTAGACAGTTCTCTACACAACAGCCAGTGATCTTTTTAATAACATAAATCTTTTTTCAATGTTCTTGTCTGACTGAATTTTTTAAATTATCTTAATAACACAAATTTTGATGAGTCTTGCATTCCACTGCTTAAAAGTCTTCCATGACTGCCCATTTCTTTTAGATTAAAACTAACGCTTTTATCAGTCTTCCCCAGGCACTTTGGTCATCTTTCTGTTCCTCAGTGTTTATCCCTACTTACCCCTGAACCTCAGGAGCACTCTGGCCAAGCAAAAACACCTCTATCCTGAAGCGCTCTCATCTGTTCCAGAGCCCCACGTTCTCCCTCGCCCCTTGCGTCAGTGGCTGCCTCCTTCCAGTGCCCCTCCTGGCTTCACTTCCCTTGGGCCTGCACACGCTGCTGTACCTTGGCCTCATCATAGACTATCCGCTCCCCACTACACATGTTTCCTTAGCTCTGACAGCTTTAGATAACATCGATGTGATGGACTGAATTGTATCCCAAATTGTGTCCCAAAACCTTAAGCTGATGTCCTATCCCCACAATGTGACAATCTGGAGAAGGGGACTCTAAAGAAGTAACTAAGATTAAATGAGGTTTGAAGGGTGGGGCCTTATCTAATAGGATTGGTGTCTTTGTAAGAAGAGGAAAGACTCCAAGACAAAGGGCCGTGTGAGGACACAGAGAGAAGGCAGCTCTCTGCAAGTCTAGGAGACAGGCCTTGGGTGAAACCAAATCAGCCAATACTTTGATGTTGGACTTCCTGCCTCCAGGGGGAGGAATAAGTGGGAGAAATAAATGTTGTTTAAGCTACCCAGTCTTGGTATTTTGCTATGGAAGCCCAATACAGACCCAAATCTATCTAGCTAGCTATGATTCTTCCCCTGGATATGAACTCTCATATCTGCAATTAACCACACAGATAATAAACAACCCAGATACAACCTGACAAACACAAGCCTTGAGTCACATCCCTCCAACCACACAGCTCCTTCTCTAGTGGCCTTACAGCCATCTAGCAGCACTAGCTAAACACCTTGGAATTATTCCTGATTCACTACTTCACAAGTTAACTCCAAAACATTTTCCAAATATGTCCTCTCTATTCCAACTTTACAGCTTCTTATTACTCCAAGCCTAAAATTATCTCTCTCTAGACTTGTGCTGCTCAATAGAATTTTCTCTGATGATAAAAATGTTCTGTAATCTATGCTGCCACTAAACAGATATGGGTATTAAACACTTGCAATGTGGCTGGTGCAACTGAGGAACTGAATTTATTTAAATTAGTCATATGTGATCAGCGGCTACAGTATTAGATAACAGAGCTCTAGATTAATGTAATAACCTTCTAACAAGCCTCTCTGCCATTACTCTTGCACACCTACAACCCATTTTCCTTAAAGCAGTCAGAATGGCATCAGAACGTATACCAGACCACGTCACTCTGTGCTTTAAACTCTCCCACAGTTTCCCATAATATTTAGGTTTAAATCCAGACTCTTTACCTGAGTTCCCTGTGTATCTCTAGAAGAGCACAGTATATCACTCTGCCCCCAATTCAGGCAGTAGACTCTATTTGGTTCTTTGAACAAATAAAGTAAGACTTCATTCTTGCTTTAGACTAACTATTCTTAATGCACAGTGTTCTGTTCTATATTAATTAGTGTTCAGCTATATTAATATAACTGCTTGCTTCCTGTTATTCAAATCTCAGCTTAAAGACATCTCCATGGACAACTTCTTTAATCATCTAAGCTAAAAGAGACCATTCAGTTATGACCTAAAACAAATCCCTTACGATTATACAGTGGAAGTAACAAATAGATTCAAAGGATTAGATCTGATAGAGTGTCTAAAGAACTATGGATGGAGGTTTGTGACCTTGTACAGGAGGCAGTGATCAAGATCATCCCCAAAAAAAAAGAAATGCAAAAAGGCAAAATGGTTGTCTGAAGAGGCCTTACAAAAAGCTGAGAAGAGAAAAGACGCAAAAGGCAGAGAAGAAAAGGAAAGATATATCCATCTGAAGGCAGAGTTTCAAAGAATAGCAAGGAGAGATAAGAAAGCCTTCCTCAGTGATCAACACAAAGAAATAAAGGGAAAAAATACAATGGGAGTGACTAGAGATCTCTTCAAGAAAATTAGAGATACCAAGGGAACATTTCATGCAAAGATGGGCACAATAAAGGACAGAAATGGTATGGACCTAACAGAAGCAGAATAGAAGAGGTAGCAAGAATACACAGAAGAACTACATAAAGATCTTCACGACCCAGATAACCAGGATCACTCACCTAGAGCCAGACATCCTGGAATGTGAAGTCAAGTGGGCCTTACGAAGCATCACTATGAACAAAGCTAGTGGAGGTGATGGAATTCCAGTTGAGCTATTTCAAATTCTAAAAGATGATGCTGTGAAAGTGCTGCACTCAATATACCAGCAAATTTGGAAAACTCGGCAGTGGCCACAGGACTGGAAAAGGTCTGTTTTCATTCCAATCCCAAAGAAAGGCAATGCCAAAGAATGCTCAAACTACCCCACAACTGCACTCATCTCACACACTAGCAAAGTAATGCTCAAAAATCTCCAAGTCAGACTTCAACAGTACATGAACTGTAAACTTCCAGATGTTCAAGCTGGATTTAGAAAAAGCAGGGAACCACAGATCAAAGTGTCAATGTCCACTGGATGATCGAAAAAGCAAGAGAGTTCCAGAAAAACATCTACTTCTGCTTTATTGACTTTGCCAAAGCCTTTGACTGCAGATCACAACAAACTGGAAAATTCTAAAAGAGATGGGAATACCACACCACCTGATCTGCCTCCTGAGAAATCTGTGTGCAGGTCAGGAAGCAACAGTTAGAACTAGACATGGAAAAATGGACTGGTTCCAAATCGGGAAAGGAGTCAAGGCTGTATATTGTCACCCTGCTTATTTAACTTATACGCACAGTACATCATGAGAAATGGTGGGCTGGATGAAGCACAAGCTGGACTCAAGATTACCAGGAGAAATATCAATAACCTCAGATATGCAGATGATACCACCCTTATGGCAGAAAGTGAAGAAGAACTAAAGAGCCTCTTGATCAAAGTGAAAGAGGAGAGGGAAAAAGTTGGCTTAAAACTCAACATTCAGAAAACTAAGGTCAGAGCATCCAGTCCCATCACTTCATGGCAAACAGATGGGAAACAATGGAAACAGTGAGAGACTTCATTTTCTTGGGCTCCAAGATCACTGCAGGTGGTGACTGCAGCCATAAAATTAAAAGCCGCTTGCTCCTTGGAAGATATGTTATGACCAACCTAGACAGCATATTAAAAAGCAGAGACATTACTTTGCCAACAAAGGTCCATCTAGTCAAAGTTATGGTTTTTCCAGTAGTCATGTATGGGTGTGAGAGTTGGAGTATAAAGAATGCTGAGTGCTGAAAAATTGATGCTTTTGAACTGTGGTGTTGGAGAAGTTCTTCAGAGTAACTTGGATTGCAAGGAGATCCAACCAGTCCATCCTAAAGGAGATCAGTCCTCAATATTCATTGGAAGGACTGATGTTGAAGCTGAAACTCTAATACTCTGGCCACTTGATGCGAAGAACTGACTCATTTAAAAAGACCCTGATGCTGGGAAAGATTGAGGGCAGGAGGAGAAGGTTGATGATGAGATGACAGAGATGACAGAGGATGAGATGGTTGGATGGCATCACAGACTCAATGGACATGAGTTTGTGTAAGCTCCGGGAGTTGGTGATGGACAGGGAAGACTGGCGTGCTGCCATCTATGGCATGCTGCAAAGGGTCGGACAGAATTCAGTGACTGAACTGAACTGAAATGAAGCTAAAATAGCCATCCAAGAGAATTACACTTTGAGTAAGATGCTGTAAGAGGGACCAAATTTACTCTTCTACCTGAAATAAGTATAGAAAAACAACTGCAGTATATGAAATAAGTTTTCAACATACTGGACCACCAAGCAGTAAAGGAAAGTGATGTCTGAATATCTGAAAACGAATGAGGTAAACCCTACTTAAAAGCTTCCTTGGTGGCTCAGTAGTAAAGAACCCACCTGTTAATGCAGGAGACATGGGTTTGACCCTGGATCTGGAAGATCCCCTTAAGAAGGAAATGGTAACCCACTCCAGTATTCCTGCCTGGGAAATCCACAGACAGAGGAACATGGCGGGCTATATAGTCCATGGGGTCTCAGAGAGTTGGACATGACAAAGAAACTAAACAACAACAAGCCCTAAAAAGCTCCATCTTAATGCCTGGAGAGAGTGTCCAGGCTCAAAACAGTCCTAGATTTGAGGGGAATTAAGCTAAAAATTCAGGGAGACAGAGGCAGAAAGAATTCCCAGAACAGAGTATCAGAGAGGAAAGAGCTGCATAGAGAGAAAACACTGGAGATCTGCAGTGTCTCCCTTAAGTCCCCAGCTTTGTACTGATAACTACATGTGTTCAATGAAGAGGCTGTGAGGTTAAGGAAAGAACCACAGGGAAGGATTCAGAGACCGGTTCTGGGAACCTACACAGGGCTGAGAATAGCACCTGTTCCCACCAACCAGACCAGGAAAGCTCAGGATTCGTGGAGGCACAGAGCAGAATGCAAAGAAGAGTCTCTTCAGTAGTAGGAAATAATTAGCCCTAGTCTGAGCACTGCTCCAATCCAACATTAAAAACAAACAAACAAACAAAAAACCTAAAAGACGAACAAACTATTTCCAAGTAACTTAACCTCATCCCAGATGCAAGGTAAAGAACATTTACAAGAATACAGATCTTCCTCAACTTACAGTGGGGTTGTGTGTGTGGGTTACATTCTGATAAATCCATCATAAATTGAAAATACCATAAGTCAAAAATGCATTTAATACACTTAATCTATCAAAAAATCATAGCTTAGCTGAGCCTATCTTAAATGTGCTCAGAACACTTACATTAGCCTACAGTTGGGCAAAATCATCTAACACAAGGCTTATTTTAAAATAAAATATTGAATATCCCATATAATTTATTGAATATTATACTAAAAGTGAAAAACAAAATGATTCTAAGTACCAGATATTTATCTTAGTGATTAGATGACTGCCTAAGAGGTATGGCTCACTGCTACTGCCCAGCATCACAAGAGTATGGTACCAGATATGGCCAGCCAAGGAAAAGGTAAAAATTCAAAGAACAGTTTCTACTACATGTATACTGCTTTTGCACCATTGTAAAGTCATGAGTCAGACAATCATAAGTTAGGAATCATCTATATAAAGGAAGACAGCACCCAACAAAGTAAAGCTTACAATGTCTAGAATCCAATCAAGAAATACAAAAAAAAAAAAAAAAAAAAAAGAAATACTAGGTATCTAAAACCAGGAAGATGTTACCCACAATGACATGACAAAACAATCAAAATTGACTCAGAACTGACACACACATGAAAATTAGCAAAGAAGGAGATCAACAGTTATAATAAACATATACTATATATTCAAAAAGTTCAGCAAAAACAAAAAAGATATTTTAAAAAATCACCCACATGATGGTACTACAGATGAAAACTAAGATGAATGTATAAGCTAAAAAAAAATACCTAAATGGGATTAAGGGCAATTTTAACTTTGCAAAAGAAAGGATTAGTGAACTTCAAGATACAGGAATAGCTAGTATCTTAGCAACTGAACATCAACAAGGTGAAAAGAAAATTTTAAAAAAGGAACAAAGCATGAGTATAAAAAAATTTTAAATGGAGTTCCTAAAAAGGAAACAGTGGGACACAAAAATATTTGAAGAAACAATGCCAAACTTTCCAAATCTGAAAAACTATAAACCTAACAAGACAAATAAACACAAGCATTAAAAAACATACACACACAAACATAAGAAACAAGAAGAAAGCTACACAAAAGTACATCATAATCAAATGATCAATAGAAAATTTTAAGAGCAGCCAGAGAAAGTAAAAACAAACAAAAAAAAAAGACACTTACAGAGGAACCAAGACAAGGGGAAGAACACATTAAACGTCAGAACAGAATTCTATACCTGAGCTCAGGTTTAACCTTAGCAGACTAGAGAAAGAGGTAAAACTTAAAGTAGAAGGAAGTAATAAATACCAGAGCAGAAATCAATAAAAGAGAGAATAAATAAAACAAAAAAAAAATTTTTTTGAGATCAATAAAATTAACAAACCTCTAATTAGATTGATCAAAAAAAACAGAAGGAACAAATTATAATATCAAGAATGAGAGACCCAGATAATGCTATAGGTTCTACAGATATTGAAAAGATAATAAGGAGATTAACTTTATGCTAGTAAATGGACAAACTCTTTAAAAAGACTCAAATTACCAAATCTTGTGCAAGAAGAAATAGACAACTTGAAAAGTCTACATCTATTAAAGATTTTGAATTTGTAGCTAAAAAACCTTCCCAGGCCTAGAAAAGGAAACTCCAAGTCTAGATGGCTTCACTGGTGAATTCTACCAAACAGAGAGGAAGAAAAATAAAAAGAACCAATTCTACACAAACTTTTCAAGAAATGAAGCCAGCATTACCCTGTATCAAAATGAAGCAGGCGGGTTTCCAGAAAACTACAGACAGTATCCCTCATGAACTCAGATGCAGAAATTCCAAGTAAAACTTCAGTGAACCAAACCCAACAACATATAAAAAGCAGAACACGTCATACTAGAGTGAGATTTATCCCAGCAATGAAGAGTTAGTTTAATGTCGAAAAAAACAATCAAGTAACTCACCATCAACAAGAAACTAAAAAAGAAAAACTAAAAAATAAAAAAGAAAAACCAATGGTCATCTGAACAGATGCAGGAAAAAAAGACAAAATCTAAAATCCATTCCCAAGCAAGAGAAGGAAAGTTCCCCATCCTGATAAAGGGCATCTATGAAAAACCTATACCTAACATTATACTTAATCAGTGAAGACTGAATGTTTGAAGGTCCACTTTCAACATATCTGTTCAAGACTGTATTAGAGGTTCTATCCAGCAGAATTAGACAAGAAAAAATAAAAACTATCCAGATGAGAAAGAAAAAAGTAAAACAGAATTTATTTGTAAAGAACATAACTATCTATAGTTAGAAAATCCAATTCAATCTACAAAAAATCTATTAGAACTAATAAGTGAATTTATCAAGTTTTCAGGATACAAAGTACAAAAGTCATTGGTAACTAACAATTAGAACTAAATTTTTTAAATATCATTTATAATATCATTGAACAATATTAAATTCTTAAGGAAAAATCTGACAAAGGATGTATAAGAAATTGAAAACTACAGAATTTGGCTTCGAGAAATTAAAGAAGATCTAAATAAATGCAAAGTAACACCTTGCTCACAAGTTTGAAGACTCAATATTGTTAAGATGTCAGTTCTCCCTAAATTGATAGATCCTAGACAAGCCAAATAAAAATTCTAATAGGCTTTCTTGCTGAAACTTACAAAATAACTCTAAAATTCATATAGAAATACAAATGATCTGTATAGCCAAAACAATTTGGGAGGAAAAAAAACAAAGAACAAAACTAGAGGATTATCATTATCAAGACTTACTGTAAAGCAACAGTCAAAACAGCAGGGCACTGGCACCACGATCGGCACTTACAGAGGCACAAAGGCAATCAGTGGAGAAACAGTAGCTTTTTCCAAAAAATGATGTGGGAATGATTTAATCTCCCTAAGCAAATAATAAACTTTGATCTATATCTTTGACCTAAACTTTGATCTGTACCTTTGAGCCACACCTCACACCTCATAAAGTTAATTCAAAACAGAGAATAGATCTGAATGCAAGAATGTTTCCTCTAAGAATTTTCTATCTAAAATTAAATATACGTACAGCAGAACTTAGCACAGTTGATTGTAAATCAACTATACGTCAATAAGAATAAATAAACATGTTGAGGTATGTTCCTTCTATTCCTACTTTCTGGAGAGTTTTAATCATAAATGAGTGTTGAATTTTGTCAAAGGCTTTCTCTGCATCTATTGAGATAATCATATGGTTTTTATCTTTCAATTTGTTAATGTGGTGTATTACATTGATTGACTTGCGGATATTAAAGAATCCTTGCATTCCTGGGATAAAGCTCACTTGGTCATGGTGTATGATTTTTTTAATATGTTGTTGGATTCTGTTTGCTAGAATTTTGTTAAGGAGTTTTGCATCTATGTTCATCAGTGATATTGGCCTGGAGTTTTCTTTTTTTGTGGCATCTTTGTGTGGTTTTGGAATTAGGGTGATGGTGGCCTCATAGAATGAGTTTGGAAGTTTACCTTCATCTGCAATTTTCTGGAAGAGTTTGAGTAAGATAGGTGTTAGCTCTTCTCTAGATTTTTGGTAGAATTCAGCTGTGAAGCCATCTGGTCCTGGGCTTTTGTTTGCTGGAAGATTTTTGATTACAGTTTCGATTTCCTTGCTTGTGATGGGCCTGTTAAGATCTTCTATTTCTTCCTGGTTCAGTTTTGGAAAGTTATACTTTTCTAAGAATTTGTCCATTTCATCCAAGTTGTCCATTTTATTGGCATAGAGCTGCTGGTAGTAGTCTCTTATGATCCTTTGTATTTCAGTGTTGTCTGTTGTGATCTCACCCTTTTCATTTCTAATTTTGTTAATTTGGTTCTTCTCTCTTTGTTTCTTAATGAGTCTTGCTAACGGTTTGTCAATTTTGTTTATTTTTTCAAAAAACCAGCTTTTAGCTTTGTTGATTTTTGCTATGGTCTCTTTAGTTCCTTTTGCATTTATTTCTGCCCTAATTTTTAAGATTTCTTTCCTTCTGCTAGCCCTGGGGTTCTTCATTTCTTCATTCTCTAATTGCTTTAGGTGTAGAGTTAGGTTATTTATTTGGCTTTTTTCTTGTTTCTTGATGTAAGCCTGTAATGCTATGAACCTTTCCCTTCGCACTGCTTTTACAGTGTCCCATAGGTTTTGGGTTGTTGTATTTTCATTTTCATTCATTTCTATACATATTTTGATTTCTTTCTTGATTTCTTCTATGATTTGTTGGTTATTCAGAAGCATGTTATTTAGCCTCCATATGTTTGAATTTTTAACAATTTTTTTCCTGTAATTGAGATCCAATCTTACTGCACTGTGGTCAGAAAAGATGACTGGAATGATTTCAATTTTTCTGAACTTTCCAAGACCAGATTTATGGTCCAGGATGTGATCTATTCTGGAGAAGGTTCCGTGTGCACTTGAGAAAAAGGTGAAGTTGATTGTTTTGGGGTGAAATGTCCTATAGATATCAATTAGGTCTAGCTGGTTCATTGTGTCATTTAAGGTTTGTGTTTCCTCGTTAATTTTCTGTTTAGTTGATCTATCCATAGTTGTGAGTGGGGTATTAAAGTCTCCCACTAGCAATACCACTTCTGGGCATACACACTGAGGAAACCAGATCTGAAAGAGACACGTGTGCCCCAATGTTCATCGCAGCACTGTTTATAATAGCCAGGACATGGAAGCAACCTAGATGCCCATCAGCAGATGAATGGATAAGGAAGCTGTGGTACATATACACCATGGAATATTACTTAGCCGTTAAAAAGAATTCATTTGAATCAGTTCTAATGAGATGGATAAAACTGGAGCCCATTATACAGAGTGAGGTGAGCCAGAGGGATAAAGAACATTACAGTATACTAACACATATATATGGAATTTAGAAAGATGGTAACGATAACCCTATATGCAAAACAGAAAAAGAGACACAGAAGTACAGAACAGAGTTTTGAACTCTGTGGGAGAAGGTGAGGGTGGGATGTTTTGAAAGAATAGCATGTATATTATCTATGGTGAAACAGATCACCAGCCCAGGTGGGATGCATGAGACAAGTGCTCGGGCCTGGTGCACTGGGAGGACCCTGAGGAGTCGGGTGGAGAGGGAGGTGGGAGGGGGGATCGGGATGGGGAATACGTGTAACTCTATGGCTGATTCGTGTCAATGTATGACAAGACCCACTGAAATGTTGTGAAGTAATTAGCCTCCAACTAATAAAAAAAAAAAAATTAAAAAAAAAAAAAACTAAAACTGCTCTTTAAAATGTCTTTAAAAATTAAAAACTAAGAATAAAAAATTAATATAAAGCTTTAATTTTATAAGCCTGATATTTTAAAGTAAATTTAATTAAAATTTTAAAACTTTTAAGAGCAATATATTAAATCTTTGTGGAGTGAAATTAAAGAAGGCCTAAATAAATGGAGATAAATAATTCAATTGTAAAGACCTATTATTAAGATGTCAGTTTTCTCCAAATTAATCTATAGTCAGTGTGGCCACAATAAAACCTGTACAATTGTTTTTGAAAATATAATTGTAATTTTTAAAATTATTTTTAAACATTTTTATTGGTGTCTAGTTGCTTTAAAATGTGTTTCTGCCTCATAGCAAAGTGCATCAGTTCTACATATATCCACTGATTTTTTTAGATTCCTTCTCCATATAGGTCATTACATATAATAAAAAAAAAATTAAATTACACTCTTATCCAGAATGTGTAAAGAAAATATACAATTCAGTAAGAAAAAAACAATCCAATTAAAAATGGCTGAAATTTTTGAGTAGGCATGTTATAAGCAAAGAAAACTGAAATGGTAACAAACACAGGCATGGATTCTTCTCATCATTAATAAGCAGAGAAAGTGAAATTAAATTATTCAAATATCCCTTGGATTAGCAAAAGTTAAAATAATCAAAGACATCCCGGGTATAGAGTAAAAATTTCTTTTTTTTTTTTTGAAGGGGTACAAATTCACATTTAATATAAGTATACAATACAATCAATTATACAATTAGCTACTATCAGCTTTACAATGTATAATTTATTCAAATGGCTGAACTGTTCAGTGGTTAAGGAGACAGTTATGTGCCAGAAAGATATAGTACTTTTTGCATGGTTTAATGAAAATATAAAAGCTATTTGTCCAAATAAATGCCATCTTCACTATTAAAAAAAAAAAAAAGAATAAATAAATAAAATCAACTACACCGTGCTAGTTTTTCCAGTTAAATATGCTTGCTTTTGCATTTTCAGATAAAACTATGAGCTAATATAAACTTTAAGGTATCTTCCGATTATAATTTTGTTTTAAAAGTTTTTTCACTGCTGTAGCTCACACAAAATTCCATCAATTCCTTCAATAACAATATAATCTGAAATGTATCAAGAGATGATAACTCTAAAAGTAATTATGAAAATTTTGGTGTTTTTTGTTTTAATTTACCTATTGCTGTTTCAGGCATTGCAAAAACAGACTTTTCGGTAGCCACTCGGAATTGCCCATGAACTGAGACACCAACTCCCTAGGAAAAAGGCAGAAAATCATTTTTTTAAAAAGTGGGGGTAAAAAAAAATAATAAAACTCTCACATTTATAAACATTAAAAACCAAGTAAATTATCCCTATATGTTATATATAAAGATATACATAATATGTATTATATACAACTCCTCATAAAGCATATCTATAAAGTGAATTTCAGGAGACAGATGAAAGGGAAAACCTAAACCACACAATTTCAGAACTTACTAAGCAAAAAGATACATGGGTGTCCCTGACACCTGGAACAGATGTGTTTTAGCTAAGTCACTTTCCATCAGGGTCCTGTGTTATGCTTCACGTCCTCTCCCCCAATTCCTTCTCGTTTCAAACTAGACGGAGCATTGCAGCGTACTGACTATTCCCAGAACCACTGTTCTCAGTGGAACCAATCATCAAAAAAGCATAACCAAACTATTTTAGCAAATTTCAGTGGCCTTAAATAGAATATTCACACATTTATTCACATTATTTCATCAAATAAAATTAGCAACATTTTTCTCAGACACACAGTAACTGTTTAACTCTTAAAATTGGTAAGCAAAAATTTTACAAAATAAAGATTTGGCTGAAAGTCTATTTCTGATTTGATAAATATCACCAAAAAGGACAAACTTAAGAAACATCTCTGAATAAACAGACATGTTCGAATAAAATAAGAGGTATACATTTGATAACAAAGAATCCAAGTTTGTGTCAATGCTCCCATTTTGACATACATTTCCTACGTTATGTTCTTTTCACAATATTCAAAACATCTTCTCATTCTCAATCCTTTTGAGCCAGTGTATTCTATCTTTGGCTTCCCTGGTGCTCAGACGGTAAAGTACCTGCCTGCACTGTGGGAGCCCTGGGTTTGAACCCTGGATTGGGCAGATGCCCTGGAGAACAGCTCCCACTCCAGCATTCTAGACTGGAGAACTCCATGGAGAGCGGAGCCTGGCAGGCTACAGTTCATAGGGTCACAAAGAGTTAGACACGAGTGAAGTGAGTTGGCGCGCACGCATGCACTAGTTTTATTAATAATTTTTTGTATTATTGTAAGAAACCTTGCCTCACATTCTACTCTCCACTTTTGTTTATCACAATGTTTTTGCTGTTGCTCAGCTGTGTCCGACTCTTTGCAACCCCATGCACTGCAGCACGCCAGGCTTCCCTGTCCTTCACTATATCCCAGAGTTTGCTCAAACTCATGTTCATTAAGTCGATGATGCCATCCAACCATTTCCTCTTCTGTCACCCCCTTCTCCTCCTGCCCTCAATCCTTCCCAGCATCAGGGTCTTTCCGAATGAGTCGGCTCTTCGCATCAGGTGACCAAAGTGTTGAAGCTTCAGCTCAGCATCAGTCCTCCCAATGAATATTTAGGGTTGATTTCCTTTAGGATTGACTGGTTTGATCTCCTTGCAGTCCAAGGGACTGTCAAGAATCTTCTCCAACACCTCTGTTCAAAAGCATCAATTCTTTGGTGCTCAGCTTTCTTTATGGTCCAACTCTCACATCTATACATGACTACTGGAAAAAACACAAGCTTTGACTTTACGGACCTTTGTCGACAAAGTGACATCTCTGCTTTTCAATGCGCTATCTAGGTTTGCCATAGCTTTTCCTCTAAGCAGTAACTGTCTTTTAATTTCATGGCTACAGTCACCATCTGCAGTGATTGTGGAGCCCTCCAAAGTAAAGTCTGTCACTATTTCCACCGTTTCCCCATCTATTTGCCATGAAGTGATGGTACCGGATGCCATGATCTTAGTTTTTTCAATGTTGAATTTTAAGCCAGCTTTTTCACACTCCTCTTTCACTTTCATCAAGAGGCTCTTTAGTTCCTCTTCACTTTCTGTCATAAGGGTGGTATCATCTGCATATCTGAGGTTATTGATATTTCTCCTCACAATCCTGACTCCTATTTGTGAGTCATCCAGTCCAGCTTTTCGTATGATGTACTCTGCATGTAAGTTTAATAAGCAGGTTGACAATACACAGCCTTGACGTACTCCTTTTCCGATTTGGAACCAGTTCGTTGTTTCATGTCCGGTTCTAACTGTTGCTTCCTGACCTGCATACAGATTTCTCAGGAGGCAGGTCAGGTGGTCTGGTATTCCCATCTCTTTCAGAATTTTCCATAGTTTGTTGTGATCCACACAGTCAAAGGCTTTAGCAAAGTCAATAAAGCAAAGGAGATGCTTTCCTGGGATTCTCTTGCTTTTTCTATGATCCAACAAATGTCGACAATTTAATCTCTGGTTCGTCTGCCTTTTCTAAATCCAGCTTGAACATTTATTTGGAAGTTCTCAGTTCACGTACTGTTGAAGCCTAGCTTGGAGAATTTTGAGCATTACTTTGCTAGTGTGAGATGAGTGCAATTGTGTGGCAGTTTGAGCATTTTTTGGCATTGCGTTTCTTTGTGATTAGAATGAAAACAGACCTTTTCCAGTCCTGTGGCCACTGCTGAGTTTTCTAAATTTGCTGGCATACTGAGTGCAGCATTTCACAGCATCATCTTTTAGAATTTGAAGTAGCTCAGCTGGCATTCTACCACCTCCACTAGCTTTGTTCATAGTGATGCTTCCTAAGGTCCACTTAGGGCCTGTTCTTTCGTGGAGAATTCCATGGACAGAGGAGCTTGGTGAACTATAGTCCAAGGGGTTGCAAAGAGTCTTACATAACTGAGAGACTAACACTTTCACTTGCTATTGAAAACTAGCTTAATTCCATTGGAACCAGAGAACAGCCTGTAAGATTAATCCTTTGAAATATGCTAAGACTAATTCTGTGGTCAATTTTGGTAAATGCTGCATGCACACATGAAATGAACATGAAAGTTACTGAATACATATAAACTGGATCAAGTTTACTGAACAATTTTCAAATCATGTGCATGCATGTAAAATGAACGTGTATATGTGTTTATATACTGTTTATATGTGTTTCATCTGTTATTGAAATTAGTATGTTCAAAACTTCTCCTAGGATTGTGGTTTTGTCTATTTCTCCTTTAAGGACTCTCTAATTTTTTGAAAGACCACACATTTTTAAATGCTTGAAAATATCACACCAGCAGAGTTATCTCAAAGAGGCAAAGGTTTGTTCCTGCTGTTTCTCAGTGTCATATGTTATGAAACTCATTAAGTCTGTTCTGCTTCATTGCTATAAACAGTTTTAGACAAGTATTTATAAAATGTCTTTCTACAGTTGATTATAATCCATAAGATTACTTTCAGAATCTGATCTCACTGATCTTAAGAAGAAAGGCTGAACAATTTTCAATGAACTGAACTAAGTCCTACCTGCTGAGAGAACAAGAATTGAAATGTAAGGCTTGCTGAATTGAGCCCCCAAATGTTACACGTTATGAGTTATAGTGGCCTGGATTCAAATAATCCTTCACATGAAGGGAAGATCAGCTTCAAAGTCTCTCATTCCTGACTGAATTGAGATGATCTGGGATGCTAGTGCCTTTAGCCTAGATACTACTAGAAACAAAGGTCAGATGATTATATCTTAGGGCTCAAATAATACTGAAGTAGAAATAACTCAATCAGAAATAACTAGCACTTGATTAGAAATAATCTGACATACGACCACATGACTAAAGCCTAAAAGAAAAAATACACAAAAGAAAGACTTACAGGACATACAAATTTAGATTTGCTATACCTAACTATTTTTATAACTGTGAAATGTCCTTCTATACCAAGTACAAGTTTTTGCCATAAAATGTACCTTATCTGGGCCTTCGCAGGTGGCACTAGTGGTAAAGAACCCACTTGCCAATACAGGACACGAAAGAGATGTGGGTTCAATCCCTGGGTCAGGAAGATCCCTGGGAGGAGGGCAGGGCAACCCACTTCAGTATTCTTGCCTGGAAAATTCCATGAACTGGGGAGCCTGGTGGGCTAAAGTCCATGGCATGGCCAAGAGTCAGACACAACTGAAGCAACTTAGCATGCATGCACGCGGCTACCTTATTTGATATAAAAAATAACCATCAGCTTTATTTTGTATTGGTATGGTATCTTTTTCTAATATTTTACATTTAATATTTCTGGGTCTTATATTTATGATATTGCAAGCATTCTGACATTCTTTGTTTTTCAGTTGGATTATTATTAAATAATCTCAATGGCAGTACTGTATGAACACTATGCAGATAAAGTAAAATGAGTCTGATCCATATTTATAATTTCATATAGAGAATACTAATGTGGGTAAGCATGAATAACCAAATATATGAATGTAGGCAAACTTGTAACCTACTTTAAGTTTCACATTTTTAAAGACAAAATTTAGGCAATCTAAAACTTTTTTTTTTAATTAAGAGACATAGCTAGATGAGTTTCCAGACTGTTTAATAGAGGGGAATGGCTGGTATAGCTTTAAGACTTTTAAAGATCTCATCATAAGTACTTAGAAAAGCACAATTTTGTTGTTGTTCAGTCGCTAAGTCATGTCCAACTCTTTTGCAACCCCATGGACTACAGCCTGTGTCCTGTGATTTCCCAGGCAGGAATACTGGATTGCCATTTCCTTCTCCAGGCGATCTTCTCAATCCAGGGATCAAACCCGCATCTCTCATATTGGCAGGTGAATTCTTTACCACTGCGCCACCAAGGAAGCCCCAAATTAAAGCCTTCAAAGTGCAAATCTGTTGATCAGCAACTAGAAGTAAGCACCACTTCTGTATTTCAATATTGCTATTCTAAACAAAAAGCAACATTAATTTTTAAAAACTGATAATTATACAGATATTTAATTTAATAGAGTCAGCTGTTCCATGATTTCTACTAAAGACAGGACTAATCCCCAGCACAAGCAAACAAACAAACCACATGTAGAACAATTTAGTTTGGTGCCTGAAAAAGAATTTCCTGATTTTGGTGTCCTTATTCCAAGGCAATACATACTGAATAATTTACAGATAGAGGATTATCATGTCTTCAACATTCACTCAAACGGTCCAGCAATTAGACACATGTTGGAGAAGAGAGAAAATAAAACAAATGTGGAAATAACAGGGAATATGGATGGAAGATATACTGGAGTTCTCTGTACTATGTTTGCAACTTTTCTGTAAGTTTGACAATTATTTCACAATAAAACAGTCTTTTTAACAAAAATGAAAATAAAAATAAATGTTCCAGAGTAACCAGTGCCAACAACTGCAGTAAAGAAAACAACAAAGTCAGGAAGGCATACAATGGGGTAATGTGACTAATGCTCCCACGAAGAGTCATGAATTTAAATTATAATCAGAGAGAATGAGTAAGCGCCTGTCCAGAATGAACACTGCACCACAGTATCAGACAGTATGTGAGGGAGTCTTCTATCACCATCATTCATGATTATAAATGGTGCTTGGAAATTAGATATTTTTGTTAGAAATTCAAACAGACTTTTCATCACACATTATCTCACTATGGTATGAAAGTTAATAATGTAAATACCGTTAAGTTTCATAATGTATCTTCCGGACTACATGCTTTAAATTAGCAGCCTACACAGTAAAAGCAAAGACTTTTTATTACACTTCTCACATTAATATTAACAGGCTAATACTGCATATTAGTAGTAGTAACATATTGATTATGTAACATTAATGTATACTGATAGACTACAGAGATTAGCACCAAACACATTTTTTTATTCTGCTTTGGATGCACATAATTCATGCTATTTTTAGATAAAACATATTCAACAGAAATAATTGAGGTAGAAATATTTAACTTATTTATGAATCAACAATCTAATATCCTTGGAGGTACAGTTCTGCTTTAAATGAAAAAAGAGATGTGAAAGTTGCTAAGAGGATAAATCTTAAAAGTCCTCATCATATTTCTTAAAAAACTGGAATTAGAACTGCCATATGACCCAGCAATCCCACTTCTGGGCATACACACCAAGGAAACCAGATCTGAAAGAGACACATGCACCCCAATGTTCATCGCAGCACTGTTTACAAAAGCCAGGATATGGAAGTAACCTAGATGCCCATCAGCAGACGAATGGATAAGGAAGCTGTGGTACATATACACCATGGAATATTACTCAGCCATTAAAAAGAATTCATGTGAATCAGTTCTAATGAGATGGATGAAACTGGAGCCCATTATACAGAGTGAAGTAAGCCAGAAAGATAAAGACCAATACAGTATACTAACGCATATATATGGAATTCAGAAAGATGGTAATGATAACCCTATATGCAAAACAGAAAAAGAGACACACATGTACAGAACAGAATTTTGGACTCTGTGGGAGAAGGGGAGGGTGGGATGTTTAGAGAGAACAGCACTGAAACATGTATATTATCTAGGGTGAAACAGATCACCAGCCCAGGCTGGATGCATGAGACAAGTGCTCGGGCCTGGTGCACTGGGAGGACCCAGAGGAATCGGGTGGAGAGGGAGGTGGGAGGGGGGATCGGGATGGGGAATACATGTAAATCCATGGCTGATTCATGTCAATGTATGACAAAAACCACTACGATATTGTAAAATAATTAGCCTCCAGCTAATAAAAATAAATGAAAAAAAAAGTCCTCATCATAAGAAAAAACATTTTTTTCAAGTATGTGTAGTTATGAGTATTAACACTGTTTTACAACATATACATAAATCACATTATTATGTTGTACACCTAAAACTAAAATTATACATTAATTATGACACACAAAAAAAGCCAGTGAGTAGAAATATGAATTTTGGTACATCATACTTTAAAACATAAATTAGAAACAACTCTTATATACCTCCTAAATTCATACTCAAGGTTTTTACTATAATAACCACATTTTCCCAATACAACATTATCACATATTATATTTAAATGTCTGTATTTGTGACTGCATGGACTGTAGCCTTCAAGGCTCCTCTGTCCATGGGATTCTCCAGGCAAGAATACTGGAGTGGGTTGCCATTTCCTCCTCCAGAGGATCTTTTTCACCCGGGGATCAAACCCAGGTCTCCTGCATTCCAGGGAGATTCTTCGTCGTCTGAGCCACCAGAGAAGCCCCTATATATTTAACAGATGCTTAAAAAGAGAGGCTCTAAGAAACCACTGCCTCATATCATATATTCAAACAAAAAGGATTATTATAACAGAAGAACTCTTAACAGACCTCAGATTTACCAAAGATTTCTATTAACTCCATAAAACATTAACTAATATCCATATTAACTAGCATCCTGATAGCTACTCTCTGATATGCCTGATACAGGGCTTCCCTGCTAGCTCAGTCAGTAAAGAATCTGCATGCAATGCAGGAGACCCCAGTTCAGTTCCTGGGTTGGGAGGATCCCCTAGAGAAGGGATAGGCTACTCACTCCAGTATTCTTGGGCTTCCCTTGTGGCTCAGCTAGTAAAGAATCCACGCACAATGCGGGAGACCTGTGTTCGATCCCTGGGTTGCGAAGATCCCCTGGAGAAGAAGGGGAAAGTAACTCCTGTATTCTGGCCATGGACGGTACAATCCATGGGGTCGCAAAGAGCTGGACACGACTGAGTGACTTTCACCTCTCTGATCTTTTGAGTTCAGAGTTTACCAAATAACAGTCATAAATAAAGAATTGTTTCTACTCTGGGAAAATGTGAAAAAGCTAAGTTACTAAAATAAATAGGTATAGGGCAAGGATAGCAATTATCTCAAGTAACTATTCTTCATAATAATGCTGATATTGTTATTCTGAAACTACTACACACATTAGGACAAAGCAAATTTGTCACAATGTTATTTTTAACTTTTTATTTTCTGCTGGGAGTATAGCTGTTTAACAATGTTGTGACAGTTTCAGGCACACAGCAAAGAGACTCAACCATATAAATGTTAGTTTTTAAAAAACAAGATATTCAACATATATGGGAAGAAAGATACAAATACCAAAGGAGTAAGAATCTAAATTTGAATAGGAAGTATTCAATTTAGGATCTATTTTCTCTTAAAAACAAAACACATTCTAAGTTCTCTTCAAAAAAGCCTAGAAAACAATTACAAACTTAACTAGTGCCCGGGCTATTACTGGGGCCTCCCTGCTGCTCCGTGGTAAAGAATCTGCCTGCAATGCCGGGTATCTTGCTGGAGAAGGAAATGGCAACCCACTCCAGTACTCTTGCCTGGAAACTCCCAGGGCACAGGAGCCTGGCGGGCTACAGTCCATGGGGTTGCAAAAGAGTTGGACACGACTTGGTGACTAAACACCAACGGCGAAGAGTATTACTGCTAACCATCCTTGGAAAAACCGCTGATTTCTAAGTCTGGTGAGTGAAATTTACCAGATGAACCTGGAACATGGTTCTTCACCACAGAGTAAACCATCAGAGGTTTCTGGGGGTACAGAAACCAACAGGAAGGTTCCCAGGACAAGTCCATTCTTCCAGTTTCCCCGCAATCTTCTGGGCTCCCTTTTCTCAATGTCTTTTACAGGGTCCTTGTTCTGCCTCGGGCCAATAAACTTTTGTATTCCGTTCTGGACTTATTTTGGCTCTCACTCTATTTCGTCACATTTCCTTGCACAATCTTTTCTACTGACAAATTTGCAATCCAAGTATCTCTGCTATAACACGAGTTACTGAAAAAATCCTCAGGTTCTACAAAACTGGACAGATCTTATGAGAAAAATAGTTTCAGCAGTCTGCTCAAAGCGTACGCAGCTTTGTAACCTGAGTGCTAATATAAGGTATAAATGGTCCCAGGGACTTGATTAGGACCGCCTGCTCAATATGAATACAAAATGTCACAGCAATATTTAAAATGCACAAAAGTAAAGTGAAAAGAATGACAAAACTGTAATCAGAGCAGAACCAACAGATAACTGTAACAAAGTGGTGGAAGTGTAGCTACGAACCAGTGGGCCTGCCATTAAACACCAAGTGCCAGGAGGTGGGGGTTCGCCTGATGGAGGAGGTCCCCCCCAACTACAGGCATTTGTTTCTGTGGGTTGTTTTTTTAATTTTCTTAAAATACAGACAAGAAAATTCCTATTCACAGTACAACGACTGAGCTACTTAAGTGCTCTTTTCCTGTCTGAAGTGAAGTGTTGGTTGCTAAATCGTGTCCGACTCTTTGAGACCCTATGGACTGTAGCCCACCAGGCTCCTCTGTCCGTGGAATTCTCCAGGCAAGAATATTGCAATGGGTTGCCACTTCCTTCTCCAGGGGATCTTCCCTGACCCAGGGATCGAACCCGGGTCTCCTGCATTGCAGACAGGTTCTTTACCATCTAAACCACCAGGTAAGCTCCACTAGATGATTATATATCTACTGCCTATCCTATCTCTCCTTGCCTAGGAAAAAAAAGAAAATTGCACTTGAACCAATCTAATTTTTGCATTATCCTAATATCATTTTCCCATTACCAATCACTTACGACTTAATTCACGCTGCAGAAGCCTACACCATGAAGCATACTGTGCCTGAGTACTCAAGTTACACTTCCTACCTAGGCAGCACCCCGAGCTCCAGACCTGCAGAACTGATGAAACACTGTTGTTCAGACAACATTCTCCCACATGGATAAACCCACAGGCATTTCACCCTGAGCTCCAGATCTGCAGAACTGATGAAACACTGTTGTTCAGACAACACCCTCCCACATGGATAAGCTCACAGGCATTTCACACCTAACAAGGCCCAAATTAAATTCATCTCCCTTCACTCCCTCTCTAACCCACTCCCCAGCCATACTTTCTCCCAAATCTTAAATAGTCCACTGTTCATCCCACTGCCCAGTCTAAAAATCTGGGATTAATTCTTGCCTCTTTCTTCCCGTTATCTCTCACACTCAATAAATACATCACTGAATCCCACAAGTCTCCTCCTAAGTATCTCCCTTAAACCTAATTTTCTCCCCCTTCATTATGTCTACCTTAGTGCAACATCACCACAATCACTCACCTGGATCCCTGCAATAGCTTCCTGAATAATCTCTTTACATCTGATCCTACCCATGCCCCCTACACCTGTTCTGTCTAAATTCACCATTCAAGCCATTTCCCTGGCTAAAAGCACTTAAAAATGGCTCTCCCTCTTGATATCAGGATAAACAACTTAATATATCTTATACAAAAGGACTGACCTGGCTTCTTGCTTTCCTCTCTAACCAAAGAACTGAACCACTTTCTCCTTCACAACCTCAAATCTAGACACATTTAACTTTTCCCAAACAAGAATTTTCTCAGGCTCATATATACCATTACTATTGTCTTCTCACACACTATCTTCTATACTCCATCAATATCTTAATGCACCTGCATCAACTATATCACATTTCTCCACTATCCCAACTTGTTTGTTCCTGGTTGACTTTTCTTTAAGTTTCAGCTTAAATAAAGCTTCCTCCACTATCCTTTCCCTACACCATCCCCATTACTAAAGTGCTTGTACATACATACACAGTTAAGGCTGGTACTTGTGTATTTCCAGACCACCTTATACCCACCTCACAAGATACATAGCTCCATAAGGAAAGAAAACAGATTTATCCTGCTCACTATCTTATCCCCAGAGCCTAACCAGTACATCCAGTAACTTTTGCTAGCTGTTGAAACAGCTGAGAGCAACCCCATACTATGGCTAAAGTCATAATGCACCTCTAGTTAGTCTTAAACCTCCTGTGTCCATATATCTTAGAAGAATGAGCTCGTTTTATGGGCAAGTGGAGCTCCCCTGCCCCTTTCTTTTCTGGGAAATAATATGATGCATCAATAAGGCACAAAGCCCTCTAGACCACAAATCATCCCAGTCAGCACAGTGGGGGTAAAACAGAGGCAAGATGAGAATGGCACAGAGGGAAAGTGTCTGCCACTTGACCAAGAACCTAGCATGCTTCCCTGGTGGCTCAGACAGTAAAGAGTCTGCCCTCAATGCGGGAGAACAGGGTTCGACCCCTGGGTCAGGAAGATCCCCTGGACAAAGGGAATGGCAACTCACTCCAGTATTCTTGCCTGGAGAATCCCATGGACAGAGGATCCTGGCAGGCTACAGTCCATGGTGTCACAGAGTCGGACACGACTGACTGACTAACACTTTCACAGTTAAAAAGGAAATGAACCAAACTCCTGACCATTAGGACCACAGGAAATGGCCAAGGAAAAAGGAAAAGAATTCTCTGTAGATCTGAGAATCTTCAAGTCTACAAAAGCTGCCAAGAATACCCACACTCTTGGAAAGTTAAAAGTCCTACTTCCCAGAAATCAATACCTAAAAATGAGGATAGGGATTGAGCAGAGGGCAAGCAGTAAAGTGAAGTTCCTGGTTAGCAAATGGAAGCACTCCCCAATTCTGTACTAGATATGTCTGTGCTAAAAGCCAGGGTGAAAAGAGTAGAGGAAAGGACAGACTAAAAGGCCCTATCTAATAAGACAGACAATGGGTGACATGGGGTTAAACGATGGAGATACATTTGTTAGAGGGTAATCCATCATGTCTTGAAAAACAGAACCCCATGCTTACCTATGAAAAAGGTTTGTTGAGAAATGAGATAACCCTAAAAGTCTATTATGAGAAATTGTGCAACTAAAAGCAATCTTTACTCTTTCCTAAAAAAGCAGAACAAAATATAAGTAGAGAGAGTCCTATGGGGGAAGGGTAGGAACCTAACCATCTCTATCAAGAAAAAGATCTCCATCTCTTTGAAGAAATTTCATTAGTGAACACAAATGAAAATGAATGTACAATTTATTCTAAAGACTTATAAATCCAAGGAAAATTTCCTCTCTATTCTTCCTTTCATAGATCCTGCCATGTTACCAATCTTCATTCTTTAAAGAGGCTCTTTTTCTCTTTTTTTGGCCACGTCACGCAGCTTGTGGGATCTTAGTTCCCTGAGTAGGGATCAAACTTGGGTCCTGGAAGTGAAAGCACCTAGTCTGAACCACTGGACTACGAGGGAATTCCCCATATCCTTTCTTGTCTGATTATTCTTCCTCCCTTAATATACTTTACTGTTTTCTCCATAAGACAATTTTGCCTATCAATACAGTTCTTTTAATTTCCCAGGGTAACTTCACTGCAATACCTTCCTTTAGCCTCTGACTGATCATCCTTTATCCTTGCACATTCAAGTCTAGTTCCATCATACTTGCAACTGACTGCTTCCACCCTAAACCCATAAAGGACAATCAGAGTTCAATGCATATTTGTCTCAGATTCATGTGTCTGATATCAGGTAACCTTGATCTACACAAACAGGCTTAGCAACAAAAATGTCTATCATTCTTATTAGACAAAAACACTATAAGAAAAGAAAATTACAGAACAATATTCCTGATGGACACACATGTGAAAAACAAAATATCAGGAAACCAAATTCAACAATAAAAGAACCATATATCATGATCAAGTAGGATTTATTCCTGAGATGCAAGAATGGTTCAACACATGCAATCAACATGATGTACAACATTAACAAAATGAAGGATAAAAATCACATGATCATCTCAATAGATGCAGAAAAAGCATTTGACAAAATTCAACATTCTTTTATGATAAAAACCCTCAAGAAGTTAAAATATAGATGAAATGTACCTCAACATAATAAAGACCATATATGACAAGCCGACAGCTAATATCATACTCAATGGTGAAAAGCTGAAAGCTTTTCCTCTAATGATCAGGAATAAAATAAGGATGCCCACTCTCACCACTTTTATTCATCATAGAAAGTCTAGTACAAGCAATTAGTCAAGAGAAAGAAATAAAAGGATCTAGAGCAGAAAGGAAGTAAAACTATCTCTGAAGATGACATGATCTTATATATAGGAAATCCTAAAGATGCCACCAAAAAATTGTTTAAACTAGTAAATAGATTCAATAAAGTTGCAGAATACAAAATCAATACACAAAAGTCAGTTGTGTTTCTGTACACAAATAACTTTCAGAAAAAGAAACTAAAAAACAATCCCATTTACAACTGCATCAACAAAAAAATACCTAAGAATAAATTTAACCAAGGAGATGAAAGAGCTGTATATGCACAAGCATATATATATACATATATATATATACATATATATACAGCTTATATGCTGTATAAGACACTGATAAAGGAAATTAAAGAAGACATATATTATGGAAAGATATTCCGTGCTCATGAATTGAAAGAATTAACATTGTTTAGATGTCCATATACCCAAAGCAGCTACAGATTCAACATAATCTCTTAAAATTCCATTGACATTTTTCACAGAAATAGAATAATCTTAAAAATTGTATGAAACCAAAAAAGACCCCAAACAGCCAAAACAATCTTGAGAAAGAAAAACAAAAGCTGGAAGGATGACACTTTCTGACTTCAAATCATATTACAAAGCTACAGTCATCCAAACACTATGGTATTGGCATAAAAACAGATGCAGGTATCAATGGAATCCCACTCAAAACAAAAAACAAAAAAGGAAAGGGAGCCTACAAATATTAATAAAGCCACACAATATGGTTGATTAATTTTCAACAAAAAAGTCAAAAATCTACAATGGGGAAAGGACAATTTCTTCAATACATGGTGTTGTGAAAACTGGAATGGGAAAAAATGAAACTAAATCCCTCACACCATACACAAAAATCAGCACAAAATGGATTAAAGACTAGAATGGAGACCTGAAATCATCTACCATCTGAAATGGGAGAAATATCATATAACTGATAAGGGGTTAATATCCAGAATACACTTAACTCTCCATGCCTGCAGATTCAACCAGCTGAACTGAAAATATTTGGAAGAAAAAATTTCAAAAAGCAAAATTTGAATTTTGCTGTGCAACAGCAACTATTTACATTGTATTTACACAGCATTGACATCATATTAGGTATAAGTAACCTAGAGATAATTTAAAGTTTATGAGAAGATATGCATAGGTTATATGCGAATACTATGCCATTTATGTGAGGGACTAGCCACTCAGTTGTGACTCTCTGTGATCCCACAGACTGTAGTCCACCAGGCTCTTCTGTCCATGAAATTCTCCAGGCAAGAATACTGAAGTGGGTTTCCATTCCCTTCTCTAGGGGATCTTCCCAACCCAGGGATCAAAACTAGGTCTCCTACACTGAAGGCAAATTCACTGCCATCTGAGCCATCAGGGAACCCAAAGGGGACTGAGGCTGCATGGGCTGGGAATCAAACCCAGGCCTCCCATGTGCCAAGCGAGAATTCTACCACTGAACCACCTATGCATCAGTGAGCATCCATAGATTTTAGTATCCATAGCAGAGGGGAGGGGGCATTGTCTTGGAAGCAATCCCCTTGGATACAAAGGGGCAACTGTATACAAAAAATTCACACAACTCAATAGCAAAAAAACAATCCAATTGAAAAGTGGGCACAAGACCTGAACATTACTCCAAAGAAGGTATATAAAATAGCCAACAGATACATGAAAAGGTATTCAACATCTGTTAATACATATCAAGGAAATGCAAGTCAATACTACAATGAGGTATCACCTCACATCTGTTAGGATGCCTATCATCAAAGAGACAAATGAAAAATGCTAGCAAGTATGTGGAGAAAAGGGAACCCTTGTACTGTTGGTGGGAATGAAAAATGGTACAGCCCCTATGTTGGTGGGAATGAAAAATGGTACAGCCTCCTAGTATGGAGGTTCTTCAAGAAATTAAAAGCAGGGTGGACTCCGGGAGTTGGTGATGGACAGGGAGGCCTGGCGTGCTGTGGTTCATGGGGTCGCAAAGAGTCAGACACGACTGAGCGACTGAACTGAACTGAACTGAACCATATTATCTAGAAATTCCACTTCTGGCTATATATCTAAAGAAAATGAAGTCATTGTCTTGAAGAGTTATCTGTACTCCCAGGTTCACTGTAGCATTATTCACTATAGTCAAGACATGAAACGACCTATGTGCCTGTCCATAGATAAATGGATAAAGAAAATGTGGTGTGTGTGTGTGTATTCACACATATATATATAATATGAATATATAGCATATTACATATAGTAATTATGTAATATATATATAGTATAAATTACATATATATATAAAATATGGAATATCATTTGATCTTAAAAAAGGAAATCCTGCCATTTGCAATAATACAGATGAACCTGGAGGGTGTTATGCTAAGTGAAATAAGCCAGAGGACAAAGACAAATACTGGATAATATCACTTATTTTGTGGAACAACTACAACAAAAAGTATGATTCATATACTCAGAGCTTTGAATTGAGGTTGCCAGGACTCGGCGGTGGGGAAAATATGAAGACATTGTTTAAAAGACACAACCAAAAAAGACAAAAGTTATAAGATGAATAAGATCAGAGGATCCTTTCATAATATATTCCTTTCACAATGTATTTATATATCATCAAGTTACATACTTTAGTTGTAATTTACCTATCAATTACACCTCATTCTAGTTGTAAGAATTATTATGATTTTTATTTCACTGGAGGAAAGCTGGTCATTCTAAACTCTTTTTTTGTAACATGGCTAAGCCTCTCAATTAGTCTTCAAACAAAATATCACTAATGAATGGTGTGCAAGAGCAAATACACGATCGATTTTCTATGCATAGTCCTTTCTACCTTTATTGCATGAAAAAGAACATTCTTTGGTTGGTGGATGACAGCCTTCACAATAAAAGTCTCAAGCATGAGCAACTGAAATGGCTAAAATGTAAATTTAGAATGTTTTCCAGGCTGTCATTATTAATGACTTAATAATATCTGATCTTTTGAAAGCTTCTTGGCAAAAAAAAAAAAAAAAGAAAGCAAGCTTCTTGGCTGGTTTCTCATTTAAAACTGGCATGGCCCATGAAAGTCTCACTGTTCTCATCATACTACAACGTACACACATTAAAGAGTATTATAATAATGTTTTTTAATTAAGAGATTTAAATGGCATGGGGGGAGAGGTGTACCAAAGTTAAAAGCTTCTTTAAAAATCTTCTTTAACATAGTTAATAAAGAAGACATACAGATGGCTAACAAACACATGAAAAGATGCTCAACATCACTTATTAGCAGAGAAATGCAAATCAAAATCACAATGAGGTAACATCTCACGCTGGTCAAAATGGTCAGAACTTTTTGAGACAGAACTTTTGAGAACTTTTTGATAAAGTTCTCAAACAATAAATGCTGGAGAGAGTATGGAGAAAAAGGAACCCTCTTACACTGTTGGTGGGAATGCAAACTAGTACAGCCACTATGGAGAACAGTGTGAAGATTCCTTAAAAAACTGGAAATAGAACTACCATACAACCCAGAAATCCCACTGCTGGGCATACACACTGAGGAAATCAGATCTGAAAGAGACACGTGCACCCCAATGTTCATCGCAGCACTATTTATAATAGCCAGGACATGGAAGCAACCTAGATATCCACTAACAGACGAATGGATAAGAAAGCTGTGGTACATATACACAATGGAATATTACTCAGCTATTAAAAAGAATGTATTTGAATCAGTTCTAATGAGGTGGATGAAACTGGAGCCTATTATACACAGTGAAGTAAGTCAGAAGAAAAAACAACAATACAGTATACTAACTCATATATATGGAATTTAGAAAGATAACAATGACCCTATACATGAGACAGCAAAAGAGACATATAAAGAACAGACTTTTGGAGTCTGTGGGAGAGGGCGAGGGAGGGATGATTTGACAGAATAGCATTGAAACATGTATATTATCATATGTGAAACAGATCGCCAGTCCAGGTTTGATGCATGAAACAGCACTCAAAACTGGTGCACTGAGACAACCCAGAGGGATGGGAGGGGGAGGGAGAGGGAGGGGGGTTTGGGATGGGGACACATGTACACCTGTGGCTGATTCATGTCAATGTATGGCAAAAACCACCACAATATTGTAAAGTAATTAGCCTCCAACTGAAATAAATTAAAAAATGAAAAACAAAGAAACAGACTTTCCTGGTGGCACAGTGGGTAAGAATCTGCCTGCCAATGCAGGGGACACAGGTTCAGTGCCTGGTCTAGGAAGACGTCACACGTCACAGACAGCTAAGCCTGAGCGCCACTGCTGAGCCAGCACTCCAGAAGGAGCTCTGCAGCCACCGCTACCGAGCCCGTGTGCCACAGCTCCTGAAGCCCGCGCGCCTAGAGCCTTGCTCAACAAGGGAAGCCGCCACAATGGGAGGCCCGTGCGCTGCAATGAAGAGCAGCCCTCATTCACCACAACTAGAGAAGCCGCACAAAGCCAACGAAGACCCAGAGCAACCAAAAAACATAGTTAATGAAACCATTCCATCTCTTCTTTCATAACTGCTCAGATTCTATTAAGTAACTAAATGCCGCTGTATGAAAAATCTAGCATTTCATTATAATAAAAAATGGTTTCTTAAAATGTCACCTATTCAAATCGTCACTAACAGCAGCAAAACAAAGTATCCTTTAAAACCAGTCTTTTGGACTCTGTGGGAGAGGGCGAGGGTGGGATGATTTGGGAGAATGGCATTGAAATATGTACATTATCATATGTGAAATGGATCGCCAGTTCAGATTCAATGCATGAGACAGGGTGCTCAGGGCTGGTGCACTGGGATGACCCAGAGGGATGGGATGGGGAGGGAGGTGGGAGGTGAGTTCAGGATGGGGAACACATGTACACCCATGGAAGATTCATGTCAATGTATGGCAAAACCACTATAATATTGTAAAGTAATTAACCTCCAATTAAAATAAATAAATTTATATTTTTTTAAAAAAGCAATGCAAGAAAAAATAAATAAAACAGAGCAAAGATGTCTTATATCTTACAGACCTTTGCAGTACATCAAGCTAATTCAATCTGTGAGACTATTAATTCTTTTCACAAGAACATGTCTCAGTGACATTAATCAGTGGCTAAACTTAATCTGATTCAGCAGGTCCCATCTAACTGAGCACTAGTCAGTTTTCCGTGCAACTGGTTTATGGCCCAAAAAGTCTTTCAGAGATTGTATATGCTCAGCGCTTTCAATCCAGTTCCTACTTCTTCTCTATTCATTAGAATACACCCCTTCTAAAGTATGCCTTGAAACCTTAATTTTCCATTTATATTGATCACAAACCCTTTTGCTGGCAGCATCTTAAGGACACTTTGAGAAACACAAAAGCAATACCATATTGTATACATATTTTGAGTTAGGGGGACTAATTTTGTTTCCAGGGTAAAATGCATTGGTGGAAAGAGAAAAGGGAGGAAGGGAGAGAGGGAGGGACAAAGAAAGGAAAGAATCAAAAGTTCTTTAAATTCAATTCAGCTGGGAAGGAAATGGGGTTAGTACTACATATACAAAATAAAAACGGGTTTTTTTCTCTTCTATATATACTTAAAATTAATTTTAATTTTAAAGCAAGTTTGCCTTCCTGTTATATATTAACTTAAGAAAATATGACTTTAGATGTTTAAAATAAAAGGTAAAGGAACTTAAAATTCTTTCTTCCTGGAAACAGAATAAATTATTCTTTCAAATTGCTATCAGAATAATTTGGTATATTTCAGAAACATTGTAAAGATAATCTTACATAGTTTTGATTAACCAAGTGGAAAACCACTCAGAAACATTTTATTTTACAGCATATCAAAATATCAAATAAAAATTTGAATTTCTGAAAGCTGAAACGTAATAGAAAATAGTCATCCCCTCTACATAATGCATCCCCTCTACTCTTCATGGTAAACATTAAGAGACTATAAAACTGTCATTTTCCTTATTGAAATAAAAATTTTTTTTTCTATAGTAAAAAGAAAAAAATAAAAATCAAGCTCTATGGTGCCATCTTTTGGACTGTTCAAGTTTTCTTATAACTCATTCTTATAGGAAACAATTTATTGATCAGAATCAAGATAAAGACAGAGACAAAACTATTTGGCTATCTTTTTTCTAAGCGACATTTGCCCTATCTTATTCTCATACTTTGTATTAGGATTTAAAACATATCCATAAAACAACTACATATAATACTAAAATTCTACTAAAAATTCTGAAAGTAAAAAGGCCTTTTGCATAAAAACTATGTGCTCTCAACACTTTAAGGCAGCAGTTCCAAAGGTGAGGCATGTTCACTGCCGCCAGCAGCAGCGCAGCCAGGACTTCTAGAAATACAAATTCTTAGGCCACCCTTCAAACTGACTGAACTGGAATTCGGAATGGGAAATCTACCTTTTAACAGGTCCTTGGATTTTGATTCAAGTGGTAAAGAATCCACCTGCCAGAAGACCTAAACAGACATCTCTCCAAAGAAGACATACAGATGGCTAATAAACTCATGAAAAGATGCTCAACATCACTCATTATTAGAGAAATGCAAATCAAACTACAATAAGGTATCACCTCACACAGAATAGCCATCATCAAAAAACCAACAGTAAACACTGGAGAGGGTAAGGAGGAAGAGGAACACTCTTGTATTGTTGGTGGGAATGCAAATCTAGAAAGATGGTGTTGATGAACCTGTATGCAGGGCAGAAATAGAGACACAGACATAGAGAACAAACCTGTGGACAAGGAAGGGGAAGGAGGGAATGGGATGATCTGAAAGAGTAGCACTGAAACATACACACTGCCATATCAAATTAGATAGTCAGTGGAAACTGCTATATGACACAGGGAGCTCAAATCTGGTGCTCTGTGACAACCTGGTGGGGGGGGGGGTGGGATGGGGCAGATCATGGGCAAGAGGTTCAAGAAGGAGGAGATATATATATATCCAGGACTGATTCATGTTGATATATGGCAGAAACCAAAAGAATACTGTAAAGCAATTATCCTCCAGTCAAAAATAAATAAATATAAAAAAAAAGAAGAATCTGCCTGCCAATGCAAGAGACACGGGTTCGAACCATGGGTCAAGAAGATCCTCTGGAGAAGGAAATGGCAATCCACTCCAGTATTCTTGTCTGGAAATTCTATGGACAGAGGAGCCCGATGGGTTACAGTTCATGGGGTTGCAAAAGAGTTAGACACCACTGAGAAACTAAAGAGCAACAGCGGAAGCTTGTAAGAACCACTGTCTTCGGGGAATTTTGAAAAAAGTTCACAGCTAACACTGAACTATGAGTTAGAAATCACTAGTAGATCAGCAGTTCATTACCTTATGTTTCACGTTGGAATTACCAGAGAGCTTTAAAAATGCCTCAGACCTGCTCCAATATCTGATTAATGGTTCTGGGAGGTAAGTAAAGCCAGGGCACTGGGATTTCTGAAAGTCTCTCAGGTGATTCTAAAAAGCAGCCAAAGTTGAAAGCCACAGATCTAGGGGGTTACATTTTCAAAAGTTAAAGTTCACTGAGTCTGAGGCTAAGCAATGTTTGTAAATGAGACATGAAAAGTTAGCTTTCAAGAAAAAGCATAGCCAGAAGGAACAACAGAAAAACAAGAGTCCTCAACAAGCTTTCAGATTCCACCTCATGAGTTAGCTAGCCAGAAAAGACCCTCAGAAAGACATAGAGACTAGAACAACAGATTGAGAACACTGCACACGCGTTTTGTTCTCGATTCAAGTCATGCAGCACGGTGCCAAAGACCTTTTTATCACTAACTCTGATGGAAAAGTGGACCACAGAGCAAGGATTTCAGTTTCATATTTCTCAGGGTATACAAACATGATGTCTAATGTGAGTAAGCCATGTAGTACCAGTGTAAAGACCCCCACAAGTCAGAGTTACAGGAAAGGTCCAAAGAGTGACCTGGCTGGAGGTCTTCTTATGTAATTTTATTCTGAGAACACTGCCATGTTAAGAATAACGTAATGCCCTTTCAATGCAAATTTTCATATCTACTTTATTTCCTTGGCGTGATTTTAGCTCTATGTGTATTATTATTTTCAACCAAAATCAAAGATTAAATAATTTGACATTATTTGAAATGTGAAAAAATATAACAGCTTTCAAAACCAAGATACATACAAAATCCCATTTTAAGAAGAACTGCTTCGTGTCGTCTGTAGATTTTACTCTTTCAAAGGCTACAAGATGTTTACTATCTAAAGTAGAATTTTCAATAAATAATTTGTTAAATATTTACTGTGTATTCACTAGTTACTATGGAAATGTTAAAAAGTAGTTGTTGCCTTTATAAACCATCTAACATACTTAAGCACATTTCATAATAACTGACAACAAGAATAAATGCCATATTTGCAGTAAAGTTTGAATGCACCAAGTCAATAAAGAAAGAAATCACATCAAACCATAGTGGTATTTAAGACTTTAAAAAAATAGGGTAGAACTTCAGTCTTCAAGGATGAATTATATGCACAGTACATATGGGGCACTGTAGTTGGCAGACCAGATGGAAGAAAAGACATGTTTTTGTTAGTTTGTTTTAAAGGGGCAGGGCTGACAATATGCTGCTGTTGTTCAGCTGCTAAGTTATGTCCAACTCTTTGTGACCCCAAGGATAGCAGCACGCCAGGCTTCCTTGTCCTTCACTATCTCCCAGAGTTTGCTCAAAACTCATGTCCACTGAGTTGGTAATGCCGTCCAGCCATCTCATCCTCTGTCGTCCCCTTATCCTCCTGTCTTCAGTCTTTCCCAGCATCAGAGTCTTTTCCTATGAGTGGGCTCTTCACATCAGGTAGCCTAAGCATTGGAGCCTCAGCATCAGTCCTTCCAATGAATATTCAGAGTTGATTTCCTTTAGGATTGACTAGTTTGATCTCCTTGCTATCCAAGGAATTTTTAAGAAACTTCTCCAGCACCAGTTTGAAATCATCAGTTCTTGGGCACTTGGCCTTCTTTATGGTCCAGCTCTCACCTCTACATATGACTACTGGAAAAACCATAACTTTGACTATATAGACCTTTGTTGGCAAAGTGATATCTCTGCTTTTTAATATGCTGTCTAGGCTTGTCATACCTTCTCTTCCAAGGAGCAAGCATTTTTAAAGTTTATGGCTGCAGTCACGGTCTGCAGTAATTTGGAGACCAAGAAAATAAAAACTGTCACTGTTTCCACTTTTCCCCCCATCTATTTGCCATGAAGTAATAGGACTGGTTGCCATGATCTTTGTTTTTTGAATGTTGAGTTTTAAGCAAGTTTTTTCACTCTCATTTTTCACCTTCATCAGGAGGTTCTTTAGTTTCTCTTCACTTTCTGCCATTACGGTGGTATCATCTGCATATCTGAGGTTATTGATATTTCTCCCCACAATCTTGATTCCAGCCTGTGATTCATCCTGCCCAGCATTTCACATGATGTACTCTGCATATAAGTTAAATAAGCAGGGTGACAATATACAGCCTTGACCTTCTCCTTTCCCAGTTTTGAACCAGTCTGTTATTCCACGTCTGGTTCTGTTGCTTCTTGACCTGCATACAGATTTCTCAGAGACAGGTAACGTGGTCTGGTATTCCCATCTCTTGAAGAATTTTCCACAATTTGTTGTGATCTACACAGTCAAATGCAGAAGGCAATGGCACCCCACTCCAGTACTCTTGCCTGGAAAATCCCATGGATGGAGGAGCCTGGTAGGCTGCAGTCCATGGGGTCGCTAAGAGTTGGACACGACTGAGCAACTTCACTTTCACTTTTCACCTTCGTGCATTGGAGAAGGAAATGGCAACCCACTGCAGTGTTCTTGCCTGGAGAATCCCAGGGACGGGGGAGCCTGGTGGGCTGCAGTCTACAGGGTCGCACAGCATTGGACACGACTGAAGTGACTTAGCAGCAGCACACAGTCAAAGGATTTAGCTTAGTCAATGAAGCAGAAGTAGATGTTTTTTTTGGAATTCCCCTGCTTTTTCTATAATCCAGTAGATGCTGACAATTTCATCTCTAGTTCCTCTGCCTTTTCTAAATCCAGTTTGTACATGTGGATGTTCTCGGTTCACGTACTATTGAAGCCGAGCTTGAAGGATTTTGAGCATCTCCTTGCTAGCATGTGAAGTGAGTCCAGTTGTACAGTAGTTTGAACACTCTTTGGGACTGGACTGAAAACTGACCTTTTCCAGTCCTGTGGCCACTGCTGAGTTTTCCAAATTTGCTGGAATATTGGGTACAGCACTTTAACAGCATCATCGTTTAGGATTTCAAAGAGCTCAGTTGGAATTCCATCATCTCCACTAGCTTTGTTTGTAGTAATGCTTCCTAAGGCCCACTTGATTTCACACTCCAGGATATCTGGCTTTAAGTGAGTGACCACATCACTGTGGTTATCCAGGTCATTAAGACCCTTTCGTGCAGTTCTTCTGTGCATTTTTGCCACCTCTTCTTAGTCTCTTCTGCTTCTGTTAGGTCCTTGCCATTTCCTTGCCATTTCAGTCCTTCATTATGCTCATCTTTGCATGAAATGTTCCCTTGGTATCTCCAATTTTGTTGAAGAGATCTCTAGTCTTTTTCATTCTATTGTTTTCCTCTATTTCTTCTCATTGTTCCTTTCTTATCTCTTCTTGTTATTCTCTGGAACTCTGCATTCAGTAGGGTGTATCTTTCCCTTTCTCCCTTGTCTCACTTCTCTTCTCAGCTATTTGTAAGTCGTCCTCAGACAACCACTTTGCCTTCCTGCATTTCTTTTTTCCTGGGGATGGTTTTGATCACCACTTCTTGTACAATGCTACAAACCTTTGTCCATAGTTCTTCAGGCACTCTGTCTACCAGATTTAATCCCCTGAATCTATCTGTCCCCCCAACTGTATAATTATAATGGATTTGATTTAGGTCTAGTAGTCTGAATGGTCTAGTGGTTTTCCCTACCATCTTCAATTTAAGCTTGAATTTTGTGGTAAAAAGCTCATGAGCTGAGCCACAATCAGCTTCCAGTCTTGTTTTCGCTGACTGTATAGAGCTTCTCCATCTTGGCTGCAAAGAATATAATAAATCTGATTTCTGTATTGACAACCTGCTGACATCTATGTATAGAGTTGTCTCTCGTGTTTTTGTAAGAGGATGTTTGCTATGACCAGTGCAATCTCTTAGCAAAACTCTGTTAGCCTTTGCCCTGCTTCATTTTGTACTCCAAGGCCAAACTTGCCTGTTACTCCAGGTATCTTCTGACTTTCTACTTTTGCACTCCGATCCCCCATTATTGGATGTCGATGTTCACTCTTGCCATCTCCTGCTTGACCACATCCAATTTACCTTGATTCATGGACCTAACATTCCAGGTTCCTATGCAATATTGTTCTTTAGAGCATCAGACTTTACTTTCACCACTAGACACATCCACAACTGAGCATCGTACCTGCTTTGGCTCAGCCTCTTCATTCTTTCTGCAGCTATTTCTGTGCTCCTCCCCAGCAGCATATTGGAAACCTACTGACCTGGGGAGGTTCATCTTTCAGTGTCGTATCTTTCTGCCTCTTCATACTGCTCATTGGGTTCTCAAGAAGAATACTAAAGCAGTTTGCCAGTCACTTCTTCAGTGGACCACATTTTGTCAGAACTCTTCACCATGACCCATCCGTCTTGAGTGCATAGCATGGCTCATAGCTTCACTGAGTTACACACGGTTGTGATGCATCTGATCATTTTGGTTAGTTTTCTGTGATTGTGGTTTTTATTCTTGAGACTATGGGATTACAGCTCTTGCTTCTTCTGTCCCGCCCTCTGATGGATGAGAATAAGAGGCTTGTGCCACAACAAAGGAAATGATAAGCAAGGTAAAAAGACAGCCCTAAGATTGGGAGAAAATAATAGCAAATGAAGCAACAAAGGATTAATCTCAAAAATATACAAGCAACTCCTGAAGCTCAATTCCAGAAAAATAAATGACCCAATCAAAAAATGGGCCAAAGAACTAAACAGACATTTCTCCAAAGAAGACATACAGATGGCTAACAAACATATGAAAAGATGCTCAACATCACTCATTATCAGAGAAATGCAAATCAAAACCACAATGAGGTACCATTACATGCCAGTCAGGATGGCTGCTATCCAAAAGACTACAAGCAATAAATGCTGGAGAGGGTGTGGAGAAAAGGGAACCCTCTTACACAACTGGTGGGAATGCAAACTAGTACAGCCGCTATGGAGAACAGTGTGGAGATTTCTTAAAAAACTGGAAATAGAACTGCCATATGACCCAGCAATCCCACTTCTGGGCATACACACCGAGGAAACCAGATCTGAAAGAGACACGTGCACCCCAATGTTCATCGCAGCACTATTTATAATAGCCAGGACATGGAAGCAACCTAGATGCCCATCAGCAGACGAATGGATAAGAAAGCTATGGTACATATACACCATGGAATATTACTCAGCTGTTAAAAAGAATTCATGTGAATCAGTTCTAATGAGATGGATGAAACTGGAGCCCATTATACAGAGTGAAGTAAGCCAGAAAGATAAAGACCAATACAGTATACTAATGCATATATATGGAATTTAGAAAGATGGTAACGATAACCCTATATGCAAAACAGAAAAAGAGACACACATGTACAGAACAGACTTTTGGACTCCGTGGGAGAAGGCGAGGGTGGGATGTTTCTAGAGAACAGCATCAAAACATGTATATTATCTAGGGTGAAACAGATCACCAGCCCAGGCTGGATGCATGAGACAAGTGCTCGGGCCTGGTGCACTGGGAGGACCCAGAGGAAACAGGTGGAGAGGGAGGTGGGAGGGGGGATCAGGATGGGGAATACTTGTAAATCCATGGCTGATTCATGTCAATGTATGACAAAAACCACTACAATATTGTAAAGTAATTAGCCTCCAACTAATAAAAATAAATGAAAAAAAAAAAAAAGAGGCTTGTGCCAGCTTCCTGTTGGGATGAACTGGCTGTGGGGAAAACTGGGTCTTGCTCTGGTGGGCAGGGCCATGATCAGTAAATCTTTAACCCAATCGCCTGCTGAGGAATTGGGCTGTGCTCCCTCCCAGTTAGTTGTTTGGCCTGAGCAATCCAGTCCTGGAGTCTACAGGCTCCATGGTAGGGCTACTGGTGACCTCAAAAAGGACTTGAGCCAAAACATGCCTCCCAGGACTGCGGCTGCCAGTGCTCCTGTCCCTGCAGCAGGCCACTTCCAACCCATGCCTCTGAAGTTGGCCCTCAACACTGACAGGCAGGTCTGGCTCAGTCCCTTGTGAAGTCACTGCTCCTTTCCCCTTGTGTGTGGACACAAGATTTTGTTTTTGCCTTCAAAGAGCCTCTGTTTCCCCTAGTTCTGTGGAAGTTCTGTCATCAAATCCTGCTGTCCTTCAAAGTCAGATTCCCTGGGGATTCTCAGTCCCTTTGAGGGGTTCCTCATCTGAACCACAGATCACTACAAATGACCTAACTATTTTCTCAATTTTCCCAAGGACGATGTAAAACTGGTACCATTCTAGAATTATAAGGCAGAAATAGAAATGCAGTTGTGTGTGCTAAGTCGCTCAGTCATGACTGACTCTTTGTGGCCCCATGGACCATAGCCTGCCAGGCTCCTCTGTCCATGGAATTTTCCAGGCAACTGGAGAGGGTTGCCATTTCCTACTGCAGGGAATCTTCCTGACCCAGGGATCAAACCCACATCTCTTGTGTCTCCTGCACTGGCAGGCAGATTCTTTACCACTAGCACCACCTGGAAAGCCAGAAGGAGGGAAGTTAAGTCACTACATACAATAGATGGCTTGGGTACTAGTTCCCACTTAACATGACTCAGAATCACTTAGATGGTTTATCAAGACACATACTGCTGGGCTCCACCCTTGAGTTTGACTCGGGGGGTAGACCTCAAGAATTTGTATTTTGGGGCTTCCCTGTGGTCCAATGGTTAACATTCCATGCTTCCAATGCAGGAGGCACAGGTTCAATCCTGGTTGAGGAGTTAAGGTCCCTTATGCTACACAGAAGAAAAAAAAGAATTTGCATTTTAAGAAATTCTATGCTACTGATACTGTTGGTACAGGGTTAAGGCCTTGACAACTCTTGCCTCAGGGCAGTAAAATCTAATTATATGGTGGTTTTCTGGTTAAGAATAGCCGATATAAAGTACATTTTCATTTTGAAAGGCATTCATACTTCTCAAAGTAAATACAGAAAACAAAGACCCGTAGGAAGAAGTACCATCCCGCTTACTCCCTCTATTCAAGACAACATAATTTTGGTCTGTTTTACTGCAGTCTTCTTTTTGCAAATAAATGGAGTATTCTTGGCTGTTACCTAGGAATGTATGCAAACACTATAGCAATTTATACATGTCACAGAGGCCAAAAGGCAAGGCAAATTCATTTACATGTGGTATGCCAAGACAAAAATTTTTCTCAGGTTCCTATGAAAAGAAGTAGTTCTGTCCACTGATAGCAGAAAAAGGGCAGTTCACCAATCCTTTCTTATAAAAACTAGCCTTGTGTTATTCAATTTGAGCAGTCTCTCAGTCACCTAGACCACATATTTTCTGATAATATTTTGAACAGTGGTATGTTAGCAATACATTTTCCTTTCATTTCTGAGAATCTTTCTTTTATACTAAATGATAATTTGGTTGGGTAGAAAATTCTTGGGTCTCAATGACTTTATTTCACAACTTTCTGTCTACTGACTTCTGGCACTTGGTGCAAGAAAGTCTAAAACCAGAATGATTTACGCTCCTTTGTATACGGTTGGCCAAAATTTTCATTTGGGCTTTTCCATAGCATCATATGGGAAAAACTGAACAAACTTTTTGGCCAACCCAATACATAACCTATATCCACTAAACACCCATGCATGAGCAGCAGCGCTTGGCCTGAACACTTGCATTGTTTCCTAAAGTATACAATTCAAAAAACCTTACCTGAGTTTTTATCTAGGTGTGGATCTCTTTTCACAGGTTTTTTTTACCTGAAAAGCTGATTTTCCTTTGATTGTACATATCTTAGGTTTGAGAGGGTTTTGTTGTTGTTTTTAATTAAATAAAAGAAAGTAATCTTTAACTATGTATGACCATTTGTTTGATTTACTTCCCACTGAATAGTTATTTCTTTGTTGGGTTCCCAGTATCTTTCTTTCATATTCATTACCTTAAAACATTTGGTCTCATCATTCTTATCCTTGTCCTTTCTTGGTGAGAGCTTGTCAAGTTTGTCCTCCACAGACACAACTTTATATCTGTAATATTAAATTTGACTCCTAATCTATGACCTTCGAAGTGGAAAGGCAGGTTCTGCTATTGTGTTTTAGTTTCCAGTCAGCCTTCCTTATGTGACCTGTTCCCCTGTGTAACCCGCTGCCCTTTCATCCGAGCCTGTTGTCTCCTTACAGACTATCTTTCCTATTTTATTGGAGCCACATCATTTTACACGTTATTAAGTATGCCCAATGGGTTTTTGTTTGTTTTCATTTTTTCTTAGTTCATTTCACATTCACAGGGGGCTCTTTCTTCAGTGCTTCCAATTATGCTCCTTCCCCTTGTTCTACAGAATTTTTTCAGAGACTCCTCATTTTTCCCATGGTAACATTTCATTGACAAAAAAGGCACAATCAACTCAGGCTTAATACCTGCCACTAACAAAGATGTAGATTGCCCTTGATCCTGTTTCTAACCACATGCACTAATGGAAGCCCTTTTCCAAAATCACGTACAGAATCTAAGCAATTCCAGTGTATAGGGAGTTTGTGACGAGCAGATGCAAACTATTACATACAGAATGGATACAGAAAAAGGTTCCACTGTATAGTACAGGCACTATACTCAATATCCTGTGATAAACTGTAATGGAAAAGAATATGAAAAAGAATGTACATATGTGTATAACTAAATCACTCTGTCGTACAGCAGAAATTAACACAGTATAAATCAACTATACTTCAATAAAATAAATTTTTAAAAAAATCTAAGCAATTCCAAATGACCAAGAGACCTCATCTAGTGTGTGGTTTTCCTAGAAGAAGGGAGACTTCTCCCAGTGACAAAATCTTTGAAACACTTAACAAGTTCAAACACTGAAATTTCACCCTCCAGCTTCCTACCTTCTTAAACCCTCTTTTCCTGCCATAAAGACCCAGTGTGACTTCTCATTTTAAAAGTTCGTTTTTGTCAGTGTCATACATTTGAACAGTTCTTCTGTAATTATTTCATGTCTTCTCCAACTCCTTATAAAGCTATTCAAGGCCAGTGACATCTAAGACTTATTTATTTTGCATCTGTGTTATTAAAAGGTGTGTCAATTGACAGAAATGTACTTTCTTCTCTGGTGGCTCAGACCTTAAAGCGTCTGCCTGCAACTCGGGAGACCCGGGTTCGATCCCTGGGTCAGGAAGATCCCCAGGAGAAGGAAATGGCAACCCACTCCAGTACTCTTGTCTGGAAAATCCCATGGACAGAGAAGCCTGGTAGGCTACAGTCCATAGGGTCGCAGACTGGGACACGACTGAGTGACTTCATTTCACTATAAAGTATCCAAACACTTTCACTAAGGTGAGATTTTGTGCAGTAGATATAATCTAGGTAACTACATCCTATAGAGTCTAAAAAAACCTCAACATTCCAATTTCTTTCATGAAACTGTTGAAAGCAATCAGTTCACTTGTAAGTAGAAAAAGGGCTCTACATAAGAAAAAAGACTCAATTACTTCTGTCAGCTAAAGCGAAGTGAAAGTTACTCAGTCGTGTCCCACTCTTTGCGACCCCATGGACTATACAGTTCATGGAATTCTCTAGGCCAGATTTTAGAGTGGGTAGCCTTTCCCTTCTCCAAGGGATCTTCCCAAACCAGGGATTGAACCCAGGTCTCCTGCATTGCAGGTGAATTCTTTACCAGCTGAGTCACAGGGGAAGCGCAAGAATACTGGAGAGGGTAGCCTATCCCTTCTCCACTGGATCTTTCTGACCCAGGAATCAAACTGGGGTCTCCTGAACTGCAGGTAGATTCTTTACCAAATGAGCTATCAGGGAAGCCCATCTGTCAACTAAAAAAACTTACTAATTTAAGAAGCAGAAATAGCATATAATATAGTCTTCTGAATGAAGCAAATGTTACATCCCAAACCTGCAAGTCTCCAAATATGATTTTGTTTCAACAAATTCTATTGTATTACATTCATCATCCCACTTCTGTTTAACAATCAACTTTTTTTGAATACCACTCACATAACAATGATGAGAGTGAGCAGGCTACTTACCCCACCCATTGTAATTCCATGAATAAGTGCAACATAAGGTTTCTGGCAAGAATCTAAGAGAAATGGAGTTGTAATTAGTTACAATGTTTAAAATACATTTGCTTTTTCCAAAAATCACGTTACATGAACTGTGAAATATCAAGTAGACTAAATACAAAGCTTATAATACAAACATATTTTTTTAAAACATATATTCATATAAGATCCTAATCAGCTATTCATTGTTATTGAATAACTCAATACCTCAATTTGAAACAAAAGAAAGCCCATATAATTCAGCTATTGAGAAAAACAATGTTTCCCTTATAAGTCATGAATGTTTATCTAACACAGTTCAGTTCACTTCAGTCACTCAGTCCTGTCTGACTCTTTGCAACTCCATGAATGGAAGCATGCTAGGCCTCCCTGTCCATCACCAACTCCTGGAGTTTACTCAAACTCATGCCCATCGAGTAGGTCATGCCATCCAGCCATCTCATCCTCTGTCATCCCCTTTTCCTCCTGTCCCGAATCCCTCCCAGCATCAGGGTCTTTTCCAATGAGTCAGCTCTTCGCATGAAGTGGCCAAAGTATTGGAGTTTCAGCTTCAGCATCAGTCCTTCCAATGAACACCCAAGACTGATCTCCTTTAGGATGGACTGGTTGGATCTCACTGCAGTCAAAGGGACTCTCAAGAGTCTTCCCCCAACACCACGGTTCAAAAGCATCAATTTTTCAGTGCTCAGCTTTCTTCACAGCTCAACTCTCACATCCATACATGACTACTGGAAAAACCATAGCCTTGACTAGATGGACCTTGTTGACAAAGTAATGTCTCTGCTTTTTAATATGCTATCTAGGTTGGTCATAACCTTCCTTCCAAGGAGTAAGCATCTTTTAATTTCATGGCTGCAATCCCCATTTGCAGTGATTTTGGAGTCCAAAAAAATAACGTATGACACTGTTTCCAATGTTTCCCCATCTATTTCCCATGAAGTGATGGGACCAGATGCCATGATCTTATTTTTCTGAATGCTGAGCTTTAAGCCAACTTTTTCACTCTCCCCTTTCACTTTCATCAAGAGGCTTTTTAGTTCCTCTTCACTTTCTGCCATAAGGGTGGTGTCATCTGCATATCTGAGGTTATTGATATTTCTCCCGGCAATCTTGATTCGCTTGTGCTTCATCCAGCCAAGCGTTTCTCATGATGTACTCTGCATATAAGCTAAATAAGCAGGGTGACAATATACAGCCTTGACATACTCCTTTTCCTATTTGGAACCAGTCTGTTGTTCCATGTCCAGTTCTAACTGTTGCTTCCTGACCTGCATATAGGTTTCTCAAGAGGCAGGTCAGGTGGTCTGGTATCCCCATCTCTTGAAGCATTTTCCACAGTTTGTTGTGATCCACACAGTCAAATGCTTTGGCATAGTCAATAAAGAAGAAATAGATGTTTTTCTGGAACTCTCTTGCTTTTTCGATGATCCAGCAGATTTTGGCAATTTGATTTCTGGTTCCTCTGCCTTTTCTAAAACCAGCTTGAACATCTGGAAGTTTACAGTTCACGTGTTCCTGAAGCCTGGCTTGGAGAATTTTGAGCATTACTTTACTAGCGTGTGAGATGAGTACAACTGGGTGGTAGTTTGAGCATTCTTTGGAATTGCCTTTCTTTGGGATTGGAATGAAAACTGACCTTTTCCGGTCCTGTGGCCACTGCTGAGTTTTCCAAATTTGCTGGCATATTGAGTGCAGCACTTTCACAGCATCATCTTTCAGGATTTGAAATAGCTCAACTGGAATTCCATCACCTCCACTAGCTTTGTTCATTGTGATTCTTTCTAAGGCCCACTTGACTTCACATTCTAGGATGTCTGCTTCTAGGTGAGTGATTATCTGGGTTGTGAAAATCTTTTTTGTACAGTTCTTCTGTGTATTCTTGCCACCTCTTCTTAATATCTTCTGCTTCTATTATGTCCATACCATTTCTGTCCTTTATTGTGCCCATCTTTGCATGAAATGTTCTCTTGGTATCTCTAATTTTCTTGAAGAGATCTCTAGTCTTTCCCATTCTGTTGTTTTCCTCTATTTCTTTGCATTGATCACTGAGGAAGCCCTTCTTATGTCTCCTTGCTGTTCTTTGGAACTCTGCATTCAAATGGGAATATCTCTCCTTTTCTCCTTTGCTTTTCACTTCTCTTCTTTTCACAGCTATTTGTAAGGCCTCCTCAGACAACCATTTTGCCTTTTTGCATTTCTTTTCCATGGGGATGGTCATGATCCCTGTCTCCTGTACAATGGCACGAACCTCCGTCCATAGTTCATCAGCCACTCTATCAGATCTAGTCCCTTAAATCTATTTCTCACTTCCACTGTACTGTCATAAGTCATGTGTTATCTAACACACAAAGTCATGTGTTATCTAACACAGCTGTATTTTAAAGAACACAATTTGTTTTTTATGCATCTAAAGAAGCATCTGGTTATAAAGAGAAGCGTGGACTGAGAAAAAAAAGCATGGACTGAGAGTGAGAAGACCCAGATTTTAGCCTCTGCTTTGTCATTAACTGGCAGTTCAACAATATTCAATATATATGTTGGTATTAAATCCTTACTGTTGTTGTTGTTCAGTCACTAAGTCGTGTCCAACTCTAGCAACCCCATGAACTGCAGCATGCCAGACTTCCCTGTCCTTCACTGTCTCCCAGTTTGCTCAAACTCATGTACATTAATTTAATGCTGTTATCTAACAATCTCTCCAGTGACAAAATGTGGTCCACTGAAGAAGGGAATGGCAAACTACTTCAGTCTTCTTGCCTTGAGAACCCCAAAAACAGTATGAAAAGGCAAAAATATATGACACTGGAAGATGAACTATGGACAAGAATCCCTTAAAAGATATGGAGTAGCCCTCACAGTCAACAAAAGAGACCAAAATTTAGTGCTTGGGTGCAATCTCAAAAATGACAGGATGATCTCTGTTTGTTTCCAAGCCAAACCATTCAATATCACAGTAATCCAAATCTATGCCCCAACCACTAACGCTGAAGAAGCTGAAGCTGAACAGTTACATGAAGACCTACAAGACCTTCAAGAACTAACACCAAAAAAAAGATGTCCTATTCATCATAGGGAACTGGAATGCAAAAGCAGGCAGTCAAGAGATACCTGGAGCAACAGGCAAGTTTGACCTCGGAGTACAAAATGAAGCAGGGCAAAGGTTAACAGAGTTTTGCCAAGAGAACGCACTGATCATAGCAAACAGCCTCTTCCATACACAACAGACAGCTCTACATATGGACATCACCAGATGGTCAATACCGAAATCAGGTTGATTATATTCTTTGCAGCCAAAGATGAAGAAGCTCTACACAGGCAGCAAAAACAAGACTGGGAGCTGACTGTGGCTCAGATCATACCCTCCTTACTGCAACATTCAGATTTAAATTGAAGAAAGTAGGGAAAACCACTAGGCCATTCAGGTATGACCTAAATCAAATCCCTTATGATTATACAGTGGAAGTGACAAATAGACTCAAGGGATTAGATTGGATAGACAGAGTGCCTGAAGAACTATGGAGAGAGGTTCATGACATTGTACAGGAGGCTGTGGTCAAAACCATCCCCAAGGAAAAGAAATGCAAAAAGGCAAAATGGTTGTCTGAGGAGGGCTTACAAATAGCTAAGAAAAGAAGAGAAGCAAAAGGCAAAGGAGAAAAGGAAAGACATAGCCATTTGAATGCAGAGTTTCAAAGAATAGCAAGGAGAGATAAGAAAGCCTTCCTCGATCAATGCATAGAAATAGAAGAAAACAACAGAATGGGAAAGACTAGAGAGCTCTTCGAGAAAATTACAGATACCAAGGGAACATTTCACACCAAGACAGGCATACTAAAAGAAACGGTATGGACCAAACAGAAGCAGAAGATATTAAGAAGAGGTGGGAAGAATACACAGAACTATACAAAAAAGACCTTCATGACCCAGATAACCACAATGATATGATCACTCACCTAGAGCCAGATCCTGGAATGTGAAGTCAAGTGGGCCTTAGGAAGCATCACTATGAACAAAGCTAGTGGAAGAGATGGAATTTCAGCTGAGTTATTTCAAGTCCTAAAAGATGATGCTGTTAAAGTGCTACACTCAATATGCCAGAAAATTTGGAAAACTCAGCAGTGGCCACAGGATGGGAAAAGGTCAGTTTTCATTCCAATCCCAAAGAAAGGCAATGAAAAAGAGTGTTCAAACTAGTACTCAGCTACACTCATCTCATACGCTAGCAAAATAATGCTCAAAATTCTCCAAGCTAAGCTGAGACAGTACGTGAACCAAGAACTTCCAGATGTTCAAGCTGGATTTAGAAAAGGTAGAGGAACCAGAGATCAAATTGCCAACATCTGCTGGATCATTGAAAAAGCAAGAGAGTTCCAGAAAAACATCTACTTCTGCCTCACTGACAAAGCTAGAGCCTTTGACTGTGTGGATCAAAACAAACTGGAAAATTCTTCAAAAGATGGGAATACCAAATCACCTGATCTGTCTCCTGAGAAATCTGTATGCAGGTCAAGAAGCAACAGTTAGAACTGGACATGGAAAAATGGACTGGTTCCAAATTGGTTAAGGAGTATGTTAAGTCTGTATATTATCACCCTGCTTATTTAACTTATATGCAGAGAACATCATATGAAATGCTGGGCTGGTTGAAGCACAAGCTGGAATCAAGATGCCAGGAGAAATATCAATAACCTCAGATATGCAGATGACACCACCCTTATGGCAGAAAGTAAAAAGAAACTAAAGAGCCTTCTGATGAACGTGAAAGAGGAGACTGAAAAAGTTGTGAAGTAATTAGCCTCCAACTAATAAAATAAAATTAAAAAAAAAAAAAACAACTCAGCATCCAAAAAACAAAGATCACAGCATCCGGTCCTATCACTTCATGGCAAATAGATGGGGAAACAATGGAAACAGTGATAGACTTTATTTTGGAGGCTCCAAAATTACTGCAGATGGTGACTACATTCATGAAATTAAAAGATACTTGGTTCTTGGAAGAAAAGCTATGACCAACCTAGACAGCATACTAAAAAGCAGAGATATTACTTTGCTGACAAAGGTCCATCTAGGCAAAGCTATAGTTTTCCAGTAGTCATGTATGGATGTGAGAGTTGGACCCCAAAGAAAGCTGAACACTGAAGAACTGATGCTTTTGAACTGTGGTGTTAGAGAAGACTACTGACAGTCCCTTGGACTGCAAGGAGATCCAACCAGTCCATCCTAAAGGAAATCAGTCCTGAATGTTCATTGGAAGGACTGATGCTGAAGCTCCAATACTTTGGCCACCCAATGCAAAGAACCGACTCTTTGAAAAGACCCTGACACTGGGTAAGATGGAAGGCAGGAGGAGAAGGGGACGACAGAGGATGAGATGATTGGATGGCATCACCTACTCAATGGACATGAATTTGAGCAAACTCTGGGAGTTGGTAATGGACAGGGAAGCCTGCCAAGTTGCAGTCCATGGGGTCACAAAGAGTCAGACACGACTGAGTGACTGAACTGAACCATCTCATCCTCTGCCACCCTCTTCTCCTTCTCTCAATCTTTCCCAGAATCAGGGTCTTTTCCAGTGAGTTGGCTCTTCACATCAGGTGGCCTAAGCATTGGAGCTTCAGCTTCAACATCAGTCCTTCCAATGATCATTCAGGGTTCACTTCCTTTAGGTTGGACTGGTTTGATCTCCTCCTGCCCAAGGGACTCTCATGAGTCTTCCAGAACCATAGTTCGAAAGCATCAATTCTTCAGCTCTCAGCCTTCTTTATGATCCAGCTCTCATATCCGTACATAACTACTGGAAAAACCATAGCTTTGATTATACAGGCCTTTGTTGGCAAGGTGATGTCTCTACTTAAACTTATATGCTAGCATTTCCATATGTGTACACATTTGTATACAAACATACACACATAAGCTATATGTATATATGCCTATCATACACTTGTATATCATGTATATGATACATAGATAAGTTTTCTCATCTATTAAATGAGACTTGCCTCAGAAGTTTCTTCCAGCTCAAAAATTCTGCAAACTGTTACTCCACTCCTTTCCTTTTTTTGTTTTTCCTTCCTCCAAGAGAGGGAGTTACCCACAACATAAACACATTCATCACTGTACTTCTACTGCAGCTTGTTGCCAATCTAACTTCCTTACCAAAGACCAATATTAAACTTCAGTTTTGATCCATTTAGCAATTCTGTAAATATTCCCAACCTACCAAATGAGCCACCAAACTACAATTCTAACTTCACATACACAAGCATGTCCACAGCCCTCAATTTTTAACTATAATTCCCTAGAAACAATGGAAACTAATGTCTCTATTGATTGGGGTGGAGATACATACAAATACACCATTTCAGCTACAGATGCATATATTTTAGTTATAAAGTATTAAAAGCTAACTGATGCAAGACGCAAGGCCAAAATTTGTCAAATTCCTTAAGGATTAAGATAGGTCATTATAATGTACAGAAATTATGTCTGGAAGGCTTTCTCTTATATATTAATATTTTACAAACTCTTCAAACTAGAGGTTTTCTCCCCTCTTTTATTTAGTATAGAACTGCACTAATATACCAGCCAACAGCCAAATGTAGTTAGATTAATTACAATTAAACAAAGGTAAAATTAGGCTTATTGATCACAAGTAGCCCCATTCCAAGTGCTTGTTAGTCACGTGTGACTAGCAGTGGCCATATTACACAGCACAGAAGCAGAATATTTTCATCATTGCAGGAAGTGCTGTTGGACAGCACTGGTAGGAATATTTAGAATGAATAAAACATTCTAAGTGAATTTGATCTGTATAATTTTACAGATTATTAAAGAAATGAGAGCTCTCCACTAAAAGTGGCTCATTTAGTTAAATTGGGAAACAGCCCCCTTTCCCCACTGCTACTTCAAAGACACTGAAATTTTAGAAAAAAAATTTTTTTCAATGTATATCCAAATTCAAAGCCAAACAAGGGAAATCCCCAAGTGCCAGAAACTTACAAGAAACTCAAAGTTAATAGCTGTGTGGAAGCTACAGCCAAAGATTATGAGTGAAGGTGTGTGTGTCTGTTCTGAGTCAGGAACAAATTCTAGGCCACATAGAACATGCAATGAGCTGCCTACATAAAGCCTTACAGTAATAAGAGCTATGTGGTTTGTAAAACATAGCTAGGAAAACTATCTGCTGATACTGGGAGTCAGTAAGTTCCTGCCCAGGAGAGAAGAGAAAAAAGTCAGAAAAAGTGGATGCTCAAGTACTGGACCATTGCAACTGAACAAACAAAAGAAAGTACCCCGAACAACTTTGGAATAGAAATAATGTCTGTAACTTGGTGAAAAAGTGTCTACAAAAAGATTATACTAAAGAATGAAATTTTAAAAGCTTTCCCATGTACATCAGAAATAAGACAACACTACAATCATTCAGTATTATAACAGAGGTTCTAACCAAATGTAACAAGAAAAGTCATAAGGACTGGAAAGAGACGGGGAAAAGTCACGTGCAAAGGGTAGAATTGCCTATATAGAAAAGCCAAGATAATCTACAGAAACATCTATAGAAGTAACAAAAAATTTCAGCAGGGTCGCTGGTTATAAAAACAAAATACTAAAATCAAAAATATTTCTATATGCTCAAAATAGTCAATTAGGAAATGTAACAAGTAACAGAACATAAACTATTTAAGAATAACACTTTAAAAAATATTTTTATCAGCTTGATCTTTATAGAGAAAATTACAAAACATGAAAGGACATGAAAGTCAATCTGACGAAAATGTGCTAAAACTGGTTTACAGTGATGTCTGCATAAGTTTACTAAACATCGAAATAATTTTAAGATCCATTTGGAAAATCAAGTCCAAGAGTAGCCAAGACAACCCTAAAAGAAAACAAGGGTAACTTGTCCTACCACATAGAGACGTATCTTAAACCTATAATAATTTTGACACTATAGTTTCATCATAAGTACAAAAAGACCAGTGAATAAAGTTGTCCAGAAACAGTTCTGATCACAAAGAAGAACTTGATATATGATAAAAGTGTCGTTAAAACCAGCGAGGAAGACAAGGCCTATTCAGTCAGAGACATTACACATCTAGTTTTCTAAAAAGAAAATAAAAGTTAGATTATGTCACATGCAAAAAAATTCCAAGTACATTAAGGACTTAGAGTAAAAAAAATAAACTATTAAAAGAAGATATAAAAGAATATCTTAAACACTTCCATGTTATTGTGTTTTTTTTAGTGCAACAAATCATAAAGGAAAAGAGTGCATACATTTCATCTCAAACAAAAACTTGTATACGTGAAAAGATGAAGTAGCAGACTGAGAGAAGTGTGTTTATAACACAGATAATCTACCAAAGCAGAGAATTCAGAATACATAAAAACCTATAAAATCAATTAAGAAAAAGATAATCCATAAGAAAGAAAAACAAAGGATGAAACTGAAAAGAAAATCTAAACGATTAACATAAAACACCTTATGCTTCATGCACTTACAATGATGCACAAATTAAAACCACAATAAGATATCAAGCATGCAGAGTTTAAAAACAAACAAATGATAGCAATGACATGCAGAAAAAAAAGTCTTGTACTTTGGAGAGGAATATGGAAACATATTGAAGAGGTATAAAGTATGATCCATCCATTTGGCTTCTGTTATTTCTAGAAACTTTTGCACCTGGGCACCAAGGATTTACATATAAGGATGTAACAATCTGTATTAATAAAAATTTGAAATAATCTAAAATACCCATTAATGTCAAATAGATAAATAATACTGGGTAGCTGAATAATATAGAACAGTTACATTCCATGCTATTAAAAAAACAACTTTTGGCATATGCAGTAAGAAAGTACTTATGAAAATTTCAAAAACATGAAGTAATACTACTTTTGTTCATAAACATGTAGTAAAAATATAAAGTATAGCCTAATCAGATGTGCTAAAAATTAATGGCAATGGTTCCTTCTGAGGAGGGATCAGGCTGCTTCTGGAGAAAGAAATGGCACTGAAGCGAGCAACGAAGCAGATTGGACAGTAATTTTAAAAATTCATAGTATTCTATTTAATTTAAATAAGTTTCAAAACATCAAACAAAAATAAAATATAGAGGTCTATTCATTCTGAGCTGGTGGGTATAGAAGTATTCACTGTATTATCCACTGTAATTTAACATTTGAAACACATGCTAGATAGAAACACATGCTAGATAAAAACACATGCTACTACTTCACTTCCAGTGAAATCTGGAATGATGACTATAAAGAAATTTCATCCCAGAGTTTCTCAGGAATTAGGAAATGATACTTCATTTTATAGAGAAAACTGGGACCCTATTTTTTTGTTTTCCAAGAAACCCAACCATATGATCAGAATCCATGATTCCATGTTAATTGTAGGCTAAACAGTAGCTAAACGTGGCTGTAGTCCAAAACAGGCTCCTCTGTCCATGGAATTCTCCAGGCAAGAACACTGGAGTGGGCAGCCATTCCCTTCTCCAGGGGATCTTCCCAAACTAGGGAGAGAACCTGGGTCTCCTTCATTGCAGGCAGATTCTTCACCATCTGAGCCACCAGGGAAGCCCATTTAATAATAAAGTGTGAATTGTCTAGAATGAGCAGTCAGACTTTGTCGGCAAAGTGATGTCTCTGCTTTTGAATATGCTGTCTAGGTTGGTCATAGTTTTTCTTCCAAGGAGCAATGCCTGCTTCCAAGAAGCAAGCATTAAAAGACATTTCATGGCTACAGTCATTATCTGCAGTGATTTTGGAACCCCAAAAAACAAAGTCTGTCACTGTTTCCATTGTTTACCCATCTATTTGCCATGAAGTGATGGGACCTGATGCCAAGATCTTAGTTTTCTGAATGTTGAGTTTTAAGCCAGCTTTGTCACTCTCCTCTTTCACTTTCATCAAGAAGCTCTTTAGTTCCTTTTTGCTTTCTGACATAAGGGTGGTGTCATCTGCATATCTGAGGTTATTGACATTTCTCCCAGAAATCTTGATTCCAGCTTGTGCTTCATCCAGCCTGACATTTCACATGATGTACTCTGCATATAAGTTAAATAAGCAGGATGACAATATACAGCCTTGATGTACTCCTTTCCCAATTTGGAACCAGTCTGTCATTACATGTCCAGTTCTAACTGTTGCTTCTTGACCTTCATACAGATTTCTCAGGAGGCAGGTCAGGTGGTCTGGTATTCCCATCTCTTTCAGAATTTTCCACAGTTTGTTGTGATCTACACAGTCAAAGGCTTTGGCATAATCATTAAAGCAGAAGTAGATGCTTTCTGTAATTCTCTTGCTTTTTCAATAATTCAACGGATGTTGGCAATTTTATCTTTGGTTCCTCTGCCTTTTCTAAATCCAGCTTGAACATCTGGAAGTTCACAGTTCACATACCGTTGAAGCCTACCTTGGAGAATTTTGAGCATTACTTTACTGGAGTGTGAGATGAGTGCATTTGTGCAGTAGTTTGAGCATTCTTTGGCATTGTCTGTCTTTGAGATTGGAATGAAAACTGACCTTTTCCAGTTGTGTGGCCACTGCTGAGTTTTCCCAATCTGTTGGCATATTGAGTGCAGCACTTTAACAGCATCATCTTTTAGGATCTGAAATAACTCATCTGGCATTCCATCACCTCCACTAGCTTTGTTCATGATTACTTTGCAAAGAAAGGCCCATATAATCAAAGGTATGGTTTTTCCAGTTATCATGTACGGATATGAGAGTTGGACCATAAAGAAAGCTGAGTGCTGAAGAATTGATGCTTTTGAACTGTGAAGTTGGAGAAGACTCTTGAGAGTCCCTTGGACTGCAAGGAGATCCAACCAGTCAATCCTAAAGGAGATCAATCCTGAATATTCACTGGAGGGACTGATACTGAAGCTGAGCCACCAATACTTTGACCACCTAATGCAAACAACTGGCTCCATGGAAAAGACCCTGATGCTGGGAAAGATTGAAAGCAGGAGGAGAAGGGGTCGACAGAGGATGAGATGGTTAGATGGCATCACTGACTCAATGGACATGAGTTTGAGCAAGCTCCGGGAGTTGGCGATGGACAGGGAAGCCTGGCGTGATGCAGTCTTCATCGTTGCAAAGAGTCAGACACGACTGAGCGACTGAACTGAGCAGTCAGGCTAACTGAGTTCATTTCTGTCACAAAGTATATAAAAGACTAAATAAAGAGTGTTGACTACATTTTAATAACTCATTCTATGCAGCTTTTGTCTTTATTCCATTTTCAAAGCTCTCAGCAGAGCACACATACCAATGGCGTTGTTCAGAATATATTCCTCTCGGAAAAAATCTTGAAGCATTTTCTGGTTTGTATTTCTAGTTTCTGAGAGTGCTAAAATATGAGAAAAGAAAAAAGGATTACAAATATACAAGTATTTTCCAGTCAATACAGTCAGATAAATTTAAAATACTGTGACAGAAAGTACCAAGGGGAAAGTCTAGAATGGTTTCTTAAGCTTCTGAAGTCGCCCATGCCACAGATATATTATAGTCAGCCCCAAATCCATAGTCCAATGTCAAAACTTCAAGGCAAAAATTCTTATTTAGAACAACTTACAAGGTGTTATAAATTATAAGTTATATATTGGTACCGAATGCATACAATTTTGGCTATTTTCTATGGCACCTGAATAAATATTTGCTGGATACATGTTTTCTTTGGCAACATATCTTAACACAAATACATTATACAGGGAATTCCCTGAAGTCCAGTGGTTAGGACTCCACATTTGCATGCAAGGGGCACAGTCCCTGGTGGTGGAACTAAGATGCCACAAGCTGTGCAGCACGGCCAAAAAAAAAAGTACATTATACGTGTACACACAAAGAAATAAATGCACACACAGAGTTCTGTATATTCTAACTAGTTAAATACTTCCTCCATATTCATTTCACGGAACATCTGTTGAGCATCTACTAGGTACCATGCGCTATTTTCAGTGCTGTTACAAGACAGCTGCCTGGAGTTCAGACTAGTAAAACAGACAATTAAAATATACTCCCTTTGCTATGCCCACTCTAAGGTTTGGATGAGACAGGAATGGAAGCAGAAGAGATATGATTAAAAGAAGGCTTTCCAGAAGACAGACATCTGAACCAAATGTGAACAATAGGTAAGGGTTTCCTAGAAAATGATGGCAGTGGAGGGTTGGGGGCTCTGAATAGACAAAGGAGTACCTACAAAGACAAACAGGCAAGAAAGAATAAAATCAAGAAATAAGTAAAGAAAAAGAAGCAGTTTTAAAAGACTAAAGGAGAATGGTAAAAGGTGAGACTCGAAAGGTAAATGAGATAGTAATATTATATTTTCATGGATATTAATAAATAAGGATGTTAAAATCAAATGGTTTCATTTCTGTTGCAATTTTCTCTTATCCAGTGTTCACACCCACTACACTCTCACCATAGTCTATGTCAAAACTGCCATCAAAACTCTCCTCCACACACTACCAAGTACACATGCTTTTCCTGTCTTTAAGTCCTATGAAAATTTGCTGTTGCTGCTAAGTTGCTTCAGTCGTGTCCGACTCTGTGCGACCCTATAGACGGTAGCCCACCAGGCTGCTCTGTCCCTGGGACCCTCCAGGCAAGAACACTGGAGTGGGTTGCCATTTCCTACTCCAATGCATGCATGCATGCTAAGTCGCTTCAGTCGTGTCTGACTCTCTGCGACCCTATGGACAGCAGCCGACAAGGCTCTTCTGTCCACAGGATTCTCTAGGCAAGGATACTGGAATGGGTTGCCATTTTCTTCTCCATGAAAATTACCTACTAAAATATAAACTAAATATATATACATGTTTCTTCCTTTATGGGAAAGAGCTACATAAAAATTGGTGACTATTAGATTTTTAGACAAACTTCAGAACTGATACAGCTTCCTTCAAAATGTTCCAACCAAATAGTGACTTCTTTTCCTGTTTTTGTTTCTGTTTTTGTTTCTGTTTTTGTTTTTAATGATTGGGAACTCCCTGGTGGTTCAGTGATTAGGAGTCAGAGGTCACTGTCAAGGCCCAGGTCCAACCCCTGGTCAGGGAACTGCCCACAGGCTATGCAGTGCAGCCAAATTAATTACTTACTTAATCACTAAAAGAGGGCCCCGCCTCCTACGCGCGTGCGCCTTGGGCTGCGGCCGCTGGCGCTCCGGCCCGCCTGCGCGCCTGGGCCGGTGGCATGTCCAGCGTTTGTCAGCAGTCAGCTGGGATCCTGGGCGCCCTCAGGAGTCGGGTATCTATGCTGCGAGTTAGGCACTGTTTGGGGTTCTCTGTCTGAGCCCAAGCCGGTTTCCGCCGGACTCCCTGGGAAGGTTCAAGTTGGTGGGGCGGGGTCTCCAGCCGGCTCTTGGGGTCCGGCCTTTGCTGGTCCCATTTCTTCTGCTTCTTCAAGTAGGGGGAAGAGCGAGCCGGAGCTCTCCTCCCTGCTTCCGGCTGACTCCCTGGGCCCACGGTTGGAATTTGCAGGACCTCTGATCAGAGGTGGTGAGTTAACCTTTGAGCCGGAGCACCGAGAATCCTACGGAAATAGGCAGTTCACCAGCCCTACGCTTCTCCGAGAGGGAAACGGAAACGCCCGGCGGTTGAAAACGAAATTAGTCCCTCCTGCAGTCCCAGGAAAGCTCCGCTCTGAAGTCCCGTTCAGAGCAGAGAGGAAAGATTGCATCCCTCATGTCCCAACCTCACCGGGACCCTAACGGCATCCCCCCAAGACATTCCCACGTGCCTGACAATATAAATCATCTTGTTAAAATTTAAAACGCCCAATTGTGACAAGAATGTGGTCAGAGAGGAATCTTTCTTATAGGATACGGGTAAAAGGGGAAAACAATCTGGCGTTTATCTCTATCCTAAGAATAATCTGAATCACCCAGATGTATTATTTATGCACGAATGTTAACCAAAGTATAACAGGAAAAAAGTGGAAATACATATTCTAAAGAATGGACCATTATGCAGGTCCATTACAGAGTTTGAAGTGAAAATGCTAGCATGTGTATTGTTGGGAAGCAAGGAAGTTACTAAGTATACACAATAGCAGTTAGGTAAAACCAAGCATTATTTGTTTACATATAATGTGTATGGGCCAGGGTTATAAATGACTTTTCGTAAGTGATTTAAAATTTTTAATATTTTCCAAATTTTGCACAATATTAGAAAAAAACAAATAACTTAAAAAATTATGTTTGAGACTGACTATACAGTGACCAGAGCCACCTGTGACCACCTGTGCGTCAACTGGACCCCCTTCCACCCCCCAGCCAACCACAATTTCTACAGCATCAGGACTTGGTCAATGACGACCAGTTGCCCACCTTTTTAGACTTCCCCACCAGCTAAGAGGAAGCCGATTATGCTCCCCAGACCAAACACATAAGACATCCTGCTTCCCCACCAGCAGCCTCTGATCAGAGCATACCTGAAGCCCTCCCTTGCTTTCACCATAAGGCCTTTCCACTCTTCTGACTACCTTTTAGTCTCTGCCAAACACAGGGATTTATTAAGGCATTGAGCATAGTGTGATTCTTTTTAGCCAACTGAAATGAATACAAGGAGACATATCAGGACCCGAGGTATATGTTTTTAAGGTTAATGGTGAGGATGACGAGCTGAAAGAGAACTGAGAGGAACATCTGCAGGAGATAACCCACCCTGATGCAGTAGATGCTTTCTGCCTGTGTCCTCAACCAGACGCAGGCTTGGGGCTCCTGGAAGGCATCTCGAAGCTCTCACACGTTGGTGCCCAATAGGCACACCACCTCCCTACCTGGTACCCAGTGGCAGGAAAGCCCCCAGAGCACACAGCTGCAGGGGAGGAGAAGGAGGACAGGGTGTGGGCTGGCCACAGTGCAGGGCAAGCAAGGGCAGATCACAGAGCCCCCGACACTGTGCAGGGGCCAGGAGGCCCAAGGCAGAATGAGGGGCTGGGCACCTCCTGCCTTGGCCCCAACTGTGACTGTTCAGCCTTCTTTCCATTTACAACTCAATTCTTCTGGGGAGAACTGGAGGGATGTGTCTTTAAGGAGAAAACAAAGGGAAGGAGGGAAGAGCGGCCTTGGAGCCCTCAGCCCGAAACCACAGACTGCTCATGGTCGCTGGAGGTGCTGAACTGTCTCTCTACCTTCCTGTGGTCCTTGATTTTGAGTCCAATGTCTACCCTCTTCTCAAAGAAGTTCACCAGCACAGACTCTGTCAGGATGGAGGCCAGGATCTGCTCGAATGAGATGCACCAGTCTGTGTCAACCGCACCCCCACCGTGGGTGGTGGCCACGGGGCTGCGAGCCTCCCCACCCACCAGCACTGTGTCGTCAGCCAGGTCCTCACACTGCAGGGAGCCGGTGCTGACCATGGAGTAGGAGGACATGGACAGGTCGTCTTTGGCTTCGTCATCAGACAGAGGCTGGGAGGGAGAGCCCCGCCCCTCACTGCCGCCCCCTTCGCCCCCCCACCTGGCTCTCCTGTGGTGTTTTCCCAAGGGCAGGAAAAGATCCAGATCGGAGGCCAGAGGAGATGCTGGAAGGGACAGCGAGGAGCAGAGGCAGAGGGAAGGAGGAGCCAGGGTCCAGGAAGGCAGAGACAAGAGAAACAGGATATACATCCAGCCAGAGGAGTCGGCTGAATGGCCATCCTTGTCCCCACTCCGTGATGCTGTGGCCCAGAGGATCCTTTCAGGATGCCCCGAGCTCCTGCAGGCACGTGCAAGGGTCCAGGCAGGCACAGACAACCTCTTCTCACGTCAGACCCTGGAGCACTGTCCCACTCCACTACATACTGGCTTGTCTCACTCTGCGACAGTCTCTGTTCCTGCAGAATAAGTGCTTCTGCCAACCTTCCCAAGGAGGTGAACCCAAGACCACCGTGGCCTGTTGCAACAGGGAAAGACCAGTCACAGGAGCCGAAACATCCGCCCCGCCAGCACAGCTGTGTGGGCGCCACAGGCCCAGGGTGTCAGGCTGGCGAAGAGTTCCCGGAACTGGTGGGCGTCAATGCGGTACTGCTCCAGCACCTGACCTTTTCCTGGAGAGCCCCTCTGGTCCCAACCCAGGCCATGGGGTGTGCATGCAGCCCAGCCTGGGGTCAGCAGCAAGCAGTGTCCTGTAGCCACAGCACCTAACTTGAGTCACTCCAGCAATTAACCCTAGGCTTTTTGTTAAAACCACGTGGAAGGAAAAATTCTTTTTTCATGGGGTTACGGCAAGGATGACCCTGGAGCTGCGGACTACAGTCCTACGCTCTGTAAGAAGAGCAGTTCACATGATATCTGAGATATCGGAGCTTGACAAGATGTTGGAACACCTAGACCCGGCCATGTCTGAAGCTGTACATTCCTAGACTTTTCAGTTTCATGAACCAATGCATTCCCTCTTGTATAAGCTGACTTCAGCAAATTTTCAGTCACTTAAAAGAGTACCTTGCCTAAACTCTGGAAAGGATTAAATTCTACCATGTGAACTTGGTAATAAAAAAAAAAAAAATTTACTTAATCACTAAAAGTGAAATTAAAAAGATAAAAAATTTAAAAAAGGTTTGATATTGAGCCTCATTCTGAGGCTTTCACTGATAAAATCCCTAAAACTCTTACCTATTATCTTTTTTCATTTCTTACCAATTCTAAAAGAAAAGGAGTGCAAATTGTATTGCTGGTGAAATAAATCTCTTTTACCTCAGAAATCCTCTGAGGCTGCCTTCTAATCTTATTCTAATCAATTATTAACAGCTCCATATAAATTAAATGACATTTTAGTAATATCATTTAAAAATTTTTTTCAGAGTGCTCACTTACTGTCTTGGACTATGATGTTTAAAGAAACTACATTTCTTGGAATTGAAATCTGTTACTTAATACATGTAAATGAGAATAATTATAGAATTTGTAAATATATTTCCAAACGGCAATATAAAGTTAAAACTCATGGGCAAAAATAGAAGGTACTAAAATCAGCACTCTGCTCATTTGTAAACCGACAGGATCAAAGGCCCAGCTCTAGAGCAAAAGTTAATTCTAGGTTGAAAAACAGTGTTTTAAAAATGCTTCAGTCGTAGCAAAACATTAAATTCAAAAACAATCCAGTTAACAAGTCAGTCTAGGACTTCTCTGATGGCTCAGACAGTAAAGAATCTGCCTACCGTGTAGGAGAGACCTGGGTTCTCTCCTGGGTCAGGAAGATCCCCTGGAGAAGGGAATGGCTACCAACTCTAGTATTCTTGCCTTGAGAATTCTACAGACAGAGAAGCCTGGTGGGCTTCATAGGATCACAAAGAGTCAGAAATGACTGAGCAACTCACACTTTCACTATGCAAAGAACATCAGTTTGATCTCTGGTCTGGGAAGATCCCACATGCGGTGGGACAACTAAGCCAGTGCGCCGCAACTACTGAGGCACAAGAACTACTCTAGAGCCCAAGGACCACAGCTTCTGAGCCCATGTGCAGCAACTACTGAAGCCCGCGTGCCCTAGCGCTCAGGCTCTGCAACGAGAGGAGCCACCGCAAGAAGCAGCCCCGGCACCACAACCAGAGAGCAGCCCCTGCTCAAGGCAACTAGAGAAAGCCCACAGCAACAAAGACCCAGCACAGCCAAAACTGAATTTTTTTAAAACAGTCTAAGCAGCTGAAAATTTTAAAGTGAGGTTTTAAGATTCAGTTCCTTTAATAGATATTTGAAATTATGTCCTGAATCAAGCTTGTTTCTTTCTATTCCAAATGTAATGGTTTACATAAAATAATAAATTTGGTAAACAGAATAACCCTAACATCATCTTAACACAATACAAAAAAATCAAATATAAAAAATAAAACACTAAAAAAAAAACAATCCCAGGAGCCTACAAACTCAACATTTCTTCTCTCTTGTCTTTAATTGTTAAATGTGTACAGATTGACCTAAATAATTAGCAAGATAAGGAAAATTAACCTTTTTGTCTACCTCAACATGTGTATTTAAATATAAAAACATTGATAATATAAATAGGATAAATACTATAATTAAGTGCATCCTTGCTTTGGGATCATGAACAGTGGGAAAGCACAAAGTCATAGATATATATAAGAGTATGTTATATCTAGAGAATGGCAAGTACTCAACATAGCCAGATTGTCAGGCCTATGAGTGTTTAGGGAGAGGAAGTTGAGTTACAACCAGGAAGCATTTCTGGTAAACTACCTAAAGAAAGGGCTTCCCAGGTGGTTCAGTGGTAAAGAATCTGCCTTTCAATCCAGGAGATGTGGGTTCAGTCCCTGGGTTGGGAAGTTGCCCTGGAGGAGGGCACAGCAATCCAATCCAGTGTTCTTGCCTGGAGAATCCCATGGACAGATGAGCCTGGTGAGCCACAGTTCATGTGGTCACAGAGTCAGACACGACTGAGCGACAGAGCACGCATGCATGCATGCCTGTGATAAACTGGGCCGCTTAATCAGAGCCATTTAAAAATAAAAAGTGAATTCACAGACCAAAAATTAGACATTTTGTTCAAGATGATTCAGGGTAAATAAAGTATTTAGGTGAAAGGGAGAAATGTTTTTACCTCTGATATCACCTCCAGCACAGAAAGCCTTTTCACCAGCTCCCTTTATGACGATCAGGAAAGTTTCTGGATCTTGTTCCCACTTCTAATCAAATGTAAAAGATGGTATAAGCATATTATAAACACAAACTCATGACCTGTGGCTGATTCACGTTGAGGTTTGACAGAAAACAAAAAATTCTGTAAAGCAATTCTCCTTCAATAAAAAAAAATTTTTTTAATGAATGATATATATATCCATATACACATAAACATATGTGTATATATAGACATATATGAATATATACAAAGCATAAGCTTTATAAAGCATATCTAGAAGAATGGATTCTAACTTCTTTTTTTTTTTCTGACATAAATTAGAGGCTATTCCAAAGTTGCTAAATGAGTACATTTTGTGATCCATATTTGATAATGACAATTTTGATACCAAGGTGAAAAAAATATGGGCCTAATAATATTATGTTACATAAGCTTATAAATCTGATAAACAAATCAGCCCAGAGATTGCAGATAAACAGCAGTAATCTTTCTACTGTGGTGATAAAGGCTCTGTCCTACTGACAAATTTGTAAATAACAGAGTGGAAACACTTCTGATCAAATCTGGAAGTGTTTTGGGGTTGGTAAGGACAGCTAATAAATAAGCAGGATAAAAGAATCAAGACCCAATGGATACTGAAAAGGCTAGAACAATGGACTAAATAAAAAATTAGTTTACCAGAGTCAGAAGAATTAACCAGGGTTCCATGAATTCTACACTAGAGAATGAAAATATACAAGATAAAGAAGAGATGTACCTGGGAAGAGGTGGTTGTCCAACAGGTTAACGCAATACTGGATCACATTAATAGAAATCTGGTATTCTAACATGGAAGTTTCTACTTTTCTTCCACTTTAACCTGGAACACCTGATTTATTCCTCTATATCACGGTTAAGTACATATTATAAGGTGGCCCAAACAGATAAATAAGAATGGAAGAGACTCATCAAATGAAGAATTAATGAACTGGTGAGCGGGGAGAACTCATCTTTAACCCCTATGTGGCCAAGTGTATCAGGTATACTATTTCACTTCATCTTTACAATAATTCTATGAATTACCATCCCTGTTTCACAGCTGAGGAAAATGGAACACAGAGAGAATAATATTCCCAATCTATACAGTTAATAAATAGAAATTCAAAATTTCAAACCCAGGTAGTGTGACTAAGTCATGTTTTTCCACTACACCATGCAGTTTTCTTAGAATAGGAAAGCTTAAGGCCTTCTCCAAGAAAAGGCTGGACAAGCACTTCAAAAACTGTCATCTTCCCACCAAAAAAGCTGTCATGTAGAAGCAGACTATATGTGTATACTCATGACCCAAGAGGCAGAACCAATATTACTGGTCAAAAAGTTGGAAAAATGAAGAGCGCACAATGTAAGAAGAAACTCGTGTGTGCTTAGTCACTCAGTCGTGTCTCTTTGCGACCCCATGGAGTGCAGCCCACCAGGCTCCTCTGTCCATGGGGATGCTCCCGGCAAGAATACTGGAGTGGGTTGCCATGCCCTCCTCCAGGGGATCTTCCCAGCCCAGGGATCGAACCCAGGTCTTCCGCATTGCAGGCAGATTCTTTACTGTCTGAGCCACCAGAACTTGGAGCCATGTAAGTGGAAGAGAATGTCTCATGCAGCAATGAACTCTCATCACTAGGGATGTGCCAGAACAATCACTAAGGAAAGAACTGAGGACTCCAGAAACAATGGGACTTGGGCACTGCGCCCATACACGAAGTGATTCTGTGCAAGAAAACACTAGGAAAGTTCTATTAAGACACACTTTTAAAACGATCCATATGACTGCTTGAAGAAAACGACAAACCTTTAGCTGTGCGTAAATCTGCCGAATCATATTAAGACTCAGTGTATTCAGAAACCTTGGTCTGTTTAGTGTTATCACTCCTGCACATCCTTTTCTTTCCAACAGGACTTCTGCTGCTGCATCTGTGTGATTAGACATTTTCTGTGTAAACAAAAGAATAACTTTAGGATAAAATTCATTAAGCTTTTGTCACGCGTCAACATCAAAACACATTAAATGCAAATCTTTTACACAACGTTAAGAGCAGCTAATCAAACGGACAACTTGGTACCTCTGACAAAGTGTCCTAAAATTATTTACACAGTGTAGATAAACAGTTCCAAAGCAAACAACATATACCTCTTAAATCTCTTAATTTTTATTTGAGTAAACTTAGTGAATTGATTAGAACCCAGTCCTACAATTTCTTAGACTACGAAATACTCTTAACCCTTTATTACTGTATACCAAGCAATATGTTAGGTACTTGGAAATCAAAGATGAATATAGAGGGCAAGTAATTCTGACTATAGTAGCTACCAGGAACTTGGAAAAAAGAAAAAACAATGATATTTGAGCTGGACCTTGATGTACCTGAAGAAAAAAAGAAGTGAAAATCCTGGAGAGTAGCACATGCTAAAACATGAACAATGATTATCTGGAAATATTAAGTTGTTAAACAGGGGTGGAATAAAGGCTGACTGAGAAAATGACAGGAAAGTAGGCAGAAAAAGTGCTTTAAGGCCAGATAATAAAATGAGATTACAAGATCATATACAGAAGTAGTGAAGAACATGCCTATATAGAAGGTCGTAGGGCCTCACCCAGGCTTCCCAGGCAGTTCAGTGGTAAAGGATCCATCTGCCAACACAGGAGACTCGCGTTCGATCCCTGGATTGGGACGATTCCCTGGAGGAAGAAATGGCAACCCACTCCAGTATTCTTGCCTGGGAAATCCCATGGGCAGAGGAGCCTGGTGGGCTATATATAGTCCATGGGGTCATAAAGAGTCAGACACGACCGAGCAACTAAACAACAAGAAGGGCCCCACACACCACGCTGAGTGAGGCAAGTGCCACATCTTGGGGTGGCGCATTTTGCTCCCCTTCAATACTCACTGGTTCTACTTCCTTGATTAAACCCTTACTCAGACAAAAAAACAGATGATAGACCAAAAGAGTTGCAGTTTTCAGATACCTACATCATTCTAAATTTTAAAGTAATACAGATAAAAGTTTTTCTATTATACAACATGCTACATACAAGTATTAATAAATTTTCATCTCTCCACACTAAATTTCTTTTTTACTCTAACCAAGTCAGACTTGTCAGTCCAAAAAAAAAAGTTTCACTGAACAACAACATAAATTACCACCTAATATCAGAGACAATCTTAAGACTACTATTTGGTTTTAGCTCAGAGATGCTGAGACTGAAAAGATGCACTTTCTGACCTTCTAACAAGAAAAAAGGGGGAAGAGACTGCAAATTAATGGCTTTTGATGAACTCAATCAGATACAGGAGGTCAGAGGGCAAACAGTCCCATAATAAAGTCTGGAGAGAGAGGTGTCTTCAGGGTGGTGTGCTGCTGCCAAGTTGCTCCAGTCGTGGCCGACTCTGTGCAACCCCATAGACGGCAGCCCACCAGGCTCCGCCGTCCCTGGGATTCTCCAGGCAAGAACACTGGAGTGGGTTGCCATTTCCTTCTCCAAAGTATGAAAGTGAAAAGTGAAAGTGAAGTCGCTCAGTCGTGTCTGACTCTTCATGACCCCATAAACGGCAGCCCACCAGGCTCCGCCGTCCCTGGGATTCTCCAGGCAAGAACACTGGAGTGGGTTGCCATTTCCTTCTCCAATGCATGAAAAGTGAAAAGTGAAAGCGAAGTCGCTCAGTCGTGTCTGACTCTTCACGACCCCATGAACTGCAGCCTACCAGGTTCCCCCGTCCACGGGAGTTTCCAGGCAATAGTACTGAAGTGGGGTGCCATTGCCTTCTCCGACAGGGAGGTGTAGGGACCAGTATATTTGCTTACCTCAGGCAGAAGCCCTAAGGAACATTAACTAGAATGTTTAATGACTTGCTAGAGGTCAAGTCACCGACTCAATGAACATGAGTTTGAGCAAGCTCTAGGAGCTAGAGATGGACAGGGAACCCTGGCATGCTGCAGTCCACGGGGTTGCAATGAGTTGGATATGACTGAGCAACTGAACTGAACTGAGAGGTCAAGTGTGAGTAAATTGATAGTATGAAGTTCCTGGGGGGTTGGCGGGGTGGGGGGAGTGGTCACATTCATGGGGGAGCTCCTACTCTTGCTGGCTCTTCCTCCTGGAAACCAATCAGGTTCTCCCAGGGAAGACTGGAGAAAGCACCCCCGTATGGGGGTGGCTGGGGGAGGGAAACATCAGGCACAGCGAAATCCCTTCCCCTCATCTTCCAAACAGAGCAAAAGGCTAACTCTGCAGGGGAGAGGGGAAGGCTTCAAAACCAGGCTCGAAGGGAGCGCTTCCACAGTGGGAAAATAGGATGGAGGTTTACAATATACGAACCTTAATCCCAAGGGAGAAGTGCTGCAAAACCACAGCCTACTGATCTTAGTGTTTACCACCCAGAGTTGGAGAAAAGGAACAGGAGTCAAAGGAAAAGTGCGGGAAAGGCAGCCCATCCCCAGAGAAGGGACGGAGCACTTATAAGGACCACACCCTTGGTCTGTGACTCACAGTGCCTTCCAAACATTAAGGATTAATGGGCTACAACATTAAAAGCGTGATGCACAAAAGAATATACTGATAAAAAGATACTTCACAAAGTACTGGAGTTTCAGCTTCAGCATCAGTCCTTCCAATGAATATTCAGGACTGATTTTCTTTAAGATGGACTGGCTGGACCTCCTTGCTGTCCAAGGGGCTCTAAAGAGTCTTCTCCAACTTCACAGTTCAAAAGCATCAATTCTTTGGCACTCAGCTTTCTTTATAGTCCAACTCTCACATCCATACATGACTTCTGGAAAAACCATAGCTTCGACTAGATGGACCTTTGTAGGCAAAGTAATGTCTCTGCTTTTTAATATGCTGCTAGGTTGGTCATAGCTTTTCTTCCAAGGAGCGAGTATCTTTTAATTTCATGGATGCAGTCATTATCTGCACTGATTTTGGAGCCCAGAAAAACAGTCTGTCACTGTTTCCACTGTTTCCCCATCTATCTGCCATGAAGTGATGGGACCAGATGCCATGGTCTTAGTTTTTTGAATGTTGAGTTTTAAGCCAGCTTTTTCACTCTCTTTCACTTTCATCAAGAGGCTCTTTAGTTCCTCTTCACTTTCTGCCATAAGGGTGGTGTCATCTGCATATCCGAGATTGTTGATATTTCTCCTAGCAATCTTGATTCCAGCTTGTGCTTCATCCAGCCCAGCATTTTGCATGAGTTACTCTGTATATAAGTTAAATAAGCAGGGTGACAATATACAGTCTTGATGTACTCCTTTCCCAATTTGGAACCAGTCTGTTGTTCCAAGTCCAGTTCTATCTGTTGCTTCTTGACTTGCATACAGGTTTCTCAGGAGGCAGGTCAGGTGGTCTGGTATTCCCATCTCTTTCAGAATTTTCCACAGTTTGTTGTGATCCACACAGTCAAAGGCTTTGGCATTGTCAATAAAGCAATGGAGATGTTTTTCTGGAATTCTCTTGCATTTTCGATGATCCAGTGGATGTTGGCAATTTGACCACTGGTTCCTCTGCCTTTTCTAATCCAGCTTGAACATCACGAAGTTCATGGTTAACATACTGTTGAAGACTACCATGGAGAATTTTGAGCATTACTTTACTAGCATGTGAAATGAGTACAATTGTGTGGTAGTTTGAACATTCTTTGGCATTGCCTTTCTTTGGAACTGGAACGAAAACTGACCTTTTCCAGTCCTGTGGCCCCTGCTGGGTTTTCCAAATTTGCTGGCATATTGAGTGCAGCACTTTCACAGCATCATATTTTAGGATTTGAAAGCGCTAACTGGAATTCCATACCTCCACGAACTTTGTTTGTAGTGATGCTTTCTAAGGCCCACTTGACTTCGCATTCCAGGATGTCTGGCTCTAGGTGAGTGATCACACCCATCATGGTTGTGTGAGTCATTAAGATCTTTTTTGTATAGTTCTTCTGTGTATTCTTGCCACCTCTTTTTAATATTTTCTGCTTCTATTAGGTCCATACCATTCCTGGGAAAGACTAGAGATCTCTTCAAGAAAATTAGAGATACCAAGGGAACATTTCTTGCAAAGCTGGTTAGGGAACTAGATACTAAATGCTGCAACTAAGAGTTCACAAGCTGCAACTAAAAATCTGGCATGCCACAATGAACATCAAAGATCCTGTGTACCATAACTAAGACCCCATGCAGCCAAATAAAAATGGAATAAATATTTTTTTTAAAAATCAGTGGGAGAGATGAGATGATATCACCCACAGGAGAATTTAAATAATTTATGGAAATCCCCCTTCCAGAAGGTAAAGTGTAGTCCCCCTCACCCTGAACTTACTGACATGCTTCCAAAACACAGAGTAGAAAAGGGAAAAAAACAGTAACTGCAGAGAGCAGTGAAAGTCGCTCAGTTGTGTCCGACTCTTTGTGATCCCATGGACTATACAGTCCATGGAATTCTCCAGGCTAGAACACTGGAGGGGGTAGCCTTTCCCTTCTCCAGAGGATCTTCCCAACCCAGTGATTGAACCCAGGTCTTCCACATTGCAGGCGGATTCTTAACCAGCTGAGCCACCAAGGAAGCCCAAGAATACTGGAATGGGTAGCCTATCCCTTCTCCAGTGGATCTTCCTGACCCAGGAATCGAACCAGGGTCAGCATCACCAGCTGTCATGAGGATGTCCTGTACTCCCTGAGGCATATGTCAAAACCCTCACATAGCCCCTGATATGTGATGAGAAGGGGGCTTTCCTTTGTAATATTCTTTCCAAAAACTTTTAACTGTAGTCTAGTTATTAAAAAACAAACAGAAACAACAGATGCAAGCCGAGATTAGAGACTATTCTACAGGCGACCTGACAGTGCTCCTCCTAGCTGCCATGGTCATGAAAAATAAGGGAAGACTGATAGAGTGCACAAGCTGGAAGACTAAGAAAACACGACAAAGAAAAGCCAGGTGATATGCTGAACTGGATTCTGGAAAAGAAAATTAACGGAAAAACTGGTGACATCTAAATAAAGTCCAAAATTAATACTAATACTCATATTGCAATGTTCTTAATTTTGACAAGTGTAACACAGTAACTGTATTCCTTTGCTAGGGCTCTTGTAACAAAGCCCCACAGACTAAGTCTAGGCTTAAACGGAAATTTATTGTGTGGAGACTGGAAGGCTGAGATCAAGGTGTCAGCAGAACCAAACCTCCTCTGAAGTCACTAGGGAAGGACCTGTTCTAGGCCTCTCTCCTAGCTTCTGATAATTCCCCGGCTTGTCACAGCATAACTCCAATATTCACATGGCACTCTCCTGTGTGTATCTCCAAATTTTCCCTTTCTATAAGGACAAGTGGAAGACAGAGGAGCCTGGCGTGCTGCAGTCCACGGGGTTGCAGAGTCGGACATGACTTAGCGATGGAACAAGTGATACTGCATTACTCCAGTACTTCCTCCTCCGGTGTGACCTCATTTTAACTAACTGCATCTGCAGTGACCTGACTGGCTGTTGGGAGAAGCCACCCACCGTGGGCCCTGAGGTTTCCCTGCACGTTACTGCTGTGTATGTCATGTATCCAAGGGCCTGACTGCTCTGCTCCTGGGTCATTTTTCAGATTTGTATTTGCTGTGAGAAACTTTGAAGAAAAGGTAAAGTGTCCCTCTGGGACAGACAGTAGCTTGCTTACAGCATGCTACAGACTGGCAGCTTCCCCCAAATTCAGTAGCACTGTCTTGTAATGCAACTCACTGCATATGAACTCATTCATTTGGGCCTTTTCCCACCCCGTGGGGCTTGGGGAGCAAGGGGAACCACAACTAACCTGAAACTCAGTGCTGCTCGTTTGATCACTAATAATGATGTTCTCCATCTCTAACTCAAGAGTTTCATATCTTTTCCCAGCATCCATGGAACGCTAACAGGCTAACTACTAGTTACCAGACTATAACCTATCCCAAACTCTGTTATCTAGCCAGCTTCACTTGCCCCAGCCCGATCATAGACTCCTCCTTCCCTTCAAAAGTAACTGCCTTGGTTTTTATGATAAACACAAAATATACATTCATAAATGTCATCTGTTCATTTTTTTAAAGTGGGTGTATCTTTTGAGTCTTAAAATCTCAGGTTTAGCCTCCATTCCTTTGTTTTCTCTACAGTTTGTTGCGGGGGAGGAAGAAAAGCATTTAACCTATAATATTCCTTAGTATGCATTTTGCCAATTGCACACTCATGCTGCCCACTTATTTTTAACAGTTGTTCATTCTTGATATTTATTTAGTCAGTCCCCTACTGACCAGCACTGTGTCTAACTTTTTACTGTTACTATTACAGTGATGTAGGAATATCTTTAAGCATGGACTTTCCAGCACTTAGGTGAAATATTTCTGCAGGACATTTACACAGGGTCAAATTTCAAACAAAGAATATTACAAAACCTTCTGTTAAAAGCCACTAGAATGATAAAATTAATAAAGGATCCTTTTTCCTATCTGAAAAGTTCATGGCCTTCTTAAAACTTGAAAACAACTATTGGTGCATTAATCAAAAACATTCATGCAAAAGGGAGGAAGGGGAAAAGATGAAGTCCTCAGTATTAGTGTCTTTTATGTATATGTTAATTCTGCAGAAAAAAAGCTCTTTGCCAAAAAATATCATTAACTTTTAGCTAAAGCCTAGAAAAGGTTTCCTATGAAGAGAAATTTCTCATACTAGGAAAGATTACAGAGAATGAGAGTCAGAAATGAAATTCACATACAACCCAGATCTCGGGGTAGGGAATTTCATTTCTGACTTTCGTTCTCTGTAATCAAGTCTTTCCACATTTGACTCCGAGTAAATTCTCTAGACCCACAGCACTCCTTACCAAGGATACAGAGAAAGCCCTGAGTGTAATCTCCACTCTCCTATGTCACAGTTCTTTGCACAGGAATAAATATATTGTGTAACAGAAAGAAAACAGATTTTGGAGTCAGATGACCTCAAACATTAGTTTTTGCCACTCACGACTATACACCCTCAGACAAGTTCATCTCAGAACCTCAATTTCTGCATTTGTAATAGAAATCACCTTAAGATAGAGGATAGAATCATCCCTTAGTGTTACTATGTAAACTCCCACCACGTCCCATCTCTACCCTCTTGAAACCCTAACCACGCTTCAAGGCTCAGATCAAAATAAGTGGTTTTTTACAATACATTATTAGTACATATTTATACCTCTTTCATTAAATTATTCATTTCCGAAGTCAGGAATTGTCTTTTTCATAATAACGTTCTTAACTGCTTACAAAGCAAACATTTAATGTATGTCTTTTCAAAAGGCATAAATTATAAATTGGTTGATACTGATTCTAGATCATTTGGACATACAGAATACAAAAATGATTGCTGTCATGAAAGTGATATATGCAGTATCAATTCATGCAGTCCAACCAGCATGACTTCATACTGAAAAGAACTACTTTCTGAAGGAAAAAATTTTTTCCATGTCCAGGTCAAACTTATGTGGAAAAAAAAATGAGATTCTGCATTCTAAATTAAATCCTGTATATGAGTTTTAAATATAACATTATGAACACTCATTCAGCCTATGAACATAAATAAGACCTCATTAATAGGTCCCACTGGCTTGCATTAGCTTGACAAACTCCATCTGCAGAGATGCAGAACCTTGATCTCCTTTCCAGGCTCAGTTCAGTCGCTCAGTCGTGTCTGCCTTTTTGCGACCCCATGGACTGCAGCACGCCAGACTTCCCTGTCCATCGGCAACTCCTGGGGCTTGCTCAAACTCAGGTCCATTGAGCCGGTGATGCCATCCAATCATCTCATCCTCTGTCATTCCCTTCTCCTCCTGCCTTCAATCTTTCCCAGCATCAGGGTCTTTTCAAATGAGTTAATTCGTCGCATCAGGTGGCCAAAGTATTGGAGTTTCAGCATCAGTCCTTCCAATGTATGTTCAGGACTGATTTCCTTTAGGATTGACTGGTTTGATCTTGCAGTCCAAGGGACTCTGAAGAGTCTCCTCCAACACCACAGTTCAAAAGAATCAATTCTTCAGTGCTCAGCTTTCTTTATGGTCCAACTCTCACACCCATACATGACTACTGGAAAAACCATAGCTTTGACTAGAAGGACCTCTGTCAGCAAAGTAATGTCTCTGCTTTGCTGTCTATGTTGGTCATCGCTTTCCTTCCAAGGAGCAAGCGTCTTTTAATTTCATGGCTGCAGTCACCATCTGCAGTGATTCTGAAGCCTAAGAAAATAAAATCTGTGACTATTTCCATTGTTTCCCCATCTATTTGCCAGGAAGTGATGGGACCGGATGCCATGGTCTTTGTTTTTTGAGTGTTGAGTTTTAAGCCAGATTTTTCACTCTCCTCTTTCACTTTCATCGAGGCTCTTTAGTTCTTCTTCACTTTCTGCCGTAAGTGTGGTGTCATCGTCATCTGAGGTTATTAACATTTCTTCTGGCAATCTTGATTCCGGTTTGTGCTTCATCCAGCCCGGCATTTCACATGATATAGTCTGCATATAAGTTAAATAAGCAGGGTGACAATATACAGCCTTGATGTACTCCTTTCCCAATTTGGAACCAGTCTGTTGTTCCATGTCCAGTTCTAACTGTTGCTTCTTGAACTGCGTACAGATTTCTCAGGAGGCAGGTAAGGTCCATATATTTCTGAAGGGTCAAAAGGAATGTCACACTATTAACACAAGTCAGTTCTATCCATTTCTCATAACTCTGCCTAAAGTTCTGCCATCAGTGACATATTTCCATCATTCCACTATGAAGTCAAAAGGGCGCTCAGCCCTGAGGTCATGAGAAGGGTCACAGAAGGACTTCCTGGGATACAGCTTCCCTATTTCTGTGTGCGTATGTGCTCAGTCACGTGAACTGTGCGACTCCATGGGCAACAGCCTACGAGACTCCTCTGTCCACGTGATTTTCCAGGGAAGAATGCTGGAGTGGCTGCCATTTCCTTCCCCAGGGGATCTTCCCGACCCAGGGATCAAACTCATGTCTCCTGCACTGGCAGGCAGATTTTTTACCACTGTGTCACCTGGGAAGCTCCTCTCTCCCCAGATCTAAGGACATGTAAAAACCATCACTGGCACCTAGAACCACTCAGCCCTCAGGCCTTGATGAGAGTCCAGTTTACATTCCTTTGCTCAGAGTGGTTTATACCCCAGGTCACACAATCCCAAGACATTTGGATTGCCATGTCTTTCTATTTCACTTGTGGTGGTGGTTTAGTCACTAAGTCGTGTCTGACTCTTGCATCCCCCTGGACTGTAGCCCACCAGGCTCCTCTGTCCATGGAATTCTCCAGGCAAGAATACAGGAAGTGGGTATTCCACTTGTGTGCGTATCTAAATAAGAATCTAAATATGAAAAATAACATTGTCCTAAATTGTTTTTCCAGGGAACTCCTCAGCCTCTGTGTAAGTCAGCTGATTTAAATAAGCAAGGGTGAGACTTTCCAGTTTTCACATACCCATCTCCACTTAGGTTGGATGGAGAAACACGCTGCAGTGGTTACTCTGTACCCAGTCTGCCACAGGCTGTAGAGTGCAGTAGGCAGTCCATGAAGCCAGATAGCCTGGATTCAAATCCCATCTCCTACTTATGAGATGTGGATATTGGGGCACACTACTTAGCCTCTCTGTCCCTCTGATTCTGATCCAGTAACTAGAGATAAGACCATAGTCTGTTTATCAAAACTCCTTGGGTCCAGATGCATTTCAAAATTCAGAAAATTTTCTAGACTTTGGAAAAGAAAAAGTACATATCACTTAGAGTCTGGGTCAGTACACTGTAACCAAATGCTTCACTACTTCTGCACCAAACCATAAATATTTACACTAGTTAGGATAAAGACAAAAAGAGTTTCAGAAGTATGTTCCAGTCGTATTTTGCTACTGTGGGGAAACTAACACGATGGCACCTGTCCGGCTCTCTCACCCCTTGCTCTCACACCCTCTCGCCCGTGTCCTGCAAACAATGACTGCGTGGCTGTGTAATGGCTGAGATCACTTCCAGCACTCTGCATGCACCTCACAAGGTACTTGCTTGGTTGCAGGCTAGCATGTGCGGTACACCTGTATGAGCTTCACCATGAAAGCCCTGGCTGCCGCTGCACCGGGGCTACGTTGAAGCAACGCCGTGATTATGTTATGAGTCTGCTACGGTTACATCATGGTTATGTTGTGGTTGCTACAGCGGCTGCATCAGCCAGGAGAGAGGCTGTGTAATAGCTGCCGTGCCGTCCAGGAGAGAATAAACATGTCTGCAGTTCCCACAGCTCCTCGAGTCTCCCTCCAGCCTCTCAGCTCATGCCTTGCCTACCCTGGGTTCAGCGCACAGTGGGGACAGTGTGAACAGCAAGACAACTAGTGTCAGGAACAGGATGAAGAGCAACACAACTGGTGTAATTGGCAGGATACCCAGCAGGAAGAGAAGTCTGAGGCTCCACAGAAGAGTCAGCAGGATATCCAGAAGGGAGAAGAGCCTGACGCTCCACTGGATGGAGGAAGCCAGTGGCCACCCCACAGCACGTGGTACTGTGTGGCTGTGATCCTCCCGGCGTGGGCTCCGGTGGAAGACCGCGAAGTGGTGGACGTTCACTGGATGGCACTCAAAAGGCGTAACAGGCGGTGAGTTCCCGTCTGCTGGACAAGGCGGCACGGGCCGCCACTGGCACCGAACGGTGGATCTCCCTGGTTGCCTTGAAGGCAAATACGGATGGTGCTCTCCGTGATGCCACACCAGAGTGCAATGTACAGAGATGCTTAGACGAACTGGAGTAGCGTGTATTGGTGTCGGAGCAAGAACCCCGTGGCCCTGGGGAACCCAGCATCTCTGACAGTGAGGCGGTAAGGGACAGTGATGATGAAGGCCGTGAGACTGCGGGTCCCTGCTCGGCAGCGAGGCCCGCTGTACAGCAGAAGGTGAGCATGAGCAGCCTGTGACCTAGGGGCGGGGGGACATCCTCAAGCGGGCCCCAACGTGACTGAGTTAATGAGGTGTCCACCATGTACTCAGGTGAAGTTGGTTGACTTGGGTAAGCAGTTTCAGCAAACGCACAGGGAACCCTTGGCAGTATGGCTTTTGCAACTCTGGGATACCAGGGTAGATGGTATCTTGTGTTCCGGGTACAAGGTAGAAAGACTGGCATCTATAACCACTCACCCCTCGTTGAGACAAAGGTTACATACAGAATGCTAGGTGGCTCATGCAGGGTGCACCTAACAAAACACACACCCTGATGGAACGGGATTAATGCTGCATCTGTACCCTGTGGTCGAACACGGGAGAGCTCCCAGATACTCTAAGAGGCACTTGGGTCGATCCTGAGTCGACCCAAGTGGCAAGAGAACTGGGCATGAAGCAGTAGATATCTAGCCCAAATGCCGAGGCCTAGATGATGAGCATTTTACTGGAGGCATTCGAGATGTCATTTTGAACAATGCCCCATCTACCAGTTTGGATCCCGGACTGCTATTCTTGCACCCTATGTGGGCAGTCTCATCTATGTGGTGACCTTGATGGTGGCTAGGTTGGGAGAAATAGGGATGGCCACAGGCACGGGGGATCAGAAGTGTGAAGACCCTGAAGGGGGCCCAAGCTAGTAACAGCCCCACCCGGGTGATGAGAATGCAAATGTGGGCTGATTTGCTGGCAGCGGGAGTTGACAAAAATAAAACTGACAGACAGCCCAAAGCTCTGCTCCTGGAGAGCTATGGAGGCAACTGAGACTGAAGAAGCAGTTTACCAAGTTCGGGAAGCACCCACAGCAAGAGAAATGGGTGGTTCGGTTAGAAGATTACATGGCACCCAGGATGTTCCTTTAGCTGTTCCTGTGAATAGGGCTCAGATCAAGGCACCCTCCCAAGCCCACACAGGGACTGGAGGCCCCAAGGAGAACTGGGCAATTCACTGGTCACTGGCTGGTATACAAAGAGTAATGGCCCTGGGCGACACTGGTGCTGAGTGCAGCCTTGTTTATGGCAAGCCAGAGCAGTTTCCCGTTCCTAGTGCCTATGCTGATGGCTGTGGCGGCCAAATGATGTAGATTTAGAACAGTGTGCTGCAGAGGCTGCATCTGTGATGTGGATTGTGCTGCAAAGGCTGTGTCTGTGATGAGTATACTGTAAAGGCTGTGTCTGTGATGAGTATACTGTAAAGGCTGTGTCTGTGATGAGTATACTGTAAAGGCTGTGTCTGTGATGAGTATACTGTAAAGGCTGTGTCTGTGATGAGTATACTGTAAAGGCTGTGTCTGTGATGAGTATACTGTAAAGGCTGTGTCTGTGATGTAGATTTAGAACAGTGTGCTGCAGAGGCTGCATCTGTGATGTGGACTGTGCTGCAAAGGCTGTGTCTGTGATGAGTATACTGTAAAGGCTGTGTCTGTGATGAGTATACTGTAAAGGCTGTGTCTGTGATGAGTATACTGTAAAGGCTGTGTCTGTGATGTAGATTTAGAACAGTGTGCTGCAGAGGCTGCATCTGTGATGTGGACTGTGCTGCAAAGGCTGTGTCTGTGATGAGTATACTGTAAAGGCTGTGTCTGTGATGAGTATACTGTAAAGGCTGTGTCTGTGATGAGTATACTGTAAAGGCTGTGTCTGTGATGAGTATACTGTAAAGGCTGTGTCTGTGATGAGTATACTGTAAAGGCTGTGTCTGTGATGAGTATACTGTAAAGGCTGTGTCTGTGATGAGTATACTGTAAAGGCTGTGTCTGTGATGAGTATACTGTAAAGGCTGTGTCTGTGATGAGTATACTGTAAAGGCTGTGTCTGTGATGAGTATACTGTAAAGGCTGTGTCTGTGATGTAGATTTAGAACAGTGTGCTGCAGAGGCTGCATCTGTGATGTGGACTGTGCTGCAAAGGCTGTGTCTGTGATGAGTATACAGTAAAGGCTGGGTCCTGTGATGCAGGTTTAGTAGGACACTGTACTGTAAAGGCTGTGTCTGTGATGTAGATTTAGAACAGTGTACTGCAAAGGCTGTGTCTATGATGTGCTACTAACCTCTGATTCTCTTGCAGATTTAGAACAGTGTGAAAGCATCTGGAATCATGTGGGTGATCCATGAATACCACACAAAAAAATCCCCTCCTAGAAGGGGTGGGCCTGGCGCCTGCGGGAGAGGTTTGTGGATCCTTAATAAAAAAACCCAGCAGGGGTGGAGTTGCTCCTGGAGGCTTTCCTGAAATCTCACCAGGACAGATGGTGGACTGGACTCGGCCATGGAAGTAAAAGGCACTCCGCATGCAGTAGGTGGCTCTTTTGGCCCCATGAGGGCAAGGACTGCAACATGAGTTCCAGGTGATACCTGGCACTAGATTTCCTGTTTGGGGGATTAACTGCTGTTATAGCTACTGCTGTTGGGAGATGTAACTTCAAAGGTCAGCATTACTTGCCAAGGGAATATCGCGGAAGATGGACTGTGCATAGATGGTGAGGTGAGAGACCCTGAAGGGGTGAATGTGGTTTAGTCGCCAAGTCATGTCCAACTCTTGCGACCCCATAGACTATAGCCTGAAGGGGTGGAATGTGGAGAAATTAGCAACATGGCACGAGTCCGGCCCTCTTGCCCCATGTCCCGTGGACGATGACTTTGCACGGTGTGTAACAGCTGAGCTTGCTTACGGTACCGCGCATGCGCATCACGAGGTACTCGCTCGGCCACAGGCTAGTGCGTGCCGTGCACCTGCATGAGCTTCACCATGAAAGCCCCAGCTGCTGCTGCGGCATCGGGGCTACACTGGAGCGACGTCACGGTTATGTTACAAGAGGTTATGCTATGGCTGTGTCACAGCTGCCTTCTGGTTATGTTACGGCTGCTGCTACGGCTGCTGCATCAGCCAGAAGAGAGGCTGTGTTATGGCTGCCGAGCCAGCCGGGAGAGAATAAATGTGTCTGCAGTTCCTATGGCTCCTTGAGTCTCTTTCCAGTCGCTTAGCTTGTGCCTTGCACACCCTGGGTTCCGCGGTCACTGCGGACAGCGTGAACAGCAAGACAGCCACCAAATGCATTTACCACAAATATCCACAAACGTCTGATTTTGAGGTTTCAGAACTTCAGATGACAGGTCTATAGTTATCTATCCCATAAGACTATAAGAATCAAATGAACTATTAACAATAAGTATCAGTACTTTGAATATCACCTGGCATACTGTAAGTGGCATACATCAGAGTGACTTGTCATTTTTATATGCAAGGTGCTTGTCGGGTTGTATGAGGGTGCCTTAGCCCATTCAAGCTGCTATAACAAAAATATCATAGACTGCATAGCTTATACTGCATTTGATTCTCACAACTCTGGAGGCTGGGAAGTCAAGATCCAGACGCCTGAAGATTCAGTGTCTAGTGAGGTCTCACCTCCCAGTTCTCGCTGCATCCCACCTTGGAAGGCAGAAGGGCCGAGGGAGCTCTCTGGTGTTTCCTTATAAAGGTCAGCCTTCCTGACCTAACCACCTCTTAAAGGCCCCATCTCCAAATATCAACACATTGGCAATTAGATTTCAACATATTAATTTGGCGGAACAGATTCAGTATATAGTGGAGATATAGAAAAATGAATAAAAATCATTTCTTCCTTACAACATGATACACTAAGACTATCTAAGGTCTGGAAGGGTACTGTTAGTACAATAGTAGGTAACATGTATTAAATGATTATCATATGCCAAGCAGTGTTAGATTTTTTAATGAATTATTATTCATATTATTCATAATTATTGTTCATAATTATTCATAATTATTATTCATAAGCACTCTAAGGTGAATACTAATATCCCTCTTTTTAAAATATCGATAAAGGAGGCTGAGAGAGATCAAGTAATCTGCCCAAGATTAAGTAGCACACCCATTATTTAAACCTAAGCTTTCTGACCTGAAGATTCATCCTCTTACCTATAACCTTATGCCACCTCCTACAAGTTATATGTGTCAAATTTGACACTATAAAATTGGAAACAAAAAAAAAATTGGAAACCACAGTGTATCATGGTCAACAACATCTGCCAGTATTTCTCTACTTCCTTAACAATGACATTTTAAATTACCCATCATAATCTAATAATGCCAGCAAAACAAAGTCCAAACTTACCAAATGTTGCAGTATGGTATTAGTCCTTTTGTATGAATTAAACCTGAAACAAATGTAGAATACAATGAACACAGTAATGTGGGTAGTCATGTTTCAATGTATAAATAATACATTCACTTTTGCTTGCTTTAGCTTCTTTGAACAAAAGTTTAAACAAAAAGAACAAAAAGTTTAAAAAAAAGTTTAATTCTCAGTCATTGTGGTATGAATGCAAAACAATACAGCCACTTTAAAGAAAGTTTGGTGGTTTCATAAAAAACTAAGCATACCCTTATCATATGACCCAGCTATTGCACTCCTTGGTATTTACCCAAATGAGCTGAAAACTTAGTCCACCTACATGTGAATGTTGATGATGGCTTTATTCATACTAGCCAAAATGTGGATGTAACAAAGAGGTCCTTCAATAGCTGAATGGATAAACAAATGGTGGTATATATACACAATGAAATACTATTCAGCAATAAAAAGAAACAACACTACTCCATAAAAAAAAAAAAAAAAATAGAGAAGAACCTTAAATATACACTGCTAAGCAAAAGCAGTCAATCTGAAAAGGCTATATATTGTGATCCCAAGCATAGCACATTCTGAAAACTATGGTAGGATACAGACATTGTGTGTCCTAACACAACAAAATAGGACACATATTTTGTTTGAAGCTCCTCCTCAATGATTCCAAAGTGCAGACAAGTTGTCATTAAAATCAATACTTCAAAAAAATTAATCTGAAGTGACAGATTCTAGCTTTAGAAGTATTTCTAAAATAAATTTCATATAGACTTTTAAAATCTGAACTATACTTACCCTAAAGCACCATTTCTAAAACTTTTTTCAAGTTAATTCAAAAACTTCCAGAAAGAAAAATTAAGTATCAAAAAAATTACGTGCTAATTTCTTTAGATCCAGAATAACAAAAGAACTCCTTTTTATTTGGTTAATATTTATTTGGCTGTGCCAGTTGTTAGTTGAGGCATGTGGGAGCTAGTTTCCTCATCAGGAATCAAATCCAGGCCTCCTGCATTGGGAACCCAGGAGTCTTAGCCACTTGCCCACAGGGAAGTCCCCCAGAATAACTCTGAATTCCTTAATGTTGTTGTTTAGTCACTAAGTCATGTCTGACTCTTTGCGACCCCATGGGCTGTAGCCCACCAGGCCTCCCTGTCCATGAGACTTCCCAGGCAAGAATACTGGAGTGGGTTGCCATTTCCTTCTCCAGAATTCCTTAATGGCCAGTACCCAAATATCACTTCAAGGCTAACGCTGCCAGACTGGCAAGTTTTATGTAATAATTGAAGGACTACCTGTAGCATAAAGAATAAACAGAAATACAAGGCCTGGCTTCAAGTCCCAGTTTTATTGATGAGAGAGAATTTTATTTCACTTGGGACTTCCCTGGTGGTCCAGTGATTAAGGCTCTGGGCTTCCACTGCAGGAGGTGTGGGTTCCATACCTGGTTGGGAAGCTAAGATCCCACGTGCTATGTGATGTGGCCAAAAAAATTGTTTTTAAAAGTCAGAAAGATGGGGGGGAAAGTCAGAAAGATGAAAATGAGTATCATATAACATTGCTTATATGTAGAATCTAGAAAAATGGTACAGATGAACTTACTGGCAAAACAGAAAGAGTCGCAGATGCCAAGAATATTATGGTTACAGCGGGGATAGGGGGAAAAATTGAGAGACTGGGGCTGACATATACACTACTATACATAAAATAGATAACTAATGAGAACCTACTGTTTAGCACAGGGAACCCCACTCAATGATCTGCGGTGACCTAAATGGGAAGGAAATCTATAAAAGAGTAGATATATGTATACGTATAAATGATGCACTTTGCCATACAGCAGAAACTAACATAACATTGTAAAGCAACTATATTTCAATTAAAAAAAAAACCTTTTTTTAAAGGAAACTAACCCAAATTTGTTCCTCCATTCCAGTAGTGAAAATTCAAGTCCACACTAAAGTGGAAAAGGTGAATAAGTCAATGAAGCTCAAAAAAAATTTATTCATTTGAAGAAAGTTAATATAAACCTGTAAAAAGTGAGTTCAAAGCACTGTATATCACATTTACAGGTCAAAAAAATCTCTGGACCAATTACTATAAAGCAAAATAGAAAACAAACTTAAGTACAACAAAGTTCCCTGCCAGATTCTATATAATCATATTACTTCTATATGTTCCAATTTATACTCAACTATTATTTAAAATCTGGTATTAATGTTTATAACTCAAAAGTCTATCTACATCTTCAGTCTCCAAGTAATTCTGAATTTATGATCTTCAGATTCCTTCCCATTGGCTACCAGAGTGCCATCTGGTGGAAGGGAAGAGGCATGCACATCCCAGCTACTGCTAATTTACTTATTCACTTGATAAGGCTTACTTCCTTCACATGATCATCAACTCTGCTGCTAGCAGCAGTTGTTCCAAAGGTGGTTCCTGGGCCTACATCATCAGTTTACCTGGGAACATGGTAGAAATGCAAATACTTGACCCCATCCCACACCTACTGAATCAGACACTGTGCAGAAAGGCTCAGAAATCTATATTTAACAAACCCTCCAGGTGATCCTGATACATGCTAAGGTTAAAAACAATGAAGAAGAATAAGAAGCTTATCATTTAGATTTTTGATTATCAAGAAAAAAAGCACACATGGGCTTACAAAATTAACTTTCAGTGAACCTGTTTAAGATGACCATATAATAAAAATAGTGCTTAATGAAGATTATTACAGCAGAAGTAGGCAAAGTAGAATGTGAATAGAATAGAAGATCAAGTACAAGGCCAAGTAATTCAGACATAAACTGATGAAGAGCAACTGTGGAAACAAAAGCATGATTTAGGGAGTTATTATGAAGTAAAAACTCAATGGAAAAGAAAAAGAATTATGCCAACAATGACCCCAAGATTTCAAACCAGGAGAATCAGGAGAAATAGGTACTGAAAAGGTTGGAAAGGAAACTAGCTGGTTTGTAGGATGAAATATGAATTCCATTTTTAATTTCTTGAGTTTATAACGGTATAAGTAAAAATATTCAACAGTGAGTGGAGAAGAGACCAGAGTTTGAAGGAAAGGTTAGCTAAAGCCAAATCAACAAGTTACATGCATAGACAATTAGTGAGGCATAGAAACCTCTCAGTTCTCTATGGGGAATAAATTAGAAAGTTGCGGCTGAAACCTGTGACCTGATGGCTGGCTGTGCCTACAAATGTGTTGTACGGTTACCAGGATTTTAAAATGACAAAGATTTTTAAAATCAAGAGACTTTACTTAAAAATGCAGTTTTCCAGCCTTTCCAGAAATATTGACTGTTATGGAAACCCTGGGCCTAGGTTTCACAATGGCAACAGTACCCCGGGCTGAAAAGCTGTCTCCTTGAGACAGAGGGCTCTCTATTGCTCACTTGTTGTTTAGCCGCCAAGTCACATCTGACTCTTTGCGGCCCCATGGACTGTAGCCCACCAGGCTCCTCTGTCTGTGAGATTTCCCAGGCAAGAATACTGGAGTGGATTGCCACTTCCTTCTCCAGGGGATCTTCCCAGCCCAGGATGGAACCCACGTCTCCTGCACGGGCAGGCAGATTCCTCCCTGCTGAGCCGCCAGGGAGGCCCCCCCACCACTCACTAGTTCCCCACTCAGCCCCACTGCTGCTCCCAGCCAGCACCACTCACCGCTCCCATCTGAGCACCTGCATTTGAGCTGGTGACTCAGCACAGGAAGGGGCTACAGTCGATGGGGTCCTTCCTTCAGTGGAAGGACTGATGCTGAAGCTGAAGCTCCAATACTCTGGCCACCTGATGCAAAGAGCTGACTCACTGGAAAAGACCCTGATGCCGGGAAAGATTGAAGGCAGGAGGAGACGAGGGCAGCAGAGGATGAGATGGTTGGATGACATCACCGACTGGATGGACATGAGTGTGAGTCAACTCTGGGAGTCGGACACAACTGAGCGACTAACACTTTCACTTTCAGCATAGAAAAAAACATAACTGAATCAAGTATTGAGTCTTCAGAACAACTACATAGAAGTAAAGACAGGTAGACCAAGAAGCAAACTGAAAAAATCCAGTTCAGCAAACCACAGAGGAGATGCCGGAGGGAATGAGCATTACTAACAATTTAAGGGGTCAGGCTCTTTGAAGAGGCTCCCTGATCACCCACTGCCTTCTAAACCTGGTCTTCTTTTCCTCTAAGACACTGATCCCCAGAGTTGATAACTATTACTTTTGTTTAAATATCTGTTTCTCATCTGATCTCCTTGGACTTCAAGGACCTGAAGTAAGAAACAATAAGAACAAGTAGTCTAGTTAGGTCACTGGATAACAGAAGTGCCTGGGATACTATCTCCCAGGAGCGGTTAACAGAACAGTAAGTACCGCTGAATTCACGAAGTAAACTGCAGCCAAATCTTTGAAACCCAGGCTGGGAAGCTTTAATTCCAGAGATAAGAGGACAACCTCTAAAAGCTTCTGAGGAGAGAAATGGATGGCACTGAAGTAAACATTAGCAAGATTAATATGGCAGCCAGGTACCAAGTAAGACGGTAGGCAAGGAGAGAGGGGATCAGGGGGCAGACAGACTGAAACCACAATCACAGACAGCTAGCCAATCTGATCACAGGATCACAGTCTTGTAAATCAATGAGACTAAGCCATGCCGTGTGGGGACACCCAAGACGGCCGGGTCATGGTGGAGAGGTCTGACAGAGTGTGGTCCACTGGAGAAGGGAATGGCAAAGCACTTCAGTATTCTAGCCTTGAGAACCCCATGAACAGTGTGAAAAGGCAAAATGATAGGATACTGAAAGAGGAACTCCCCAGGTCAGTAGGTGCCCAATATGCTACTGGAGATCAGTGGAGAAATAACTCCAGAAAGAATGAAGGGATGGAGCCAAAGCAAAAACAACAACCAGTTGTGAATGGGACTGGTGATGGAAGCACGGTTCGATGCTGTAAACAGCAATACTGCATAGGAACCTGGAATGTTAGGTCCATGAATCAAGGCAAATTGGAAGTGGTCAAACAGGAGATGACAAGAGTGAACATCGACATTCTAGGAATCAGCGAACTAAAATGGACTGGAATGGGTGAATTTAACTCAGATGACCATTATATCTACTACTGTGGGCAGGAATCCCTTAGAAGAAATGGAGTAGCCATCATAGTCAACAAAAGAGTCCAAAATGCAGTACTTGGATGCAATCCCAAAAATGACAGAATGATCTCTATTCGTTTCCAAGGCAAAGCATTCAATACCATGGTAATAAAGTCTATGCCCCGACCAGTAATGCTGAAGAAGCTGAACAGTTCTATGAAGACCTACAAGACCTTCTAGAACTAACACCCAAAAAAGATGTTCTTTTCATTATAGGGGACTGGAATGAAAAAGTAGGCAGTCAAGAAACACCTATAGTAACAGGCAAATTTGGCCTTGGAGTACAGAATGAAGCAGGGCAAAGGCTAATAGAGTTCTGCCAAGAGAACGCACTGGTCATAGCAAACACCCTCTTCCAACAACACAAGAGAAGGCTCTACACATGGACATCACCAGATGGTCGACACCGAACTCAGACTGATTATATTCTTTGCAGCAAAAACAAGGCTGGGAGCTGATTGTGGCTCAGATCATGAACTCCTTATTGCCAAATTCAGACTGAAACTGAAGATTAAGTGGAGAAAACCATTAGACCAATCAGGTATGACCTAAATCAAATCCCTTATGACTATACAGCAGAAGTGAGAAATAGATTTAAGGGACTAGATCTGACAGACAGAGTACCTGATGAATTATGGATGGAGGTTCATGACACTGTACAAGAGACAGAAATTAAGACCATCCCCAAGAAAAAGAAATGCAAAAAAGCAAAATGGTTGTCTGAGGAGGCCTTACAAATAGCTGTGAAAAGAAGAGATGTGAAAAGCAAAGGAGAAAAGGAAAGATATTCCCATTTGAATGCAGAGTTCCAAAGAATAGCAAGGAGAGATAAGAAAGCCTTCCTCAGTGATCAATGCAAAAAAATAGAGGAAAACAACAGAATGGGAAAGACTAGAGATCTTCCAGAAAATTAGAGATACCGAGAGAACATTTCATGCAAAGATGGGCTCAATAAAGGACAGAAATGGTATAGACCTAACAGAAGCAGAAGATATTAAGAAGAGGTGGCAAGAATACACAGAAGAACTGTACAAAAAAGATCTTCATGACCCAGATAATTACGATGGTGTGATCACTCACCTAAAGCCAGACATCCTAGAATGGGAAGTCAAGTGGGCCTTAGGAAGCATCATTACGAACAAAGCTAGTGGATGTGATGGAATTCCAGTTGAGCTATTTCAACTCCTGAAAGATGATGCTGTGAACATGCTGCACTCAATATGTCAGCAAATCTGGAAAACTCAGCAGTGGCCACAGGACTGGAAAAGGTCAGTTTTCAACCCAATCCCAAAAGAAAGGCAATGCCAAAGAATGCTCAAACTACCACACAATTGCACTCATCTCACACACTAGTAAAGTAATGCTTAAAATTCTCCAAGCCAGGCTTCAGCAATACGTGAACCGTGAACTTCCAGATGTTCAAGCTGGATTTAGAAAAGACAGAGGAACAAGATATCAAATTGCCAACATCCACTGGATTATCAAAAAAGCAAGAGAGTTCCAGAAAACCATCTATTTATGCTTTATTGACTATGCCAAAGCCTTTGACTGTGTGGATCACAACAAACTGTGGAAAATTCTTAAAGAGATGGGAATACCAGACCACCTGACCTGCCTTTGAGAAACCTATATGCAGGTCAGGCAGCAACAGTTAAAACTGGACAAGGAACAACAGACTGGTTCCAAATAGGAAAAGGAGTACATCAAGGCTGTATATTGTCACTCTGCTTATTTAACTTATATGCAGAGTACATCATGAGAAACGCTGGGCTGGATGAAGGACAAGCTGGTATCAAGACTGCCGGGAGAAATATCAATAACCTCAGATATGCAGATGACACCACCCTTAAAGCAGAAAGTGAGGAAGAACTAAAGAGCCTCTTGATGAAAGTGAAAGAGGAGAGTGAAAGCTCAATATTAAGAAAGCTAAGATCATGGTATCAGTCCCATCACTTCATGGCAAATAGATGGGGAAACAGTGGACACAATGGCTGACTTTTCTGGGCTCCAAAATCACTGCAGATGGTGATTGCAGCCATGAAATTAAAAGACACTTGCTTCTTGGAAGGAAATTATGACCAACCTAGACAACATATTAAAAAGCAGAGACGTTACTTTGCCAACAAAGGTCCATCTAGTCAAGGCTATGGTTTTTCCAGTGGTCATGTATGGATGTGAGAGTTGGACTGTGAAGAAGGCTGAGCTCCGAAGAATTGATGCTTTTGAACGGTGGTTTTGGAGAAGACTCTTGAGAGTCCCTTGGACTGTAAGGAGATCCAACCAGTCCATCCTAAAGGAGATCAGTCCTGGGTGTTCATTGGAAGGACTGATGCTGAAACTGAAACTCCAATACTTTGGCCACCTGATGCTCGGAGCTGACTCATTTAAAAAGACCCTGATGCTGGGAAAGATTGAGGGCAGGAGGAGAAGGGGACAACAGAGGATGAGATGATTGGATGGCATCACCAATTCGATGGACATGGGTTTGGGTGGACTCCGAAAGTTGGTGATGGACAGGGAGGCCTAGCACACTGCAGTTCATGGGGTCGCAAAGAGTCAGACATGACTGAGCGACTGAACTGAACATGTGCAGAATCTATTCAAATTGCAAACAGATCAGAGATAAATCAGCAGTCATGTATGGATGCAAGAGTTAGATCATAAAGAAGGCTGAGCGCCAAAGAATTGATGCTTTTGATCTATAGTGCTGGAGAAGACTTTTGAGAGACCCTTGGACAGCAAGGAGATCAAACCAGTCAATCCTAAAGGAAATCAACCCTGAATATTCATTGGAAGACTGATGCTGAAGCTGAAGCTCCAATCCTCTGGCAACCTGATTTGAAGAGCTGACTCACTGGAAAAGACCCTGATGCTGGGAAAGATTGAAGGCAGAAGGAGAAGGGGACAACAGAGCATGAGTTGATTGGATGGCATCACTGATTCAGCGGACATGAGTTTGAGTAAACTTGGGAAGATGGTGAAGGACAGGGAAGTCTGGTGAGCTGCAGTCCAGAGGGTCACAAAGAATCAGACGTGACTTGGTGACTTAACAAGAGATAAATCAAGTTTCCACAAAATGAACGTGTGATAAGATCATGAGAAGAGTGTTCAAATTCAAATTAGCAGGGAGATATAAGGATTAGGAGTGTGGGAGAACTTAGATAACTTCAGGAATCTAAAAGTTGAAAAGTGTTGAAAACTAAGAAGTTGAAAGTGCAAAGGTGGAACAAGGGTTGCAGTTATGTCCAAATGTACATCTGCAGTGTGAAGAAGACATTCAGGTGGTTGTGAATAGTACTAGAGCTCAGGATAAATTAGGGTTAGTCATACAAACTTGAGAGTTATCTTCAGAGTGAGGTACTCTATTTGGGGAACAACAATGACAACAAATTCCAAGGGCTATATTGGCACCAGGGCAAGGTAAGTAGTGAAGAATGGTAGTAGGAAAGCAAGACGCTGGCTGAAAAGCCAAGCGTAGCTGGACTTTAAGAACTGGACAACAATGTCAACCACAGCACAGAGGTCCTACTTTCTCTCAGAAAACTTTAGCACTCTATAACTTAATACATTTGTAGACTACATTGTTATAGACTGGATGAAACTCGCCTCTGTTCTCTGCTTTACTAGGGTAATACCCATACCAGGCCTAACCCTGGAAAACGCATCTCTGATCAAAGCCCCCAAATGGGTCCAGGACTTGCCTAATCAGTGCACCTTGCAATTCGGGGAGGTAGAAAACCAACCTGAACTCTGGAAATGATAAAGTCTTTCCCAAGTCATTTAATTTTGTTAACAAATATGCCTTCCCAATTTGTATCTCAAACAATGTGATATTTGTTCAAAGCTTCAAAAAAGCAGCAGCAGTGATTACATATACTGATTTTCTTTATATCTGCCAAGTCTCTCTGTGAGCTGGTTAGAGTCACAGGGACAACCAATTTCAAGGTATAAAAATAAACAAGTTAATAATTTAAAAAAAAAAAAAAAAAACACGGGGAGAAGGAAAGAAACTCTTCTATTTTTTTTTCAAATACTGAACAATAGGGTCAGCCGCGTGCATTCATGCTGTCCTTTCGGTCGTGTCCGACTTTTTGCCACCCTGTGGCCCATAAGCCCACCAGGTTCCTCTGCCCATGAGATTCTCCAGGCAAGAATACTGGAGCGGGTTGCCATGCCCACCTCCAGGGGATCTTCCAGGCCCAGGGATCAAACTCACGTCTCTTATGTCTCCTGCACTGGCAGGAGGGTTCTTTACCACGAGCGGCACATGGGAAGCCCCCAGGCCCATGGATACCGTGTCAAAACAACAAGATAAATTGCTCTAAAGCTGTGCGTGCTAAGTCTCTTTACTCGTGTCCAACTCTTCGGATCCTATGGACTATAGCCCGCCAGGCTTCTCTGTCCATGGGATTCTCCAGGCAAGAATACCGTAGTGGGAAGCCATTTTCTCCTCCAGGAGTTCTTCCCCATCCGGGGATGGAACCCGTGGTCTCTTATGTCTCCTGGATAGGCAGGTGGGTTTCTGACCACTAGAGCCACCTAGGAAGCCCCCTCTAAAGCCGTAACTATCCTTAAATCAAAAAACCACTCCCATCTCTTTTCCCCAAGGCAAAAGCCAAGGTTAAAAACCCCAGGAATTTCAGCTGTCAAGCTAATTAGCCGGTTCTCCCTTCAAGAGGTCCCAGGGGCTACCTGGTAATGCACCGGGGGCAGGCAAACGGCCCCAGGACTGCTGCAGCCTAACTGCCCTTCTACGGTGATCGCTACCAGATTTTCTCAGCTGAGCTCAAGCTGCATTGAGCAGTACTTTCAAAAGTTAAACGTGTCTGCACACATACTACCCCAAGGCAAGCTGCGTGTGCGCAACACACGGCTCAAAGTTTCAGACACCTATACCAACGCTGGAATCAAGCGACAGAGCTGAACAATAGTCACACCACGAGCACAGAGATACCTAGCAAAGCACGAATGTTTGCTAGCAGCATAAAAAATGCCATAAAATTCCTCCAAGTTGAAACTCTGCGCGTCCCTCAAACTTACTCAACTCTAAAGAAGGAAAGGAACGGAGGTCAGGCTGCCTAAGAGCCAGAGAGGTAGAAAACGAAGGCGATGCTGAGAAGACGGTGCTAGAAGGAGTAAGGCGAGACTCGGAGGAGGGGGGGGGGGGGTGATCCGGGCGAATCGGGTCTGAGCGCTGCGTCTCCAAAGGCGACGCGAAACCTCAAGGCCAGACAGTCCCCACTCCAGACCTTTTTCATCCGGGCAACCGCAAGTGACGAGGCTGTCCTTAACCGCTCGCGTACTCACCTCGACATGAGTCTGCACAACTCCTGCAGCCCCATTGCCAAAACACCGGAGCCTAAAGCAGCGCTGACTGAGCAGCCCACTCAGCGTGGCTCCTCACGTCAGACCCGCCTACTGCCGCCAGACGCCTCCGGAAACAGACGGCAAGTCCTCCAGAGGGCTAGAGAGGCCCAGAGCAGGCCCTTTCCGCTGCGCCGCGCTGAGGGGCAGGGCGAGAGCAACTGCTGAGGAAATGGGCCGAGAGAGAAAGCAGGTGGGCCGGGGCGGGCCGGGGCGCGCAGGGCGGTGCCGGGGGCGGGGCGGGGGCGCGTCCAGGGCCGGGCCGGGCCGGGCCGGGGCAGGGACCGGGGGCGGGGCGACGCGGAGCCGGGGCGGGGCGACGCGGAACCAGGGCGGGGCGGGGGCCGGGGGCGGGGCGGGGGCGCGTCCAGGCCAGGCCGGGCCGGGGCGGGGGCCGGGGGAGGGGCGGGGCCGGGGGCGGGGCGACGCGGAGCCGGGGCGGGGCGACGCGGAACCAGGGCGGGGCGGGGGCCGGGGCCGAGGGCGGGGCAACGCGGAGCCGGGGCGGGGCGACGCGGAACCGGGGCGGGGCGGGGGCGCGTCCAGGGCCGGGCCGGGCCGGGGCGGGCCGGAGCTGGAGCCGGGGCGGGGGCCGGGGGAGGGGCGGGGCCGGGGCCGGGGGCGGGGCAACGCGGCGCCGGGGCGGGGCGACGCGGAACCAGGGCGGGGCGGGGGTCGGGGGCGGGGCCGGGGGCGGGACGGGGCCCAGTTGGAGGCGGAGGTCTACTGGGGGCTGAAGCTGCGGTCAGAGAGCAGAAGCGGGATGATAGGGAGCGTGGGAGGAGATTGCTCGCTAGGGGCTCTGTTGGAAAAAGCCGCTTAGTTTGATTATCGAAGGAGAGACTTTTCTGGAGCTTTCAGGTCTTTTTTAAAATTAAAAATGTAAGCTTAGGACTTCGTTAGCGGTTCAGTGGTTAAAACTGCGCAGCGAGCCACTTCAGAGGACGTAAATTTTATCCCTGGTTTGGGAACTGAGATCGCACATGCCTGCCTGTGGGGTCAAGACATTTTTGTTTTTAATTTAAAAAAATATAAACTTACTTCCTATTCTGAGAATCAAATGGATGAAATATATGTGATAAAAAGAGGACATTAATGTAATTTTTTGCTAGCCTAACATTAGCAGAACTTTCATATTAGTATTGAAATATTAATATTTCCAGTTTTTTGGAAAAGTTATAAATTCCCCACTCTTTCTTAATAACAGACAAGAACTGTCTCCTTAAGAGGTGATAGATATGTCTTCAACTGAACTAAGTTACTGTTATCAGTGAAAGCATAATTGCGCTTAGAAAGTAGCCTACTCTTGAATGAAACCAAAATTTAACTCATCCACTGTTATCCACTATAACATAGATACAGAAGATTGGCCCTCTGCGACCTGATACACCCAGATGTCCCCCAGCAAACATTTCATCACCACTGAAGCACTGATACATTTATTAAGAAGGAGAAACTCAAGGAAGAATTTCAGAGAGAGGGAATTTGAAGGAGTTAGTCTCAGCAAGTTGACATCTGTGGATATACTGTCAAGGCTTTGGTCCAAAATTACCTTTCTGCTTACCTCAAATATAATTACCAAATACTCATTGAACAGAAGTCAAACAGGGCAACAGAAAGAACTCCTGACTTCCAATTCAGTTTTTAATCAGCTGTGGGAAATTGCTATTTGCCATCACCCTCTGACATCACCTTCTTTGGGACTGAAGAAAGCCAATTCCAAAGAAAGGCAACACCAATGAATTCTCGAACTATGGCACAGTTGCACTCATCTCACATGCTAGCAAAATAATGCTCAAAATTCTCAAAGTCAGGCTTTGACAGTACTTGAACTGCGAACTTCCAAATGTTCAGGCTGGATTTAGAAAAGGCAGAGGAACCAGTAGATCAAATTGCCAACATCCACTGGATCATCGAAAAAGCAAGACAGTTCCAGAAAAATACCTACTTCTGCTGTATTGACTATGCTAAACATCTATTTCTGCTTTATTGACTATGCCAAAGCCTTTGACTGTGTGGATCACAATCAACTGTGGAAAATTCTGAAAGAGATGGGAATACCAGACCACCTGACCTGCCTCTTGAGAAATCTGTATGCAGGTCAGGAAGCAAGTTAGAACTGGACATGGAACAACAGACTGGTTCCAAACAGGAAAGGGAGTGCATCAGGGCTGTATATTGTCACCCTGCTTATTTAACTTATATGCAGAGTACATCATGAGAAATGCTGGGCTGGATGAAGCACAAGCTGGAATCAAGATTGCCGGGAGAAATACCAATAACCTCAGATATGCAGATGACACCACCCTTATGGCAGAGAGTGAAGAAGAACTAAAGAGCCTCTTGATGAAAGTGAAAGAGAAGAGTGAAAAGTTGGCTTAAAGCTCAACATTCAGAAAACTAAGATCATGGCATCTGGTCCCATCATTTTGTGGCAAATAGATGGGGAAACAGTGGACACAATGGCTGACTTTATTTTTCTGGGCTCCAAAATCACTGCAGATGGTGGCTGTAGAAATTGAAAGACACTTGCTCCTTGGAAGAAGAGCTATGACCAACCTAGACAGCATATTAAAAAGCAAAGACATTACTTTGCCAACAAAGGTCCAACTAGTCAAAGCTATGGTTTTTCCAGTAGTATGGATGTGAGAGTTGGACTATAAAGAAAGCTGAGCACTGAAGAATTGATGCTTTTGAACTGTGGTGTTGGAGAAGACTCTTGAGAGTCCCTTGGTCTGCAGGGAGATCCATCCAGTCCATCCTAAAGGAAATAAATCCTGAATATTCATTGGAAGGACTGATGCTGAAGCTGAAACTCCAATACTTTGACCACCTGATGCTCAGAGCTGACTCATTTGAAAAGACCCTGATGCTGGGAAAGATTGAGGGCAGGAGGAGAAGGGGACAACAGAGGATGAGATGGTTGGATGGCATCACCATCTCAATGGACATGAGTTTGAGTAAACTCCGGAAATTGGTGATGGACAGGGAAGACTTTCTTCCTGCAGTCCATGGAGTTGCAAAGAGTCAGACACAACTGAGTGACTGAACTGAACTCTGACATCACTGTCAGTTAGTGTGCATAAAAAATGAACAATCATTAGCGTGGTTTACTTTGAAAAGCATGGGGTTTCCCATGATAAGTCCAAAATTCAAATCTTCCCTGTGCCCCAGTTTCATGTGTGTATAATCTGTGGCTCACAGGGCCCCATGCTTAGACGGACTGTGCCTTTGCTTTAATGCTATTCTTTTAATAATTTTTGAACAAAGGAATCTGCATTTTCATTTTGCACTAAGCTCCACAAATTATGTTTTCAGTCCTGACCTGCATCTAGCACACTAAGAGTTTAATGACCTTGGACAAATTATGTAACCTAAAACCTTTTTCAGTGTTTGTATTATTTTAGACTAAGAATTCTAGTTGCTGTCAATCCACAGAATGGGAAACAAATTTGCAAATGATATATATGGTAAGGAGGTGGTATCTACAATATGTAAAGAACTGTAACAACTCAATAGTAAAAAATGACAAATAGCCTAATTTTTTAGATGGACAGCAGATTGAAAAGACACTTCTCCAAAGAAGATGTTGTTGCTTAGTCACTAAGTCATGTTCAATTCTTTGCCACCCAATGGATTGTAGCCCACCAGGCTCCTCTGTCCATGGGATTTCCCAGGCAAGAATACTGGAGTGGATTGCCATTTCCTTCTCCAGGGGATCTTCCCAATTCAGGGATTGAACCCAGGTCTCTTGCATTGCAGATAGATTCTTTACTGTTTAAGCCACAAGGGAAGACCAAAGAAGATGTACAAATGTTCAATAATCATATGACAAGGTGCTCAATATTATTGGCCATCAGGGAAATGCAAATCAAAACCATGATGAGATGTGACTTCACACCTAGTAGGATGGCTATAATTAAAAAGACAGATAATAACAGGTGTTGGTGTTGGAATTGGAATCCTAAATACCGGTGGCAATGTAAAATGCTGTGGCCATTTCAGAAAAGAAGTCTGACAGTCCCTTAAATGGTTAAACACAGAGTTACTATGAGACCTAGCAATTCCACTTCTGGATATACACCCAAGAGAAATGAAAACATAGTCCACACAAATCTTTTTGAAAGCATTATTTATAATCAACAAAAAGTTGGCCTAAGTGGTGCTTTTTTTAAGTGATATATGCCCACAATAACATATTATTTGACAATAGAAACAAATGAACTGTTGATATATGCTATACCACAGGAATGAACCTTGAAAACACTGCAAAGTGAAGAGGCCAGTCACAATAGATCACATTTTTTATGATTCCATTGATATGAGGATCTAGAACAAGCAAATATATAGAGATAGAAAGTAGACTAGTGGCTGCCTAGGGCTTAGGAGTATTCTTGCCTGGAGAATCCCAGGGACGGAGGAGCCTGGTGGGCTGCCGTCTATGGGGTCACACAGAGTCGGACACGACTGAAGCGACTTAGCAGCAGGGCTTGGGAGGAGTGGTGGGACAACTGGAGGTGATGGCTAAGTCATATGGGTTTCTTTTTGGTGTAATAAAAATATTCAAAATATGTTGTGATTTTGTTGTTGTTGTTTAGTTGCTAAGTCATGTCTGACTCTTTTTTTGAACCCATGGACTGCAACCTGCCAGCCTCCTCTGTCCATGGGATTTTCCAGGCAAGAATACTGGAGTGGGCTGCCATTTCCTTCTCCAGGAGATCTTCCTGACCCAGGGATCAAACCCGAGTCTCCTGCATCTCCTGCATTGGCAGGTGGATTTTTTACCACCGAGTTACCGTGCAAGCCCATTGTGATGGTTGCACTATACTAAAAACCATTGAATTATATAATTTAAATTGGTAAATCTGTATTATATATGAATTATATCTCAACCTTAAAAAAAAGAATTATGATTGCTCCACATCCTTATCAATATTTTGTGCTGTCAGTCTTTTTCATTTTAGTCTCCTGGTGTGTGTATAGTTTTATCTCATTGTGGTTTTCGGTTACATTTCCCCTGTAGCTCATGATATTGAGCACTTTTTCATATACTTTTTAAATTTTTCTGTAAAGTAGCAGTTTTAACTCTCTTGCTCATTTTTAAATTAGATTATCTTTTTATTAGTGCTTGATGTAATAATTATCAGTTGCTGATACAAATTACCCCAAAGTTTAGCAACTTAAAACAACAAACATTTATTATGTCTCTGATTCTGAGGCTCAGGAATCCGAGAGAGACTCAGGTGGGTGGTTCTGGCTCAGAATCTTTGCTGAGATTGCAGCCAGTTCGTTAGCTGGGGCAGTGGTCATTTGAGAGCTCTCCTCGGGCAGAAGAGCCCACTTCCAAACTCCCTCACGTGCCTGTTGGCAGCCTTCAACTCTAGCCTCAAGGTTCTGTCTTTAGGGTTTCTTGCAAAGTAGCAGCTAGCTTCTTCGAGACCAAGTGATCCAAAAGAGAGCCACCAAGACAGAAGCCACCATATCTCAGCCACCAAGACAGAAGCCACCATATCTCTTATAACCTAACCTTGGGAATGAGGTATCATCACTATTGTCTTATTCTATGGGTCACACTGACCACCCCTGGTACGGTGTGGGAGGGGACTTCACCAGCGTGTGATTACTGGGAGGCAGGGGTCATCGAGGGCTGTTTGGAGGCTGGCTACCACTCTTGAATAGTTTTTTCTTCTCTTGTTGCCAATCAGTCATCAAGGCATACCAGTGATTTCTTTGCACCCTATCTCAGATTTGCCCACTCCTCTTAACACCTCACTGCTACCGTTCTAGTACCCATATTCATGTATGTTCATTCCAGATGTAACTTCTCTCTTCTCTCTCAACCATCACATCCTTTACTGATTTTACTGTTAACAAGTCTTCTTAGGATACCCTTTTGACTTATTATTTAGTTGCTAAAAAATCTCACAGTTGTCTATTACTATGTTGTTCCAGCTTCCCAGGTGGTGTTGGTGGTAAAGAACCTGCCTGCCAACGCAAGAGACGTAAGAGAGGAGGGTTCGATCCCTGGGTTGGGAAGATCCCCTGGAGCAGGGCATGGCAATCCACTCCAGTGTTCTTGCCCGGAGAATTCCATGGACAGAGGAGCCTAGCAGGCTACAGTCCATGGGGTCCCACAGAGTTGGACATGACTGAAGAGACTTAACACACACACACGTTGTTCAACACCAGATGCAAGTGATCCCGAGCACTTGAAATGTGTCTGGTGCAACTGAGGGAATGAATTATTTTTAATTTAAATTTAACAATTGAACCAGTGACTAAAAAATTTTTTAACATTGCTTACCTTTGAGCCACATTTCTGAGTGCCCTTTGTTTTCAACTTCCTCTCTCTCTGGTCACATGGAATTTCACACACACTTGCGGTATATCTGCCTGTCTCTTGGTGCTTTGTCTAGTCACTGAGGGCCTCTAATGATCCAGATGCTGAGTTAGGTGTTGGGCCCTGCAGCCTTGGAGTGTACATGGGGCAGTGGGAGCACAGCATGGGGCCACTTGTCATAGTCTAGGAGTCAGAAAAGGCTACTCAGAAGAACTCAGGTTGTTTTGTTTTTTATTCACTTGGCTGCTTTAGATCTCAGTTGCAGCACATGGAATCCTCATTACATCATGTGAGGTCTTTCACTGTGGCCCACGGACTCTCTAATTGTGGTTCACAGGCTCAGTAGTTGTGGCACAGGCTTAACTGCTTCTTGGCATGTGGGATCTTAGTTCCCCAACCAGGGATCAAACCTACCTCCCCTACACTGAAAGGCAGATTCTTAACCGCTGGACCACCAAGGAAGTCCCTGGTTTAACTTTTTTGAGCTATAAACTGGTCACTTTAGATCCAGAGATCATGAGAATTAACAATCTATTTGGATACTGGGGATGTTCATGAGTTCCAGGATTATGTGAATTTGGTAGGCAATGATGGGTTATTTCTCAGATCATCAGCCAGTATCCATGCTCAATGTATTGATTCAAACAGCAGCTGATAAAGTTAGGAGCATGAATAAAATAAGAAATTTCAAAAACAAAGATGGTTTCTGTTAGGAAAAAAATCTGTGTATATATGCACAGAAACACTCTAGAAGAATATACACCCAAAATGTTAGCAGCAGTTATCCTTGGGTGGTAGTAGAAACAGGCGTGACTCTCTACTTCTCTGTTACAACTTATATTTTTAATTGTTTCTCTTGAGAGTAAATAATTCTTTTGCAACAAAAAGTGATTTTTAAGGACATAAAAAAACATTACACAAAACCTACCACATTTTCTTTGTAGGTAATTCCCCAAATACTTTTCGGATGAATTATCGATATGCACTGGGTTTCTAGTAAGTTGCCACCAGATGGTGATTATATCACATTAAAGATTGAAGGACATGTTTTTTCCTTAAGGTAGTGACTCCAAATCAGATTTCTTAAATCAGAGCTTTCATTTATTGCTTGATTTTGATATATTGCATGCACAATTGTGTCCTTAATAATTAAAATAAAAATTCATGCCTAACCCTTATATATGCAGCCCAAGATATAACACTGAGATTATGAAGCACTGTCTTTTCAAAAAACATAAGCCTTGGCATATGATAACAGTACAAATGTTTATTTGCATATTTCTAATAATGGACATGTTTGTAATATGTAATGTCAAATTAGCTTCATTATTTTGAAGTATGCATATTATATACCATCTTGAGGATTTCAGTTCAGCAATAAATACTTTATATTACCACTAAAACATCCCCAAATGAGTAGCTGTGTAAATTGACCTGTCCTACCAAGTTTGGTAAGTAGAGTTACAAATACTGTGATGTTAGCAAGGTCAGCCGGAAACTATGTAATCAGGAAAACCTTTTGTGATAATTATAGCCTTTAAACTCCTCGAGGTTTCCCTATAATTCCCTAGAATTTTATGCATCTGTACATAGTAATGGGCTGCCCTGGTGGCTCAGCGGTAAAGAACCCGCCTGCAATGCAGGAGCCACAGGAGATGGGAGTTCCATCCCGGGGTCAGGAAGATCCCCCTGCAGGAGGGCGTGGCAACCCACCCGAATACTCTTGCCTAGAGAATTCCTCAGGCAAGAAGCCTGGTGGGCTGCAGTGCATAGGGTAGCAAAGAGTCAGACACAACTGAAGCAACTACACACGCACACATACATAGTAATAATAATATGTAAGAAAACTAAAATTTATCTTAAAAGTATGCATATACTTTGCTCTTATGAACTTTGGATTTCTTAATATTTGTTATTCCTTTAGGGGAGGAGAAATAAAATCAAATGACTGTCAAAATCTTATGCTTTTCCACTTATATGAGAAGACTGAGTCCTTTTCAGAGTCACATTTTTATTGTTCTGGTGTTTCATTGGTGAGGTTTGAGACTATTTTTAATGCTACATTCACTTTCCCATAGATACAGAGGTAACAAAAGAGAAACTTGTGAATATCAGTATATTGTGCAGCTTCAATGCTCAGAAACCCTCCTTTGAGAGCCCTGCCTCCAAATCTTAAATTAAAAAACCAAGATAATGCATTCCATGTTATTAGTAGTAAGATCAATCAAAATTTGTAAAATTTCTGCCTGTATTTAGGAGCAAAATAGTCACTTAAAAAGATAGTGGAAGGCAAGATCACAATATTTGTTTGGTGTGTGTTTTTAAGATTCAGAGTGGGGACTTCACTGGTGATCCAATGGTTAAGAATCTGCCTGCCAATGTAGGTAGGGGACACAGTTTGATACTTTATCTGGGAAGATTCCACATGCCACGGGGCAACAAAACCTGTGTGCCACAACTATTAAACCAATGTCCTTTCCTCGAACTGCAATGAAGACCCAGCACATTTAAAAAATTTCATTTTTTAAATGAAATTAAAAAAAAAAACGATTCAGAGTGGATGAGGTAGGAAATAATATGCAGCTGATGAAAAATTCATGATAAATGGTAACATCAAAGATTTCTTTTTTTTCCCCCAAGTTTTAAGTTATGACTTCAACAACAACAAATTAGAGACCGCTGCAGCTATACTCCCATCTCCTCCTAGATCCTGGAATATGTTGAAGACAAAACCTCCATAATCGCCCAGAAGGTAAGACTATCTAAAGCGAAGACAGGGGCTTCCCTGGTCGCTCAGTGGTAAAGAATTCACCTGCCAGTGCAGGAGTCACTGGTTCTGTTGCAGGAAAGAGGACCCCTTCCAGGGCCCGACACTGGGCCCTTGTCTAAAACTCAGAAATGAATTGTCCGAGGAGACACGTGCTGACAGAGCAAGAGATTTTATTGGGAAAGGCACCCGGGGGGAGAGCAGGAGGGTGAGGGAACCCAGGAGAGCTGCTCTGCCGCCTGACTCAGTCTCGGGTTTTATGGTGATGGGATTGGTTTCCGGGTGGCCTTTGGCCAATCATTCTAATTCTGTCTTTCCTGGTGGCGCACGCATCGCTCAGCCAAGATGGATGCTAGCGAGAGGGATTCTGGGAAGTGGACGGACACGCGTCCTTTTGACCTTTCCCGAACTCTTCCGGTTGGTGGTGTCTTCTTAGATCTCTCTTCCTTATCAGGATCTCCTGTCATAAAACAGTTCATGAAATGGTTACTATGGTGCCTGGCCAGGGTGGGCGGTTCCAAGCAGTGTGTTTCCCGTAACAGTTCAATCACTTACGTGGCGGAAGATGCGACGGAGGTACTAAGTTCATGTGCCACAACTACTGAACCTGCGCTCTAGAGCCTGGGGGCCGCGGCTACTGAAACCACGTGCCCCAGAGCCAGTGATCCACGGCAAGAGAAGCCCCTGCAATGAGAAGCCGGTGCAGTGCAGTTAGAGGGTAGTCTCGGCACGAACGAACAACTCAAGAAAAGCCTGCACAGAAGTGAAGACCCAACTCAGCCAAAAATAAATAATTTTTTTTTAATTTTTTTTTTTTTTTTAAAGGGAAGACGAGCAAGAGACCAGGAACGGCAGTGGAGACATAGATGGTGACTGGGAATTAGCATCCTTTTCTCATCTTGGTGTCAAGCAATAGTCTGCAACTTTCATTAACTCATTGGTGCTCACAGAAGCATCTGCTGAACCAGATTTGTTGCTGTTTCCAAGATAAAATTTAACTATATATTCAGGTAATACATTTAACTTGTAGGGAAAAAAAAAAGAGGAAAAATGTGTGTGAAGAAAAGAACTATGTGGGGACTTGCCTGGTGGTCCAGTGACTAAGATTCTGTGCTCCCAATGCAGGGAGCCTGGGTTTGATCCCTGGTCAGGGAACTAGATCCCACATGCCACAACTAAGTTCGCATGTTGCAACAAAGACCCAAGATCCAGAGTATCTCAACTAAGACCAAGTGCAGTCAAAGAAAGAAACAAGCAAATATTAAAAAATAAAGCTGTGTGAACAATAACAGCCAAAACAGGAGCTAAGTATATGTTCTTTCTAATCTTCCAATGTGTTCTTTCCATTTATGACACTTCATTTGTAGAAATCTGAAATTAATCACAATAAGCAAACATTTCAGTAAACATTTCAGTGTCAGCATATCCCGTAGGGGAAAAACACTTTTCTTTTCATGAAAAGCACTTAGGATCAAAAGTTCAGTAACGGTAAAGACATTATGAAAGCTAAAATTATTTTTTAAGTTGTAAAGTGTTAGGATTAATAGTACAGTCTCATGTAGCCAAATATACTTGTTTCCTAATATTACCTAAGTAATGATGAACTTTATGGATCATAGAAGGAAGTTACTTAACAAAAGAGAAACACTGTATAATTTGCATATGAAAGATCTACTTGTCTCCGCTGGCCTTTCCAGTCTCTTGGCTTAAGGTTTTACCAGAATAATTAGGTAACATGAGGTATGGAGGGTGTGGTTTGGGGAAAGAATTGGATTCTGCATATTAGACATCTTAAACAAGCTTCTTAAAGTTCTATTTTTTTTTTTAAAGTTCTATTTTTGAATGCCTAAGAAGTTTAAAGAATTTTAATGCACCTTTCCATATGAAATTAGTATCATACTCATGTTTGCCATGTAATATCCAAAAGATAGATAATAAAATTAACAGTTCTAAAAGAAAAATGCTGGGCAAATGTATTTCAAAGCAAAAATCAAAAAAGGAAAAAGCAATGAGGATATAAATATTCAAAATATAAGCTAAAGAGTGTCAAGGGGTCTCCAACAAAAGTTGATTTTAGGACTTTCCATGGATAGCTAAAGTAAACAAGAAAATATTGAGGAATGTTTAACAATTGGAGGAAATGACTCATTGATAATACGCTATGCTTGCTCCAGAGGTTAACCTTTGTACTTGAACAACAGAGAATTCTACACCTATTCAGCAGGGACTGGGCTGGGCAGTTAATTTTAAAAGTGTTCAGATGAAATAAGGCAATCCAGTGTCCCTACTCTGAGCATTTTGCTCTCAGTTTCCAGCTTTTAATTCCCTTGAGACAGAGGAAAGCTCAGATCCTAAGTATCCATATATAATACTTCAAGGCTTTGACATTTATTTTGTTTCACATCTTGGAATTCAGTAAGCAGCCCTTCTATGGAAAGGTAAGTGAAAAAAAGATAATTCCCATTTTATGAAATTTAATGCATATATATGTGTGTGTGGGTGTTTGTGTGTGTAGAGTGTGAGAGAGTAAAGATAAACACTCAGGCCTGGTGAAATTCTGATAGAGATAAGCCTATGTTCCTATAGACTGGGAAGTGCCTATAAATATATCTGCATGACTTGTTCTAGAAATTAACTCTTTGCTTTTGGGGGATTTCAGCTACGTGTAGCCCTCAATCCACATTCAAAGCCACCTAGTTTATATAGTTTAGTTAATTTCACTGTAATTTAAGATAAATTCAAGGAGTTTTAAATATTCCATCAAAAATGTTAAGGGTTCTTCTTCCCCTAAATTCTTCCGTAAACCATGGATATGCTTTATTTTCATGAGAGTTGTTCAGTCTTTTCTAAGGCAAGTATAAACGATTTATATTAATTAATGATTTTGTTTTGCACTGAGTCTTCATTACAGCATGCTGGCTCCTGAGTCGTGGCTCAAGGGCTGCAGAGTGCAGGCTCAGTAGGTGAGGCATACCGGCTTTGTTTTCTACCGCAAGCGGAATCTTGACAGAGCAGGGACTGACCCCCATCCTCTGCATTGGCAAGTGGATTCTTATCCACTCCACCACCAGGAAAGTCCTATCAGTTAGTGATTTTTAAAGCAAACCAAAATAAGATTGTGTAATATGGTGCTAAAAATCTCTTAACTAAATCAATTCAAGTTTAGTTCTTGTGTGAATAATCTACATTTTTGCCTGTTTGTTAGCTACCAAACAGCCTATGGTTGAGTCATTTTTACAGATGCCTAACAGATACGATATAGGTGGCAAATGCTCCAAAACCCATTACAACCCAGCAGATTACAGTCAACACCGATTTCAAGTTTGCAACAGCTGATTTCAAGCTCTGAAGTGTGACAGTGGCAGGCATGCAACACTGATGCATGTGACAACTGGTGACCTCAATGCTAGCTTGATAGGACTGAGTGAAGGATATGACTGAGTCTAGGAGGCTATGAGCACTCCCTGCTGACACTACTCTATTGACCCTTATGCTAGAGGCCTTGGCTAACATGTCATTAAAAATCATATTTCAAAGGAATATTTAATGATATGGTGAAATGCTCATAAATGATGATCAAAGAGCAGTTTACAAAACAGTATGTTCGGTAATATTTGTGGAAATAATATATATATATACACACACACACAGAGAAAAAAGATGGAAAGTTATACTCCAAAATGTTAACAGTCACAGAATTTGGGATGGGTTTTGTTTCATTCTTTACATTTTCTGTATTTTCTCAAAGATTCCACAACTTGTCTTCATAATGCATTATTTTTATAACCAGAAAAGTAGTTACTAAATTTCATCTGAAAACACAAATATTTTGAATATTTGGAAGAAGTGAATTTTGATGAAGAGTTACCCAGTTTGCTATTAAAAATCTATGCCAGGGACTTCCCTGGTGGTTCAGTGGTTAAGAATCTGCCTTGCAATGCAAGGGTCATGGGTTCGATTTCTGGCCTGGGAACTAAGACCCCCACATGACGCGGAACAACTAAACCCACATACTGCAATTACTTAGTCTGAGTGCTGCAACTAAGATGTGATGCAGCCAAATAAATAAATACAATAAATAAAAAGCTATGACTTTGGCACAGCAATCCAGAGGTGGATGAAGATGAACAAAAACAAATAGAGGATCCAGAAATATAGCCTAGTGCATAAAAGAATTTAATACATGATCTATTTGTCATCAAAGATTTGTAGGAAAAGGATGTCTGTTCAATACTGATGTCAGGAAAATTGGCTAGATTTTTGAGCCAGGGGAAGTCAATTTAGAGCTTCCCAAAGTAAGATCTAGGGACTTCCCTGGTAGTCCAGTGGTTAAGACTTCTTCCAATGCAGGGCGTGCAGGTTTGATCCCTGGTCAGAAAGCTAAGAGCCACATGCCTCCCAGCCAAAAAAAGACAAGACAAAACAGGAGCAATATTGAAATAAATTCAATAAAGACTTAAAAAACTTACAGATTATTAAAGACTTAAATCTAAAATATCAAATAGTGAAAAATAGCAGGAGAAATAAAAGTGAATATTGATCTGATCTTTGGTTGTAAAAGGATTTTCTAGGCATAAGCATGAAGACCCATCGATTTGACTACACAAAAAAATTTTTAAATTTGTAATAATAAAAATCCATCATAACAAATTACAACAAATGTGACAAAGAGTTGCCATATGCACTATATTGTTAATTGAATTAAACAGGATAAATAGTAAGACTACAATATTACTAGTTTGTGAGCTCCATTAGGACAGAGGCATAATTGTATTGTTTATCATTTATATTCATTAGCATAATACCTAGATACAAGGAATTATATGTGGAAGCTGCTATATAACACAGTGTCGTCTTGTATTGGAGTGGATGGGAGGGGAGAGGCGGGTCTCAAAAACGAGGGGATATACATATATGTGGGCTTCCCTGCTGGCTCAGACAGTAAAGAATCTGCCTGCAATGCAGGAGACTCAGGTTTGATCCCTGGGTCAGGAAGATCCCCTGGAGAAGGGAATGGCAATCCACTTCAGTATTGTTGCCTGGAGAAATCCATGAACGTAGGTGTCTGGCAAGCTAGAGTCCATGGGGTCGCAAAACAGCAACTAATACTTTCACTTATGACTCATTCACATTGTTGTACAACAGAAACCAGTGCATCGCAAAGCAATTATCCTCCTTATAAATAATAACTAAAGAAGAAATATGTATTGAATAAGTTAAAAATGGTCAAACATGAAAATGCACCTAAAAACAGGTGGGAAGGAAGAGGATAAAAGGAAATACAAATGGCAAATAGACAAGGGAAAAAAATTCACTAATAATAAAAATGCAATTAAAACTATGATGAGAAACTAGGAAATGTGTGGGGGCGGGGGTTTGTATTTCATAATAGATGCAGTAATGAGAAAAGCAAGCTCATTCACAGCGAGGAGGGTTTTGAAGGGCAATTTGCAAAATCATATGGTTGACCATGAGATTCTAGGAATCTAACCTAGAGAAATATACTAGACACTTGATATTTATGAAGGATATATCTTCCAGACTCTTGGACTCTCCAAGTCTGTGTTTTTTAAACTGTGTTCCAAAGAGCCCTGGGATTCTGCAGGGGTGTGCTATGGTCTGGTTCAAAGATGAGAAAGAAGCTTCCCCCAAATCTATATATGACTTTTGTCTCATTTATATGGTATACTTGGTATTTAAGAATATTTTCTTACAGATTCCACTGAAAACATCAAATTTTAACACCACCATACTGTAGTGTATGATGTCTTCAATAAAATGCAACGGAGTGTTTCTTTCTTTTTTTTTTTTCCGGAGTGTTTCTTCTCAAAAAAAACATCTGGAGAAGTGGGGAACAATAGTCAGAGTGTTACATTCCCAAACACTGGCCTCACAGTAATTCAACTTCCTGCTTCAGGAAACTTGTAAATCATTCTATAATTACCTTGACAATACTTGAAAGCTCAGATGTAAAATATCATGCATACAAAACAAAAGATTTGTGTTTCATGGTATTCACCAATGTTTTTTAATCCATCAGTCTGTCTTAACAGGAACCAACTTCCACTTAGATGCTTCAACAGAAGAGATTTTATGGAGCTGACTATTTACAGAAACTGAGGGTTAGGTTCAGGGTTGGGTGAAGGGAGACAACTCAACGTGAAGGTACTCAAATCCTGCAACAGTAAGAAGCTGTTAGCACTGCTAGGACTGAAGGGATAAGGCTGTTTTTAGTTGCTAAGTCACGTCTGATTCTTTTGTGACCCCATGGACTGTAAACTGACAGACTCCTCTGTACCTGAGATTTCCCAAGCAAGAATACTGGAGTGAGTTGCCATTTTCTTCTCCAGGGAAATCTTCTTGACCCAGGAATTAAGCCCACATCTCTAGCATTGGCAGGCAGATTCTTTACCACTGAGCCATGAGGGAAGCCCAAGGGGTAAGTGGGGATAAGTGTGTGATGAGGGATAAGTGTGAGTGTGTGCTCAGTTGTGCCAGACTCTTTGCAAACCCATGGACTGTACCCAGGTTCTTCCGTCCATGGAATTTTCCAGGCAAGAATACTGGAGTGGGTCGCCATTTCCTACTCTAGGGGATCTTCCCAACCGAGGGGCTGAACCCGTGTCTATTGCATCTCCTGCACTGGCAGGCAGATTCGTTTACCACTGCGCCATCTGGGAAGCCCCAAGGGATAAGAGGAGGAGATCAAATTAGCACAGTGGTAGGAAAAGAAATGCAAAAAGGCAAAATGGTTGTCTGAGGAGGCCTTACAAATAGCTGTGAAAAGAAGAGAAGTGAAAAGCAAAGGAGAGAAGGAAAGATACTCCCATTTGAATGCAGAGTTCAAAAGAATAGCAAGGAGAGATAAGAAAGCCTTTCTCAGGGGAGGAGCCAAGATGGCGGAGGAATAGGATGGGGAGACCACCTTCTCCCCTACAAATTCATCGAACAATTGAACGCTGAGCAAACTTCACAAAACAACTTCTGATCGCTAGCTGAGGACATCAGGTGCCCAGAAAAGCAGCCCATTGTCTTTGAAATGAGGTAGGACAAAATATAAAAGATGAAAAGAGAGACAAAAGAGCTAGGGACAGAGACCCGTCCCGGGAAGGGAGTCTTAATAGAGGAAGTTTTCAAACACCAGGAAACCCTCGCACTGGTGGGTCTGGGGGAAGTTTTTGAATCTCGGAGGCCAACCTAACTGGGAGGAAAAAGAAATAAAACCCACAGATTACGTGCCTAAAAGCAACTCCCAGCAGAAAAGTACCCCAGACGCCCGCATCCGCCACCAGCAAGTGGGGGCGGAACGGAGAGGAGCGGGCGGCATCGCTTAGGGTAAGGACCGGGCCTGAGTGCCCTGAGGGCAATCAGAGGGAGCTTTTGTGAAAGCCTTCCTCAGTTATCAATGCAAAGAAATAGAGGAAAACAAGAGAATGGGAAAGACTAGAGATCTCCTCAAGAAAATTAGAGATACCAAGGGAACATTTCACACAAAGATGGGCTCAATGAAGGACAGAAATGGTATGGACCTAACAGAAGCAGAAGATATTAAGAAGAGGTGGCAAGAATACACAGAAGAACTGTACAAAAAAGATCTTCATGACCCAGATAATCACTATGGTGTGATCACTCACCTAGAGCCAGACATCCTGGAATGTGAAGTCAGGTGGGCCTTAGAAAGCATCATTACGAACAAAGCTAGTGGAGGTGATGGAATTCCAGTTGAGCTATTTCAAATCCTGAAAGATGACGCTGTGAAAGTGCTGCACTCAATATGCTAGCAAATCTGGAAAACTTAGCAGTGGCCAGAGGACTGGAAAAGTTCAGTTTTCATCCCAATCCCAAAGAAAGGCAATGCCAAAGAATGCTCAAACTACCGCACAATTGCACTCATCTCACACGCTAGTAAAGTAATGCTCAAAATTCTCCAAGCCAGGCTTCAACAGTACGTGAACCGTGAACTTCCAGATGTTCAAGCTGCTTTTAGAAGAGGCAGAGGAACCAGAGATCAAATTGCCAACATCCGCTGGATCATCGAAAAAGCAAGACAGTTCCAGAAAACCATCTATTTCTGCTTTATTGACTATGCCAAAGCCTTTGACTGTGTGGATCACAATCAACTGTGGAAAATTTTGAAAGAGATGGGAATACCAGACCATCTGACCTGCCTCTTGAGAAACCTGTATGCAGGTCAGGCAGCAACAGTTAGAACTGGACATGGAACAACAGACTGGTTCCAAATAGGAAAAGGAGTACGTCAAGGCTGTATATTGTCACCTTGCTTATTTAACTTCTATGCAGAGTACATCATGAGAAACACTGGGCTGGAAGAAGCACAAGCTGGAATCAAGATTGCCAGGAGAAATATCAATAACCTCAGATATGCAGATGACACCACCCTTATGGCAGAGAGTGAAGAGGAACTAAAAAGCCTCTTGATCAACTTTCAGAAAACTAAGATCATGGCATCTGGTCCCATCACTTCATGGGAAATAGATGGAGAAACAGTGGAAGCAGTGTCAGACTTTATTTTGGGGGGCTCCAAAATCACTGCAAGTGGTGATTACAGCCATGAAATTAAAAGATGCTTACTCCTTGGAAGGAAAGTTATGACCAACCTAGACAGCATATTAAAAAGCAGAGACATTACTTTGCCAACAAAGGTCCATCTAGTCAAGGCTATGGTTTTTCCAGTGGTCATGTATGGATGTGAGAGTTGGAGTGTGAAGAAAGCTGAGTGCCAAAAAGTTGATGCTTTTGAACTGTGGTGTTGGAGAAGGCTCTTGAGAGTCCCATGGACTGCAAGGAGATCCATCAGTCCATCCTAAAGGAGACCAGTCCTGGGCGTTCATTGGAAGGACTGATGCTGAAGCTGAAACTCCAGTACTTTGGCCACCTCATGCGAAGAGTTGACTCATTGGAGAAGACCCTGATGCTGGGAGGGATTGGGGGCAGGAGGAGAAGGGGAGGACAGAGGATGAGATGGCTGGATGGCATCACCGACTCGATGGGCATGAGTTTGAGTAAACTCCGGGGTTGGTGATGGACAGGGAGGCCTGGCGTGCTGCGATTCATGAGGTCGCGAAGAGTTGGACACGACTGAGCGACTGAACTGAATTGAACGGAGGGGCTGCCTTGCAGGAAGCTTAGAGGCCCAAAACATCACACACACAAAAAAAAGGTGGGGGAAGAAATCCCCCAACCTTCCTCCTTTTTCCTTTTGCTACTCTCCAATCTACTGTTGGGCTTCCCTGATAGCTCAGTTGGTAAAGAATCTGCCTGCAATATAGGAGACCCCAGTTTGATTCGTGGGTTGGGAAGATCCACTGGAGAAGGGATAGGCTACCCACTTCAGTATTCTTGGGCTTCCCATGTGGCTCAGCTGGTAAAGAATCCGCCTGCATGAGGGAGACCTGGTTGCTATCCCTGGGTTGGGAATATCCCCTGGAGAAGGGAAAGGCTACCCACTCCAGTATTCTGGCCTGGAGAATTCCATGGACTGTATAGTCCACGGGGTCGCAAAGAGTTGGACATGACTGAGCAACTTTCACTTTCGCTTTCAATCTACTGTTGGTTCACCTACTGGCCAATTCTCAGAGGAAGCCAGCTGGCAAGAGAGCTCAAAGAAAATAGTCTCTGAAAGTTCTGCCTTTTGAGGACAGAGTCCGGCAGAGAAGGAAGGAAACCGGATCTGGCAGACAGCAAGTAGGAAATAACCAGCATACTTACAACAGTATGTTACTGGGAACCCACATGTCCAATAACAGTGGAATGCATAGCTAAATAAAGGTACTGACCATTCTCCAGTGAAATAAATAATGGTACTCAAAAGATCATTGTGTATTCAGGGAGTACACAGAGAGAGGGAAAGTGAATTTGGGGAAGATTTTCTCAAACTGACAACTAAAGGCCTTATTGCTACCCAGGCAAAGTTTCTATTTTTACTTATTTCAAAACCAATTACATATTCACTATTGGAAGCATATACATACAACAAAAAGCCCCAGCTATCTACAATCTCACCCCCACCCCAAGACCACTATCAACATCTTACATTATATCAACATCTTATAATACTGACATCTTATATTTTTCCAGTTCTTTTTCTATGCATATATACACATAATTGGGCTTCCCTAGTAACTCAGTCAGAAAAGAATCTGCCTGCAGTGCAGGAGACCCAGGTTCCATCCGTGGATCAGGAAGATCCTCTGGAGAAGGAAATGGCAATCCTCTCCCATATTCTTGCCTGGAAAATCCCATGGACAGAGGAACCTAGTGGGCTTCTATGGGGTTGCAAAAGTTGGACACGATTTAGCAACTAAACCACCACCACCATACACATAATTATGCTGTATTTGGGATAATATAGATATTCTTTGGTAAATTGTATTTTTCCATTTAACAAACCATGAATACTATATCATGCAATAAATATCATTCTGAAAATTTTTTAAACATTTAAAAACTTTTAAAAAACTTGTTTCACACTTGGTTGGAATGAATTTCTATCCTCAGACATTTAGTTGCTTTCTCTTTTTGACTATTACCAAATTCACCATGATGAACTTTCTTGCAGTCAACTCTTTGCACGCATTACTGACCTCGGGCCAATTTCAGGCCACAACCAGTTTTTCTACAACATTCAAGCTAATGGCTTTCATATTTTTGCAGAGTTAAAAAAAAAAAGAAAAGCACACAGACAAAAAAGAAAAGCAGGAGAGACGTATGTGGCCTGCAAAGCCTAAAATATTTACTGCCTGGATTTTTATAGAAAATATTTGTCAATCCCTGAATTATGAATTCCCAGAAATGTAATTTTTGAGTCCAAGGGTGTGAACATTTTTGAGGCTTTTACTGCATTCTGCCAAACTGCCCTCCAGAAACACTGAGGTAAGTTATGCTTTTCTCAGCAGTGAGCTTGTTTATTTGCTACACATCCTGTCTCAAGGGTCGGTGGCCCGGATCATTAGCTCTATTCCCTTATTCTCTTGAAGGTGCATTATAATTCTACATTTTCACTTCTCTTAAAAATACTTTGGCCATTTGCATTTGACTTTCATGATTTAACTAAATTATATTTTGCCCATTTTTAAAAACAAGATATTTATTTTTTAAAGATTTTTTTAAAGATCTTATTAAATGAGGATGTTACTTTCATCTTTCACATATAATGCACATTTTAAAAATGTTTTTTAATGTAGACCATTTTTTAAGTTTTTATTGAATTTGTTGCAATATTGCTCCTGGGGGTTTTTTTTGGGTAACACCACATGGCATGTGAAATTCTCTGACCAGGGATTGAACCTATGCCCTTGCAGTGGAAGCGTGGAGTATTAACTACTGGACTACGGGAAGTCCTGCTTGCTGCTTCTGTTTTATGTTTTGGATTTTTGGCCACAAGGTATGTGGGATCTTAGCTCCTCAACCAGGGATGGAACCCACAGCCTCTGCATGGAAGGTGAAGACTTTACCATTGGACCACCAGGGAAGTCCCTATATTGTATATTTTGGAGTGATTTTTACTTTTACCTTATGGGTTTCTTTGATGAAAGAAGTTAAAAATTCCATAGTCAGATCTGTCACTTTCCTTTTTAATTTTATCCTTTCACACTTACTTTGAAGTGAAAAGCAATTCACTTATATTTTCTCTTCGCACTTTTTAAGATTTTTTTCTTTTCACTTTAAAGATTTTTTAAAAACTTTAAATCCTGCTCAAACGTAGTGTCAGAATTTTTAAAAAGTATGAACAGGTAAAATAATGTGAGTCCTGGAGTCATACTGCTGAGTTCAAATGTGGTCTCACCACTCTGGGCTTCCCAGGTAGGGCTAGTGGTAAAGAACCTGCTTGCCAAGGCAGGAGACATAAGAGACTTGGGTTCATTCCCTGGATTGAGAAGATCCCATGGAAGATGGCATGGCAACCCACTCCAGTATTCTTGCCTGGTGAATCCCATGGACAGACAGTCCATAGGGTCCCAAAGAGTTGGACATGACTGAAGTGATTTACCACACATGCATGCTACATAGTTGAGTAAATTGCTTAACCTAAGTCACAGTTTTGTTGTTTATTAAATTAACAATAATCCTACCATAGGATCGATATAAGAATGAATAGCTATAAAAGACAAAAGCACTTAGCTCGTGTCATTAGCTATTATCACAGCAGCAGAGAATACTCCAGGCAAAATTAATAACATGTATAAAGGCACAAAGGAATGAAACATTTATGCATTTAGGAAACTAGATGTGGTGTGGTAAAACGGGGTGTCAAGTGTGAGGGGGGCAGGGTTGACAGATTGGAGGGGGAGAGAAGCTTTGCCTAGAAGCTTGCTCTCCCTACGACTGAGGAAGTGGGAGCCAATGAAGGCTTTTAAGCAAGCAACCCACTGAGACATGGGATGTAGGGTGAGCTCTGTGGTAGCAAAGTGGCAAGCGGAATAGATTCAGTTGTAGATGTACACAGCTTTGTCACAAAAACATCCTGCTCCACCCTTCACTCCCCCAGTTCCTCCTCCCTCAGGGCAAATTCTTTGCTCTCACTATTCTGGTATTCGCTTCTTTACTTCCAAATATCATGTTCAAACTATTTCTTGACTTTTTTCCATCATAGATAGAAATGTGACTAGATAACGATAATGATAAATAACAATAACAAAGGAAATGGACCTAACGAGCCCTAGGGGGATGGATCTAAAAAATGAATCTGGAGAGACAAGAATGAATCAGCTGAACTTGCTAGTGAGTGAAAGCCCAATAATGGGGTGGGGGTGAGAAGGGGTGGGAAGGAGAAGAAGTTGTCTCAGTCAGACATCACAGAAGCAGGCTGGGAGCAGAAAGATGTGTTGTCTGGGAGACTAACCTTTTAAGCATCATTTCCTGGACTACGACAAGTTCAGCATTACTCTGGGCCCCTGTCTTGGTGGTTCCCCACTGCTCTGAGGACCAGGTCTTGACAACTCAGGAGGTTTGGGGAAATGGAGATCAGAAAACCTGGTTGCTAGAACACTAAACAGAGCACTGTAATTTCATGCCAGGGGATGAGTATATAGACAGTGGTCTCCAAGGTGGAAGGGCCCAGTGCCTCCTACATGAGCAGCCTCCTGTTTGCTATTTGGGGTCCTGCAGACGTGACCATTTCTTAGGTGTGCCATGAAGCGACAGGATGTGTGAAGGGCTTTAGAAGGCCCAGGGTGCTCACTAACCACATCCAGCCTGCTGGGCCGCCGGCCAGACTCCTTCTAATCAAAACTCTGTAGCCCTTTAAAAATGTCTACCCTTCTCCCGGTCACCACTCATTCCAATCTCCACCCACCCTTCGCAACCATCCTTAAGGTATGCTGAATCCCACAGTTTAAAGCGTTTAAGAGAGAAGAGTTTCTTACCCACGGTGTGCTTCCGGTCAAGGTGGCCTTAGGCCCACACCTTGTAAGTCAAGCGCCCAGGAGAGGCTGCGAGGGTTTGCGGAACAGCCCGCACGCTTGACATTTCTAGTAGAACAATGGGACCCCATTGTCACTCGCAGGAAGTTCATCTTCACAGCTGCCAACCCGTTCGTTAAACCCATAATCCTCACCAAAAAAAAAAAAAAAAAAGAGGACGGAAGAATGGAGGAGGAAGATACTAAAACCGAATGTGTGGGCGATTGCAAGAACAAAACAATAGCAGTGGATTAGGTGACTCTGGAGCCCTTCTCTGCCTGGCACTCCCCTCCCTCTGAATCATCACGCTCCGCTTGTGACGTTGCAGACTCGGGCAGGCAGGCGTGGGATGCCCGCTTCGCCCCGGGAGCCTCGAGGCGTCACCGCGCCTTTCCACGCCGCGGTCCCGGGGGACGCGAGGGGGCGGTGGCTTGGCGGATGCTGCGGTCTGCGATCCCCGGCCGAGCGAGGCCGCGCGCCGCCCGGCTGCGCCTGGCTTTCAGACGACCACCGCCGCGCTCCCCTCCCGGCGCCCTGGAGCCGCGCCGGCGGCCGGACGCCCGGCGCCCCTCGCTAGCCTCGCACGCCCGGCCACCTCCTCCTCCGCATTTTCCGCCTCCTCCTCCCCCGCCTCTTCCGTTTCTGGAGGGAAAGGCTGCAGCCTCCTTCTGGGCTCCGCATCCCGGCTTAGGTAATACGTTTTCCTCTTTATGCGCCCCTCGCCCCGGCGCCGCAACCTCCCTTCCTGCTCGGATCTGGGGCTCCCGGCTGGGCGAACAGCACGCAGCCATCGCCTCTCCGCACGGTAGGTGAGTAAATCTGGGTCGGGAGGGCGCCTGGCCTCTCCGCCCGGCCTGTGATGACCTCTGTCCGCTGCAGCGAGCCCGCCGCCCGGCCCGGCCCCCTCGCTGCTGCTACCAGCCGGGCGGAGGAGCTCGCGAGCCCCCCTCGGTTCCGCAGAAACTGCCCGAAAGAAATAGACGGAAGGAAGAAAGACTGGCAGACAACTTTTTTTTTTTTTTTTAATTCGATCATTAGCATTTTTAAGTCGTAGAAGCTGATCTGACTGTAGCCGAGCGCAGTGGCCCGGGTTCAACAGGTAGATGGCGTAGCTGTCAAGCGCCCCTTCGTTTTGCTTTGAGAGATGCTTCCAAGTGTCCATCGCTGTTGGCTGCCGCTAGTGACCTAAGATGAGGGTAAAATAAACATGAAGGGACTATATTTAGAAGTCTTTGCCTTCTTGCTTTTAAGCCCCTGCATTTTGAAAGGCGGTTTTGTGAGATGTACATAGTTATTTGGTGTGACCGGAGTAGAGGGGGAAATAGTTAACATGGATTTGACCGAATTCAGTATCTTGTTAAGACACAAAGAGCATGAAAAAAAAAAAAAAATCCTAGATTATTTATTACATTCATGAAGAATACATAGAAACGATTAGAGTATTGGGGGGGGGGGGTTCCGTTTTAAAGCTACTTTTAAAGTGTTGAATAAGCAGAAGTTTGCCCGCTGCGTGAATGCGTTCACTTCCACAGAACAGTGTGTTAAGGTGAGTGCATCCCACATGTTGAATAAAACCTTTTTTAAACTTTTTTCCTGTGACTTCTAGCTTTAAAAACCAAAGAAGTTGAGAAGGATCATCCCTACTTAGCCTGATAATAGTCTAATAATGAAAATAATCTACCGAACCACTATTGACTGATGACTTAGCTAAGTGACCTAATTTTTTTACCTTTTAAAATAGGGAATATTAGGGGGAGAAAGGTAATAGAAGAGTTCGTTTTTTCAAGGCAGATATTTGTTTGTATTGTTAAAATCTACTTTTAAGCTCTTGTAGATTTTTAAACTACTCTTGAAGTTAGTTCTTAGTCATAGTCATGAAGAAGATTACATAAAATGCATAAAGTTACAATTTATTTTTTCATAGAATAAGCTACCATTTCTTTTCAAGCTTTTGGACTAAATCACCACTTGGTTGGAAATTGCAACTTGGACTCATACTATTTAATGTGAAATATCTTATAGATTTAAATTACAGCTATACTTGTGATAGTTCTGAAAAAAAAAGATCATGTCTAATTTGAAATATAAGGCCTGTTAAACAAAAGCTATACAGTATTCATTATATATTTATTTCTGCTTTTATTTCTGTCTCTAATACCAATTAGAGTATGTCTTAATCCATTTCATTTTGTAGACAAATTGCCTGAGATATTGGTGTTCTATAAAGTGATTAATAAAACCATGTGTCTTCGTTTATTAAGTGTGAGGATGTTATGTATATGAAATTTTTCTAGATGTGTCCTCAATAAATGTCCTTGTTAAAATATTTTGAATCTTAAATTGCTTATGCATTAACTGCTTAAGCATAATTAATTGCTTAAATTAATGAAGCAAATAAAACTCTCTAGATTGATGTTTTTGTTTGGAGGTTAGAGATAAAGGGAGAGCTGAGGGTACTTTGTTTCTCATCTCTCATGACTGATGAGTTGTAGTCCCCAAACTTGTCTAATTTTTAAAATTACCTGGGGACTAGAGGGCACGTGAGAGGAAGGGAGGATAGCATTGGTTTTAAAAGACTGCCAGTTTGCCACCTGGGATTTCCTGAATCAGAATTTCTAAGGGAAAGAAGATACTTAAAATAGGTCAAAATGATAAAAACTTAAAAGGGCAAACCAAAACAAACAAAAAAGGCAAGATTGGAAATCACAGATGGGCAATAACTGTTGCTGATACAATCTATTAGCATTCCTGAAGATAACATGCGAGTAAATGGAAGCTGTGGTTTTGCTAATGTGATAATGTCACACATTGAGGAAATCTGAAACTTCTACTATAACGCTTTTAGTCAAGCCTTCCAGGGTGATTGAATTTAGCAAAGATTTTTACATAGTCAGTCTCTTTTTTGTGGTAGGCAATCTTAATTCAAGTTCTTTAATGTTATAAGAGCATTTTATTAATGGATATTTAGTGCAGGTTACTGTGAAAGTAATCTACAGCAAAACATTGTACCCCACCATTTCTCTTTTATATAACAGCCTTATTTGTTATTGCTTTTGTGTTCCTAATCAGGCAAGACCAGCATGCAAATTTTAGTAACTTATTTATAACTTTTATTAAAATGACCCAACATCATCTAAAAAAAAGATAAAAAAAACCAAAACTTGGGCATAAAATGTGGTTAATTGTATATATAGATGAATTGACAAAGTAAAATATTAATTATCTATAAAAGAATTCATTCAGATGAATTACCACATGGAAAGCATTCATTTCTTTCTGTCTCTTCCTTTTGCACTCTCTGTCTTTTTTTTTCCTTTTTGAAGGGTGGAAAAGGGTTCCTTGCTTTCTTGTTTTCATTTTAATCAACTCAGTATTTAAAATCTCTTAATTATCCAAGTTTAAATTAATGTAAGTATTTGCTAACTTTATCAATAGATACTTAAATTTGTCCTTTTCTTTACAGAGTGATGATGGTAGGTTTCCCTTGATACTAATGAGAGCTGTAATAAATAGCAAAGGATTAAATTCAAATGACTAAAGGAAAATGTTACTTAATATGGTTAAGGTAATCCTAATGTACTTAAAATTTTTAAATTATCAATAGTTTCAAAAATAGGATCTTATCTCCCAAGTTCTAGAAAACCCCTCTAGTTAACTCCTTGGAGTTTGCCGGAATTACATATAATTGCATATAATCTCAGTTTGATCTGGGAATCATGGAAGATCTGTTTTTAAAATATGGCTGACTGTAAGCCTCCATGAATAGCAAAAAATGAGGGAAATAGAAACGGGAAAATGAGATCAAGAAGATAAATATTAACCAGCTTAGACAATTACCTGTGGTTTCAGGATTAATAAGAATGCAAGGGCATTTAGTATATTAATGTATTGGAGTGGATTTAATGAACCTTTTATATCTTTTTAGTATTTTGACCTTTTCAAGTTAAAGGTGCTATTTCTTTGTGTTCCTTAAATATCTGTTAAAAATAAACATTCACCTCTACAAAATGGAAGTAGAATGATAAGATATAGGCTGCCAGAAACCCAGTCTGCCGAAATGACACATAATGTTATCTGTGATCTTTGCTTTCTTGCTATAATATTCAGAGAATATATTTTAGGTCATGTAATTTATCACTCCAGAAATAAATAATAATAGCCATCTTCTAAAATGTTGTGTTAAGAACTCCTTTGAATCATGTTTCCTCACAGTTATAATCCTAAAATTTACATAATTAATAAACCCTTACAGATTAATCTTAGTGCAATAAAATCCTTTTAAACATGTTTATCTCAATAAACATGATATTAATATCAGGAATGATATCAGTCAGTTAAATCACAGAATTCCCACTGTGTATCATGAGGAGATGAAAAAATTGTGTGTCCTGCTCTCAAGGAATTTAAAACCTATCAGAGAACAGTGTGGCTCAGACGGTAAAGCATCTGCCTACAATGCAGGAGACCCAGGTTCGATCCCTGGTTCGGGAAGATCCCCTGGAGAAGGAAATGGCAACCCGCTCCAGTACTCTTGCCTGGAAAATCCCATGGACCAAGGAATCTGGTGGGCTACAGTCCATGGGGTCACAAAGAGTCGGACACGACTGAGCGACTTCACTTCACTTCAGAGAGAGAACAATTAGAATTGGCGTCAGGGGCTTAGGCCTTCTTCATAAGGTTCACTAACCCAAACCACTGTAACCCAGAAACACAATTTAAATGTAAAAACCAGTGCGGTCACTTCCCTGGCAGTCCAGTGGTTAAGACTCCTTGCTCCCAGTGCAGGGGGTATGAGTTCAATCTCTGGTTGGGGAATTAAGATCCCGTATGCCTCACAACACGGCCAAAACAATAAAACCGGTGTGATTCAGTGTAAAATCAAATACAAGGCAATTCAACTTAATTTTCATGACTTCTCCCCAACCTATTTTTTTTTTCATTCAACCAACAATATTTATTATGCCCTTCCTTATTAGGTTGATGATAAACATCAAAAGCTTTTGAAATGTATGGTTTTTTGAACTTGTAATTTTGTGTTTTACTCTTTAAAAATCATAGTTAAATACATATAACATAAAATTACCATTTTAACCAATTTCAAGTGTGCATATCTCTTGCATTAAGTACATTTCCACTGTTATACAACCATCATCACTATCCATCTCTAGAACTTTCCTATCCTCCCAAATTGAAACTCTGGATCCATTAAACAGTAACTCCCCATTGCCAGCTTCTCCCAGCCCTGATAACCACCATTCTACTTTCTGTCTCTATGAATTTAACTATTCTGGGTTCCTCATATAAACGGAATCATACAAGACTTGTTTTTTCAAGCCTGGCTTCTTATAATTGGGCTTCCCTGGTAGCTCGGATGGTAAAGCGTCTGCCTACAATGCGGGAGACCCGCATCCCTGGGTCGGGAAGATCCCCTGAAGAAGGAAATGGCAACCCAACCAGTATTCTTGCCTGGAAAATCCCATGGACTGAGGATCCTGGTAGGCTACAGTCCACGGGGTTGCAAAGAGTCAGACATGGCTGAGTGACTTCACTTCACTTCTTCTTATGATTATGATAATATTTCCAAGGTTCATGCATATTGAGGCATGTGCCAGAAAATTTCATTCCTTTTAAGGCTGAATAATATTCCCCAACCTCTTTTATCTGGAAAGTGGATAATTAAAAAGTCAGAGTATTTGGAACTGGAACAGACCATAAAAATCATCTCCTCCAATCTCTCTGTCCTTTCTTTCTTTTCCTTTTTTGTGTTTAAAAAATGAGGAAAACAAGTCCCTGAGAGCTTACTCATGTGGCTAAGGTTTTACACCTAATTGGTTAAAGTCCAGGCAGAGCCTAAGAACCAGCTCGCCTGTGGCCTAAACATGGCTATATAGACCATAAAAAGCAAGTGTTAAGTGAGTTGGTGCCAAAAGTGTGGCAAAGTTCAGAAGAAAAGATAAAATGACTAAAAATGTTACATTCAAAAGGAAACATTAAAAATGGATTTGAGGATTAATAAGATTAATGATATGCATGGACAAAGCAACCTCAGATATGCAGATGATACCACTCTAATGGCAGAAAGTGAAGAGGAACTAAAGAGCCTCTTGATGAAGGTGAAAGAGGAGAGTGAAAAAGCTGACTTAAAGCTCAACATTCAAAAAACTAAGATCATGGCATAAAGTCCCATCACTTCATGGCAAGTAGAAGGGGGAAAAGTGGAAGTAGTGACAGATTTTATTTTCCTGTGCTCCAAAATCACTGTGGATGTTGACTACAGCTATGAAATTAAAAGACCTTACTCCTTGAAAGGAAAGCTATGACAAAGCTAGACAGCAAAGACATCACTTTGCCGATAAAGGTTCATACAGTCAAAGCTACGGTCTTTCCAGTAGTCATGTATGGATGTGAGAGTTGTACCATAAACAAGACTGGGTGCCAAAGAATTGATGCTTTCGAACTGTGGTGCTAGAGAAGAATCTTGAGAGTCCCTTGGACTTCAAGGAGATCAAACCAGTCAATCCTAAAGGAAGTCAACCCTGAATATTCATTGGAAGGACTGATGCTGAAGCTGAAACTCCAATACTTTGGCCACCTGATGTGAAGAGCCAGCTCATTGGGAAAGACCCTGATACTGGGAAAGATTGAAAGCAAAAGGAGAAGGGACTGATAGCAGATGAGACAGTTAGATAGCATCACTAACTCAATGGAAATGAATTTGAGCAATGGAGGACAGAGGAGCGTGGTGTGCTAGTCCATGAGGTTGCAAAAGACTCAGAACGACTTAGCTACTGAAAAACAACAAGATTAATAATAGGATTAACAGCTACCAAACTAATATTCTGCTGGAAAAGATTCTTTTTACAAGCCATTCTTCTTGTGTCTTTTTGCCTTGAATTAGGCATTAAATTTTAAAATATTTTATTTTTTCCCACAATTAAGATAGCTATACTGAATCTAATTTCTTTTTTTCTTTTTAATAGTCTATATGATTTCAGGTTTCATTTCTGACAGCTCAGTTGTAAGCTAAAAACGTCTTTTAGCATACAGAAGTTTAAGTGTGTAGTTGGAAGGTAGAAGATAGAAAAGAGCTTATATTTGGTGAAAATGTTTCTAACTCGAGGAGAGGATAAAAAGGAGTCACTATCAAATTTAAAAGTATTTCTAAATGGAATATTTTTCATACTTTTCAAATGCATTCTGAGAAGACGTTGAAATCTATATTTCAGTGGCAATGTTATGCTAATGTGGAATACTTATTATGTAGATCTACTTGCTTGCTTTCCAGAACTTGATTTTTGTTACAAAAAAAGTCAATATAGTTGAGCCTTAGCCAACCAAGGCAGTTGCAGTAGCTAATAGCTTTTCCCTGTTCTGCTTCTGAATACCCAGTGAGAGACATCGCTGATGGTTGAACCTGGTGATTCCTTAAATTGTCGAATAAAAATAGCTGAGTGACATTCCCTCTCCTCAACCCAGATCTCCTGGATCAATATCTCCAGGGGAGGTCTAAAACTATATTTTTATTGAATGTTTCAGTTAATTCTTGATCTTACTCATTTGGAAAACTCTATTTTAGCACAAGCTCCCATTTAAAAGCTACCTGAATAACATTTGAGGATAGAGGCTATCTTTGTGATCTATTGCTTTGAGCCACATCAGTGAGCAAAAATGTGGACTAATGTGGTCCAAGAGCAGCCTCAGTAGGGCTAGGGTGAGGTAGACTGATCAGCCCAGAAACAGGCCTGTATGTCAACACTGTTTGAAGAATGGGAAGAGGGAGGGAGAACTGTGAAGGTTAAATAGATGGATTTACATATCCCCAGTTAATGTCTTCACTAACGAAGCCAAATTAAACTTACCATTTTGGGCCCTTTAATCAGTGAAATTAATCAAGATAGGTCACTGCCAGATGACAGAGCAGGATATCAGATTCTTCTTTGGTGCTCAGAAATGTAGTTCAGTTGCTAATCATCCAGATACAGCTTTGGTTTGCTTTTGTAAATGAATATAGGATGTATGTAGTGGTGGTGGTGGTTTAGTCACTAAGTTGTGTCAGACTCTTGCAACCCCATGGACCTTCTCTGTCTGTGGAATTCTCCAGGCAAGAATACTGGAGTGGTTTGCCATTCCCTTCTCCAGTGGATCTTCCTGACCCAGGGATCAAACCCTGGTCTCCTGGGTTGCAGGCAGATTCTTTACTGACTAAGCTATCAGGGAAGCCCTGATTATATGTAGGCTTTGATGTAAATAAATATGGGCCCATGTGCCTAATGGCACCTGTGGAATGGGCCTTGGGTATAAAACCGAGTGTAATAAACAATATGACAAAGATTAATTTTGTGTTTACAAAGCTAAGAGGAAATTCATCAGCCAACGTTTATTGAGTGCCTCTGAGGTATGCGCTCAGAGTCAAGAAACCACACACATTTAAATCTGCTAGACAGAGCACAGGGAAGCAAACCAGTGTACAGTGTGTTGGAGGGCTAGGAAAGAGATTTGGCCTTCCTGCATTCTCCCATGGCCCTGTTTTACCATCTTTTTACAGATGGAGGGTCAGGCATGGCTCCTGGAGGAGCCAGCTGTCCCACAGACTCTTCCTCTCTCTCTGTACACACACACCCTTTTAAAAACTTTTATTCAATTAGAAATACATGCAGAAAAGTATAAAAGGCCTAGGTGTGTAGCTTGATGCGTGTACACAAAGTCAATCCGCCCACATAAACATCACTCAAATCCAGAATGTTCCCAATGCCTAAAGGCCCCATCATTTACCCCCATCAGTAAGTAATCCCTCCTCCTTCTCCAAGGGTAACCCCCATTGCAACTTCTAACACCATAAGTTAGTTTTGCCTTCTCTTGAACATCAACTAAATTAAATTGCTCACTGTATTTTTTTTGATGTCTGACTTCTTTCACTCAGCAGTGTGCCTTTGTGAAATGAATCCATGTTATTGCCCAAAGCAGTAATTCAGTAATTCTCACTGCTGTGTAGTATTTTCTTCTGTAAGTCTGCCTCAGTTTACTTCATTTTGTTGTTCATGGTCACTTGGGTTATTTCTAGTGTTCAGTTCAATTCAGTTCAGCTGCTCAGTCGTGTCTGACTCTTTGCAACCCCGTGGACTGCAGCACGCCAGGCTTCCCAGTCCATCACCAACTCACGGAGTTTACTCAAACTTATGTCCACTGAGTCAGTGATGCCATCCAACCATCTCATCCTCTGTCGTCCCCATCTCCTCCCACCTTCAAACTTTCCCAGCATCAGAATCTTTTCCAGTAAGCCAGTTCTTCGCATCAGGTGGCCAAAGTATTGGAGTTTCAGCTTCAACGTCAGTCCCTCCAATGAACACCTAGGACTGATTTCCTTTAGGATGGACTGGTTGGATCTCCTTGCAGTCCAAGGGACTCTCAAGTGTCTTCTCCAACACCATAGTTCAAAAGCATCAGTTCTTCGGCGCTCAGCTTCCTTTATATTCCAACTCTCACATTCATACATGACCACTGGAAAAACCATAGCCTTGACTAGACAGACCTTTGTTGACAAAGTAATATCTCTGCTTTTTAACATGCTGTCTAGTTTGGTCATAACTTTCCTTCCAAGGAGTAAGCGTCTTTTAATTTCATGGCTGCAATCGCCATCTGCAGGGGAGGCTACTATTAGCAAATTGCACATTCGCCATCATCGGTTGATCCAGTTGAGCCCCTTTATGTGGGCTCACTTCTGTACACCATCCTTTCTCCAGGGATGAATGAAAGAGTGAATTCAAGTTATGAATGGTGTGAATGGGGTGGAATTGTCTAATGGGCAAGAATGTGGTCTCTATAAAAGGAGTGGATTATCTGCAGGAAGAAATGACTGTCAACAGAAATACTCTGACCTACTTGCCTATTCATTAGCGAGCATTTCTGTTTTGTTGATGCCCTTATCTATTTTGTCACACTTCTGTCATCATGAACAACACAAGGACATGGCCAGCTTCCGCTACAACCAGGCTCCTCACACAAGAACAGACACCGTTGGCCTTAGAATCTCTATAGATTTCCTGACAAAATAACCCCTTGACAGAATAATGACCCTCCTGAGCTATCTGTAGATAGCCTACCATGAAGCCAGAGCAGTCTTCAGCATCCAGGAGCCAAGGTTTCTACCCAGACGCCCAGAAACCGAAGCAATCAGATCTGGCCTGCCTTCATAAAGGAACTTTTTTCTGGGTCATTCGAATAATTACAAGTAGATTCCAGCCGTTGGGATTTAATAGAGTAGTAAATTTTCAGAAAAGATTTCAGTGACCCATACAGAGCTGCCAATCTCTTATTTTTCAAGTAAGGACTGTGGCTGTGAGTTCTGTCAAACTGTATTTAATAGTCATTGCTGTCATTTGTTATGGGCTTCCCAGGTGGCGCTAGTGGTGAAGAGCCCGCTGCCTGCCAATGCGGGAGACTTAGAGACACGCATTTGACCCCTGGGCTGGGAAGTTCGTCTCCACTACGTGTGAGGCTCTGTGCTTGATCTCCTTTAAGCATGTGTGGTTTCTTATGACTCTGGGAGCATGTCCCGCAAGAGTATTGTCTCCATACGGCAGATGAAGAAAGAGGGTGGGTAAATTACCTAATGCCACACAGCTAATTGATGGCAGAGCCCTGGTTTGCAACCCAGGCTTGTCTGATTCCAAAGCCTGTGTTTTTCCCATTATACTGATTATCCCATCTGAACTATGGGTATATTATTCAGATATGATTTTTAAACATCTGGTCAGAAATTAACACTGAGGTTTGTCTTTGTAGAGAGATTTGGGCGTCCATGAAGAATCTTAAGATTTTTTTTTTTTCCGTTCTAATTGACCTACTTCAGTTTATTCAGCGTTTCTCTAATAGATGTGAAAATCCCATAGAAACTAAAGAGAGTTTCTATGTGGCATTGTGACACGATCTTATGTAAACATGTAGATATACATTTGGTCTGAGGTAGTGAAGAATATAACTTCTTTAAACCTGTTCTGCTCAAATGTGACTTGAAATGGGTTGTCACAAAATAAGGCTTATGAGTATTTCAGTGTTCATTGACCATTAATGATTTCGCTGTAAAAGTGAGTGGCTTCTAGTGGGAAAGACTGTCCCACAGAATTAAAGTTATTGACCACATAAACAGGAAAAAGAACCCTGCCCCACTTCTCTGGCCAGAAAACAGAAGACAAAGGAATAGATTGGGATGGTATTTGCTGAGATTATCAAGGCCTCTTTGGGCTGAATCTTATTCCTCAAAATTCGTATGTTGAAGCCCTATCTTCCTCATACCTCATAGCGTGACTGTATTTGGAGATAGTGCCTTTAGCTTAGCTCAGTAAAGGTTAAGTGAGGTCACATGGGTGGGCCCTAATTCAGTCTGACTGGAATCTTTATAAAGAGACCGAGAGACACCTGGAGATGCTCATCCAGAGAGGAAAGGCCATCTGGAATTCACGGAGAGAGGCTTCGGGAGAAACCAACCCTGCCCGTCTTGGACTTCCAGTCTCCAGAACTGTGAGAAAATAAATTTGTTGTTTAAGCCACCCAGTCTGTGGCACCTACTTAGGGTAACCCTGGCCAACAAGTGCTTGAGGAATTAGATGTTTCGGCATAAGCTGACACCCCCACCCCACCCCTCATGTCAAGATAGCCAGCTAAGAGAGACCTCAGTAGAACATAAATGGGCTTTTACTGTCCAGCAAAGATGGTTTACATTGAGACTGAGGATCTGCTAGAAAAAAGATTTTCTTGAGAGTAGAGGGGAAATGAGTATCAAAGCGTGATTTTTTTTTTAACAGTTAGACTGCTGACAGCTATCATGCAGGCATGCGTGTTTCTCTGCTTTTTGCTATATAAAGCACCTTATAATAATAGTCTAGTGATTATTTATCCCGTGATTGCTCATTTCTTCCCTTAGTTAACAGCTAACACTTTATGAAAGGATTTTATTGGCTAGAGCACTGGCTTACAGTGTGGGTTTCTACCAGTTTACTTGGGCTTGAATCTTGTCCTAGCCACTTCCCACCTGTGTGGTTTTGGGCAAATTACTTCACCCTCTTGTGCCTCAGTTTCTTCATCAGTTAAAATCGAGATACTAGTATTTTCTTCGTAGGGTTGTGTGAGAATTAGAGTTAACGCATGTAAAGTGCCTAGAAGGATGCCTGCCATAAAGTAACCACCTAATACATGTTGACTTATTATTTTAGCTTGGGTCTTTCTCTGTGCATGGATAACTGGTAGCACATGGCTCCACCAAGTTACCTCAGCCCCGCTGAAATTACCAGTGTAGTGTTAAAGAAGAAAGAACAGCAGCTATTACATCTCAGTGTTTAGCATCATCTAGGAAGCTGACGTACAAATTCCTGGGCCCTGTCTCCAGAGATTCTGACTCGCTAACTTGGGATGGAACCCAGAAATCTGCCTTGTAGTAGACACCTTAGGTAATCCTAACATGTTGTTCTCAGAACACCCATTAACCACTAATCCCAGGGAATTTCTTCTATATTCAAGGCTATTAAATTATGGTAAATGCAATTACTTACTTATCATGAGTCTATAATAATTTTCACTTAAAGTATTTGAAATGTTTCCATAAAGCTAATTTAGGTGAGTCATGAGTATATAAGCTTCCTTTTTAAAATCATCTAAATGAATTTCCACAAGTGTTATTATGAGCTGTTAAGAAACTCAAAGAAATTCTGTATTGGATGTACAACTCAGTTTCTTTTAAGACAGTTTCTCTCAAGTTGAGTCCTTCAAAGTGAGGGCACGTTGCCCAGTACGCCCTGAGTGCTGCGGCCTGCAGAGCGAACTGAGTTGAGGACAGAGAGAGACCCGGAAGCAGTTAACGGAGCACAGAGGACGGGGCCTCGTTCGTTTGGACAAAACAGTCCAGTCAGCCAGAAAGCAGTCTGCTAGCTATGCAGATTAATTAGGAAGTCTTGTGTGTAGATGATGATAGATGAGAGATTTTTTTTTTTTTAAGGGGGCTAGGACGCTGGAGCTGAAGAAGTTCTGGGGGTGGCTTACAGAAACCCTTGTCCTGAGCTGAAACTGGGTGTTCAGCCTGGAGCTTGATAAGATACCAGTGTTTCCAGGTTCAGAAGAAAGGGTGGTTAAGGTTGAGCGCTGGGATAACTTTGGAACTGAAAAACCTGATTTACTGTGTTATGGTGAATTCTGAAAATCTGTGCCACTGTTAATTATGGGACTGAAGTTTAGAGCTGAATTTTTTCCCCCATTGGTCAAGTTGCTCTGCTCAGGTGACGTGAGAATACTCATTATTGAGCAAATAAAGATCAGGTTCAAAGGGGAGAAATACCAGATCTCTCAGCTGCTGTATAGAAGCTTATCAGGACTAGGTTGGTGAGTTTTCTGTGTGAGACAAGCGTGGTGGTGGTGCCTGGAGCTTGTAACCTGTGTAACTCACCTGAGTTCTGAGGACATCACAGGGGGAGATTTTTGGTTATTCAGCGGTGTGTTTTTAAAAAGCTAATCGGTTTTAACAAAGTGGAGTAAAATAGACAATACTGGTATTTTTTAATAATATGCATGGGATGGAAGCTTTTATTTCTTTTGGCTGCACTGTGTGGCTTGTGGAATTTTTGTTCCCTGACCAGGGATTGAACCTGGGCCCTCAGCAGTGAGAGTATGGAGTCCTAATCACTGGACCGCTAGGGAATTCTCTACTGGTATTAATCTAGGGGTAAAGAATCTGCCTGCCAATGCAGGAGACATAAGAGATGTGGGTTCAGTCCTGGGTAAGGAAGATCTCATAGTGGAGGAAATGGCAGCCCACTCCAGTATTCTTGCCTGGGAAATCCCATGGACAGAGGAGCGTGGTAGGCTACAGTCCATGGGGTCTTAAAGAGTCAGACATGACTGAGCGCACACATGCACACACACACTGATTATTAATCTAGAAAGTTTTCAAATTGAACTCCTTAAAATCTTCATGTTGTTTTAAAGATAAAAATTTCTTAGATATTGTTAGTTCATTGATTCTTTTCCCTTATAATAATTATATAATGCATACTAAGAAATCAAAATTATTGAATTTATATACTTGGAACTTATGTATTCTACTGATATATATGTATCCATGCATGTATATATTATATAAAACTTATAATTAATAGCATATAGATGCCATAAGTTATTTCTAAGTCAAGATGCCTCAGCTATATTAATATAATTATTTTTCTTAATGTTGAGATTTGTCGACCAAAGTGATTTTTTTTTTAAATGTATTTATGCCTTGGGGGGAAAAGCCATTTACGTAGGCAGGTGTTTTTGTTTAATTTTTAACTCTATCGTCTCTGTTATCTGAATTTGTGTTGTTGCCATAGCACCACATTGTTTGGACAGTTATCTTTAGGAATTGAGGAATTCTTCTCCTTTGTGCTTAATTGTCCCAAAGCATTTTAACATATCACTTATTATTATAAAAACAGTATATATTTACTGTAGAATATTTGATAATTACAGAAAAGCATGAGAAAAATCCTCCACAATTCTAGTACACAGTGATAACCACAGTGATAAACATTTAACTAGTTAAATGTTTACATCATCTAGTCTTTTAAACTCTCTCTCCATATGTATAAACAGAGTGTATGTGTGTTTTAAACACAAATTAGCATACTGTGATACTGCATCTACTTAACATTATAGCATTTTAACATATTCCTTTAAATTTCTTCAAAAATATTATTTAATAACTATATAATAGTTTATCTACATTTCACCAGGATTTAAGATTTTTTTAACTTTTTGCTACAGTCAATAATACTAATCCCTCTTGTGCAGAAATATTTAAAACATTAAATATAACTTTGTCACATAAACATAACTTTCTTAATTCAAAATAAAGCCAACTGGAATTAGTGGCTAAAGGTAATAGCATCTCTAGGGATTGTGATCCATTTTTCCCAAATTTTCCTTTACAAACCCACATTTTTACGTGCCCATTAGCAGAATATCAGCACCTGTTTCACCACACCTGCAAGAATGACTTAACTTTAGAAACAGTTTTGCCCATCTAATAGTGAAGTGGGCTGTCTCAATGTTTTATTCACTTTCCAATTATTACTATTGAGGTTGGACATATTTTCTTATGATGGTTGGCTCATTATCTTAAGAAAATAGCATATGATTTTTAAAGCAGACTTGCCTAAGATAACACAGCTATGACAGTTCACAGTTAACTCCATTGCATTGACATCTTCACTGTTGTACTAATTGTCAGCGTACCACAGTCCATTAAAGGATTTTTTTTTTAAGAAGTAAAGTATTTGTTAGGATAATAAAGAGCATGAGCTTCTGTGTACGATGGAGTCAGAGCCCTGCCGTTTAGTCTTATGTAACCTAAACAAGTTGCTTAACTTCTCTAAGCTGCCGTTTCCTTGACTGTAAATAAGGCTGATAATTCTCACAATAATTCTCATAATAATGAGATAGGAATTATTAAAGCATTCAATAAAATGCAGCTACTGTTGAAACAGAGAAATGTTTCTCTGCTATTTACCCAATAGGTATGTCAAGGCACTGTAGCATGCCTCTTAGAAGCCAGAACTTTTCAAATCCCAACAAGTTGCATGTTTTACTTCATTTTATTATTTAAATTTGCTGTCAGCAGCACAGCTAGTGGGACATGTTTAATAGAAAAAAAGGGGGGGGGGCGCGGGTTGGTACATCACCTGGGCTGCTAGCTCAAGTGTGTGATCTCAAGAGTCTTGCAGGACACTGAGGTGTCGGCCGGTGTGGTGCTTGGTACTTTAGAAAGTTGCTCCCAGACTGATAGGATAAACCCACGTTCCCTTCTTCCTTCTTCCCCCAAAGGGTGAAAGAAAGAGCACTCCTTTAATAATGTTGCTGAGCTCATGTGCTCATTCGAAGGTCATTGCATGAGCTTGGCTTTTGCTTTCAACATTGTGCTCCTGTTGGTCTAGAGTTTGGTAAATACAGTGTAGATTCTCATTTAGAGACTTTCTTTCACCGAGAAGTCTCTTCTTTGCCTAGTGGATTTGAGACGATAAATATGTTGATCTTGAAAGATAAGTTTCAAGTTTTAGATGAAGCTTCCACCTGAGGTTGTGAGTGTGATCTCTACTAGCCACTCAGCCGTGCTGACAGGTTGACTCACTCTCTGAACTGCTTTCTGTTTCACATTCTTGTACTTTCCCAGCTGACAGCTCAGAGGGTGGGTGCCTGTTCCACCAGCTGCTGCAACCAAACAGCCAGGTTCAGAAATGTCAGATATCCTCCAGGAACTGCTCCGAGTCTCTGAGAAAGCTGCCAACATTGCCCGGGAGTGCAGGCAGCAGGAAGCCCTCTTCCAGCTGCTGATAGAAGAAAAGAAAGAGGGAGAAAAGAACAAGAAGTTTGCAGTTGATTTCAAGACCCTGGCTGATGTGCTGGTACAGGAAGTTATCAAAGGGAATATGGAGAACAAGGTAAGGAATGTCACAGCCAAGTAGTTGCAAATTATTTGCCCCTGTGGTTTCCCCCCATAAAATAGCTCGCCGCCTCCTCCCCACCACCCGCCCCCCAGCACCATGGATTCTAATAAACAACTAGGTTTTCCCCCCTTATTTTGACTGCAATATTACTAAAATGTATGTTACAGGAAAAACTTAAATGTTTCCTCCTAATTCTATCACTAGAGAAAACCACAACTGTTTTTGCTAAATGTTAGAATGTTATCCTTCTGTGTGTGCATGGCAGGTTTAACTTAACTCCAAAGAAATGAGAACATACTATTTTATAACTCTTTTTTTTAACTTGATAATATTAAGTCCCACCTTTTGACATAGTCATTTACCTAATGGTTGCCTCAGTGATAGCCTCATAGGGTTCTGGAGACTTAAAGTCTCTCTTTATTTTAGTAGGAAAACGTTGTTTGTAACTAACAATGATTGTAATTCTAGGTCTTTTAAGCTAACTAGGGTAAATAAACTATATTCATAAGCAGTTATAGCAAACAATAACATTAGCAGGCACTTGTAAATGCTTACTGTGAGCCAAGTACTTATCTAAGGGCTTTAAATATATTAGTTTAACTCATAACAATTTTATGAGAACTATTTCAATGTAATGGAAGAGAAAAGGGAGACACAGAGGTTAGATAGCCTGCCTAGGGTTACACAGCGAATGAACGGTAGAGATGGTTTTTTAATATGGGCTGACCAACTCCAGAGTCTATGCTGTTTGTGATACCATATTACCTTTTATATAATAATCTAATTTTCTTTTAGATTTGGGAGGATAGAATTTTATGTCAGAAAGCCCTACAAAATATTGGAGTTGTTTCTATGAAATTCTCAAAATGTTAGGAATTGTTTAGAGTCATTTAAGTGAGTCCTTGACCACAGGTAGGAAGAGAGAATAAATGACCCCTTGAAATTTCTACAGATTGTTTTCTTTTTCATGCCCTATACAATCTGGATCCAGTGGAAGGAAATTTATTTTTGTTACTGATCAAGAGAGCTGGGTGGAAGGGATAGTTGAGCAACTAGATTAGAAATGTAAGTTTTGTGGGCTAATATTTGCCTCAGAGCGTTCTAACAAGTTCAGGCAATTGTTCATTCATGAAGTATCTGCCAGGATTTATGAATACATAAATGATATTCACTTTTGGTATGTATAAAATATCGTGACTCTTACGTACTATAGCCTCAGAAAGGGTCTCTAGGCAAATTGGGAGACTGGAGCTTCAGCCTTTGATGACTTGATCAATAGGTTCAGTGCCAGTATGTGTTGACTTGCATTGTTCTTCCAAATAGTTAAAAATAGGAAGTAGTTGTGGGCACTGTTACATCTATTGGCCATCTGTGAATAACTGAGCTCAACTATTTGAAGCATTTCCTTGCTTTCATTGCCTAAGAATTGTACTCATACCATAATTCAGCACATATTTTGAGAGAAATTATCTTTACTACAGAGAAAATCAGAAGCTAAATGTGTCTGAAAGCTTCCTGGTCATACAGAGATGAGAGAAGTTTCCTATTCAGCTTGTTTCTTTTTGTTTGTTTTTTCATTCCATCAAAATATTAATGCATAAGTTGTTGGCAAATAAAATATTTCCCCTTTTTTGCTACATTGGCTTCCTAGCCTGATGGCTAATGATACCTTAACATGTGCAGAAAACAAGATTAAACGTCATCCTCTGCTCCTTTCTGTCCAGTCTCAACTAAGCATCTCAGGTGCTTGGGCAGTAACAGTAACTTGTACAAGTTACTTGGGTACTTTGTAGGAGCAGCAGTTAAAACATCTCCTTTGTAAACATTCTAGCTCATGGCCCGTAACTAGAAGGATGAAGTTCTAGAAGTACTTCTGCAGACTCAACAGAACATAAGGAAACCAGACTTCTACCATGACTTGGACTTTCTAAAGGGGCAAAGGAGCGGGAAAATGTTAGAAAACTACTGATATTAGAAAAGTGCTGAACCAATCTGACTTCACTTAGTACACTTGGATTGATTTCTGGAATTGTAAACTTCCAAATTTCTGAACTACTTGTGCTATTTAGTTTAAAATATAAAGTGGAAATCTATTCAGAATTGAACATGAATGTGGGATTTTTTTTGTTGCTGCTTTGTATTCTTATCATATTCTGAATCATTCAGTTTCCAGGCTTGGGGGAAAGGATTTTTGGAGAAGAATCCAATGAATTTACTAATGATTTGGGTAAGTACAAGAATCTTAATATATTTTTATAACTTAATTATCATATGGTATTTTTATTTTCGACTTACATCGTGAAAGTAATGTTTGGAGGCCTTTCATGTAAATAACATATTTGAATGTTCAACTTCATTCAGCACTTCAGGATAACCTGCCCTGTAAGACAGAGATGTGGCATTTTAGAATTATTTAGCAAGTTCACATGTATTCTAGATATAACTCTGTAGCATTGAATAATGATTTAATCTTTGGGAAAGTTGCATGGCCCCTTGAGAATCTGATGGAAGTAATAGATGCCCCCCAAAGGATGCAGATCCACACAGATGTACAGACAATCTCAGGTCCAAGTAGACCCATTTGTGGACCTCCTGGAGAGCCCATGGCTTCCCCAGTGGGTCAGCAGTAAAGAATGTACCTGCAATTCAGGAGACCCAGGTTTGATCCCTGGATCAGGAAGATCCCCTGGAGAAGGGCATGGCAACCCACTCCAATATTCTTGTCTGAAGAATCCCATGAACAGAGAAGCCTGGTGGGCCCCAGTCCATGGCGTCACACAGGGTCGGGTAGAACTGACTGACTAACACTTTGGGTAGCCCACAGACCTAGGCTGAGAATTTAGAGGAGGCCCTGTCCCTGAACGACCTCACTGTTTCTCTGGTCTCAGAACCTCGGTAAGGGAGCTGGACAACCTGAAAGGCTCCTTTGAGCACCAAGGTTTAACTCTAGTCAGTTTCCTGTGAGCCAAATTCTCCTTTGATGGACCCCCATGTTCCCTTGTGGTAGAGAGAAAAATACAAAATCTCTGACCCTTTTTTTTAGAGAAGCAAGCGGTTTTTAGTTTGCCTGGGTTTTGTTTGTTTAATGGTAGAAGATTAAAATGGTGAACTTTAAACAGATCATGTGACAAATAGTTAAACATCTAGAGGCATATTTACAAAGAAAACTAATTTCTGGATTAACTCTGGAAAAAATTTGTCATTTCATGGGCTGTGTATTAAGATATACAGTTAGTTCTGCGACAGTAAGAAGAAAGAGAAATCTCAGTTAAACTTAAGGTTAAAAAAATCACCTGTGACTTACCCGTAAGAAATCCTACTCTTAAAAAAACCTATATTTGGCTACATCATAAACAGCTATTGTAATATTTATCTAGAATGATCGGGGCAAAAATGCATTCCACATACATTTTCCTGAGAACTAAAGGAGAGGATGGGTTTAGTATATTGGAGGGCAGAGACCCATGGTGAAGGAGGGGCTTGTGGATGAGGTGAGATGAGATCATGGAAGTTCAAAGGAAGGCGTTTCCTTAAGTATGATGAGAATTCAGTGGTAAATTTTAAGCATAGAGTAACGTGATATGATTTGCTCCTTTGAGTGAACCCATGACTTTTACTGAGCCTAGAGTAGATGCTCAGCAAGTGGTGGTGACTGACATTCCCCAACTTTAATAATCTCACTTAATTTGAATTAAGCTTAATTGACTGATTCTTGCTGTTTCAGAATCATCATTGTGATAGATTCACAGTGTGCCTCCCAAAAATCACAGGAGTCACTGGGGGATCTTGTCAGACCTCAGCAGGCCTGGGATGGGGACTGAAGTTCTGAATTTCTAACAGGCGCTGTGGTGATGGCAATGCTGCTGGTTCTTGGAATGTAGTTAGGAGTGTTTGTTGAGATACCTCAAGAGCCCCAAAGTGCCGTGTTTTCTTAACTTTTAGAAATTTATATTCTGCATTGCTTTCACTTTTTCTTGGTAAAACTTGTAGGAGAGCCTCTTTTCCCATTTGTGCTTCGGGGATTGGAAACCAGATGAAGCAAGGGTCTAAGAAGGATCTTTAAAGTGATGGCAAACACATGGACTTGGTAACTTGAGGTTTCAATTGCAGAAGCAGCTTTGCTTACATCCTGATTTCCAGTGGTTTCACAGAGGAGAGCTGTTCTCTGTATGTGATTTAGAGTCCTACAGCTTTACCACATTTAAAGATGAATGTACATCATCTTATATTTACAGAGCGTAGACAGTTTTTAGTTAAAAGCAGCATCATAAAGGGAGGTGGAAGCCCTTCTGTGTCCTTATTAAAAACTCTTTTCTTTTCAATCAACATATTCAAACATGAACAGGGAGACCTCCAGGATATTAAAAGCCACAAGGTAAAAAGCACAGAAGGTTGTTTATCAAAGACTCAGGGTTCAGGATTCTTAACATGAGCTGCCTTAACCTGGTTACAGAAAACTGTGCATGTGTCCACATGGAAACTTTTTTTGGAGAGGTCCTTTGGTGCCTGGAGTTCATTTCTCACTGTGAGGTAGCTGAGTGACCACTAAATCAGCTTTGACTTTATGAAGCCCACTGGGCGGTTCTGGCGGTCAGCCAGATTAGGAAACACATCTGGATATTGTGTGTGTGTGTGTGTGTGTGGTTGTTCAGTTGTGTCTGATTCTTTGCGGCCCCATGGACTATAGTCCACCAGGGTCCTCTGTCCTTGGGATTCTCCAGTTTAGAATAGTGGAGTGGGCTATATTTAAAATGGATAACCAACAGAAACCTACTGTATAGCACATGGAAGTCTGCTCAGTATTCTGTGCCAGCCTGGCTGGGAAGGCAGTTTCGGAGAGAATGGATCCATGTAAATGCATGGCTGAGTCCCTTCACTGTCCACCTGGAACTATCACATCGTTGTTAATTGGCTATACCCCAATACAATTGGTGTTAAGGAAAAAGAAAAAATGAATAGTGGAGTGCGCTGGATATGTTGTCCTCACCTAATCTAAGGTGCTTCTCCCAATCTCCTGTTCTTTCTCCTCTTAAACTTGAGATGTAATGGTCTTCAGTTTGTCTTTACTCTAGGGGAGAAGATTATCATGAGACTGTGTCCAACCGAGGAAGAAACAGTAGCTCTTCTCAGCAAAGTCCTTAATGGTAACAAACTGGCGTCTGAGGCCTTAGCCAAGGTTGTCCACCAGGATGTTTCCTTCAGTGACCCAGCCCTGGAGTCAGTAGAGGTCAGCATTCCACAGGACATCTTGGGAATCTGGGTGGATCCTATAGGTAAGCAGAGGAGAGTGTGTGCTTTTGTCTTTTTGCTTTTCTTAGTAATCCTTTTTTTGAAGGGGGGGGGGGTGTTGGAAAATGAAAATTGAGGGTATGGTTTAACTCTCCTAGAAGTTTTTAAATTTTTGAAGCTTTAAAATGACAAACGACTCTCACTGTAACCTGGGTTCAACCCCTGGTTGGGAAACTGAGATCCCACAAGCTACACATTGGGGCCTAAATAAATAAAGAGTTGAGGTGTGTATTATATACATATACACATATATTTATAACACACATGTGTGCATATACACACACACACACACACACACACAGAGGCAGATATACAAAACAGAATTAACTCATTTTTGAAAGACCTCAGGGGCCAGACTGCTAAATATGAGAGAAGAATGAAATGATATCAGCTATAACTAATTGAACACACACGCATCTTAAGAACATTCAACTCTGGCAAATTATTACCATCTAGGAGTACAATGCAGATCTTCAGATTTAAAAATAATAAAAACACAAATCCAGGTTTTTAATGAGCTCTCACAATTTAACTCCTGGCTCCTAATTCAGTTAAGTAAGTAAACAAGCAGAACCACTGTACAGGTCAAGTAAAACACAACTGAATGTGACTCCTAGCAGTCACTTTGTGAGTCCTGTGTATACCTCACCATTATTTTTTTGGTCATGATTATGGTAGAACCATAATCTATAGTTCATTGCTTTAAAACTGTAGGCCTGTCTCAATGATGCCATTAATATAAAGCCCTGGGTCTAAGTCGCACTTTTCCCCCAGGTTCTTGGCATAGTCTACCCAATACAACTGGGACCAATCATTAAGCTGAGTAGGCAAACTCCCCTCACCCTCTCCCCTACAAGCACGCGTGATAGAAATGCCTTTAATCACAGCAGTAGAACATTCAGTCAGTGGAGTGTTAGGCAGACTACGAATGTTTCCCAGAATCGTTTATTGCCTAAAGGTAAATAAGCCTCAGTTACAGGTTTTGAGGAATGGAAACCTTGTTTTGTTTTTATCCTGAATTGATTCTCTTAGCTAGCTCTCTGGATCTTGTGCCTGGCACATCCTTAACTGGGTATTAATTCATTAGATGTTGGCGGTCAGCTGCTGGCAGGTATGTCTTTTTTTTTTTTTTTTAGGTATGTCTTTTAAGGAGAAACCTCACTCCTTAGCTTCTTTTTCCCAGGCTCTTTGTGATCCTATGGACTGTAGCCTACCAGGCTGCTTAGTCCATGGGATTTTGCAGGCAAGAGTACTGGAGTGGGTTGCCATTTCCTTCTCCAGGGGATCTTCCAAACCCAGGGATCGAACCCGAGTCTCCAGCATTGTAGGCAGACGCTTTACCGTCTGAGCTTCTTCCTCTTGTGACACCAGCGTCTCTTTCCTCCTCATTTGAGGGACAAAACAAACAAAAAGGCAATTCCATCCCTGATGGAATTCAAATGGAATGGAATTCAGATTCCTGGAAGGAGACTTTCCCACCCATCTTGGTTGGACCTGTCCTCTGATTAGTAAGAACTCAAAGGGATCCCCCAGTTATCCTGAGCCATTACCTTTTAGATGATTTTGACATGGTGATGAATATTTGAGTGCTTCTTACCATTTGCAAGGTGTTATGCCCTTGAGAAGGGACTGGCTCGCCACTCTAGTATTCTGGCCTAGAGAACTCCATGGACAGAGGAGCCTGGTGGCCCCAGTCCTATGGGGTCACAAAGAGTTGTTCATGACTGAGCGATTAACAACACAAGAAGGAAGGAAGCCAGCTGCCATAGGAATTATAGACATGTCCCCTTTCTCCAAGAATTTATGTATAGTTGGGAAAATGAAACACAAGCAGCTTCAGAGTGAAGTACAAAAGGTCAAATAATAGTTCCATCTAAGTGGTACCCGAAGGTAAAACGTGATTGGTTATTATCTTAGTCCATTTGGGCTGCTACAACAAGATACCATGGACTAGGTAGCTTTTAAACAAGATAAGTTTATTTCTCACAGTTTCAGAGGCTGAGAAATCCAGTATCAAAGTGCCAGCATGATTAGGTGAGGGTCTTCTTCCTGATTCATAATTGGCATCTTTTCACTGTGTACTCAGACAGTAAAGAATCTGCCTGCAATGCTGGAGACCTGGGTTTGATCCTTGGGTCAGGAAGATCCCTGAAGAAGGGAATGGCAACCCTCTCCAGTAATCTCGCCTAGAGAATACCATGCACAGAGGAGCCTGGCAGGCTACAGTCCATGGGGTTGCAAGAGTCAGACACGACTGAGCTACTAACACACACAGAAGTGGAAGAGACAATATCTGTGCAACCTCTTTTATAAGGCATAGATTCCACCCCGAGGACTGAAGTACCTCCCAGCGACCCCACTTACTATCAACTTTTGTGGGTTAGAATTTTGGGGGACACAAACATTTAGACCATAGCTGTTACCAAATTAGAAATGATCTAGGACAGGTTTTATAGGGGTTTTCATCATTATCTTCTAAATAATCATTACCTGAATCCTAACAGCTGCCTCATTTTTCAGATTCGACTTACCAGTATATAAAAGGTTCTGCTGACACTAAACCCACCCAAGGAATCTTCCCCAGCGGACTTCAGTGCGTCACGATTTTAATTGGTGTCTATGACACACGGACAGGGGTGCCTCTCATGGGGGTCATCAACCAGCCTTTTGTGTCACAAGACCTAAACACCCTCAGGTAAAAATGGCATATTTTTGCTATATTATGGTTTTCAGAGTTTACAACCTCAGCTTTGTTTATTGTCAGGATTATCTCTCCATGTGACATTCCCATGACTTGATACATTTGGCATTCCTACTAAAAATCTCCATGTTTGAATCAGTGGTCCTTTAATTTTCAATCCTGGGTTTCACAACAAAATGTGAAAATGATCTAATGAAAAGACAGTAGGTATGGCCAGGATTAGAACCTCTCCCTATGAAAACAAAAAACTGTCAGTATCACTTTCTTTTCTGCCTCCTCCTTCCTCACACTCCCATGGACTGTTCACAGAGCAGAGAGGGTGACCCAGCCTTTGGTTGCTCTGATCCACAGCCTACGGATCAGAGTATAACAGGGTTGACTCCAGAGCCTGGCAGGGTTCAAGTAGAAGCAGCTTTTCTCCTGTGGTTTCAGCTTTCTACTGAAATAGATGACATTTTCTCCCCCTCATGTAAAAGTATTTTTAAATTAAATTTTGACTTGCTTCAAGCAGCTAAGAATTGTTTGTTCTTTAATAGTCATAAACTACACCTCTGCAGTGTTGATATTTTTCATCTTCCCTGCCTTCTAGCAAACTGAAAGTGTTTGTTATCTTTAAAGGGTCGTTAAGTTAAAAATAAGTGGGACTGGATGTTGACATAATCATGACCTAGAAATGGTTGACAAAGTAGTTGGTGGCACAAATCCTGGGTTTGATTGCAGATTCTACCACTGATACACATTCTTAAACACTTGCATTCTCTAAGCCTGTCTCCTTCTCTGGAAAGAAACTATCCAGCGTATATAGTAAGTTAAACCTTGAGAAGTGATAGATGGTATTTTTGTTGTTGCCCTTCCCCGCCCCCTGCCAAAAAAAAGAGTCCATCTTTGTTGATGTTAAACCCAAAGTGGCGCTAGTGAATTGGAGGATGAAAAGGTGTTACCAACTGAAAAAAATTCAGGATTGTGAAGGATTTGCAGATTGAAAATCTTATTTATCTGTTCATCTTTACCCCCTGTTAAACTTTAAATGCCAAAAGAGGCAGTGAAACTGCTGTGTTCCCAGAGGCTGGAAATCCCACAAATATTTTAGCACTGTCCTAGATGGATGTGATAATGCAAAAAAAAAAAAAAAAAGCATTCCTAACTGGCACCAACACAGGCAGCAACAGGCACAGGGTGTGACTTTTGGAAATGAATTAGCTATTTGGTAACTATCTCTAGGCTGAAGGGCCTTGAGACTCACTGCATTATGTATTTTTCACCTCAAGTTGGGAAGCCATGGGAGCAATGAAAAACAAACGTGTTAACTTGCCGCCACAAACTGAACGTTCTCTTCCGTAGGTGGAAAGGACAGTGCTACTGGGGCCTTTCTTACTTGGGGACCAACATCCATTCCCTTCCGCCTCCCGGCTCTACGAGCAGCAGCAGCGAAACGCAGAGCCACGTGACGCAGAAGCCCAGCTCGGGAGGCTCCCGCCCGTTCTCGGCTGTGGTCAGCACCAGCGAAAAGGAGGCCGTCAAGGGCGCGCTCTCGCGCGTGTGTGGAGAGCGCGTCTTCCGGGCGGCGGGGGCCGGCTACAAGAGCCTCTGTGTGGTGCTCGGCCTCGTCGACATTTACATCTTCTCGGAAGACACCACGTTCAAGTGGGACTCCTGCGCTGCCCACGCCATCCTCAGGGCCATGGGCGGGGGCATGGTGGACTTCAAGGAATGCCTGGAAAGAAAGCCTGACGCGGGGCTTGGCTTGCCACACTTGGTGTATCACGTGGGAAACGAAGGCGCCGCTGGAGTGGATCAGTGGGCCAACAAGGGAGGACTCATCGCGTACAGATCCGAGAAGCAGCTGGAGGCGTTCTTGAGCCGCCTCCTCCAGCACCTGGCCCCTGTGGCGACACAGACGTAGACGAGCTCTGTCCTCGTGGGCTCCGCAACCCAACTGTGGACCTAGTTTCCGCATCTGTCTCTTGAAGACGGCTTTGTCCTATTGACAGTCAACATTCACCTTCCTCTTTGGGGGAGCATTTTTCCATTATGTGTTCATAATGTTAATAAATGAATGATATTCATGCAGCAGTTAAATGTGTGAGATTCTTTATAGTGGATTTTGTGTGATGGTGGCTCAGAGGTTAAAGCGTCTGCCTGCAACGCGGGAGAGCTGGGTTCGATCCCTGGGTCGGGAAGATCCCCCTGGAGAAGGAAATGGCAACCCACTCCAGTCTTCCTGCCTGGAGAGTCCCATGGATGGAGGAGCCTGGTGGGCTACAGTCCAGGGGGTCGCAAAGAGTCAGACAGACTGAGCGACTTCACTTTCTTTCACTTTCACTTTCAGTGCTGCTTGACAGGCTTCAGTAAAATATTGAAGACAGGAAAAATTCCTGCTCAATTAATAAAAGTCTTCAGAACATGAGTTTAGAAGTGGTAAGTTAATGTCACTGAAGTATTAGGGAGAGCAAAGGGGGTTGTGGTTAGTTTTGTTTCCTGTCTGGAACAAAAATCTTCAGCTTTAGCCTTTGGTAGAACATTTAGAACTCTGAATTTGAAGCATAATTTACCCATTTTCATGTGCTTTCAGTGACACTATGTTTCTTATAAGAATTACAGCCTGGAAAAAAAAAAAAAGCCTGGAGCACCGATGGCTCCATCCTACTCATGCACTCTCAGCACACACACACCCACACTCATACACACATTCTGAAACTCTCGCTCAAATTTATATTCTTATTCTCTCTCTCTAATTCTTTGATTCTGCCACTAATTATGTCTCTAGTTCTAATACTCTCACTTAACATACTCATTTCTGTCGGTAAGACAGGAGAGGATAAAGACATTTCTGTAGTTTTTGCATAGTGTTTATTACACTTCAAAAACCAGAGGTAGAGTTAAATATATACAGCCGTTGGTCTACTGGAATCCCATGTTGAATGTCCTCTGAGGTGGGTGAGACCTCTTTTTCCTGTCTTTAGCAGCCCTGGTGAGGAGATAGTTCCACCATCTGGAGAGATGGCTTTGACTCTCAGCTCTCTCCTTTCTGCCCCGCGCCCTCTTGAGGCCAAAAGATTTTCTGCAGCATCCTCTGTTTTCCTGCAATTACAAAGGAATCACAGTAAGTGAAACTTTTATTTTTTTTTTAATTTATTTATTTTAATTGGAGGTTATTTAAAGGTATCTCATTGCACGCAGAAGATTTAATGATTCATTTAGTTAAAAAGTTACATAGTTTTTAAAGTCTGTACATGCTTTGTGATTGATCGTGGGTCCTCGCACTGTATATTCTAATTTTAAAGGTTGATTTTTAAGTCAAAGTGAGTTCATTCTTCACAAAACACATTAGAAACCAAACCCCAGAAACTAGTCATGCTGCCTGATATTCACCAGAATGGAAAAATAGGATATAGTTTAAGAAAAAGCATGTTGCGCACATAAACATTTTTAGAATATATAAATTATCAATAACAATGCAGTGAAAAGAGTCATATTCAATGTGATCTATTTATTTATGTGATCTATCAATGTGCCAGTTTACTGGGGGGAAAACTGGATAGAACAGAGAAATCCCACATATTCTGTAAACATCTATTGCACACATCCATTGTCAATCTGTGGGAAACCTAGGGCCCTTCCTTAAGCATGTGTGTGCTGGTCTTGCATAAACCACACCCATGGGAGTGTGATCTGTAGCTCTGATTTCTTTCTTTTTGGCTGCACAGTGTGACTTTCCGGATCAGGTTCAGTTCCTGAGAACTGAACCTGACCTGGCAGTGGAAGTACCAATTCCTCATCACTGTTCCACCAGGGAATTCTCAGGCTCTAATTTCTTTAGAGGAAGAAGTTAAAAAATATTTGCCACGTAGTCTGACGACATAGTCATTCTGGATTTTAATTTTTTTCCCCTCTATCGTTACAATTGTCTCCTACTCAGTAAATTTTTAAGACTCGTTTCTATCAATACTTTCAAAGCCTTAAATTCTTTGTTTTCAGATTCATTTTACATTATACTTAATCTATTATTAAAGATATCACTGAAATATGATTTTTGAATGAAGTCAATCAGTCTAAGCAAACATACAACTCAATTGATGAGAGTGGGAGTTAGGGGTTGTGATGGAGGGGTGTGCCGAAGAGTAGCCTGTTGGTCACCAAGATTGAGTGTCTTGTGCATCCACCAGTGGTTTTTTACGGGAGGCTGGCAGACAGATGACTCTGCCAGGTTGCTTAAACAGAGGATGATAAAAAGAGAGCCCCCTGTACGTCAACAGGAGCAGTCTCTGGGAAGCCAGTCAGCGTTGGTTCCTCTCTTGCTCCTACAACCCACATCCAATCACTCAGGAGAGACTCTTGGCTCAAGCTTCCAAACATACCTGTTGCTCTCTACACGAGCCACATGGCTCCACCTAACCATCACCCCAGGCTCAATTCAGCTGCTCCTGAGGTCTGGCAGCCATGTTGAGTAGGGTTCTAATGGTTATTTCCTTTTAATGCACTTTGTGTGTTGCTAATTTTTTGCTCTGGCTTCTAAGCCCCTAGGTATAGGCTCCCTGCATGAGATTTTGACATGCCAAGGGATACGTATTATATAAAGGGCTTTCTGCTGTGTTATAATGATGGGAGTATGAAAAAGCAGACTTTTGAGTCTGAGTGTAAAGTCCCATAGATAGCCCTTCTGTCTTGAAGATGTGCAGCCAGGATAAGTTTGCAGTAATACTTTGCATCAGTAGCATTAGGTTTAACTGTGAGTGACAAAATGCCAAAATAGCAATGGCTTAAATAAGATCAAAAGTATTTGGTGAGCAGTCCAGAGCTGAAAGGAGGCTCCACCCCAAAGTCCTCAGGGAGTCACACTCCTTCCATCTCACTGCTCTCCCAACCCCAGACCCTTCTCAGGTCTAAGACAACAGAGTCGGCATTGTGGGCAGCAAGACAGAGAAGACAAAGAAGGGAAGGGCAATTTTTCACGTCACTGACCAGAACCTTTTCACATGACTGCACGTAGAAGGTCTCCATTTGGAGCAGCCATGTACTCACCTGAAAACCAGGCTTTTTATCACCCCGAAAGTTAGGAGACAGGCATTAGAGGACATCTAGCAATCTCCATCACCCGGGCCAAACGAGTCGTCCGGGCTTCTGTCTTCGTGTGACCTCTGATCACACATCCTTTGTTCTATTCACTAAGGTCGCATGGCATTTAAGAGTGGATTTTTTCAACCCTTAGCTACACTCATCTACTTTTGACGTACTTATCCACTTCATCCCCCAGAGAATGAAGAGTGCATAAGTACATTTGTCAAGATGGTAAGTCTTCCCTGGTGGCTCAGCGTTAAAGAATGTGCCGGCCAATGCAGGAGACGCGCGCGGGTTTGATCCTTGGGTCAGGATGATCCCCTGGAGAAGGAAATGACAACCCACTCCGGTATTCTTGCCTGGGAAATTCCGTGGGCAGAGGAGCCTGGTGGACTATAGTCCATGGGGTTGCAGAGAGTTGGACACAACTCAGCAACTAAACAACAATGATCAAGGTAATAAAGAAAGGGAACCTTCTGCCAATTAGGCACAGATGAAAATATAAAACAAATATAAAAACAGTTATTGGTGTCTTGAGACTTGTGGGAAATCTCTGGGACTCTTGATCCTGGCAGTTTGCCTAGAGGCCTACTGCCCCCTCTTTTCAGACTCACACCTCTGGCCTCTGTTGAGTGCTCAGCAGGCAGGCAAACTGTGGGAGGTCTCTGCTTTCAGTTCCTTACTTAGCCATCACTAAAGGAGTCTGCTTAGCCTAGTCCATAGCAGCTGCTCATAATTCCTTGTCCTGCTTGCTTGACCCAGAGCATGTAACTGTAACCAGCCTTAGACACAGCTACCACACAGAAAGAGGGACTTACCGGTGGCTCAAGTGGTAAAGAATCCACCTGCTAATTCAGAAGATGCAGGAGACATAGGCTTGATCCTGGGTCGGGAAGATCTCCTAGTGTAGGAAAAGGCAACCCACTCCAGTATTCTTGCCTGGAGAATTCCACGGACAGAGGGGCCTACAGAGGGCTACAGAGCATGGGGTCACCAAGAGTCGGACACAGCTGAGTGACTAACACACACAGTAATTACTCAGGCTTCCCCAGTGGTTCAGGGTAAAGAACCCGCCTGCCAGTGCAGGAGACCTCAGAGATACGGGTTCTATCCCTGGGTCGGGCAGATCCCCTGGAGAAGGAAATAGCAACTCACTCCAGTATTCTTGCCTGGGAGATCCCATGGACAAAGGAGCCTGGCAGACTACAATTCATGCGGTCGTAAAAGAGTTGGACCTGACTTAGCAACTGAGCACGCACCTCACACACGGCACAGAAACAGCCCTGCCCACTCCATGGCAGAAAAAGTCAAACACACATTCCGAAAAGTAGGAAAAAGCGGACAAAAGTTTCTGACAGTTTCCTTTTTGTCCCTCAGTTTTTTGTTTTGTTTTTTTTCCTGTAAGTGCTAAATGCAAAGGAAGAGTAGAAACAGTAAGTCATAACCTTTCACACCATAGTTAACACCTTTCATTGTACCTGGCTTAGATTGGTACTTAGACTGTAACACATGTCCATAAAGCAAGCCTAAGGGACTGTGACTGTCCCCTCAGAGTGGCAGGGAACTCAATTAAGAGCTGGTATGTACACAAATGGATCTGTGAAACTGGTCCAGGGGAAGTAGCTGTGTTTAGCACTGACATCTTTCTTAAAAGGTTTTATATGCTTATAATTTCTATTTGATAATCAGCCTAGCCAACATTGTGACTACTGTGTAATAAAATGTCTGTAATTTTAAATTTGATTTTTCTTTTCTAGGCTGTATTTTCAATGCTCATGACCCGCAGGGAGCCATTATTATATAGGATTAAGAGCTTTCTCCCTTTCTCCATTAAAAAGAAAAAAAGACCGTCCTTAGGCTGGCTTCATGGGCTTGTGACTTGTGCAGGGGCAGAAGGCTTCTCACTCAGCAGGGCACCACACTTGGTTCTGTGAGTGCTGTCCTGAAATTCTCAAACATTTTGTCTTTGAATTTGTAAATTAAGTTTCTAGGATAGTGGTGCATGCGTGTGAACAGAGGTGTGATGTACATGTGTTTGCCCTCTTTCCCCGTAACCCCATTCCACTCATGTAGTGTTCACAGTACCGTGTGAGCACAGAATTCCTACAGACCCCTGATGTATAGGCGTTCAATGAGACTTAAAGCAAGTACATGGTAAGTGACTTAAATTTATAATGACTAATTAGGTGGGGATAACAGCCCCCTAGTGGAGAAGGCAATGGCACCCCACTCCAGTACTCTTGCCTGGAAAATCCCATGGATGGAGGAGCCTGGTAGGCTCCTGTCCATGGGGTCACTAAGAGTCAGACACGACTGAGCAACTTCACTTTCACTTCTCACTTTCATGCATTGGAGAAGGAAATGGCAACCGACTCCAGTGTTCTTGCCTGGAGAATCCCAGGGATGGGGGAGCCTGGTAGGCTGCCATCTATGGGATTACACGGAGTCGGACACGACTGAAGTGACTTAGCAGCAGCAGCAACAGCCCCCTAGAGCTAGGATTTGCTTGGAATGCCAAAAGATGGCACTGGCATTCTCAGAAACATAAAAAGACCAAGGAAATCTATTATGCCCTTTCTTATTCTTTTCCCCTGTATAACTACAACAAATCACAAAGGCTGAAAATGATGGTATGGAAATAAAGGGAAAGTTAGGGCCACCTAGGGACTTCTTGGCGGTCCAGTGGCTAAGCCTGTGCATTCCCAATGCAGGGGCCCAGGTTTGTTCCCTGATCAGGGAACTAGATCCTGCATGCCGCAACTAAGACCCAGTGCAGCCAAATAAATAAGTAAATATTTTTTTTAAAAGATAGGGCCACCCTTAATTCTTTTTCTTCTTGTTCTTCCTTGCCAGAAAACTGAAGGTAGAAAGAGGTAGCAGAATGTGTACATATCAAGAATTGAACTAAAAACCAGCTGCATTACTTCTCTGCATTCTTTCCACTCTTATAGTGAGGATAATGTAAGTATCCATGGGCTTTCCTGGTGGCTTAAACAGTAAAGAATCTGCCTGCAATGCAAGAGACCTGCGTTCAGTCCCTGGGTCGGGAAGACCCTGTGGAGGAGGGTATGGCAGTCTTCTTGTCTGGAGAATCCCAGGGACAGAGGAACCTGGCAGGCTACAGTCCATGGGGTCCCAAAGAGTCAACGTGACTGAAGTGACTCAGCACACACGCACAAGCTATGAAAAATGAAATGTATAATTTTGGTGATTGCACATATGAGTTATACTCATACTTACAACTGGCATTGTGCAATATAAATACAAATGGTAAAATTCATGCTAACAATTTAAATTTAAAATTTTTCTTATTGACATTAAATAGCAAATAATAGCATGACAGTTTGAAAGAGAATAGAAGGAAGGAAAACCTTTTAACTTTAGTATCTTTAATGACAACCTTTTCTCCTGCTTTCTGTAAGGGAGCCCCACTATTTCATCTTTCCAGGGTGCTACCAACTAGGTAGCCAGCTGTGAACTGGTCCCATTTCTACTCCTAACCTCGCTGTCTTTTGTTCTCTCTGAATTTTTATCACATTTGTTGGTCAGGTCCAATCCCAGCCCGTTGGTGAGCTAGGTCTACCCCAACCTGGGAATAGCAGAATTTTTTCAGTTACTTGGAAGCTGAGATGATAAGAGAACCAAAGTATGTTTTACAAACATTTCTCCCCTGGTAAGCAAGTTGGCCCTCCCTGCTATAACTTCCCAAGCAATTTGAGCACATTGGAACATTTGCTGCAAACTTTACAACACTCTCCACTAGGTGTCTCTAGCGGATTTGCAGAGGCACGTTTGTAACAGTGAAGGGAAATTGTAGCAAAGTTCTTTTCTGTACTAACCACTTCCGATGGGTCGCCTTTAAAATACATCATCATGTCTTAAAGGCTTCCCAAGTGGAGCAGTGATAAAGAATCTGCCTGCCAATGAGGGAGACACAAGAGACGTGGGTTCGATCCATGGATTGAGAAGATCCCCAGAGGAGGAAATGGCAACCCACTCCAATATTCTTGCCTGGAAAATTCCATGGACAGAGGAGCCTGGTGGGTCAAACACGACTGAGTCAGACATGACTAAGCACGTGTGCGCACATACATGCATACACATACACATCACGTTTTAAGTATGCTGTTTTTCTTTAAAAAATCATTTCTTTCATTGTGTTTTAAATTACATGCTTCTTAAAGAACTACAAAGTATGAAAAAGTAGGAACAAGGAAAAATTAAATCCAGACAAAACTACTGTTGGCATTGTAGTCAACTTTCCTAGAGTTGTTTTCTTTCTCTGCATAAAAGAATGAAAACATAAGCCGCAGAGTAGGAGAGATATTTGCAACATATACCTAGCAAAGGATCTATATCCTGTAGATATAAAAGACTCCTAAAAATCAGCAAGAAAAGGATACAAAGTCCAATTAAAAAATGACCACAAGACCCTTTACAAAAGAGAGTATTTAAATGGCTGATAAGCATATCAAAAAGCATAAACATCACTAATTATGAGGAAAATGCATTTAAACACTGGAGAGCCACTTCATCCACTACAATAATTAAAACTTAACAATCAGTGTCAAATATTAGTGAGAATTTGAAACAACTAAGTCTCTTACATATACTCATTGGTGGAATTATAATTTGTACAAAAATATTTGGCAATATTTAATAAAGCTGAACATATGCTTATTCTATGACCGTTCTCTTGGTACATACCCAACAGAAATGCATGCAAATAATCATCAAAAGACATGTATAAGAATGTCCACATCAACAGTATTCATAATAGCCCAAACCAGAAAACTAAGCAAATGCTCAACTATCGTAGAATGAATAAATATAGTATGGTACACAGAAATGGAATGAAACAGCATGTATTTCACATACATAATGTGAAATGAAAGAGGCAGCAGACAAAAAGTATATACTACATGATACTCTATATAATCTTTAAAACCAAGCCACACTCATGGAATACACCATGAAGTTCCCCCTTCAGGAAGCCTTCTTAGGAAGTGCCTCAGCTGAAGAGAGCTATTTGACCTCTGATTATATCCCCAGTTATGGAGCTGGCTATAAAGGCCCCCACTCAACCTGGGAAAACTCTGAAGAGCTGTCCTAGACTGTTCAGAGTGCCTTGTAGAGTTAGCTGAAAACTTTGTTGAGACTGTAATTCAGCCCATTTTTACTTCTGCCCGATCATGTTTCTCCCCTCCTTCCTTTTTCCTCTGGACCCCTGGCCTTCTCCCACCTTCCATCCCACAAGTACTGGTCCCAGCTGTACCATAATCTCAGCATCTGCTTCCCTGGGAACTTGATCTTCAAAGTGAGAGTAACAATTACCTTTGGGAAGGCAGTGACGGGGGAAATGCCAGTAATTGTCTACACCTCGATGGCAGACACATAAGAGTGCTTACTTTGTAAAAATTCATTGCCCTATAGACTTAAGTTTAGTATATTTCACTGTATTTACAGGGTTTCCCAGGTGGTGCAGTGGTAAAGAACCCACATGCCAATGCAGTACCTGCAGGAGCCACAGGTTCGATTCCTGGGTTGGGAAGATCTCCTGGAGGAGGAAATGGTGACCCACTCTAGTATTCTTGCCTGGAAAACCCTATGGACCGAGGAGCCTGGCAGGCTACAGTCCATGGGATTACAAAAGAGTCAGGTAAAATAGCACACATACATACACATAACTGTATTAACACTTCAATTAAAACATTTACCGGGGGAAAAAAGCCAATGAATATGCTTGATGAATGTGTATATCTGAACAGTCTCTAATTATTTCATTTAGATAAATTCCTAGAAGTGGAACTGCTAGATCAAAAATGGACATTTTAGGGGCTTTCCTTGTGGTGCAGTGGTTAAGACTGTGTGCTTTCAATGCAGAAGGCACAGGTTTGATTCCCAGTCAGGGAACTAGATTCCACATGCAGCATGGCTTGGCAAAAAATAAAAAAATAAAAATGGACATTTAAAATTTTGTTGCCTAGTGACAAAATATCCTCCAAAAAAGATGTACCAATAGAAATATCATCAACAAATGATCAGAATATTCATTTGCCAACACAAGATAGCGTCAATCTTTCAAATCTAATAGGTGAGAAAAGTAAATCAGGTTGTTTTAATATTCCATTGCTCTTCTTTAAAACTAATTATATGCTGATGATTAGTTGGCCAATTGTAAGCATTAGTGTAGTCCTTGAATTATACAATTTTACTGTGGAAAGAAGATAAAAGTTTAAATATTTATATTAGAAAGCAATACCACTTCTAGGCATACACACTGAGGAATCCAGATCTGAAAGAGACACGTGCACCCCAATGTTCATCGCAGCACTGTTTATAATAGCCAGGACATGGAAGCAACCCAGATGCCCATCAACAGATGAATGGATAAGAAAGCTGTGGTACATATACACCATGGAATATTACTCAGCCGTTAAAAAGAATTCATTTGAATCAGTTCTAATGAGATGGATGAAACTGGAGCCCATTATACAGAGTGAAGTAAGCCAGAAAGATAAAGAACATTACAGTATACTAACACATATATACGGAATTTAGATAGATGGTGGCGATAACCCTATATGCAAAACAGAAAAAGAGACACAGAAGTACAGAACAGACTTTTGAACTCTGGGGGAGAACGTGAGGGTGGGATGTTTTGAAAGAACAGCATGTATACTATCTATGGTGAAACGGACCACCAGCCCAGGTTGGATGCATGAGTCAGGTGCTCTTGCCTGGTGCACTGGGGGGACCCTGAGGAGTCGGGTGGGGAGGGAGGTGGGAGGAGGGATCGGGATGGGGAATACGTGTAACTATATGGCTGATTCATGTCAATGTATGACAAAACCCACTGAAATGTTGTAAAGTGATTGGCCTCCAACTAATAAAATAATATTTAAAAAAAGAAAAAAAAAAAAATAAAAAAAAAATAAAAAAAAAAAAAAATAAGAAAACCAATGAGCAAAGATTATAGGGAAGCAAGTTTGAACACAATACATGAGGCTTCTGAAGAATTTGAAATTTCCAGCCATGACATGAACTGTGTTCTGACTACCATTAATTTTACAGTCATTAATCAGGTTCAAGTAGAGTCTATGTGACACTTTTCTGGGATTCTAACCATGACATCTAGTTTTCATAATGAATCAGATTATCTCTATTGTGGCTTTTGGGGTGGGAGTAGGAGTAAAATTGTTAATATACCATGCTTAGAAATTCTTTTCTTTATATACTTATTCACTTAAAGATCTCATCGATATTTACAACTTTATATCACGTATGTACTTGAGTCCCAAATTTGTAAAAGATGGAAAAGAATAAAGGAACAAATGGATTAGAATGAGGAGAAAACCCAATACCTCTTTTAAACTCCAGACCCATATATCTAATTACCTGCTGGCTATTTCTGCCTCCATATCTTGCCAGTCGGGGAAACTCAACAGTTCCCAAAGTAATCGTCCTTCCCATCCTGCCCACCCCCTTCTTCAGAGACTCCTCCAGCCTTTCAGTTTTCTGATTCTAGCTCTTCTCTTTCATATCCTTCCCTGAGGGAAAGCTCTGGGGTTCTGTTCTTATCCTTGAGCTCCTCCTCCCTGCCATCTCCCCAAGCCCTGGGCTCCAACATCCTTTCATCCTTCAAACTTCCAAGTCACCACGTTGGGCCAGACCTCTCCTTGCCCCGACCCCCTGCGCACACTGCCAGTATGGCTCTGAGGCACCTGCAGTGGTCCAAGAAAACCGAGACCGGGGTTGTGATCTTGGCTCAGCTGCTGTGAGCGATCCGTGACTCTGGGTGGATACAGCTGACTCTGCTACAGCATCCTCGTTGGAAGGACACTCACCAGAGGCTCGTCCAATGCCTACATCACAAAACTGATTTTCAGTCAGGTCCCCATTCCCTTAAAGCCCTCTGGTGACTCTCTGCTAGTTCCCGGGCTTTAGCTTGGCATTCAAGTTTTTCTTACAGCCCGCTTCCCACCCCTCTTCCCCACCACACATACACACACACACAGGAAATTAAGAAAAGCAGGTGAGACTCAAAATTTCATCTTAGATTTTGAGACTCTTTGCACCTAGCAGCTCTTTGCTGAGTTTCTCAGCCTTTTACCCCGAATATGTACAGTTTAGAATTTGGAAAAGCCCCGGAAGGAAACTGCAGTCAAAGCACCATGTATATTCCTCTTTCCTCTGGGATCTTAAGCCCTTAGATAATGGCTGTTAAAGTCTCTAACTGCGACTTTTGTCTTCCCAGCCCAGTAAGGCAGCTGCCAGCGGGGGCTCTCTACCTCTAAGCCCTACAATGTGAGTTTAAAATATCATGGGCTGGGCAAAGATTTCTTAAACAAAACACTAAAAGTACTAGTTATCATGGAAAAACTGGAAATCACCTCCGAGATCATAAATTAAAGAATGGTTGAAATAAATTGCAATCTATATATGATGTGAAGCACTGACTCATTAGAAAAGACCCTTGATGGGTCTTGATGCTGGGAAAGACTGAAGGCATGAGGAGAAGGGGACAGAGGATGAGATGGTTACATGGCATCACCGACTCGAGGGATATGAGTTTGAGCAAATTCCAGGAGTTGGTGATGGGCAGGGAAGCCTGGTGTGCTGCGGTCCATGGGGTCGCAAAGAGTCAGACACGACTGAGGGACTGAGCTGAACTGATAGGATGGTATATTATGCAAGAAAAAGAAGGAGTTACATCTAAAGGCACTATATGAAAACATACTCTTGGTACACTGTGGTGGTAAGTGAAAAAAACATTTCTAGAAAAGCAATACAGTTTGTAAATTAAAAATAATTTTTTACACTCTGTAAGTATATATACCAAACTATGCATGGTAATTATGCCAACCTGTGGGATTACAAAAGAATCTTCCTTTTCTGTATCATCTTTTTTGTTGTTTGTTTCCAATAAACAACAATTACTTTTTGTAATGGGGAAAACAGTGAAACCAAACTTGATACTACATTTCTTTAAGAAAAAACTAACATTTGGGTTACAACTTATATTTTCCCTCTGGAATGTAAGCTTGATGGGAATGTAAGCTTGATGGGAGTAGGGACTTTGTTTAGTATTCTGCTGTGTTCTTAGCACCTAGAACAGTGTAAGTTCTAGCACCTAACTCCTAGAACACAAAGTGAGTGCTTAGATTAGATTAGATTAAAGTCTCTCAGTCATGTCCAACTCTTTGCGACCCCATGGACCATGAAATTCTCCAGGCCAGAATACTGGAGTGGATAGTCCTTCTCCAAGGGATCTTCCCAACCTAGGCATCGAACCCAGGTCTCCTGCATTTCAGGCAGATTCTTTACCAGCTGAGCCACAAGGGAAGTCCAAGAATACTGGAGTGGGTAGCCTATCCCTTCTCCAGCAGATCTTCCAAGTCCAGGAACTGAACTGGAGTCTCCTGTATTGCAGGCAGATTCTCTACCAACTGAACTATCAGGGAAACACAAGTGCTTAGTAAATATTGGTTGAATGAATGAACAATTGAATCAATATGCCCCCAAATATGTGACATGAGTGTTAAAACACTGGAGCTGGTTTCCTATATCTAATTATCTACAAAGGAGTGTTACCCATGGTATTATGGAAGAATATTTTAAGGAGGATTACTTGAATATAGACAAGTATTTTTCCTCAAATACACCTGACCTTTGAACAATGAAGAGGGTTAAGGGTGCTGTCCACTTCTGCAGTTGAAAATCCATGTACTGTCATCTCTGTCTCAAAAACAAAGTAATTGACAAATGACTCACCAAGAGGGCAGGAACAACATTTTGGATAGAATTAGGGCTCAAATACTAGTTTTTTTGATTCCACATATCAGGATCTTTAATCAAATACAAACTTTTCCTCACAGTTAAAGATGTATAAAATGAAAACACAGATACTATATTTATTGGTATTCGTAGTCTCCTGAGAAACCTGTATGCGGGTCAAGAAGCAACAGTTAGAACTGGACATGGAACAACAGACTGGTTCCAAATCGGGAAAGGAGTACGTCAAGGTTGTATATTGTCACCCTGCTTATTTAACTTATATGCAGAGTATATCATGAGAAATGCTGGGCTGGAGGAAGCACAAGCTGGAATCAAGATTGCCGGGAGAAATATCAATAACCTCAGATATGCAGATGACTTCACTGTTATGGCAGAAAGTGAAAAAGAACTAAAGAGCCTCTTAATGAAAGTGAAAGAGGAAAGTAAAAAAGTTGGCTTAAAACTCAACATTCAGAAAACTAAGATCATGGCATCTGGTCCCATCACTTCATGGCAAATAGATGTGGAAACAGTGAGAGACTATTTTTTTGGGCTCCAAAATCACTGCAGATGGTGACTGCAGCCATGAAATTAAAAGACACTTGCTCCTTGAAAGAAAAGTTATGACCAACCTAGACAGCATATTAAAAAGCAGAGACCTTACTTTGCCAACGAGGTCCGTCTAGTCAAATCTATGGTTTTTCCAATAGTCTTGTATGGATGTGAAAGTTGGACTATAAAGAAAGCTGAGCACCAAAGAATTTACTTTTGAACTGTAGTGTTGGAGAAGACTCTCGAGAGTGCCTTGAACTGCAAGGAGATCCAACCAGTTCATCCTAGAGTAAATAAGTCCTGAATGTTCGTTGGACGGACGGATGCTGAAGCTCAAACTCAAATACTTTGGCCACCTGATGCGAAGAACTGACTAATTGGAAAAGACCCTGATGCTGGGAAAGATTGAAGGTGGGAGGAAAAGGGGATGACAGAGGATGAGATGGTTGGACAGCATCACCGACTCAATGGACATGAGTTTGAGTAAGCTCCAGGATCTGGTGATGGACAGGGAGACCTGGCATGATGCAGTCCACGGGGTTGCAAAGAGTCAGACATGACTGAGCAACTGAACTGAACTGAACTGATTTTTATTGGAAGAAAATCCACGTAAACAGCCTCACACAATCCAAACTCATGTTGTTCAAGGGTCAACTGTGGCATATATTCTTGAAATAGGCTGTAAATATACCTTCTTCTCTGTTGAGACAGCCAGGACTTTAATATCATGCTTGTTCTGTCTGTGCTCTGTATTACTTCATTTCAGTAAGGACTTTACCAGAACTTTCAGTGCCTCATAAATAGTATTTGAACAATTGCTAAGTTGCTTACATATTATCAATAATAAAATAATGACCTGGTATTAAGAATATAAATGTCATTCCTATTTTATTGTGGCAATATTAAATTTAACAGAGACTCAACTTTGAATCTAGTTAAGTGATGATAGATAGAATTATGGCTCCTTTTACATTCCCCATGTGCCATATAATAACATTTTAAAAATAGGTTACAAAGAAGAATATTGATATTACAAACAAATGTTCAACAGTAGCAATACAAAGGAAAAGTACAAGGCTTCTGACTTTACAAGACCAGTTCTCTAATACCTGACCTATGGAGCTGCTTTCAGCTTTAAAGGGAAACACTGACTGCATAATATTTTAAAAGCAAGATGAAGATGAAAACACTTGAGATGTACAGAATGCAGTTACAAAAATTTTTAGCTAAAGAGGCCTTAAAGATAACCAATTCTCAGTTCATTAATTTTATAGAAGAGACTCTCATATCTAGAAAGTTTCACACAGTGAGGAAACTCAGTTCCCTCAGAACTCAGGGTCCCACAGTGAACAGCTGGTGTATTTAATAATAAAACCTATTTGGTTTTAAATAACCAAAAATATTTTAATTGTTTCATACTTTTACTTTGAGATCTATTTGAAACACCATGTAGAAAAAGTAGTAAATTCTATTTGTACAAGTCGGTGAGCACACAAGTATTTGCTTTCATTGTTGTTTATTTAACCAAATCTGTAATTACAAATATGTTGTTTTACCTACGCAGCTCTCCTGAATTAAATGAGTCTATTGTCATATAGAAAAATAACCAGTATAAAAAAATTCAGTATTTACATTTTGTGCAAATCAATTGATTAGTAAATTCCCAGATACTGAAACGGTAAGACAGATCCTGCCATGACTGTGGCAGGCAGAATACTGAACAAGGTAGAAACTAAGGCTTTACACTGAATCCAGGTGAAATGATACCACTTTGGATACCACAGTGATAGCTTTTCCAGAAAGGCATAATGACCATAAGTACATTTTAGTTGATTCCTTCCCCCCAAATAAAACACTTGAAGAAGGATACAGCAGATTTAGAAAATGTTCAGAAGAAGTGATCAGGATGGAGAAAATGTTTTTGTCTGAATGGAGTCGTTTTCCTCCCCATCCTATAGTGTTCATTTTTAAAGTGCTATCTGGGAAATACTGAATTCTGTATATTAATTTTGTACCTTATCATATTATGCAAACATATTATTAATTCTAATAATTCTTCAGTTTGATTCTCCCAAATTTTCTAGGCATACAATCAAACAGTATAAATATTATGATTTTGTTTCTTCCTTTTCCACATGTATAACCCATCTTTCATCTTCATATTGCATTGACTAGAACTTCTGGAAGAATGCTTCAGCAAGCATGTGGAAGATGGGTGTAATTAGGTGTACTTTTCTGGCTCCTTACATGCGTGGATTATCCTTATTAATAACAGTTTATTATTAAAATAAATAGTAATTTTACATGTCAAGGGAGGGAAATTTCCTTATTTGCTGTATAGTATCTTGGGTCCTTTGGACCCAAGTATAGGATGCCTATCAATATAAGTCACTCCTACCAGGCAGAGTGTTTTCAATCAAGAATACTCTGAGGGACTGATTGCCTTTCATTCTAGTACTGCAGAGTTGCGTTTGGCTGATGAAATAAGATGTGGTCCAGGAGGCAAGGGGTGATTTTACTTTGACACAAACATGAGCTGCAACCTCCAGGCCTCCTAAGCTCTGCTGAGTTATAACTGACATAAAAGCAGCTGCAACTATTTAAAGTGTATACTTTGATAAGCGTTTATAAATCATCTCGAAACAGTCACCACAGTCAAGGTAATTAGCATATTAATCATCCTCTAAAATTTCCTCATACCCCTTTATAATTATTCCCTCGCTCCCCTCCCTTCTCCACCCAACTCCATTCCCAGGCAGTCAGCTATCTGCTTTCTGTTCCTATGGATCAGTTTGCATTTTTAGGAGTTTTATAAAAGGAATTATAAAACATTTTTTTTGTAGGTGGCTGTTTAGCTTCTTTCACCCGATAATTACTTTTTATATTCATCCATGTATGTTTACATATTCATCAATGCGTGCATCTGTAGTCTGCTTCTTTTAGTTGCTGAGTAGTAATCCCACTGCACGCAAAAACCACAATCTGCTTATCCATTCGCAAAATGATGGACGTTTAGGGTGTTTCCAGGTCTTGGCATTACAAATAAAGCTGCTGTGTGCATTCGTGTGTAAGACTTTGTGTGAACATATGCCTTCATTTCTCTTAGGGAAATACCCAGGAGTGGAATAACTGTGGGTAAGTTTATGACTGACTTTTTAAGAAACTGCCAAATTATTTTCCAAAGTATTATAATGATTTTATGTTCCCAGCAGCTTTGTATGAGATTCCAGTTTCTCCACATACTCTACAACAGCTAGTATGCTCATTTTTAATGTTACTTACTTATTTAGCCATTCAACAACATGTACACTGGTGCTTTTAATTTGCACTTCCCTAAAGCAGGATTTTTCAACCTTATTACTAATGACATATATGCATGCTTGCTAAGTTGCTTCAGTCATGTCTGACTCAGCGATTCGATAGACCATAGCCCGCCAATCTCCTCTGTCCTTAGGATTCTCCAGGCAAGAATACTGGAATGGGGGCCCATTTCCTCCTCCAGGGCATCTCCAGTACTCGGGGATCAAACCCTAGTTTCTTACATCTTGTCATTGGCAGGGGAGTTCTTTATCACTAGCGTCACCTAGGAAGCCCCAGTTACTATTGACATTTTGGGCCAAATAATTCTTTGTGTTTGGGGTTGCACTGTGCATTGTAGGAATTTTAGGGACACCCCTGGCCTCTACTCACTACACGCCAGTAGTACTCTCCACCTCAGTTGTGACAATCAAACATGTCTCCAGATATTGCCAAATGTCTCTGGTGTGTAGGAGCAAAATTGCACCCAACAGAAAGCATTGCTTAATGACTAACGATATTGGCCATCTTCTCATGGGCTTATTTGCCATTGATATACCTTCTTAGTAAAGTATCTCTTGAAAAGTTTTGTCTATTTTAAAGATGAGTTATTTGTCTTATTATTGAGTTGTGAGAATTCTTGAATATTCTAGATACAAGTCATTTGTTGGCTATACGGTTGAAAATAATTTTTCCCATTCTATGTCTTGCATTTCCATTTGTAGAGCATTGTGTTTGGAAAAGCAAAGTTCCTAATTTTGATGAAGTCTAACTTATTGATTATTTTCTTTATAGTTTGTATTTTTTGTATTCTGTTTAAGAAAACTTGCCAAATTAAATGTAACTATGGCTTTCTCCCATTTTCTTCTTGAAGTTTTATTTAGGCCTGTGATTAATTTTGAGTTAATGTTAATTTTTATGCATGGTAAGAGGTAAGTCAAGGTTCACTTAAAATTATTTATTTTAATTTATTTTTAATTATCAATGTTCAAATTAAATGAGTTTATTTTAATTAATTATTTAGATTGCTTTATAATATTGTGTTGGTTTCTGTCATACATCAACATGAATCAAGATTCACTTTTTAAATACGGAGAGCCAATTGTTCCAGCACCTAGGTTGAAAAGCTTATTCTTTCTCTATCAAATTGCCTTCGTAGCTTTGTTGAAAACGAGTTGTATATGCCTGTGAATTTACTTCTGGGCTCTCCATTTTGTTCTATTGGTCTCTATATATCTTTATACCGATACCTCAATGTCTTGATTACCATAGGTTTATAGTTAAGTGTAGAAATTAAATAATCTAAATCCTTCAATTTTTTTTTTTTTTAACATTGTTCTACATGCTAGATCTGCTATTACTGTGATGTTCTAATGGAGATTTTCTATTTTCCTCATTACTTCTACATTTATGAATTGGAATTTTTGAACAAAAAAGTTTTCCTTCTTCCTCACTTATTTATTCAGTCATTTATTTATATTAGTGTTGACTCATGGATATTTATTGTATTATTTCACTTAAAATTCAGTATTATTATGTATTTTATTTCTCATATTGTTCTATATTTCGCCATTACCTATTCTTTCAGGTTGACTTCTGTGTTTTTTTTTTTTCTTTCAGGGTGGAATTTGCATATAATTTATAATATCAGCAGAATGTAAAATGTATAAACAGGATAATTTTGCCATGAACTTTGCCAACATATCTTCTAAAATCAATTCTCATATTAGTTACTTCATTAACTCGCTTTTTAAAAATTATGGCAAAAAATATTACATGAAATTTGCCACTTTAATAACTTTTAACTGTATATATGTCTGTTTCAGCCATGCCACATGGCTTGCAGGATCTCAGTTCCCTGACCAGGAATTGAACCCAGCCCATGACAGTGAAAACCTGGACTCCTAACCATGAGGCCATCAGGGAACTCCCCAAAATAAGTATATTTTTAAAAATCACATAACGGAGATTCATTTTATGTGCTTTAGTTCATACTTGATTGATGATTGCAAGGATGGAAACAGCAAAGTCATTATGTCTTTTTTTTTTTTAATTTTTATTTATTTATTTATTTATTTTTATTTTTCAGTGGGTTTTGTCATACATTGATATGAATCAGCCATAGAGTTACATGTATTCCCCATCCCGGTCCCCCATCCCACCTCCCTCTCCACCCGATTCCTCTGGGTCTTCCCAGCCCACCAGGCCCGAGCACTTGACTCATGCCTCCCACCTGGGCTGGTGGTCTGTTTCACCACAGATAATACACATGCTGTTCTTTTGAATCATCCCACCCTCACCTTCTCCCACAGAGTTCAAAAGTCTGTTCTGTACTTCTGCGTCTCTTCTCCTGCCCTGCGTATAGGGCCATCGTTACCATCTTTCTAAATTCCGTATATATGTGTTAGTATACTGTAATGTCCTTTATCTTTCTGGCTTACTTCACTCTGTATAATGGGCTCCAGTTTCATCCATCTCATTAGAACTGATTCAAATGAATTCTTTTTAACAGCTGAGTAATATTCCATGGTGTATATGTACCACAGCTTCCTTATCCATTCATCTGCTGATGGGGATCTAGGTTGCTTCCATGTCCTGGCTATTATAAACAGTGCTGCGATGGACATTGGGGTGCACGTGTCTCTTTCAGATCTGGATTTCTCAGTGTGTATGCCAAGAAGTGGTATTGCTGGGTCATATGGTAGTTCTGTATCCAGTTTTTTAAGAAATCTCCACACTGTTTTCCATAGTGGCTGTACTAGTTTGCATTCCCACCAACAGTGGAAGAGGGTTCCCTTTTCTCCACACCCTCTCCAGCATTTATTGCTTGTAGACTTTTGGATAGCAGCCATCCTGACTGGCGTGTAATGGTACCTCATTGTGGTTTTGATTTGCATTTCTCTGATAATGAGTGATGTTGAGCATCTCTTCATGTGTTTGTTAGCCATCTGTATGTGTTCTTTGGAGAAATGTCTATTTAGTTCTTTGGCCCATTTTTTGATTGGGTCATTTATTTTTCTGGAATTGAGCTTCAGGAATTGATTGTATATTTTTGAGATTAATCCTTTGTCTGTTTCCTCATTTGCTATTATTTTCTCCCAATCTGAGGGCTGTCTTTTCACCTTACTTATAGTTTCCTTTGTTGTGCAAAAGCTTTTAATTTTCATTAGGTCCCATTTGTTTATTTTTGCTTTTATTTCCAATATTCTGGGAGGTGGGTCATAGAAGATCTTGCTGTGATTTATGTCGGAGAGTGTTTTGCCTATGTTCTCCTCTAGGAGTTTTATAGTTTCTGGTCTTACATTTAGATCTTTAATCCATTTTGAGTTTATTTTTGTGTATGGTGTTAGAAAGTGTTCGAGTTTCATTCTTTTACAAGTGGTTGACCAGTTTTTCCAGCACCACTTGTTAAAGAGATTGTCTTTTTTCCATTGTATATACTTGCCTCCTTTGTCAAAGATAAGGTGTCCATAGGTTCGTGGATTTATCTCTGGGCTTTCTATTCTGTTCCATTGATCTATATTTCTGTCTTTGTGCCAGTACCATACTGTCTTGATGACTGTGGCTTTGTAGTAGAGTCTGAAGTCAGGCAGGTTGATTCCTCCAGTTCCATTCTTCTTTCTCAAGATTACTTTGGCTATTCGAGGTTTTTTGTATTTCCATACAAATTGTGAAATTATTTGTTCTAGTTCTGTGAAAAATACTGTTGGTAACTTGATAGGGATTGCATTGAATCTATAGATTGCTTTGGGTAGCAAAGTCATTATGGAGACTGTTGCGTTAGGGCCTTGGAGTACCGTGTGTAGAGATGGATAAGATGAAACATATTAGTAAAATACCAAGGAGATAAGGTTGGCAAGACTTAGCATTTGATTGAAGGTGGTTAAAGATTGAAACTTTATACAATAGGCCAGAAATAATGAGAGTGATATTTTTTAAAAGATAATCTGTGTACCACTCATAGCATATGCTACCTTCTATTATAATCAATCTATTTATAACCAGGCCTTTGCTAGTAAGTTCACAAGCCTCTGATGGAAGGGACTGGATTTTATATTTCCTTCTGTCACCGGAGTTTAACTCTGCCCCACTGCAGTAGATTTATTACCATCTCTAGTGAGATGACCACAATTAAAAGACCTCCCTGCGCTTCCTCCTGCTTCTACGGCTATCCCTACTTGACTCCTCTTCCTCTGTTGGTGTTGTTGAGTCACTGAGTTGTGTCTGACTCTCTGAGACCCCATGGACTGCAGCCCGCCAAGCTCCTCTGTCCATGGGATTTCCCAGGCAAGAATACAAGAGTGGGTTGCGATTTCCTTCTCCAGGGGATCTTCCTGACCCAGGGATCAAACCTCCATCTCCTGCTTAGCAGGTGGATTCTTAACCACGAGCCACCTGGGAAGCCCTTCCTCCTCTTACACCAACTGGTAAATGCTGGCCTTTCTCAGGGTTCTGTTAGCATATTGTCTCTCATGGTGACCCTGTGATTGTAAATAGCACATCAATTTTGATAACTGCCAGGTCCAACCCTCTCTTCTGAGTTTTGTAAACACAGACTTAACTGACTACTTCACAGCTCCACTGGCAAGTCTCACAGGCACCTCCAACTTCTGCCAACATGTGAGGTCTTCCTTTCTCCCCTCCAACCTGCTCCTCCCACGGTCTCCTCCCTCTCTCTAAAGGTTGTCACCATCCACCCAGTTGCTCAAGCCAGAAACTGTGAGTCATTCTTACACCTCCTTTCCCTTGCCTCCCACACCCAGTACATCGCCAAGTGTGCTGAGACACTTTCCAACACTCTCTCTCGAATCCATCCGCTTCTCTCCATCCCCGCTGCTCATCACCCTGCCCCCAGACACTGCTAATCTCTCTCCTCACCACTAATTCCTTTCCAACTACCTTCTCCATACCATTCTCCATGTAGCAGCTGCAGTGATTTAAAGGCACAAGTCAGATCTCCTAAGCATTCTTCAATAGATCTCACTGAATGTAAATTAAAATTCAAGATGCTTGATGTGATGCCCATCACATCAAGGTTGTGCCTGTCCTGGTTCTTGCCTACTTCTCCAACCTCATCTCTTGACATTTCCCCTTAGGCTATCACTCCCTCTGCTTCAGTTACCTAAGCTTAGCTCTTTGATGCCTCAGGGCAGCTCCTTCTTAGGGGGAAAGTCTTCCCAGAGCTTTTCACCTGGTCATCTCCAATTTATGCCTCAGGTCCAGCTTACTCTTACTTCCTCAAAGGGTCCACCCTATCTTCCAATCTAAGTTACCTTCTTTCATTTTTTCCTTGTGTGACACTCTGTTTTCTCTCCCGTGGAAGACTGCGCCTTGACTCCCGGAATCTGTTCTCCCTCTCTTTCGTAGCAATGGAGTTTAGCTGGGTCTTTGGCTGCGTGCCTAAAAGTGTGTTTCCCTCCTTTGCACTCAGATATGGACATGCAACCATCTCAGCCAAGGTGATATGCATGGACATGATGTGTGCAAGTGTGAGAGTTTGAGGGCTTCCCTTTTAGTGCCAGAGCTTATCCTCTCCCTGGTCCGTGTGCTGGAAATGGTCACCCTGGACCAAGCATGGAATCCATATTGTGTGGATGGTGGGGTCATGCTATCAATCATGGACTGCCTACTTGTGGATTGCTACATGAGAAAAAAAAATTATAATCCTATTTAACTACTGGACTTTTGAGTCTCTTTGTTACCATAAAGGAGGCCTTGGATGGGTGGTTTGTTTATTTATTTATTTATTTGCTGAGCTAGCCAGCTTATGGGATCTCAGGATTTTTAGTTCCCCTGACCAGGGTTCCTGGGTCCTGGCAGTGAAAACGTAAAGTCCTAACCACTTGGATGGGTTTTAAGTAGAGAATTAAGGTCTGCTGGTAGCCCAACCAGGAGGCACAAGACAGTGTGAATGGTACCCCATGGTGTTGTGCAACCCTGAGGGACTGCAAAGAAATGACACTGTCTCGTGTTCTTCAGGATTACTTTGGTTGAAATAGGGACGATTGAATGGGGTGAAAAAGCACAGTGAGGCAGAGAGGCCAGAGAAGTGACTGTCATAAGGCAGGGGAGAGAGAAACACATGGATGAGCACAGCACAGGAATAGAGAGAAGAGGTAAAATTCCAAGAATATTTTCAAAGGTGGACTCCACAGGGCTTGCTGTTTACTGGGTATGATAGACAAAATCATGGCCTCCTAGAGATGTCCATATCCTAATCTCAGGAACCTGCGACTCTGTTACCTTCCATTGCCAGAAGGACTTTGGAGATATGATCAAGTCAGGGTTCATGAAAGGAAGAGATGACCCCGGGCCAGGAAGGTGAGCTCAGTGTAATAAAAAGGGATCTTATAAGAAGGAGGTGGGGGGTCAGAGTCAGAAGAGGCAGTGTGGCTGCTGAAGCAGAGATTAGAATATGTATATACTATGAAGATGGGAGAAAGGGGCTATGAGCCAAGAAGCCTAGTCTAGAAGCTGGAGAAGTCCAAAAAGTGGATTCTCCCGCAAAGCCTACAGGTGGAATGCAGCCCTGCAGACATTGATTCTAGCCTGGAAAAACCCACTTTGGATTTCCAACTTACAGACATGTAAGATAGTAAATTTGTGTTATTTTACTTCACTGCATTCATGGTAGCTTGTTAGAGCAGCATAGGAAATTAATATGCTGGGTGTGGGGGTTAGGGTGAAGGGAGAGGTAAGTACAGCGCTTTGCGCAACTGGGTGGGGATGATGGCTTGAAAGTGAAAGTGTCAATCACACAGATGTGTCTGATTCTTTGCAACCTCAGAGACTGTAACCCACCAGGTTCCTCTGTCCATGGGATTCTCCAAGCAAGAATACTGGAGTGGGTTGCCATTCCCTTCTCCAAGGCATCTTCCTAACCCAGGGATCAAACCAGGTCTCCTGCACTGCAGGCAGATTCTTTACCATCTAAGCCGCCAGAGAAGCCCGTGACGGTTTGGGAACCCAGAAGTAAAAGCCAGTGGGGGAGGGCTGGTAGATGGGTGTCTGTGAAACAAATAACCTGCTGGAACTGGCCACATGGGTCTGGCACCCAGGAGAGGAGCTGCCCTGGAGATAGGGGTTGGGGGGCATCCTTAAGTATTCTGGGATTAAAGTCAAGGGTGGGGGTGAGAGCAATCACAGAAAAAAAGGAGGAAAGAAAGGCCAAGAACAAAACTGAAGTGGAACCTAAATAGGGGAGTGGCTGAGAGGAATTGCAAAAACCCAAGGCTGTAGGTCACAGAAGTCAGAAGAAGGGAGAGTTTCAAGGTGAGGTATGGTCCATAGTGTCCTATGTTGCTGACAGAGAAAACTGGATGGCATCATTTGGCTTAAAATAAAATCCCCAGTCTGCCATATGTGAATATTCATGTTTGTAAGAGTTTGCATGTGCTAGGAAGAGGGACTGGAGCCAGACGACCTAGGTGCGAGTCTACCTCGATGCAGATCCTATCACTGACAAGTAGTGGGTTTGGTAAAGTCACTCCACGTTTATATGCACCAATTTCCTCTTTTGTAAAATGAGGCGATAACAGTACCTACGTGTATGTGACTGTTGTGAGGCTTAAATCAATAAATACGTAAAAAGGGCTTTGGGCAGTACCTGGCACAGGTAAGTTCTATGTAAGTGTTAGCTATTTTTTCTCATTATTACCTATTGTAATATGTTTGCTATTTAAGGAGTCAATTCTGCCAAAGGAAATAAGAGAAACGAACACTGTAAGGAGAAGAAATGAAATTAAATAAAAGCAAGTAGTTTGTAAGACGAAGTAGTGCATATATCAGCTGAACGTAGAGAGGAAGTGTCGGAAAGTCCAAGTAGGCACCAAATATTCTTGGTACAGTAAATATTCATGAGGCTTATTAGCACTCAATATTCAGGCAGGCTTCAAATGACCACCCACTGGTGACAAGAACACAGCCTCCATTTGTTCTCTGCCTGAGAAATGCCGATAAAATCCCACAGCTGCTCATCAGGCTAATTGGTGAGCTGGAGCTGTGGCCAGCCATCCTCACTTCTTATCTCTCAATAGAGAAAATATGTGCTTGCTCTGGCCCCAGGTACCCTCTGACTGGCAGGATCGACCTCAACTCTGATTCTTATAATCCCACCATCAGTACAGGAAAACTGGCACAGGAGGTAAAGGCACAGGTTCTCTGCATATTTCATAAAATATACCATCTGCTTATACCCTAGTCTCTGTGTTAATCTAGCTCCCGATCTCTTCTTCTGCATTTTAAATTGATTCAATTAGCCACGTGATTTCAACACCCTAATTGTGTCTTGGAGCCTTTCTGGGCAATGACCTCTGGGACAGCTTGCCTTGTAGTGTAGTTGAAAGCTGATTTCCCAGCCCACAGCCACTAGTCACCTCACAGGGGTAGGAGATGGGGGAGGAGAGGCAGGGCCCTTTTTGTTTCTGCATGTTTGCATCTTCTCCTTAGTTACACTGATGGGGAAGGGGCTACCAGGAAAAACCTGGAGTAAGAAATGGCAACCTGCTCTAGTATTCTTACCTGGAGAATCCATAGACAAAGGAGCCTGGTGGACTACAGTCTCTGGGGTCGCAAAGAATCAGATATGACTGAGCACACACACACCAGGAAAAAATCCTGCCCTAAAAAGGCCAATTAAAACAACATTTTGTGCTCTGCTGACCCTTGAGGGCACCCTTCCAATCTGAAACCAGCTTTAACTTCTAGAATGATTTCGCTTCACTTGTCAACATGGAACCACCTCTGGGCAGCTCTAGGTTAAGAACTATCCCCCACCCTCCACCCAGGTTCTTCCTGCCTTCCTTTCATACACAGGACCTGGATCATGTTAGATCTGGAGTTTGTTCCCTTTCTTGGTTTTCTTCTTCTTTCTTTTTCAAGAGGTTGATTCTTTAATATTGGGACAGATAAGAAGCATGATAATTCTATTACGACAGCTACCAACTGGTTGGAGTTGTTCAGTTCCAAATGCTGCGTGGGAAGCTGTCTGTAGGCGACACCAGACCAAAACCTGTCATTTTCAGAGTCCAGTCACCACCTCGATCTCCTTCATGAAACTTTAACACTCAGTGCCTTTCATTGTTTTGCTTTTATCTGTATTGCAAGTGGATTTATCATGAGGCTAATGGAGCATAAGGTACCCAATCCCAGATTCCAGGAGGGGCCACGGTGACTGTGTAACTTTGTTTTATTCTCTGTAAAGAGGAGCCTCTAATCCTAAAACTTCATGGCCTATAAAATTCTCATCAGCATGATTTCGTGGTTAAGAGCTTAAACTCTAGACATGAAAGCCTTCTCACCCATTTACTATTTACGTCATTTTAGGTAGGTCACATTCAGTTTCAGCCTTGGTGTCCTCAGTTGTAAAATGGGAATGAGAGTACCTATACTTTTAGGATTACTGTAAAACTCAAACCGTACTTAAACAGAGCTTCCTCTAGGAGAAACGTTCATCCGTGTTAGCTGTCACTATTATTGTCATTATTGCCAGAACAAGACTCCTTGAGGGCAGGATCTGGTACCCCAAAGGCCCATCACAGGCGCCCCAAAAATGCCTGCTGAAGGAATACCTTTTACAGCCACCCTCTCCCCACCCTCTCTGCATGTCTAGCCAGAAATACAACTCTAACTACATTTCTGATGCAACAGACATCGTTATCTCTTCAGCGAGATACTCAGGTAGCACCTTCTCAGTTTTAAGCTTGCTTCAGCCTCAGCTCTTCCCCGGTGAGTCCGGCCACCCCGGTTTTTTGTCTCCTGCCCGGCTCCCTCTCTCCCGGGTCACCCGAGGACTGTTGGCCAGGCCACGGTCGGTCTACAGACGCTGAGCGAACGCATTAATGCTGTCGGCGTTCTGCGTGGCACTTAATAGACGCTCAATAAACGATGACTGTGCTTGTTGCTGATCTCTGCAATTCCCGACCAGCCGTCCGTCTCCTCTCCGCCCCCTCCCCCCGGAGCTAGGCCCGCGTCGGCCGCCTTGAGGGGGGTGGTCTCAGCCGGGGTCGGGGGACCCGCGGACCGACTCTCGCGTCTGCTCCCCACCAGCGCGGCGCGGCTCCCGGGCTGGGCTGAGGCCGCGGGTCCCCCGGGGCCGCCCGGGCGGGCGGGAGGCCGGGAGGAGCTGCCGCCGACGCATCCGCCGCCGCCGCAGGAGGCGGGGCGCTGCACCTGGCGGCGGATTCTCCGCGCTCGGCCCTGAAACGGGTCCAGCCGGTAGCGAGCGGCGGAGGCCGGGCGGGAGAAGCAGGCAGGAGGGGACAGGGGGAGGAGGTCGGGCCGGCCGGAGCGCTCGGCTCGCCGCTCCAGGTCTCCCCACCGGCTCGCATTCCCCCGCCGCAGCCCCGGAGGAGCCGGCTACCCGCCCGAGATGGTGCGCGCCGCCCCGACAGCCGCCGCCCCGGCGCCCAGAGCCGCCGCCCCGCGCCGGGGGGAGATGGCGCCCTGCGCCCCGCGCAGCTGAGCGCCGCCGCCGCCCGCCGCAGGTGAGTCGGCGCCCGGGCCCCGGGGGCGGGGAGCACCCCTCCGGCGCGCACACCTGCTGTGCCGAGGCGGGTGGGGGGCGCTGGCGAGGACGGGCCCGGAGCCCGGGCGTCGCGGCCAGGGGTGTCACCGCTCCCGGCCCCGATCGCCCGCTGCTGTCTCCCTCCCCGTGGATTCCCCCGTCGCTCGTCATCTTTTGGGGTGCCGGGCCCGGCTACAGCCGGCACCCCGGCGCGGGCAGCACTTCCGCAAACGTAACTGGAGTCAGGAAAACAAAGGCGCTGCCCAAGGGAGCCCTCGCCCGGCGCCGGCAGCAGCCGGGGTGCGGGGTGAGGTTGGGCCCCGGCGTCCAGGCCCTTCTTGGCCCAGCCCCACTCGCGCCCTTGCCAGAAACATCGTCGGGAGAAAGGGAGGCGAAAACCCCCAGCCAGCCAGCGAACAGATACAGCTTGTGTGGCTAGAGGAGGAAATTAACAGCGTCTGCTTCCCCCAGGTGACAAATAGGGAAAAAACAAACAAACAAACAAAAAACCCTCTTTCCCTTGCCTGCTACCATCCTAGAAGAACTGTGCTTCTTTACTTCAACTCGGCCTAACGTGTCCCTAGAGCCATTTTGAGGTAACAGTAGGGGTTTCTAGTCCTTTGGGGTCCTGTTTATCTTCTACTCAGCCCCCTACAAATTTAAGTAGGATGGTGAAAAATCCCAAATGCAACTTTCCCCCTCATTTATCCACCCCCACGTGACCAGGCAGGTGGATTGATTACCCTTAAGGCCAGGACATGGTGCCTTTCTCCTCTCCCACACACATTCGCAACCAAGAACGTTTCCTTTCATCCAAAAATATTCAATAAACATTTTCCAGAGCTACGGGAACAGATAAAACCATACCTGTCCGTAATAGGAAAGAACCTTAGAGAGCTGAGGTTTTCATCCAGCTGGTGTCTAGATATTTGTATGCCGTCAGACGGGTCACATCTTGAGCCTCCGTTTTCTCAACTGTCAAAGGAGATGGTTGGACAGTATAGTGGACAAGCTTCCCCCTAATTGTTCTAGAAGTTTAGGATTTTGTGGAAATCTAACCTCTTCAAAATAAATGAATGCAAAAGGTGTGGTGGATGTCCGTTGGACCAAGGAGGTGATACAAGAAGGCCCCTGGTGTCTGCAGGGCATTCCTTTCCCTAAGATGTGACCACGAGTCTGCTACAGGTGTGTGCATCATTGATGTCCTTGGTAAGGGGAAGGAGGGGACAGGAGGCAGCTTCTTTGGAAAGATTGGCCTTTGACCCTTTAAGCTGCTGGTCATCAGCAGACAAGAGAGGTATTTTCAGTGATTTTGTGGTACTCAGATGACTTGTGTTTGCCACAAGTTGTAGAAAAAACTTAGGATTGCTTTAAGGAGGAGGCTTGAAAATTGCTACTGAGTCCAGAGCAAGATACCCTGGGGGATTAGGAGGAGAAAGGATCATATTTCGATAATGCATTACAGCTACTAGGCATGTTTACAGTAATTTATTTCTAAGACATTTTCAGTGTCTGTACGAATAAAGTTAATATGAAAACATGAAGCCAAACCAAAACACAGCGATAAGCAAAATAGCAAGATTTGCAGGTATTTGGTGATAACGAGGTATCAGATCACCAGGTCTAGCATATATAGTTTCTGGATTATTAACAGTAATAAGGCACTTTTTGAGCACTTAGAATGTTCAAGGCACCATCTTAAACACTTAAATTCTTAAACTCTGTGGGATAAGTCTTTTCCCATTTTATGGATGACTAAAGGAAGCTCAAATGGTTGAGACTTACACAAACCACAAAATCAGTAGGAGGTGGGGTTAGATTTGACCCTGTGTCTCTGCCTCCAGAGCCCCGGAAATTTCCACACAGTGTCCCTCCCTATTCAAGACTCACGAAGCCTCACCACCCACGCAGGTGCCTTCCTTTGCTTCTTGACTTTGACAATTAATTTCATTTTGATATACATACATTACTATGTTAACATTTATCTGTGTAAGATTGCAAGATAATCTATATACTTATAGTGCATATGTATTTATGCATGTACATTCACCCATTTGTTCTCACCATTTGTATGTTGAAGGCAAGTGTAAAAATGATCATAATCAGATATATTAGTATTAGACCGAGAGGTTTTTTGTTTTACTTCTTTTGCTATTCAGTAAATCTTGATTTAGCAATCTCATTGTAGGGAAAGGAAGTGCAATGTATGTAAACATGTCTGTTAGCTGCTTTGGCACATTATCTTAGGAAAAATATCATGATATGGTAAGTGAAAAGAGGAAATTGCAGAAGATATTTATATACAGACCTGCATACAAGCACACGTATGCCTTGTTGTCTCTTCAGGTGGCTTCCTGAAGGAAGTGGGTTCAGATGATAAAGAGAGGAGGGTACTTTTCCTTTTTACCTTATAAAGTTGTTTGGGCCTTAGAAAACTTTTTTCTTTTTTACAACAGGCACTTGTTTTTTTATTTTATAAACTAAATAGAGAAACAGAGTAGAATTGATTCACTTAATAACAGAAAATAAGAAAAAAGTGAATATGCCTAAACTCTAATATTAGAGAAGTGAAACATGGGACTTGGGATATCAAAGAGGAAAGTGGTATTCTGGAATTTGCAGGTAAGGGAGCAAAGGGTGATGAGTCTTGGCTGACTAAGTTTTATCTTTTTTAGTAATACCTATAGCATATTCTATAGTACGCCCGATTTTCCTCCATAATAAGAATGCTTTGGTACACAGACCCCAATTTTTAAAAATTATTTTATTTATTTTTTGGCTGTGCTGGGTCTTTGCTGCTTGCAGTCCTCTCTAGCTGCAGCGAGCGAGGGCTACTCTCTAGTTGCAGTGCACAGGCATCTCACCGCAGCACCTTCTCTTAATGGGGAGCAGGGTCTCTCGGGTTCGCAGGCTGCAGTAGCTGTTCCCAGGCTCTAGAGCGCAGGTGCTTGGTTGCTCTGTGGCATGTGGGATCTTCCTGGACCAGGGATCAGAGCCATGTCTCCTGCATTGGCAGCTAGATTCTTTACCACTGAGCCACCAGGGAAGCCCCCACACGCCCCAGTGTGCCTGCTGGAGAGGGCGGTAAGAACGTCTTCCTGCTCTTGCTAGTGGTGGCTGTCTTTGGAAGCATAATTGGTCTTTATGTGGAAGGTAGGAGTGCGTGTGTTGTGTGCTCAGGCGTGTCTGACTCTTTGCAGCCCAGTGGACTGTAGCCCGCCAGGCTCCGCTGTCCGTGGAATTTCCCCAGCAAGCATACTGGAGTGGGTTGCCATTTCCTCCTCCAGGGGGTCTTCCCAACCCAGGGATCAAATTTTTGTCTCCTGCCTTGGCAAGCAAATTCTTTACCACTGAGCCACCTGGGAAGCCCAGAAGTTAGGAGTAGGAGATATAAATTTTCCTACTGTGTCATTTCTATGAAATGACTTCAGATGTAATTATTTTTATAACATAATTTCATGAGCAGGAAGCTATTATCAAGTTAATCTAGTCTGATGCATATATATATATATATATCCATACACATATAGTTTAGAAACATACATATGTGTATATGTACATAATCTTGTCTGATGTATATATATACAGTCCCACAATTTGGCTTAGTTTTATATAATACTAATAAAAAACACTGCTTAGAATTCTTAAAAATGAATGTATTTCCCTGCTCAGACTTAGAAATCCAGAATCAAATACATTCACATTTTTCAGAATCAAGAAAACACATTCTTCCTTGTGTTTTCTACATGAAGGAAAAGTGAACAAGATTGGTTCATTGTAAATGTAATAGGCAATCCTGAGAAAAGGATAACTGTAAAATTATTTTGCAGAAGAGATATTCTGACAATTTTAGGTGACATCCAACATTTCCTGTAGGGTTCTAATTCTGTTTTGGACTGAGGGAAGTCTCAGTCTTTTGATTTAGGAAACTTTGTTGCTCAGTAGGTTCTCTTTAAACCCACAAATCAAGTGCAAAATTCTACCCTAGTGCAAAGCCAGTTTGGGTAAAACTTTTTCCTCAGAACAAAAGGAATGTTATTTTCCAGGACACAGCATTTTGGATTCTTGTGAAATGCAGACATATACATCTGCTGTGAATTCTGCATGGGACAAAGAAAACACCCTAATGTTTCCATCAAGAACATTCCACTTGGACATGATTCTTCCAGAGTTAATTACCCAACACTAGCTGTCTGTGGCCATTATTATACTTTACTGGCATTTTGGAGGGTGAGAAGGCCAGTGTCAGCTTGATTTATTGTCCTAAATCCTGAATGACATGTTATCCAATACTTAGCCCTATTGTTGGGTTTCAGTAACATTTGCTTTGTAGCTATTCTTCCTTCTTTGTATTTACAAGATACTTATTTGCTACTTTGTAAAATGGCATCATTTAAGTTAGTTGGCTGGGCGACTTTTGGAAACTATGAGAGTTATTTGCTAAGGTAATGGTTTATGGGCTCTCAGCCCAAATAGAAAACTAAACCAAACCAAAACAAATAAAAAATGTGGAACTCCTAAACTGTGAACCTGTGTATTAATATGTGTCTATATTATACTATATATCATATAGTTTGGTTATGATATATATATATATTGCTAGTCTGTGGGTTTAAATAGCATATGCAAACAGACACACATACACACCCCTACCTCAGCACCAACAAAAAATATCCAAAATGTTGTGTATTAAAAGTAGCTTTCATGACTTCTCTGGAGGTCCAGTGGTTACAACTCTGTGCTTCTGCTGTAGGGGGTGCAGGTTCTGTTCCTGGTTGGGGAACTAGGATGCCACATGCCTTGAGGCCTGGCCAGAAAAAAGAAAAAAGTGAAAGTAGCTTTCATCTGCCTGTATCCCTTTGTCAATTACGTTGAAGAGATGTTAAGGTTTGGAAATGTGAATGACTGGCCGTATTACCATGGAACCTGGTGGTCCTGCTGAATATTAAGGATAGGAAAGAATGGGGGCAAAGATGGGAAGAATTCTAGGCTCTTAGAAAAACCATATTCCAGAGATATAAAAGATGATTGAGGAAAGGAGAGCTGAGACATCCTTTCTGACATTTGTCCTGGCCTGTGTTTGAGTAGGGGAGACAGATTCAGAGAATGTCCAGAAAAAGGGAAGTCCAAGTCTGAATGACTCTTTTCTCAACTCTGAATGAGGAAATGTTTTGATCTGAGACCAAGAGTGGAACTTGGGGGAGAGAAAGAGATGGGATGCCGTGAATCAGTGGTGGCCGAGAGAGCTCTGGTGTGGCTTTGTGGGGGGATAAAAGGAGAACTGGAAAGAGGAACTGGTGTTGTCTCAATAAGTCTGATTTGTGTCCAGTGAAGGTGAACAAGAAGCTTAGGCTGGCAGTTAACTCCGAGTGTTTCCATAGAGGGGGGTAGGTGCTCTTACCCATGTGGCCACCATTGGGGGAAGATTGGAGATGGGGTCAGCAGAGCCCAGGACTCCCAGAGGAGGAGGAGGGGGTCCCTATGAGCCACATGCTCAATTCTTATAACTGCTCTGGGCATTTTTAGGAACTAGGTTAAGATAGAATATACTTGGCCCAAGGTAACCAAGGCCTTTCTCAGCAGTTCAGTTCATTCGCTCAGTCGTGTCCAACTCTTTGCGACCCCATGAATCGCAGCACGCCAGGCCTCCCTGTCCATCAGCAACTCCTGGAGTTTACTCAAACTCATGTCCATCGAGTCGGTGATGCCATCCAGCCATCTCATTCTCTGTCGTCCCCTTCTCCTCCTGCCCCCAATCCCTCCCAGCATCAGGGTCTTTTCCAGTGAGTCAACTCTTCACATGAGGTGGCCAAATTACTGGAGTTTCAGTTTCAACATCAGTCCTTCCACTGAACACCCAGGACTGATCTCCTTTAGAATGGACTGGTTGGATCTCCTTGCAGTCCAAGGGACTCTCAAGAGTCTTCTCCAACACCACAGTTCAAAAGCATCAATTTTTTGGTGCTCAGCTTTCTTCACAGTCCAACTCTCACATCCATACATGACCACTGGGAAAACCATAGCCTTGACTAGACAGACCTTTGTTGGCAAAGTAATGTCTCTGCTTTTTAATATGCTATCTAGGTTGGTCATAACTTTCCTTCCAAGGAGTAAGTGTCTTTTAATTTCATGGCTGCAATCACCATCTGCAGTGATTTTGGAGCCCCCAAAAATAAAGTCTGAGACTGTTTCCACTGTTTCTCCATCTGTTTCCCATGAAGTGATGGGACCAGATGCCATGATCTTAGTTTTCTGAATGTTGAGCTTTAAGCCAACTTTTTCACTCTCCTCTTCCACTTTCATCAAGAGGCTCTTTTGTTCTTCTTCACTTTCTGCCATAAGGGTGGTGTCATCTGCATATCCGAGGTTATTGATATTTCTCCCGGCAATCTTGATTCCAGCTTGTGCTTCTTCCAGCCCAGCATTTCTCATGATGTCCTCTGCATATAAGTTAAATAGCAGGGTGACAATATTCAGCCTTGATATACTCCTTTTCCTATTCGGAACCAGTCTGTTGTTCCATGTCCAGTTCTAACTGTGTGCAGGTTTCTTAAGAGGCAGGTTAGGTGGTCTGGTATTCCCATCTCTTTCAGAATTTTCCACAGTTTATTGTGATCCACACAGTTGAAGGCTTTGGTGTAGTCAATAAAGCAGAAATAGATGGCTTTCTGGAACTCTTTTGCTTTTTCAATAATTCAGCGGATGTTGGCAATTTGATGTCTGGTTCCTCTGCCTTTTCTAAAACCAGCTTGAACATCTGGAAGTTCACAGTTCATGTATTGCTGAAGCCTGGCTTGGAGAATTTTGAGCATTACTTTACTAGCATGTGAGATGAGTGCAATTGTGCGGTAGTTTGAGAGTTCTTTGGGGTTACCTTTCTTTGGGATTGGAATGAAAACTGATGATTTCCAGTCCTGTGACCACTGCTGAGTTTCCCAAATTTGCTGACATATTGAGTGCAGCACTTTTATAGCATCCTCTTTTAGGATTTGAAATAGCTCAACTGGAATTCCATCACCTCCACTAGCTTTGTTCGTAGTGATGCTTCCTAAGGCCCACCTGACTTCACATTCCAGGATGTCTGGCTCTAGGTGAGTGATCACACCATTGTGATCATCTGTGTCGTGAAGATCTTTTTTGTACAGTTCTTCTGTGTATTCTTGCCACCGCTTCTTACTATCTTCTGCTTCTGTTAGGTCCATACCATTTCTGTCCTGTATCGAGCCCATCTTTGCATGAAGTGTTCCCTTCGTATCTCTAATTTTCTTGAGGAGATCTCTAAGCCAAGCCCAAAGCCCGTACACTAAACACTTAAAGCAGAACCTTACAAAGTGACATACTTACTCTCTGTGACTTTTACAGAAATGCACTGATCCAGCCCAGTGTAGGCCAGCTTCTGTAGCTATGGTCGAGTGCCTTCTTCTGTTGGAAAATGATATCTGCAAAACTGTGTTTAATGAACGGGTAGAATCCAAACTCACCTTTATGAGACAGTTCGAATAAAAGAGTTTCAAAAGTGTAAAAATGATATCCATTTATCTTTTATTTCCTATTAATGAGGTTCCCCTGTTTTGAAGATGTTTTATCTTTTAAGAGTGTCTCAAAGCTCTTGTAACTGGCCCTTTCAGTTGTTCCTGCAGGATCTACACAGTGACACAGACTTCAATCGAGCAAGTCCCAGTGACCTTTCCGGGATTGCAGGATCAAAGGTGTCCCAGTTATCACTCAGATACTTTGTATTTCAAATAATTCCTTTTAAATGTGTATTTTCAAAGTGATACTTGTTGGGGAAAAAAAAATTCAGTAAAGTAAAAGAAAAAAAATTAAAGTAACTCCTAATTTTACTTCTCAGAGATTACCCTTAGTAACATTTTTATATTATTTTCAAATCTTTTTTCTAAAGTATATTTTGTATAAAGGACAAAATTTACAAATGTAGACTTTTACAGTACATACAATAAGTATTTTTGTGTGTGTCTTGCTTTTTTTTTTCCACTTAATGCTTTTTTTCATGAACATTTCTCCATATTCTATTAATTTTAAGTTATGTTCAGTTCAGTTTTTCATCCTGTGGGTATAAGGTTCTTTTTTTCCTCTCATGTTCAGATACGTAATTCAACTGCTTCTATTACTGATCACTTACTTTGCTTCAGTTTTCATCACTATGATAAACATCCATACACTTAAATCCTTGCCTTCTAGAAAGACTCTGCTACTCTCAGTTAATGAGAGTACCTATTAATATTTATCTTTACCAGCATTGAATGTTTTCATTTTCAAAAGTACGAGTATGGTATGTTTGTTTCTTTAATGGGCTAGGTAACCAATCCTTTTCTGAAAGGAGCTGATTGCACTTGGTAGCTCTGAATTCAACAGAGTCCTAACAGCATAAAAAGCAAGATGAATTAGTTTAGATTACATATGCTGGAATGTGCTCAGTGTATAAAATTTTGTTTTAAACTACAGTGTAGTTAGGGGTTATAAGGAAAAGCCATTGGTGATAGCTACATGCCTATGGAAGAATGTATTTTAAACTGTGAGATCTATATTTTGATCTAGATTGTAAACTCATAAAAGACATGTCTGAGAAAGAAGCAACTATAAATTTTTGTTTAGAATGCCATGTCTTATATATAGATTGTACACTCTTTAAGCCTCTTAACTTTTTCAGTGACTAATAATGCCAGAATAACCAAGTAAGTCTTTTATTGAATAAGCCAGTCTTTTATTGGATAAGCATTTGTCAAGCACTCAATATAAATATAGCATTGTTTTACACAACACACACATGTACTGATGTTCTAACCCAGTGTTATAGAACTAATATTTGGAGTTGTCTTTTTATTTCTCAGTATAATTCTTATTTTTCCAGTCTAATTTTGTTGTGTTTCTAGTATTTAGTATTTTCTGTGTTTCCAGATTTTAGACTCATAGGCCTATAATAATTGTATTTTCTCAAGTCAGTCCTTTTCTGAACAGATTTGGAAAAAAAAATGAATGTGTGTCTGTGTATATAAAACAAGCATTCATATAGGTTTAAAAATAAAAAATATTACCAAAAAGCATTTTAATAGAATTGTAATTCCTTTTATAATCATATATATTCTGTATAAATTGCTTCTGAAGTATAAAGTGGTACTTTACAGAGGAGAATCTAAAACTTTAAATAATTCAACTTTCATTATCAACCTTTTAAAAATTCTTTGTTTTATGCTTTGAAAAGATAAGAAAAGAGAAAGAAAAGCTACGATTTTTCTGTGTTAACTTCTTGGCAAAGAAACAAAGATTGTGTTTATAGTTATTAGAATAGTAAATAATTTGATAATCTGGATAATTTTCAAATGATAAGGGTTGACTTGCTATGGCTCCCACTGTAACAGTTTGTGCTCATGTTGACCAGGTTTCATGCTTTCCTTTTTGTCTCCTCTTCTAACGCAGTACCTGTTCTGTTCCCTCCAAGCTGTTTGAAGACACCGTGGTTCTCAGGCTCTGACTTGAAGCTAATTGTCCTTGTAGGGCCCCTGTCTGAGAAACCGCATAATGTTAGAAAGCTAATCGGAATTGCATAAGCATTTATTAGACAAGAACATGGAACATGTATGTACGATGCATTTATTCAGTGGTTTCAAAGACCACTGGCAGGAACTCCACAGTTTCATAGGTTAGAACTGTTGCCCTGGAGGAAGCAAGTGGCTGGCGGCTCCATGCCCACTTCTGTGGCTCCTGCGTGGAGGAGAGTCGGGGGGAGCCTCTGAGTGGGCTTGTCTTTCAAGACCTGTTGCTTACATTACAGGTTGAAAAGTATTGGGAAAGAATTTCCCCTAATTTAAAAGTTTTGCACATTGTAACTTTTAGCACTCTTGGTTCAGTCATCTGAGTACCACCACTGTTTGTCATATTATTTCAGGGGGGAAAAGGTTTCTAAGCTTAAACTATAGAAGTTCAATGAATAGTGGAAATCCAACCTATTCAGGAGCTTGGTTATTCTAAACAGTTTCATTGATGCATCTGGCTATTGGTCTTGGTTTAGAGAGAGATCACTGCACTGGTTCTAATTTACAAACCTCTGTGACCCCCTTAAATCCTTATATTGTTTTTCTTCTTGACAGGTAAATGCAGAGTGTCACTAACAGCATGTCCAGTAAATTTCACTTCCTATTTTGAACACTTATTGGATTTTTTGGTTGGAGAAATTCACAAGATATAAAAAAATTTTTTTAACATTTTTTTCCATGCGGTACTATGAACCATTGCTTGCACCTCACACTGGGCTTGTTTTAAGACAGGAGGTTTATTTGAAAGATAGAAGGAAACGAGGTTCTGGGCCTTGCTTCAAATTTATACTGTAACCTCTTGACACAATATTTAACCAAAAGCCTAAAAGGAATGAATAGAAATCTGCTTCCGTGATGGCTGATAAGGTCTGAGAATCTAAATTACAATTTTTAAAATTGATATATAAGTGTGTCTTTCACATAGTGAAAGTGAAAATCCACTTGGCTTTAATCACTAGAACCTTTTTTAGGGTTAAAGCCTATTCTACCTTTCCTCCTCCCAAGATGAAAATAATTTGTTCTTTTCACCACCGTAGCAAGTGAAGGGAAATATGTTAGAGATAGTTTCATCTCCTTTCTTTCACATTTACTATGTTACAAATATAATTAAAATGTTCCTAAGGGGGCTGTATTTTAAATGTATAGTTATTTCTTCCCTGGTTTACTTAATTATTCTAGTTCATAATCCAACAATGTGTCCTCTGATGAGCCTATGCACCTCCTCCCCACTCCCCAGCTAGGCTGTGGTCATGGAAATGGTTATGGATGTAAATTCATGAGCAATGATGGATAAAATACTAGCTGGGTTCTGGGGTTCAAGGGTGGTCCCAGAGATTACCACAAGAACACTTGGGAAGGATGCCTTCGGAGTAATGGTAAAATAAGACCTAGAGTTGTAATGAAGTATCATACCCTGGAATAAGATCACAGCCACCACCACCGAATTTTCCTATGTTGCTGTTGAGTTAGAAAAATTGCTTTTTCTTACATTATTTCGTTTAAGCCCCAGAATCCCCCTGAGAGTGAGTTGACTTGGGCTTGTGTTTTCAGTCCCATTTTACATGGAGGAAAGGGAGGCTGGAAGAGGCACTGCTGCGTCAAAGCCAGGGGAGCAACTGGGTCTTCTCTCTGCACTTCCTAAAATAAATGTCTGCCACATTAAGCCTTAGTAAAACCTTTAGAATCTTGCCATCAGGTATTTGTAAAAGATAACCAATATTTATTGTGGGCTGAAGAGTAAAGGGCGTTATACTAAGTCCTGAATTCTCCCCTCAAGGTGTTTATAATCTAGTTGGGGCACACAGGAAATATCTCTTAAAAGAGCAGTAAAATCACCCCTAAGTCATGCAACAGCTCAGGTGTGAGAACAACCTCCAGAAGAGGAGTCAGGAAAATACTGCCAGTTTGTTTGATTTCCAGACATTGTAAAAGATTGCATTAGATTCATAAAGTTCTATCTACAATGGTTCCATCACAGGATATTAGTATTTGCAATTAGTGTTAAGTGCAGTTGTTGTTGTTTAGTTGCTTTGTTGTGTCTGACTCTTTGTGACCCCATAAACTGTAGCCTGCCAGGCTCCTCTGTCCATGGGATTTCCCAGGTAAGAATACCGGAGTGGGTTGCTGTTTAATTTTCCAGGGGATCTTCATGACTGGGGTTAAACCACGTCTCCTGCATTGGCAGGCAGGTTTTTTTTTTTTTTTAATTAATTGATTTATTTTACTTTACAACATTGTATTGGTTTTGCCATACATTGAAATGAATCCGCCATGGGTGTACATGTGTTCCCCATCCTGAACCCCCCTCCCACCTCCCTCCCCATCCCATCCCTCTGGGTCATCCCAGTGCACCAGTCCCGAGCATCCTGTCTCATGCATCAAACCTGGACTGGCGATTCGTTTCACATATGATAATGTACATGTTTCAATGCCATTCTCCCATATCATCCCCCCTCGCCCTCTCCCACAGAGTCCAAAAGGCTGTTTAATACATCTGTGTCTCTCTTGATGTCTTGCAAACAGGGTTATTGTATTGAGCCACAGTACAATAAAAGATCAAATGTTAGGAAACCCTTAGTAGAGGTTGCAGTAGCAGAATGCTGCCGATCTGTTTTCCATACTGAAGTTCTGATGATCATTGCAAAATACAGATGTGATCATTCTGCCCTCCTCTTCTCTTTGGTGGCTCTCCATTATGCTCAAAATAAATAACATGCACATTCTTACAGATCGGACACTGTGCTAAGAGTTCACCAGGCATCATCTTTTTTCACCCTCACGGCTAACCTAATGGGAAAATATCCATATATCTCTCCTGTTGTAGATGAGGAAGAATAAGACTTCGAGAAGTTGAAAGCCTTCCCAAGGCTACAGGGCTTGATGGTGGCAGAGTGAGGGTCTTAGTCTCTGCCCATCTCACTCCCCACTCAGGACGGCCTTGGCATGGTGCTCAGCACCTCCCTTGCGCCTCCTTGGTGGGTATCTCTTACTCATCCTTTGAGACTCCCACTCTGTTAAGGCCCCACCGCAGACGCCTGTGTCATCCGTGCGTGCGCCTGCCTTTGGCTCACTGCCGGATTCGATAGCAGGGACAGCAGGTTCTTCACCGTTTGAATTGTTGCTCACCAAGCATGCATCGCATCTAATAATTGATGCTAGATTTGTATTTGTGGGATTCAAAACAAGAATGTCTTTGTCTTCATTGTTGTTGTTTAGTCACCAAGTTGTGTCCAATCCCTTTGTGATCCCGTGGTGTGTAGCCGGCCAGGCTCCTCTCTGTCCTTAGGATTTCCCAAGAATCCGGGAGTGGGTTGCCGTTTCCTTCTCCAGGGGTCTTGCCAACCCAGGGAGCGAACCCGCGTCTTCTGCATTGGCAGGTGGATTCTTTACCACGGAGCCACCAGGGAACCTTTTATCTTCATTATCAGTCACTAACGTAGTATTTTGTATTCTGTCCATTCGTCCCACAGCTTACTACTTGAGGCCTCCTGTAAGCTCTTACTGTCTGCTCACCTCGTTTGCCCGTCAGCCCCAGGGTTAACCTTGTAAGGATGTCTTGCTGTCTTTTCTTTCCCCCATCTCGGAGTAGCCTTCTCATCCTCTTTGCCTAAAGCATAGCCCTGCACATCTTTCAAGGGTCGGGTTAAGTCCCTCATCCTCTTGACAGCTCCCGTCTGGAATCTGGGCTCTCTCCCCTGAACTCTGGAAGCACCGCTGTTGTCAGGAACATTTTTTGATGATTATTTAGTGTTCTGTGGCTTCCATTATTCTTCTGACTTGTCAGTTAAATCTTCCTTGTGTTTTGGGCTCACCTTGTTAACTATGAAGTCTTTGAAACCCAAGGCCAGGTCTTTGGCTCCCTGGCTAGTAGCTGCCCAGCATGTCAAGAGGCAGTAACTGCTAAGAGAAGAGACTTCTCCATTTGAATCCCAGCCCTGCCACTTATTCCCTTGGGGTAATTATGTACCTTCTTTGTTTCTCAATTTCCTCATCTGAAATGTGGGGGAAGTAATCATATTGCCCCAGAGAACTGTTGTGAGGAATGAGTTAGTCCATTTTAAGCCCACAGCAAGTGGTGTTTAAGTGTTGTATTTTACTTAGTAATAATAGTGAGAATAATATAGCCCACTAAGCACCTATTAAAATACCAGAATGTTGTTTAAAGTGGGCAGCCGCAGGCTGTGAATTAGCCACCATATGGATCAGTTTGTCCCCTCGCAGACACACTTTGCTACAAGCTTGGGAAAGGTCCACCGTGAAAGAAGAGACGGCAGGTTCTGGATTCTGGGGAGGGTTGTGGGGCGTCAGTGGGTAGCACTGAGCACCCACGGGTCTCCAGGTGGACTCTGGAGATTCAGACAGGATTGACAAGCCTAGAAATGCTTTGGTTCTTTCACAATTTCATGCAGCCATAAAGTAGTCATGTCAAAATGCTCCCAGGGGAAGAGGCAGATTCCACAACACCTGTCAACATTCACCTTTGTACACTTTAGTGCCTTTGCAGTCCTAAGAGCTTTGTCTTGTTGAAAGATAATAATCAAAAGCAGTTACTAGTATCCTTCCATCACAAACTAGAAAGAGTTTTCAGATTTGTACAGATCAAGTTCTAACTGCATGAATTCTAGCCAGGTGGCCTTTATTTAGTTATTCTCCATAAATCAACTGCTGATTCTATAACAAGTAGGTCAGAGAAGGACACAAAGTTGCCTTTAAAAAGCATAATTTCTAAATTGTTCAAGGGATGATGAAGAACTAATGCCCAAATGCTAATTCAAAGTTGCAAAATACCTTATATTAGGAGGTTGATTTAAACCTTGATGAGTGACTTTCCCCTAAATCATTCTTTCCTCTCCATCAGATTCAAATGATTTTTGATTATCATAAGGTTATGAAAGTTTTCTCTTGTTACATGAGTCCAGGTGTTAAGTAGTTCTCATAGTATCAACCAAGGCAAAGTAGTGAAGAAAATGTTTCTGTAATATGACATTCAGTACCTGTTATATGAATGTCACATTCAGTAACTTTTTTATATGAATTTCAAATCTAAAAATACAAGCAAAAACTTCTTGTTTCAACTCCGAATATTAGTGTTTAGACTCTAAAAAGGAACTGAGATAATCCACATTGTGAATACAGAAACAAAATAAAGTATATTCCCTTATTTTAGTGGTGCTCAACCTAAGAAAGGATATATGAGAGGTATGTTTGTTTTTTGAGAAATTGCATATATAAAGTGTCTTTTTTCCCCCTATAAACTTGAGTCATAATTTGGTTGGGAATAGCTTCCAGGGTTATTGCTGAGATTCCTGAAGCCATTCTGGTTCCTGGTCCTTCGTATGTGACACATTTTATTCTCTGAAAGTTTGTAGGGCCATCTGTTTGTTCTCGAGTTCTGAAAGCTTGCTCATGTGGTTTGGCTTGGGTCTTCTGTATCCACTGTGTCCAGTACTCCACAGTCACTTCAGACAACTCATGTCTCTCAGTTCTGAGAAATTTTCTTGAATTAAAAAATTTCCACCTCTTCATTTTCTCTGTTTTGTCTCGGAGTTCCAGTTTTTAAGATACCTGTCTTTCTGGGTGATCCTATAATTGTCTTTTCTCTTCTACTTTCATCTCTTTTCTTTTTGTATTTTAAGTCTTTAAGTTCATTTTTTTTCTGTGCTTCACTTTATTTTTTTAATTTTATTTTTAATTGGAGGATAATTGCTTTACAATGTTGTGTTGGTTCTGCCATACAGTAATGTGAATTAGCCATGAATGTGTGTGTGTGTGTGTGTGTGTATGTATATATATCCCCTCCCTCTTGAGCCTCCTTCCCACCCCACCCCCCAAGTTAATTTTCTGTTGAAAAATAATATAGTTCACTGACTTCTTACAAAGTGAACACTTCCATTTAATAAAAGATCCAGATTAAAAAAGAAAACAATTATCAGGACCCCAGAACTTCTAGCTACTACCTCACCCCAGGGTAACTGCTATCTTGAGTTTTTAAAATTAAACCCTTTTATTCTGAGATAATTGTAGATTCACATCCTATTCTAGGAAATAATACAGACATAGCCCATTTATCCAGTACCCACTTTTCCCCAGTGGTAACATCTTGCAAAACCGTTGGTATAATAGCTGACATGGATGCAGTCCAGATGCAGAACACTTTCAGGGCCCCCGTCCCCGCCGTCCCACTTCTGTAGCCACCCCTCCTCCCTCCCACCTCCACCCCTGGCGAGCCCTCAGCCATGTCTCTTCTGTTCTCCACATGAGTAACTGTGTCACTCCTAGGATGATCTGTGAGTGGAATCATGGAGTACATAATCTTTTGAGATTGGCTTTTTTCACTCTTTATAATTCTCTGGAGATTTATTCAGGTTACTGTGTCAATCACTTATTCCCTTTTATTGCTGATCAATTTTCAGTGGTATTGAGGTACCACTGTTTGTAACCATTCATCCATGATGGACACCTCAGTTGTTTCCAGGTTTTGAGTATTACAAATAAAGCCTCTATAAACATTTGTGAACAGGTTTCTATGTGAAAATAAGTTTTCGCTTTTTTGGGATAAATGCCCAAAAGTGCAATTGCTGGGTCATACGGTAGTCACTGTTTAAATTTATAAGAAACTGCCAAACTGCTTTGCAGAGTGGCTGTACCATTTAACATCCCTAACAGCAATGTATGAATGACCTAATTTCTCTTTATTGATGTCAGAATTTGGTGTTGTTACTATTCTTATTTTATCCATTCTTATAGATATGTAGTGGTATATCATGTTTTTAACTTACATTTTCCTAATGGCTAGTGACAATGAACATTTTTTCACAAGTTTATTTGCATCTGTATGTCCTATATATTCTCTTTGGTGAAATGTCTCTTCATGTCTTGTCTGTTTTTTATTTGGATTGTTTGGTATATTTTCTGTTGAGTTTGAGAATTCTTTACATATTCTAGATACTAGCCCTTTGTTGAATATGTGGCTTGCAAATATTTTCTCCCAGTCTACAGCTTGTCTTTTCTCTTTTTTTTGGCTGCGATGAGTCTTCGTTGTGGTGTATGGGCTTAGTTGCCACTCAGCATGTGGAATCTTCCTGGACCAGGAATTGAACCCACTTCTCCTGCACTGGAAGGCAGATTCTTTACCACTGGGCCACCAGGAAAAGTTCTCTCTTCATTCTTTTAATAGTCTTTCCCAGAGCAAAAGTTTTTAATTTTTTAAAAATTCATTTATTTTTTTTTTTTTTTTTTTTTAAATATTATTTTATTAGTTGGAGGCCAATCACTTTACAACATTTCAGTGGGTTTTGTCATACATTGGCATGAATCAGCCATATAGTTACACGTATTCCCCATCCCGATCCCCCCTCCCACCTCCCTCCCCACCCGACTCCTCAGGGTCCTCCCAGTGCACCAGGCCCGAGCACCTGACTCATGTATCCCACCTGGGCTGGTGGTCCGTTTCACCATAGATAGTATACATGCTGTTCTTTCAAAACATCCCACCCTCACGTTCTCCCCCAGAGTTCAAAAGTCTGTTCTGTACTTCTGTGTCTCTTTTTCTGTTTTGCATATAGGGTTATCATTTTTAATGAGAGAATAACTGCTTTAAAATATTGTGTTGGTTTCAGCCAAAAGTTTTTAATTTTGATAATGTCTAGTTTATCAGTTTTTCCTTTTATGAATCATGCTGTTGGTACTAAGTCTAAGAACTGTTTGGTTAGCACTAGAATCTAGGGGTTTTTTTTTCCCCTAAAAGTTTTATAGTTTTACATTTAAATCCGTGATGTATTTTGAGTGAGTGTTCATACAACGTATGAGTCGTTTATTTTTTGCCTACTGATGTCTAACTACACCAGCACTGTTTGTTGAAAAGGTCATCATCTTTCTCCCACCAAACTGTTTTTGCATCTTTGTCAGATATCACTTGGACATATTTGTGTAGATTTATTCTTGGGCTCTTTGCTCTGTCCCACTGATCTATGTGTCTGTTCTTCTGCCAGTATCACACAGTCCTAATTAATATGTGGCTAAGTAATAAATCTTTTTCAGTGTTGCTTTAGCTATTCTAATTCCTTTTCCTATCAGATAAATTTTAGAGTAATCTCACCCAAATTCCCAGAAAGCCTTACTGAGATTTTGATAGGGATTGTGTTAAACCTGTATATAAATTTGAGAATAATTGAAGTCTTTGCTGTGTTGAGTGTTGCAGCCCATGAACATGATATAGCTCTCCATTTATTCAGATTTATTTCTTTTACTAGCATTTTGTATTTTTTCAGCATATAGTCCTGTACATGTTTTGTTAATTTATACTGAAATATTTCTTCTTTCTAGAAACTTTTTAGATTTCTTGGGATTTCCTACATGAACAATCATGCCCCTGTCAACAGAGAGGGTTTCTTCCTTTTTGATCTAGATACTTTTTGTTTCCTGTTTTTCCCTTTATTGCACTGGTTAGAACTTCTGCTACTAAGTTGCCTAAGAGTAATGAGAACATCTTCCCTTCTTCACTATTTTAGAGAAAAAGCATTCAGTCTTTCACCATTAAATGTAATGTTACCTGTGGGGTTTTGTAGGAGATCTTTATTGAGTTGAGGAAGATCGCTTTTATTTCAGTCTTCTGAGACTTCTCAGGAATGAGTGTTTAATTTCGTCAAATGCTTTTTCTGCATCAGTTATTAGGACCATGATACTTTTTTTTCCTTTGCTTGTTTATATGGTGGGTTACATTGACTGGATTTCAAGTACTGCAGCAGCCTTGCATCCTTGGAGTAAATCCTACATGATCATAGTGCACAATTCTTGCTAAATTTTCTTTCTAATATTTTGTTAAGGATTTTTGTGTCTGTGTTCATAAGGGATATTGGTCCATAGTTTCCTGGGTTTTGAACTGTCTTTTTTTCTGGATACTGGTTTCTTGCTTGACAATTTTTCTCTTTCAGCATTTAAAAAATATTGTATTCCTTCTTGTGTCTCTAGTTTCTGGTTTAAAAAAAAAAAACAAGCATACTCTCATTTGAATAGTTTTCCCTCTGTTGGTAAGTTGTGATTTCTGTCTCTGCCCTCAAGATTTTTTGTGTGTTTGGTTTTTGCAGTTTGACTATGTTATGTCTTGGTGTGGGTTTCACTTGTTCAGAGTTCATTCAGCTTCTTAAATCTGTAGGTTTATGTGTCTCTTGCCAGTTTTGAGATGTTTTTGGCCTTTGTTTCTTTGAGTACTTCAGTGCTGCTCTTTTTCTCTTCTCCTTCAAGGACTCTCATGTCATTAATGTTCAATCTTCTGCTATAGTCCCACAGGTCCTTGAAGTTCTGTTAATTTTTTTCAATCTATTTTCTTTCTGTTGTTCATATTTCTATTATACTTGCAGTTCACTGATTCTTCCCTCTCTGCCATTCTGCTGTTGAGTCCATCCATAGAGTTTTTGTATTTTGGTTATTGTATTTTCCAGCTCTAACATTTCCATTTTGTTTTTCTTTATATATATATTTCTTAGATTGCTGAGACTTTCTATTATTTCTGTACTTCAGCTTTCTATTTTTTTCATTTGTTTCAAGCATGTTTGTAGCATGTATGTGTCTTATTTATGAAAATGTTAATATTATATTTAAGAACTATTTTCCTCCTCATAGGACTTCTGTTTGCTCCATATTGATTTTTTTCCTGTCTGTTTCAACTCCATCTTTCCTGTAAGAGCCTTTCCTCAAATGTCTTATAATTCTTGGTGACTGCTCACATTTAGTGACAGGGCTTGTTAAGACCCTGAACTCCTGTGTGGAGTGATTTGGTTGGATTGTTTAGTTGGGGAGGTTTCAGTATCATGATTGAGAGGTCATTTCTCTTGGATTGGTCAAATTCTCCAGGGAAGAACCTTCCAGCCTCTGAGAACCTAGCGTGGAAAGTGGGGTGGGGCTTGGGTTCCAGGCCAGGGCTTGAATCTAGGATGTGCATGTTCACTCAGGGCCCCCCTCTTTTCAGTATGGCACCTGTACGCTCAGCTGTTACTGGTCCTCTGTGACTCAAGACCTCTGTTTTATTCTCTCCAGAGGGATATCCTCTAGTTGACTGGTTAGCTAGGTGGAGGGGAGCAGGGGACTGAGCCTTCTGCGCTGGGGTCCAGACTTTCCGTTAACTCTGTTGTTAGCAGCAAGCCCTGCTTTAAACACATGCCCTCTTACTTGCAGATAAACCTAGTAAGGCCAGCCCGTGAGCCTTTGAGGGACTCTGAGGAATAAATTGTAATTTGTTGTTCTTGGCTTTCCCCACTGTCCACCAGGGTTTCAGTTTTCTCAGATTCACCATTATTTACCAATTTTCTATGTTTTGGCTTCCAGAATTTTGTTTTATTGCTATTATGTACCTGTTAATTTTCACAGCTTGGATGATGGCTTTAGAAGCGTGGGTGTTTGTTGGTGCTACCGTTTTGGTCAGGTTTAAGGATGCAGTAAAACAGATGTGCTCAATCTGCCATTTTCACCAGAAGTGTCATATAATTTTTATACATTTTAAAAACGACCAATATTTCTTTGAAGTTTGAGCTCAAACTGAAATTAATTTGGAAAATAAGTCCAAAGGAGAATTACTGTGTTTTTCAGGTGATGAAATAGAATTGGAGGTACTGATTTGAGCAGGTGGAGGCACTAATGATGAAAGAAAAATAAGTAGAGAACATTGAGGAAAATTTTTTAGCTTGGCAGCAGAAGATTGGATTTTGCTTTTCCTTCAAGTTTTGTGGGAGATGAAAAAAGTTTTCCTGTATGATTAACAAAACGGTGATCTGGGAACTAGAGAGAAATGATGGTTGTACAACATTGTGAATGTGCTAAATTCCACTGAATTGTTCACTGATGGCTCATTTTTTGTTACATGAATTTTACCTCAAATTAGAAAAAAAACTTAACCGAATAAAAGAGAAATATATGAACATTTTCAAAACTTATAACTATGTTGACACCTGGCCTTTGGGGGTAAAAGATAATTTGACTTAGACTTATTACAACAGGCCTCATTAAGTTATATTTCTACTGTCTGCCTGGAGCTAGGTAGAGATTTTTAAATGTTTACAAGCATGATTTTGGAAGATCTTCAGAAATTTACTTTTCGTTTTGGGAAAAGGGAGAGCAAAATGTATTCTGAAGGGTGGAATTATATCTCTCTAGTAAAGAAACTGAAAGGAATTAATAGGTATTTAATATATACACCTCCTACATCCAAATATACTCATTGCACCTTGACAAATCTTGATGCAAGCAAGACCTTTTGACTCTTTAATCATTTGTATAATAGAAGAAAAGGAAATTCTGGGCAGTGTGGCATTGTTCCGATGAGTTTATGCGTTTGTTGTCTTGTTTATCTTTCATATGAAACACGCTGTCTCATAAAAAGATTTAATAGCACTTTATTATCCAAAATGTGGTATTTGGCAGTTTAGTGTGGTATACTAGAGTTTATGTCCAAAAGCCACAATGTCATTGTTTAGTTGCTAAGTCATGTCCGACTCTTTGCAACCCCATGGACTGTAGCCTCCCAGGCTCCTCTGTCCATGGGGTCTCCCAGGCAAGAATACTGAAGTGGATTGCCGTTTCCTTCTCCAGGGCATCTTCCTGATTCAGGGATTGAACCTGCGTCTCCTGCATTGGCAGGTGGATTCTTTATCACTGAACCACATGGGAAGCCTAAAATCATAATATTGGGGTTCAAAATCTTGCTGTGCACATGTGAGCTATTTAAACCTCATTTTTTCTCATCTGTGAAATGGAGGAGACAGTAGAGATATTGTGATGAATATGAATTAACACATTTAAAGATCTTTCAGTGTTGTCTGGGGCAGAGTTTGTACCCAGTAAACGCTATCTGCTATTTTTTTTACATTATCTTAAACTACAGTCTACAAAAGCACATCTGGAAAATGTATGTAATATAAGCAGCGTAAAGACTACTTCCTTATCATGATATCATTGTTATGGCTATAGTGACCAACTGCAGATGCAAATGTGCAATTGGGTCCCCTTTTCTCATCACATTTGTAGTTGTGGTTAAGGGCTTATTTCTGTTTTTTTCCTAGAAACTGAAATGGTTTTAGCTACCTTTATTTTCTAAGCATTCTAGACTTCACAGTGCAGTGGATTTGTTTGAAAAGTAAAACCAAGAAACTGTAAATACTGTTTACCCTCTATTTGGTTTAGGCGTAATCCCTATTATTTGTACATTTTCCCTAGGAATCAGTGAAAAGATTGAGAATGAACCAGAAGAATGAACCATTAGAAGGTGTAATTATAGCCAGTCAGTGGCCACAGAGAGAGCACTTGATTTTTGTAAAGTTATTTCTCCTTATCATTATTGTATGGCTGCAAGTGAATGGTGATGGTTCTCTCTCACAATTATTATTTTTAGTTGTAGTTTGAAACTCCTCCATTTCCTACAAGGTGAAACTCTCATGTTTAAATGTTATCATTTTTATACTAAGCTCTCTTTTAAATTTCACTTTACAGATCAACAGCCAAAATTTTGAAGGTCGTCAACTTTCTGATGGTGGTGATAAGCCATGGCGACAGATGATAAAGTTGCCATCTTAACCGACGATGAAGAGGAACAGAAGAGAAAATACGTGCTTGCCGATCCTTTTAATGGTATTTCCAGGGAACCAGAACCACCTTCAAATGAAACACCGTCCCCATCTGAAACAGCTGCTATTCCTGAGGAGGAAATAGACTGGATAGAGAAACACTGCGTTAAAATAAACAATGATCTTCTCATTTCCAAGGTCTTTTATTTTTTCTTTTACTCGGCATATGGCTCTCTCTACCCCCTTTTGCCTGTGTATTACAAGCAGCTGGGAATGTCACCCAGCCAGAGTGGCCTGCTGGTAGGTATTCGATACTTCATTGAATTCTGCAGTGCCCCATTTTGGGGTGTAGTTGCAGATCGCTTTAAAAAAGGCAAAATCGTCCTCCTCTTTTCTCTTTTGTGTTGGGTTTTATTCAACCTGGGCATCGGATTTGTCAAACCCGCTACCTTGCGATGTGTACCAAAGATCCCCCCGACAGCTCATCCCACCAATTCAAGTCACCCGTTCACTATCCTGCCGACGAATTCCTCCATTGTCTCTTTCATCACCACCTCCCCAAGAATTCGTGAGAAAAGGCACCTGCTTCGTTATGATGGGTCAGTGATGTCAGAAGCGGGGCCCAATGTCACAGAAACTGTCATCTTCTCGACAGCTCCAAACAAGACCAGTGCCCCCACTCTGCAGCCTCAGACTGATGAAGTTACTGACCATACTGTGACCTTGAACCCAAGCACTGCAACCTCCTCTGCCCCTCCAGGAAATGCAACCAGGGAGACAACCACTTCCGTGGCCGCTACCACCAAGTCGGTACCTTCTGACCAAGTCACTCTTGTTTATGATCAACAAGAAGTGGAAGCTATATTCTTGGTGATCTTGGTAGTTGTCATAATAGGAGAATTTTTCAGTGCCTCCTCCGTCACAATTGTGGACACAGTAACACTGCAGTATCTGGGAAAGCACAGAGACCGCTATGGACTGCAGCGCATGTGGGGCTCCCTGGGCTGGGGCCTGGCCATGCTGTCCGTGGGCATCGGCATCGACTACACCCACGTAGACGTGCTCATCGAAGGGAAGGGCTGTAAGCCGCCCGAGTACCGGAACTACCAGATCGTCTTCTTCGTCTTTGGGGTTCTCATGACCATGGCCTTGATTGTTGCCACCCAGTTCCGATTCCGCTACAGCCACTTCAAAAGCAGTGACAGTAAAGGGAAGGAGGTGGAGATCCCGCAGGTGGAGAGGAACAGCTCCACGGAGTCGTCTGAGGAGACACCGACCGCCACCAGCCACTCGCGGGCCTTCAGCTTCTGGGACTTGATCAGGCTGCTTTGCAGCGTGCAGTATGGCTCCGTGCTGTTCGTGGCTTGGTTTATGGGTTTTGGGTATGGCTTCGTGTTCACCTTCCTCTACTGGCATCTGGAGGACCTGAACGGAACAACAACTCTCTTTGGGGTCTGTTCCGTCCTGAGCCACGTGTCTGAGCTGACGGCTTATTTTTTCAGTCACAAGCTTATTGAACTGATTGGCCACATCAGGTAAGATCATGCCTTCTGTTGCTGCCCCTCAGCAGCCGAGCTTCATCTTTTCCTAGTTTCGAGCTCCGTTGAGCATGTTTAAGGATATCATCATTTGTGTTGGGGGTAAGGTTTAGGTGAGAGTGGGGATTTCTGTTGCTCTTTCTCTTTAAAATAGAATCAAAAGGAAGGAAATGATGAACCTAGTTGAATTACCTCAAAATATGATGTTTCCCCTCTGTATGCCAAGAGACTCTTAGATTAAACATTTTCAGGTATAAAAGCACCAATTTAGTCAACTCTATTACTCCATGGACCTTGAAGGGTCCAGCTGTCTAAGGCATTTATGAGGAAGGGTTTAAGTAGATAAAGAGGATTATGTTTTTTCAGCCTTCAGTTATTCTCAGCCACTTGCTGATGCAGAAAGACCTTGAATGTATGGTGTATTGAAGATGTCCGTTATATTTAATAAGGCTGTGATGTGACCCACCAAAATCATTAATCCATGATATTCCATGGAAGGGCATCTTATATAATTTTTTCTGTTTATTACATGGGTCTCTGCATTTTGATCTGCCATGAAAACATGGGATACTTAAAAATCTTTCTCCTACCTAAAATTTCCCATGTAATCCTTTTAAGCAAAAAAATCTATAAATACCTAGTGTTTTTTAGTAATGTTTTTTACCACTAATGTTTGTCTGAAGTTGTTTGAAATGTACCTTGCTCTTTATGTCTTTCTGCTTTGCTGTTGGCTCTAAAATGTGGAGCCAGATACACTTAAACCTTATAGAAAAGCATGGCACGTCTGTCCCTAAAATTTGAAGTTGCTGTAATTAAAAGCAGCCATGTGTGTTTGTGTGTATGTGATAATCTTTAAATCTACTGTTTCTATGAGAAAGGAGAAATAGACACTGGCAAGATCTGAGAAACATTGATCTTTTTCCCTTTAATATCCCTTTGACTAACTGAAGAAAAATATTTTCTAATGTCAAGTTTCAACCTAGAATTTTACTTCTCCCGATACAATTGTGACTGTTTTTCCTTGTTTGATTTTGCTTTGGGAGGCTGTGTCCTGTTCCTTCTCCATCTCAAATCTTTGACCCCTTTGTTGTCACAAACAAAGTCAGGCACTGTACGGACAGCTAGCATCAGAGACACAGGCTCCCTGAGGCACACTCGGTGGGACCAGTCGGCAGAGAGCCTTGTGATGTCACGGTCTGGGGTTGTCCCAGACCTTGTCCCACGGTCTGGGACAAGGTTGTTTAACCTTGTCCAGGTCATGTTTATGTTCTCCGAGCTGTGATGAGTTAGACTCACAGTGATGAATTTCTTAGCTTGGTTGGGTTGTCTGAGCAGGATCTCCCCTCACCTAATAGTGTGTTTAAAAACCACAGCCATTTATTCCCAGAAAGGTACCTTGTCAGGTCTTACTCATGAGTGGCTTTCCTAGACATCATGATTTAATCACTAAATAATGTTAATTGAATGTCGACCCAGTACAGAGTATGCATGTAGGTTTTATTTTCAAAGAAGTTGTTAAGGTCTTCTCACATGCTAAGAAAAGTAATTTCTCTTCTACCTTTGCCTTTTGTCTAAAGTATACAGTTTTATGGTAGAATCCTGGTGGGTTTACTATTGGTAATTACATAAGCTTACACTTGTGTTTTCTTTTTTTAAGAGAGAACTCATTACATAAAAACTCATTACATGAATGCTAGTATCTCATTATATAAAAACAAATGACTCACTTAACCTTGATTTTCTAGTTTTACATACAAAAGCATCTTTTTTCCCTTTAATGATGTAATGGAAGAAGAAAGCTCTTGGGGTCACGTTGTTGTTCCCAGAAGCCTACTGGGATTCCATCAGTTTGTGGTCATTTACTGCTTTTGGATTTTTACCCTGTTCATTGAAATGAATTAACTACTTTTAAAAGATTCTGATAGTTGTGGTGAGATTATGCCCACATATTTAGGTATAATGGATATGTTTCTTTTGTTGAGAATTTTTGGAGCCCGGTTAGTGGTGGTTGAGATTTGAGGGCTTAAAAATGTAGTGATGACAGTTTTACTTTTTAATTGAAAGAATATCATGTATTAGTTGATAAACAGAAATCATCTTTCTATGAATTCATAACCTTTATGTTTTCCTTGTAGGATCATAAGGAGAGATCTGTCTGGCCCGTATATATGCATGCATGTTTTTCAGTATTCTGTGACTAACTTATGGGGGGTTGTTTGTAGGAGTCAGCATACCCACAAAAATTGTAACTATCCTAATGTAGTTAAAAGTTGATGTATGGCAGAAACCAATACAATATTGTAATTTTTCTTCAATTAAAAATAAATTAAGAAAACAACAACAAAAAGAATTTTTAGAAAGTAGATTTTCATAAGTTTGTATAGGTTCATAGTGAAGAAACCATCATACCGGAAAACAGTTTTTAAAACAGCCTGTCCAATTTTGAACCACTTACTACTGTAACAGTTCTGCAGCTTGAGCCCCATTTTTCATTGATTAACATGTCTATACACAGAGTAAATTATTTCTGATTTTGATCTTGGATTTTGTCCCCTCTGGAAAGTGACTGTCTCAGGCAAATAGGATAATGCTTCCTATTTCCACTAAAACAGTAAATTTCTTTTGATTCAAAACCATAAGACTTTGGTATTTACAGCAAGTACATTTCTAGGCTAATTTATGTAATGACAATGACTAGATTTCTTTATCTAGAAATATAAATGTATTTTAAGGCTATATTTACCTTGTTGAATGTTTCAGCAACCATGAGTAGAGTTGTGATCAAAATACATTTCAACTAATCATTTGTTTGAGCAAACTCCAGGAAATAGTGAAGGGCAGGAAAGCCTGGCATGCTGAAGTCCATAGGGTCACAAAAAGTCAGACATGACTGAGTGACTAAGAAGAACAACAAAAATCATTACTATTCATATTAGGGCTTCACCTGTGTTATGTCATTCAAATTGATTTACATTTTAAGGGACACACAAAAATCTACTCAAGCGATTCTGACTTTGACCTGAAATTCTTATACTGAGTCAGTAGTTTCCAAATACTATCTGGAAGCGATAATATGTTAACCATTATTAGCCGTTAATTACTACTAAATAGTTGCTAAGTATCCAAATGAGTTGGCTGGTCATTTAGGGAGGAGAGAAGGAAATACAGGATGCTACTAGCAAGAGGAGGAACGCAGACATTGCTGGTGGGCGCTGCAGAAAGAGCAGGAGCGGATAGCAAGACGCCAGCCAGCCGCTGAGGACGTGCGGGCCAGTGTTAGCAGCCTGTCACCGGAGGGATAGCAGTCAGCGTCGGAAGGGGGAGGGAACTGCCGCTGGCCTGAGCAGGGGAGCTGACCTGGAGCTGGAGGTTTAGGATTGCGTTTGTGATTTTATTGCTTGGTATCCTGTCCCTTGTTTCTGCCTGCCTCTTCGGCCTTGCTGTCGATCCTGGACCCCTTGGCTCTTGGGGCCTCTCCCGCCCCCCATGGCAGGGCGCAGGCTTCTACAAGCTGCTTCTCCCAGCCCCTGGTCTGCTGGGCGCACCTGCGGCAGTGGTGTGCAACTGTTAGACTCACCCTGGGCGAGCTTTTAGAACTCCTAATGCTCCAGCTCCACCTAGACCGATGACCTCAGGCTGTCCGGCGGTGTGTACCTAGGTACTCCAGCCAGGGTGGTGACCGCCGGGCTGGTGAGAGGCCCGGGTGGAGGATGAGCGGGTGTGAAGGAAGGGAACAGCCTTCCCTCTTTCGTCCTGTGTGAACTTTGGAGATGGTTCCCTTTAATCCTCTCACGTGGGTCTTGCCCGGCTCCAGTGGTTTGCTCAGATGCAGGTGTTGACCGGTAATCAGCCGGACCCTGGTCTGCAGCGCTCACCCGGTATAGCATAGCGGGAGTTCCTCCTCTGCGGTGCTCAGCCCCCGCCCAGGCTCGGCCCTGCCTCCTCTCAGCCCGAGTCCCCGAGTCCTGAGCCCCCGAGTCCTGTCAAATTGCCTCTCACCGGTGGCTCTGCCCGCCGTGGGCGCTCAGCCCGCATCCTTTGGAGGCTGTCTGCGGCTTTCTCCAGCTTCTCTGGCTTCTCAGCTCTTCCACCGTCTATCTAAGCACCCTGAATTAAGATTGGTGCCTGTTTCCCCAATTACATCCTGACGTCCACAGTCCTTAACTGCTTAGAACTTATACTGGCAATCGCCACAATGAAGGGAACGAATGGAAATAGAATAACCCAATTCTTGATTTAAAAACAACAACAACAGAGGATGGACCTGAACAGTTTTCCCTTCTCTTTTCTTAATGGAATGTTATTTCTTATTTACAAAATGACTTTACCACAACAGAAAAAAGTGATAAGGCTTCTTTCTCACGTTGTCATTGTTGTTCAGTCACTCAGTTGTGTCCGACTCTGCGTCCCTATGGACTGCAGCACTCCAGGCTTCCCTGTCCACCGTCTCCTGGAGCTTGCTCAAAGTCATATCCGTTGAGTTGGTGATGCCATTCAACCATCTCGTTTGAAATTATACATGATCTAAAGGAGTAACTGTTACTCTATCATTTAAAAATCAAAACTCTGCATACTTGTTAAGTTTAATTGAACAGTTTATTTAGGCCTGGGCAACCCAGTTTAATAGGTTGCAAGGATGAACACTAAAAGGAAGGGGGTTGGAAAAGACAGGGAGATTGGAGGCCAGATAGGAGCTGGGATTAGGAAAGGAACTTTATTCTGGGTGCAGGAGGGCATTGTGGCGAGGTTCAGAGCGGAGGAGAGCCACTGGTGCTGGTTTATCTGCAATGCGGTGGGGACTTTGAAGCAGGAGCCCAGTGAGAAGATTCCTGAAATAGTCCCGGTGAGAGATCACACAGGCCTGGAGAACAGCGACAGCACCAGAAGTGGAGGGATGGAGTGTGTGTGTGGAGGTAGAATCAGTGGAATGGTTTGGTGTGAGGAGTGATGTAGAGACCTTCGTGTTTCAGTTTGGGTGCAGTGGTTCTGCCAAACCCAGGAGGAAATTGAGAAGAAGAGACAGAATGTAGGAGAGAGTGGAAGTTCATCAGAATCCAGCGATGGGTTTGTTTACCTTAAAATTGAAACATCTATGTGGGAATGTCTAGCAGACAGTTGACTGCTTTAAAAGCCCAAAAAGAGGTTAGGTTTGGGATAGTTAAAACCAGGAATGTGAACCAAGTGAGCAAGGAAATCTTGTTGTAGAAGAAGAGAAATGGGCTGAGGAAAATCAGTTATGCTTGTCTCCAAGATTCTATTTTGGGTTTCTGACCTTATTGAACTGTTGGTCTCTGTTTTATGGCTTAAAGTAGGTATCCTTGTATCCTCATGTTTGTGGGGAGTTGTATGATACTGTAGCCTGTTTCTACATCTTGCTTCAGGAGCAGATAACTTTCTGAGTACCCCTCCAATGCCATCACCTGAGCCAAGGTCTTCTAGACATGTTTACAAGTGGACCAAGGGAGACGTGAGTAAGGGAGAGAAAAAAAATAAAGGGACAAGGAATAAAAGGAACAGGGATCAACAGTAAGAAAATAGAGAAAGGAAGCAGCTGTAGTCTCCAGGGGAAGGTCTCTTCCTGTCCTTATTCATGAAAGGCAGTGTCCATAGCAGTTACAAGCATGGACTGGGAGGCATGTTGCCTAGTTTAGAGCTTGACTATGCCTCTTGGAACCATGTGGCCTTGGAGAAGTTATATAACATTTTGTATCTCTGTTTTGTCACCTCTAAGTAGGAGTATCATTAGTATTAACTTTCTTACTTTTTTTCATGAAAACTAAATGAGATAAAACACATTAATTGCTTAGAATAGTGACTTGCATATCTTAGTTCTCTTGATTTTTTAAATTATTATTTACCCAGTCTTCTAGTAGATTATGTTGCTTGATAACCACTCTGGAGACCAATTCAGCAGTCCATGGTAATGTACAAGTTGGACATTTCCTATGGCTTGATAATTGCGTTTTAAGATACTTACCTGCCTAGAGAAACTTTTGCTGTGTGCTGTGCTTAGTTGCTCAGTTGTGTCCGACTCTGTGACCCCATGGACTGTGGTCTGCCAGGCTCCTCTGTCCATGGGATTCTCCAGGCAAGAATACTGGAGTGGGTTGCCATGCCCTCCTCCAGGGGATCTTCCCAACCTAGGAATCAAACCCCAGTCTCCCATGTTGCAGGCAGATTCTTTACCATCTGAGCCATCAGAGAAATTTTACACATATGCAGAAAGACATGTACAAAGATGCTACTTGCTTACTGCAGCTTTCTAACAGTGAGAAAGAGAACTGGTCTAAGTATTCATCAATTGGGGAATAGATGCATTCAGTGTAGGATAGTCGTAAGATGGACTATTATGCAGAAAAGGAATAGACTATATCAATATGTCAACATAGAAAACTCTCAAACCATGATGTTGAATGGGGGAGAAAGCAAAATAATATACTTATGCAAATTTTAGCAATGCATTTCAAAAGTTACACATACTTTTATGGCTATGCCTAATTGTATAGGAAGAAAAGCCACTTAAATTTATGGAGGGAAAATGCATCCTGAGTTCATATAGCCCTAGCTTTCTGGACAGGACATAAAAGGAAGGGACTGGTTGGGGAAGAAAGAGGACAGGGGAAGCCCTCAGTTTATCTGTAACATTTTGTGTCTTTAAGGAAGTACAGCAAAATATTCAGTTTCCTTTCTTGGTGCTAGATATATATATTCTCTCCCTTTTTTGGTATTTTAGATTGGAAAATAGCTTGAAGCTTAGGTCTGTTTATAGTGGATCAGTATAATTATCTTCCCATGAAAGAACCTGATGTGTGTGTGAGAGAGTGAGAGAGAGTGTGTGTGTGTTTAAAGCTGCATATGTTCTAAGGAGACATATCATATCCTCATATATCAGGTAAAATAAACATTGAGATTTTGTGCCACTAATATGTATGTGTCTCAGTTGGATCCAACGCTTTCCGCCCCCATGGACTGTAGCCCACCGGCCTCTGCTGTCCATAGAATTTTCCAGGCAAGAGTACTAAAATAGGTTGCCATTTCCTGCTCCAGGGGATCTTCCTGACCCAGAGATGGAATCCTCATCTCCTGCATCTCCTGCATCGGCAGGAGGATTCTTTACCATTGAGCACCTGGGTTTCCCATTATAGTTTTCCCTAAGTAGCATACATTTAAATGATTAAAAGTCTACTTTTACATAGTTATCATGGCTTCAGGTCTTAGGCTTTAGGTCTTTTTCTTTACAATGATTAAAAGTCTACTTTTACATAGTTATCATGGCTTCAGGTCTTAGGCTTCAGGTCTTTTTCTTTACAATGAAATCAGGTGGAAATTTATAGTACCTTATTAAGAATTAATATCAAAATGTATCAAATAACCCTGATTTGGGCAGTAATTATAATATTTCTTTATATATTAAGAGATCAAGGTACTAAAATGTCAAGGCAAGTGATATCCCACAGATCATGCATTTTGTTGCTGACAGTGAGTTCAAGTATGAGTGTTTGGACCAGCTATTTAATTATCTTGAGTCATACAGTGTCAACTACTGCCTTTTTGTGCAAGTCAAAAGCCTAAGCAGTGTGGCTAACTTATTTCTACTTATTCTTGGGATGCTTGGTAGATTTTAATTATATAATTTCATTAGGATACTTTGAATAGTAGATGAGAATTCTTCTTCAAGTTTCCTTCCTAGCATACCCCTCCAAAACCTTTCCAACTGGATGAATCACACCCCATTCTTATTTCTCAAGTATTAATCATCTTTTCTTTGCCTTTTGTCTGCTGTCAACAACATCTTTGAATAGTAGTCTGGAGGCTGACAAGCAGTAACTTGTTAACTTTTTCCTTCCTTTAAAAAGATAACATGTAGAAGACATTTTCAGAAAAAATCAATGTTGAGTTATGTTTGTCTGGGGACTGTAGTTTTGGACCATGATACTGTGTGGTGTGGTTGACTGCTGAGTGCAGTGAGGACACCTCAGCAATGGATGATTAGCATGGTCCTTGGTTATAACTGTGGATGTTGGTCAGGCATTTCACTCCCCTTAGGAGAATGAACAGGAGCAGAAAGTAGATTGGCCCAGGTTTGACCCTAGTCATCTTCCCAAACCCTGGTAGGAGTGTTGGGTAGTCTAGTAGCTGTCCTGTTTCCTTGTATTCTTCTCTTTGCCAGTTCGCCTGTAAAGAGTGCACGTGTGTGCGTGTGTGCGTTTGACCTGGGTTCAAATCCCACACTTACTATAGCATCTAACTTCGTACCATTGTTAAGATTAATAAGATAATGCATAGCATATAGTAAGTGCTCAGCTGTAAACAACAGGTGGTGTTATTCCTGTTGTTATTAATTCACTTCTTCAACACGTATTTCTTAAACATGCCCTAGGTGACAGGCACTTTTGTAGGTCTTGGGGATATTTGCAATGTGTGATGAGATAGACAAAGGCCAGTCCTCGTAGGATGAGCCTTCTTTTGGGGTAGATAGTGAACAGTGCACAGATTATCTCGTTTCTGATCATGATGAATGACGACGTGGCAAAATTCATGCAGAACTCAGGTTCCCAGAGCAACCGAGAAGAGGCGACTATTTCTGCTTGAGTTGACAGAGAGGCTTTGTCTAAGGAAGAGACATCTGAGCAGAGTGGCGTTTGCACAGAAGCCACTCAGGGAAGATGAGGGAACCACAAGTGTGCATCGCCTGAATGAGGGGTGAGGAGTGGTAAAGGTCAGCAAGGTGGGCAGGGCTCGTGCAAGGGCTCCAGGTCCCACTGAGAGAGCGTGTGTTTTCCTAAGAGAAATGGGAAGTCATTGGTGAGTTTGAGCAAGAGGTGACATGAACAGATGTCTGCCTTGATGTTTCTTTAAAACACTTCTATTGCAGGAAGGGGGACCCCAACACTTGGAAATATATTGTCCAAGGAGACACACGGCGGACAGAGCGTGAGACTTTATTGGGGAGGGTGGAGAGCAGCAGGTTAAAGGAGCCCAGGAGGACTCTGCTGAGTGACTCGCCGGCTTGGGTTTTATGGTTTGTCAGCTGTGTCTCCTTGGACCATTCGTTTCCGGACAATTCATTTCTGAATGTTAGACAAGAACTCACTCTCAGGTCTTGGAAGGGGTCCCCTTCCTGCAACACTTCTCTGGGTGGAGCATTTATCATTGTTTATTCTGCCCTACTTTAGAGAAGTCCCATTTTACTTCGTTCCCTGAGTTTCAGATAAATAATGAGTTGTCCTTTCTTGCTTGAGTCACAAGCTGGTGACTCATGCATGACCTTTGTTGATGTTGCACCTTCCACCAATCCCAGATAAAACTATTTTTTTTTTTCAGCAAATTCAAAATTGCAGAATAGCAATAGAATTGCAGAATAGCAAAAAAATATTTTAATAAAAATTAAAAAATTTAAATTTTATTAAAAAATAAAAAATTTTAAATTAAGAAACCTCCAAACTTAACAAAAATTACAATTATAGTATAATATTGAGAAAATAATAGTAGTTGTTAACACTGTCATTTCAGCACTTAACTACATCCAACTGCTCTCCAAGGCATTGTGTGAAATGCTTTACCTTCAAGCCCCCATTTATCCTTGTAATAGCCTTGTGAGTTGGGCATTGCTATGTCCATCTTAGGGAGGGCAAGTTCAAGGTGCTAAGGTAAGTTGCCCACAGTCATACAGCTAGTAACTAGCAGAGGTAGAATTCAAACCAACCACTCAGACTCCAAAGCCTGTGTTCTCAGCTACCTTGTAGGTTCATAGGCACCATCTTAGATTGGCGAGTATTTTGTCCCTTTATGCAGCCCAGCCTCACATCTTGGACTGCTCTGAGTGACCTGTGTCTGGTACAACTTTTCACCTGTCCCAACCACCCTCTTTTGTCTTTCTGGTAAGATCTCCATTCCTCTAAAATACCCCATCCTCTCAAATTATCTTTTTTTACCCCCAGTGAAATGGTCATTCCTCCGGATTAACTACCCCCAAGAAGTGCAAAACTGTTTTTAATGATGACTAGGTATCATACAGAAATGTATGTATGATGACTAGCTATCATATATTACTAGGTATCATACATCATTAACAGTTAATTCACAATTAAATATTATCTTCTTTCAGTATTTCTTTAAAGACGTCTTTATTAAATGACCAGGTTCTATTCTAGGAGTACAGTGCTGAACTAGACAGATAAGGTTCCTCTCTCATGGAGTTCTCTTTCTGGTAGGGGGTGGATGACCATAACATAAAAGGAAGATACTAGGTGTTACAGACGTGTTCACTTAGGTACCTGAGACACTGGGAGTTGGAAAAGAGTAAAGCAAGTGAAATCAAGAGTTTTGGGGGGGCGGGGCCTAGTGTAGGTGGAGTGAGAAAGAAGAGTTATCTTGTGAATTGGACACCAAAAGGGTGGTGGTACCACTCACCAAGCAAGGAAACCCAGGGAAGGGGTGTCAGTTCTGAAGTGTGGGACTTGTGGAGGTCCTATCAGATGACACAGATGCCCACTAGGAAGTTGTATTTATGACTCTAGATCTTGGGAGAGAGAATGAAGCTAGAGATGTTTGTGGGAAACCTTGGCACATAGCTAGAACAGCTAACTTCATCTCGTGGTTTCTGTAACCATCCTCCTCCTCCACTCTCCTCCCTTCCCTTGAGCTAGTAAATCTGTTTTGGGCAATCACCTACCTCAAACAAGAAACATGTTGCTATCAGTGTTACTTCTGGAAGCTGTGCCATGGAACAGGACTTTTGGGAAGTGACAAGTTCAGTGCTTCTAAGATGGGGAAGAAAACTATATTCTAAAGTCAGAACATGAAGTTGTGGCTCTGTCTTTAATGCTCTTTTGGTGTTACTAACTCATAACTCAAGGACTTCATTCTAAAGTGAGTCTCCATTCACCCTTAGGACTGGGGCCCCTCATTTCTGCCTGGAGAAACGCAATACCAGAGTGCATATGATGCCCCAATCGGCCCTAATGGCTTAAGCTTTATTTTCTGTGCCTAGTGTTTATCTGTTAGGTGCGATTAAACTGGGAAAGAAAACAAACCAAGACTAGACCAGCAAACAAATCAATTATTATTATTTTTTAACACAAATGCCTGAGTGTAGGATTGCTTTTTATTACCTTACCTCTGGAATGCTACTAATAGCTGTAATATACGTTATTCCACAAAGAAGTTTCTTGTAGTTTTTATAGGGGAACACTTTTATGCTGTTTCCTAATTAGGCTAAATCAGAAAATCATTGTTTCCATTTCCAATTTCTAGATCACCAATAGAAATAAATCTAAATGATATTGTTGTAGGCTTTATAATTTGTATTGCTCAGTCATGTTTGACTCTGTGATTCCATGGGCCATAGCCCGCCAAGCTCCTCTGTCCTTGGATTCTCCAGGCAAGAATACTGGAGTGGCTCGCCACTTCTTCCTCCAGGGGATCTGCCCAACCCAGGGATGGAACCTGTGTCTCCCGCACTGCAGGTGGATTCTTTCCTGCTGAGCCGCCAGGGCAATCCCTTCTGCTCCTTACCCAACCCAAACCATACAACTTCTGATTGTTTGATTTCTAGGTCTGCTTGCTTGCGGCAGCCCTTTTCCAGCCTGTGGGTGGAGGCAGAAATTCTGGTTCACCCTGTGTCCTGCCACAGCCTGATACTTGACGTCTCTGGTTCTGCATCAGTAGAAAGGGTCTTTTGATCCATTCCATCTAGGAACCCAAAATTTTGTTTCTGGGTGAAATTTTCTTTTGTGAATCAGGATATTGGGCAGCTGTTGAGTGGCATTTGTTTTTCTACTTTCCTTTTCCTTCATGCCTACTGATTCATCAAAGTTTAAAATCTTAACCATCCTCTAAAGTCAACCTAAATTAAACGTACACGCAACTTCCTGAATCCAGTTCAGAGGTGTTTCTTCAAGCCCATGTATGGGTTTGACTTCATGCAGGGGCCTTGCAGTAGGAACAGAGCACTTTGTTACCAGCCTACAGAGCCACAGAGCAAAGGGCCTTTGACCTTCCACGGGCCTCCTAATGGCGGCCCTGTTCTGCCTCTCTGAACCTCTATTTCCTTGTCTCTGTGAAACAAGGGGGTTGGATTTGATGTTGTGTCTTTGTTGACGCTGATGATCTAATTTTTCATTTTGCTTGGTTTCTCTATGTGAAAAACCATGCGTCAGATCTCACTCCTCCACCCCACCAGGGACTTAGGCTTTCATGGTTTTTGCTGATAAGTCAGAAATGTACACAGCCATTCATGCCAGCTCATCCAGGCCATGCCATGGCAACAGACCATCTAGTCAGTGATAGGGGAGGTGATTTATGATAGCAGTCACTGGGATCTGTATAGAGAGTTTTCTTTCTCCAGCACCAGCTGACTTGAATGGATGTTAGAATCCTAAACCTTAAACATTTCTCCCTCCATGTGCTGGCTCAGATGGAATTTATAAAAGACTTGGCTGCTCTTGCTGAAATATGTGCATTGTATCTAATGGTAGTTTACACATTTGCACAATGTTTTGCGTTTTTCTTAACATGCTTATTTGATCTTTTCAAAATGCCTGTAGTATGACCCAGGCAGTTATGGCCATTCCTGAGAAAAGTCCCCTTCCTGTTGCCTGCGCCCTGGATGCCACCACTTCAGCCCAGGTGCAGCAGGTGCCCTGTTCCACTGCCCCTTGTGAAAATGTGTTAATTAGCACTGTTTGTCAAAGCCTTTCATTTTACATCACCCTCTGGAAGAGTAAATAGCAATGCCCTAGATAACATAAATGAGTCAATACAGTCATTGGGTTGTACAAAATGCTAACAATCCTCCTCTAAGGATGCAGACCTTTGACCTTAGAGGCCCAGAGAAGCTGCCACTGGTTTCACAGGCTCTATTTCTGGTCCACAGAGCACATGGCTTTTTTTTTTTTACAGTCACAGTTGCCAAGTGTATATATTTTTTCTGTTTAGCTGCTCTGGGTCTTTGTTGTTATGTGCAGGCTTTCTCTAGTTGCGAGGAGTGGGGGGTCCCCTCTAGTTGCAATGCGTGGGCTTCTCATTGCAGTGACTTCTCGTTGTGGAGCACAGGCTCTAGGGTTCTTGGGCTTCAACAGTTATGGTGCATGGGCTTAGTTGCCCCAGGATATGTGGGGTCTTCTGGAGCAGGGATCAAAACCGGGTCCCCTGCATTGGCAGGCAGATTCCTAATCATGGGACCACCAGGGGAGTCCTGGATGGCTTTTGAGTAAAACAAACTAGCACTTTTTACTCAACTTTGTTTCATGTTGGAGTTGTAAGTAGGCTTAGAGGTCATTTTTGTGAGCTGAATTGTGTCCCTTGAAAATTTACCTGTTAAAGTCCTAATCTCCAGTACTCCAGAATGTGACTGCATTAGGAGATGTGGCCTTCAGAGAGGTAAATTAAAGTGAGGCTATTAGGGAAAGACTAGAGATCTCTTCAAGAAAATTAGAGATACCAAGGGAACATTTCATGCAAAGATGGGCTCAATAAAGGACAGAAATGGTATGGACATAACAGAAGCAGAAGATATTAAGAAGAGGTGGGAAGAATACACAGAAGAACTGTTACAAGAAAGATCTTCATGACCCAGATAATCACTATGGTGTGACCACTCACCTAGAGCCAGACATCCTGGAATGTGAAGTCAAGTGGGCCCTAGGAAGCATCACTATGAACAAAGGTAGGGGAGGTGATGGACTACCAGTTGAGTGATTTCAAATCCTAAAAGGTGATGCTGTGAAAGTGCTATACTCAATATGTCAGCAAATCTGGAAAACTCAGCAGTGGCCACAGGACTGGAAAAGTTCTGTTTTCATTCCAATCCCAAAGAAAGGCAATCCCAAAGAATGCTCAAACTACCGCACAACTGCACTCATCTCGCACACTAGCAAAGTAATGCTCAGAATTCTCCAAGCCAGACTTCAGCAATACGTGAACTGTGAACTTCCAGAAGTTCAAGCTGGTTTTAGAAAAGGCAGAGGAACCAGACATCAAATTGCCAACATCCATTGGATCATCGAAAAAGCAAGAGAGTTCCAGAAAAATATCTATTTCTGCTTTATTGGCTATGCCAAAGCCTTTGACTGTGTGGATCACAAACTGTGGAAAATTCTTCAAGAGTTGGGATTACCACCTGACCTGCCTCTTGAGAAGCCTGTACACAGGTCAGGAAGCAACAGTTAGGACTGGACATGGAAAAACAGACTGGTTCCAAATAGGAAAAGGAGTACATCAAGGCTGTATATTGTCACCATGTTTATTTAACTTATATGCAGAGTACATCATGAGAAACGCTGGGCTAGAAGAAGCACAAGCTGGAATCAAGATTGCCAGGAGAAATATCAATAACCTTAGATATGCAAATGACACCACCCTTATGGCAGAAAGTGAAGAGGAACTAAAAAGCCTCTTGATGAAAGTGAAAGAGGAGAGTGAAAAAGTTGACTTAAAGCTCAACATTTAGAAAACTAAGATCATGGCATCTGGTCCCATCACTTCATGGGAAATAGATGGGGAAACTGGCTGACTTTATTTTTCTGTGCTCCCAAATCACTTCAGATGGTGATTGCAGCCATGAAATTAAAAGACGCTTACTCCTTGGAAGGAAAGTTATGACCAACCTAGATAGTATATTAAAAAGCAGAGACACTACTTTTCCAACAAAGGTCCCTCTAGTCAAGGCTATGGTTTTTCCAGTGGTCATGTATGGATGTGAGAGTTGGACTGTGAAGAAAGCTGAGCGCCAAAGAATTGATGCTTTTGAGCTGTGGTGTTGGAGAAGACTCTTGAGAGTCCCTTGGACTGCAAGGAGATCCAACCAGTTCATCTTAAAGGAGATCAGTCCTGGGTGTTCATTGGAAGGGTTGATGCTGAAGCTGAAACTCCAGTACTTTGGCCACCTGATGTGAAGAGCTGATTGATTTGAAAAGACCCTGATGCTGGGAAAGATTGAGGGCAAGAGGGGAAGGGGACGACAGAGGATGAGATGGCTGGATGGCATCACCGACTCGATGGACATGAGTTTGGGTGGACTCCAGGAGTTGGTGATAGATAGGGAGGCCTGGCGGGCTGCGGTTTATGGGGTCGCAAAGAGTCAGACACAACTGAGTGACTGAACTGACTGATTAGGGTGGCCCCTAATGGAATGTCTGACACCCTTTGAGAAGAGGAGATTGGGGCCCAGACACGTGCAGAGGAAGCCGTGTGAGCACACAGGGAGAGGGTGCGTCACCTACCAGCCAAGGAGAGAGGCCCCAGAAGACCCGGATCCTGCCAGCACCTTGATCCTAGACATAGAGCCTCCAGAATTAGAAGAAAATAGATTCTGTTGTTTATGCTGCCCAGGCTGTGGTATTTGTCATGGTGTCCTTTGCTTAGATGCTAAGTTGTGTCTGACTCTTTGTGACCCCATGGCCTGTAGCCCACCAGGCTCCTCTGTCCTTGGGATTTTCCAGGCAAGAATACTAGTGTGGGTTGCCATTTCCTCCTCCAGGGGATCTCCCTGAGCCAAGGATCAAACCCACGTCTCCTTCATCTCCTGCATCGGTAGGTGAATTCTTCACCACTGTACCACCTGGGACGCCCATTTGTTATGGTAGCCCCAGTACAGTCACTGGGGCCTAGCTTCAGCCCAGTTGGCCTCTCTCCCCCTAACCCTTGCTAGATGGTTACATAGCCTTTGTTTGGACCCTTCTAGTGATGTGAACTTGCTACCTCACAAGGCAGCTAAGATCTTGGCTCACTTAGGACTCTTTCACTTGAGGTGGCAGAAAACCTTACCCAGGATATCTTAAAAAACAAGGAGTGTATTGTTTAACTGAACAGTCCAGCAGATGGCCTTAGGTGTGGCTTTAACTGGGTCTCAGAAGGTGTGATCAGAGCCTGTGTCTCCTACGAGCTGTCTCCTATTGGGTATATTCTGGGCTTATACCGGCGGCCCCAGGCAGGTCCACATCTTCCCAGGATCAAATCCAGCTGAAAGGACAAAGTGCTGCATTCCCTTAGTTTCTGCTTAGCAGCTGAAACAACATGCCTATTTTGCTGACTGCTCACAGGTATGACTTTGGGCTCACACAGCCCACTCCCTGTTCAGCAGAAAAGCCCTTCATGTATCTGAATGTCCCTCCTACAGCTTTGCTTCTCTAGTTCCCTCAGGGATTTTCCGCAGAACATCTTATCCTAGACTCTCCTCTTTTTATCTTCCCCCTCACTCAGACTCCTTTTTTTTCCCTTTTTTGTCAGTGATCTCCTAATTGTAACCACTTCCTGCTGTGGTCTGGCCAAAGTCAAGAATAGTAGGATTATTATGTCCTTTTGGTTTGGTCATAATATTCCTTCAGCCTGAATTTTGATGGACTTGTTTACAGCATAGGGTCAACTAAAACTCCTGAGGCCTTTTTCAAATTAATTGCTATGACAGATGTCAGCGGTTCTTGTCTGAAAATTACAAAGTTTGTATTTTATGTATACCTCAGGCCATCTTACGGAAAATTTTTAAACAGAATCGTGGTGTGTATGGATGTATATATAGGTGTATGTATATGTATGTGTATTTGGTCATGTGATTTTTACCCAAATGGAAAGTATAACAACAGAACAGCATATAGTATGTTTCAGCTGGTTGGACTCCATTAATCAGGGGTCTCTTTTGGTTTTGTTTTTTTCTATTTTATTTTAAACGTCCTTATTTTTCTAGTATATGTGCTGCCGAAGCAAGCCCTAAATGTCCGTATTCTTCTACCTAGAGATATACACAAGCTGAGAAAAAGTAGACTGATAAAAACTAAAAGAGCAATGGAGAGATATACAGATGGCCAGGAAGCAGCACCGTGACCTGGCTGATGGTTTCCACTATCATTCTCTCAGCTTAGCTTGCTGATCATTTGGAGAAGGAAGATTCAAAACCAGCAAATAAAGAATGACTTATGGCCAGCAGAGACTAAGACCTCACTTTTACCTTTTCTTTTTCTAGCAGAAAAAAATGGAAGGAAATATTAGTAGCTGTAGAAAACGTATACAACTAAATGGATTTTCTTTTCCCCCCCAACTTACTCTTCGGACATATGGTATGAGTCTTATACTGTGCTCTACAAAGATGGGCTAATGGCCAGCTACACTTGACGATAGAAGGTTGGTTCTTCCAGAGTCCCTGTTGGTGATCCGTTTGGCTGTGCTGTGGTTGGCATGGCAGCACCACCGACTGACTCTCTGAGCCTTGTGGCTTGTGTGCTAGTTCTCACCCTGGTGAGATAGGCCCATGGGCGCCCAAGAGCCCTGTTATCTGCTTGTGCACATGTGCTGAGGACCCAGTGAATAGTACTCCAGGATGCCCCCCCAAAATACAAACTGCAGTCAACTGTTCATTGAACTATTGTATGTTCATAAATGACTGGATATTTATCTTCAAGCGTAGCCTGTTAACATTAATCTAAAATACTGCCAGATGTGGACATCCATTGTTTTAATCACCCTAGTTGTAGGCCTCTTTTATAAGATAGTTTATTCTTTCACATGAAAAGAAAAAGGCCTTCAGCCTTTGACTAAGTACACACATGCTCAGTCATTCAGTCATGTCCGATTCTCTGCGACCCTGTAGACTGTAGCCCACCAGGCTCCTCTGCCCATGGGATTTTGCAGGCAAGAATACTGGAGTAGGTTGCCTTCCTTTTCCAGGAGATCTTCCAGACCCAGGGATACAACCCATGTCTCTTGGATCTCCTGCATTCTCTACCCACATACCCATCACTTATTCCTATACCATGATCAAGTATCTTATTATATTATACATATGTATATAATTACAAGTGTGCATATATAATTACCAATATAATGGGTGTCTGTGTTGCAAAAGAGTCTAGACACACTCTTGCAACCCCAAAGATGGTGGCCTGCCAGGCTCCTCTGTCCATGGGATTCTCCAGGCAAGAATACAGGAGTGGGTAGCCATTCCCTTCTCCAGGGGATCTTCCCAATCTAGGGATAGAACCCAGGTCTCCTGCATTGCAGATGGATTCTTTAATCTGAGCCAAGCAGAGAAGCCCAATAGGTGCCTACATGTACATATAATTACAAGGATAGTTTGTGCATAGCTTACATTTATACCTTGTTCGCTGCCATATACCTGGCACTTAGCACAGACTATGTTCAATAAATATTTCTTGTGTGATGTTCTATTCAAAGTATTGATATTTTCCCACTAGTCGATGAGTATTTATTGAGTGTGTACTATGTGTCAAGCACAGTGGATAAATCTAAGTCAACATAATATTAAATAGATATCACCCTGCATGGAGCATACAGTTAAGTTGTCAGTGTAGAGTTACAACTCAGAAAAGGGTTATGAGGAGAAGCACATGATACCATGATCACATATAAGCAGCTGAGTGAGCTCTGAAGGAGGAGTAGGACGTCAGGGCACAGGTAGGAATGGGTGGGGACAGTGGCCCAGTGGGTCCCTTGGGAATTCATGCAGCTAGAGGACAGAGAGCTAGGCGGAGCACTGTGTCATAAAGGCTTCTGAAAAAGGAAGCTTTGTAATAGAAACTTTTTTGTTTGCAGTTTTGATTCAGAGGTTCCTATCGTATTACATATAATACTTTCAGATGATCCAGGTGGCTCTTGAAGCAAATGAATACTTTCTTAAGTTTATCTCTACAGAATGCCAATTTTCTTTGTCCAGAAGGAACCAATCATGGCAATACTGAGTATTTCATGTGCCTTTCTTAACTGTTTGTATGACTATTTGACTTATACCCAATCTCATAATAGATTCAAATAAGGAAGTAATATTGAATATTAATTAAGCTAGGATGTCGTATTGTTTTTTAATTTAGACGTTTTATTTTCTGTTGCAGTATAGTTGATTGACAATCTTTTTTTTTTCTTTTTTTTTTCTGATTGACAATCTTGTGATAATATCAAGTGAACACGGGAGGGACTCAGCTGTACATATACATGTGTCCGTTCTTCCAGGATGTTGTGTTGTTTTTAAACCAAAATAGGAATCTAGATAATGATTCCTTCGGGTCAGACATCATACATCATTTACTGCCTCTGTTTATAGCTACATGAAATGTAGTAATTGATCTCTGCTGCTGCTGCTGCTGCTAAGTCGCTTCAGTTTGTGTGACCCCTTAGACGGCAGCCCACCAGACTCTACCGTCCCTGGAATTCTCCAGGCAAGAGTACTGGAGTGGGTTGCCATTGCCTTCTCCGAATTGATCTCTATTCTTTGAGAAAGTAGATATACACAAGGGGCTTCCCAGGTGGTGCTAGTGATAAAGAATCTGCCTGCCAATGCAGGAGATAAAAGAGATGCAGGTTTGATTGCTGGGTCAGGAAGATCCCCTGGGGAAGGAAATAGCAACCCACTCCAGTATTCTTGCTTGGAAAATCCTATAGACAGAAAAGCCTGGCGGGCTATAGTCCATGCAATTGCAAAGAGTCAGACTTGACTGAATGACCGAGCACACATATATACAAGAGCACTGGACGATAACCAGTGAAGTCTCTCCCACCCTTGGGACAGCCCCTCAGCCCCCACTAAACTGTCCACTGGAGCCCATCAGTGACATGAGGGCTAGCATCTTCTTCCAGAGATATTCTCTTCACATGTAAGTGCACACATGTGTATGTAACTCTCTTCCTCTGACGTGAGGGTTAGAATGCTGTATTTGCTATTCAGCAGTTCCAAAGAATAGCAAGTAGAGATAAGAAAGGCTTCCTCAGTGAACAATGCAAAGAAATAGAGGAAAACAGTAGAATGGGAAAGACTAGAGATCTCTTCAAGAAAATTAGAGATACCAAGGGAACATTTCATGCAAAGATTGGCTCAATAACAGAAGCAGAAGATATTAAGAAAAGGTGGCAAGAATACACAGAAGAACTATACAAAAAAGATCTTCATGACCCAGATAACCACGATGGTATGATCACTCACCTAGAGCCAGATCCTGGAATGTGAAGTCAAGTGGGCCTTAGGAAGCATCACTACGAACAAAGTTAGTGGAGGTGATTGAATTCCAGTTGAGCTATTTCAAATCCTAAAAGATGATGCTCTGAAAGTGCTGCACTCAATATTCCAGCAAATTTGGAAAACTCTGCAGTGGCCACAGGACTGGAAAAGGTCTGTTTTCATTCCAATCCCAATGAAAGGCAATGCCAAAGAGTGCTCAAACTACAGCGCAATTGCACTTATCTCACACGCTAGCAAAGTAATGCTCAAAATTCTCCAAGCCAGGCTTCAACAGTACATGAACCATGAACTTCCAGATATTCAAGCTGGATTTAGAAAAGGCAGAGGAACCAGAGATCAAATTGCCAACATCCATTGGATCATCGAAAAAGCAAGAGAGTTCCATAAAAACATCTACTTCTACTTTATTGACTATGCCAAAGCCTTTGACTGTGTGGATCACAACAAAATGTGGAATATTCTTCAAGAGATGGGAATACCAGACCACCTGATCTGCCTCTTGAGACATCTGTATGCAGGTCAGGAAGCAACAGTTAGAACTGGACATGGAACAACAGACTGGTTCCAAATAGGAAAAGGAGTACATCAAGGCTGTATATTGTCACCCTGCTTATTTAACTTCTATGTAGAGTACATCATGAGAAATGCTGGGCTGGATGAAGCACAAGTTGGAATCAAGAATGCTGGGAGAAATATCAATAACCTCAGATATGCAGATGACACCACTGTTACGGCAGAAAGTGAAAAAGAGCTAAAGAACTTCTTGATGAAAGTGTAAGGGGAGAGTGAAAAAGTTGACTTAAAGCTCAACATTCAGAAAACTAAGATTATGGCATCTGGTCCCATCACTACATGGCAAATAGATGGGGAAACAATGGAAACAGTGAGAGCCTTTATTTTTTTGGGCTCCCAAATCACTGCAGATGGTGATTGCAGCCATGAAATTAAAAGATGCTTGCTCCTTGGAAGAAAAGTTATGACCAACGTAAAAAGCATATTAAAAAGCAGAGACATTACCTTGCCAACAGAGATCCACCTAGTCAAAGCTATGGTTTTTCCAGTAGTCATGTATGGATGTGAGAGTTGGACTATAAAGAAAGCTGAGTGCAGAAGCCTTGATGCTTTTGAACTGTGGTGTTAGGGAATACTCTTGAGAGTCCCTTGGACTGTAAGGAGATCCAACCAATTCATCCTAAAGGAAATACGTCCTCAATATTCATTGGAAAGACTGATGCTGAAGCTGAAACTCTAATATTTTGGCCACCTGATGATGGGAAGAACTGACTCATTTGAAAAGACCCTGATGCTGGGAAAGATTGAAGGCAGGAGGAAAAGGGGATGACAGAGGATGAGATGGTTGGATGGCATCACTGACTCAATGGACATGAGTCTGAGTAAACTCTGGGAGTTGGTGATGGACAAGGAGGCCTGGCGTGCTGCAGTCCATGGGGTCGCAAAGAGTCAGACATGACTGAGCGACTGAAATGAGTGACTTTTCGCTTGCTTTAGGTGACAGCATCAAGTGGTTAGTGGCTGGTGGGTTATTGATGAAACGTGATATATTCACAACTTAAGCATTTTAAAACTCAAAAATACAAAATCATTTGCTAATCTTTGGATGTAGGGCCAAACCTTTTCCTTGAAAATGATTCTGTTATTGGGTTTAGGATTTCCATTGGTTTTGGTTTCTTTAGTGTGGAGCACAGATGTAAAGATACTTTAAAGACAGTCTGAATATGGAATTCTACTAGCCTCTCTGTTATTTTAACCTAGGTTTTTAATGGTTGCTTTCCCATGCCTAATTTTATAGTTTTTTCCCATCTTTTAATTTTTATATGATTATCAAAAAGTACATAACCCACTATACAAACTCAAAATCTACAGAAATGCACTCCTTAGACAGTGAATGATCTATGATCACAAATCTCTAAGATAGCCATCGGTCATGTTTTAGTATCTGTGTCTTCTAGATTTGCTTATGTACTAATATAACTTGAATATGGAGACACACACTCAACATTATAACACAGTGACCAGGAAGCCTTTGTTTCAAAGAGATCTTTCTAATAGTTCCCAAAAGGAGGTTTTTAGAAGTGTATGTGTGTCAGGGGTGGAGGGGAGAGCACTTTAGTTTTCCAGAGATTGACATTTAGTGCCCAAGAGTCAGGATCCTGAACATCCCCCAGTGAATGGGGGTGTCCTGTATGATAAAAAAAATTATGCCATCCAAAATGAAAGTGGCCCATCGAGAAATACTGTTTTCACGAGAATAGTGCAGCTTTTCGTCCTCAGGTTTTATCCATTTACATAGATTTTATTAAATTACTATAGTTCACAGAGCGCTTGAGCAGAGGGGCTCCTTTTGAGAACAAGATGAAGAGGACCCAGTCCCTGCCTCCCAGGAACTCTCAGGCTTCTGTGTGCAGCACTTGTAGACTGTGATGAGCAGGCGAATGGAAACAAAGAGTCTAACAGAACAGGGTGAGATAGGATCAGTTATACCTGGGGACATGTGAGCCGGTTTCTTAGAAGAGATGAGCCCTTTCAAGGATCAGACTCTCGCTGTCAGAGATACTAGTGCCCAATGTCGAGTCTTGGAAGAAGGAAGAAGCGTGTCACTGGCTTGCCACTTCTGGGCGAGCCCCGGGCGTGAGGTGCGGCCGCTCCTGCCGCATGTTGCTCAGCTCCCTGACTCTCGGCCACACCTTCACTCTCTGTCTGCTTGTTTTTGCTACCACTGGAGCATGAGAAGTGTCCCATGATGGTGGCTCGGGTGGGAATTCCCAGGAATGCCAGCTAGGATCCATGCACGCCAGCCAGCCCTGGGTATGGGACAAGAAAGGGGAGGCAGGACACGAGCCTGCAGACAGTGACAGGGAAGCCCTTTTCTACTAGACAGAAGCGAGGACGCCCACAGTGAGGGTACATCCTGGAGGCTGGATGGGAGGAGGGGGATGGATATGAGAAAACAGGAATTCTCGAACTAAAATTTAACTCTTCAGGGCTTAAATCTTCTATTTTAGTTGTCTTCTAAAAAGTCTGTATATATATCTTCCTGCCTTTTAAAGCTGACAGTCGGGAACATCATCTTACTGTAAGGTTGTCAGTATGAACTGGTAATTATACTGGAAACAAGCTTCATTCTTCATTCACTGTTTACACTGAATGCTGACTTTAATTAGTAGCTGGTGTCTGCCTGCTCTAGAAAGACATCTGTCATGGTGTCTGAAGGAATTTGTTTGTTTGTTTTTCTGACAAGTTTATATAGATCATAAAAGAACAACCTGGGAATAATGGAACCCAGCGTTAGGGTGAGCCCATATACTGTTCATCATTCAGAAAACCTAAGCTGATTCATGTATGAGGCAAACCACAGACAGTACTCCAAGTGTCTGGTACTTATGACCACTTCTTCCCCATTAGGAATTGGTATTCCTATGAAACTCCAGCCAGGTGTAGCTAAGGACATTGTCCTAGAGGTTTGTAACCTGTCAAAATGTTACTTTCTGAATCTTAGTTTGTTCCAGTCCTAGAGCAACACTTGTGTGCGTTGGAACACTGTGTCTTTGTGCAAGGACTTAAACCACAGGTTGAGCTCATGTTCAGTTGACATCTGCAAATACTTCATGTCTGGTTGATAAAGAACATCTTTATGCAGGGTATCTTGTTTTCATCCAGTGTTCTTTAAAATTAAATATATATATATATATATATTTTTGGTTGTACTGGGTCTTCGTTGCTACACTTGGGCTGTCTCTGGTTGCAGTGTGCAGGCTTCTCATTGTAGCAGCTTCTCTTGTGGCAGAGCGCAGGCCGTAGACTCTGTGGACTGAGTAATTGTAGTGCTTGGGCTTAGTTGCTCCATGGCTTATAGGATCTTCCTGGACCAGGGATCGAACCTGTGTCCTCTGCATTGGCAGGTAGACTCTTAACCACTGAACCAACAGGAAAGTCCCATCCCATGGTTTTTCTTTGTTGAGAAACTTTTCTGTTTCTCCATTAGAGGCTTGGCAGCATGCTTGTTGCAGTTACTCATTCAGCTGAGAACGGGTTCTCTCCCTGTGGTATTGCTCTTTTGTCTCATTCATATGAGAGCATTTTTGCATAATCCTACTTCAGTCTTTCTCTGCTGCTCCTAACCTGTTTTGTCTCTGGAACAGAGGATAATTTCCAGAGTGGATCTAGACTGGAGAGTTTCACTTATCTCTTCATAAATCCTGGGACTTTGATCCTTCTTATATCTTTCAAACACCCTCTCTACCTACATATGCTTGGGGTTTCATGGTTAACCTTCCACTATTCCCTCTGCCCGTGATGCTCATCCCTCCCTCTTTGTCCATTTGCTTCTAACCCAGGTACCTTGTGGAGAAGGCAATTGGCACCCCACTCCAGTACTCTTGCTTGGAAAATCCCATGGACGGAGGAGCCTGGCAGGCTGCAGTCCATGGGGTCACTAAGAGTCGGACACGACTGAGCAGCTTCACTTTCCCTTCTCACTTTCACGCATTGGAGAAGGAAATGGCAACCCACTGCAGTGTTCTTGCCTTGAGAATCCCAGGGACGGGGGAGCCTGGTGGGCTGCCGTCTATGGGGTCGCACAGAGTCGGACACGACTGACGCGACTTAGCAGCAGCAGCAGCAGGTGTCTTGGAACCTCCCCTTTGTCATAGGCAGCACTTTGGGCGGACCTCTTGGAGTACTGTATTTAACTTAACTTGCCCTGTGTCTGTCTCCCCACTAGACTCAGTTACTTGAAGGCATGGAGGATTTCTCCATTTTTTAAGAAACACTTTTTATTTTATTTTGTTTTATTTTTTTAATTAGATGGGGCAATCATCTCCGTAAGAACTCAGGGCTCTTTCTTTTTTTAATTTTTTTAATTTTTATTAGTTGGAGGCTAGTTACTTTACAGTATTGTAGTGGGTTTTGTCATACATTGACATGAATTAGCCATGGATTTACATGTATTCCCCATCCTGAACCCCCCTCCCACCTTCCTCTCTACCCGCTCCCTTTGGGTCTTCCCAGTGCACCAGGCCCGAGCGCTTGTCTCATGCATCCAACCTGGGCTGGTGATCTGAAGAAACACTTTTTAAATGTTTATTTTTATTCACTTATTCGTCTGCTCTGGGCCTTAGTAATGGCATCAAGGACCATCGACCTTTGTTGCAGCATGTAGGATCTTTTCATTGCAGCAACGGGGGACCTAGTTCCCTGACCAGGGATTGAACTTGGGCTCCCTGAGTTGTGAGTGTGGCGTGTTAGTCATGGACCACTAGGAAAATCCCAATTTCACTTCATTTTTTTAAAATTCCCCTTTAGTCCAGCAGAGTGTATAGCACAGAGTGGTACCTCAGTTAATGTTTATTCAGCAAAGTTCATGTTCTCTGTGGTTTAGAAATGTTCTCAGGGGGCATTCAGCCATGTTATAGATGGTTTGAATTACAAAAGTAGGGCATCATAATTAACCCACAACTGTATTAGGGATTGCAGGATGACTCACAATTATTTATATCTGTATCTTGAATACTGTCTTTCTGGGGGGAAAAAAGTACCAGTTTTATTATAAGATAATCACCAATCAACTTATCTTGTTAATACTGTGGGTTATGGTTTTGTAAGAAATTAGAATCTCAAGAGTACTTTTCTCCCACCATTATATTTTGCTCAAATATTGAATCAAGGAGTTTGACGTGTGATTTGAGTTTTCCATGGTGTGGTATTTTCTGCTGAATCATCTGCACCTTACCAACTGTGTTCTTTATAGATAAATTATCCATGCCACCAGTTCTAAAATTGTCTTTATTTCTTGTCTATTTTATACTTACTGACTTCCTACTGTAAACAGGAAAGCAGTGATATTGTTTCTGAGCTGTTTCACTATAGGTGTTTGGTAGGTCTCCATATCTCACTGAGAGGCATTTTTCAGACTCTTCTGTATTTCCAGACCTCTTAATGCTCAGGAAAATTTTTGGACCTCAAACATGTGCTCTATATGCAGTATAATGAATTTGGTTGTCCAGAAGATGATTTAGTAAAACATTATAGTTTCCTTTTTATTAGCAAGTTCTTAATTCCATGAGTGTACATGTATTCATTTGCTAGAGCTGTCATCCCACAAAACAGAAATTTTATTTCCTCACAGTTCTGGAAGCTTAAAGTCCAAGGTCAAGGTGTTGGCAGGATGTATGTCTTCTGAGAACTTCTTTCCTTGGCTTGTCGTCCACTGTCTTCACCTGGTCTTCCCTCTGTGTCTGTCGCTACCCTAATCTTATCAGGACACCAGTCATGTGGGATTAGGGCGCACCCATGTCACATCACTTCATGGCAAATAGATGGGGAAACAATGGAAACAGTGAGAGACTTTATTTTGGGGGGCTTTAAAATCACTGCAGATGGTGACTGCAACCATGAAATTAAAAGATGCTTGCTACTTGGAAGGAAAGTTATGACCAACCTAGACAGCATATTAAAAAGTAGAGACACTACGTTGCCAACAAAGGTCTGTCTAGTCAAAAATATGGTTTTTCCAGTGGTCATGTATGGATGTGAGAGTTGGACTATAAAGTTGAGCGCCGAAGAATTGATGCTTTTGAACGGTGGTGTTGGAGAAGACTCTTGAGAGTCCCTTGGACTGCAAGGAGATCCAACCAGTCCATCCTAAAGGAGATCAGTCCTGGGTGTTCATTGGAAGGACTGATGCTGAAGCTGAAACTCCAATACTTTGGTCACCTAATGGGAAGAACTGACTCATTTGAAAAGACCTTGATGCTGGGAAAGATTGAAGGCGGGAGGAGAAGGGGACGACAGAGGATGAGATGGTTGGATGGCATCACGGACTCAGTGGACATGAGTTTGAGCAAGCTCTGGGAGTTGGTGATGGACAGGGAAGCCTGGCATGCTGCATGCAGTCCATGGGGTCACAAAGAGTCAGACATGAATGAGCGACTGAACTGATGTTACATCATCTTACCTTAATTACCTCTTTAAAGGTCCTTCCTCCATATCCAGCCACACTCTGAGATCCTAGGGTTTAGGACTGAGAATTTCAGCATATGCATTTTAGAGGGGACACAGTCAGCACATAAGTCGGTGAATAATGTCACAGTTTAAATATCCCATTCAGATAGTAGAGTGCTGCCGTACTGTTCAATGATTATTCAATAAATATGTATCTACTACTTTCTCTTTTCATAGACCAAAGTGCTGTCCTCCTTTCTGCTTTTCCTTTTACCTTTGATGATTTTTTGAGGCCATTGGCTTCTCCAGAATGGTTGGTGAGGAAGGAAAGCTCGTGTCCGCACTCTCTTTTGGAATTCTGGGATCAAAGTTTTATCAGAAAAACAGATACTTGGATACTTTCCTTTAATAAGACTAGTAATAATAATACCCTTTACTGAGTGCTTATTAAGGGCAACTCACTGTGTTGTAATGATTGCAATGAGCCTGCAAAGCTGATGTTACTATCTACTTGATACAAGAGGAAATTGAGGCTCCTGAGACATGGAGTAACTTGCCCTGGATACTTACTTTGTGGTTTTCCCTTTAAGGCACATGTTTGGTCCTGAAGGACTATCAGTTGTGAGATTAGAAGGATGTGGAAAACAAGGATGTATCAACTTGTATCCACTGGGCTTATTGGTGGCAGTCTGAGACCTAAGGCTCCCTAAAGTTACAGACTCCAGTGACTGAATTCCACATGGGCAGAGGTTTGAAGGTATAGCACAGTCTGCCTCTTAAACTGGGCCAGTCGATTCTGGGTTACTTGGAGCCAAGACCTATGGACCACGGCCTAGATTGAATAGTGGTTGTCATGGTAACTGGTTCAAAAGTAGGCTCAAAAGAAAGCTTCAGGATAGGCAATATGACATAAAAGACATGGGTTCGATCCCTGGGTCAGAAAGAGCCCCTGGAGAAGGAAATGGCAACCCACTCCAGGATCCTTGCCTGGAGAATCCCATGGGCAGAGAAGCCTGGTGAGTACAGTTCATGGGGTCACAAAGAGTCAGACACGACTGAAGGAACTTACCAATAAGAACACGAGGAAGATGTATTGCCCAATATTTCATGATGGGATTATGGGCAAGAATTACTGGGAGCTGCCTGGAAAGGGCTAGATCAGTGGTTCTCCATCTTTGGCTCAGTATTTGAATAACCTGGGGAGCTTTCAAAAGCACAGAGCCTGGGTTCAGCCTAATTGAGAGTGGCATGGGCCTTGATGTCTGTAGTTGTTAACAGCTGCCCAAGTAGCTCTGATGTACAAAGTTAATAAGAACTAATGAGTTAGGTCAGAGGTTGGCAAGCTGTGACCCAGGGCCAGATCTGGTCTGCTGCCTATTTTGTAGGGTCCAGGAACTAAGAATTGTTTTTACCCTTTCAGATGGTTGAAAAAAAAAAATCTCTATTTTGCAATACTTGAAAATGATATGAAATTTAAATTTCAGTATTCCTAATTCAATTTCTACTGGAACACAGCCATCCATGCTCATTCATTTACATTTTGTCTATGGTTGCTTTCACGCCACAACGGCAGAGTTGAGTAGTTGCAGAAGAACTTAAAACCTGTTTACTATATGGCCCTTTATAGAACATGTTTGCTGAGCATGAGGGAGGCGAAGCTGATGTCCTCATCAGGGCTGCCTTAGAACCTGGAAGGAAACATTTGTGTAACTTGTCGTTTGTATAGTGTACTTTACATTTTAATCTGTGGATTTTTTTGTTGTTTCCTAGCAGAAGGGCCCTGGTTGATGGATTTATAGCAAGTTTGTTCAGCTGACTTTTTATCAAACAGGTTTGAGACATACTTTTTCCCTCAAAACATACAAATAAAAAGAATACAGAATCCAAAGATTATGGTAACCCAGACCATTTCATTATTGAAGATCTCCTAAATCATGCCTAATATCCGTTTCTTATCCCATACCCACCACCTCAATCCTTTTGTTGTCTTCCCGCATCTTCTGTACATATTTGCAGTTAATACCAGCTGGATGACTCCAAGCATTTCCTTTCCTTAATCCAGTGTTGGAAAAAGAGAACATTGTTTGTAGGAATGATTTTAGTATAAAAACACAGTTGAGCAAAATTAGGAAAATAACTGGTGATTGTCAGATTGGTTTGTTTCTTTTACCTTCCAGTTTTCATTCACTTGGGTTTAAAAACAAGAAAAGTATTAAGCTTGGCAAAATTACCCAAGAAATGGAAAACAACCAAGAAAAGGAACCCCCCCAGGCTGTGTTTTGTAGAGAGAAGAAGCCACCCTTTGCTTCTAAACCAGCCCATCCGGCTCAGAAGAGAGAGATCATAAACTTCTGCTTGGATTTACCATTTTAGGCTTTTGTTTATTTTGTTTTCACTCGTAATTTTGGTGGTGGTGATTGTGAGAGTGAAAGCTAGAGGTTGATATACATTTATCAGTTTCATAAGCATGTGATATGGATTTTTTAAAAATAATAAACTTGTATCAATTGAACTCATAGGAAAAAAATTTTTGATTTCCAAATAGTTTATTATTCACCATTGGAGGATCGTTTTCAATGACCTTGAGAGTCTCCTTGTGAGACTACTTGGTGTACGAATTGCAAGTGAGGCCACATATTCATATGTTCTCATTTTTATCCTGTCCTTCCCCATCATGGTGAGGTGGCTACAATCCTAGGCATATTTACCCTACAGCCACCTGGAAGGAAGCCAGCAATGTCATTACAGATGGCCGTGTGCCCAGACTATCTTAAAAAAGCATCATCTCTGTGACTAATTAAGTTTCAGGAAGGGCGATGTTCGCTTTTATATTAACAAACATTTTGAAAAGGCTGAGAGCAGATATGTTAGAAGCAATCTTCTTAAGAGTTCATGGTTACATTTAATTGTCCTTTAGTTTCTCCATGCCTGAGTTTGGAAAGCCATCTGCTGAATTGGGGATATTTTGGGCAGGGGGAAAAGGAGTTGATGTTTGCATGTTTTGTATTTCTACTAGTGCCTCATTTTTCTTTCTTTCTTTTTTTTTTTTAAGGGTTCTGTACATTGGTCTGGCCTGCAATACAGCTCGCTATATTTATATTTCCTACCTGGAAAACGCCTGGACTGTTCTGCCCATGGAAGTTCTTCAAGGTAAGTTAATAGTTGGAGTTAGGATTATTTTCCTACCTGACTGAGTTGTGACCACGTGAAAGTTCAGTGGCCTTCAGCATCTGACTGCAGAGGAAGGGCAGGCACACTGTTTTGGGTGGGTTTGAAATGCTTGCGACGGAAGACGTGACCGCAGCAGGGCTGGCTCCTCTGTCCCTCTGAGTGTTCTGTGTTTGCAGGCCAAACACAGTTGGATCATTTCCCACACCCTGTGATTCAACAAAGCAAGAGGAACTCGCGATAAACTCTTACCTGCAGTTCTTAGGTGTGCACATCCAGAGGCGGTTTTAAATATAAGAGGATTTAGATTTTAAAGATTTTGGTGTTTTTGTCAATTAACTAATTGATAAAAATGTTTGCCATAATTATTTTATTTCTTCAGTTACTTTGATCACAGCTAGTGATTTGTAACTAAAGCTTTATAGTCAGACTGTTGTCTTCCCGTGAACCTTTAAAATCTTTGCTCAAATATCCTGACCTGAGTTCTTCTCTTTGCTTCACTGGACTGTTTCCCTGCAACATGTAACTTTGAAAAAAATTTCTTGCTGTGTGGTTTAAGAATGGTTAAAACATAGATTTCTATTCGTTAGCTCTATATAATCCAGACTGTATCCTGAGAAGGTCTGTTAGCAGCTTGGCTGTTTCATCTGGTGATTGGTATTATGATTAAAATAAAGGTTCAGGAAAACATCATTGGAATTGAGGTCTTTTGGGCCCAGGCTCCTAAATCATTAATTGTACCAAATAATCTGTGACTATATACAATTTCATTAGCTTTATTGATTGCTGTTATCATTTCCCCTAACCCTGAAGATGCAAATACAGTACCATCAACATAATTCTCTATCATAATATAGAAGATGAAAGATTCACAATTATATATCTAAATGAAATGTACAAAATGCAAAGTCATTCATCAAATGCCATCGTTTCAAGAAAAAAAAATTATCCTAATTAAAAGGTGACATAATTTATAGTCATATGATAATTATAAAATTCAAGTATGTACACACTTTAAAGATGTTTTTCTCAGGTCTAATACAGTGGTATAAATGATGGAAACAGATTCTATTCATAAATGTATGGAAAATAGAAAATGGAAATTTGGTCTATGGTAGGAAATTGTTATTTGTAATAATGAGAACTCTTGAAGAGTCTTAAGGCGGAACATACATCTCAGTGTTCTGTCATATAAGAAAAAGCACAAAATATGAAATGCAGGAAAGAAATGTGCAATGATAACAAGATATATGCAACACAGTTCTTAGGAATTCCACCTCTAATTCCTACTCTGTTCTATGAGGAGGATGCTTACCTGATATAACTACTTTATTTATTGGTATGATATCAGGTGCAGACCCTTAACTAAGAAACAGAAGAAACAAAAAATGGTATACCTGTCATAATAATACACGCATATACTTTTTTCTCTCCTTTTAATTTAATATGAATTAGATGAAAAAAGATGGTTTGCATTAGTGACTTAAGAAAATAGAGCTAATGAGAGAAGCTTTTTTAAAAAAATGATTAAAGAAGATATTTATAACAGAAGAATTTTATAAGAGGGAAGAAAACAAATGTTGTTGCGAATCAAGACACTTTTTTTCCTGTTAATTTATCAAAGACATGTTTAACAGCCAGCACAAGTCAAGCAGGATGCCGGGTGCTGGGAATGTAATTAAAAAACAATATATTAACTTAACCCTCAAGGTCTCGCTGACTGTTCTGGAAGGCAGATGTGTAAACACATACCTGCTACCCTGTGTATTATGTAATTCCACCAGATTCTGTGCCAGGTACCAGAGAAGATGCTGCAGAGAGGAAATGATCAGCTTTGTGAAGCAGAGAGTGGGAGGATGGAGATATTATTAAAAGATTCCCCAAGGAGATCATAGACGAGCAGGATGTTGAAGGGGGACTTGGACTCCAGCCGGGGACCTAAAGAGAAGTGGACGTGTTGGCTTAGAGCAGCGCCCCATGCCGAAGCAGCCTGTGGAGAGCAGGCTGGCCTCCCTGGGAGCCCGTGGGAGACCCTGGCGGGGGCGCGGTGGATTTATCCTCGGCTGCTGACCCAGGACCTGGTTTTATAAAGTGTACTTACATGCCTCTCTGGCGGTCACCCTTGCCTCCTGTGGCAGGCTGCAGTTTATACCTCTGTGTTTGATTTTGTTTGACCTTGTGCCAGCAGAGACCTAGTTACTGATCTGAAGTAAGTGAAAAGCGGGGATCTGTAAATACAGAGAGCCTCCTCGTCTAACAGGGCTCTGGGACTGGCTCCACAGGGCTGTCTGTGTCTAAGCCTGGAGGGGACGGGTCCATCCCCAGCGGAAGTGAGGCCCGAGTGTTCTGGCTCTACACCAAGACTCCCTTGCCTTTGTTTGACCCGTGCCTGCCACGGAAAACAGTGGATTATCTGTGTGGAGTAAACCCTGTGCCTTAGGAACACACTTCTGACCGAATAGGGTTGTTTTCCAGGCTGGATTCTTCCATATTTGCAAGGCTTGTCCAAATGACTGTCAAGGCCTGGTGCTGTAGGCAGCTCTAGCTGCGATGCAGTCAGACAAGAAATGATGACAAAGCAGGGAACGATTTAATTACAGGCCAAGCCCGTCGTTACGACAGATGCCCCGTAGCCCCGTGACAGGAACTGCTCCCTGACAATTTCCAAAGACCCAGCCTTAGGAGGGGAGGGTGGGGTGGGGGTGGGGGTGGCTTTCATCCCTAATGGTCAGGACAGCACTTCCACTCTTTCATTCCTCCCTGCGCCACACGAGAGGGTCTTCTTAAAAAAGAGAGGTGAGGGCTGGCTCCTCATCGTCCCTTTCACCCCTTGCCTCGTTCCCCAAGCACCATGAGAACCAGTACCGTCTGAGCAGCCAAAGGGGAGAGACGCAGGGTGTGCGTGAACCCGTATCTCGGGCTGCTCCTCTCTTCCTTTCTGGGGCTGCCTGTCACTGATGGAGGGGGATGCCTTATGTCCCACACTCCTGGAAGCTCTTTATCATCATCTTAGCGTTGGGCTCCTCAGGCCATGCTGGTAATAATTGGCAGATGGAATGGGGATAAAGCATATTTCTTCTCCTCTAGGCCCCTAGGAAGGAGGCCATGTGGGTAACTATTTGGGGATGGAGGTAAGACTGTTGGACGCTGTTGGGGATTACAAGCACGTTTCTTTTCCACGATCCTTCTCACATTTAGTAGCCAGTGTCTCTTGCAGCAAGCACGTTATTCAGTAGGCAACTGGTGCTGCCATATAAAGAAGCAGGATGAGACATCCCCTGCTCGTAAGGAGCCTGTGTGCTTTAGTAGCTGAGTCCTGTCAGACTCTGACCCCATGGGCTGTAGCCCACCAGGCTCCTCCGTCCATGGAATTCTCCAGGCAAGAATGCTGGAGTGGGTTGCCATTTCCTTCTCCAGGGGACTTTCCTGACCCAGGGATCGAACCCCGGTCTCCTGCACTGCAGGCCGATTCTTTACCGACTAGTATTTGGTAGTAAGGAGACTGTAATTTATTTTAAAAAGAGATGGTGAGTCTGAGTGCCTCAGAGCATTGCTGGTTGCAGTGGAGGGGGTGGGATAGTTTATACTTATTTATAAGATCTCATTTTCAAAACCCATAGGTTTTTCTCCTTTACTTCTGTATGAGAAGCATTTAAATATATTCTTGATTGTGAGCAGGAGTATACACTTTTGATAAAAATCAAGGTCAAATTTGTTATGCTCATTTTTATGTGGGTGGGTGTTAGTTATAAACCCTTGCAAGACTTATAGATGAATGTGATCCAGATTATTCTTGCTTTCAAAATGTGTTTAAGGAGAGTAAGGCCAGGCCAGGGCTGCTGTAACTAAAAAGGACCTTTTGTGGTACTCACATTAATGGCTCAAGCCCTGAAGGGTGAAAGTGAGGTCTGTGCCGGTTCCTTGTCGGCAGGACGCTTGATCAGTAAGATGCGGGTTAAGATTTTGATAGAAGATAGTTTTTTAATGTCACCAGTAGGAAGGCTTGAACTGACATTTATGAAGCTTTTCTTTCTTGTTTAGTATGCCTGCTCAGCCAAGTGAGAATCACGTTTCCCCTCCTCTCATGTTCTGGTAGAGTGCAGAAGAATTATGAAAGCATTAGCTATGCGGTCCTTATCTGACAGTGGAAGTTCTAGCTGTGATTCTACGCTGCTATCATCCATATTGGAAATTTTCTGTCTGACTTAACTCTTGAAACACAAGTAGCTTGTCACATGAATATATAATACATACAGAATGCTTTTGGTATTTCAGTGGGTAGGCTGACATACAGAGATCATTGATGTTACTGTGAATTTTTAATCAGAAGAATCTTATAAATTATAACAGATTATTATAAATTATTCTTTATTGCTCCCATGCTTTACAGTTACTAAAAGTTCTTATTAATATATAACATCTTCAAAATAGACATTATTTTTTCCCTTTAGAATTTATTTTAAATACCTCCTGCCCCAAGAATGCTTTGCTGGCAAATTGCATCTGACATTTAGCTCTTCCTTTTCTGAATTGTTCTCAAACTTACGGACTATGTTACAGTTTAGCACTTACTTGTTACCCAGTTATTTTATTGAACAAATATTACTTCCTGACTTGGTTTTAACCCTAAAGTGCAAAGACCACATCTTACGCTTTTTGAATTCTCCAAAGAGACATGATCATAGGAAGACATACTATAAATGCTTGTTTTTCTGGTTTCACAGTTCCCTGAGAAATGAACTATAGTTGATGTTTTCTAATTATTAAAGCTTTTGAATAATATAGGAGGTTCTATCTCAGAGACTTACAAATATGGGAAGAAAAGCTGAAAACTAAATTTAAAAGTTGAATCTTTAATATGCTAGTTTTTCCCCTAGGATGCCATCCTGCCATCCTTTGCACATTTGTAAAAACATCAGTGCATCTTAATTATTTACTTATTTATGCTCCCACATCGTCCTGTATATTATTTGAGACAGCTTACCAAAATATGCAATAATTTGGAAACCATACAGTGCTCAGCCTCGAATTAGACCATCTTGCCAGCTCCCCTCCCTGTAGGTCTGTGTCCTTTACACAAACTGCTTAATCCCTCACTCTAAGCCTCTTAGACTTTTGTGCTACAGATTAGGCTGAAATGAGTGTTAAATAAATTAACCAATGCAAAGTAGTTAGCATATTACCTGGTACACAGTTAGCTTTCAATAAATGTTAAATAATATGCAATAAAGTAAAATAAAGAATTATCATAAAAATTAGGACCAGGGGAAATACAATTTAGAAGATCCTACTCTGAAATGTTAAATTGCAACTATGCATGAAAGCCTTGCTGTACACAAAGACAGAAATATAGATCAATGGAACAGAATAGAAAGCCCAGAGATAAATCCACAAACCTATGGACACCTTATCTCTGATAAAGGAGGCAAGGACATACAATGGAAAAAAGACAACCTCTTTAACAAGTGGTGCTGGGAAAACTGGTCAATCACTTGTAAAAGAATGAAACTAGAACACTTTCTAACACCATACACAAAAATAACTCAAAATGGATTAAAGATCTAAATGTAAGACCAGAAACTATAAAACTCCTAGAGGAGAACATAGGTAAAACACTCTACGACATAAATCTCAGTGGGGTCCTCTATGACCCACCTCCCAGAATATTGGAAATAAAAGCAAAAATAAACAAATGGGACCTAATTAAACTTAAAAGCTTTTGCACAACAAAGGAAACTATACGCAAGGTGAAAAGACAGCCTTCAGATTGGGAGAAAATAATAGCAAACGAAGCAACAGACAAAGGACTAATCTCAAAAATATACAAGCAACTCCTGAAGCTCAATTCCAGAAAAAAAAAAAATGACCCAATCAAAAAATGGGCCAAAGAACTAAACAGACATTTCTCCAAAGAAGACATACAGATGGCTAACAAACACATGAAAAGATGCTCAAAATCACTCATCATCAGAGAAATGCAAATGAAAACCACAATGAGGTACCATTACACGCCAGTCAGGATGGCTGCTATCCAAAAGTCTACAAGCAATAAATGCTGGAGAGGGTGTGGAGAAAAGGGAACCCTCTTACACTGTTGGTGGGAATGCAAACTAGTACAGCTGCTATGGAGAACAGTGTGGAGATTCCTTAAAAAACTGGAAATAGAACTGCCATATGACCCAGCAATCCCACTCCTGGGCATACACACCGAGGAAACCAGATCGGAAAGAGACACGTGCGCCCCAATGTTCATCGCAGCACTGTTTATAATAGCCAGGACATGGAAGCAACCTAGATGCCCATCAGCAGACGAATGGATAAGGAAGCTATGGTACATATACACAATGGAATATTACTCGGCCATTAAAAAGAATACATTTGAATCAGTTCTAAAGAGATGGATGAAACTGGAGCCCATTATACAGAGTGAAGTAAGCCAGAAAGATAAAGACCAATACAGTATACTAACGCATATATATGGAATTTAAAAAGATGGTAACGATAACCCTATAGGCAGGACAGAAAAAGAGACACAGACATACAGAACAGACTTTGGGACTCTGTGGGAGAAGGCGAGGGTGGGATGTTCAGAGAGAACAGCACTGAAACAAGTATAGTATCAAGGGTGAAAGAGATCACCAGCCCAGGTTGGATGCATGAGACGGGTGCTCAGGGCTGGTGCACTGGGAAGACCCAGAGGGATGGTATGGGGAGGGAGGTAGGAGGGGGTATCGGGAAGGGGAACACATGTAAATCCATGCCCGATTCATGTCAATGTATGGCAAAAACCACTACAATATTGTAAAGTAATTAGCCTCCAACTAATAAAAATAAATGAAAAAAAAAAAAAGCCTTGCCATAACAGACTAGTCAGTGAACAGTTTTTTAAAGTTATCTTCGGGGAAGTGAAATTTTTACCAGCTCTGCTATAAAAGAAGTTCTCCTGCGTGACTTGCTATGAGCAGACACTGAGCAGATAGTACATAGTGTTGTTCAGTCTTGACCTTAAACACACACAGTGGTGTGTCTTCTCAAACTCGTTTTAAGATATGCCAAGGGTGAAAAGAAGAGAAGCGAAAAGCAAAGGAGAAAAGCAAAGATATACCCATTTGACTGCAGAGTTCGAAAGAATCGCAAGGAAAGATAAGAAAGCCTTCCTCAGTGATCAGTGCAAAGAAATAGAGGAAAACAATAGAATGGGAAAGACTAGAGATCTCTTCAAGAAAATTAGAGGGAATATTTCATGCAAAGATGGGCTCAATAAAGGACAGAAATGGTATGAATCTGACAGAAGCAGAAGATATTAAGAAAAGGTGGCAAGAATACACAGAAGAACTGTACAAAAAAGATCTTCATGACCCAGATAATCACGATGGTGTGATCACTCACCTAGAGCCAGACATCCTGGAATGTGAAGTCAAGTGGGCCCTAGGAAGCATCACTACAAACAAAGCTAGTGGAGGTGATGGAATTCCAGTTGAGCTATTTCAAATCCTGAAAGATGATGCTCTGAAAGTGCTGCACTCAATATGTCAGCAAATCTGGAAAGCTCAGCAGTGGCCACAGGCCTGGAAAAGTTCTGTTTTCATTCCAATCCCAAAGAGAGGCAATGCCAAAGAACCCTCAAACTACCACACAATTGCACTCATCTCACATGCTAGTAAAGTAATGCTTAAAATTCTCCAAGCCAGGCTTCAGCTATATGTGAACCGTGAACTTCCAGAAGTTCAAGCTGGTTTTAGAAAAGGCAGAGGAACCAGACATCAAATTGTCAACATCCACTGGATCATTGAAAAAGCAAGAGAGTTCCAGAAAACCATCTTATTTCTGCTTTATTGGCTATGCCAAAGCCTTTGACTGTGTAGATCACAACAAAATGTGGAAAATTCTGAAAGAGATGGGAATACCAGACCACCTGACCTGCCTCTTGAGAAATCTGTATGCAGGTCAGGAAGCAACGGTTAGAACTGGACATGGAACAACAGACTGGTTCCAAATAGGAAAAGCAGTACGTCAAGACTGTATATTGTCACCCTGCTTATTTAACTTATATGCAGAGTACATCATGAGAAACGCTGGGCTAGAAGAAGCACAAGCTGGAATCAAGATTGCCAGGAGAAATATCAATAACCTTAGATATGCAAATGACACCACCCTTATGGCAGAAAGTGAAGAAGATCAAAAGAGCCTCTTGATGAAAGTGAAAGAGGAGAGTGAAAAAGTTGGCTTAAAATTCAACATTCAGAAAGCTAAGATCATGGCATCCAGTCCCACCACTTCATGGCAAATAGATGGGGAAATAGTGGAAACAGTGGCTGACTTTATTTTTCTGGGCTCCAAAATCACTGCAGATGATGATTGCAGCCATGAAATTAAAAGACGCTTACTTCTTGGAAGGAAAGTTATGACCAACCTAGATAGCATATTAAAAAGCAGAGACATTACTTTGCCGACAAAGGTCCATCTAATCAAGGCTATTGGTTTTCCAGTAGTCATTTATGGATGTGATAGTTGAACTATAAAGAAAACTGAGCACCGAAGAATTGATGCTTTTGAACTGTGGTGTTGGAGAAGACTCTTGAGAGTCCCTTGGACTGCAAGGAGATCCAACCAGTCCATCCTAAAGGAGATCAGTCCTGGGTGTTCATTGGAAGGACTGACGTTGAAACTGAAACTCCAATACTTTGGCCACCTCATGCGAAGAGGTGACTCATTTGTTAAGACCCTGATGCTGGGAAAGATTGAAGGTAGGAGAAGGGGACGACAGAGGATGAGATGGTTGGATGGCATCACCAACTCAATGCACATGAGTTTGAGTAAACTCCGGGAGTTGCTGATGGACAGGGAGGCCTGGCATGCTGCAGTCCATGGGGTTGCAAAGAGTTGGACACGACTGAGCGACTGAACTGACCTGAGTTGAAGGGTATAATAACTTCCCAGGTGGCGCTAGTGATAAAGAACCTGTTTTCCAATGCAGGAAATGTAAGAGACTCAAGTTTGATCCCTGGGTCATGAAGATCCCCTGGAGAAGGGCATGCCATCCCACCCAGTATTCTTGCCCAGAGAATCCCATGGACAGAGGAGCCTGGTGGGCTATAGTCAGTGGGGTCACCAAGAATCGGACATGACTGATACAACTTAGCACACACGCAAGGGTAGTATGCCAGCATGTAAAATTCACAAAGGCCCCCAAAACATTGGTGTAGTAACTATAGACCTTTTTTTTTTTTTTAAAAAAAAAAGCAACTTATAAGTCTTTTTTTTTTTTTTTTTTTGCAAAGTGAAGTTTATAGAAGCTCATTTCTTCTTTCCACTTTCACTCATACATGGGAGTTAGTTTTCTCCATCCTTACCCAGGGTACCTTTTTTCCACAAATGCTTTTTCCTCACATCCCAGCCTGCAGGCCACTGCCTGCTGAGTTTCATTTCAGCCCTCTTTTGCTCAGTTGCCATTATGTGTCAAGCCCTGAGCCAGGTCCTAGCCTGTTCATTCTCTTCAGGGAGCTCAGTCAGCTCCTCTTTCAGGTGCATCCTACCTCCTTCCACCCACAAGACTGCAAGCTCTGCAGCAGTTAAAGACGTGTTCTGTGTATTGTCACAGTCTCAGTGCGGAGCAGGGGCTCTGGCACCTAGTCTGGGTGCTCCGTAAGTGCTGGTGAAGGAATAAATGAAGCAGATTCTTGCAGCGGTTTCTTAAGTGTGTTGGTGGGCTTGGGAGCATTGATTGTCGCCTGTCATTCATAAAGTCACCTTCATGCGAGACGCAGAAGGTTTGTGAAGCTTCTACTAGGACCATTGTTCTTTGTGGGGGCCTCTTCTCTTGTTGGAAGGTCCCTTGCTGTTGGTGGCCCTGACTTTGGCAGAGACTGGCTTGCTGTTTACCTGCTCTGTCCTCTTCTTCGGAGACACATGCCGGACTCCCCTTGCCTGTCTCCCTGGCAGTTAGGCATGAGCAGATGACTGATTCTGTCCAGTAGAACGTCAGCGGGAATGATGGGTCACTTCTAAACCCAGCCCGTAAAGGTTTCCCCGTGTCATCCTCTCCTCCATCCTCTGCCAGGTACCACTGCCCAGGTAGCTGTGTGTGGAGGACAGCAGTGAGCCCGCCTCAGGGGCCCCGACGGGCTGGGGAGCAGAGCTGTGCCCTCCCGGCCCCTGGCCCACTGGCCTTGATGTGAGCAGGGAAAGAAAGCGTGCAACGGGCGAAACCACTGAGGCTCCCAGTCTGTCGCTTACCACAGTAGCGTTGCCTTAGCCAGTACTGACTCCTTTTTTTATTGCCCGCCCAACAGAGGTTTTGTTTGGTTTTTCTTTTTATCTTGTGTTGTTTTCTGCGGAAGAGTCTCTTACTCATTTTTATCACGTTGATCTCTCAGAAACTTGTTTTAATCTCAATGTTTGAATGGTCCTGTGATCGCTTCTCGGCCTTTTGGCTAAGATCAAGTGAATGGTCCTGTGAACTAATTGAAATGTATGCATCGGAAAGCTTTGTCACAGTTGATTTCGTGTGCCAGGGCTAAAGGGATATGTATATTTTGTGGAGTAAGTGCCTGTCGACAGAGCAAGAAAAACAAAGCGGCCCTCGTTCCCCAGTACTTTGTCAGTTCTCAGCCCTCCCTGCCGTCATGATGTGATTCCCCCAAGCCAAGCGGCCCTGTACAGAGAGCAGCTGCCTACTTGGCAAGAAAGGACTTTTTCTTGTTCATGCCTGCCATGTACTGTGGGCCAAGACTCAACAACCTTGAACTTCGTGTGGCAGAATCAGGTGGGAATGTTGCATATTATAAGGTATAGAACTCTTTGGGGCATATAAAAAACTTGATATTATGTGTGCTGTGAGCACTTTTAGAAGGGAGGGAAAGAAGGTAGTAAGAATATACATTTTAAAAAATTGATAGGTTGTTGGGCATGTTTGATATTATCAATAAAACCTCTCAAATTAGATGATTACCTTTGTTATAGAATAATAAAGAGAAGGAAATGGCAACCCACTCCAATATTCTTGCCTGGAAAACCCCATGGACAGAGGAGTCTGGCGGTTTCGAGTCCATAGGGTCACGAAGAGTCGGACACGACTGAGCAACTAACACATACTATTATAGAATACTTTTAATAGTTATGAGGATGTACAGTTTATTTCTTAAGCACTGAAGTGCTTCAAATTCTGTCCCACTGATGTCTAAATCACTTTGGAGAAGTCACTTTGATCTCTGTGCCTTGGTTTCCCTTTTGGAAAATGAAGAAAAAAATGGTACCTATTAGTAACAACAACAGATGAGATAATGCTGTATAAAATACTTAGCACAGTTCCTGGTAGAGTAAGCTGCTGTAATAACATTATTAATGGAAATTATTGTTGCTGTTGTTGTTTAGTTGCTAAGTCATGTCTGACTCTTTTTGTGAGCCCGTGGATGTAGCCCTCCAGGCTCCTCTGTCCATGGGATTTCCCAGGCAAGAATACTGGAGTGGGTTGCCATTTCTTTCTCCAGGGGATCTTCCCAACCCAGGGATCGAACCCACATCTCTTGCATCGGCAGGCAGGTTCTTCACCACTAAGCCATCACAGACTTAAAAATTATCATTATTAATGGGAAAAGTTAAACATTAACCTTAATTCTTTCTAGTGGTTCAAAGTTATTGAAATGTAGTGTACGCACAAACAGCTAAGGTCCTGGCAGTAGGTGGTATGAAAGTATCTCTAAGTTTCTGTTAGCCTTGAAGGTGATCCTGAGGGATGCCAGTGAAGGTAAAAAAGGACTGAGAAGCTAAGTTTCCATGACCTGTGTGATCTTGGAGAATCACTAGTTGTCAGTTAACCTGTGGTGTTGAATTGCCAGTCAAACACATTTATTAAGCACCGGTTATGTGAGTTGGTGTTGAACTGCCACTTAAAATTACCAGTGGTTTGATGACAAGTAGTCAAGGAAGAGTAATATATATTGCAAGGAGAATCAGTTCATGTGCCTTTGTTACTGTTATCAGTCAGAGAGGTAACATCTTTTTAATTGTGCTGTTTGATCCACCAACTTAGTTATCTCATACTACAAGGTTTAAAAATGGATGACTCTAGTATAAACGTATTTACCCATGCCACTGAATACATTAGCTTATTTCATTATATAGAGAATAATCATCTATTCCTTTTCATAGGTATCTAATAAAAAGGCAAGCACATAAGAAACATTTTCTTTTTCCTGCTTATGATATCTCTTACCCTTTAAATTTTAAAGGAAAGTTGTTTTATACCTAAAATACAATTTTACAAATATGGGAAATGGTGGGATTTTTTTTAGATTTCTAGATTGCTTTATGATTCAAAATTAGAGGACTAGAACACAAGTGTAGTAAAAATATTGGCAAGCGTTTCAGATTATTGATATAATTACTAGAAGTTTGCATTAGTTTAAGAATAAGAACCACAACTCTATAATAGTCTGTTGTATAAAAGGTGTTGTTATCAACCGAGTGCTCTCTTGTGGATTTAGATTTGCTAGTTCTTGGAAGTAATATGGATTCTTCCATTTACATGATATTTTGAAATAAGGTGTTTCAGATAAACCAATTTTAATTTTACATCTACCTTGGAAAATGTTGGAGCATATAGACAGAATTGCTTTCATTCTTCTGCTTTTAGTACCAGAGAAAATTTTTTCTCTAAATGCTTTACTGTTTTTTCCTTCAGTTAAAGCCCTGAGTTGCTTTAAAGAATATAGTTTCTAATTATCTACTCAGTCCCCAAAAGCAATAAGGAAACTCTAGAATTCTAACTATAAAAATTTTTTTATAACTGCCACCTAATACCAACCAACAAATTTAGTTTAAAAGTATCCTAATTTTAAGTCATCCTGCTGGAAAATGCTTTCATTATCCTAAAAGACTCAAAGTTTTAGAAAGCCCTTAGGACTGGAAAGAAAAAAAAAAAAAAAGAAAAGAAACTCTTTATTATTGAAAGATTTTGTGTGTGTCCAAGCCTTCACATTTAAAAGAATAACTGCTAGAATTATATTTGATATAGAATTATAGCAAAAATATATTTGTTACCATTTGGTCACTTTATAAAGGGTTTCCCTAATGGCTCAGCTGGTAAAGAATCCGCCTGCAATGTATGAGACCTGGGTTTGATCCCTGGGTTGGGAAGATCCCCTGGAGGAGGGCAGGACAACCCACTCCACTGTTTTTGCCAGGAGAATCCCCATGGACAGAGGAGCTTGGTGGGCTACAGTCCATGAGGTTGCAAAGAGACCAACTGAGCATCATATAAATACATAGACCCATCTGTGTCTCCTTGTAAATCCTGCAATTGATTGCTGAAACATAGACATAAGCAATAGAGTTGGCATCACCATTAAAGTTAATTTAAAACCATCTCATGTGGTTTCATGTCTTTGATGATCCATCTTTAAGAAATGACTTCCAAAACCTATGCTGGTTATTAATTAGAATTGATTTTGAATAAATTTCATTTTATTTATGGGAATATTTTTGAGGTTTTTCCCTTAGTGCTAATGAAAAAATAGTCATATCTGAAAAGTTAGCAGCATCATTAATAATTATTGTTTAAATAGATATATATAATAATATTTAAATTGGATACTACTGTCAACATTTATAATTAAGATTCTATCCAGGCATTGTTCAATCCTCAGAAGGCTGGCATTATCTAAGGTACTGTAGTTGGTAAGCCAGATAAAGCAAATATTTCATTTGAATTCTGTTGAAATTAGTTAAGTATGCATACTGCCTCTAATCATCTAGTTCATCTTTCTAGTTAAAAAACAACCTACTTTAAATGATCATTGAAACATACATAAGAAAAATTATTGTGGTATTTCTCAAGGCATATAATCTAATGTACCCAGTGAAAATGTTTACTCTATTATGGTCAACCACTGATGCTGAAGAGGCTAAAGTTGACAAGTTCTGTAGAGACCTACTGTATAATCATAAGAGATTTCATTTAGGTCATACCTGAATGGTCTAGAGGTTTTCCCTACTTTCTTCAATTTAACTCTTAGTTTTGCAATAAGGAGTTCATGATCTGAGCCACAGTCAACTGCTGGTCTTGTTTTTGCTGACTGTCTAGAGCTTATGATTATAAAGTAGAAGTGACAAATAGACTCAAGGGATTAGATCTGATAGACAGAGTGCCTGAAGAACTATGGATAGAGGTTCATGACATTGTACAGGAGGCAGTGATCAAGATCATCCCCAAGAAAAAGAAATTCAGAAAGGCAAAATGGTTGTCTGAGGAGGCCTTACAAATAGCTGAGAAAAGAAGAGAAGCTAAAGGCAAAGAAGAAAAGGAAAGATAAACCCATCTGAATGCAGAGTTCCAAAGAATAGCAAGGAGAGATAAGAAAGCCTTCCTCAGTGATCAATGCGAAGAAATAGAGGAAAACAGTAGAATGGGAAAGACCAGAGATCTCTTCAAGAAAATTAGAGATACCAAGGGAACATTTCATGCAAAGATGGGCTCAATAAAGGACAGAAATGGTATGGACTTCACAGAAGCAGAAGATACTAAGAAGAGGTGGCAAGAATATGCAGAAGAACTGTACAAAAAGGACCTTCATGACCCAGATAACCACAATGGTGTGATCACTCACCTAGAGCCAGACATCCTGGAATGTGAAGTCAAGTGGGCTTAGGAAGCATCACTACAAACAAAGCTAGTGGAGGTGATGAAATTCCAGTTGAGCTATTTCAAATCCTGAAAGATGATGCTGTGAAAGTGCTGCACTCAATACACCAGCAAATTTGGAAAACTCTGCAGTGGCCACAGGACTGAAAATGATCAGTGTTCATTCCAATCTCAAAGAAAGACAATGCCAAAGAACATTCAAACTACCGCACAATTGCACTCATCTCACACACTAGCAGAGTAATGCTCAAAATTCTCCAAGCCAGGCTTCAACAGTACATGAACCATGAACTTCCAGATGTTCAAGCTGGATTTAGAAAAGGCAGAGGAACCGGAGATCAAATTACCAACATTGAAACTGGATCATCGAAAAAGCAAGAGAGTTCCATAAAAACATCTATTTCTGCTTTATTGACTATGCCAAAGCCTTTGACTGTATGGATCACAACAAAATGTGGAAAATTTTTCAAGAGATGGGAATACCAGGTTACCTTACCTGCCTCCTGAGAAATGTGCATGCAGGTCAAGAAGCAATAGTTAAAACTGGACATTGAACAACAGACCTAGACATGGAACTGGTTCCAAATTGGGAAGGAGTACATCAAGGTTGTATATTATCACCCTATTTATTTAGTTTATATGCAGAGTACATCATGCAAAATGCCGAGGTGGATGAAGCACAAGCTGGAATCAAGATTGCTGGGAGAAATATTAATAACCTCAGATACGCAGATAATACCACCCTTATGGCAGGAAGCGAAGAAGAACTAAAGAACCTCTTGATGAAAGTGAAAAAGGAAAATTAAAAAGTTGACTTAGAACTCAACATTCAAAGAAGAAGGGGATGACAGAGGATGAGATTGTTGGATGGCATCAGTGACTTGATGGACATGAGTTTGAGCAAACTCTGGAAAATGGTGAAGAACAGGGAAGCCTGGAGTGCTGCAGTCCATCCATGGGGTCACAAAGAATCAGACATGACTGAGCAACTTAACTGATGAAGACCTATAAAAACTAAGATGATGGCATCCAGTCCCATCACTTCATGCAAATAGATGGGGAAACAGTGGAAATAGTGACAGACTTTATTTTCTTGGGCTCCAAAATCACTACAGATGGTGACTGCAGCCATGATATTACAAGATGCTTGCTACTTGGAAGAAAAGCTATGATCAACCTAGATAGCATAATTAAAAAGCAGAGACATTACTTTGCCAACAAAGGTCCATCTGGTCAAAGCTGTGTTTTTTCCAGTAGTCATGTATGGATGTGAGAGTTGGACTAAAGAAAGCTGAGCACTGAAGAATTGATGCTTTTGAACTGTGGTGTTGGGGAAGACTCTTGAGAGTCCCTTGGACTGCAAGGAGATCCAACCAGTCCATCCTAAAGGAGATCAGTCCTGAGTGTTCATTGGAAGGACTGATCTTGAAGCTGAAACTCCAATACTTTGGCCACCTGATGTGAAGAACTGATTCATTGCAAAAGATCCTGATGGTGGGAAAGATTGAAGGCCGGAGGAGAAGGGGACGACAGAGGATGAGATGGTTGGATTGCATCACCGACTCAATGGACGTAAGTTTGAGCAAGCTCCAGGAGTTGGTGATAGACAGGGAAGCCTGGCATGCTGTAGTCCATGGGGTCTCAAAGAGTCAGACATGACTGAGCTACAGAACTGATGAAGACCTACAACACCTTCTAGAACTGACACCCCCAAAATATGTCATTTTCATCATAGGGGACTGGAATGCAAAAGTTGAAAGTCAAGAGTTACCCAGAATAACAAGAGATGGGAATACCAGACCACCTTACATGTCTCATGAGAAACTTGTATGTGGGTCAAGAAGTAACATTTATTAGATTGGTGCAGTGTGATTGCAGTTTCGGACTGTGAACTTGAAATCATTTTAACTAGGCTTAAAACATCTTTATTAATCAAAATAATAACAACTACAGTCAACACATTTTTGCCAATGAGAAATAAATCTGTTTATTCCTGTAGCATAAAAATCCTTGCTTCAGGATTCAGTGAACTCTTGGAAAGCATTTTCTGTCTCCTGCTGGTTATGGAAGTCTTTTACCTGCAAAAAGTTGTCAAGATGCTTGAAGAAATGGTAGTCGGTTGACGAGAGGTCAGGTGAACATGGCTACTGAGGTGAAACTTGAGAGGCCAATTTGTTCAAATTTTGAGCCCTTGATTACACGACATGTTGTTGGGTATTGCTGCAGGGGAAGAACTGGGCCCTTTCTGTTGATCAAAGTTGGCTGCAGGTGTTGCAGTTTGCAGTGCATCTCATCAATTTGCTGAGCATAGTTCTCAGATGTAATGGTATCACCGGGATTCAGAAAGCTGTAGTAGATCAGACTGGCAGCAGACCAGCAAACAGTGACCATGACCTTTTTGGTGCAAGTCTGGGGCTTTGGGAAGTGCTCTGGAGCTTCTCGGTCAACCACTGAGATGGCCATCACCAGCTGTCATATAAAATCCACTTTTTGTCACAATCTGATAGAGAAACGGTTTGCTGTTTTGTAGAATATGAGAAGACACTTCAGAATGATTTTTTAAAAATTTTTGGTCAACTCGTGAGGCAGCCATTTATGGAGCTTTTTTACCTTTCCAATTTGCTTCAATACTAAATGACCATAGAATGGTCAACGTTGAGTTCTTTCACAACTTCGATGATGGTTCTTGGTGGTTGTCAACTGCCGATGGTGGGCCACTGCACTCATCTTCAAGGCTTTTGTCTCCTTTGTAAAAGTTCTGGAATCACCACTGCACTGCGTGTCCGTTAGTTTCTGAGCCAAATGTGTTGTTGATGTTGTGAGTGTCTTTACTGTTTTATGACCCGTTTTGAACTTGAATAAGAAAACTGATCAAATTTGCTTTTTGTCTAACATCATTTACCTAAGTAAAACAGCAAATAATGTCATTAGCAAAAAAAATGAAGCGAGAAATACCCATTAAAATGATGTATCACATAACCACATATATTTAAGAATGCATTCTGATATCAAATGGTAAAGTTCTACAGTGCAAAACTGCAGTTACTTTTGTACCAACCTAATAGAACCAGACATGGAACAACTCACTGGTTCAAAACTGTGAAAGTAGTATGACAAGGCTATATATTGTCACCCTGCTTATTTAACTTATATGAATGGTACAACATGTGAAATTCTGGGCTGGATGAATCACAAGCTGGACTCGACTGCTGGGAGAAATATCGAAAGCCTCAGATATGCAGATAATATCACTATAATGGCAGAAAGTGATGAGGAACTAAAGAGCTTCCTGATGAAGGTGAAAGAGGAGAGTGAAAAAGCTGGCCTAGAACTGAACATTCAAAAAACTAAGATCATGGTATCTGGTCCTATCACTTCATGGCAAATAGAAGGGGAAAAAGTGGAAGCAGTAACAGATTTTATTTTCTTGGGCTCCAAAATCACTGCGTATGGTGACTGCAGCCATGAAATTAAAAGATGTTGCTCCTTGGAAGGAAAGCTGTGACAAACGTTGACAGTGTATTAAAAAGCAGAGAGATCACTTTGCCGACAAAGGTCCATAAAGTCACAGCTTTGGTTTTTCCAGTAGTCATGTACAGATGTGAGTTGGACCATAAAGAAGGCTGAGCACCAAAGAATTGATCATTTCAAACTGTGCTGGAAAAGACTCTTGAGAGTCCCTTGGACTGCAAGATTAAACCGGTCAATCCTAAATGAAATCAACCCTGAATATTCATTGGAAGGACTGATGCTGAAACAGAAGCTGCAATACTTTGGTCACTTGATGCAAAGAGCTTACTCATTGGAAACACCCTGATGCTGTGAAGGGTTGAAGGCAGAAGGAGAAGCGGGCAGCAAAGGATGAAACGGTTAGACAGCATTACTGACTCAGTGGACGTGAATCGGAGCACACTCTGGGAGGCAGTGGGGGACAGAGGAGCTTGGTGTGCTGCAGTCCATGGGGCGTCAGAGTCTTGCGCAACTTAGCAACCGAATAGCAATGTATTTGACTACATTCTCAACACTGTGAATTTTACCTTAGGTACTAGATATTTTTGCTTTTCTACAAATATTCTTGAGCTCTGTTCTGGAACATAATTAAACTTAGAAATGGTATGATCCTCTTGAGTCTTGCTTTTAAACATCACTTAGATGGGACCAGAACGTTATTTAAACTAGGGTTAACTCTTTCATACTACTAACACAAGACCCTATGTTTGTTTTTATCCTCAGTGGTTTTTTTTAAAAAACTTACTTTGTATTGGAGTGTAGCTGATTAACATTGTGACAGTTTCGGGTGCACAGCGAAGGTCCTCAGCTATATATACACATGTATCCATTCTCCCCAAACTCCCCTCCCATCCCCGCTGCCATGGGACAGGAAAGTTCCCTGGGCGGTACAGCAGGTCCTTGTCAGTTGTCCTAAAACAAGGCCCTTCTGAATACTCTAGCAATCCCAGGAATCATGAGTTTTTCCAGTTTGGCTGGTAGAAACAGGTACTATTCCCAGCCCTGGATGGGTTCCCAGGAGTGTTTTTTGTATTGTTTTGGGGCAGTTCTTGACCTGGCTTTGGATGGTTTCCATTACATGCACTTGCTAATCAGCACTCTGCTGCATGCTTGAGGGAAAGCCCCTGCGGATCTCTGGAGTTTCTGTGAAGCTGTCCCCTCTCTGGTTGTCTGACCTGGAGCTCCGGCTGCCCCAGGCTTCCCAGCCTGTCTGCTCCATCTCCTCGGTTTGCTGGTTCCCCTCTCTGCCTTGCAGCTGTCAGACTGACCCAGTGAGCTGGGGCCCCTCACTGTTTCCCACCTCTCAGAGATCACTCTCCTTATTGCTGATGTCCAGTGTCTTGGGAACTATTGTTTCATATATTTTGTCCAGTTTTTGGTTGTTTCAAGAAGGAAGTAAATCCAGTACCTGTTATTCCAGTTTGACCAGAAGCAGATTGTCAGATTAAATCTTAAATGAATATTAATTTTTCAGTTTAATTTTCCAAAACATGGGTTAAAACTTTCTGATATTATCTCCAAGTGCGATTATTTTCCAGGAAGCAAGTCCATAACTTAATGTAAGCAGTACCAGATGATTTTTTAATCCTTTGCAGCTATCTATAAAACCTGTTGTGACATTATCTTCCTGTTACATGTAAAGCTGTGTTCTAATAAGATTTAAATTCATACAGTGTGTAGTTGCTGTACATTAATGATCAATTTTTTCCAACCTGTTATCTTTATCCTCCTCTCCCTGCCAACCAATGATGATGATATAATGAAACTGGTAATGAGGCATTGTAAATATCCGTGCAGTCTTTTGGAAAACAAACTGGAACTATATATTAAAAGGCAAAAAAGAAAAAATGATTATATCCTTCAAGTCATTAACCCCAGTTATAGAATTATAGCCAATATAAATAAGATACATAAAAGCTATCTCTCTGAAAATGTTATAGTGCTAATATAATGGAAAAGTTAGAAATAACATTTTTTAAAAATTGTACTTGATTTACAATACTGCATTATCTTCAGATGTACAGCAAAGTGTTTTTTTAGATTATATTTCATTACAAGTTATTACAAGATACTGAATTTCCTGTTATACCGTAAATCCTTATTGCTTATCTGCTTTTTGTATAGTAGTTTTATCTGTTAATTCCATATTCCTAATTCATACCCCCCCTTCCCTCCCTCTCCCCTTTGATAACTATGTTTGTTTTCTGTGTCTGCGAGCCTGTTTCTGGTTTGTATATAGATTCATTTGTATTGTTTTTTACATCCCACATATAAATGATATCATATAGTATTTGTCTTTATCTGACTTACTTCATTATAATATTTCTCGGTCCATGCCTGTTGCTGTAAATGGGAATATTTCGGTTTTTTTGGCTGAGTTATATTCCATTGTGTGTATGTGCCACGTCTTCTGAGCCAGTAACGCAGTGATGGGCACCTTGGTTGCCGCTGTGTCTTGCTATTGTAAACGGCGCTGCTGTGAACATTAGGGTACACATGTCTTTTAAAATTAGAATTTTTGTCTTTTATTTATCTCCAGATAACTATCCAGGAGTTGGATTACTGGGTCACATGCTAGCTCTATTTTAGTCTGTTAAGGAGCCTCCAAACCTCTTTTACCATTGTGGCTGCACGAGTGTACCTTCCCACCAAAGAGTAGGAGAGCCCTCTTTTCTCCACCCCCTCCAGCATTTTCAGACCTCTTTAATGATGGACACTTAGAATAGTGTGAGGTGATACCTTACTGTGGTTTTGACTTGCATTTCTCTAATAAAGAGCAATGATGAGCATCTTTTCACGTGCACGTTGGCCATCTGTATGTCTTCTTTGGAAACATGTCTGTTTAGGACTTCTGCCCATTCTTTGTGTTGTTTTTACAGTATTGAGTTTTATGAACTGTTTGGAGATTTTGGATATTAACTCCTTGTTGGCCGCATCACTTGCAAGTATTTTCTTCCGTTCCTTACATTGTGTTTTTATTTTGTTGATGGTTTCATTTCTGTGCAAAATCTTTTTACATTTGATCAAGTCCCATTTAAAAAATTTTTTTTCTTTTTTCCATTTGTTTATTATTGCTTTTATTTACTGCTTTGGGAGACTGATCTAAGAAAATATTGCTACAATTTATGTCAGAGAATGTTTTGCCTATGTTCTCCTCTAGGAATGTTATGGTGCCATGTCTTACATTTAGGTCTTCAAACCATTTTGAGTTTATTTTGTATATGGTATGTGGGAGTGTTCTAATTTCATTGATTTACATGTAGCTGTCCATGTTTCCCAACACCACATGTTAAAGACACTGTCTTTTCTCCAGTGTATATTCTTACCTCCTTTGTTGTAGACTAACTGACTATATGTGCATGGGTTTATTTTTGGGGTCTGTTCTGTTCCATTGATCTATGTATCTGTTCTTAATGTCAAAATAGGTACCCAATAAAAGGTTTTAATATCCAAAATGTATTAAAAAATGACTAAAACAGCAAAGAAACCCAAAGAACCCAATTTGAAAATGAGCAAAGACTTGCATAGATTTTCTCCAAGATTTATAGATGGCTAATAAATGAAAAACATTCAGTATCAGTAGCTATTAGGGAATGCAAATCAAAACCACAGTGAGATACCACTTCATACCCATTGTGCTGAGTCGCTTCAGTTGTGTCTGACGGTCTGCAACCACATGGACTCCAGCTTGCTAGGCCTCTCTGTCCGTGAGGCTTCCCAGGCAAGAACACTGGAGTGGGTTGCCATGCCCTCCTCCAGGGGTTCTTCCCGACCTAGGGATCGAACCTGCGTCTCTTCATGTCTCCTGCATTGGTAGGCGGGTTCTTTACCACCAGTGCCGCCTGGGAAGCCCTCAAACCTGTTAGTATTGCTATTATAAAAACACAGAAAATAACATCTGGTAAGATATGGAAAAACTGGAATTCTTGAGCATTTCTAGTGGGATTGTAAAATGGTGCAGCTGCTGTGGAAAACAGACCCTCAAAGTGTTAAATACATTATTACCATGTAACCTAGTGATTCCACTTTTAGGTTTATACCCCAAAGAACTGACACAGGGACTCAGACACTTGCACATCAGTGTTCAAAGCAGCAGCATTCACAACAGCCAAAAGGTGGAGACAACCCAAATATCCATCAAGAGATGAATGGATAAACAGAGTGTTACATGGCTATATATCCATGGGCCATAAAAAGGAAGGAAATTCTGGTATATGGAACATGGAGGAACCCTGAAGACTTCATGCTAAGTGACAGAAGCTAGACACCAAAGATCAAACCCTGTATGAGCCCACTTGGATGAGGTCCCCAACCAGTCATACTCACAGAGATAGAAAGTAAATGGTGGTTCTCAAGGCCTGGAGATGGTATTGTTTAACGCATGCAGAATTTCAGCTTGGCTGAAAATAAATTCTGGGGATGGATGGTAGTGATGGGAGCACAAAACTGGAATTGTACTTAAAGCCACCGAACCATACACTTAAAAATGGTTAAATGACAAATTTTGTTACGTGTATTTTACCACAAAAAAGTGTACATATTATTAGATGTGTATATATGTAAGGATGTGTACACATACATGTACCTCGTTGGTAACTCACCGTCCACAAGAGAGTAGCATGAGGAGTGCTGATCAGCCCTCCCGCCTGCTCCCCTTTCTCCCCAGGAGTGACACACGCAGCCATCTGGGCGGCCTGCATCTCTTACCTCAGTGCCGCGGTTCCCCCTGAGCTGAGGACGTCTGCTCAGGGCATCCTGCAAGGCCTTCACCTGGGTTTGGGGAGAGGCTGTGGTGCCATGATCGGAGGCGTGCTGGTCAACTTTTTTGGTAAGAATGGCTTGCTTTCTTTCCCTTTCTTCTTTGATGAAACCTTACAACTTTTCAGCAACACCTCCATAAACACTCAGAATATTACTGAAGATTGCCAGAGGGTAGGCTCTCGTTTTCACATTCTTTCTCTAGCTTTCACAGTAGTCAGAATTGCAAAGCAGTGTGCTTCAGCAGTTAAAGTGATTACAGCAGACAGTTAACCACAGTGCTACACAGATACCTCAGAGGAGCCAAACAAAGGAATGAGCCCACGTGCTTTTGGTTTGAAGTGCCCTAAACCTGTTGATGATAATGCTGGAGAAAAGATAATTCATCACTGTTTTTCCATCTGGCTTTGGTAATGTCCCTGCATCTGTGATAACAGTCTGTTTGCTCCATCAGTTCCCCCTTACTGGAAATACAGGGGCCGAGGTGGAGGTGGGATTATTCTGCTCCAGGATCTTGACTAGTCAGTCATCTATAGAAGGTAGGCTCAGAGATGTCTGAATTTATAGCACCTATTAAGCTTGGCTGTTTTAACTACAGATTAATAGGACTGTGTAATAGGTGGATGGCCTTTATGAAGAGGAGAGCCCAGTGCATTTTAAAAAGGCATTCAGAGACAGTCCTTTATTTTATAAATGCAGTTTGAAAATCTTATCAGTGACAGATATCCAATACCAGCCCTTGGGTCTCTCGACAACTCTGCAGACCTGTGTTTTTCCTTCGGTATGAAGCCAGTGGCCACTTGCCGTTCTCTGCTCTGCTGCCTTTGTCAACTTTAGAACATCGACAGGTCTGGGTGAGGGCTACCCACCTTTCCAGGAATTACTGTCTAGAGTGTCGGCTGTTTTCACAGGGGCTGCTGCAACCTTCCGAGGAATTGGCATGGCCTGCCTGGTGATCCTCTTGCTCTTTGCCCTGATCCAGTGGCTGGCAGTACCAGATGAGGAAGAAGGTAGACATGCTCATTGATCCTTAATGGTTTCAAAGGCTGAAGCCAAGGGGAGTTCTGCACATACCCCTGAGAAGCCCAGAGGTGGGAACAGCAGTGTGCCTAGGACCTGCATGGCCCTGAGCTCCCGTGCACCATGGCTGCAGAGACGCCACTTGCTGTGTTGAAGAGAATACCAGTTATTTAAATAGCTTGGGGTTTTCTTCCTTTTGTTTTGCCTTATGGTACACGGTACTGGGGAAAGTATTGGTTTTAAATTTCTCTGGTATTCTAAAGAGATTTAAATTTTAAATACATAAAGGACTATACAGTGATTTTACTATTAGGGATAGGAAGTGGTATTAACCTCTGTGCCTTACCTCCATCTGGGGGGGAAAAAAGCCTAAACGTTAATTTAAAGTTTTCCCTTAATCAGGCATGAGTGGAAGTGGTAGCTGCTCAGTTGTGTCCAACCCTTTGCGACCCCAGGGACTGTAGCCCACCAGGCTCCTCTGCCCATGGGATTCTCCAGGCAAGAGCACTGGAGTGGGTTGCCATTCCTTTCTCCAGGAAATCTTCCCAACCCAGGGATTGAAGCCAGGTCTCCTGCACTGCAGGCAGATTAGGTATGGACCTCATTAAAATTATTATACAGCAAGAAGGTTATATCCAATATAATATGTGGACGAAAACAAGTTTTTAACTTATTTAGGCAATCAACTTTTAAATTTTTTTTGGATGAAGAAGGCCAACCATTAAAACAAATATTATTTCTCAGCTCTTGAGTCCTGGAACAGGCTTATCTTCTATGGTGTCTTGTCCTTTGAGGAGCATTTGCCTCAAGTACTCCAAGTGCTTCTATTAAGAGAAAAACTAACTTGTACAGAAACCCCAGAGACAGATTTTAATTCCTAGTTATTCAGAAAGACCAATACTGACTTTTCTCACTCTTGTTCTTCCATAATCCTAAGCAGATCATCTCTCTTACACAGCTTGGTCCACGCCTTCAGTAAAAGTCTAATAAAAGCATCTGTCATGTGATTTTCCTGTTTTGCTGCTTATTTTTAAAATTTCAGTTCTGTAAGTGGGCTGAAGCTATAACCTATGCCCCACAAATACGATATACTGATACATTAACAATGTATTTCATAAATATGTGAACGTCTCTTAGGCTCTGTAAGGAGACCTGCAAGGCAGACATCACATTCATTTGCTCAGTAGTCTCCCAGGTGGAGAAGCCACCCTTGCTACACAGCAACTTGCTGACATTCCCAAGCACACTAGAATGGGCTTATCGAGGTTGTCTATTTTTTACTATTTATATATACATACATGCATCTGTTTAAATATGTGGAAAACTGACAAATGATTTAAATGCGATTTTCTCTGCAGACAAGACGATGTTGGCAGAAAGGATCCCTGTCCCCTCTAGCCCTGTTCCCATAGCAACCATCGACTTGGTCCAACAACAGACAGAAGATGTTCTGCCACGCACTGAGCCCAGGCTTCCACCCAAGAAAACCAAGCACCAGGAAGAGCAGGAGGATGTGAACAAGCCCGCCTGGGGCGTCAGTTCATCCCCCTGGGTGACCTTTGTCTACGCACTCTACCAGATTAAAGAGATGATGCAGCTCACGAGAGACAGCCGTGCTTCTGAGATACAGCCTCTGCAGGTAAGGTCCTCTGCTGGCCCTCCGTCAGCAGGCCTGGTGGTTTCAGGACTTCTGTGACGTGTGCTATAGAGGTGTATACGAGGCCTCAGAGGGAAAATTCTGCCTTACACAGAAAGGCCTCACTGAGAAGACAGTACTTCTTGAAAGAAATTCATTCTGATTTTCTGTATTTCTTTAAAATGTCTCTGTTAATGGACACTAGTTACTGTGTGGATATACGGTTCTTGCTTTGATGGATTATATATATTAATCTCTAATTTAGAAATTCTAGTGGGGCCTTTCTATATAGTAGTACCTTAGTAAACATCTGATGAATTAGTGAGTACTCTGAGCCACTGCAGGGGTCTTATAGGACACCCAACTGAGTGGACTGTGGATTTGCTGGTGGGCTCACCTGAAAGACAAAAAGTGTGGTTTTTCTTAACCTTAGAGTTGTGGTCTCTCCTGAGTGGAGTTGAATCACATGGATAAAACATTGTAGGTAATTGTCACTGAAGCTATATTAATACTTTGGGAAAATGATTAAGTGTGACTCCTATGAACAGTTTAGCCAAAGTAACGAGTCTAACGTCCCTGTGTTTTTTTTAACCAAATCATTCTCTTTCACGGGATCAATCATGTCAGTTTTATATCTAGAGCAGTTTCAGAGGACACAGGAGGAAAAAAAAGGAGAAAGACTTAAAAGAGTAATGTGATAATTTCTTTACTTTGAAATACATTAATTAAATTTATCACAACTTTGTAAACTAACCTAATACCTCTGTAGCTTAAACCAAATCTGATTCTTTGCTGGTAATGTCTAGTCCATGTATGATCTTACTGGTCTATTAAGATAGTAAACTCATGCACATCTCCTGCTCACAAGTCAAGAGGGAGGGTAAGAAGGTGGGAAGAGCGGATGGGGGGGAGTCAGAGGACAGAGCGGGGCTTCTGCCCAAATGGTAGTTTCCATACTTTGGACACTTAACCTAATTTTCACAGAAGCCTGTGAGGCTTAAGCATCATTAAACATTTTTTTTCTGGTATGTTAAGGTTAATTAAAACTAGCTGGTATAACTTCTTCTTATAAAGAAGTCATCATATGATTTTTTTCTTTCACATTTTAGAATCAATTACAGAAATAAAAGTTTGTTTTTTTTTCCTTGGTCCTCAGCTATTTGAGGTGATGGGTATTAGTTCAGAGGGCAATCCATTAAAGAAAAACAAAAACATTATTTTCTGATTTTCAGAAATCAGGATTGTGGTATTTTACAGACATGGTGTAGATGATGTTTTGGAGTGATAGGTACTCCCTCAAACTAATTGGTTACATAGGTGCTTGTTTACTTTTTTTTACATGGATGTTCTGTCTTATTTGTTTAGTTAAATATAGATCAGGATTCTTCATTTCAGGACCTTTCTTTTCCTGGTCCCATCTCCAAGGCCGAGAATGCCTTCCTCACTCCGTTAGACAAGGTGCCTTCCAGCCTTGAATGCTCTGGCCTCAGCAAGCGGCATGAGTTTCCATTCCATGCTGCTCACCCAGCGGCTTGCCACAATGGCCAGCGGGGGCCCAGTAAACATTTGCTGATGTAGACTGTTTTCCTAGGAGTACAGGCATTGTGGTAGTAATGTATCCTTTATCCACAAGATACATCTGCTTATAGTGTTTATGTTTTTCATGCGGCTTTGGCAGTTGCACATAGGAAAGGAGATGAAAGGTAAGCCGTTCCACCCTTATTCCTCCATTACTTGTTTCCTGAAGTGGTCACTTCAGGATGATCCCCCATGTTTCCTCTATCTCACCTGAAAGCATATAAAAAGTTTGCTAGCACTGACTGTGGGGCACATCCTATCTTTACCTTCCAGGGGACCAGTGAGAATCAGAAAAATTCTCCAGCTGGTGGAGCCCAGCCTGGACCATGTGAGGCTCCCCCTGACCCGCCCAGAAGCCAGCCATCCCCTCCAGCAGCCGCATCTCAGACGCAGAGCAGCCCCGCTCACCCCAGTGTGGACCCGCGCGCAGAGGACAGTGAGGACCGCCAGGCCCCGCCCGCCGCCGGGGGACACTGAGGCGTGCCGCTCACCTCGCGCCCTGCATGGAACCAGGCTCCTCTGCCAGGACACGGGGAGAGGCACCCCGAACCTAGGACACGCCTCACTTGAGGAGCATAGCACCACATACGCTTCTAAACACCTGAACTCATCACCATGGAGACACTCACACGCACACGAGCTACAGTACATATTGGCAGAAACAGGTCACCTCCCACGCCCCACCGGAGTCACAGGAGGAGGACGGAACTCAGTGAGGCCTTTGTAGGTTAAGGACCACAGGACTTCCCTGCCAGGGCAGTAAGAGCTGGAAAGTTACACTAAATGGGTGGAGGGAAAAAAGTGTTTCAAGGTGAATGCTGATATAAGTTCCCTCTTCTGATTCTTTATTCTAATTATTTGGTTCTTAAAGCAAACTGGGAAGAAACAATACATCTATAATTTTGTTTCTTTTAAAAAGAACCATTTAAAAATTATAAGACTTATTTTTAAAAATAACCAGATAAAAGTTGGTAGCATCTATGCTTTTGTTTAATAAGAAAAAAAAAGGAAAAAGTTTCATCAGAAACTCGGGATATCTCTAGGAAATATATTTTTATATGTGTATGGTATATAATGAAAATAGTCAATTCTTGGAGCAGCAAAAGCTGTTACTGACCACTGCAAGCTAAGCTGAGCTTTAAAATGCCTTCTGTTTTAAATGGGCTTTAAGACCAGAGGAAGGAATATTTGAAATAAACCAAACAACTCAGTATGCTGTGGCTTGATAAACAAAGGTTTACTAAATATACTGAAACTGTAAATAGCCTCTATCACTATTTACAGCTCTCTAGTGATTTGGGCTCTAATTGGCTGATGGAATAAAACAAACACAAAATCAATGAATTCCTAAGGGTTTCTTTTAATTAAGCAGTACTACTTACAAATAAGTGCCTGGGGGAGGGATAAAATTTTTTAAAATTACATAATGGCTCAGTTTTTGTTTTGTTTTTGGTGAGGGGAAAAGGTGGTGAACAGGAAGCCAGGAACGGAAAAGACAGAAATAAGAAGTTAAGTACACTTTCCAATGACTTATGACACAAATGTCAGTATATTCTTTCCCATGAAGACACAGTCAGACACTGGAGAATTCAGGTATGAGCACACTACTGTAAATACTACAACTACAGTCAGGACAGTGGCCAGGTGACTCATGCATAAAGCTTGCTGCTAAAAGTGAAAGTCGAGATTACAGGAAGCCTTGCGGGAGGGCTGTGGACCAGGCAACACCGCTTCAGCTGAAGAAAGGGCAGTCATGCAGTGTGTACGATACTGTGGGTGAGCACAGAGGAGAGGAAAGAACAGAGTTAAAAATGAAAAACTCACCTTACTCTCTGACCCTAATTAGGCAGGACCAACTGTAAAGTAAGGGCTTCTCCACGACACCATACTTCTGCCCACGACAGCATCTGGGAGAAGAAACTACACTTGGATATCTAGCTTCACCACAGAACACAGCTTAAAAATAAAATAATGGGAAGGAATAGAATTAAGCAAATAGTTATTTTTGCACTTGACTGAAATGTACTGTACTGTAAATTATCATGACTCATTTTAAGTGACCTTTAAAAATCAGATGTATTTATTATGCTTATGTAACTATAGAAATAGAGAGATGGGTGACAGGCTGAACCTCAGCTATGAATATTCAGTATGTGGATTTGTGAAACTGACTGTAGGAAGTCAAAAAACTTCTACTGTATCTTGTGTTTACAGTTCTGATTTATTCTTCTGAAAAGCCTGCTGCTTTGGAAATGCACAGTTGACATGTTCAAATAAAAATAAATACCATTTTTAAATATTTCCTAAATGATAATGATGTGACTAAACAAATAAAAGTCCCTCGCTCTGTAATGAATGAAATCAAATTCTACAGGCCTTTATTATGAGACATTTACTGTGAGAGCTGATTCAACAATGCAGTAATTTCCATCCTTTCAGAACAGACACCTTCATGGGTTTGTAGACTTTGTGACTTCTTCCTGTCCTTAACGTGCCATTAAAAAATATATTAGAGTGCAAATTAAATTTTGATTTGAGAATTTTATAATGCCTTTTGAGATCCCCTGGAAATACCTAGGGAAGTCACAAAGCCCAGGCTGGCAATCACTGCCTTAATGACCTGTTTTCACAGTTTTCCCTTAATTGTAGAAAAAGTAAATTACACAAAGCGCTGAGCTCATGTGGGATCTGAGTAAGAGATGACACTCACACATATACCTCTAACCTCCCAAAAAAACCTCATGAAAAGTCTAAGGAATTCACAGGAAGAACATCACAGCCTTACTGGCTTATTCATCTTGTCATGGGCCACAGGAAGCAGAATGCTGGCCAAGTGCTTCCCTCTGATGTGCAGTTCCTCCAAAACTGCCAGGGTGGAGGCTGCCAGTGGCGCTGGGACCATTATTTAAGCAGTATTCCTTGCAGTCGATCTGGAGTTAGGCAGTGATTCTGGGAGGTTAGTTACTCACAGGAAGCCACACCCATCGTTACGGGGTGCTTGTTGTGTGCTGGTGACCTTGTCGTTTTGTCCTTACCACCACCCGAGGTGATACGTATCACTGTCTCCACTTTAAGTATGAGGATTCTGCAGGTAACTCAGCTTATGTTATGGGGCCCAGGTCACAAAGCCAGGATTCAAAACTCAAACCCACCAGGACTTTCCCTGACCCCAGGAGGCAGGGAGGCCTTCCCTGCTTCTGTTGTGGTAAAATGAGCCTGAAAAAAATCCCTGGTCATTCTGAATGCCCCCTCATGTGCCTGGTACTCACATGGCATGGCTGTAGCTCCATTTAGGATCGCTAGATATTCTAGATACGTGGAAGTCCAGCGCCTTCAAACTCCGGCTGTTGGTCTCACCTGTTCGTGCCACCCTGGAGATAACTTGGAAGGTTTGGCAACCTGCAGAGGAAACTTGGAGGTCAGCAGGGATCCTGAAGACCGATGCCATGGAGTTGGGAAGGGCCAGCAGACACGGCCGCTGCTCAATGTCCTGAGGCAACAGCCTTGTCGAACGGCGCCCTCTAGTGCGGCAGATGTTAGCCACAGGTGGTCCTTAAGTGGTTGCCATGTGGCTAGTGGATCCGAGGAATTCCATTTCTCCTGCTGTTTAAACAGTACCATGTGGATCTTGGCTATTATGCAGAAACAGAGCAAGAAACCACCTTTGGGAGGTCTCTGGGTCCTAGTTTTCTCATCTTCACTGTGAAAGGCTGGACCCTAAAATTAACATCATCTTGTGAAGAGGGATTACGTTACACCACATCGGGTGGTTTTAAGGACAAAAGGACAAGGTCATCAGCACACAACAAGCACCCCGTAACAACGGGTGTGGCTTCCAATGAGTAACTAACTTCCTAGAATCACCGCCTAACTCCAGATCGACTCTTATGCTGTGACAGAGCTGAATGGAGGGAAGTAAAAGATGATTTTCTCGTCAGAAATTCTCCTGTTCCCAGGTGCAAGAAGCAGAGAAAGCTACTTCTGAAGCCCCAGAGCACTCCTGTGAACACCTGGCTCAAGAATCCCAAATCCCTGGGCAGACGGGAGAGAGGCTGGTATCTGGACAGAGAGAGAATAAACGGGGGAGGGGAAGGGGAAGTGGGCTCTCAAATCACAAAGTGACTTACCTTATGCAAGGACAAACCGTGGTTTAAAATAAGACAGTAGTCAGAAACTTGGTGATGTCCAGAGGGGGAAGATGTGAGCCAGTCCAGGTGAGCAACTTACTCTCACTCAGCTCCCATCTCCATCGGGTGGCGAATGCAGGCCCACTTCCCCCACTGTGGCTCCCGGGAGGGCCCCACTTTCTGACGGCAACCCAAGGACCTTAGCATGCTGGCCGTGGAGCCCCACTGTCTGGATCTGCATCTCACTGCTGCCAGGGAGAAATTACACCTCTAAGTGACCTCCTGTGGCATCAGGGACCTCCTCTGTAAATTTAAGGTGATCACAGCATCTGCCTTACTTCTGATGTTTAATGACATACCTTACATACAGTACACACTCCATAAAAATTGCCATCATTTTTGTGTGGCAAATAGACACAAATGCTGCCTCATTTCTCCAATCAAGTCCTAGCTCTCTGAGTATTTTGTGACATTTAAATCCATTGTATGCTCCCAAACTATAGTACTATGTTACATGCTTACCTACACCCAGTAAGCTGTCTAATAAGAGTTCCAATATGCACTGTAAACATTAAGTGGTTAGAGATATTAGTTAATGGATAAAATTAATCAAAACATAAGTTGAAGAGGATGGGGGGATAAATGACAAGTAATGTTATATGCCAACAAACTGGACAACCAGAAGAAACAAATTTCTAGAAACACACAGCCTGCCAAGACTGAGTCAAGAAGAAACAAGCAATTTGAACAGATCGATCACTAGAAAAGATAGAATCTGAAATAATAAAAACTCCCTGCAAACAAAAGTCCAGGACCAGATGGTTTCATTGGGGAATTAAGAGGAATTTATATAAAGAGGAATTTATACCAAATATATAAAGAGGAATTTATACCTACCCTTCTCAAAAAAGAATTCCAAAAAATCAAAGACAAAGGAATGCTCCCAAATTCATTCTGTAAGGCCACCATTACCCTGAAACCAAAACCAGACAAAGACATTCCAAAAAAAGAAAACCAGAAGATAATCTTTGATGAATACAGATGCAAAAATCCTCAACACAATATTATAACAGCAAACGGAATCCAATAATACATAAAAAGGGTCAAATACCATGATCAAATTGGACTTACTCCTGAGTCAGAAAGATGGTTCAACATACACAAATCAATGTGATATGACACATTAACAAAAGGAAAGGCAAAAACCACATGATCACCTCAATAGATGCAGAAAAAAGCATTTGACAGAATTCAACATTCATGATACAAACTCTCATCAGAACAACAGAACAGATACAACAGCAAGAATAAGCAGACACACCAATGTTCATGCAAATCAAGGTATTATTAATTATCGAGTCTCACAGGGAGAGAGAAGAATGAACTAAGCAGTAGACTTTCACACTCAGGACTCAGTAAAGGATCTTTCACTGGCTGAGGTGGGAAAAAACCTCTCATCAAAGTGGTCTGGGAGGGGATATATTCAAACATAATAAAGGCCATTTACTCCAAAATCTACAGCCAGCATGATACTCAATGGGGAAAAGCTGAAAGCTTCCTGCTAAATCCAGAAACAAGATAAGGATGTCCAAAATAGTATTGGAAGTCCCAGAGACAGTAATCACACAAGAAAAATAAAAGGTATGCAATTAAAAGAGAAGAGATCAAACTGTCACAATTCACAGATAACATGATACTCTATACAGAGAACCCTAGAGTGTCCACTCCAAAACTATTAGAACTAATAAATGAATTTGGCAAGGTTGCAGGATGCAAGATTAATGTAACAATGTAAAATGTTTCTATACACTAATAATGAAATATCAGAAAAAGAAAGTGAAAAAAAAATCCCATTTAAAATCACATGAAGTAAAATATCTAGGCATAAACTTAATCAAGAAGGTGAAAGGCCTATAAGCTGAAAACTATAAAATATTGATGAAGGAAAATGAAGATGATTCTGAAGAAATGGAACGATATCCCATGCTTTTAGATCGGAAGACTCATGATTATTTAAATGGCCATATTACTCAAAGCAATCTACAGACGTAATGCAATTCCTAACAAAACACCCAGGGACATTTTCCACAGAACCAGAACACATAGTCCAAAAATTTATATGGGACTACAAAAGATCCCATATAGCCAAAACAATCCTGAGAAAAAAGAACAATACTGAAGGTGTAACTCTCCCAGACTTCAGACTATCCTACAAAGCTATAGTAATCAAAAGAGCATGGTACTGGAACAAAAAACAAACACTTAGATTAACAGAACAGAGAATCCAGAAATAAACCCACACACCTACAACCAATCTGTGAGAAAGGAGCCAAGAATACACATTGGACAAGAGACATTATTCTCAACAAGTAGTGCTGGGAAAGCAGGACATCAATGTGTAAAACAGTGAGATTAGAACATTCCCTCACATAATATACAAAAATAAACTCAAAACAGTTATAACACCTAAATGTAAGACATGAAACCATAAAATTAGACAAGAACACAGGTGAAACACTCTCATAAATCAGTAATATTTTCTTGGATCACTCTCCCAAAGCAAAAAAGGAAAGCAATGCAGAGCACTGGAAACCATCAACAAAATGAAAACACACTTTGAGATGGGAGGAAAAATTTGCCAATGATGCAACAAGGGATTAATATCCAAAATATATAGAAAGCACGATTAAGAAACATCAAATAGACAACCTAACTTTACACCTAAAACAACTGGAAAAACAAAACAAAACAAAAAAACCAAAATTAGCAAAAGGAAAGAAATCACGAAGATCAGGGCAGAAATAAGTGAAAAAGAAATGAAAGAAACAATAGTAAAGGTTAATAAAACTAAAAGCTGATTCTTCGAGAAGATAAACAAAATTGACAAACCTTTATTTAGCCAGACTCATCAAAAAAGAGAGAGAGAAGAATCAAATCAACAAAATTAGAAATGAAAAAGGAGAGGTTGTAACAGACAATGCAGAAATACAAAGGATTATAAGAGTCTATTATGAACAACTATATGGCAATAAAATGGATAACCTGGAAGAAACGGACAGATTCTTAGAAAAGTTGGATCTTCCAAGACTGAACCAGAAAGAAATAGAAATTATGAGCAACCCAATTATAAGCACTGAAATTGAAGCTATGATCAAAAATCTCCCAAAAAACAAAAGCCCAGGACCAGATGGCTTCACAGGAGAATTCTATCAAACATTTAGAGAAGAGCTAATGTCATCCTTCTAAAACTCTTTCAAAAAATTGCAGAGAAAGGAACACTTCCAAACTCATTCTAAGAGGCCACCATCAGCCTGATACCATAACCAGACAAGACAACACACAAAAAAGAAAACTATAGGCCAATATCATTGATGAACATAGATGCAAAAATGCTCAACAAAATTTTAGCAAACAGAATTCAGCAACACATCAAAAAGTTAATACACCATGATCAAGTTGGGATTATTCCAGGGATGCAAGAATTCTTCAATAGACACAAATCAATCAATGTGATACACCATATTAACAAATTGAAAGATAAAAACCATATGATAATCTCAATAGATGCAGAAAAAACCTTTGACAAAATTCAGCACCCATTTATGATTAAAACTCTTCAAGAAATGAGCATAGAAGGAACCTACCTCAACATAGTAAAGGTCATATATGATAAGCCTACAGCAAACATTATTCTCAGTTGTGAAAAATGGAAAGCATATCCCCTAAAATAAGGAACAAGATAAGGGTGTCCACTTTCACCACTATTATTCAACATAGTTCTGGAAGTCCTAGCTACAGCAATCAGAGAAGAAAAAGAAATAAAAGAAACCCAGATCAGAAAAGAAGAAATAAAGCTCTCTCTGTTTGCAGATGACATGCTACTGTATATAGAAAACCCTAAAGATAGTATCAGAAAATTACTAGAGCTAATCAGTGAATTTAGCAAGGTTGCAGGATACAAAATCAACACACAGAAATCACTTGCATTTCTATATACTAACAATGAAAAATCAGAAAGAGCAATTAAGGAATCAATCCCATTCACCAATGCAACAAAAAGAATTAATTATCTAGGAATAAACTTACCTAATAAGACAAAAGAACTGTACACAGAAAATTATAAGACACCAATGAAAGAAATCAAAGATGACATAAATAGATGGAGAGATATTCCATGTTCCTGGGTAGGAAGAATCAATATTGTGAAAATGGCTATACTACCAAATGCAATCTACAGATTCAGTGTGATCCCTATCAAATTACCAATGACATTTTTCACAGAACTAGAAAAAAAAATTTCACAATTCATATGGAAACACAAAAGACCCCAAATAGCCAAAGTAGCCTTGAGAAAGAAGAATGGAGCTGGAGGAATCACCTTACTGGCTTCAGATTATATTACAAAGCTAAAGTATGGTTCTGACACAAAAACAGGAATATGGACCAATAAAACAAGATAGAAAACCCAGAAATAAGCCCATGCTCCTATGGGTACCTTATTTTTGACAAAGGAGGCAAGAATATACAATGGGGCAAAGATAGCCTCTTCAATAACTGGTGCTGGGAAAACTGGACAGCTACATGTAAAAGAATGAAATCAGAACACTTCCTAATACCATACACAAAGATAAACTCAAAATGGATTAAAGATCTAAATGGAAGACCAGAAACTATAAAACTCTTAGAGGAAAACATAGGCAGAATGCTCGATGACATAAATCAAAGCAAGATCCTCTATGACCCACTTCCTAAAGTAATGGAAATAAAAACAAAAGTAAACAAGTGATTAAACTTAAAAGCTTTTGTACAGCAAAGGAAACTATAAGCAAGGTGAAAAGACAACTCTCAGAATGGGAGAAAATAATAGCAAATGAAACAACTGACACAGGATTAATTTCCAAAATATACAAGCAGCTCATACAATTCAATACTGGAAAAACAAAATAACCCAATCAAAACATGGGGAAAAGACTTAAACAGACATTTTTTCAAAGAAGAAATATAGATGGCTAGCAAACACATTAAAAGATGCTCAACATCGCTCATTATTAGAGAAATGCAAATCAAAACTACAATGATATCACCTCACACCTGTCAGAATGGCCATCATCAAAAAGTCTACAAACAATAAATGCTGGAGAGGGAGTGGAGAAAAGGGAATGCTCTTGAACTGTTGGTGGGAATGTAAACTGATACAGCCGCTATGGAAGATGGTATGGAGATTCCCTAACAAACTAGGAATAAAACCATCCATATGACCCAGCAGTCCCATTCCTGGCATATACCCTGAGGAAATAAAAATTGAAAAAGACACATGTATCCCACTGTTAATTGCAGCACTATTTACAATAGCTAGAACATGGAAGCAACCTAGATGTTCATTGAAAGATGATGGATAAAGAAATTGTGGTACATACACACAATGGAACATTCAGTTCAGTTCAGTTCAGTTCAGTCGCTCAGTCGTGTCAGACTCTTTGCGACCCCATGAATCGCAGCACGCCAGGCCTCCCGGTCCATCACCAACTCCCGGAGCTTACTCAAACTCATGTCTATTGAGTCGGTGATGCCATCCAGCCATCCCATCTTCTGTTGTCCCCTTCTCCTCCTGCCCCCAATCCCTCCCAGCATCAGAGTCTTTTCCAACGAGTCAACTCTTCGCATGAGGTGGCCAAAGTACTGGAGTTTCAGCTTCAGCATCAGTCCTTCCAATGAACACCCAGGACTGATGTCCTTTAGGATGGACTGGTTGGATCTCCTTGCAGTCCAAGGGACTCTCAAGAGTCTTCTCCAACACCACGACTCAGTCATAAAAAGGAATGCATCTGAGTCAGTTCTAATAAGGTGGATGAACCTAGATCCTATTATACAGAGTGAGGTAAGTTAGGAAGAGAAAGATAAATATCGTATTCTGACACATATATATGGAATCTAGAATAATAGTACTGAAGAATGGGCAACAATGGAGAAAAAAACAGAGAGAACAGACTTATGGATGTGGGGAGAGGGGAGGGGAGGGTGAGATGTGTGGAAAGAGTAACATGGAAACTTACATTACCATATGTAAATTAGATAGCCAACGGGAATGTGCTGTATGGCTCGGGAAACTCAAACAGGGTCTCTGTATCAATCTAGAGCGGTGGGATGGGGCAGGAGATGGAAGGGAGGTTCAAAAGGGAGGGGATATATGTATACCTATGGCTGATTCATGTTGAGGTTTGACAAAAAACAACAAAATTCTGTAAAGCAATTATCCTTCAATTAAAAAATAAATAAGTTAAAAAAAATACAATACTAAATGAAAAATGCCAGAAACCAAAGGCTACAAGTTGTATGAGGCTATTGACTGAAGCTACAGAGCATGCGTGCATACACTGATATGAAATGTTCAGAATATGCACATATAGAGAGGCAGAAAGTAGACTACTAGGTGCTATGACCAAGGGAAAGAAGACAAGCAAAACAGTGAGTGACTGGTAACAGGCACAGTGGTTTTTTTCAGAGTGACGGAAATGTTCTAAGATTGATTATGGCAATGGTTGTACAACTCTAAATATATTAAGAATCATGAATTGTACACTCTAAACAGATGAACTATATGGTATATAAATTATATCTCAATAAAACCGTTATTAAAAATATTTATGTAAAAGAGGAAATAAAGAAAATACAGAAAGTATCTGGCTCTTAGGGTCAGCTAAAAATTCCTGTCTCATTGCAAGTGTCTTCAAAATTCCACATCCATTATGTTATTCTTGCATAGGATCCCTCTTTCAGGTGGACCAAAAAAAAAAAAAAAAGTGATTAAAACATTGTACTTCTCTAAACTCTGGAGAATAATCACATACAGAAAAATATAAGATCCTTTGTCTTTTCTTGATGCCATTCTGGGGGTCTTAACTCTTTCAAATGTTTAAATATCAACTATTCCAAACCTCTTAAAATCTAAAATTTCTTAAATTCCTAGATTAAAAAAAAAAAAGTCATGAATTCAAATACTGTCCTAAATGTCAGATGGACACTCTCTTGTAATTCAGCCCCCTAAGTATTACTGGCAAACTAAACAACTAGTTCACAAAGCAATTTTTGTGGTATATGTTTTAAAACCTTTAAAAAATAATACGATTATTTAAACATGGCCACCTATACTACATCTCACCCACATATGTTGGTGTCAAACAGTCCAATTTGCTAACAACAGTGAGCTTTTATGAGGCAGCTGGTGGAAGTAGGAACACAGCAAAGGTTCCTTGGGCTCCACAACTATGCACCCATGGTGGCATGAGGCAGAGAACCCATGCCAACCACCTGCGAGGGGCAGGACCCCTGTACTCAACGCAGATGAGAGATGGGAGGTGCCTTATTCTTTACGCTGCTACTCTTCATACTCCCCCAACAGCAAAAGAGTCCATATTTGATTCTTAAAGAGAATGAATTCAACAACATCTTAACCCTTCGGTTGTTCTGCCATGTTCAGATCTTTCCTCAGACCTATCTTCTGGCCTCTTTTCCACAGGGTCAAAGCTCACGATCAGTCCCTCACTTCACTCCAGAATTAACACCATGAATCAAGAAGAAGAAAGATTTGTTCTCTATAAGGAAGAACACAAATCTGTTTTGTAGGAAATTGTTATATATAATTACACAATTTTAAAAAACAGGCCAGTAAACTTGAGGTTAAATTTCAACATACAAAGAAATACAAAAAGTAGTTTAACAATTTCCACACACACACACAAAAATTTAGAAAGTAATTCTAACTCTTCATCTTTATACATGTCTATAAAAGTCTTGTCAAAACTTTAAAATATAACCGTAGGAAATGTTTCTCTTTATTGCAGTCATCAGTTAGTTGGTATTATTAAAAAGTAAAAAAATAAGTCAGCAATACTCTGAGACCCAAGGCTGTGGAGAGATGGCCCCTCAGCTTGCTTCTAAAGGTCTCTTCTTCTACCTGAACCACAGGAAACAGTAGGGCAGGAGTTCAAGTCCCAGGGCTGCCTCTAAAATTCTCTGTGGTCTTGGACAAGTTATTTAACTTTTTCAAGCCTCCATTCCTTCAACATCAGCATTTTCTGAACATTCTGTCCAAGGAATATTAATCTCATAAAGAAGGGTTCTGTTTTCAAATTAAGTCAGAGACTGCTACACACCATTTCTCCTCTTCAGGAGGTTCACACAACATGCATTAGCATGACTAAAGGCTCTGAGAAGTCCTGCAGAATGTTTGTCTAATCGTGTATCCATCTTGGTTGACCTCAGGATCCCTTACCTGCTAACACTTTAGCATCCTGTGGATTACACTTAGGAAAACATTGGTCCAGCATATCCCAGGTCTCTTCCAGTCCTTACACTGATAACACGCAGGAAGAGCAATGCACTATTTTGTTGCAGGTTCTGGGGTTTAAGAGTAGCTTTAATGCCCTGGAGTTGACAAGGAACTTATTCACATTAATTGGTCCTTTGAAGATCAACACGATTCCCTTGTTCCTAACGAGAGTCTTCATTCAAGGAAAGAGATGATGACCGTCACACAATCTCGGCGGCCACCTACAGCACAACACACAGAACTGAACAAGAAGGATCAGTTATCTTCAATATAGTTTAGCTTTCCTTTCCAGTATGGTGGTTTGATGTTTCTCTGTAGCAAATGCTTTGGCCACTGTTCCTTGGAACAGTTCTGCCCACCTTTCACAGGATCCCTGCCCATCCTCACTTCCTTGTCCAGGATGAAGTCACTGTGCAGGCAGACTGTCACGAGTCCTCAGGTTAAAGAGCTGCTCTTCCAAGAAGGCACCCCCAAGGCCATATTGTTCTTCATGGAGCCTCACTTCTTCAGGCGACAAGTGGCTTCCTCCGAGAACAAAGTCTGCAAACCTAGTATTTGTTTTAAATAAAGTTAATGTTATCACGGAAAGCTTTATTTGGAAGATAACATGTTCCCTGGCTACTTATCCCCTTTAATTAAATTTGTCTTTGCATCAGTAGAGGATGGCATTTGCACAGTGGGTGTAAAAACAGGGATGGCTTATGTGCTCCTCCAGACATTCGGGAAAGGATCAAGAAGTAGGCAGACTTGGAAGCACCAGGTGCTGCTAAATATACCCACTCCTGTTTCCTAATTCCTTTTCTCTCTTATTAAATGTATTATTTATTCATTACTTTAGTGTCTTCCCCGCTTCAATTTTTAAGTTGAGGGCACTGCTATTTGGATAAAGCAATGAAGAAGGAAAAACAGTAAAGAAAAGAGGCTAGGGCAGAGATTTCTTTCTTGGTGAACTTTATAAATGAGTTTCCACCCCTAAAGCACGAGAAGCAGACGACGCATCCCATTCTATCTCCCTTCTCCTCTGAGTGGTCTTTATGGCCTTCCTGATACAATACATCAGATCAACATTTACTCCAGCCCTGGCTGTTCTACACTGCATCAGAGCGCTGCAGCAAAGGAAGCTCTGACAGCTTCCATGTCACGTTACCCGGGAAGCTGTCTGTTTCTGGCCTTAAGTACCTGATCCAAACTGTCACGTTATTTCCAGGGTAACTGCGACCCAGCTGTGGTGTGGGCAGTGGGGCGAGGCTTACTTTTTCGGTTCCTGGAGCCTGGAGACAGCCAGCCAGGACGGGAAGCCGGGGCTGCGGCAGGCCTGGCGGAGCTCCTCCAGAGAGCAGGTTGTGGCGGCATCAGCTTGTTCCCTGTATTCGTCTTCAGTAAGAAACTTCACCTCCGGCTTCTCTGATGTAAACCATTTCTTCATTTTCCTAAAACAGGCAGCATTTGGTTGCTAGATTCCTGGCCATATCTGGTTGCTCAATTCAACTCTTCAGATTTATAAAATTACATTTCTTAGAAAATAATAATTCTTAACTTCCTCTATATCATACTATACTTATTTCTATTGTTATCCCAATTGAGGTTTATAGAACGTGTAATTTGGGCCTAACTGTACATTCCCCCTCTTCCTGGACCAGCTGAAATAATATCTTAAGGCACTGAGGATCCTTTTTTTAAAATTTATTTGGCTGTGGCATCTTCATTGCAGCCCACGGGATCTTTAGCTGTGGCATGCAGACTTAGTTGTGGCATGCAGGATCTAGTTCCCCAACCAGGGACTGAACTTGGGGTTCCAGCATTGAAGTGTAAAGCTTTAGCCAACTGAATCACCAAGAAGTCCTGAGGATCAATTTCTGATAGAGACATAATTGTATTTTTCTTCCTTGGTGATTTCAAATCAGGCAATTAAAAACCTGGCTTCTTTTTGCCTGCCCTGCTGATTTTCTTGGGTATCAACAGCAGCAAACCTTTGAGATGTCCTTTTTTTTTTTTTTTTTTTTTTTTTTTTTTTTTTTTTTTTAATATTATTTTATTAGTTGGAGGCCAATCACTTTACAACATTTCAGTGGGTTTTGTCATACATTGACATGAATCAGCCATATAGTTACATGTATTCCCCATCCCGATCCCCCCTCCCACTTCCCTCCCCACCCGACTCCTCAGGGTCCTCCCAGTGCACCAGGCCCGAGCACCTGACTCATGTATCCCACCTGGGCTGGTGGTCCGTTTTATGGAGACCCAGCAGAATCACTCGCCACTGAGTCTAAACAGAGAAGCTGGGAAGATCTGTGGGGTATGGCCTCCATCTAGTGGTGGAGACGCTGACTAATCTCAGAAGAAGTAAACACACTTTACAAGGGTCACGTACACACAGTAATTCATAATATTAAAATCATTATTCTTTTGCTACATATGGAGGGGCTCACGATTGGAACTTTTTTCCAATCAAAAAAGTCCTAGAGAGAAGAATCTCATAGAGAGCGGTAATGATGAAGAGGTTTTAACATGTGTACTTATCAGTGAGTTTTAAAAAAATGTTTTAGGTGGTTTAAAATTTAACCAGAGATTCCCAAATACAAATGAGCAACAAAATCACCAGGAGGTGTTTTAATATATGTTTTCTTGAGGTTTGGGGCCTGAAAATCATTAAACTTTTACAGATCATCTGGTGGTTGATAAGCTGGATTAGGGAACCACTGACATTATTTCCTCCTCCTTTTCTGAACACCTAGCCTGGTCTCCATGGAGGAAAATGCGGGGCTCTGAGCAGAAGACGGGCATACAGTTTCAGTGGTGAGGTTCACCCACTGTGCAAACTGCGCCTCACAGTTCTGAGCCTCATGTTGCTCACATGAAAGAAAAATGAAAGCAACATCATCAACCTCAGGAGGTCACTGGACAATGAAAAACATTACTTTGTGTCAGATGCTTAGCACAGTGAACAGCCTACAGTAAGTGTTCTACAGAGATAAAATAATAACTACCATATGTTATCAAAATGTATTCAAACAGCTCTTTGTAAACTAGAAAGTACTATACAATCAAAGTATTATTTCTTTGGCTTATTATTTAACCTATAAGTTCCTATTTTATTTCCTAATGCTTCACAAAATTACTCACCAGCAATATGAACAGTTGAGAAAGTTACAGTACATTTTGATCATTAGGTCTGTGTTCAAGAGAATGCACAGCAAATGCATAAAAGGATCACCGTGCAGGTAACAGAACACACTTGGCTCTTGGCAGGGTAGTGGATGTTGACAAGGAAAGTGGAAGGAATTCTCTTGGGTTCCTCAGGCCACAAGCCAGACAAGGGACTAGAGGCCTGAAGGGTGTGCAGTGGCCAGTGCCCTCGTGGCAGAGGGAACTCGGAGAGCCCGAGTCCCTGTCTGCCTCTGAGACAGGGCAGAGAGAAGCAGCTGGCATCAGCCTTGCCAACATCCCCTGCAGAGCGGCCCTGCCCCGTCTCTGGTGCCTTTTCAGCCCTGTGACGTCACCACCCGTGGAGTCAGCAGATCCATAAACCATCAGCTGTCAGAGGCTCCCCTCTCACAGTCAAGCTTACCTCGTAAATATTCACTAACTCCCTCTTCTCGCCTTGATCTCACCGCCCTGCTCCAGGCCCTCCTCCCCTCTTGCCTGGGCCACTGTGACATCTGATGACTGGTCTCCTGCCCCCAAACCTGCCCTTAACCTCCACCCTCTGCACCTGAAGACAGACAGGCCCCATCCCACCACCCAAGGAGTGACTGTGGTTTCTGCTTGGATTCTGGCTTGTTGACTGTGTTTTCATTTTCATATTAGTTGCCAACATTTAAAAATCCTAAGACTTGACAAATTCCATCCATGTTCCCAACTTTTCTAGAAAACGAGGAGATCTGGCAAGGCCCATATTCTCACATGGCAATCATGAGCTCAAGCTGAGTGGTAACTGACCCCATTTCACTGGGGCAATGTTGCAGAACTTTCCACAGTCCTCACCACTGCCTTCCCTCTGCTCAGAATCCTTCACTCAGTACCTTCTGGGGCCCCAAGCATTTGACTTCTAACTCCTGTCTGGGCAGCAGTCAGAGTGCACTGCTGGAAATGCAGAAAGGGCAGCGCCTCCACCACGTACAGGATCAGATTAGATTCTCCAGCACTGCCTGCGAGGCCTCCACATCCTGGCGGACACCCACCTCGCTCGCCTGCTCTGGGATGGTAGCAAACTGGGCTTTCTCCCTCTCAGGAAGGCCTTTCCTACATTTATTCATCTGGCTATTTTGATTCATTAGGATTCAGCCCATTAGTCTCTTCTCAAGAACTTTCCTGAACTTTTTCTACATGCTACGCTTTCTGGGTGGGTTTCTCCAATGGCTCAGTGGTAACGAATCTGCCTGCGTTACAGGAGACCTGGGTTCAATTCCTGGATCGGGAAGATCCCCTGGAGGAAGAAATGGCAACCCACTCCAGTATTCTTTCCTGGAGAATCCCATGCACAGAGGAGCCTGGCGGGCTACAGTCCATGGGATCGCAAAGAGCTGGACACGACAGTGACTAAGCGTGCATACTTCCCGGGCAGGCCTATTTGAACACTTGCTCTAGCAACAATATGCCTATGTCTCAGCAAGTACACCTCCAGGGTAGGGGCCGTCTCCTTCACCTGTGCACCCAGCACAAAAACAGGTGCTCAGACTCCATGGCTTAAGGACATTTAAGCCTTATCTTAAAACCTAAGAAAAAAGAAAGTCCTGATTATATAAATTATAACTTTCAACAATTTGTTATTCAATTCTGTTCCCTTGTATCTCGTAAGCACAACAAATAGCCCCAAAAGAAAGGAAATGTAGAATGAAAGTAGAAAAGTTAGGTGACACCATGCCCAAGTAATTTTGTCACTGATTTCAGTGAATTCTGGGTGAGCTGTCATTACCTGGTAACTGGTGGCTCTGGAAGATTAACAACAGCTAGCAATGGAGTTTGGATCAGGCGCTTACATTCTCTAACTACCCCCTTCTCAGAGGGAAATCTGAAATCTCCAGATGAAGAGGAGTGAATTGTGATATCAAGTAGGACATGTCCAAAAAATTCCCCCAAAGAATAAATAAAACCAGAACTCAAAACATCGAACTTATGATGGAGGAAAGACAGGAAGCTACACACCTCCCGACACAGGCGAGCGCGCTCCGCAGATAGCGCCGACTCCCGGATGACAGGGTGAGGAGCAGGGCGGCCGTGTAGGCGAACTGGGGCGCGGACACCCCCGCGTACACCAGGAGCAGGGACAGAAGCCGCAGCAGCCACGCCAGGAGCACCACGCTCCTCTCCTCCACCAGGGGCCCGTGCTTGTAGCAAACAGCAAAGCTGACACAGCCAAGTGTCAAGACGTAGCCTGTAAGAGCAGAAAGATGTAAAATAACTTAACGCCAAATTTGCAAAGTTATGGGAAAAACCTGGCAGACTTAGAGCTAAGAACATATCAGAACACCTGCATTTTTCTTTCCCCAATGAAGCTGAAAAATGCATTTAGAGCTAGTTATTCCTCCCCTGTGAGCTGCTAGGTGGACTCTGCAGTACTTAAGGATGCATAATAAAACATTATTATAATATATAAGTATACCTGTTTTCTGGCCCAGAGTCGTAGAGGGCAGATCACAGCTGCTTTGGTCAGGAATAAGCCTTAGTGTACGTCATAGTCTGCCACAAAACCTGTTTTTAATTTTCTAATCACTAAATCACAGTGTGATTTTATGGTGGAGGGATCGGGCTGTCACCCTTGCAATCTGGGGCTGTTTCTGTCCTACTAACAGAGGGACAAGTGGTGATCCAATGTCGAGAGCACGTCACCTCTTAGGTGCTCACCAGGCATTTCATTTCTATCTAAGCAAGTCTCAAGGCCTAATTTCCAGCTTATATAAGATGTAGGAGAGAAACAAGTTAAATTATACCACAAAGGAATAATCAGAGAAATCCAGAAAGTGGAAAATTCTGTAGGACAACTAACCTGGTCTCTTCAGTATATCACTGAGATGGGGAAAAAACCCAAAACCAGAAACCTATTAAGGATTAAACGAGACTTATGGGACACAACATATGCAAAATGTCATTCTGGACTATATCCTACCTTATAAAACCAAACATCAAGGATGCTTAGGAAATTTGAACATGGCTTAGATAACAGATAATCTTATATATTAATTTTTTAAGATTTAGTAATTGAACTATAGAGGAAAATGTTCTCGCCTTATAGAACTGTTAAGTCAAGTACTTAAAGAAACACACCGTAACAGCAATAATTTACTTTGAAAATACTTTAATATAAAGAGAAAAATGGACTAAAAACATAAAAGCTTCAAATGAAACAAAAATCGGTTGCTTTTGCTTTGGGTGGGTGTACTTATATGAGAAATTGGGTACTAACAGGAGAAAATGGATTCTCCCATTCTCTGTTATTTCCCAATTAAAACTCTAAAAAGTTGAGATATTTTTGTTCTTTTAAATGACAAGAACAAGCCTCTCTGTTTCTAAAAGTCAAGTTTTCATTGGTCATTTATATTTATAATTTCTTACCTTTTGTAATAAATACATTAAGAAAAAGAAATAAAGAGCCACATTTTAGAGCAATTTTTTCATTACAATTTAGAGGTGGTTAGAGCTTAACTGCAATTTAAAAACATATTCAGTCAAAAAGAGCAAATACTGCTTTGCTCTTTTGAACATCAGAGTAGAAAACTAGGAAGAATGTCAAAGAGAAATAGTCTACAATGATATCTGATGAACTGAAACCACCAACTATGGGAATAAAATGTTATTTTTAACAATTCTTCTCCTTAGTTCAAAATGAAAATCTGAATGCCGGAGCGTATGTCAAGAGAAGGCCCCTGGCTGTACTTTTCGCTTTACCAATAACAGACTGTATTTTTTAAATCGTTACCTACCTAATACACATATTCTGCTTTCATACCACAGTCTCTTCAGCTCTTCCATCAGTTGCCCCACAACATAAAGTGAAGCAAACCAACAACCGAGCATTAGAGCCCAAAAGGTGCTATACTGTGTGTGGAAGAAAATAAATCACATGGGTTTTGGTTCATTCACTCTCATAAAAGTAGAAGTAAACAAATAAAACCCTTTGTATTTGAAATCTGTATATCAAACTACACTGAAGTCAAGACAAGACCCTCTTCTCGAGTCTCACTAGAGGTATGATCCACGCACCAGCAGCTTCAACGTCAGTAGGAATCTGGCGGGACTAAGACTCTCAGGCCCACAGCAGACTCCTGAGTCAGGGACTGTGCTTCAGTAAGACCCCAGGTGACCTGCATGTACATTACAGTTGCAGAAACACTGTTCTAAAGAATAAATTCATCTCAAAATAATGCTGGTGTTTGAGCTTTCATCAGAGTAAACGCAACGTTAGCATCATGAACTGATACATGGGTATCCTCAACTAGGTGTAGGCCATTCTTTTACTGAAGGTGCTCTGGGGGAACTAATAATGGTGAAGAAATCCCTAGGTGTTGCAACGTTGTTATTCAAGGCCCTGGTGGTTCAGCATCATGACATTCCTCAACTATGCCAAGAGAAATTTTCATTCAGCATAGGATGAGTCCCCACCACTCATAAGAAAGATGCACTATCTAGAAAATAAAAAGGGTCTCAAAAAAAGTATGGCGAAAATGTAATACTGAAACCTACACATTGTAACAAATGAAAATAGAATCTCTAAGAAAAGACACAATTTAAGCCAGTTTATACAATGTAGAAATTAGGAACTGTCATAATAAACATGAATTAATTTTAATCAATTTTTCATATTTATGAGATCATGATTTCCATTTTTTAATTCATCTGTACTTGATATACCTACCTTAGGAATGAACTTTTTCACCAGCAACAGGACAAAGACTAATGTCATTAGAACACCTAGCACAGTCCCCGAAGAGTAGAAGAAAGCAGGGCTTCTGTCAAGACGACCAGAAAAAAGCCATGTAAATGCCAAGTCACACTTTCAGTATCAGAAATGCTGAATTTGACAGAAGCCATAAAGAATATTAAGAGCAAAAACTAAGATGGCAGCTTTAATTATGTCCTATACTCTTAAAAAGTGAAATCTCTACTTGAAATTTATGGTAAATAGCTTGCCACTGACTCAGAACAGAAAGTCTGAGTTATCTTCTGTGTTCACAATCTGGTCCAATAGTAATTACTGGCGCGCCTATCATGTGGCAGGCACGTGTCCGAGAGTTGTACATGCATTCACAATAGCCCTGTATAGGAGCTACATGTGTGCTCAATTGCTCACTCATGTCCAACTCTCTTGCAATCCCATGGACTGTAGCCTGCGAGGATTTTCCAGGCAAGAATACTGGAGTGGGGTGCCATTTCCTACTCCATGGGCAATAGCTAACCATGTCTCAATTTTACATGGCAGGAAAAAGGCGCCAAAAAGTTAAACACTTTCCTCAAATCAGTATCTGCCAGTTGGGAGGAATTAGGCTTGCAGCCCAGCTCCTTGGAGTCCAAGCTTTACTCTTCAGTTTATGCAAGCAACATATAGTTTATTAAAACCACGGAGGACATTAAAGACACACTCTTAAACTCTAACAAAAAGCTCAAAAATAAACAATGTCCAGAATAGCAAGTCAAGAAGTAAAATATTATTGAAAAGAAATTTTTCAAAAAAGAAGTTATAAGAAACAAAACATCAGGAAAATATCTTAAATTCAACCTTCCATATCAGAGTCACAAATCTAGGAGGTAGTACAAATACAAGAGAGAAAGGCATGGCATCAGAAAACCTGAGTGTGAATTTCAGCCCTGGCAAGACTAGCCTTGTAATGAAGGATGTTGGTTTTCTCATCCATAAAATGCGAATACTAATCCAGAGCTCGCATAGTTTTTAAGGGAAACAAATCAGTTAAAACAACGTATACTGATACATGATACAAAATAATGCATGTGAAAGCACCATGTAACCAGAACATACCATGTTATACAAATAACTCTCGCTGGTTTTAAAAACTTTTTCAAAACTATCTTGAGACCTGTTGTTGGGAAAACCTAAAACTCTCGCTGGTTTTAAAAACTTTTTCAAAACTATCTTGAGACCTGTTGTTGGGAAAACCTAAAGCAAGAGCTACAACTAGTATGGAAATATTTAGCACAAGGTCAAAAGGGTCCTACTCTTTTTTTTTTTTTCTTCCCGGCTATGCCCTGTGGCTTATGCCATCTCAGTTCCTTGACCAGGGATTGAACTCTGGCCCTTGACAGTGAGAGCCCAGAGTCCTAACCACGGGATCACCAGGCAATCCTCCTGTTCTACTCTTTTTGACTCACAAAATTAAGAAAGTAAAAATGAATACTTACTGACTCAAGGTCTTTGCATAAAAGAAGAGGAGGATGCCCACCACAAATACAAAGAACAGTTTGAAATCCACAACTGGAGCAAAAAAAAAACACAGACACACAACAAAGATTTTGTGTTAATGTAGTTAGTGAAAGACAGTCAACTTACTTGAAATGTCACTCCAGAAAAGCTGAACCCAGAAAATCAAGTGTAATAAAAACAGACTTACTGTTTTGTTTCACACTTATTGTATAGATAAATGTCTTCCTGGCTGGCTTCACAGAGAAACAGACAGTCTCTCCATATGGATGGATGATTATGGTTATATCATTAGACTCCTCTGGTGTCCAAAAGTTATGAATCATACATTTGATGATGGATAGAATGGTTTCTGGATACTGGCAATTATACCTTTCTGTGATATATACAACACTGAGCAGGCCTGAACTGGTGATTTTCACCTATGAAACGAGAATCAACAAATTCACAAACAGTGAAGTTAAAACTTCTTATCAGCTTCTTAAAATCATGAGCAAAGGAAGAGAGCGAGCCCAGAACTGGCTGAGTAAAGAACACTCAGAGAACTTGGTCACGTTCTGATCCCACGGACGGACCTGGCTTTCTGGGTTTAGTCAACACATACGGGAGCACAGACACTTCTGAGAGCGGATGTTTCTCCCCGAGTTGTGGTTTATTTAACACCCTCTTCCAGCAGGTTACTGTGACCAAAGGCCACATGCAAACAGATGAGAGGAAATAATGGGCAGCAAACTACTGGGTTATAAACCTCAAGAGAAGAGGATTTATCTCTCCACGGTTTCCACTGTGATTGAGAAAAAACATTTCTATCTTCCGGATCAGCTGAGCATATGTGCTTCAGGCTTCTGTCACCATGTCCTCTGAAGACGGACCCAACCCCAGGTCCTACCCAACTCTCGCAGCAAAGCGCCATCCATAATGCCAAGCAGAGGCCAACAGCCCAGGGACCATTAAACGACACTCTGCTGCTGCCTTTATCCCTCTTTCTTCTGTGTCCAAGGAGAGGGCGCGCCTGAAAAGGGGAGTGAGAGCACCAGCCCTGAATCTCAGGCATCAGGTGGCATCACCCACAATCTACCTCCACCCCAAACCTCTTGGGGCTTCAGCTCTTGGCTCACCGTCACTCTCCAAATACTACTTCCTGTTATATGTCTCTGGGATTAAATTTACATAATATACACATCCTGTCCTTCCAATATCCTGGCTTCTTGGTTCCCCGAACTTCTCCCCTCTTACAGCTCCTGTTCTCCACACACCTCAGGTAATCATTCTGGCGGCCACACACTAGATCTCGTCAGTCCCAAACTGCAGCCCCAAATATAGGCTGCATGAAATGCACCCCAGTAGACAACCACCACCTCCTATCTTTCCAGTGTGCCCCGCTGACTCCCAGACGCCAGCAAGTATGGACCCCAGCACTGATCAAGCATCTTTCCCCTCCTCCCCACCCTGGATGGCCTCAGCCCCTTCTTTTCCAGCTGAGTTCCATGATCAGTCACCATGAAACAATCCCTCACATGTATCCTTGTCTGTACCCCTCCTGCTCTGTCATCCTCACTCGCAAAATTCAACCCTCCACCTGTCCCACTTGTGCATTCGCACCACTGTGCTGGAAAAACCAGCAGGGCTCTCTTCCCACCCGTGTCTGGGGACCTGAAGTGGGGCCAGAGAGGGCTGCCTGCCATCACACCACACATTCCTGTCCAGCCACTCTTCCCTTCTCTTCAACCCCAACCTCACAGCTTCTCTGTCTTCAATACCCCAGTAACTCCTCCCCTCCTCACTCTTGGCGGAGGATCCTTCCAACTTCACAGAGAACGGAAGAGATCCAAGAGAACCCGACGGGCTCCTATCCCCGTTATCTCCCCACGTGTCAGCACTGCGGGCACATGCGCTGCTTCCAGCTTGTGCATTTCAGAGGAAATTCCCACCACAAGGAGACTGACATGCTCCATTCTAAAGATAAACTCCCAACCTGTGCCCTGGATCCGACCCACTCGGCTGCTCAAGGACATCCCACCAGAACCTCCTCCCACTTTACTAGACCATTCCCGTCAGCTTATAGACACACCAGTATTTTCCTCATTTAAAAAAAATACACACATGAAAACCTTCTATTGACTTCCTTTCACCCTCCAGCCATCACCCCTTTTCCCCGCTTCCCGCTGCAATAAAATTCTTCTGCATTCTCCAGTTCCTCTCTCCTCTTTCTGTCTTTAGCCACTTCAATCAGCCTTTCGTTCCCAACAGGCTGCCCCTGACAAGGTCACCAGCGACCTCCATGTTGCTAAACCGAATGGTCAGCGTCCTGATCCGTCCACAGAGTCCGGCACGGCTGGGCCCTCACCCCCCGTCCCTGCTGCACTTCCTGGGACTTGCGGGGTACCTCCCCACCCTGCTCATCCTTCTCTCTCTCCTCTGCCGCATCCCCCCGATCTCCTAATAGCAAACTGGCCCAGTCTCGGTCATTGGTCCTTTCCTTTTCTCCATCTAAACTCACTGCTTAGCCTCATGGCTTTAAGCATGATCTATAAATATGCCTCACTGCTTCTTCTGCAAAAAGAAACACAGGAAAGAGAAGAAAACTGATTCCCTACATGTATCGAGTGGGAAAGAGTTAGAGGGATGAGATGGAGGGACACTTCTCTGAGAACATCTTTGTGTAGTTATGACTTTTGGGCCTTTAATATTGTACCCTTTTGACTTGAACATTGTACACGCTAAAAAAAAAAAAGACAATAAAATCCACTAGGATGAGGAAAAACTCTGAAATAGTAACAAATAAGAACAAATGTATCCCAAATGAATAATATAACCAGATTTAAGGGAGATGGGTGGGAATGCATGAACCCAAGTAACTTTTGAGCACAGTATTTAATTTAGATTTGTAACCCCATTAGTATTTAGATGGTGCAAACTATGAGGATAAGACCTTGTAAACAAATGCTGAGTTCTTGTTACTAGGCTTGCTTTTCACAACAGTATGGCTTAGCAACTCTGAAATTACTCCAGGAATAGGAAAATAAATCAATATACTGAGGATAATGGAAACCAGGTTTCTCACAATCCGAGAAGAGAGCTACAGAGACGGAAAGGACGAAGACTAGAATGAATCCAGTGGTACTGGAGAGGTAAGAATGCATGGTTTTTGACAGACAGATAGGAAGGAAGGAAGAGTTATGTGTACAGGAGTACGGATGTGTATGTGTGTGTACACACACATTTGACAATGATACCCAGTAGTAATACCTAACACTTAGACTCCTCAGAAAATGTACGACTCCAGAGCTGGGTCTAAGAAATCACAGGGTAAGCCAGGGAACATATTATTTGCCAGAAGGTAAAGAACTGCTCAAATAATGATAAACACAAGGTGAAAGTCACAGGAGCTAGTTTGAAGGGGCTCTTACTGGCCAAATCCAGGACAAGATAAATATGAAAATAAACAACAGAAGTAATGAACTGTAGTCCAGTGAATGAACTGGCAATCCACGAGACTATAGGGCTCTAAATAAATTGGAGAAGTAAATTCTTCCTTACAGAAGAATGCCAATGGCTGTCGAAGGAATAATGGAATTAGAAAAGCACCATTTGATAAACACTGTGATGATAACTGATTTAGGCAAGCGTCATCAATGGATAATAAAACTAGAGGGTGAAAGTTTGACGAGCAACAGAATATATGCCTAGTCTCAAATTATCCCCTCAAAATATTCATTCATGCCAGAGGTGAAAATAGTCATTTTGTAGCAGTAAAACTGCAAACCGACAGACACCACCTTAAGTGACCAAAGTGGTGTTAAGTTATCAGGAACGGTACAAAGCAGGTCATGTGCCCACCGACGCAGATGATGTCCCAGCTCTGCCCCAGCTGAGAATACCTTCCTCAGATTTCCTGCTGGGTGACTCACATCACTGAAAGTGCACTCGAATGTCACCTTTCCGATGAGAACTCCCCCAACCGCTCTTTTCAATACTGCAACTTGCCCCTGCTTCTGTCGTTCTACTTATCTTACTCTACATTTTCTTTCTTCATAGCACTTAGCAGTTTTATAATTATCTCCTCTTTTACACACATGGCGAACCCTGCCCCACCGCCCCAGCTACCCCCACATTCCTGAGAGTGTTAACATCACAGGGACAGAGATCCATTTTGCCCACTTATGGATCCTGAGAGCTTAGAATAATTCCTGGCACTTCAGTTTAGGTCAGTTGCATCCAACTCGTTGCGACCCCATGGACTGCAGCATGCCAGGCCTCCCTGGCCATTACCAACTCCCAGAATTTACTCAAACTCATGTCCATTGAGTCAGTGATGCCATCCAACCATCTCAGCCTCTGTCGTCCCCTCTCCTCCCGCCTTCAATCATTCCCAGCATCAGGGTCTTCTCAAATGAGTCAATTCTTTGCATCAGATGGCCTCGGTATTGGAGTTTCAGCTTCAGCATCAGTCCTTCCAATGAACATTCAGGACTGATTTCCTTTAGGATGGACTGGTTGGATCTCCTTGCAGTCCAAGGGACTCTCAAGAGTCTTCTCCAACACCACAGTTCAAAAGCACCAATTCTTCGGTGCTCTGCTTTCTTTATAGTCCAACTCTCACATCCATTCATGACCACTGGAAAAACCACAGCTTTGACTAGATGAACCTTTGTTGGCAAAGTAATGTCTCTGCTTTTTAATATGCTGTCTAGGTTGGTCATAACTTTTCTTCCAAGGAGCAAGTGTCTTTTAATTTCATGGCTACAGTCATCATCTGCAGCGAGTTTGGAGCCCCAAAAAATAGTCAGCCACTGTTTCCCCACCTATTTGCCACGAACTGATGGGACCAGATGCCATGATCTTAGTTTTCTGAATGTTGAATTTTAAGCCAACTTTTTCACTCTCCTCTTTCACTTTCATCAAGAGGCTCTTTAGCTCTTCTTCACTTTCTGCCATAAGGGTGGTGTCATCTGCGTATCTAAGGTTATTGCTATTTCTCCTGGCAATCTTGATTCCAGCTTGTGCTTCTTCCAGCCCAGTGTTTCTCATGATGTACTCTGCATATAAGTTAAATAAGCAGGGTGACAATATACAGTCTTGACATACTCCTTTCCTATTTGGAACCAGTCTGTTTTTCCATGTCCAGTTCTAAATGTTGCTTCTTGATCTGCATACAGATTTCTCAAGAGGCAGGTTAGGTGGTCTGGTATTCCCAACTCTTGAAGATTTTTCCACAGTTTGTTGTAATCCACATAGTCAAAGGCTTTGGCGTAGTCAATAAAGCAGAAGTAGATGTTTTTCTGGAACTCTCTTGGTTTTTTTATGATCCAACAGATGTTGGCAATTTGACCTCTGGTTCCTCTGCCTTTTCTAAATCCAGCTTGAACATCTGGAAGTTCACGGTTCACGTACTATTGAAGCCTGGGTTGGAGAATTTTGAGCATTACTTTACTAGCATGTGAGATGAGTGCAATTGTGCGGTAGTCTGAGCATTCTTTGGCATTGCCTTTCTTTGGGATTAGAATGAAAACTGACCTTTTCCAGTCCTGTGGCCACTGTTGAGTTTTCCAAATTTGCTGACATATTGAGTGTAGCACTTTCACAGCATCATCTTTTAGGATTTGAAAGAGCTCAACTGGAATTCCATCACCTCCACTAGCTTTGTTTGTAGTGATGCTTCCTAAGGCCCACTTGACTTTGCATTCCAGGATGACTATCTTGACCATATGTGAGATCAGAGGTAACTTCAGAATTTCTATAATATATATATATATAGAAAGGTTTGAGATAGCAATTATTTTGGAAAGTATGTGAGAGGATGTTGTCCTGAGCCATGTCTAAACAGCAAGCACACTGCATCATATAGTATATTTACTTGGAGCGGATGGAGAAGGGCTGATGAAGAGTATGGAGAGTTTATATTTCTACCACATCCCTCTGCTTGAACTACCGTGTGATTCTCTAGGCCGCTTTCCTACTGGTAATAGCTCTATGTCATACAAAAACTCTATGTCTATTTCTACTCTTGAAATAATACCTTTAAACTCTCTGTTCCTAAGACATAATTTGAAAGTAAGCTCTTACCTGCACAGTTGACCATATATACTTCCATTTCACTTGGGAATTTTGATTGTAGCAGTAACAGTCTGACAGAGAAGCTTTAATTAAATCCATCTCCTTCAAAGTTTTACACCTAGAAACTGAGAGATGGAAAAGAGAATATATTTCCTAAATATATAATTGCCCCAAATCTTCTTTTTTATTCACAGGGTTAATGATGGCTGCTTTTATAATTCATGAGCATTAAATTCTTCTATGCAGTAATTATAGTCCTTCAGTCTTCCCAGCCTAGCGGGAGACAAAAATATTCCAGTCCAATATCAGTAGTCACATGACAGATGGAAGGACTATAAGAGCAAAGAGAACAGGCATGTCTTCAGTCTTGAAAGAGAGGACAAGGACTCAATAGGCTTCCCAGAGAGCAGGAAATGTGAGTGGACCACTGATCACAGTTGGAGGCAGTGACCTAGAAGTCAGGGGGTGGGGATGACAAGTGTGCACAGATCCACAGAGATGAAGGGAATGATGGAAGTGGTCTAGCCATTCACGAGGATGGAACGCAGGGAATCCATGAGGACGTTTTAACACCGGCAGCTAGAGAGCTAAGCAGCAGTTATCACTACAGTGAGCAACAGGGACTTTTGGCTGAAAGCGGAGCACTGAGGAATTTTAGGTAAACAAAGCTTCAGCAGGAAACTGCTCACATGCCAGAGGGTTTAACTGGGAAGAGTTCAGTGAAGACGTGGACAGGGTTAAGGCATCAGCAACAAGGAACACGAAGTTCCCAGGCACCAACAACGGCAGAAAGCCTTCAACATTCCTAGGCCTGAGATGGCAAAGGGGGCCCGCTGTCACTGGAGGTGAGAGAGCTGCGAGTACAGCAATCCAAGGGAACACAGACACGATCGGACTGCTGCCCACCCCCCCCACCACTCTCAGCGGCCAGACCCCGTGGGAACCAGAAGGCAAAGAAGCCCAGGGGCCAGCTTCCTGGCACTGAGCAGGCGAGAGAAGGGCAGAGAACGCATCTGTGGGAACAGAGAACACAGTCGGGTCTTGGAAAGAGCATTCTGGAAGCCATGTGAAACGTCAGAGGGGAAGAACATGGCAAGCAGAACAGTGGAGGTTCCCGAAGCAATCTGAATAAGAAATGAACTAAGTTAGAGGGAGAAAGAGCAGATCAAAGAACACCTAGGAAGTGGAATCGACAGACTTAGAGATTCAGAGGTAACCTGATGGTTCTGGTGAGCGGGGAGACGGGGAGGCCCCTTATCCACATAAGGAAGAGAAGAAGCAAGTTTGTCCAGTGTAAAGGGCCTGAGTTCAGTTCTAGATGTGCTGAGTCTTGGTTGATGGGACTAAGTAAAGATGACAGGTCTGGAGCACAGGAGAAGTCTGGCTCAAAACAGATGCAGTACATACATATGTGTGTGTTCTAGGCAATATATAATATATAGTATGTAATATATAATACAGCAAAACACAGTAAAACAGAGAGAAGACAAGTGCTGCGTTACAGATGGTAAATGACTGTAGTAAATGCCACAACCAAATTAAGAAGTAATGGGGTTCATTCTACTCTGCAGCTGCTGCTGTTGAATTTAAATAAAGGGAGATGAAAATCAAAAGCCAGTCCTGGACCCAGGACAGGGTACCACCACTGCATCTGTCAAATACGGAACATCAACAGGGCACATAGAGAAACCACAGGCCAACCCCTGACTCCTCTAAGGAGAGTGTGATCAGCTGTTTCTCCAGGAAAATCTGAAATGAAGCCAGAACCACCTGCTACACCAAAGCTGGGGAAGGACTGGGTAACCAGTAATGACCAGGGAGGAACAGCGTGGAATCAGTCAGCTAGAGCGGAGATCTTTATGCTGGGAGTCTCCAATAAAAGAGGGGATCCCTGCCTGTCACTGCGGAGGGAGTGCACTCAGAGGCGGGGGAGAGGCAGGTGAAGAGTGATCTGGAGTCCCCAGCAGTCCAGACCATCATGAGAATGTGAACCCCGGCCTGCTCTTTCCTCAGAGTTCCTCCTCAAACCACATGTGTGCCCACTGTAGGGCCTCTGCAGTGGTCCTCCCAGGGTCCTTGCTCTCTCTCAGAGAGTTCCACTACTTCACAGGTTGAGTCAGTTCACACAAGTATGGGAACTGCTAGCGGGCTTGTTAGTGGGCAGGGGAAATGCTGAAGCCTGGACTTCACAGGCAAACACTACCTTCCACTGAGGTGTTTTTTCATTTTGGTCCTAAGACTGTCTCCTAAATCATTTGATATCTGTAACTCTTCATCTAAGAGCAAGATGATGCAGTCTGGGTGCAATGCAATAGCTTGACTTTAGGAGTAAATGCTCCTGTCGTCCAGATGGTGGCTTCATGCACCTGGATGAATGTAAAGGACTGCTAGCTGGTTGGCTCCCAGAACCAGCTCAATTCCCGCCCCCCCCTCCCCCCCCAAATCTATCCTCTTACCAGCATATGGACCTTTTAGAAACATCAATCAGAGCGCATCGTTTACCTGCTCAACCACCCCCTCCCCAAACGACTTCTCAAAGCAAAACCTGCTCTCCTTTCCTGGGATCCAGGCACCTCTGGCCTTCCCTCCGGCCATACTGGTCACCCTGTCCTCAGGACAATGAGCTGCCCCTGCCTCAAGCTTTCCTCCGCTTGCCACTGCTTTCCCCAGACCTTAGCAGAGTTTCTCCTTCCAGTAGATAACATTTGTGTGCTCAGACGTCCCCTTCTCAGCAAGGCCTTCTCTGACTCTGCTGTCTGAAACGGCACACTCCAACCCCTCCCTTTTTACTCTGCTTTCTTCTCTTCATATTACAAACATAATTTTTAGTTGACACTCTCCCTTCATGAAGTTCAGGACACGGCATGTTCATTACTGGATCCCAGCATTGAAGTATTCGTCTTTTACACCGTGCTGTAATTCCAGAGGACTGGTGGGTTATTTGGGCATGCAGAGTTGACCTAGGGAAGGCAAGGCTGTCTCGCTGTATCTCACTGTGCAAACTGTTTGCTGAACCCATGGGAGGCAAGGCACGAGCAGGGAAGCCAGAAGAAAACTCGAGGAGCCATAGGACCTACAGACACGCCGTATTCTCTCCTCTGGTTGACCCAGCAGACACAGACATAACGCAGTGGACACAGACATAATGCAGCCACAACGCAGCCACGAGGTCTTTTTCAGGTGGAGCTTATATATGCTTACAGAACAAAAGTAGCCCGTGGCTAACTGGGTACCTTGTGATAAGCAGTGCTATAAGTGATCTCAGCTGTTACATCATCATTATTTACAAAACGCGGGGCAAGAGAGCCTAACTACGCCATCTCGGCTAGTTTCTCTTTCCCTATAGTGGCCAGTCTTCACAAGAGCCTGGCCAGTACTGACCATAAGAGAGGGTGCTCTCCAGGCTCCCCTTGAAGCAACCTGATGCTGGACACCTGTCCAGCCTGCACCGCGGCCATCCCACCCACAGAACCCGCAGGCTCCACCGCCTCTCCCTACCCCAGCATCCATGTGCCTTGAACTAAAGGGTGAGAGCTCCAACCCTTAATATCCCTCGAGCTGGGAACCATCTTATTTCTCCTCACCAGGCAGAGGAGGGCAGCGGGAAGCAAGCGGTGGGAATCCGCTTGCTGTCATTGGACTTGACATGGTACATCAGCGCATTCTGTGTAAGGGACCTCCCAGCTGGAGGACGAGAGCTTGCTCTGATGTCACCTGGGCTTCAACTGGATTAAGGAAAGCACAGATAGAGGCAGGCTGCCCTGCTTTTTGACACCTGCAGACCCACTACTAAGAGCATGCTGCAAACAGCGTCTCCCCTGGAATTCTCCAGAGCGACGTCTGGCTTTGGCGGTGAGACTGACGCTGAATTCACACAGCACAGGAGACATCACAGACGAGGTGCTGGCATTTCGTGATATGCTCTGGCTGCTCTCACTGTTACCACCTGTCTCCTGAGGCGACTGCATCGCAGTCAACTCACACAAGAATTCCTAACTGTCTAAGGAACTAGAAACTCAAGCCACGAGAAACCGCAACCCTCGCTCCAAGGGAATTCACTCCAAGGAGTCTTAAGTCATGGACTAGTTGGACCAGCGTAAGACAGCAACTTTGACAACTAAGGTTCTGAACACTACTGGCCTACTGCCTTCCTAGAGGGAACCAGGTCTTCTCATTTGAGATCATTTATAAAGGTCATGTCCTAGGACTCGCCTCCTTTCAGTTATCTTCTAGAGACATTTCATTAGGCAGTTTCTACTTCCTCTACCTCCGCCTGAGGGTAGGAAACCAAAACTGTAGCCAGCTTGACTATCAGCTGAACTCTGTCACCTGTCCAAGCCCTGACACAAGGCTATGAGGCTGCGGGCACGTCTGCAGGTGTCATTTATTCATGCAACCTCGGTCTCTGCCCATTCATTCAGGTAACACTGGAACTTCCTGGTGGTAGATCGGGCAAATGGAAATATACCACAATAACAGCAGCATGCCCTTACAAGGCAATCCAGAAAACATAAGGATTCTATTCCAGGGATTCATACAAATGTCATAACAATCATTCACTGGGTCAGATGAGAGTAACACCTGCCCAGAAAGAGCTGCTGCTTCCCCCGGAGCTGAAACACATCTCCTTCCCAGCGGGTGTCCCCCACCCCCGTAACCTGGGTACTCACTTCCTCAAGCCTGATTCAGGTCAGGAGAATGGTCTGCAAGTGTGGGCCGGCCCAGCCCTGCCTCAGCTCCCAAGCACTTGGGAGCATCTGCAAGACCTACCCCAAGTGCCATCCTGACTGTGACGACCCGGCAAGGCCAGCACCGAGCACGGTCCTCCTGAACCACCTGCAGTCCTCAGCAGGCTCTCCTGAACCTTCCGACAGCCCCGACTTCCAGAGAACAGTGGGTTTCAGGCCAGTCGTGCCCAAACCACTGTGACGGAGCTCAGTCCTTTAAATTACCAAAGGGTTAGAGTCAGGGTTCCCTTTACCACTGAGATCCCTTAGTTCACTTAAAATACCACTCAATTTGAAAATATTTAATCTAACGTTAGGACCACATATCAAATATAAAAGAGACCACTTCACATCACTTGCTTCAACCAATAAATTTAAAATTACTTTCGTACTACATCTGTCATTTATTAGTTTTCCTAAAGGTATAAAATAAAATTAAAGAGATTTGTCGTAAACTAAACTTACCTTTTCTTTTAAGGTAAAAATATTCAGTCAAAACTTCAAAAAAGGGCAGGTAGTACTTAAACCTACTTATGGAATATGCTAAAAATAAAAAGCACAAACTCTTCACGTCTTTGCAGATTTTAAACAATCTCCAACGTAAAAATATTTCAGCAATGTTCCTTCTGAAAATTTAACCTAACATGCCCTTATGGGAAAAAATATCTTCAGATGAAATTATAATAGAATAATAAAATCACTTATTAAATCAGGCTGCCACTTTCCCCATCTGGCCTAAATGACTGCTTTTCTTTTGGGGTAAGGAAAGGGAGGGAGAAGAGTTAAAAAGCAATAAACTTGAACTACTGAGAGTTCACAGGGCAGAAGGAACTGCCTTTTGGGGGTATTATTTTGTAAGCTCAAATTCAAACTAATTAGCAGGTAGTATCAAAGTTACAAAGGAACTTCTCTATTAACCATACTTGTTGTTTTTCTAACCTGTCTTGAATATGAATCTTGATTTTCATTTCTCCAAGAAGGTGCACAGAGAATGAAACCGAAACTATCACATGCAAATGCACATTCCGGTCTGATTTTAACTGCAAGTATTGATTTTCTTCCCCAGGGATGAATTTGAAAGCTGTGGTTTCAAATGGCCTATCACTATGGTTCAATCCTGGGAATTCATTGCAGTGGTCTGAACTTCGTCTAAGGAACTTGCCTGCTGGTTCCAAACTCCTGGTGACTTTTGGTTTGAAGGTCCTCTTCCTCTCAGGCAGACAACTATCTGCCCCTCCTGCCTCTGACTTTCCTGCAAACGGGGAGCCAGAAAACTGTTCTGGCCTCAGTCTGGATGTTCTCCATTCCATGGAAGGGTATGTGTTTTGAAGACAGATTTCTAGAACAGGAAGTATCATCTAATCCAAGCATCTCACATTATAGCTGGGCCCTATTTTTGATAACGAAGTACCACCTGTTTGATTTCAAGTTTCTCATAAACCTGACTATTTGAGCAGCAATGGTTCTCAGACCCAGACAGTCTAGTCCGGGGGTTCCAATACCACAGCTGTCCAGGACACTTCAGTTTGAGCTGTAAAGTCCATCTGAAACAGCAAGTGTTACGGTAAGGATATAGAAGTTGCCATTTTTCTTAGCTATGGGCTAGAATTTTATCAACTCAATGGACATCCTGTACATCTTAGATCAAAAGCATTTATAGATGATCTGATTAGCAAAATAGAGTTGACAGTGTCAACACTAAAAGTGGTAACAGTAAAAACCTGAAAAATAATGGGTTCACTGAGGCAAATAAAAGTAAAGAAAAGGTAGCGCGCACAGTGTATGAGAGTCTGCCTGTCAATGAGAAGATGTGGGTTCAACCCCTGGTACAGGAAGAATCCACATGCCTCAGGGTAACTAAGCCTGTGAGCCACAACTACTGAGCCTGCATTCTAGAGCCCATGAGCCACAACTAAAGAAGCCTAAGTATCCTAGAGCCCGTGCTCCACAACAAGAAAAGCCTTCACAATGAGAAGTCTGCACACCTCAACGAAGAGCAGCATCCACTCATCACACCTAGAGAAAAGCCTGAGCAGTGACAAAGATCCAGCAAAGCCAAAAAAAAAAAAAAAAAAAAAAAAAATTTCCTTATAAAGAGAGAAAGGTAAGGAAAATATTGGAGAACATTCAGCACAGAAGATTTTTGTTTTACTGATGAGAAAACTATAGCCCTTAAAGATTATCTGCCTGGACCAAGGTAATTGTACAAGTGAGCGGCCGAATGTAATGACCGAAGAAGAAATCCAAGTTCTGGATGCTGGTCCAGGCTACTTACAATGTTCCGGCTGCTGCCATGCTCCGAAACTCTTTATTAGACAGATCTGTGCTTTATTTTTTTTTATCAGTATATACTGGTTACCTCTTTTACTACCAAGCCCTCTTCTGTAAAATGGGCATATAAATGGTTCCTACCCTATAGGGCCACTATGGGTATTAAATAAGATAACGCAATCAAAGCACTTTTAACACTGCCCAGTACAAAGTAAACACTTGACAAACTTCTATTCAATGAAAGCGGATCTAGAATAGCCCCCCAAGTACCTCACTGTGAGATTACCAGGAGTTGGCAACTCCAGCTGAAAATCTGGTAATTGCCTTCATTCATACACAATCCGAATTTTACCAGAGGGGGGCAGCTTTCCCCACCTATAAGCCCAAACCCGGTTGCCTCCCTTGCAACCGAAGGTGGGCAAAGAGGAAGAGAAATTAGTGGACAGTAAGTCCAGGAGATCTTTTAAAGGATTTAACGGGGAAAATTAATGAAATAGAAATGTTAAGCTCATAGCAGAACTGAATTTAGAACTCTTGCCCTGCCCAGAGTCAGGATCTTGAGAGCACTCCATAGACAGCCCATACCACCACCAGCAGCAGCTACCATTTCCTGTTTTCTCTGTTCCAGGCATCGTGCACACGTCACATATCCCAACAATCCTGTGAAATATTATTATCCGTGTTTTTTTATACGTGACCAGTAGTGGCTTGACTGACTCAACGTCAAAGAACTAGTCAGGGCAGCAGAATCTCAGTGTAGTTCTAAAGCTAAGCTTTTACCATCCCTAATCTTGAGTCCAAAGTTGCAGCTAGACAGAGAAAGATTCTTCGACCTAAATTGATATATACAAATGTCCTGTGTTGAAAACCTTGAGACAAGGATCATCTGTAACAATGACCTGTCTTCAGGTCCTTGGACAAATCCAAACTTCTCTGAGCTTTGGTTGCCTCTGTAAAACGTGGGCAATTAGCCTCCAGCTAATAAAAATAAAGGGGGGGGGGGAATAAAAAACCATGGGAACTGAGCCAGAATGACCTCTGCAGCGGCCTCTAAGCCTGAAATCCAGTCCCCGGCAGAGTCCAGGGAAGCCCAAGCAGGCGGTCAGGGCGGCCGCGCTCGCGGAGGGAGCCTTAAACCAGGAGGGAGACGCCGCCGCCGGAAGCCGGGCCGGGGTGCTGGGCGGGCGCGGGCGGGCGCGGGCGGGCGCGGGCGGGCGCGGGCGGGCGCGGGCGGGCGCGGGCGGGCGGGGAAGGGCGACAGGAGCCGGAGAGCGAGGCGGCGTGCGCGCGCCCGCAGCCCGTGCCCGCGGTTACCTGAGACGGCTGCCGCCTCCTCTTCCCAGCGCTCGGCGCCCGCGGGCCGCGCGGCCAGAGGCGGCAGCCAGAGCAGCAGCCAGCACGTCTCGGGGCGCAGCCTCATGGCGCTCGAGGGTCCGCCGCGCGCGGCCCTGGGAGGAGGGGGACGGGGCTCCTCGGGCGAGAGTAGCGGAAATGGCGCGGGGCGCAGGAGGAGGGCGGGGGGCGGCGCGGCCTGCCGGCTGGAAGGGCGGAGGGCCCGCCTCCCCCGGCGGAGGAAGAGTGCGGCCGCCGCCAGCCCCCGCCCCGCCGGGCTCCGCCCGGTCTCACCCTGGAGGGTGCGGCCCGAAGGGACCGTCTGTGGATTGTGCAGAAACCTGCCCTGACCCCGACTGCGGGGTTTTAGGGCTCCGTGTTCAGAGTACCCTTGCGTGACGTCCCAGGAAGGCTAAGGCCCTTCAGTTCAGTTCAGTCGCTCCGTCGTGTCCGACTCTTTGGACCCCACGGACTGCAGCACGCCGGGCTTCCCTGTCCATCACCAACTCTTGGAGCTTGCTCAAACGCCTGTCCATCCAGTTGGTGATACCATCCAACCATCTCATCCTCTGTCGTACCCTTCTGCCGCCAATCTTCAGCAACCCCCTTACTTTAAAAAAAAATAAAATCAATTTAAAAAATAAAAATCAATTCATCTTTCATTTTCCGTTTTGTTTATAACAATAACAAATCGGGAATTTGGTTGCTTAAATAGACTGACTTCTCACATTTCAGTATAAAGAGCATGTAAAACAGTCTCTCAAAGAAGACTCTTGAGAGTCCTTTGGACTGCAAGGGGATCCAGCCAGTCCATCCTAACGGAGATCAGTCCTGGGTGTTCATAGGAAAGACTGATGCTGAAGCTGAAACTCCAATACCGAGGTCACTTGATGCGAAGAGCTGACTCGTTTGAAAAGACCCTGATGCTGGGAGGAATTGGGGGCAGGAAGAGAAGGGGACGACAGAGGATGGGATGGTTGGATGGCATCACCCACTCGATGGGCATGGGTTTGGGTGGACTCCGGGAGTTGGTGATGGACAGGGAGGCCTGGCGTGCTGGGGTTCTTGGGGTCGCAAAGAGTCGGACACGACTGAGCGACTGAACTGAAAACATTCTCTCACCAATGTTAACATACCCCTTGAAATTAGATTTTGTGTGTGTGTGTGTGTGTGTGTGTGTGTATTTAAAAAGATACAGAGAATAGATTGGTTGCCGGAGAAGGGGTGGGGAGATGAGGGAACTGGGTGAAGGTGGTCAAAAGGTCTAAACTTCTAGTTGTAAGTTCTGAGGATGTAACGGTGACTAAAGTTAACAATACTGTACCCTATATTTGAAAACTGCTGACAGCAGATGTTAGAAGTTCTCATCATTTAAACAAAAGCCTGCAACTATGAGGAAGTATATGTTAAACAGATTATATTTACAACATATACTTTATCAAATCCCTTTGTTGTACCCCTAAAACAAGCACAATGTTATATGTCAATCATATCTCAATAAAACTGGAAAAATATCTTGAGTGGTTTTAATAGCAATAATGAGTAGAGAACTCCTAGTCTGAAACATCTTTAAACTGTACTTTTTTTTTAAGGCACAGATCCTCTTCAGGCCTTGGAAACCCATTAATGTGATTCAGTATTTCACACTAAACATTCAGTAGAACAACAGCTCATTTCCTCTTTTGTAATTTTGGGCTTCTGCTAAGGTACTCCAGAGAACCCAATTGTGACAGAAATCATCTTCTAAAAATAGTTTAACCTCATTTTCCCCAAAGGTCTGAGTGGAACTCACTCACTAGACCTTCCCTGGCTTCAAAGTAAAGTTAAACCAACTGCCTTCAAACCCCTGGTGCCATGCGTACACCCAAATATCGCTTTTTGCAAATTCAGAAATCTTATAAAGAACTCTTGAGTTCAGAAATCTCCTTGTAAGGGCTGTTGGGGAGGATGATTTTTACAAACTGTTATTATTTGAACTCATACCTTGTCTGACCCTGAAGACTACCTCCAGAGAAACAGCAGAGACCCTGACCCCACTCGCCCCTTGCACAACCTTTTTTTCTAGTCATATTTATTTTGATTTAGTCTAATTTTGAATGGCATTATGAAATGTGGCTAAAAGAAACAGGTATATTCTCAAATGACAGAAATGCTTTCCTATACCTGTATCAAGTAGAGGAATAAAAGAACAGGAAACAAGTGTGTATTAAATTAATATTTTAAGTGTTCTTCATGTAGAATATCCCTAATAAATATCTTTAGCTTCTTATTAAGGAAGCTAAATCAAAACACCACATTCTGCTTTAAAGAATAGCAATAAATATTTTCCTAGAGATAACAGAATCTTAGAAGGTGACCATTTTATCACTGGGAGACTATGATGAAATTCAACTAAACCTCCCCAAGCCTTTCTCTCTTATGAAAACCTCTCATGAAAATAGATAAGCTTTGTGTGACAATGGCAATGAAGGGGGGAAAAGATACTGTGGAGACTATCTCCACAGTATGTAAAGAACTGTGGAGAAAGAAATACAAGAAAACAGAATAAGGAGAGTTGTCAGATTTAGGAAAACTCATGGGTTCTTCCACATCATTATGGAACACCGCTTCCTTTTCATGAGAAGCAGATGGGATTAACAATCTGTGATTAGTGCAGCCTATTGTTCTTAAATTACATCAGTATTTGTGGTCCCTCTTTCTAGCAGACAACTACACTGATTAAACAAACCAAACCCAAACCAAATCTATATAAACAGGACTCCTGCAGAATCTTCTGTTCAAAGCTTTCTGGGATATTATGCAATTTGCTTTCTGTCTTTCTGTTAGAAAACAAAGAATATGTTTGCCTATCAGTGGATCAGTGAGGTAAGAAAGTTGTAGTTGGGTGTTGCCATGATACTTGCCCAGGTGATGTAAGACAATTAATTGTACCTGGATTTTAACACCAGCCAATACTTTTCTACCCCAAAAGAGATGCTTGAAAAAGGACAAAATTAATTGTCTATTTGAAGAAGTTGCCCAATTGTATTGCCTACAGATTTCAGCTATGGATTTCCAGCAAACACTCCGTGGCAAACTCTAAGACAAATGAAGCACTGCCTGTCTGGATCTCACAGGTAAGAAAGAAGTTGGAACTCTTGGCAGAATGCTAGCGGTGTGGGTAATATATAAATGTTTAACGCTGTAAAGGCAGATTCCCAGGACATACCTTCCTGAGACTGAGTCAATCCATTTGGCATAGAGACCCAAATGTCTCTTCTTAATATTTACCCCAAGTGATTAAAAAAGATTAAGACTATGAGTTTTACAAGTTTCATGCTTGAATGGAAGTAGAATTTTGGGCAAGTTTGTAATCATACCTAAAATACTCTGTGCATTTTATGTAATTTATATTGCTAGAATATAACATCTACTTATTTTTTTCAAAAACCAATGCATAATAAAGAGTTTCCTTAATATTATTTTGGTGACCCAAGTTCTTTAATTCCATTTGACTATTTTCACATGGTGTGTTAAAGATTACAATTCAAATTTCAGCCTCTGCGTTTTTATTTCTGGAGTTCTCGCTCCTGTAACTAATTAATTTTCTGTAACTGTCACAGGGTTATAATCAGTCATTATGAATCAGAAGTAAAATTTAGTTCATGTCAGAAATTATTTAGGAGCTTTCACTTGGTTTCTAGGTTAGTAGAAGGTTTAATTAAATGAATTAGAAGAAAACAGGCAAAGTTCTGTTACTTTGGATTCTTCCATAAAAGAGGATTTAGAAAGACTGTAATGATACCCAGCAATGCCACAAAGATTACAGAAGCTGTATGTTACCATTTCTTTAACAATTCCCACTTTTAGAATTTTATACATCAAGAGAAAAAAACAGGTTGTTCAAGACTTCTCATAAAAGAAAAAAAAAAAGACATTGACTTGTTGGATCATGTTTTTTTGTAGCATATTTCATGTAGAAAATACTTTGAAATTGACTTGCCATATCCTAGCTCAGTAACTTTAATAATTCACATCAGATAAGTAGCTTTTCAGTATGAATAAATGATGTTGGGAGGGATTAGAATAGCTATAATTTATTAAGAAATACATCATATGTTCTCTAAACTAAATTGCTAAAGACCTTGATAAAAGATAATTGGTCAAATTCAAATCTTTCTGTTCAAATTGAGAGCTGTGGAATTCTTTAAAGTAGTGGTTCTCACATTTTGGTGTGGCTAAGAGTCACGTCTCCAAAGATCTTTATTTATTAGGTCCGTGCAATGACGTGGGAATCCACGTTTACAATTCTGAGGCAAACAGTCTCCTGACCATGCTGTACAAGTCGTGGGGAAAAAATATTCAAGTGATTGATGATTAGTTGATGATGGCCGGAAAATAGTTATCTATGGGAAACGATGTTCTTGGTTAATCTGAGAAAAAGAAGGTAGAAGAGTTGAAGTTTTCTAAGAGTTAACTGAAGGAACTAGGATATAGGAAGATAGTCACCAGTTATCTGTTATGTTTTCAAAGAAATGAGCAAAAAAGAAATAGGTTTAAATTGCAGTGAGTAAGCTTAAGATTGCGTGTGTTAATAGATACATTTTCCCAGCACTGGGATCCTAGTTTATCTCTTACACGGATACCATCCAATCCCGCACTCCAGTTGACTTGTTCCTAAAGAATCTCTGCCAAAGTATTCTTTTCTGCCAATTCACCCTTAGGAAACTTTTTTTCTTAATCAGCTATTCTCTACAATCTAGGTGACCCACCCCCCTCCACCCCTCTGGAGTAGTCACTATGAGAACAATTTATAGTGAGATAATTAAATGTTGAAAGGCTTTTCTTCTTTCAGGGAAAGCTTTAAACTGCAGATATCCTTTCAGATGGGTTTCCTTGGGTGGCACTAGTGGTAAAGAACCCACCTGTCAGTACGGGAGACAAGAGAGACCCAGGTTCACTCTCTGGGCCGGGAAGATCCCCTGGAGGGGGTTGCCACCCACTCCAGTATTCCTGCCTGGAGAATTCCCATGGACAGAGGGGCCTGCTGCTACAGTCCACAAGGTTGAAAAGAGGTGGACACGACTGAAGTGACTTAGCACACATGCGCCCATCCTTTCAGTTAAGTTCTTTAACTGCCTTTATTAGTCATTTACTGACAATGTAGAAGATCTGTGTGTAATTTAAGGAGCATTGGTGGTATAGTGGTGAGCATAGCTGCCTTCCAAACAGTTGACCTGGGTTCGATTCCCAGCCAACGCAGCAGGCCAACCTTTGTGACTTCTTCTCGTGGCTCAGCCAGTAAGGAGTCTGCCTGCAATGCAGGAGACCCAGGTTCAATCCCTGGGTTGGGAAGAGCCCCTGGAAAAGGAAATGGCAATCCACTCCAGTATTCTTGCCTGGAAAATCCCATGGACAGAGGAGCCTGACAGGCTACAGTTCATGGGGTCTCAAAGAGTCGGACATGACTGAGCGACTTCATTTCAACTCAAACAGAGATTTTCCTCTTGTTTTCAGTTTCCCACGAGGTACTTCAGAACATCCCCAGTGGTCAAAGGCTACTCAGAAAAATCCTTCTATCAATATTCTTTCATGTGTTTTTGGAAAGAACTTAAATCTTTTGTAAAAAGAGTATATGGGGCTGGGACATGGAGATAAATAGTCTCAGATTTTGTTCTTCTGCTGTTTCTCTCCCCTCTCCAAATCAGACCTCAATAGCCTCTATTTCCAATATTTCTGTCTGTCTGTATTCTGTATCTGGCTGGACCCAAGTGTATGATGGAATTGTTACACATATTTTTGACTTTATTTTCCCAGGATGTTATAGTGACCGTGGGCGTGGAAAGATAGTGTAAGAAACTGCTAGGAAAATATTTATGTTTAATTTATAATAAAATAATACTTTATTTTTTGAAGAAAATTGACACAAGAAAGTCTCTTTCTTCTGAGTAGTCTCTATAACAAACCATAATTTCTAGGTTGGTCACGTTTCAATAGAGTTTGTAGAAAGTATAAATAATTCAACTAATGTACTTCTAAGTTTTGCTAATGTTATTGATCATATTTTGCTGATAAGGGTCTATCTGCCTGAAATTAAGTAAAGTCTGTAAAACTGGATGAAAAAAGTAATAACAATTCAGGACATTTAGCAAGTTTTACCCTAAATTAATCACATTTGTTTGCTTTGATTTACACTCTGTCCTTATAGACTGGTTCAAGAAGTCTATATTATTATCAGAGTATGTATTAGTTAGGGTATTTCCAACTACAAGTTACATAATTTCCAAATAAAAGTGTCTTAAAACAATGAAGACATTTATTGGGTCACATGGAAGTGCCATGACAGGTTGATTCAGCAGCTTGAGGATCCCATCAAGGTCTCAGGTTGTTTTCAGTTCTCTACCTCTCAACTTGTTAGACTTTGCTTTCAAGCTCTTCTCCTCAAAATTGAAAAAAAGCTGCCATTGCCCCTGACATTGGGTCCTCACACAACTGTAACAAAAAGCAGGAGCATGTTTCCCCTTCCATCTCTTGAAGAAAGAAGTAAAGCCTCGATGAGAAGCTCTCACCCTCACCCTCTCAGCTGACTCTCTTGCTGGTCCCATCAGCAAGCGACTGGTCCCATAAGCAAGGCCGATGCCCTTGCTAAACTTGAGTGGAGTGAACATTTGCAGCCTTGATGGTGGGAGGCACTTTCATAGAAGACAAAAACTGGAAGAGCAACAGATAGAAAAAATTTATTACACTGATATTTCTACAGTTTCCAAAAGCCCTCATAAATGTCTGACAATGGTAGTCTGAAATTCTATGCTGACTTAATAAGTGAGTTTTACACATTATCCTCAACTTTAATAAATGTGTTTTCTTTTTGAAATTTACACACTAACTCAAAATGGGAGTTGCTTCTACACCGGGGCCGCCAGCCTCTGGGACCTAATGCCTGATGATCTGAGGTGAAGCTGACATAATAATAATAGAAATAAAGTGCACAATAAATGTAATGTGCTTGAATCATCCCCAAACCATCCCCCTCCCTGATCCATGGAGACGCTGTCTTCCACAAAACTGGTCCCTGGAGCCAAAAAGCTTGGGAACTGCTGTTCTATACAAATCACATGTTTTTCCTTCTATTGGTCTTGTTTAGTGGACTTACATAACATCCTCATTCTTAAGCATTCAGTTTCCAAAATAGCACATATTTTCTGTTAGAATGATGAAAAAGGAAAAATTAGACAAAGGAGTGTGGGTTATAATGGGGAAAATGAGGAGAGGATAATAGGAATGGTAGGAGATGAAGAAGGCAGGGGAAGAAAGGAGGACTAGAGTGACAACTAATCTGGATGGTCTAATGTTCAGTTAACTAGGTCACTTGAAATGATGGGCAGGATAAGCCAATAAGACGCTGGAGCAAATGGAAGGAAAGTAGAAGGAATCTAACTCTTTTTCCAGGAATGCATTTTGCAAGTTAGAATTTGCCTGACCTAACCACACTGCAGGTGTGTCCCTAGAAATGCATGTTCATGTGATTTGGCAGTCGTATTCTGATGACACTCCTTTATTTTTTCATTTAAAGATAATTTGCTGAACAATGATGTGTAAAATAATCCATCTAAATGTTTAAAGGTTCTTAACTTGTCTCAGCAATAGTTAAAGTAAGGAAATATTTAGGCTCTGAGTCTCAAAAGATCAGAATTTCCAAATGATTCGGGCTTTGTGAAGATTTATTTTTCTGTGTAAAACCTAAACCCACTTTAGAAAAAAACAGCTCACCTAAACCTATCAATATTGCTTGGGTTTGTTTTAGGATTAAGAGGTTACTGTCCTTGCCTTTCATTTCACCATCTTGCCTGGTTCTTTATTGACTTTTCCTTGTTTTCCCTCTACTTGTTACCAGATATAATAATCACTGGAAATATTATAGATTCTTTTTGATACTTTATCAATCTTGAATAATATATGTGAGAGGATCTTGTTGAAATTCTCCTTTTTGTGTAATAGGTATTCTTTATGTTAAACAGGTTTTCTTTTTATTACTTTTAATACTTATATCCACTGTAAAGTAAAAAATGTAGAAAGCAATGCAAAATAAATGTATACCCCAACGAGTTGTTATAAGGCCAATACTCTCGTAGCCAAGACCTGAAGAAATAGAAATTTTCATGTATTTCAGAAGTCCTCCATGTGCCTCATTCTATCACCTCCTGCCCCTCAAAGTATTCACCATCCTGATATTCATAGTGATCATTTCCTTTGTTTCTTTATGGTTTATGACACCCAAATGCAAATTCATAGACATTTTTACCCATTAAAATGTTGTTTTGGATATGTCTTTTAAGTCTCTCTTGTTGTACTGTTTCACTCTTCCATCCTTGGTGTTTCCTGCAAACTGGCACCTGGATTCAGAGACTTCACTGGATTTGCTTTTATTCCTTTGGGTAAGACTAGAGGTGTGTTGTGTTCTTTCATGAGGAGTCATACAATGTCTGGTTTATTCTTATTTTGTGATATTTCTAACTATTGATATCTAGATCCATTGGGGGTTATAGAATGGTGACATTCAAATTCCATCATTTCTTTTTCACTATGAGCTGATATATTTTGATAAGAAGACATTATCTCTCATCTACTATTTGGTTACCCAGTGATACATTTCACAAGGAAAATGTAGGATAGGTGCTCAGGTTTTTTTCTCCACCAGTTTATTGTCCTCCTCTGAAGGTCACCAATTCTTTTGTTTTTAAAAATATTGTCATGAACCCATGATTTCAACATATCTGATAAAATTTCAATCAATAGCAATTATTACTTTTTTTTTTGCTCATATTGTCCTATCTTGGCCAGCAGGATTCTCTTGAGGTTGGCCTCTGAGTCCTTTCCATATGACTTGATTTGATAACTTCCTTGATTTTTAGTAACAGATGTCTATGTTCATCTTATATGCATCCTGTGCCAGACAAGAACCCAGTCCTGTTTCCAAAAGTCTTGTTGATTTCTTCTATGATTTCTAGACCACAATCTGGGTGGCAATGCTTATTGCTCCTGAGTTGGTTGCTTATTGCTATTTGGCCTTTTCAGTGGCAGTGTTAGGGAATCTATCTATTGATTAGTATACATATAGGTATAATTTTACAAATAAAATACTGACATTTCCAATTAAAAGTCAGTGCTCTGTTTAGTTGCTCAGTCGTGTCTGACTCTTTTTGGCCCCAGGGATTGTAGCCCGCCAGGCTCCTCTGTCCATGGAAATTTCCAGGCAAGAGTACTGGAGTGGGTTGCCTTTTCCTACTCCAGGGGATCTTTGTGACCCAGGTATCGAACCTACATCTCTTGCATCTCCTGCATTGGCAGTCAGGTTCTTTACCACTAGCGCCAGCTGGGAAGCCAAATGTCAGTACTGTGAGATTTTAACCTAGCCAATTTTATACTTTTACTTCATCTATATCTCTCTTCCTCCATAACAAGATTTCTAGTTCCCAAGGGTACAGTAGATGATGGAATTGTAATATCCCATAATACTCACTTACAGTATTCCACACTGTATACAGAACAGGCTTAGAATAACTATACACATATTAACACTACCAATATAATTACAAAGAACAGTTCAGGACTTCCCTGGTGGTCCAGTGGTTAAGACTTTATCTTCCAATGGGATATACTGGTTTGGTCCCTAGTTGGAGAGTTAAAATCTGACATGCCTTGCAGCCAAAAAACCAAAACATAAAATAGAAGCAATATTGTAACAAGTTCAATGAAGACTTTTTAAAATGATCCACGTTAAAAAAAAATATTTTAAATAAAACAATGGCTTAATTTTTTTCATATGCTCTCCTCACCCTCATCCTGTTTTTATAGTTATACTATATCTACATTATGTGAAAATATAGCTTTTACATATTATATTCTTTTAACTCTCATTTAGCATTAGTTCTTCAGATAACTGTTTTAATGTCTACCACCAATTCTACTGATGTCTATCTAATCATTTTGGTGGTTTAAAACTCATCCTCCTCTAGATTCCTCAGGAAGGGTTAATGAGAACAATATTCTCTGAATCCTTGCATACTGATAACTGTTGTTCTGTGCCTTTTATAGTTGAAAGTCGGTTTTGCAGTACATAAAATCCTTGCTTTACATTTTATTCCTTATGTCTCTTAAATACATTATTCCATTTTTTCCTGGCATAAAGTATAGCTGTCAAAAAAGCCTGATGATAATCTACATTTTTTTAACTTTTTAAGTCACTTTCGGTTTTGATTGGATACTCAATGAAAGTTGTTTCTTTAAAGTTCATTCATTTTGCTAGACATATGTCTTGGTGTTGATAATTCTGGGTCAACATTCTCAGCTACACAGTATGGTTTTTTAAAAATATGTAACTTCATATTTTATTAAAGAAAATTTCTCTTTAATTATAATTTTTAGTATTTGTTTTGTCCCCTTATTTTGCATTTCTTCTTCAAAAATCAGGGATATTATCCTGCTCATTGTTTCTCTTAGGCATAACTTTGCAAGACATTTGGCCTCAATACTTTTCTGTCCCTCATTTTTATGTAAAAATGGCTTTCCAGAACTTTTAGCAGGAGACATGGCTTTGAGTAACTTTTCTAACTTCACAAACTCTCTCTTCTGGGGTTTTCAAGAAGTATTAAGAAGGGTCACCTTGCTTTACGAGATTTCCTGATTCTGTTCCCTTCCACCACTGTTATCTGACCTCCTCTCTGTTGTTCTCTGCCCAGTTCAGTTCTGATTCCACTCTCAGCATTTCCCTTCAGTGTGACACTCGGTCCTGGCAGGCAGCTCAGCCTCTAGGCAGCTTAAGTGTCTTCAGGCTTTGTAGCAGACCCCTTGCACTCACCACCTACTGGACAGGGCAAAACCTGCCCACTTGCTTTCCAATAAACAGTCCTTGCTATCTAGGGATTCTCTTTTCAATTCCACCAAAGTCCGTCAAACTTCACTGCTTCTTTCGGCTTTTCCTGCCCGCGTGTTGACAGGATTCAGACCAATTGTTGGTGGTCTGCCCTCGCTCACATTTATTTTGAAGTTTGTATGGATGCCTTGTAGCCAAGCATCGGTATAAATGTTGTCCATGGGATTTTAATTTTTGCTAAGTTGTTGTTCTCTATGATTTTATGTTAAGATTTAGATTAAAAATTACACTGCTGCTGCAGTCATCTCCCTAGAGCCCACCAAATAGATTTAAACTACTCTCTTTAAGTAAAGCCCACATTTTCACAAGAATTAGAAACAAAAATTATTAATAACTTCCTAAGCTTTGATAATTTCATTATAACTTCAGCAGGGTTTAGAAAATGTATTCTCCATGTTATAAAATCCTAAGAACTTTGGAGCAGTGTAATCTTTGTTTTACTTCTGGTGCAATTAGAGAGACAACATTTCTTTGTTCCTGAACCGGTTAAAAAAATTAGGTGCTCCATGTATTAATGAAAACCAACTTTATATAAACCTTTGGTATAAGGCAAGTATAAGCTGATGATCAAAAAAATGATAATTTTCATTGTAGTAAAAGAGGAGGTGTGTTTGCACAGTGTTTTCACATATGTTATCTTATTTCATCCTCAAAATAACTCTCTTAGGGAGGTACTGTTATGAGTCCCATCTTTTGGAAGAAACAGTTGAGCTTAGAAGACTTAAAAGATTTGTCTCAAAAAAAAAAAAAAGACCTGTCTCAAGACACTGGCTTCGGGAATCTTAGCCTGTCTATGTGTTTACTCGTCCGCTGAGGGCTTGGTTTTGGGAGAGAATCCTGTGCAGCCACGTGGGAGGAAGTGAAAACTGCTTGGCAAGCTGAATGATCAAATACTTCTTGAGGACCCACAGGGTGACAGGTGCTGCAGGCAGATCTCCCTCACAGGCGGGCTAAGAGCCTTGTCTGGCCCCTTAGAGCCTCAGGAGACAGAGTGGCATTTGAACCTGAGTTTCTGAACTCTAGCGCCCGTGGTTTGCTTTTGCCTGCTGGCGAAGGTCAGGGCCAGCAGGGCGCTTTGTGAGACCCGCAGCACTTGGAGTGGCTCCATGTGGCATTGCAATACCTGCATGTTGCTGGACATGAGTTGCTTCACTTTGCGGTAGATGTGAAAGGACAGGGTCAGCATTTCTGGAGCTTGTAGCACGGCTCTTCCCGGGTTTACTTGGCATACTCTGAACGGCAGAGAGGAGAATCCTGTCCCAACCTCCAGGCAGCCTCTTATTGCGTGCTAATCTCTTACCGTAAAATCCATGCACTTTTTATTATTATTTTAAAAACTGTGTTTGTGCTGAGTCTTCACTGCAGCTCACGGGCTTCTCTAGTTGTGGTCCTTGGTCTTCTCTTGGTGCCCAGTACAGGATCTAGAGTGTGCGGGCTCAGTAGTTGCAGCGTGCTTGGGTTTAGTTGCCTCGGGGCATGTGGGATCTTAGTTCTCTGACCAGGGATCAAACCTGTGTCCCCTTTTAATAAATTATCTTAGGAGAGAAGGGGGCAGACTGCAAGAGAATGAATGGTCCTGAGGGGAGCAGAGAAAATCTGGCCCCAGGGAAAGGGCGTGCAAGCTCCCAGGAAAACAGTGGCAATGGGTCCTGGAAACCTCATTGCCTCATCGCCTAGAAGGCAGGTTCTTAACCACTGGACCACTAGGGAAGTCCCCCTCGTGCAACGTTTACATTCCACTTCACAATATATTTGTGCTATTGAATACAAAAAGCATAGTTTCCATACACATTGGCAAGTAAAAGTTTTGTGATAAGGAGACACAGGCTGTTCTCGGATGGCTGTCAGTGCCTCCTGGCATATTACATACTCTAAAGTGCTCCTCGGTTTGAAAGCATAAGAAGAAATACAGACATGTAGACTGGGGCTCCATCTTGGGAGTTTGAAGATTTTGCTAAATCTTTGGACTTTGTTCTGTAGACACTGAGGATCCAATGAAGCATTTCAAGAATGAAAGGGAACAGATCAGTTTTGTCTTGGAGGAATGGTTCTGAATTTCCTTGATCACCATCTATAGTAAGAAATACATGTTACATGCCAATTCATATGCATATTACATATTATACATAATATAATGCATGTGTAATATGTGATTATATATCTACATATATACATAAAAATTTGATGAAACTTTACTTACCTTTATATTGTCCACCCTAACCTCGTTCATCTAGGAAAAGTTAATGCAATCCACTAAATTGGTTGCACAACCCCTACTGCACTGCACTTAAGGTAACCAGAGAATTTATATACTTCATTAATATTTCAAATGGAACAGAACTGTACTCATTAAGAAACACTTTAACGCTTCTTCCAGGAGGGTTAGAAACGTTACTGGGAAGGAAGAGGCAATGAGGTTCCCAGGACCCATCAACCCATTCCCACCGTTTCCTGGGAGCCTGCACGCCCTTTCCCTGGGGCCAGATTTTCTCTGCTTCCCTCAGGACCGTTCATTCTCTTGCAGCCTGTCCTCTTCTCTCCCAAGATAATTTATTTCAAACAGAACCTTCTCCAATCATCCCACTTGAGAAGACCCTATAAGTGGGAGAGAGTAATCTCTGTCTTGAACTTCAACCTCCTCCCAGAGAGAGAACACCTGAGTGCAAAATGTAGCACAGAGTGAAACCGTACGCAGTAGTCTGCTAAGGCTGCCGAGACCGAGTACTGGGGACCCGGGGATCTACACGACAGAAACTGATTTTCTCGCAGCTCTGCAGGCTACAATTTAAGATTAAGATGTCAGCAGGGTTGGTTTCTTCTGAGGCCTCTCTAACTTGCTTTAGACGGCTAACCTCTCCCTGTGTCTTCATGGGACCTTCCTTCTGAGTGTGTCTCTGTGCTAATCTCATAAGGAGACCCAACCGGACTGAATCAGGGCCCACTCATAAGACATCGTATGCACTTAATTACCTCTTTAAAGGCCTGATCTCCAAATACAGTCACATTTTGAGGTACTCGAGTTCAGGACTTCAACATATGAAGGGGAGACAAAACTCAGCCTGTAAAACATTAATGAACAGAAATCTCAGTTAAGTAGAGTCGAGAGACCAGAAGGGGGAGCTCTCATGCCCTCGGATGAGCCCAACAGGAAGAAGAAAGGCTTCTTCCCTGGTAAGAGCCTGGCCTATGACAGTCAGAACTCACCCGGTGAAAAGCCGTGGACTCTCTGCTCACTACACCTGCCTCCCCCGGCACTGCTTTCCCCTCTATGAAAGAGCTCTCCTCTCCATTTCCGTGGGGCACTTGCATGCGAGGCTCACCATGGTTGCGCGCTGTGAACTGCAACTCACTGTCAGTACTAAATAAGCCCATTTTTGCCGGAGAAGTAACTAGCAGTCTATTTGTTTTAGGTTAGTCCATAGCACCATTTGTGTTTGTTTTTTATAAAGGAATCAAATACAGTAATTTTTATGTTCCACAAAATAAATGCCAAAATACCAGCATTACAAACAACATCACGGGTATTCTCATAATATAATGAGTTCAGTTACTTAATTGCATTTTCGATAGATAGATTTTCTATTTTAGTGTCCCCCACCCCCACCTCAGGAGCGTCTTGGAGGCTACCAACTTAACTTTTTAAAAAATAAGGTCTTAGTTTTTTATTTTACTTAAAATAGATAACTACTGTATACTTAATTGCTGCCCAACTGTTTCATCTTACCCTTGACTGGATGTCCTCAACACATTAAAAAAAATTGCATGAAAAGCTGATAAATGGTAATTAAAGGATTTCAGTAAAAGAGAAGAGAAAGACAAGAAATCTTTTATTTGGGATTCACTGGGCTGACTGAAAAGAAAAAAAAATCTGAGAAGCCCTTTCTCTCTTTGGGAAGTTCAGCAAGAAGCAAGCCCAGCAGATGGGAATCAGCTCAAAGGAAAAACACAGGCTAAGGGCAGTGGAAATGGGACATGAACTCTTCAGCTAAGCTCTGGTCTGATAAGGCCACTCTCAGCCAGGAAGCTCCTGTGACTCCAGATGGACGGGGTGTCTCCCGCCCGGCTCTGTGGTCCACAGACGTGCCCTGGAGCCCCAGACGGGGCTCTTCCTAGTCTGCATCCTGCAAGGCCAGTCCACGTGCCTCTCCTCTTGCCTCTTACCTTCTGCCTCTGAGCTTCCCATTTAACATTTATTTCAGGAGGCTGCTGTGGGTGGGGCCAGTGCCCTTGTTTCCGATTGGTTGATTGATTTATCAAACTTTCTAGACTCCTCACTCTGTACCTTGGCCGAGTCCTTCTCAGCTCTCTGAATCTGTAATTCATTCTAGAGATGTGGTTGTTCATCAAGATGATCTCTATGATTCCTCTTCACCCTAATGTTACATGAGTCTATTCTTCAGTTTCACACTTTCATGCAGATCAAAAAAAAAAAAAAAAAATCACATGTACAGGTACAAAAGAAAGTCAATATAGATGCCTTTGCCTAACAGATAGGAGGAGAAAAGTACTCCCTTTCTTCTTTAAGCTTATCTTAGGTAGAAAATTTAAGCATATCTCATGATTACCTATGGGTCTTCAACTTGCTCCTCTGTTCTGCCTTGGGCTACTCATTTATAGAGGCAACTCTGAGTGAGTTCCCTGCTGGAACTACAGGTAAGCTGAAACATTCTCCTTCAGTGACACTGGCAGGTTCACCACTAATTATCAGGCTAATTCAGTTCAGTTTAGTCGCTCAGTAATGTCAGACTCTTTGCAACCCCATGGACAGCAGCACGCCAGACCTCCCTGTCCTTCATCATCTCCTGGAGCTTGCTCAAACTCATGTCCATTGAATCAGTGATGCTGTCCAACCACTTCATCCTCTGTTGTCCCCTTCTCCTGTCTTCAGTCTTTCCCAGCATCAGGGTCTTTTCCAATGAGTCGGCTCTTCTCATCAGGTACCCAAAGTATTAGAACTTCAACTTCATCATCAGTTCCTCCAACGAATATTTCCTTTGAATGACTGGTTTGATCTCCTTTAGGATGGACTGGTTGGATCTCCTTGCAGTCCAAGGAACTCTCAAGAGTCTTCTCCAGCACCACAGATCAAAAGCATCAATTCTTTGGCACTCAGCCTTCTTTTGGTCCAACTCTTACATCCATATGTGAGAAAAACCATAGCTTTGACTATACGGACCTTAGTTGGCAAAGTGATGTCTCTGCTTTTATATATGCTGTCTAGGTTTGTCGTCGGGCTAACACACATATAATTCTGAAAAACATCATTTAAAAAATTCAAAATGACTATTTGTGAGATGGAATTATCAGCAATGCGTTGTTTTTCAAAATTAGAATTGCTAATGAATTGTTTTCTAATTTTTTTTGGTACCATCCTATGGATGTTTTCTTAAGATATTCACATTTGCAAAATGGCCTGGTACTGTTTTCTCTGTGCGCCCACTCATGGCCCACACATACCTGGCCTCCTACTCCGTGCTGACTCATGGGCCCAGCCTCCGCCCACACTCATCCTCAGTGACCCGGCACCCACTCTCGACCCTCTCCTTTGTTCTCCTACAAGCCCACCCACGCACCTGCTCTCCTTCACACAGGTAGACTCATTCACACTTCCACTGCTCAGCTTCACACACAAAGCACAATCATGGCTTAAGGGAGGGGAAGAATAATTTTTCCAACTATCAGTATGTTTTATTTAATTAGCAAGCTCTATCCACACATGAATAGTTGACAAACAGTTCTTTGATTCTTAAACTACTCTTCCAAAACTCCCTCATACACAATAATTGGGTTTTTTTATTTTAAAAAACCCTACCAAAATATAAGTGTATTTTCATGTTGCAATTTTTTTCACTGACAGTCGCTGTCCTTATCTTTTGTCCACACTGAAATATTCTACCCAAATCTTGAAGTGAATGGGTATACCAATGAGACAGTGGCTCGTTGGGATGGTTATTTATAATGCCAGTACCTGAGCTAAAGCTGGAATCAACAGGCTGCCTGATAAGATTAATTGGCCTTGGATCATGCCAGAGCAACTCCAGAGCCAACACCCGAAACAAGGGTCAGCCCACTCATTAAAAACCTGCCAAGGCATACTCTTGGGGAGGCAGGACCCCAGAGGAGGCGAGGAGGCCAGCCTGCTCTCCCTGTGTGTGTTTATAAGACTACTAGAAAGGTCCTCCCCAAATTGCCCTCAACCTGATGTTGCCATGCCTACAATTCCAGCATTAGAGTCATTCCTGAACTTTCTCAGTATTTGAAGTATGAAGAATTAGAAAGAGGCTGTTGGAGTTTCTTCCCATTTGTGATAACTACTTTTATCTTTTCAAGGAGCTCAGATTATATGCCACATGGTGTGAACAGAATCTATTCTGCAATATTACAAATCTACTCTTTAATAGGAAATATGAGCATTAGGGTGGATTTTAAGTAGCACACAATTGAATTTGTGTTGATACTTTTTGGTTTTGGCTTGTTGTTTGGCTATCTCTATATTAAATTGAAGTGCACTCCTTGAAGGAAGGCTAGGACCATTTCTCTTTCTTATTTATATTTCTGAGCTGTTGTTCAGTCGCTAAGCCATGTCTGACTCTTTGCGACCCCATGGACTGCAGCACACCAGGCTTCCCTGTCCTTCACTGTCTCCCTGAGTTTGCTCAAACTCATGTCTATTGAGTCAGTGATGCCATCCAACCATCTCAACCTCTTTTGCCTCCTTCTCCTCTTGCCCTCAGTCTGTCCCACCATCAGGGTGTTTTTCAATGAGTTGGTTCTTTGCACCAGCTGGCCAAAGTACCATGCCTAATAAGGCTGGAAAATTGCTACCTATCCCTGGTAATTTCTCTTATCAATACTAAACCTTTAGGGTCAATTTTATTTTACTTTTCATCCACCATTATTTTACTCTTTATGTTGAATATAACTACTTTTTTCCTTTAAATTTCCACAATGTTGGGTCTACTGTCTTACATATTTAATCACTTTCTCTCTTGTATCATATTTAATGTTAGAGCTCATCATGGCTCATAAGGACTTTTAAGTTAATCTGTATATAATTTATATATCCTATGCAAAGATCCCTACATAAAAAAACTCCTCACATAGAAAGATGCAAGCAAAGTATGAAAAGCAAGAAATAAATACCTCCTAGGCCATTGCACAGCTACAGTGGAGATTTGACTGCCACCAAGTTATTCCCAGCTGTGAACTTCTAGCTAAAGACGGCGAAATGAACACAGGCATATTATCTCTTCTCAGTAGAGATCAGAAGAGGGGTTATAAATAGATGCAAGATTTCAATACATATTTGGTGTAAAGAGAATGGAGGAAATTTAACTGGCCCAATGGGAAAGAAAGTCACAATCTAAAGTATGTGTACTTGGGGATGCTAAAGATAAGCAAGATATTTCACCTTGAAGAACCTGAAAGAGGCTCAGGACCTGGAGTCACCACATTTGGCAGAAAGTGAGTGTAAGGTGTAGGATGTAAAGCAAAAGTTGAAACCTTATATATGGGTCAGTCACCTACTCTTACAACCCCAGGCACAGAAAATCAGGAGTCAAGCTACCCTTTCCTTCTTCGAGGAGGAAAGTGAAGTTGCTCAGTCGTGTTCAACTCTTCACAACCCCATGGACTGTAGCCTACCAGGCTCCTCTGTCCATGGGATTTTCCAGGCAAGAATACTGGAGTGGGTTGCCATTTCCTTCTCCAGGAGATCTTCCTGAGCCAGGGACTGAACCCAGGTCTCCGGCACTATAGGCAGACACTTTACCATCCGAGCCACTAGGAAAGTCGAGGAGGAGGAGGGATTTATTTCCTGGAGACACACAGTAGGAAAGGCCTGGGTATCAGAGAGATCAGGTCTCCAGAAGACATGGGTAAGGCATGGGCATGTAAGCAGCCAAGTGACCTGGAGGCCTGCGTTGGGAATGGCTGGGTCACCTCTCTCCACTGCCGTACCATCAAAGCCCTGCTAATCAGGAAACTAACCCTGAGGCCAGGCTTCTTCAACCTGTGGCTTAGGAAATCAGTTATGATGAGTGGATTGGGAAATCAGTTTAATGGGTCATAACAAACACTGTCATTGGTTGGGCTCCCCAGGAAGCAGATTCTGAGACAGAACTGAGAGTTTAGAATATTCATTGTATGCTAAGTTATTTCGATCATGTCCAATTCTGCAACCCTACAGACTGTAGCCCATCAGGCTCCTCTGTCCACGGGATTCTCCAGGCAAGAATACAGGAGTCTGTTGCCATACCCTCCTCCAGGGGACCTTCCTGACCCAGGTATCGAACCTCTTACATGTTTCCTGCATTGGCAAGCAGGTTCTTTACTACTATTGACACCTGGGAAGCCCAAGAATATTCATTAGGGAGAGACTTTGGGATCAGAACTTGTAGAAGGAAACAAGAAGTAGACAAAAGAGAAAGTAGAGTTGTGATTCAAGGTCCAATGACTACTTCAGCCACAGAGGACACAGAAGCTAGAACAGCTCTTCAGAATTGTCCCAAGTCAGGCCAAAGTGGCCAGCCTTTATCCCCTTTATCCTTGATTGGGAGACCAGGTCTTTAAAGAGGTGGTTAAGCTAAACTGAGGCCCTCAGGGAAGAGCCCTAATTCAATGTGACTGGCATCCTGATAAAAAGATAAGGAAACATCCGGGGTTGCACAGAGAAGAGGCCATGTGAGGACACAGGGAGACAGCGGCCATCTGCAAGCTGAGGACAGAGGCCTCAGGAGACAAGATCCCACACGCAGCGCAGTGTGTCTAAATAACAAAAATAAGGAAAGGAATTCTGTGCTGGTCCAGTGGGTAAAACTCCGTGTTTCCATTGCGGGGGCACGGATTCGATCCCTGGTCACGGTACTGACATCCCACACGTCACACAGTGCGGCCAAAAAGAGAAAACAAAATGCTGACATCTTCACCTTGGCCTTTTAGCCCCTAGAAGGCTGGGAAAATAAATTTCTGTTGTTTAAGTCACCCAGTCTACAGTATTTTATTATGATAGCCCTAGAAAATTAATATTCCTCCCTAATTGAACGTATGACCTTGGGCATGTCAACTCTTTGAACTGAGGGGATCCCTGGAGGGGCTGACAGCTGAAGCCTGCCCACCAGCAGTACTCAGCGACTGGGGCAACCAGGCTGTCATTGCAGAGGATATGACTGGTAAAACACAGGGCCTGTCACAAACATTCAAGGAAATAAAATTCAATAGACTAAATAGAAAATATCAGAGTGCATGTAGAAGAGATAAATACTGTTTCATGAAACTTTTCTGCATAAACACACACACACACACACATAGGCATGCCTTGTATAAATGTACATATATATATATGTGAACTAGACATGATGAAAAATGATTTCTTTTTGTCAAAAATGTTTAAAAGTCACTTCCTGAGGCAAGAAATTACAGGAATGTTTTTCTGAAAAAAAGCTAAACAGACCCAGAGAAGAAACAAAATGTCTTCTCTACCACCCAAAAGTGAACTATCACCCTATAAACCCCATCCACACACACAGAGTTCCTCATCAGAACAATGCCAAAGAATGTTCAAACTGCTGTAAAACTGTGCTCATTTCACATGCTAGCAAGGTTATGTTCAAAATCCTACAAGCTAAGCTTCAACAGTACATGAACCGAGAACTTCCAGATGTACAAACTGGATTTGGAAAAGGCAGAGGAACCAGAGATCAAATTGCCAACATTCAATGGATCATGGAGAAAGCAAGGGAATTTCAGAAAACCATATACTTCCGCTTCATGGACTATGCTAAAGCCTTTGACTGTGTGGATCACAACGAACTGTGAAAAATTCTGAAAGAGATGGGAATACCAGACCAGCTTAGCTGTCTCCTGAGAAACCTGTATGCAAGTCAAGAAGCAACAGTTAGAACCAGATGTAAAACAACAGACTGGTTCAAAATTGGGAAAGTAGTACTTCAAGGCTATATACTGTCACCCTGCTTATTTAACTTATATGCTAGTATATCATACAGAATGCTAGGCTGGATGAATCACAAGCTGGAATCAAGATTGCCAGGAGAAATACTGACAACCTCAGATATCCAAATGATACCACTCTAATGGCAGAAAGCAAAGAGGAACTAAAGAGCCTCTTGATGAGGGTAAAAGAGGATAAGCGAAAAAGCTGGCTTAAAACCCAATATTCAAAAAACTAAGATCCTGGCATCTGGTCTCATTGTACCCGTGTGCTTAGTTGCTCAGTCATGTCCAACTCTTTGCGACCATTTGGACTGTGGCCCACAAGGCTCTTCTGGTTCATGGAATTTTTCAGGCTAGAATACTGGAGCGGGTTACCATTTTCCTCCTCCAGGGGATCTTCCCAACCCAGGAATAGAACCTATGTCTCCTGTGCCTCCTGAATTGCAGGCAGATTCTTTACCCACTGAACCATTGGGGAAATCCCATTTGCCATGCCCTTTCATTGCAAATAGAAAAGTAAAAAGTGAAAGCAACGACAGTTTCTTTTCTTGGACTCCAAAATCACTGTGGATGGTGAATGCAACCATGAAATTAAAAGACACTTGCTCCTTGGAAGGAAAGTTATGACAAATCTAGACAGTGTATTGAAAAGCAGAGACATCACATTGCTGACAAAGGTCCTTATAATCAAAGCTATGGTTTTTCCAGTAGTCATGTAGGATGTGAGAGTTGGTCCATAAAGGCTGAGGGCCAAAGAATTGATGCTTTCAAATTGTGGTGCTGGAGAAGCCTCTTGAGAGTCTCTTGGACTGCAAGGAGATCAAGCCAGTCAATCCTAAAGGAAATCAACCCTGAATATTCATTGGAAGAACAGATGCTGAAGCTGAAACTCCAAAACTTAGGTCACTTGATGAGAAGAGTCAACTCTTTGGAAAAGACCCTGATGCTGGGAAAGATTGATGGCAAAAGAAGGGGCCGGCAGAAGATGAGATGGTTAGATAGCGTCACCGATTCAATGGACATGAATTTGAGCAAACTCCAGGAGACAGTGTAGGACAGGGGAGCCTGGCATGCTGCAGTCCATGGGGTCACAAAGAGTCAGACACAACTCATTATATAAAAACTGAACAGTAACGTGAAAAAAACATTGTGATATAACTCTATTGGGAGAATCAGAGGAGGGTCTAAGAGGCTAAACCCACATCTTCCATAGAAAAGAGTCATAGATAATACCCGGAACTTTGAAAAATCAAGAAACAGCATTAGAAATGTGGAGATAAATACCAGAAGAAACTGCTGAAAGTGAGTGTGGTTGCTCTGGGGGTGGAATTAGAACTAGAACTTTCAGATGATTCAGGGAAAGGTGATCTCTTTTTCTTTTAGACATTGAAGAGAGATTTGGCTTTTTAAACTCTGTACATTTGTAACTTAGATGAAAATAGAAACAATTTTAAAAGAAAAATAATAATATAGGCATATTATTTTTGAGTTATGGAGGCAACCATTTTAAAAGCTCCAGGGAGTCACAGGGATGTAATGAATGCACAGGGAATACAGTTAATAAGATTTTAACAACTTTGGTGATGGGCGGTAACTGGACTTACTATGGTAATTATTTTGTAATGTACAAAGTATGAAATTATTATGTTGTATACTTAAAATTAATATTGTATGTTAAGTATAACTTAACAAATAAAAACTAAAGGGAAAGTCTGAAAGTTTTTTCCAGGGGGTTGGGGGGATGATAGAACTGGAGTTGATTTTCACTATTAAAACAATTTGATTTTGTAGACTTGTGACAATATTACATTGAATAAAATTTTTAAATAAAAATAAAATAATTAATTTGCAGGAATGATTTCAGGCGTGCAGACACTTAGGAAGGGCTTTGATTCGTAAGCCTTGCTGCTTGCAGTTTCCTCATCTTTGAAATCTTCCACATCTTCTTTACACAGTGTAAGGAGCTGATGAGAAAACATATTCTGGAAGCTCCTAGTGGATTGAAAATGATCAATAAAGGTTCCCTTCTTTCCTCTTATAGATGAAGAACTCAGGCACTAGTGTTCAGGAGCATAAACTCACTCTTTGAAACCCCTCTTTGCTTGGACTCACAAGGACCCTCCCATTACACTTTGGATATAAAAGGAATACTTAGTGTGAACATATATAGTGAAGTCATTAAAAAATATCCTATGTGAAATAAGAAATACCCTTTGTGTAATCTGACTAGCTTTGCAATGAATCTATTTTTTTCAACAATAAAGTGCAATACATACTTTACTTAGGTGACATTTCCCAAGCCTTGCTAATTTTTGAAAAAGTTCCAGATCCAAATTTTATCTAATAGTAATTAGAACCAATTTATCCATTGTGGTTTCCCATTAAAGCTCAGCTTTAATGCTTAGGAAGGTGGTTGAGAAATTGATCCCCGCATTGCTTAGGGTAGGCAGGCACCCTGAATTAGTAGCCTCTGACCAAGAATAGCCTGTTTTATGCAGATCTGAATGCTTATTATAATTTTTCTTTGAGTGCCCTGTCATGAAAAAGGTTGGGAAGCATTTCCTTAACAGGTGCCATAAAAATCCATTATAAGGACTGACAGCTCTTTAAAGTCTGAAGAAAGTTGTTTACTTATTAAATTTATAAGAATCGTTTAATTTGCATAACTTCAGACGGTTTTCAGTGTCTTCCACATCTGACTGGAAATTATGTGACATTAGGTTTATGTATGATTTTTAATTATTAAGTTCAGTTACAAGTGACTTAATAGAGACCCCAAGATAGTTGTTTAAACAATCAGATTACTCCCTCTTGCAAAAAGAATTCTGGAGAAAGTAACCCAAGGCTAGCATGGTGGCTTCATAATCATCAAAGGTCCTGCTGCTTTATTGCTAAGGCTCAGGGAATGCAAGTCAGAGCATCCACACCTCAAGGAGCAGGATGGAGGAGGAAAAGGGTGTGCCTTTTCTTTTAGGAAGACTTGGTAGAAATCACTGTCCTATCCCCATTGAAGTCTCCTTATGCAGAATGCAGTCACATGACCAATAGCTGGAAACTCAGTTGCTAGTTATGGTCTTTTAGGTAGGTGACATGATGTCCAGACTGAGCTAGGAGTTTCATTAATTTGACAGAGGAGGATATGTATTTGGTAGGGAAACAGCAGTCTTTACAGCATGGTTTTAGAAACTGCTGTGTAACTCATTCCAAAAACAATCTGTCAATTCATCATTTCATATATACTGCCAGAAAAGCTGACACAATATATATTAAGCAAGGCTAATTAGCAAGTTCATTATTTGAAGTTTTGATTATATATTTTTGTTGGATTTAATAATTCGATGATTAAGGGAGAGTAGCTAGGAGGTAAAACAGATTTTGAGGCAACTGCTTGACTTCCATCTATTAGCTGTGTGAACTTGAGAAGATTGTTTAAGTGCTCTGTGCCTTAGTCTCCTTTTCTGTACAGTGGAGATAAAAATAATCATACCTATTTAATAGGAATTTGGAAGAATTAATGAGTTAAAATATATAATGTACTTGGAATAACTGGCATATAGTAAGTGATCAGTAAATGATAGCTATCAATATATCTTTTGCTTTGTTTGTTTTACCTGCTAAGTCGTATCCTACTCTTCTGCGACCCCCTGGACGGCAGCCTGCCAGGCTCCTCTGTCCATGGAATTTCCCAGGCAAGAATACCAGACAGGGTTGCCATTTATTTCTTCAGGGGATATTCCCCATCTAGGAATAGAACCCATGTCTCCTGCGTGGGCAGGCAGATTCTTTACTACTGAGCCACCTGAGAAGCCCAGCATATCTTGTACTTAAATTAAAATCTTTTCCTTTAAAGCCAGAGGTAGCTATGACAATCTTCTCTATTAAAGAATTTCCAGGCTTGGGGGTTCCCTGGTGGCTCAGTGGTAAATAATCCATCTGCCAATGCAGGAGACATGGGTTTGATCCCTGGTCTGGGAAGATCCCACATGCCACGCAGCAGCTAAGCCCATGCACCACAACTACTGCATGTACACTAGAGCCCCAGACTCGCAACTCCTGAGGCCATGCACCCTAGAGCCCACGCTCTGCAACAAGAGAAGCCAGCACAAGCCCACCTACCACAGCCAGAGAGCAGCCCCTGCTCACCACAACTAGAGAAAACCTGTGCGTGGCAACGAAGATCCAGCAAAAACATAAATAAATAAATAAAATTAAAAAAAGAATTCTTCCAGGTATGCAAAATTTGCCAGGTTTTGCATTGGTAGATAACTTAAACATGACGATCCCTGAAGACAAACCACAGGGCTTTGAGCTAATAAATGCTACATTCCACAGTAGCATTATGAAAGGAAAGGCAACACAGTAAAACTGAACAGTAACTAGCATTTCTCTTTTTCCCTCCCTTTCTCCCACTTTCTCCCTTAATAACTTGTACTGATGATATCACCGCCTCTCCTCTCCCCGCCACAGCCTGACAGTCTCACGTTGCCCCAGGGTAGTACAGATTCTTGGAATCTTTACCCCTAACACTGAGGCATGCTTTCTGCATCCATAGTCCTTTCTAGTCATTCCTGGTGGTTCAAAATTATAAACTGCCCAGACTGAAGCAAAAACGTCATTTGCATGCTGAGTCGCTTCAGTCGTGTTCAGCTCTTTACGACCCCAAGGAATGTACCCCGCGAGGTTCCTCTATCCATGGGATTTTCCAGGCAAGAATACTGGAGTGGGTTGCCATTTCCTTCTCCAGGGGATCTTCCCTGATGTGGGACTGAACCCTTGTCTATTATGTCTCCTGCATTGGCAGGTGGGTTCTTTACCACTAGCACCACCAAAGAAGCCACTAGAAGCCACCTGAAACAAGTTTCCTCAAACAGCTCCACAAATATGAGATCTATTTTCCTTTTAGAAAAGCAATATTTAAGTTTTGATTACTAATGACATTAAGACTATAGCTAAAACACTTTCTTACCTTGTAAAAATAACAAAAATTATATTAAAGAGGTTTTCAGTTCAGTCTGTCAGTCATATCTGACTTTTTGTGACCCCATGGACGGCAGCATGCCAGACCTCCCTGTCCATCACCAAATCCCGGAGTTTACTCAAACTCATGTCCATTGAGTCGGTGATGTCATCCAACCATCTCATCCTCTGCTGGCCCCTTCTCCTCCTGCCCTCAATCCTTCCCAGCATCAGTGTCTTTTCCAATGAATCAGTTCTTTACATCAGGTGGCGAAAGTACTGGAGTTTCAGCTTCAGCATGAGTCCTTCCAATTCAGGAATTCAGGACTGATCTCCTTTAGGATGGACTGGTTGGATCTCCTTGCAGTCCAAGGGACTCTCAAGAGTCTTCTGCAACACCACAGTTCAAAAGCATCAATTCTTCAACGTTCAACTTTCTTTATGATCCAACCCTCACATCCATACATGACTACTGGAAAAACCATAGCTTTGGCTAGAAGGACCTTTGTTGGCAAAGGAATGTCTCTGCTTTTTAATATGCTGTAAATTATATTAAAGAATTTTACAAAACATAAAAAATTCCTATTTCCATTAATGTGTTATTTTCATTTTTGAACCTAAGGCAACTGCTTCAGTTGTGACCATTTCCTTCCTAGAAAGGGGGTAAATAAGGGATGGAGAACATTTCTGGTCAAAATTGGGGACTGTACACATATCTTCGGCTTATGTTCTACTGGTAAGAACCTAGTCACAGGGCAATACCTAGATTCAAAGGAGGCTGGGAAATGTCTTCCATGGCTGGGACCAGCTAAAACTGGAGGTGGGGTTTCTTTTACCAGAAGGAGAAAAGAGAACCAATGTGGAGTGTGTAGCTTTGTCACACAAATGTGTCACATAGTTGTGATACAGTAAAAGCAATTTTACTTTGCTTTTTACTTAACATTATATCAATCAAGTGCTTTTCCCCCATGTTATTACATGGTCTTCAAAATTATAAAGCAACAGCTTTATCATAATTAATGTGTGTATAATCAATAATGCTTTGACTGTTTCTATTATTGAGAATATAGATTCTTTCCAGTTCTTTACAAAGTCACAAAAGATTTTTCCATAAGTATATATATATTTTAATCTTCCTGGAATGATTCCCTTAGGAAAATTCCCAGAACTGGGAATACTAGGTCAAAGGGTATGTGAACAGTGTATGACTCTTAATGTTTTTGTTCCAAATTGGTTTCTAAGAAGGCAGTATCAATTTGTTCCCAAAGGAAATGTGCATATTTTTCTGTGAATGTGGGGAGGAAGACATATTCACACATCCTTGTAGGTAGAATATTTTCCGTTTTCAGGGTCTGGCTGGAATGATCAGGAAACACAAGAGTTGGGTTTGAATCTCTTATTCTGCCACTTCCTAGTTAAACAGCTGTAGTCAAGTTCCTTGTGTCTCAATTCCTTATTTTAAAATTGATGATAAAAAAATTCCTCATAAGATTGTGATTCTTGACACAATCTTGTTTTTTTAAGGTTGTTGACAAATATTGTTTTATCATCTGCTATGCACAGGGTAAAAATGCCATTTCCTGCTCCACTGAAGAGAGAGATAGTCATGTGACTTTCTTTAGCCAGTGAAACAGAAACAAAAGCAACAAGTGTCATCTCCAGGCACACATTTCAAGGATCTGTGTGTTATATGCCACATTCTTTTTTGCCTTTGCCATATGATTGGAAATACTTCAGATCATTTGTTGTTGTTTAGTTGCTAAGCCATGTCTGACTCTTTTGCGACCCCACGGACTGTAGCCCGCCAAGCTCCTCTGATAATGGGATTTCCCAGGCAACAATATTGGAGTGGGTTGTCATTTCCTTCTCCAGGGGATCTTCCCAACCCAGGTATAGAATCTGCATCTCCTGCACTGCAGGTGGATTATTTATTTCAGATCATACCAGCTCTTCAAGTGAGTCCTAGACTAAGGGTGGCACAGAGCAAAATCTTAAGCCAACCTGTGATGGATTTGTGAATTCAGTAAGAAATAAATCTTTGAGTTTTTTTTAAGCCACTGAGATGTTGATATTGTCTGTTACTGCAGTATAACCAGGCCTATTCTGACTGCTGCACATTTTCTCAGGATTAATAAAATAACATGAATGAGATGCTGGGCCCATGATTGGGATTCAATATATGTCCTTTACAATAATAATTACTACCCTCTATTCAATAATTCAATGCCCTCTATTTGCCAGGCAATTTTATACATTATGTCTAATCTTCAGAATAACCCTGAATATGATAAAAGCCTCCATTATAAAGGAGAAAAACAAAGCCTGGAATGGTTAGTATTTTGCCTAACATCATCCAGCTAGAAAGCTGCAGAGTTGGGATTCAAATCTGTTGTGTTTCCTTCCATCTTTTTTTCCTTGCCTTTGGAAGTCTATGGCACAATTTTTAAATTACTTACATCATTATGTGAATTTTTTTTACTTCTGTTTTCTAAATTTTATATTTAATCCTGCAACAAAACCTCTGTTTTCTCAAACTTATTGAAAGATACACAGAAATTGAACCAAAGACACAGTAGCTTGCTATTCAAGCCCCTGTTTGTTCCGCAGAAGAAACAACATGAACTCAGATACCCTCTACATGTTTCCTGGCTTGACCACACCTGACAGAAGTTAAGATTTATATACTCTTTTATATACTTTTATATAAAAAGAAAACGATGGTTTCACCAGTATCCTATCTACACGGTAGGAACAGAGATGCAGATGCAGAGAATGGAAGGGAAGCAGAGGCTGGGATGCGCTGGGGGAGCAGCGCTGATGTGCACACATCCCCACGCGTGGCACATTCAGCCAGCGGGAAGCTGCCTACAGCGCATGGAGTCGGCTCCGTGCTCTGTGATGACTGCGGGGCAGGGCTGGGGGAGGCTGGGAGGGAGGCTTATGCACACACACAGCATATTCACTTGGTGTACGGCAGAAAATAACACATCATTGTAAAGCAATTATACTCCAATTAAAAATAAATTAAGAAAGAAAAGAATGGTTTCAAAACTGGAGTGGAATGAGTCATTAGAATGAGTTGGATTAAATTCTCAAACCAAACACTGACTTTGTCTGTCTCTCTCTGTTTTTTAACAATTAAGATACAATTCACATACAGTTCAACTCAACCATTTAAAGTTACAATTCAGTGACTTTTAGAATTGTCACAGAGTTGTGTTATCTATCACCCCCATCAATTTTAGACAATTTTCATTACCTCAAAGAGAAATCCCACACCTCTTACCCATCACTGGAATCTCTCCATCCACCCCACCTCACCCTCTAGCCCCAGACAATTATGAACTTACTTTCAGGACTCTAGCTCTTTTTACAGTGCTTCCCAGTCAATTTCCCTCCATTCCCCCAAAATGGTTCGCCCTACCGTCTCACCACCCTAGCCTCACACCTAACTCTGCAAAGCTTTATTCAATTATTTTTTAATTGAGGCTTAAGTTCTTAGACTTTCTGTTTGTATCAGTCATTAAAGTCCTGCAAGGTATCCAGAGTTCTATTGATCTTAGCTGTAGGGACTCTTTCAGAGGTCTGACATGCTGCTTCAGATGTACCTCCTGTGATCAACAGTGGATCACATGAAGTGAAAGACAAATCTTTCTGCTTAATGTAGAAACTTTTCCAACAGGAAGCACTGCTATCTCTAATAAATATTGCTGAAGACAGAAAAAAAAAAAAAAAAAAAAAAAAAACCACCAAAGCTAAAGTATCTGGTGTAAGAAACTAAAATTCTGTTTACTTTGCTGTTGTTGATCAGTTGCTCAGTTGTGTCAGACTCTTTGAGACCTCATGGACTGCAACACACCAGGCTTCCCTGTCCTTCACCATCTGTTGGAGCTTGCTCAAACTCATGTCCATTGAGTCGATGATGCCATTCAAGCATCTCATCCTTTGTCATCCCCTTCTCCTCCTGCCCTCAATCTTTCCCAGCATCAGGGTCTTTTCTAAAGAGTTGGCTCTTTGCAACAGGTGGCCAAAGAATTGGAGCTTCAGCTTCAGCATTAGTCCTTCCAGTAAATATTCAGAGTGATTTCCTTTAGGAGTGACTGGTTTGATCTCCTTGCAGTGCAAGGGACTTTTTACTTACTCTACTAAAAACTCAGAATTTCCTAGTGATATATTACTAAAGATTCACAAAATACACAATTTTTTAAAAAGCTCTCATCTGTTCATGACCTGATCATCTAGTTCAAAGAATTTTCAAAACTTTTTCTTCTCTTTCATTATTCCCTTATGAGCCATTTCACAGTTTGTAAATACCTCTAGCTCATGACATAAGGTGGTCAAGTAGGTGAGATGAAGTTAAAATCACTCTCTTATGATTCTTATTTTTAAAAAGTGTTGGTTAGGAAAAGGCAAACGTTGACATTAATGGCTAAAAAGAGTACAGTAGTCCCCCCTGACCCACGGTTATGTTTTCTGTGGTTACCCATGGTCAACCAAGGTACAAAGACATTAAATGGCAAACTCCAGAAATAAACAATCCATATGCATTAAATTGTGTGCCAATCTGAGCAGAGTGACAGTCTCTCGTCATCCAGCTCCATCCTGCTTGGGACGGGACGCATCCCTTGGTTCAGCACGTCCCTCCTGTCTGTCACGGAGAGGCCACCTGGGTGGTCAGACCAACAGCAGTGGCTGCTGCTGCGGGTGTGACCCTGTGGCCCTTTAGTTCCGCTGATGCCCCAAGGCGCCAAAGTAGTGACGCCCGCAACTTCTTTTAAGTGAAAAGGGAGAGTTCTTGACTTAATGAGGAAAGAAAACAATCATATGCAAAGGGTCCTGACACCCACGGTAAGAATGAACCCTCTACCTGTGAGCTTGTGAAGCAGGAAAAAGACATTCGTGCTAGTTGTGTGCTGGCACCTCAAACTGCAAAAGTTACAGCCATGGTACATGATAAACACTCAGGGAAGACAGAAAAGCCTTAGCTGTTTTGAGAGGGAGACCACATTCACACAACTTTTACTAAAACATACTACTGTAACTGTTCTGTTATTAAATCATCTTTAATTTCTTACTGTGCCCAGTTTATAAATTTAACTCTATTATCGGTATTAAATTGATAAATATAGATATTAAATAAAACAGGAAGCAAATAAATAAATAAAACAGGAAGCAACAAAATGCACCAAAGCATTAAGAGGATGGGAGAGATGAACTGTTCCCTTGGCGGGAAGAAATTAAGGAAAAGTGAATGCTTAAATACCCCTGAAAACCGTGTTTCTAGGATGGACGGAATTGAGGATGAGTTAACCAGTTTTGGGGGTCTGGTTCCAGTCTCTACTTCTACTGTGCTGAGTTGTTTTCTACGCATTTTGGATACACGTGGCGATAGCAACCTGTTAGGTCTCTGGTAAAATCTAGTCCAGAGATATGCGAAGCCTGGACATGTGGAGCTGAATAAGCACATATTAAAGCCATGAAATGTATTAACGTTACTGGGCAGTTATGACAACGGAAAAAAACAGTGTTGGTGAGTAAGAATGCTGAAAGGGCGATGGCTTAATGTAAGGAAACAGCAGGCACTATGAAAGTTCAGAGGACATGACGTACCTTTCTTTGACTCAAGGAGCTGCCAAGTTCTACTTCCGCCCCCCCCCCACCCCCATATACAACCGCACTATTCTCATGAAGCTTACCCTCAGCAAATATTTATTCAACAACTGTAAAATGAAGTGTGACTTGGTGGCCGGGAACTGGGAGGGATGTAGAAACGACAGGACCCCAGGAGTGTGTGGGCAAACACAGATGATGTTTATGAAGCAATGAGTCCAGTGTGTAGACTACTATATTGGTGGGGAAAATGGAAGAAAGACAGAATTGAAGAGCCTGGGACTCAGATCAGTAGGTTCTTGAATACCAAATTTATGTTAGGACTTTATTCTTTGGAAAACACAGACTCATGATTTTTTTTCCTTTTAATGTGAAAAGAAAGTGATCAAAGCTGTTTCTGCCTATTTATTCATATTTTTTTGTCCTACTGATACCTTTTTTTAGACAGTAAATTTTCAGTGAACAAAAACAATATCTATTTTACTTGCTTGCTTAATGTCCAATGCAATGTGGTAGGCTATTGCTTAATATTTAGCTGATGTAAACACCAGCTGTTATTAAAAATTCAAGAGTTCTTAGTATAGAAGGAATAAAGGATGCCCATTGTTCTTAACATTTATTTAGCTAAACTACCATCTGCCTCACCAGGAAAAATAAGAAACCTAAGCAACTGTGGCAAATCATTTGCCCAAGAATGCCACTTTAAAATCCTAGTGAAGATATCAGGTACTACAAGCATAGAAGTTCTGTAAACTGATACATTTTGTATTGCATTGATTCAGCATTTCTTTCAGTATTATAACTGTGGGTAGATTCCAGAAGACTAGCATATATTTAAATTATCTAAAGATCTGGTTAAACATGATCAAACTAATTCCCCTCTTTCATTGCCCTTGATAACCTCTGTAGGGTCTCCCACCCTGAGTGATTGTTTATAATGGACAGGATGTGACAGATGCCACCCCCAGGTCCCATAAGGTAAGGGCATCTGAAGGAGGGTTGGGAAAGCCTGCGACAGAGTTAGAGGGAAGGAGGGATGATGGTGACTACAGTAGAGCCAGCACTGGTCCCTCCAGTAATTTCAAGAGGGAAAACAAGAGTTCTTGCAGTTTCCAGAAATAGGACTGACTGCCAGCTCCTTGCCATCACTGGTCTTAGACTGGCTATGGGAGAACAGGCAGGCACATGCAGGCTGACTACTCTCTTGCCTGTGACAGCGCCAGCTGACACATGTGCGGAACAAGAATACAGTGCCAGCCTTCCCAGGCCCTGGGAGCCAAGTGGGGTGAGCTGGGATGAGGTGAAGGAAAATCCCGAAGTAAAACAGAGATGATGTGAGAACTGGAAGTAGGGCTGGTAAGCGTGGTATACGGTGCCCTGCGGAGGCTGAGGGGAAGCGAGGATGAGGGCGTGAGACAGAAAGCCTCGGGCTGCCTGGTGTGCCTCCTAGGGGGTGTGGGGTGTTTGCAGAGGAAGCTGCGGGGGCCTGTGTGCGTACAGAAGGTATGTGAGGGAGAGGTTTTATTGATGTAGGAGTGGGAGGGTGTGTGCTGCAGGGTGTGGAAGGCGGGGGTGGAGAGAAAAAAGAGTGTGGAGGGCGGGAGGACTTTCATGGAGTGCCAGGAACACCCATTTCACAAAGGAAAACTGCCAGCTGCCAGAGTCAGATCTCCTTGTGGGAACGATCAGCTCCCCACGCTGGACTCTGGCCACAGATCCTAGCCCAGGGTGGCTGCCAGATTTCTGACCCCAAAAGGGAGGGACAGTTTCTGGATTTTTACCACACCCTGATCCATGATCTTTCCCAGGGACTGATGTTTTTGCTTGCGTTATTATCATAGTGTTGGTCACAGAGCAGTATTTCTTGGCAGACAGTCTGGTGAATAGAACTATAAATTAAAAAGAAAGGAGAATTTCTTGTCTTGGTTTCTTTCATGTGCTTTTTGATGGCCGTTGGAACCGTGCTGTAATATTTCTGTGTCTTGGTTCCCAATTTTCTTAGTAACAAGAAAGAACACATCAACCAGCTTAGGGAAATATAATGTAGAATTAATACCTGCAATGAATAAATAACCATAAAGACAATTAGATAATAAATTTTAATCCAGTATGAGAAAGAACTTTTATGAATTACAACTATTCAAAACCAGGAGGAGGTGAAACAGGAGGGAAGGGGACAGAGCATAACCTTTAAAAGAATGACATAGTCAAAGATTATATGACATAAATTGGTTAAAACCAACTAGGTCCAAGATGGTGGACGATCTGACTTCCCAGTGGACCTTGAGCTTCTTCATATCCTCACTGTATGTAACGCACTAGCGTGATAAATGACACATGCGCCAGGGCCATGACAGTTCTGACCGCAAAATGCCAAAATCCTGCAAGTCCCTGCCCCTTCTCCTAAATAGTTGGGATAATACTCCCATTCATTAGCCTATGAAATTACCCAGTTCACAAAAACTAACCACTCTATATTTCAGTGCTACTCTTACCTTTTGAGACAGACTGCATTCTCTCTAAGGGATGTGTATCTCTGTAGATAAATCCACTTCTTAACCTATCAAGTATCTGCCTGCAGTGCAGGAGATCCGGGTTTGATCCGTGGGTCAGGAAGATCCCCTGGAGAAGGAAATGGCAACCCACTCCAGTATTCTTGCCTGGAGAATTCCATGGACTGAGGAGCCTGGTGGGCTACAGTCCATGGAGTTGCAAAGAGTCGGACATGACTGAGCGACTTCACTCACTTCACTTAACCTATCACTTTGTCTCTCACTAAATTCTTTCTTCAATGAGACATAAGGAACCTGGGTTTCATTAAGTCCTGAGACCAGGTATATGGCTTCAACTAAAGGACAGGGGATTCAAGGCTCAATCTGAACTGTGCAGTTTCAGCGGTACTTGTCTGTCATGTCATTACAAATGTTCAAACAGAGGGAAGAGGACCAGTTGTTGGGTGTCTAGCAGCCAATGATATATGTATTTAAGATATCCTGAAGACTTATGTAAAAAACCCTGTGATGTTATGATTCTAGGACTACCCAGTGCTTTAAGCAATACAGAATTATTTCAAACATTAAAGTGCCTTAGATATGAAATGGTCATGGTATTATGGTCAACTAACAAAGAATGTCTCTGTGTGATTAGCACTGTTATTGGACAGGCTGTATCTACAGCATAGAAATGCAGAGAGAACTTGAGGCCCAAGAACTCCACAGTAACCCTGAAGCAAACTGAATATAGAGAAGAAGGCCCTGTGATATACCAGGGAAAAGTAGTCAATGCAGACAGGCTGGAACTCTTAGCAGTCACTCCTGAATAGCCTCGATTCTTACGAGCCATGCAGTCCAACGTTGTGTAGGACTGAAAGAAGACCAGGTGGTGTCACCGGTAAAGAATCCTCCTGCCAATGCAGGAGATTCCGGAGACAAGGATTTGATCCCTGGATGGGGAAGATCCCCATGGCAACCCACTCCAGTATTCTTTCCTGGAGAATCCCATGGACAGAGGAGCCTCGCGGGCCATGGTCCACAGGCCTGCAGAGTCGGACACAACTGAAGCGACTTGGCAAGAAAGAAGACCACAGGTTTCTCTTCAGTGACTAAAAACCATTCAGATGTCTGCAAAGCACCAAGTACAGATACCTACGAAGTGCTCATTTGAGAGAGAGTCAAGAAGTCCTTAGAGCTTCCTTAGCTTTCCGAGTACTGCTGACAAGTCTCCTCAAATGTCAGTGTGCCTTTTAATTACCTGGGGATGGATCAAAATGCAGATTCTGACTTAGTGGGTATGAGGTGGGCCTAAGATTCTATTCAGTATATGAAAATACTTCCTTTTTTTAAAGTATGCATGAAATGATGCATTTTTTAAATTATTAATTAATTCATTGTATCTTTGGCTATGCAATGCAGGGTCTTTTTGCTGCTGCACCCAGGCTTTCTCAAGCTGCAGCAAGCAGGGCTACTCTCTAGTTGCTGAGCACAGGCTTCTCATTTCGGTGGCCCCTTGCCAAGCAGCATGTGCCCGGAGCACATGGGCTTCAGTAGTTGCGGCACCTGGGTTCTAGAGCTCGGGCTCAGTAGTTGTGGTGCTTGGGCTTAGTTGCCCTGCGGCTTGTGGGATGTTTGTTTCTGGATCAGGGATCAAATTCGTGTCCCCTGCATTGGCAGGCAGATTCTTGACCACTGAGCCACCAGGGAAGCCCCTCAGTATATTTCAAAGAGACACCAATGATACTTGTCCACAGGTCACTCGGAGAAGCAAGGCTGTAGAGTCTACAATGTAGCTGAAAGCGCTGAGGGAACTGCAGGTATTCGCCTATGTGCCTAAGCAAGAGCACACACCGCATTAGGAGGGTAAGACTCAATACTATCCCACGCATGGAATTCATAGTATACAAGGAAAGGAGCCTTGTGATGCCATTTGAAAACCGTAATTCAGCTTTGTTCACTGGCCAAAATTTATTATGTGAGGGAGGGTGAAATCTGTGTGGAGCTGGATTGGCATCTCCTTCCCTGGTGGCTCAGATGGTAAAGAATCCACCTGCAATGTCGGAGACCCAGGTTCCATCCCTGGGACAGGAAGATCCTCTGGAGAAGGATGTCAACCCACTCCACTATACCTGTCTGCAGAATTCCATGGACAGGGGAGCCTAGTGGGCTACAGTCCGAGATCACAAAGAGTCTGACACATTTTCAAATTTTTCAACTAGAGCAGGGATAACGTGGTCTCTTAGGGTAAATGTCAGCAAAGTCTTGAGAAAGCCAAACTACACTGACAAGGAAATGATATATTTTAGTCCCTTCTTACCTGTCTTTTCCCTTCTTAGAACATGCTTTTCCCTAAGAGGCTACTTTGATCTTTTCTCTCAGGGCTTTGACCTCAACTAATTGTCTTAATATCCTCCATTGAAATAGATGGTAAAGAATTTAAGGTGCAACCTTTCCCCGCGAAATCTGTGACTCCACATTTTCAGGACACAAAAGGATAAGTTGCTATCAGGAAAATGTCAGACCCTGTGACAGGTAGAAAAATATATTTTAATAGATGGACTTGCTTTAAATGACCTTTTCATATCTCTGCAGATTGACATTACCCAGGATGAAAGGAGTGGGGGAAATTACAGTGCTGGGAAAAGTCTCGAGAAGGGTCTCAGTCTCATTCTGACTCCTCAGGATTGAGAAGGTCAAAAGATTGAAGCTTCAGTCCAAAGGAAAGACATTTGAGCACATGAACTAGCAAAGGTTGTTAACCATCTTCTGAATGGTGACTGATTTATTTTGCATCAATGAATCAGAACTAATTAGATTCCACCCTGTTTCTCACCTCAGAATAGACAGTAACTAATGTTGTACCATATATTTTTAACTATATTATAAATGTAGGAATTCTTTGCTTCAGCCATCCACAACTTAGCTCCCCAGCAGTACTGTCCATCTGGAACACAACTATAAACCAAGAATTATGCAAAAAGTTCCCCGAGTAGGCAAACAAATGTCATTAAATTCATATGGAAGCTCATAAGATCTAAAGCTCTTACAATTTACATAATCGACATCTCTGACCGCACAACAGTAATTAATTACTGACAATCAGCTATTGTACATGAAACAGACTGGACTCCTGTTTCCCATTATTTCAAATGGGAAAAATTATAATGTGTCACACATCAGCCCTGAACCACCAACAAATTTCTAAAAACATAATGAAACCATAGTAAGATGTGTCCATGTAAGTAACAAATGACATATGATGTGAAATGACTAAGCAAGCTTATTGATTATAAAAGAATGGACACAGGGGGAGGGAGGTGGGAGGGGGGATCGGGATGGGGAATACATGTAACTATATGGCTGATTCATGTCAATGTATGACAAAACCCACTGAAATGTTGTAAGGTGATTGGCCTCCAACTAATAAAATAATATTAAAAAAAAAAAAAAAAAAAAAAGAATGGACACAGAAGCTATCAGCTGCTCTTAGCATCACATCTCAGTACCAGTGACACAGAAACTCATCTCTATTGATGATGTGCACTGTTAAAAGTCTGTGCTCATGATTCTTGACTATTGGTTATTTTCCCTGTATATTTGCTTTTTAAGAATGTTCTATTGAGGTTTGAGTATGTAAACATATATTTTCCCCAGAAAAATATCAGCCCCAAAATGATATGCTGAGAGTGATATATGTTCTGTGAGGCTGGGTGTTAAAAACCAAGAGATAGTCTATGAGAAGATATAAATGGGGAGGTTTGTAGCATATGTCTGGTGGCATGCTGGAGTCCACTTATATTGGTTCACAGGAGTCAATTATTAAATTTGCTGGCATTTATAAAGCTGGTTGATGTCACATTGATAACTCAAAATTGGACATGATGGAGTACTTACACCACACCACAAAAACAGACGGATACTAGACGTCAACGACTCCTCTCACCCCTGTGAGTGCTTGCTGTTGAGCACTTGCACACGGAGTATGCCTGGACTGCATCCCACCAAGTGTGAGCTACCACTGGTTATTATAGGTTATATTACAGTAAGGATATGCTAGACTCAGGGTGCAGTGAAAGCAAACCCCACACATCAGGGGCTTACGCAACAAAGGTTTGTTTGTTTCATGCTACAAGGAGGGTCCTTCGAGGCTTCTGTTCGACTTGGTCACTCAGGAACCATGAGTGATAAAGGCGTCATCATCTCTATAAGAGGTTCAGGGTTGACTAGGTGAGAGAAAAGTGACCAGCAATCAAGACCTAGTTTTCCTATGCTTGGATTGCAAAAGAATGCAAGTCATTTTCCAACCACACCCTCTGGCCAGAACTAGTACGATGCACAGTCTCCTTAAAAAGAGCACAAAGACTGGGAGACAGACAGGCACATGAACCATTCATTTTCGTGTCTCTAAGCAGGGAACACTGTCAAACCATGACTTTAGGCTTCTGTATAAAACAGAATGAGTTACTTGAGACCACAGATTTTAAAAAATCTTTTGTCACTTTTTTGCATGCTAAAGAGGGTAAATTAATCAAAATAAATCAGTTAAAGCATTTCATACGGCTTCCCTGGTGGCTCAGAGGTAAGAATCTGCCTGCCAGTGGAGAAGATGCAGGTCTGATCCCTGGGTTGGGAAGATCCCTTGGAGTAGGAAATAGCAACCTACCCCAGTATTCTTGCCTGGAAAATTCCATGGACAGAGGAGCCTGGCAGGCTACAGTCCATGGGGTCGCAAAGAGTCAGACACAACTAAGCAACTCAGGGTGCACACAAAGTATTCTATTAAAAAAAGGAAAATCAAAAGTACAATGAGGTACTGCCTCACACCAGTCAGAAAGGTCCTTATTAAAATGTCTACAAATAACAAATGCTAGAGAGGGCATGGAGAAAAGGGAACCCTTTCACAATGCTGGTGGGAATGTAAGTTCATACAGCCCCTGTGGAAAACAGTACGGAGGCTCCTCAGAAAACTAAAAATAGAGTTGCCATATGATCCAGCAATCCCACTCCTGGGCATGTATGTGGACAAAACTCTAATTCGAAAAGATTCATGCACTCCTATGCGCATGGCTGCACCATTCACAACAGCCAAGACATGGAGACAACCTAAATGTCCATCAACAGATGAATGAAGAAAGATGACGAGGTCCATACACACAATGGAACACTCCTCAGCCATTAAAAATGAAACAGTGCCATTTGCAGTAACATGAATGGACCTAAAGATTATTATGCTAAATGAAGTAAGTCAGAAAGAGAAAGACAAATATCATCTGATATCACTTACATGAGGAATCTAAAATATGACACAAATGAATACATCTATGACACAGAAACAGACTCACAGACAGACAACAGACCTGTGGTTGTCAAGGTGGCGGGGGATAGAGCGGGGGGTTGAGATTAGCAGATGCAGACTATTACATACAAAATGGATAAACAAGGAGGTCCTATCATATAGAACAAGGAACTATATTCAATATCCTATGATAAGACACAATGGAAATGAATGTGAAAAAAATGTATACATATGCACAAATGAACCACTTTGCTATTCAGCACAAATTAAAACAACATTGCAAATAAACTACATTTCAACAAAAAAGTATTCTCTGAAACATGTGCAGAAGGCTTATTGTTCTGAATCACTTTTGAAACAGTAACTGGTATCTGTGATTTTTCTACAGACACCGTGCCACCAAGAGCATGGGTGAGGAAGCATTTCTTAAAAGTGTTCCATTTTTAGCTCAACAACTTTTCCCAAACCAGTAACACCCATTATGCATGTTTTAAATGTGGAGCTTTATGAATCCTCCTGGGAGTTGCTGGAAGGTTTTCAGACAACAGGTCTGTACTGTCTCAGATAGCCTCAAACGATTTGCTGTCTGAAGCTCTGCAGTTGTTCAATCAGGCCCTGATGGGAACAGCCAAGTCATGATATTTTCAGGAGGCTCATTTTTTAATGGACTAATTTCTCATGGATGTAGGCAACTATGTCATGACTGCTTTTGCCACTGTTTGGCAAAGTGTGGTTGTTAAAGTGTGACTGTCGTAGATTGCATCCTGATTTCAGAGATATTGAAACGTAAAAATTAAAATGAATAAGATAAAATAACTGTGTTTTAGAATCTATTAAAAGACACTTACCTAAGGGGGAGATTGCGCTAAAACTTAGCCTTAAAGATCTTTGAAAACTTGATGGACAGAGGATGGAGAAAAGGGATTTAAAAGCTATAGTCAGTTTTTTCCTCCCTAGAGATGACAGCTAGAATTCACCTTCTGGGTAGACTGTTCTCTTATTTTGGGAAAATCAACAGAATGAGTCATTTAGGTGTCAAATCTAAGCAAAGGCCTTATTCTGAGCTGGTGATTTTCAATCACGGTGACTCTGAGTTGCTAAACATCTTTGTTTTACAACTCAACAGCAAATGTCTGTTTTGTAATCTGAAGAATTACATCTCTGCACATTGTATTTCCCTTGATAAATGTTTATTATCATCAAAGAGTGAATTTAGGCTTTATTGTGCCTATAAAGTATCACTAATTCATTTGGAGATCTGTGTACACCCTTGTTCAGAAGCAAAATCTGGAGACTGCGTGGAGGAGGAGTAGGCAGGTTTGCATGTCACTAGTGGACAGTCCTGCAAAGGACAGAAATGCCTTTGGCAGGACTCAACCGGGCCCAGACTGTTCATGTCTGTGGACTATGTGTGTGATAACTTGGCTTCAGTCGTGTCCCACTCTTTGCAACCCCATGGACTGTAGCCCACCAGCTCCCCAGGGTCCATAGGATTCTCCAGACAAGAATACTGCAGTGGGCTGCCATGCCCTGCTCCAGGGGATCTTCCCTACCCAGGGACTGAACCGGAGTCTCTTACACCCTGCATTGGCAGGCAGGTTCTTTACCACTAGCGCCACCTGGGAAGCCCTGTCTGTGGGCTACATAATGTCAAATAACCTAGAATGTATTGATATTGTACTGGTGTGTTCTGATGCATTATCCTACAGGGAACCATGAGACAAGTTCATGATTCTGTTGGTCTGTCATCTTAGGAAAAGTAATCAGTCACTGGACCAAAGATAACTGGAGAAATGGGCTCCAAACCGGGGGAAGGAAACACCTCCTTCCCATGCCTGGAGCTCGGCAGCGGGCTTGTGCTTGGAGGCTTGGAGTTGTGGATACCTTTAACCCGCCTCTGGGGTTGGCCTGAGCAGGACCAGGGATGGGAGCCACAGAGGTATATCTTTGTGGAGGACTCAGAATGGCTCTGAGCCTTGCTGGGTGTGGGGTAAGCTCATCTGGTAGCTCAGGGGTTCCCAACTTTCTTGGCACCAGGGATTGGTTTCGTGGAAAGCCATTTTGCCATGGACCAGGAGGCAGAGAGGGTGGTTTCAGGACGATTCAAATGCATTACATTTATCGTGCAGTTTATTTCTATTATAATTATATCAGCTTTCACCTCAGATCATCAGGCAATAGATCCCGGAGGTTGAGGGCCGGGGGGCCAAATCCACCAGCGGTGCTACCATGTCCTTCTCTTCCGTCACTCCCCATGCTTCAGGAAGCTTGTTAAAGGTGCAGCCTGGTCTCTGAGTGCAGTGAGTTAAGGGGAGGTCTGTTGCACAGCTGAGATGACAGGATACAGAAGGGAATAGGGCACTTTGCTCTGAAGTCAAGGAGGTAGGAGTTGCATATTATGAGTGAAAGGGTTTTCCCTGCAAGCCCGCTCACAGGCTGAAAAGAGAAGCCTGAAGGAGAGAAGATTTAAAAAATCTTACATAAAGTAAGCACAAATACTGAAAGAAATGAAAAAAAACAACCACAATAAGTCTGTGGGTCTAGGTGAGAGTCAAATAGTGCCACACATCTGAGTTGGGTCCTAACATAGCACTCTCTTACAGCCCAGGACAAAATGCACATTTGTCACGACAATTCCAAGTTCGCAAGGAAAGGTTTAAGATCACACGAAACTTCACACCCACCATTGAGAAAAATGTTTATGTAATTTGTTAATGTAAAGAAAATCCTTATGATACAGAAGCTTAGCCCTCAGTTACTTAAAATCTAACCTGAGTACTGTGGGTGCTAAGAAACTTGGGGAGTTAGAGAGCTGCCTGTTCAATTCATGGCACTGGTACTCCAGGACATTTCGAAGACAAACACAGTGATTTCCCTGAAAGCATTTGGAGACGTTCCCTGTGTGTTTCTAACAATGCTCTAGCAGCTCATATGAATCTAACAAGCATGAATTTATCTAAATCTTTCTTTATCCTATTTATATTTGTGGACTACGCAACATCTTGAGGATAATGAGTTCCATATGTTTACTACCCACTGTATAAAGTAATGCCATCTTTTATTTGTCTTTAAACTACTTTCATAGAATTTCAATGGATGCCCTGAAACATTCCAGGCTTTGAGATGCTCTCACTCGAGAGCCACAGCTAGCACAGCCAGGGCTTTAAGCAGGTAAGGAAAGCCATGCCCTCTGGGCACTCTGGGGGAGGAAGGGGCTCTCCCTTTTTGGAGAGGTGCAAAGCGCAGTGAACAGGGTTTCCGTCCCAGCTGGGTCTCTTCCCGGCTCCCTCCCCGTCACCACACCCTTACCTGGTGCCCTGCTGGGTGCAACTGGTACAGAGATACAGCGCTCCTTGGCTTCGTCAAGGTTGTACACATTTTGATAAAATCCTTCCTCAGTGATCATCTTTCTAAGGGATCTTAGTCTTTCCATTAATTCTTAATTTAGAGCCTATTGAGCCTTCTCTGTCTTTATCCTGGGATATGGGGTTGTGGCAGCCATAAAACAGGGGTCAGAGGAACAGGGCAGTAACGATTCTATTTCCAGGATTTCTAATGATTTCAGTGATTCAGAGAGGACCATTTTATAATCATAGGTTAGGTTAATTTTCTCAAGACTCACTTGCTGTCTGCTGATGGCCCATGCAGAGAGTTACTATCTACTTTTCTAAGCATTTCCCAAGCTTGATGAGGTATCATTTTGTTTTATCTGTATCAGTTCAGATCTGTACCACCTGTATATGTCCCCTTTCAGATTTCATTCTCTACTTCCTTTCTGTAAATATGTTTAAATCCTAATCAAGAACTATCACAATATAAGGATAATATAATTTTAAGAAAAATACTGAAGATGATGAGTTCACTCCCCTTCTCTTAAAAAGTAATCTTTCAACCTGTTCTCTTTTTTTCAGATAAACTCACCAAGCCCAGTGGTGGTACTCGGTTGATGCTCAATGAAGGAACGAATGACTAGAGTCCTCCCACAGTCAGTCTGGTTTTGCTCCGTTTGTTATATGGAAGCAACCTCTGCTGCAAGCATTTGCAAGTTCCTTCTTCTTCTTGTTCTCAGTGAACACTGAAATCTTGGTGATGTTTGGTTTAGATGCCAGATCACTTCAGCAGTTAAGTCTAATAATAAAATTCAATTCTTCACTTTTCTTTCATCCCAGGTCTTTGTCCCCATATTTAAAATACTTCAAGCATTTCTAAAACTAAAATTTCAATAATATCTATAGATAAAATACATACTTTTCTTCTTCCTACCACAGTAGATATTTTCTGGTGGAGAAATATTCTACACCAACTTCAACTATTAGAGGTTTTTATCTTGAGCATTTTCTCTTCAATGGAGAATTCTGTTATTTTCATATTGTTTAAAGAAATTTTTAATTAGTACAAAAAACTTAAAAACACATAGTTATAAAGTGAGCAGTAAAAAGCATCCCCAGATACCTATCATACTGCTTCAACAATTTTCAATAGCTCTTGAGTTTAATCTAGTATTAAAAAAACCACCTTGACTTCTGATGTCACTGCGATGTCTGGAATTCTCAGATTCTTCCTCTTCTTGTGAGGATTTTTATTTTATTCCACAACCTCTTGTGGAAGGTTGAAAATTTATTTGTGTGATCATAAGCTCCCAATACCTCCAGGTGTATAATCCACAGAATGACCTGAGCTGTGGACGTAATTCCTAGTCACCAGGTGCTTTGAGTGCCACTCCCCTATTGTTGTTGCTGGTTATTTCTTTTTGCTAATGGAGACAGTTCTCTGAGGGTTTCTCATATTTCTGCACACCTGTGAGCAAAGCACTGAGGTATCCTTTGTTCTTTTAAAAGGATTTTGTACAGCAAGCAGCCTTGGAAGTGAAGGTAGTTTCTCTCTCTGGAACAAAGGGGAGGCATACTTCTTGGCATTATAAAAATATCCTGGTTCCCTGAGCTTGGGGTCCTTCTGTAACATGACCTACTACATGGGTACATGTCACCTGATCCTATTCTCATCCCCCCCATGGGAATTGGGAACTGATATAAAAATGCTGATGCTCAGGTTGTTGCTAGTGCTGTAATAAACCTCATCTTTGACCTAGGAATCTCAAATCTCGGGCTTTCATCATGATACTATGACAGGCTAACTTTTGGGTTTACAAGGAAGGCAAATGTCAGACCCTTTAGGGTTCTTGAAAGTTTTGGCAATGATGGTGGGATGATGACAAAGATGTGGCTTTCTGAAACAGAAAGCATGAGGGCCTCCCAGGCCAATTAACGGGATTTAAGGAAAGTCCAAGGGAATCAGTTTTGAACTGCAAATATTATGGCCAACTGGGAAATAAATGTTTTTTTGCTTGTCTTTTTTTTTTTTTTTTTTTTACTTTATTGCCTGCTAAATTGAAGGAATTTGGTAAGTACTTGCAGGCTGAATAATCAGGAAGGAGTTTCAGAGACAGTTCCTGACCAGTGAGTGCCCTGCTTGTTGCTAACTCGTCTCTGGGTGAAGGAACTTCCTCACCAACCCAGGGGCCAAACTCTAATCTACCCCACTGTAATAGCCAATAGATGGGAATACAAGACCACCTTATCTGCCTCCTGAGAAATCTGTATGCAGGACAAGAAGTAACAGTTAGAACTGGACATGGAACAATGGACTGGTTCAAAATTGGGAAAAGAGTACTCAAGGTTGTATATTATTACCCTACTTATTTAACTTATATGCAGAGTACATCATGAGAAATGCCAGAATGGATGAAACAGGAATCAAGATTGCTGGGAGAAATATCAACAACCTCAGATATGCAGATGATACCACTCTAAGGGCAGAAAGTGAAGAGGAACTAAAGAGCCTCTTGATGAGAGTGAAAAAGGAGAGTGAAAAAGCTGACTTAAAACTCAGTATTCAAAACACTAAGATCATGGCATCTGGTCCCATCACTTCATGACAGAGATGGGGAAAATGTAGAAACAGAGGCAGATTTTATTTTCTTGGGCTCCAAAATCACTGTGGATGGTGACTGTAGCTATGAAATTAAAATATGCTTGCTCCTTGGAAGAAAAGCTATGACAAACCTAGACAATGTATTCAAAGCAGAGACATTACTTTGCTGACAAAGGTATGAATAGTCAAAGCTATGGTTTTTCCAGTAGTAAAAATGTAAAGATGTGAGAGTTGGACCATAAAGAAGGCTGAGCACCGAAGAATTGTTGCTTTTGAATTATGGTGCTGGAGAAGACTCTTGAGAGTCCCTTCCTCAGCAAGGAATCAAACCAGTCAATCCTAAAGGAAATCAACCCTGAATATTCATTGGAAGGACTGATGCTGATGCTGAAGCTCCAATACTTTGGCCACCTGATGTGAAGAGCCAACTCAGTGGAAAAGACTCTGATGCTGGGAAAGATTGAGGGCAAGAGGAGAAGGGGGCGGAAGAGGTTGAGATGTTTAGATAGCATCACCGATACAGTGGATATGAGTTTGAGCAAACTGGGAGATAGTAAAGGACAGGGAAGCCTGGCGTGCTGCAATTCATAGGGTCACACAGTTGGACGTGACTTAATGAACTGAATAACAACAACACTAAGATTCATCTCGGTTGGCAGAAGGTTCCACTTGCATTCAGACAAGTTACAGGGACCCATATCCACACTGAGCATGAAAGGAAGAAAAACTGCTATCATTATGGGCAAAAAACCAGACAGTTATAGAGCTTTGGCTGATTTGCTTAGGAGTTGAGGATGTGGAGTGTGTAATGCTTATTAAGGAAGAATGACAACTAGGCTTTCTCACAACTTAAATCCTCCTGCAACCTCTAATGCTAACTTTTGATCCGTTTGGAGATGACAGGAAAAGGTCCCAGACTTTTTCTGCAGTGGATTCTGGCTTCTATAAGAGAGCACCGGCCTTCATGGGGACAATTTTTTTCTGACATGGACAAACTCCATGGGAAACCATAGATGTGGCATTGACAATGAACCAGTACTCTGGGGTGGTATCTAATGTTGATGAATGAGGAAATGATGTCCTCCTACCTCTTCAGACCTCAGCCACACTGGGGAGAAACAGTTAGAGATGGGGGTCAATATTTCCCTGTCCCTAAGGAGGGCTGAAGGTCATACACATCTATCTCAGTAAGCTGGGAATCTCGGAGTGAATCAAACTTTTACGGCTCTGTTAAACACGGGAGTCTGAGTCACTGCTCTACCTGGACATGTGGGAGGAAAATGCACACAGATCCAGCCAACGGGGTTTGGGCAGCGTTCACAGAGGGGAAGGAGAAGGTAGTCTGACTTTGTGGGTGGGGCACTTTGAGTCAATTCAATGTACAGATGTTGCTGCTTTTACATCTTTATGTCAGTAAGAATTGATGCTTTTACTTCCCTCTCTCGTAAGTGCCAGAGAGGAGTCTCCACAATTGAGGAGAGCTGCCTGTAGAGAATGCTAATAAGACATGAGCAGTTTTAGTGGTGCTGAGGGAATTATGGTATCGCTGGAGAAGCACTTAGCACATATGGAGCCCTTGCCACGCAGACGAGACTGATCTTGATCTTCAAGTGCCAGTGGTGTGGGCTCCTTAGTCTGTAATGTTCCATCAACCTGTAAAATGGATTCGGGTGCAGTCACAGCGTCTAGCAAAGTTGATGCTGTGGGGCAACACTGCTTTCAGTTGCCAGGACATTTTTCAGCATTTAGTGAGTGCCTCTACCCTCTGATGTCCAAAGTTTTCAAAACATAAGTCAGTAGTCCCCAACCTTTTTGGCACCAGGGATAAGTTTCACTAAAGACAATTTTTCCACGGACAGGGGCGGGGCTGGGGGGAGAGGGCTGAGGGGGCAGGCCAGGGGGATGGTTTCAGGATGATTCAAGTGGATCACATTTATTGTGCAATTTATTTCTATTCTTATCACATCAGCTCCACCTCAGATCATCAGGCATTAGATCTTGGAGGGTGGGGACCCCTGTTATACATGATGCCTTGTCAATGGGCAAGTCAGAAGCCTCAGTTCAACTACTCTTATTGCAGTATATCATATCCCTATTGACAGAAGTGGTAATTTTATTGATAAAGTGGCAATTTATTGATAAACCCGGACAAAAATTTAGGAGTCTGATGACCAATTAAAGTTTCTTGAAACAATGAGGGTGGATTCACAATACTCAGTATCTCTGGCAGAATAAAACAAAACCAAAGAAAAAACCTGCTGTCTCTTTGCCCTTCTATCACCAAAAAGGAGGCCCATATGGGACAGTTTGAGTATTGGAGATAGTATCTGCCTCACCTGGGGACTCTATCTGGTTCTTTACACGAGCTAACTTGCAAATTGGCATCCTTTGGATGAGACCCAAACCAAGAGACTGCATTGGAAGCTGTATGGAAAGTTATTGAGATAACACACTCTCTAATCTGGGGGCCCAAATCTCTAATGACCCCTCTGAGTTACAAAATTCTGTGACTAATGGTTTTGTTGACTGCAGCCTCTAGCAAAAGGAGGCTGTCTCCACCCAGGGATGCTCCAGTGGGGTTTTAGATTCATTATGTGCCTGATGCAACTACCGAAGATCTTCTTTTTAAAAAGTAGCTATTAGCTTACTACTGTGCTCTTATCAAAACTGAATGCCTGACCCATGGACACCTTGTGACTCTCTGATGTGATAGTCCTATTTTGGGTGAGTCAACTCAGATTCAATGACTAACAGAGGGGGATAGCCCCAATAAGTTTCACTTGTCAAATGAAAACAGCACCTTCAAGAACACAATCAGCTTGGCCTCCACAGCACCTAGATTTTACATATAGAAGTGGTACCTTCTATAAAAAAAAAAAAAGACCCTATTTTTAAAGGAAACCTCATATATATATTTTATAATTTTTGTGACTTTGTTTTTTGTTGTTGTTGTTTGTTTTGGTTTTTTTGTTGTTGTTTTTAATATTGCATTTTTGAGAATCTAACCTCTACTCTAGATTTTTAATCTTTCCTTTTTGGTACTTGTTATCAACTTTGTACCTTTAAGAACCCAATCTCAGTACCCATTTTTACTTGGGAGCGAGATCACTGGCCTGATTGCTCTCTCCCCCTTTTGACTCTCCTTTTTCTCCACCAGGTTGCCTCTATCTCCCCCCACCCCCTTTTCTTCTCTACCCAACTTGGTGAATCTCTTTGTGTGTCCTGGGCTGTGGAGAACACTTAGGGAACTGATTACTGGCTGGATCTGTCTCTCTCCTTTTGATTCTCCCTTTTATCCTCCTGGCCACCTCTGTCTCCTTCCTCCCTCTTCTCCTCTCCGTGTAACTCTGTGAACATCTCTGAGGGGTGCAGACTGTGGAGAGCATATAGGGAAGTCATTACTGGCTAGCTTGTTCTCTCCCCTTTTGATTCCCCCTCTTCTCCTCCTGGTCACCTCTATCTCCCTCGCCCTCTTCTCTTCTCTATATAACTCTGTGTACCTCTCCAGGTGTCCCTCACTGTGGAGAAACTTCATCATTAACCTAGATGTTTTATCATTGGTGCTATATAGATGGAGAAGTCTTGAGGCTACTGTAAGAATGAGACTGAAAACCAGAGGCAGGAGGCTTAAGTCCAAATCCTGAGAACACCAGGGAACTCCTGACTCCAGGGAACATTAATCGATAGGAGCTCATCAAATGCCTCCATACCTACACTGAAACCAAGCACCACCCAAGGGCCAACAAGCTCCAGAGCAAGACATACCACGAAAATTCTCCAGCAACACAGGAACATAGCCCTGAGCCTCAATATACAGGCTGCCCAAAGTCACACCAAACCCACTGACATCTCAAAACTCACAACTGGACACTCCATTGCACTCGAGAGAGAAGAAATCCAGCTCCACCCGCCAAAACACAGACACAAGCTTCCCTAACCAGAAAACGTTGACAAGCCACTTGTCCAACCCAACCCACAGTGAGGAACCTCCACAATAAAGAGGAACCACCAGACTGAACTGCCAGAATACAGAAAGGCCACCCAAAGACAGCAATGTAAATAAGATGAAAAGGAAGAGAAATACCAAGCAGGTAAAGGAGCATGATAAATGCCCACCAAATCAAACAAAAGAGGAAGAGATAGGGAATCTACCTGATAAAGAATTCTGAATAATGACAGGGAAAATGATCCAAAATCTTGAAAACAAATTGGAGTTACAGATAAATAGCCTGGAGAAAAGGATCGAGAAGATGTGAGAAAGGTTTAACAAGGACCTAGAAGAAATAAAAAAGAGTCAATATGTAATGAATAATGCAATAAATGAGATCAAAAACACTATGGAGGGAACCAACAGTAGAATAACGGAGGCAGAAGATAGGATAAGTGAGGTAGAAGATAGAATGGTAGAAATAAATGAAACAGAGAGGAAAAAGAAAAAAGAATTAAAAGAAATGAGGACAACCTTAGAAACCTCTGGGACAATGTTAAACACCTCAACATTCGAATCATAGGACTCCCAGAAGAAGAAGACAAAAAGAAAGACCATGAGAAAATACTTGAGGAGATAATAGTTGAACACTTCCCTAAAATGTGGAAGGAAATAATCACCCAAGTCCAAGAAACCCAGAAAGTCCCAAACAGGATAAATCCAAGGCGAAACACCCCAAGACACATACTCATCAAATTAACAAAGATCAAACACAAAGAACAAATATTAAAAGCAGCAAGGGAAAAACAACAAATAACACAGAAGGGGATTCCCATAAGAATAACAGTTGATCTTTCAATAGAAACTCTTTTGTTTCTATTGGCCAGAAAGGAATGGCAGGACATACTTAAAGTGATGAAAAAAAATAACCTACAGCCCAGATTACTGGACCCAGCAAGGATCTCATTCAAATACGAAGGAGAAATCAAAAGCTTTACAAACAAGCAAAAGCTGAGTGAATTCAGCACCACCAAAACAGCTCTCCAACAAATGCTAAAGGATCTTCTCTAGACAGGAAATACAGAAAGGGTGTATAAATGCGAACCTAAAACAATAAAGTAAATGGCAATGGGATCCTACTTATCAATAATTACCTTAAATGTAAATGGGCTGAATACCCCAACCAAAAGACAAAGACTAGCTGAATGGATACAAAAACAAGACCCCTATATATGTTGTCTACAAGAGACCCACCTCGAAACAAGGGACATATACAGATTGAAAGTGAAGGGCTGGAAAAAAATATTCCATGCAAATAAAGACCAAAAGAAAGCAGGAGTAGCAATACTCATATCAGATAAAATAGACTTTAAAACAAAGGCTGTGAAAAGAGACAAAGATGGACACTACATAATGATCAAAGGATCAATCCAAGAAGAAGATATAACAATCATAAATATATATGCACCCAACATAGGAGCACCACAATATGTAAGACAAATGCTAACAAGTATGAAAGGGGAAATTAACAATAACACAATAATAGTAGGAGACTTTAATATCCACTCACACCTATGGATAGATCAGAAAATTAACAAGGAAACACAAACTTCAAATGATACAATAGACCAGTTAGACCTAATTAATATCAATAGGACATTTCACCCCAAAACAATGAATTTCACTTTTTTCTCAAGTGCACACGGAACCTTCTCCAGGATAGATCACATCCTGGGCCATAAATCTAGCCTTGGTAAATTCAAAAAAATTGAGATCATTCCAAGCATCTTTTCTGACCACAATGCAGTAAGATTAGATGTCAATTACAGGAGAAAAACTATTAAAAATTCCAACATGTGGAGGCTGAACAACATGGTACTGAATAACTAACAAATCACAATGTCAAAATATGCATAGAAATGAATGAAAATGAAAACACAACAACCCAAAACCTATGGGGCACTGCAAAAGCAGTGCTAAAGGGAAAGTTCATAGCAATACAGGCTTACCTCAAGAAACAAGAAAAAAGTCAAATAAATAACCTAACTCTACACCTAAAGCAAATTGAAAAGGAAGAAATTTTGAACCCCAGGGTTAGCAGAAGGAAAGAAATCTTAAAAATTAGGGCAGAAATAAATGCAAAAGAAACAAAAGAGACCACAGCAAAAATCAACAAAACCAAAAGCTGGTTCTTTGGGAAGATAAATAAATTGACAAACCTTTAGCCAGACTCGTCAAGAAACAAAGCGAGAATATTCAGATCAACAAAATTAGAAATGAAAATGGAGAGATCACAACAGACAACAGAGAAATACAAAGGATCATAAGAGACTATTATTAGCAACTATATGCAAATAAAATGGACAACTTGGAAGAAATGGACAGATTCTTAGAAAAGTACAACTTTCCAAAATTGAACCAGGAAGAAATAGAAAATCTTAACAGACCCATCACAAGCACTGAAATTGATACTGTAATCAGAAATCTTCAAACAAACAAAAGCCCAGGACCAGACGGCTTCACAGCTGAATTCTACCAAAAATTTAGAGAAGACCTAACACCTATCCTACTCAAACTCTTCCAGAAAATTGCAGAGGAAGGTAAACTTCCAAACTCATTCTGTGAGGCCACCATGACCCTAATACCAAAACCTGACAAAGATGCCACAAAAAAAGAAAACTACAGGCCAATATCACTGATGAACACAGATGCAAAAATCCTTAACAAAATTCTAGCAAACAGAATCCAACAACATATTAAAAAGATCATACATCATGACCAAGTGGGTTTTATCCCAGGGACGTGAGGATTCTTCAAAATCCACAAATCAATCAATGTAATACACCACATTAACAAATTGAAAGATAAAAACCATATGATTATCTCAAGAGATGCAGAAAAAGCCTTTGACAAAATTCAACACCCATTTATGATTAAAACTCTCCAGAAAGCAGGAATAGAAGGAACATACCTCAACATAATAAAAGCTATATACGACAAACTCTCAGCAAACATTATCCTCAATGGTGAAAACTTGAAAGCATTTCCCCTAAAGTCAGGAACAAGACAAGAGTGCCTACTCTCACCACTACTATTCAACATAGTTTTGGAAGTTTTGGCCATAGCAATAAGAGCAGAAAAAGAAATAAAAGGAATCCAGATAGGAAAAGAAGAAGTGAAACTCTCACTGTTTGCAGATGACATGATCCTCTACATAGAAAACCCTAAAGACTGTACTAGAAAATTACTAGAGCTAATCAATGAATATAGTAAAATTGCAGGATAAAATTAACACACAGAAATCCCTTGCATTCCTATACACTAACAAAGAGAAAACAGAAAGAGAAATTAAGGAAACAATTCCATTCACCATTGCAATGAAAAAAATAAAATACTTAGGAATATATCTACCTAAAGAAACAAAAGATCTATATCTAGAAAACTATAAAACACTGGTGAAAGAAATCAAAGAGGACACAAATTGATGGAGAAATATAACATGCTCATGGATTGGAAGAATCAATATAGTAAAAATGAGTATAGGACCCAAAGCAATCTATAAACTCAATGCAATCCCTATCAAGCTACCAATGGTATTTTTCAGAACTAGAACAAATAATTTCACAATTTGTATGGAAATACAAAAAACCTTGAATAGCCAAAGCAATCGTGAGAAAGAAGAGTGGAACTGGAGGAATCAACCTGCCTGACTTCGGTCTCTACTACAAAGCCACAGTCATCAAGACAGTATGGTACTGGCACAAAGACAGAAATATAGATCAATGGAACAAAATAGAAAGCTCAGAGATAAATCCACACACCTATGGACACCTTATCTTTGACAAAGGAGGCAAGAATATACAATGGAGAAAAGACAATCTCTTTAACAAGAGGTGCTGGGAAAACTGGTCAACCACTTGTAAAAGAATGAAACTAGAACTCTTTCTAACACCATACACAAAAATAAACTCAAAATGGATTAAAGATCTAAACATAAGACCAGAAACTATTAAACTAGAGGAACACACAGGCAAAACACTCTCTGACATAAACCACAGCAGGATCCTCTATGACCTACCTCCCAGAATATTGGAAATAAAAGCAAAAATAAACAAATGGGACCTAATTAAAATTAAAAGCTTCTGCACAACAAAGGAAACTATAAGCAAGGTGAAAAGACAGCCTTCAGAATGGGAGAGAACAATAGCAAACGAAGCACTGGACAAAGAATTAATCTCAAAAATATACAAGCAACGCCTGCAGCTCAATTCCAGAAAAATAAAAGACCCAATCAAAAAATGGGCCAAAGAATTAAACAGACATTTCTCCAAAGAAGACATATAGATGGCTAAAAACCACATGAAAAGATGCTCAACATCACTCATTATCAGAGAAATGCAAGTCAAAACCACAATGAGGTACCATTACACGCCAGTCAGGATGGCTGCTATCCAAAAGTCTACAAGCAATAAATGCTGGAGAGGGTGTGGAGAAAAGGGAACCCTCTTAACACTGTTGGTGGGAATGCAAACTAGTACAGCCATTATGGAGAACAGTGTGGAGATTCCTTAAAAAACTGGAAATAGAACTGCCATGTGACCCAGCAATCCTGCTGTTGGGCATACACACTGAGGAAACCAGATCTGAAAGAGACACGTGCACCCTGATGTTCATCACAGCACTGTTTATAATAGCCAGGACATGGAAGCAACCTAGATGCCCATCAGCAGACGAATGGATAAGGAAGCTGTGGTACATATACACCATGGAATATTACTCAGCCATTAAAAAGAATTCATTTGAATCATTTCTCATGAGGTGGATGAAACTGGAGCCTATTATACAGAGTGAAGTAAGCCAGAAAAAAAAAACACCAATACAGTATACTAACACATATATATGGAATTTAGAAAGATGGTAACGATAACCCTGTATGTGAGACAGCAAGAGAGACACAGATGTATTGAACAGTTTTTTGGACTCTGTGGGAGAGGGCAAGGGTGGGATGATATGGGAGAATGGCATTGAAACATGTAAATTATCATATGTGAAATGAATCACCAGACCAGGTTTGATGCATGAGACAGGGTGCTTGGGGCTGGTGCACTGGGATGACCCAGAGGGATGGGATGGGGAGGGAGGTGGGAGGGGGGTTCAGGAGGGGGAACACATGTACACCCATGGCAGATTCAAGTCAATGTATGGCAAAACCAATACAATGTTGTAAAGTAAAATAAATAAATTAATTAATTAAAAAAATAAACAGCACCCTCTGCCTGCAGCACTAAAAAAAAAAAAAGAAGAAAAAGAAAGCAAGCAAGCTGTGGTACATATACACAATGTAATATTTAGTCAGTCAGTTCAGTCGCTCAGTCGTGTCCAACTCTTTGCGACCCCATGAATCGCAGCACGCCAGGCCTCCCTCTCCATCACCAACTCCCGGAGTTTACTCAAACTCATGCCCACTGAGTCGGTGATGCCATCCAGCCATCTTATCTTCTGTCATCCCCTTCTCCTCCTGCCCCCAATCCCTCCCAGCATCAGGGTCTTTTCCAATGAGTCAACTCTTTGCATGAGGTGGCCAAAGTATTGGAGTTTCAGCTTCAACATCAGTCCATCCAATGAACACCCAGGGCTGATCTCCTTTAGGAGGGACTAGTTGGATCTCCTTGCAGCCCAAGGGACTCTCAAGAGTCTTCTCCAACACCATAGTTCAAAAGCATCAATTTTTCAGCACTCAGCTTTCCTCACAGTCCAACTCTCACATCCATACATGACCACTGGAAAAACCATAGCCTTGACCAGACGGACCTTTGTTGGCAAAGTAATGTCTCTGCTTTTTAATATGCTGTCTAGGTTGGTCATAACTTTCCTTCCACGGAGTAAGCGTCTTTTAATTTCATGGCCGCAATCACCATCTGCAGTGATTTTGGAACCCCCAAAAATAAAGTCTGACACTGTTTCCACTGTCTCCCCATCTATTTCCCATGAAGTGACGGGACCAGATGCCATGATCTCAGTTTTCTGAATGTTGAGCTTTAAGCCAACTTTTTCACTCTCCTCTTTCACTTCATCAAGACTCTTTAGTTCTTCTTCACTTTCTGCCATAAGGGTGGTGTCATCTGGATATCTGAGGTCATTGATATTTCTCCCGGCAATCTTGATTCCAGCTTGTGCTTCTTCCAGCCCAGCATTTCTCATGATGTACTCTGCATATAAGTACTCAGCCATTAAAAAATACATTTGAATCAGTTCTAATGAGGTGGATGAAACTGTAGCCTATTATACAGAGTGAAGTAAGCCAGAAAGAAAAACAGCAATACAGTATACTAACGCATATATATGGAATTTAGAAAGATGGTAACCCTGTATGCGAGACAGCAAGAGGGACACAGATGTATTGAACAGTCTTTTGGACTCTGTGGGAGAGGGCGAGGGTGGGATGCTATGGGAGAATGGCGTTGAAACAATGTAAATTATCATATGTGAAACAAATCCCCAGTCCAGGTTTGATGCATGGCACAGGGTGCTCAGGGCTGATGCACTGGGATGACCCAGCGGGATGGAATGGGGAGGGAGGTGTGAGGGGGGTTCAGGATGGGGAACACATGTACACCCATGGCAGATTCAAGTCAATGTATGGCAAAACCAATACAGTATTGTAAAGTAATATAAATAAATTAATTAATTAAAATAAATTTTTAAAAAATGTCGTTTTGAAGTGTTGTCTTCTCTTATTCTATGCAACAACAAGAAAACATTTCTCCATTGGATTGTGATATATGACAAAAAGTGGATTTTATATGACAACTGGTAATGACCAGCTCAGTGGTTGGACCAAGAAGAAGCTCCAAAGCACTTCCCAAAGCCAAACTGCCACCAAAAAACGGTCATGGTCTCCTTTTAGTGGTCTGCTGCTGGTCTGATCCACTACAGCTTTCTAAATCCTGATGAAACCATTACATCTGAGAAGTATGCTCAGCAAACTGATAACTGCAATGCCTATAGCCAGCATTGATCAACAGAAAGGGCCCAATTCTTCTCCATGACAGTGCCAATTGCATTTTGCACAACCAACATGTCAAAAATTGAATAAATTGGGTGATGAAGTTTTGCCTCATCTGCCATATTCGCCTGACGCTAACCGACTACTTCTTCAAATATCTTGACAACTTTTTGCAGGGAAAAGCCTTCCACAACCAGCAGAATACAGAAAGTGCTTTCCAAGAGTTCATCGACTCCTGAAGCACAGATTTTTGTTACAAGAATAAGCAAACTTATTTCTTGGTGTCAAAAATGTTTTGATTGTAATGGTTCCAATTTTGATTAATAAAGATATGTTTGAGACTACTGTGGCCCTTGAAACTAATCCAGGTGAAGTTTTTGGCTCTCTGGACCATCTACAGTCTGACAACAGTGTGCTTTTTATCACAAGCCACTCAACAGCGGGCTGACAGTCAAGGTATCTGACGGACCTTCCATGCTTCCTGCCATCCACAGGCATCTGGTATTGTTAAACTCGGAAATGGGCTCCTAGATAATTGACTCAACAATATTTCCTACTCTACCTCCCTCACCTCCTCCCGGTCCACACACTTCAGGAAGATAATTAGATCACTAAATGCAACTCTCCCCAGAAAGGGATTACTTTCTCTCAGTTGCTTCCAGGGTAATGATTAGGATGAAAGGGGTAGGAAGTTACTAGGACTTTTGGGCTTCCCATGTGGTGCAGTGGTAAAGAATTCACCTGCCAATGCAGGAAGTGCAAGAGAATGGTTCGATCCCTGGGTCAGGAAGATCCCTTGGAGTTGGGCATGGCAACCCCCTCCAGTATTCCTGTCTGGAAAATCATGGACAGAGGAGCCTGGAGGGCTACAGTTCATAGGATCACAAAGAGTTGGATACAACTGAGCATGTGCACACACACACAGAGTCCTAATTAAAAATTTTAGGACTCTTCCCTGACCATTCCCAGGTAAGATGATTTTACTTTTCTCCTAATGGCAACCCCAGGCCAAAACAGTTGGTTCGCCCACTATTGCTATGAATAATAAACTGTCCTTTGTCTCTGGTTTCTTCTTCTTTTCTTATTTCTTCTTACCAGAACACCTGAAACTATGGCAGGCTAACTTGTCATCTCGCAGAGCACAGTATCAGACTCTTCAGACTTCTTGACACTATGCCAGCACTGAACAGCAATCACAGCACAGAGCTCTACAGAAATGAGGCCGACTTTCTAACTTTCTTCCTCATGTTGTCAAACTGAGAGTGACAACTCTGTTACATGCTCTTGTGGACTCAGCAAGATTGTACAAAGGACATTTTGACAAAAAAATGAAAATGAGTAGAATCCAGGCACTATTTGTTCCTTCTGCATTACCATGCAGAGGAAGAAACCGTGTATTTTCTTTGCCAGTTGCCGTCACGTTTATTGGGCCCAGGGTGTGATTACCCATTGGAGAGTGTGCCTCTTAAGGACCTTTCCTCAGTGGCCACACAATGTGTACAACAAAGAACCTAATTACAGTGAAGATTGTATGCAGCATAACTAAGGGTGGCCTAATTAAATCTCGTATCATGGCTGACAGCTGTGAATTTGTTTAAAGAATTTGTTGTGAAAGCTCCTCTGATGTTTACTATTGTTGCTCAGGCTTCATGCAGTGAGATACTGATACTGGAGGGTTAATGCTAGCTCTCACTGTGTGTATGGATGTGTGTGTGTGCACGTGGACTGCCTTTCAGAACCTTTTAATACATCAAATCAAGGCAGAGGGAGAGAGCTCTTTTCTCATTTACTGAGAAAGGTTTCTGCAGTTACCATAAAGCACAACTTCAAGAGGCCTTTGTTTATACTACCTGACGTGTAACAATTCTGACACGCAGTGCTTCGCGTGTTTTCACACATGTGTGACAGCTGCTAACTCATGGAAACCTTGAGGCTTTCCTCAAGGCTTAGGGGCCTGGGTTGAAGATAACTCAAAGACAGACCTGAATATGGTCATGGACAACTGGATGATGATACATCATTGCTGCTGGGGAATCTGTTGATGCTTCAGTAAACATTCACTAGGTACCTGCTATCTGCAGGTACTGAATGAGACACGAAGAATACACACATGTCAAAATGTTTGCCTAAATGTTTGGTGTAAAGCTGTCAGTCTATGGGAGGCAACCATGAATAGGTCTGTAAACCAATAATTACTCTACATATAAGATATATAAGATGTTAAATGGGGGCTTCCCTGGTGGCTCAGCGGTAAAGAATCCACCTGCCAAAGCAGGAGACACAGGTTCAGTTCCTGATCCGGGAAGATCTCACATGCCAAGGAGCAATGAAGCCCCTTCGCCACTGCATTGAGACTGTGCTCTAGAGCCCGGGAGCTGGAACTGCTGAAGCATGCATGCCCTAGAGCTTGTGCTACACAGCAAGAAAAGTCACTGCAACAAGAAGCCCATGCACTGCAACTATACAGTAGCTCCCACTTGCCACAACCAGAGAAAAGCCTGCGCAGCAACGAAGACCCAGCACAGCCAAAAATAAATAAATATAAATAAAATTTAAAAAAAAATTTTTAAGATGTTACATGGGAATAGAGAGGAGAAAATGATTAATTGTGTCTGGGATTAAAAAAGAAAATTGAGAGTAGAAAGTGGTTTTGGGGTCTACTACTACATTTGGACTAGTGCATACAACCCTGCATTCTGTGCTCTGTGAGGCTCAGACACTACAGAGGTGCAGGCAGAAAGGTAAGCTTTCAAGCCACACAGCTCTGGGTTTGAATTTTAGCTCAATGATTAACAACCAGTTATCAGTTATATGATTGAGTAAGGAATTTATTAACTTCTGTCAAACCAGATTCCTTTATTGTTAAAATAGGAATGGCGTTTAACCCTCTGACATAAATTGTAGCAATATTTTCTTTGAGCAGTCTCCCAAGGCAAAACAAATAAAAGCAAAAATAAGCAGGTGGGGCCTAATCAAATTTAAAAGCTTTTGCACAACAAAGGAAATTCATTAAAAAAATTAAAAAACCTAGGGGATGGGAGAAAAATATTTGCAAATGGTGCTACCAACAAGAACTTAAAATTCCAAATATATAGACAGTGCATACAGTACAATATTGAAAATACAAACAACCCTATTAAAAAATGGGTAGAAGACCTAAACAGACATTTTTCCAAAGAAGACATACAGATGCCCAACACACACATGAAGAGAAGCTTGACATCACAAATTATTACAGAAATGCAAATCAAAGCTACATGGAGACAGCTCCTCACACTGGTCAGAATGGCCATCATTGAAGAGCCTACAAATAATAACTGCTGGAGAGGGTGTGAAGAAAAGAGAGTCCTCCTACACCGTTGGAGGGAATGTAAACTGGTGCGGCCACTATGGAGAACACTATAGAGACTCCTTAAAAGCCTAAAAACAGAGCTATAATACAATCCAGCAATCCCAGGCCTGGGTATACATCTGGAAAAAACAAAAACTGTAATTAAAAAAGATAAATGCACACCAGTTGTTATAGCGGCACCACTGACAATAGACAAGACACAAAAACAATCCAAGTGCCCATCAAGAGATCACTGGATTAAGAAGATGTAGCATATATATATTAATATATACAAAATATATACATACACAATGGAATATTACTCGGCCATAAAAAGGATGAAATATTGCCATCTGCAGCAACATGGATGAACACAGAGAATATTATGCTTAGTGAAGCAACTCAAAGAAAGATAAAGAAGATATCACTTATATTTTGAATCTAAAAAATGATACAAATAAATGTATATACAAAACAGAAACAGACTCAGAGACATAGAAAAAAAGAGGAAAGGAAAAGAAAGAGAAAAGGAAAGAGAGGGAGGAGAAGGAAGGGAGGGACAAATTAAAGAGTATAGGATATGATATTGTTTATATGTGGAATCTAAAAAAAAGTACAAATGAATTTATTTACAAAATAGAAACCGTTACATACACCACAAACTTACGGTCATCAGCGGGTAAGCAGGGGGTAAACCAGGAGAGTGAAACTGCCATATACACACCGTGCAGGGCTGTGTGTAGTCGCTCGCTGTGCCCGACTCTTGGCGACCCCCAGGACTGTAGCCCGCCAGGCTTCTCTGTCCATGGGAATCCTCCAGGCAAGAATACTGGAGTGGGTTGCCACGCCCTCCTCGCCATATACACACTACTATATATAAAATAGATAACCAATAAGGACCTATTATATAGCATAGGAAACTCTGCTCAATACTCTGTAATGATCAATATGGGAAAAGAATCTGACAAAGAGTGGATGTGTGTGTGTGTGTGTGTGTGTGTGTGTGTACATAAATCACACATATATATTACATATATGTATTCACTTCTCTGTATACCTGAAACTAACATAATATTGTAAATCAACTATATTCCAATAAAAATATGAGATTAACAGATACAAACTACTACACATAAAATTAAATAAATAAGCAACAAAGATTTACTGAAGAGCACTGGGAACTAGAATCATTATCTTGTAATAACTTTTAATGGAATATAATGTGAAGAATATAACTGAATCACTTTGCTGTACATCTGAAACTATACAGTACTGTAAATTAACTACACTTCAATAATTTACCAAAAAAAAATGATGGTATCACCACATTGAATTATCAGAAGCAGAGGAAATAATCAACCTAAAGTGTCTACATGGCAGATGCTCCATAGATGTTACTGTCCCTACACTCCCACCTTTCACTCCAATCCTATACTGAGAAATGCAGAAAAGCCAAATTACCAGCTTACTGGGAATGATCATTCTTTCAGGGATTCATGGCAGATTTCAGAGTATGTTGGAATTTGAAAGCCAAATAATTTAGTACATATAGGAAAGGGAGAAACTAACAACATTTTTTGCTGGTTGCTTAACATATACTCCCTTTTTTAAGTCTCAAAAAAACCCTCTAAGGGAGCTTGTGTTTCTTCCATGTTGAAGAGTATTTCCTTACCTAATGTAATATCAGTATTACTTAATTCACTTTGTACACGTGTAAAGCTTTATAATCTTGATACAGGCTTTTTAAAAAAAACTAGTAAGGTTCCAAATTAAGGTACCCTGTAACCAGATGACAACAGTTGGCTGCAGCCACCCGGTCCAGATGTAGGAATAAGGGCTCGTGTGGAAACAAGCTCCATTGATATAGAACTTGGTGCATTTTCCCTTTATGTGTCATCTATACATACTTCTTCACTTGGAATCATTAATTCAAAATGTAAAGTTTCTTTAAAATAACTGGTAAAGAAAACAAGCCTACTTTATTTTTCAGATTCTTTTTTTTAATCAGTTTATCATAATTTTATACAGAGTTCATGACTGGAATGTTCCTTTATTACTCACCCTAAATCTTAGCTGGGTGTCAGAACTCTCCCAAGGCTTGGGTATAGCCCTAGGGCTTTGGAATAGATGGAGTAGATTAGTATCTAAATATAGTTTTTCTTATTTGGTTATGCTTTCTTCCTATTCCAGACAAGAGGGCACTGATCAGCCTAAAAAAATATGCTTTCTCTGATTTCCCTGATTTCTCTGCTGTAAATACTTCTTTTGGCTTCCCCAAAGCACCCCATTTACTGAAGGTGTGGGATACGGATGATTCTAACCAAAACGCCCTAGAATACAGAAGAGCTCTAGGAAGAAAAAAGTTTCTTTTGCTCATGTGATACAGATTGAAGGCGAGCGTTGAGGCCAGGCAGAGGGCTGTCCCATGAGGTCATTCAGGGAAGTCTGTCCTTGCAGCTGGTGCTCTGCCATGCACTAGGGTGACATTCTCACACTCTGGGGTCATGCCTGCTGAGTCACGTCTGAGTTTCAGCCCAAGGGAAGAGCAAGGAGTTTACCAAGGGGCTGTGTCCTTGAGATAATCTAGGCTGAGCATACATTACTTCATTTCCCAATGGTCTAAATGGTCAAGGTCCCTCCCAGTAACAAGGAAAACTGGGATATGTAGTTGACAACCCAACAGACATGTGTCTACCTAGAACTCAGGGAGTTCATAACAAAAGTAGAAGAGAAAGGATACCGCGAGATGACAGCAATCTCAGCCACACGCTGACAAAAGTCCAAACAGAAGAGTAGATATACAATGGTAGAGCACTTTTGTTGTTGTTGTTGTTCCAACCAGGAGGTTGCTGTTGTTCAGTTGTTAAATCATGTCCGACTCTTTGTGACCCCATGGACTGCAGCACACCAGGATTCCTTGTCCTTCACCATCTCCCAGAGTTTGCTTAAACTCTTGTTCATTGAGCTGTGATGCCATCGGACCATCTCATCCTCTGTCGGCCCCTTCTCCTCCTGTTTTCAATCTTTCCTAGCACCAGGATCTTTTCCGATGAGTTGGCTCTTTGCATCAGGTGACCAAAAATGGGCACTTCACTTTCAGCATGAGACCTTCCAATGAATATTCAGGGCTGATTTCCTTTAGGGTGGACTGGTTTGACTTCCTTGCTGTCCAAGGGACTCTCAAGAGTCTTCTCCAGCACCACAGCTTGAAAGCATCAATTCTTTGGTGCTCAGCCTTCTTTATGGTTCAACTCTCACATCCGTATATGACTACTGGAAAAACCATAGCTTTGACTACACATACCTTTGTTGGCAAAGTGATGTCTCTGCTTTTGAATATGCTGTCTCCATTTGCCATCACTTTTCTTTCAAGGAGCAAGAGTCTTTTAATTTCATGGTCATTGTCCACAGTGATTTTGGAACCCAGGAATATCTGTCTGTCATTCTCCCATTTGGAGTTTTTAGTATCTCTCCTCCACTATTATCCTTAGGCAGCAACTTCTAGCTGCATCCTCAACAGCACCTGGCCACCACTTCTGCCTCCCCCAAATTAACTGTTAACCCAGAAACCAGCAGGGTCTTTCTCAAATGTAAATGAGGCAACATCACTTCTCTAGTTAGAACTTACCATAAACCTCTCGTTGTGACAGAGAATAGCATCTAAATGCTGTACTGTGGCCTGGAAGGCTGCCCTACTGGCTTCAGCTTACATCTCTTCCTTCTCGGTACTCCGCCAACTTTTGTTGTTTTCCCCTAACAAACCAAGCTTGCTCTCATTTTGGGTCTTTCCCTTCCACTGTTCCTTCTGCTCAAGGTCATATCTTCACAAAGCCTCTCCTTCTAATATCTAGTTTCAACACAAATGTGACCTTTTCAGTCACATTTGGGTTGAAGGCCATCAGTTGAGGCCTTCCACAAACTCTCAGCTAAAGCAGCTCCACCCTCCTAGTCACTATCTGTGATATTACCCCCAAATGTTCTTCATAACATATGTCTTGGATACTATGATTTATTATCTGTTTACATGGTTATAGCATATAAGCTCCTGGAGACAGAATACTCTCTTGTTCACCACTGGATCCAGAGCTCCTACTGGGCAGCTATGAACACATCGCAGGTACTCTGTGAATATTTGTGAGCTGATGGGCTTGGGTTTTGTAAAACAGCAAAAGTATCTAACAGCCATTAGCACACGACCTTGAACCTGACAGGTATTTATTACATATTGAATGAATAGGTACAAACTCCAGTGAATCAGAGACAAGGAAGGCCATTTGAAAAGGCTTTACATAAACATTTTATGTTTAATTAGCAATTTTCTGATTATTAAAGAAATCAATAATCTTTGTAAAAAATACAGATGAGTATAAAGAGAACTCATACATACTCTTGAAAGAAAACCATCATCAACATCTTGGTAAACACACATATAGACTTTTTTCCCCTATGTATGTGCACACACACACAATATTTTAAAATTGGTATCATACATAACATGTAATTTAAATAGAAAACTTCTCAAGTATACTCTCCAAGAAATCATGCTTATTTTAAAGCATGAAGATGAATATTATGATACATTAGACTGTGGTGTACTTTACTTACTGATTTCAGATGGTGATTATAGAAAATAGAGAATAAGATTTGCATGGGCACATTTTTCACTAGTCAAACTCATGTCCCATGTTAGGGGTTCTCTGCAGAGAAAGGAAAAAAGAATTCTTAGAAAATCTTGTCAAGCCTGAGATGCTGCTTATTCTTATGTAGGTCTAACTTTCCTTCCTTTCTCCAGAAAAGCATTGATTGATTGCTTGTCTTTGAAGGTTCCTCTGTCCATGGGATTCTCCCGGCAAGAATAATGAAGTGGGTTGCCAGTTCATTCTCCAGGGGATCTTCCCAACACAGGGATCGAACCTGGGTCTCCCACATTGCAGGCAGATTCTTTACTGTCTGAGTCACCAGCAAAGCCCTTCCTAGCAAACGATGATGACAGTCGGAATTCCTGGCAGTGAGAGCTCAGTGCTTCCACTGCCAGGGGCCCAGGTTCAATCCCTGGTTGGGGATCTGAGATCTGGCAAGCCTTGGCACAGCCAAAAACAAAACAGTAAGTTTTTTTTTTTTTTTTTTTTTTTTTTTTAAGATGATTTGTATCACTGGAAGAAAACTATCAAGACCTAATATTTTTATCTTTATCATCAACTTATATATAATACAAACTCCCATGGCGGAACTGCTATCAAAATATCAGGACTGGTGTCTTCCCTGGAGGTGAGAGGAAGCAACTAGACTTGGAAACCTGGTGTACAAACGTATATGAATATACAAATGACATATATAATCCATATCCACCCATCCTCCCACGAACATATGTAGTTGGCATAGATTGGAGCAGCCCTCATTTTCAACAAAAGAATCTGAAATGAAGTATTTGGGTGCAGTCTAAAAAATGACACAATGGCCTCTGTTTGTTTCCAAGGCAAACCATTCAACATCATAGTAATCCAAGTATATGCCCCAACCACTAATGCCAAAGAAGCTGAAGTTGAATGGTTCCATGAAGACCTACAAGATCTCCTAGAACCAACACCAAAAAAAAAAAAAAAAAAAAAAAAAAAAAGATGTCCTATTCATCATAGAGAACTGGAATGCAAAAGCAGGAAATCAAGAGATACCTGGCAAGCTGGGCCTTGGCATACAAAATGAAGCAGGGTAAAGGCTAACAAAGTCTAGCCACAGGAACACACTGGTCATAGCAAACACCCTCTTCCAACAACACAAGAGATAACTTTACACATGGACATCACCAGACGGTCAGAACACTGAAACCAGATTGATTACATTCTTTGCAGCTGAAGATGAAGAAGCTCTATACATTGAGCAAAAACAAGACCTGGAGCTGACTGTGGCTCAGATCATTAGCTCATTATTGCAAAATTCAGGCTCAAACTGAAGAAAGTGGGGAAAACCACTAGACCAATGACCTAAATCAAATCCCTTATGATTATATGGTGGAGATGACAAATAGATTCAAGGGACTAGATCTGGTAGACAGAGTGACTGAAGGACTATGGACAGAGGTTCCTAACATTGTACAGGAGGTGGTGAACAAAAGCATCCCCAAGAAAAAGAAATGCAGGAAGGCAAAGTGATTGTCTGAGTAGGCCTTACAAATAGTTGAGAAAAGAAGAGAAGTGAAAGGAAAAGAAGAAAGGGAAAGATATGCCCAGCTGAATGGAGAGTTCCAGAGGATAGCAAGGGCACACAAGAAAGCCATCTTAAGTGAACAGTGCAAAGAAGTGAAAGAAAACAATAGAATGGGAGAGACTAGAGATCCCTTTAAGAAAACTGGAAATACCAAAGAACATTTCATGCAAAGATGGGCACAATAAAGGACAAAAATGGCAAGGACCTAACAGAAGCAGAAGAGATTAAGAAGAGGTGGCAAGAATATACAGAAGAAATGTACAAAAAAAGCTCTTTTAATGACCCAGATAACCATGATGGTGTGGTCACTCATCAAGAGCAAGACATCCTGCAATGTGAAGTCAAGCATTGCTACAAACAAAGCTAGCAGAGGTGATGGAATTCCGGCTGAGCTATTTCAAATCCTAAAAGATGATGCTGTGAAAGTGCTGCAAATTTGGAATACTCAGCAGTGGCCACAGGACTGGAAAGGGTCAGTTTTCATTCCAATCCCAAAGAAAAGCAATGCCAAAGAATGGTCAAATTACTGTCAATTGCTCATTTCACATGCTAGCTCAAGATTATGTGCAAAATCCTTCGAGCCAGGCTTCAAAAGTACGTAAACGGAGAACTTCCAGATGTACTAGCTGGATTTAAGGCAGAGAAACCAGAGATCAAATTGCCAACATAACATACAGCGAATCATAGAAAAAGAAAGGAAATTCCAAAAAAAAAAAAAAAATCTACTTCTGCTTCACTGACTACACTAAAGCCTTAGACTGTGTGGATCACAACAAACTGTGGAATATTCTTGAAGAGATGGTAGGTAATACCAGGCCACCTTACCTACCTCCTGAGAAACCTGTACATAGGACAAAAAGCAACAGTTAGAACTGCACATGGAACAGACTGGTTCAAAATTGGGAAAGGAGTATGTCAAGGCTATATACTGTCACCCTGCTTATTTGACTTATATGCTGAGTACATCATACAAAATGTTTGGCTGGATGACTCACAAGCTGGTATCAAGATTGCCAGGAGAAATATCAACAACCTCAGATATGCAGATGATACCCCCTAATGGCAGAAAATGAAGAGGAACTAAAGAGCTCCTTGATGAAGGTGAATGAGGAGAGTGAAAAATCTGGTTTAAAACTCAACATTCAAAAAATGAAGATCACGGCACCTGGTCCCATCTCTTCACAGCAAATAGATGGGGAAAAAGTGGAAACAGTGTCAGATTTCATTTTCTTAGGCTTCAAAATCACTGTGGACAGTGACTGCAGCTGTGAAATTAAAAGATGCTTACTCCTTGGAAGAAAAGCTATGACAAACCTAGATCGCATATTCAAAAGCAAAGACATCAATTGACTGACAAAGTTCTGTCTAGTCAAAGCTATGGTTTTTCCAGTAGTCATGTGTGAGCTGGACCATAAAGAAGGCTGAGTGCTGAAGAATTAATGCTTTTTAAGTGTGGTGTTGGAGAAGACTCTTGAAAGTCCCTTGGACAGCAAGAAGATCAAACCAGTCCATCCTAAAGGAAACCAACCCTGAATATTCACTGGAAGGTCTCATGCTGAAAGTGAAGCTCCAATACTTTGGTCACCTCATGCAAAGAGTTGACTCATTGGAAAAGACCCTAATGCTAAGAAAGATTCAAAGCAGGAGGAGAAGGGGCCGACAGAGGATGAGATGGTTGCATGGCATCATTAACTCAATGGACATGAGTTTGAACAAACGAAGGGAGATGATGAAGGACAGGGAAGCCTGCCATGTTGCAGTTCATGGGGTCCCAAGAGTTGGACACAACTTAGCGACTCAACAACAACAATCAAGTCACAAAACATAAAAATGTTGTGGGAGTTTACAGCTTCTTTTAAAAAGGTATTATTTGCATTAAAAGTATGTCTTCTAATTTCCAAAATATGGGAAATTTCGGTTAAAAGATAATGGGGGAAACAGGAAAGTACTGGAAGCAACTGGAAAAGTATGCATATACATACCACAGTCTTTTTTGTTTTCAGACTTAAATATGTGGAAGAACCCGCACATTGTGTTTCCAGTTCTGACTTTGCCCAGATGCCTATGTGACTTTCACAAGTCAATTTCCCTCCCTGGGTCTTCAAGTTGTCATCACCAAAATAAAACAAGAGAGTAAAAAAAAAGCCAGCACTTGTTACACCAGGGAGCCCACCTAAGCAGCAAAGAATGTCCCATCCAGCTCTAACATTCTATGATTATTACTGTTAAAAAATACATTGACTGTGTTATTTTGTACAGATTAATTACACAGGGTGTTGCTTTTTTCCCTCTTGCATTTTTGTTTGTTTGTTAAAAGGATGTTGGTAGGTAGTTTTGCTAAATGGTGCTTTATCTGCTTAAAATTTCTGGTGTGAAGTGACTGACGTTTCTAGTGTCTATCAGTTAAATTTTGAAAGGCTCTGATGCTGGTTGACGTTTTAGTTGAGTCAAAACCCTCCTCAGGTGGGTTTACCATGGGTGGTCGTTGTTCCTAAAAGGAAGTTGTGACTTGGCTCAGCAAGCCCGTGGTAGAGAACACAGTCATTTCAGAGCCGCGGCCAGTGAGACAGGGGGCTGGATGGGGAAACAGAAGTGTGCTATATGGTTTTCAAGAGAGAAAAGGAACTCGCCGTAAGGGATTGTTGGTATGTGAAGATAAAATTATGCTGAAGCCCTCCAAATCCTGTGAATGCTAAAGACTCCATTGCTATCCGAAACAACTCTCTGGAAAGGAAACATGACTTGAACTCTCCTGCTGTCTTGGACCAGGGCCCAGAGGGTGAGAAGGAAAAACCAACAACTGAGTATAAAAGAGATGAGAGAGAATGTCCCCATGGCAGCCACTGTTAAAATCCTCGGTTAATACTTCCAGGACAGAAGCAGCAAACTCATGAAGGTGACCCATGTAGAAGTGGAGAATTCCAGCCTAAAAGGTCAGCCACCATGCTAAAACCCTACAATAAAGTCAACAGGTTTACCATGGGTTGAACCTTAGAATAAAGCAGTTCCTTGGCTTGTTTACCACAACACTTCTTTTAGAGCGTCTACTTGAGGAATTGGGGTGGAGCAAAGAACAAAAAATATCCTTTCTGAGCTTGCCTCACATCTAGCTTGAAAGTAGAATGTATTTATTGGAACTGCTGACTGGTAAGGCCACCAGTTTACGTGGTTTTCAGCGAGCTTTCCGAGTCCAAGCATGGGTATGGTCTACTTGTCTGTGTGACAATCCTGCACAGACATTCACACATACACATGAACACACACACACCTGCCTCATTCATCCCTCTCGGTCAGTGTTTCTCAGTCTCTGAACTCTCGATATTTTGGTCTAGATAATTCTTTGCTGTGGGCCTGTCCTGTGACTTGTAGGATGGTTGGCAGCAGCCCTGTACCCCTTCCTCCCCTCCCTGCCTCCTCCCTTCCCCCACCAGATATATTAATAAGAACCAACAATGTCTCCAAACAGTGCCAAGAGTCTCCTGGGGAACAAAATCTCCCTTGGTGAGAATCTCTGCTTGAGGCTGAGATGAGGACATTTAGCGAAGGGGAAGAGAAGACTGCGACCTTTCCCGTGGAAGAGAGAGTGAGCAAAGATGCAGATACTTCTTCTTTAAGCCATTCTGTTTATGGATGTTATTCACAGATGCCTACAAGTGTTTTCAGGAAACCGGTCTTATTCTAAGCAAGCCAGTGTTACAAATACCATTTTAAACTGTAACTTAAAACTGCTTTTCCGGAGAATGTCTTATTGGATTCAAATATCTGTCTTGAAGAATGCTACTGATTCAGTCATCGTTTTTATCACTTGTGGTACTTCCCCGTGGAGAGCATCAAGTGATGTTTTGCTTTTGTCCCCAAAACTTTGCAAATTACTCTGAAATGCTGTTGAAAACACATTTTAGTAGAATGACTTTTTTTTTTTTTTTTTTAACTGTGAACCTCAAAGAATCCACCTTGTCTACTAGCTAGGAGAGCAATTCTCTTTATTCTGAATGTAACTGAGACAGAGTTATCTAGATCCATTTTATTATGTGGCTATGTAGACGTAAACTATTTTGCCACCAGCACAACTGTAACTTGCAGGCAACAATGACCTTGCTGAATAAACTTATGACCAAAAGCTCATAACTTCAGAGTGACTAAGAAGTAATGTATCTTAACCTGAAGCTTAAGGATACACCCTTACTTACGGTTTATATCTTATCTTGACTTGTATTTTGCTCCTAAAGAATAGGAAACCACCATAAATGGTGAGGTTGCGTGTGTGTGTGTGTGTGTGTTGGTAGCAGCACTCCAAGCCCCCTCCTTCTACAATTTATTTAAACCATCATTACTGAACACTGATTATGGGCCAGGATTTGTGCCAATTTTAAGCAGATTTGTATTTTGAAAAAAAAAATCAGCTGTATATCTTTTTAAATTGTGTTGTAATGAATACTTTCTCCATTATTTTGATATTAGTGAAGATTACCACAAAATTAGTTTTTTTCCAGCTATAAATTTTAGGACAGAAATCAAGAAATAGGAAAGGGACCCTATAAAAGGAAGGCTGGGTTTTTATAAAGCCAAACATCCAGCTTTATCAGATTACAGTATGTGGGGAGAATTCTGTTCCCTATTGTTTCACTATTTGTAGATAAGTAGGCAAAAAAAAAAATGCTCTTGGGCTAAATTTTTATTTTCAGCTGGATGGATGGCAGGCCCAAGAACATTGCAGGTAAAATTCTCGAAATGTGTAATTTCAGAGAGTTTCTGGGAAAAAATTTATACTTTCTGGCCTATAAGTGAGTCATCATAGTTTTCTGAATTTGCTACTGATTTACAAGAAATATGTTAAATATAAGTAAATAGGGATAACATGAATATTGCTAGTGCATTTAAGCGTCTTAACTTTAATTCTTACTTGCTTTTAGATTCTATCTTCTGTGTTAGCTGCGGGGCCTCTAATCTGGTGTTGATTTACTTGGCTGCATAGGAGTTATGTAAAATCATCCAAGTGATATAGGCCAGGTGTTCACAACTGTATGCATCAGGGACTACACTGAAAGCTTTCCAAGAGTAGGTGGCTCTGACCTATAGCAGGCAGGACAAAGACAGCGCGTGGGCCTATCCTCAGTGTCCCTTAGCGAGTTTTCTCCACAGACTCATCAACCTCCTCGAGGCTCCCTGCACCCCCGGGGCCCAGTCGCGTCCCCTCTCCCCAGTCATCTGAAAGAACTGTCCCTGGCCCCCAACGCACTGAAACGCAGGGTTTGAGGCCACACAACGGCCTTCGTGCTCTTCCACTGCCGAGCGCCCTCCTAGGAGCTGCTCCGTGGGCCCCCTCCTCCACCGCCAGCTCATCCGAGCACTACAAAGCCCCTGGAAGCTCAGAACATGACTTCTTGAAGCTTTCCAACCTCAGCTCTACATGTCACAGAAAATAGTACCTTTGCCCCCTTTACCAGTGTTATTTGTAAAACCTCCCTTGCTCTTCCTCTCAGTCTTTTCATGCTGTTTCAATTCTCGTTTCTTGGTTATTGTTTTCTAAGGAGGGAGAAGAAACAGACTGAAAACCAATTAGAGGATATTAGAGAAGGAAAGACGATCCATTAGAGGAGAGTACAAGAGGAGGATGATCAGTATTAGTTCTGGAACAAAGCTGCTGCTGCCAGACAGAAATCATTGTTTGGGGTGGGAATGCATGGCTGCAATCAGAGCCACTGAGTGGCCTGAGTCTCAGCAATGTGTTCCCAGCACTGGTGCCAGCATTCCCATCCTCCTGTCACTCATGGCTCTAGTGCCTCCGTACAAAGGCTGCTCAGACATTAGTTGAGGAAGCACAGACAATTGTTATGGGTTGAAACATGCTGAACTCCTAACCCCTAATATCTCAGAATATGACTTTATTTTTCTATTAATAAATGCAGATGTAATTAGTTAAGATGAGCTCACCCCGGAGTAGGGTGGGTCTGTGATCCAAAATGATCGGTGTTCTTACAAAAGGGGAAATTTAGATATGGACATTCACAGACAAGAAGAATACCACTAGAAGGTTGGAGTCACGCTTTCATAAGCCAAGGAACTATCAGAAACTAGAAGAGAGGGTTGGAAAAATCCTTCCCGTTGCCTTCAGAGGAATTAAAGCCCTGCTGACACCTTGATTTCAGACTTCCAGTTTTCAGAACCACGAGAGAGTACATATTTGTTTAAACCACCTAGTCTGTGGTAACTGGTTAAAAGACAGGCCAAGACAACTAATACTACAACATAGCAATGATGGAGCTGTCCTGCTTTTGACTAGGGATCTCCCTGCATGGGTACTGGCTTTGATGCAGCTAAGAAATGTGCACCATTCAACCCAAACACCTAGAATGAAACCCATGTGTGTTGATAACAGACATACACATGCAGGGACATAAATAAAAACACACTGCAACAGTTTCCAGGAAACTCCATAAAAATAATAATTGCTGAAGCTACCTGTTCTGGCCATCATGTGCATGTGTGCTCAGTCATATCCGACTCTTTGTGACCCCATGGACTGTGGCCAACCAGGTTCCTCTGTCCATGGGATTCTCCAGGCAAGAGTACTGGAGAGGGTTGCCATTCCCTTCTGCAGGGGATCTTCCCAACCCAGGGATCAAACCCGTGTCTGCTGCATTGCAGCAGGTGGATTCTTTACTGCTGAGCCACCAGGGAAACCTCTATGGCTATCATAACCAAATGATAAAAATCTGTGGTATTCTTGGTCTTTTTGAATGTCAGAGGAGCTATATTCCCACGTACCTGGACAATTTCATGAGCTGAGCATTCCAGGTCACCTCCTTCTATAACTCAGCACTATAGGCAGATTCTTTACAGTCTGAACCACCAGGAAAGCCCATAAGTCAGCTCAACCAACATTTATTAACATGACGATGTATCAAGAACTCTTAGCAAGGGCAGTAGAATAAAGCATCAGACACAATCTCAGTCCTTAAGTAGCTTACTGTATAGTAACTAATAAGGCAGAATTCTAGAATAATCTTTCATCTATCAACCTATAAGACACTCTAATTATAGCCAAGAATGTTCAAGATTCTTAGTTATAGGCGATAGAAACACAACTCAACTTGGCTTAAACAAACAAAACCCTGTGTTTTTGGAGGGTGAAAATATGACTTAGTGTAATAGTCAGGATTCTTCAGAGAAAGTGAATCGACAGGAGAGAGAGAAACAGAAACAGAAAAGGCAGGGGAAGAGTGGAGGAAAGGAAGGCGAGAGAGACAGACAGAAGAGATTTCTTTAAGGATTTTGCTCATGTGATTGTGGGGTAATTTGTAGGGCAGGCTGGCAGGCTGGAAAATGAGGTAAGAGACTTGAATCCGAATTCTGCAGGTAGTCTGGAAACTCAAGCAAAGTCTCTGTGTTGTAGTCTTGAGAAGAATTCCTTCTTGGGAAACCTATTTTTGTTCTTAAGGGTTTCAACTGATTGGATGAGGCCCACTCGTATTATGGAAGGTAATCTGATTTAACCAAAGTCTGTTAATTTAAATGTTTTGTGGTTGTTGTTCAGTTGCTAAGCCTTGTGCAACTCTTTGAGGCCCCATGGACTGCAGCACGCCAGGCTTCTCTGTCCTTCACTATCTCCTGGAGTTTGCTCAGATTCATGTCCACTGAGTCAGTGATGCCATCCAACCATCTCATCCTCTGCCGCCTCTTCTCCTGCTGTCTGTCAATCTTTCCCAGCATCACGGTCTTAGCCAACAAGTTGGCTTGTTGCATCAAGTGGCCAAAGTGCTAGAGTTTCAGCTTCTGCATCAATTCTTGCAATGAATATTCAGGGTTGATTTCCTTTAGGATTGACTGGGTTGATCACATTTTAAAGATACCTTCACATAGACATCTAGACTGGTGTTTGACTAAACAACCGGGCAAAGCCTAGAGAAGCTGACAGAAAGTTAAGCACCACAAATGGAGTGCAATCCAGGGAGTGTCCCAGAGTTATCAGGAAAATCCACCCCTCCCATCTTCCTTGGTGAAGACTTTGACTGGCTTATCTTCCAGTTCACTGGGGAACCAATCACTGTGGCTGAGGGAATATAATGCCTTGGTTGGGGTGGGAATGGGGAGTCAGGCTGCAGTGTTAAGAAGGGATGTTGAACAGGTATCAGGAGCTGTTCAACTAGAAGTACCTCACCCACCAAGGGCATGGGGAATGTGGTTTTGAAACAAAAGAAAACATTTTGTGCAAATCCAGTCCTTGGGTACTTAAAGGTATGAAGGAGAAGGGAGAAAGAAGAGACCCTTTGGGAAAAATGAGTGGTTCTTGCAGGATTGTCTTATATGCTCCTGCCACTGGAGGTGGGTAGTTACATCAGTGGTCTCACCAGAGACCATATGCAATTAACAGACTTATATTACATTAGCTAGATCTACACAACCTTTGAATCTCAAGAGATTTTCCTTTGAGGAAAATTTAATTTTTCTCATTGATTTGAAGTCAGTAATTTCTGTTCCTCTGAGCACAGAATTGCTTTTAATTATAAATGCATGACATTTAAAATTATTTAAATACAAATATTTTTACACCAAGGGGTGTGGAATGCAGGGTGTGGGATGTGGGGATGGAAGCAATGAATTTTTTCCTGTGCAGAAACTCTGCTGGAAAAATATTTTCCCTTAGTCATCGTTCCGAAAAATTATTCCTCTCAGGGATGCTTGTTATTTAAAATTAAATGGAATTGGCATTTAGAGATTCTTTGAATAATTTAGCTGGACTTGTTTCAGTGATTACATAATGGTTGCAAATGGGTCAAGGTCCCAGTTACATTGGGGAATTAATAAATGTTATCTGTTTATGTGGTCATTATTCATCTGCCTCCCCTCACCCTCATCTGCTTTCACCATCACGGCTGTTACCCCACTCCTCTCCACACTGGAAGCTCCTTGAGGACAAAAACTCCTTTTCATTTCTCTCACTCCCAGGGTGGTCTCTGAAGAGTTTACTGCCTAGGTGCATGTTGAGCTTCACTCAACATTGATATCTGGGGAGCCTGGGCTGTTAGGAAGTCAGAGTCCTGTGAATCCTCAGGGAACAAAGCTCCTGTTTTTTTAAGAATAAACGTCAACAACACTGTAACAACAACTTTACAAATTTCTAGATGTACAGCCGCCACTGTTAGCAGCCATGGACAAGTCTTACATGCAGCTAATGTCTGCCTTCCCTTGTAGCTCAGTCGGTAAAGCATCTGCCTGCAGTGCAGGAGACCCGGGTTTAAACCCCTGGGTTGGGCAGATCCCCTAGAGAAGGAAGTGGCAGCCCACTCCAGTATCCTTGCCTGGAGAATCCCATGGACGGAGAGCCTGGTTGGCTGCAGTCCATGGGGTCGCAGAGTCGGGCACGACTGAGCGACTAACACTTATATGCTCCCTCTTGACATTAAAAAAAAATTCACTTCATAAACAACTCTCTCAGCTATCCTTCCCTTTTCTATGGTCAATTCTCCCCTATTCTCTTCATTCCTTCCTATTATTGAAACAGGAAAGACCCTCCCTTTTATCCTGTTTACTTGTAAATTAGTGGACTGATTAGAATTTGGAATTAATGAATCTCATTTGAGTTTCTTTCTCTACTGTAAAATGGAAGAATGTGTTAGACTCTGAAAGGAAATTCAGGTGTGAATAAGCATATGGCGACCGTCCCCATCCATCCGCAGGAGCCTCCTTCCTCCTCTCCTTCCCCTTGGCTTTCCTTCTTGGGGAGTGGGTGGGAGAGGGGCAAAGGCAGGGTGACTCTGAAGTGCAATGATTTTAACTCCTTGAGGGTGCCGGAGGGAATCAAATGGAAAAGGTGGCTATGCTTTTTTTTACCTCTAACACCTACTTCTGGAACCTGAGCAGGGCTATGGATCATAACGACCCATTTCTCTACAGAGGGTAAGTCCATCTTGCCTTAGCCTAGCCACTTTAACTAAGTCCCTTCCCTGGATTTTTTTCTTTCTTTTGAACACAGACCAGGCCCCTCTCCTGAATTTAATCTAACTTCTTCCATTCACGAACTTTAACAAAAACTACCACTTCCCTGATAGCTCAGTCGGTAAAGAATCCGCCTGCAATGCAGGAGACCCCGGTTTGATTCCTGGGTCCAGAAGATCCCCTGGAGAAGGGAATGGCTACCCATTCCAGTATTCTTGGGCTTCCCTCATGGCTCAGCTGGTAAAGAATCTGCCCGCAATGAGGGAGACCTGGGTTCGATTCCTGAGTTGGGAAGATCCCCTAGAGAAGGGAAAGGCTACCCACTCCAGTATTCTGGCCTAGAGAATTCTATGGACTGTATAGTCCATGGGGTCGCAAAGAGTCAAGATATGACTGAGCGCCTTTCACTTCCATGTGCCAACCCAGAATAGCATTGTTAGGAGTTCACAAACGTCATTGCTAATCTGAATACAATGCTGCAAAATGGGTTAATATTGTTTCCATTTTACATGTGAGATTTCCAGAGGCAAGGTAACATCCCAAGGTCACAGCACTAAGAGACCAATCTGGAAGCCTGAGTCATTCAGCTCCAAAGCCCATATTGACTCCCAGATGTGTTCTAACGCCATCTAGCAGTTTGGCATTCATTTCTCAAAAACTGACAATATTTCGACTCTGCCTCCCTAACCTGACAACTTGGATCATAACCCCATGCCTCTTATATTATTTCTGCCCTCACTTCAGTATCTCTGGGGTACCTCACATTCCACCTGAGCAAAACTGAATTAGATACTGCTCCTGAGGTTCCAGTCTTCAACTCAGTCAAGTTAGTTGCTTAGAGACGTAGAATCCTCGATTTTCCCCTTTATCTCTTTTTTCCAAAAACTGGTTACCAAGTCCTACAGATCCTTTCTGTCACATGCACACACACACATACAGTGCAGATCTACTCCAGGATTTTCATTTTGTCAGAGTTCTAAGTGTTCTCTCCTTCACAGCTCCAGCAAAGTACGTTTTTTCTAAAATGCATATTTAATCCCATCACTCTTGCTTTTAAATTCACAGGATAAGGTCAGATCCCTTAGCTAGGCATAGGCGACCCTGTGCTCCTCCCACCCCACTAGTCCCTACCATAACCTTGACTCCTTAACCCATTCCCACCTATTATGTCTTTGGAATTCTTGCTTTCACATCTGCTGAACTTTCATGCTCTTTTTCCACGTGGTCTTTTCCATTAACACACCAAACTCAAGTTCAAATGTCAGTTGTGCTGTAAAACCCGCCCTGACTTCTCTGGAAACCTTGGTTGCCCTGCACTTCTGCGGCTGCAGACACACACCTTGGAAATAAAAACATACACCTTTGCACTTGGAGTGACTGCTAACAGTGCACCTCTTTGCCCTACCAGAGCGAGAACCATATATGAGCAAAGATCCAGCATCATCTGTGCTCAGAACGCAGACCTCTCGCACCGTTTGTCTCTGGTGTGGGACAGATCCTCAGTGAACATTGCTGGGCTGAGCTTAACTGAAGTGCATCTGAGGAATGAGGGGCCCACCTTCCAGCCGTGTGCTTGTCATTTAAATATCTCCTCACAGTTAAGCTGAGGCCTGAGCAAAAGAGGTAAGATTTTCAACATTCGTCATTTCTGTCTGTGACCTCAATTTTTTTTTAGTTCCCTTTTCCTACCAGTAACAGTCTCTCTTCTTGTTTTAGATTACCAGTGACCTCCTACATTTCTGTTCTGATTTCGCCAAATCAGGAAAGACCTAGAATCATCACTTGTATTCTAGCTGAAACCCCCAGCTCTGCAGTACACTCACTGGGATCCTGGGCAAATTCTTTCTTTTTTCTTTTCTTTTGTGAGCTCACATTCCTCGGAAATGTTCTTCCTAAGCATGAGACTTAGGTTTTAAGAGACATTCTTTCAGAGAAGATTTGCATTTCTCCTGTCGAGGACCTGGGAGACTATGAACTTGCTGCCACTTTTAAACTCAAAATTTGCCCTTTTTATGATGGCTACAATGGGTTACCTGGTAGGATTGAGCTTAGGCATTTTTCAAAAAATAATTTATTTTGGGTGCGCTGGGTCTTGGTAGTTTCTAAAAAGCTGCACAGGCTTTTCTCTAGTTGCAAGGGTCAGGGGTACTGTAGTCTCGGTGCACGGGTTGGCTTCTCATTTCAGGGGCTTCTCTCGTCGCAAAGCACAGGCTCCAGGGCACGTGCGCTTCCGGAGCCGCAGCGTGTGGCCTCAGGAGTTTGGCTCCCGGACTCCAGAGCAAGGCTCCACTGTCCACACTCGGGCTCACGGGCCCAATTGCTCTGGGGCACGTGGGATCTTCCCGGACCAAGGATCGAACCCGTGTTCCCTGCACTGGCAGGCAGATTCTTAACCACTAGACCACCATGGAAGCCCCTGGGCAAATTCTTGACCTGTCTGAAATTGGTTTCTCATTTATAACATGGAGAGGATAGTACCTGCCTCCTAGGGTTGTCACAGAGATGCAGTAAGAAATTCTAGGTAAAGCTTTAGCACAACCCCAGAAACATAGTAATGGCTCAATTAATGTTAAAAGAAAACTGCCTTATTTACACTGACCTGGTAGTTCTTCCCAAAGCATTTACTTCAAAGAGGTTCAAAAGCGAGGGGATATATGTATGTTGAGGTTTGACAGAAAACAACAAAATTCTATAAAGCAATTATCCTTCAATTAAAAAATAAATTAAAAAATAATGAAGACCAGATTCTTCAAAAGGAGGAAGTTTCCTATTTCAAAAAGTAATAAAGTAGCCCAAATGGGTATCAAAGTTATCATTAAAATGTTTTGTAGTGGCACCGAAAAAAAAATGCTATTCGACTGTGGGATGAATTACCTAGTAAAGAAATCTATTTGTTCAGCTGATGTGTACTGTTAACTTCCTCGGTGTCTTGCTTCACACGTGGGAACAGAGAGGAAAGACTGGCTCCCGGACCAGGTGGGGGGGGGTCTCCTGCCTCTGTGGTCGGGGCAGCGGTAAGGGGGTCTGCACAGGGTTTAGAGGAGGGCAGCTCGCACAGCCTCGGGAGGGTGCTGAGGGCAGGTTTCTCAAAGAAGGGGCCCACAGGGGCTGACAGCAGTCAGATGAGGGCAGGCTTGCCAAGGAAACTGGAGCAAAGGGATGACAGTCAGACAGGCTCTGATGGAAGAGGACAAATGACCAGTTGTTGGGTTCAGCTGTACCCTGGCCACGTGCAAGAGCAGGTGAGTTGGAAAGATAGTCTAGAAAGATATGCAACTGGCCAAATCCTCAGGAGCAAGAGCAAGTGGGTGGGGAAGGTGTGGGCTGCAGTTCTTCTCGCTCAGTAAATCTCAACTGAGTTTTGCATATTGGAACCACCAGAAGCTTTTAAAAATACCCAAACCTAGGCCCCTAGACAATTACATATAAATCAGTATGGAGGTACTGAAGCATCGTTTTTTTAAAGCTTCCAAACTGATTTTCGTTTGCAGTCAAAATTGAGAACTACTCTATAATCTAGCCCCTGAAACCACACCAACCCAAACTGGGCTGGAAAAGTAACTTAAGAGAACTGGAGTGAAACTGAAAGCATATCTGATCCTACCCCTCCCTGTATTTTCTCAATTAACTTAATGATTGACTTCTTATTGTGGTAAAATGCATATATCATAAAATTAATCATTCTTACCATTTTCAAGTGTACAGCTCAGTGGCATTAGGTACACTCCCATTATTGTGCAATCATCTTCATCACCATCCATCTCCAGAAATTTTCATTATCTCCAAATGAAACTCTACATCCATTAAACACCAATTCCTTGCCACAGTGAAGCTGAGCTAGACCTTCAGAGAGGTTCATTGTTTGTTAGGGGTGAAGGAGTGGCCTTTGATTCTGATCAGTCACTGGATACAAGGAGCTGCAGGAAGGGGCTGTGACTGAGGGCAGAGACAGCTCCCTTCAGCCCAGGCAATTCTAAACAAGGCAGACAGTGGAAGGCTGCTGGCTACCAGCACTTCTGGCATTTGGAGAAATAAGAAATACTCCTACAAGGAGATGTGGGTGACATATTGCACCAGTCACCACATCCCAAAGAGGTCTCCTCCTGCTTGCTTTGGCCTCCTGGTGCTGGGGTGCCATGGGCACTTTACTATAATTGAGAAAGGAAGCAACCTACACTTTCTAGGCCCACCCCATCCCTTCCCTTCTTCACCTTCCACTTTGCCATCCCTGGTCCTTCTTTTCCTCACTCACAACCTAGTATCAATCCTGTTGCCCTTCTGTTGAAGACGGCAGTTTAAGTCTTAGACCAGAGTTCCTGCCACGTCAAGCCTCTTGCTGCCCAAGACACAATGAGCAGGAATGGAAGTGGAAAGCGGTTGCCCAAATCCTGGAGACTGGGTGGATGGGATGAAGGTATAGCAGAGGGATGCTGGGATAAAATACTTAAGCACAGAGAACCCCAGGCCAGGAGCGTGGATTCAGATACCGAGGGGCAGATAACAAACCAAATAAGCAGGTACCTGATGAGAAAGTTAGGACCAAAAAGGACGATAGTTAAATTATACTTGGCCTTAGGGACATAAGCATTGACCTTAGTTTTTGCATGTTGAAGAAATGGCAAAATGAGAAGACAAAAATACAAATTTAGTATTTATGTCCGTGGCTCAGAGGGTAAAGCCTCTGCCTGTGATGTGGGAGACCCAGCTTCAATCCCTGGGTCGGGAAGATCCCCTGAAGAAGGAAATGGCCTGTATTCTGGCCTGAAGAATCCCATGGACAGAGGAGCCTGGTGGGCTACAGTCCACAGGGTCGCCAAGAGTTGGACACGACTGAGTGACTACACACTACACTATTATGATGCGCAATAATTCAGTATATAATAAAATGTGTTAACACTTAAATATGTTAAAATTAAATCCTATCTCAAGCTTCATTTGATTAGAACAGCAAATGCTTATATACAAATGAAGGGCTTCATAAACTGTAAGATAACATGAAGATACCTATAACTTGGAGATCTGCTCACATCCTCAGAACATCAGAGGGCATGTCCTGCCGTGTGTCCTCTTTTGGGCTGAAGGACACTGTACCTTGGGTCCTTCCTGTGGCCCCCTTGGCTCTCACAGATGCACAACCCATGTACTGAGTCCCTAACTCTAAACTCCGGGACTTCTTTCTCATAAAAACTTTTTCTTAATAATCTTACCTGTGCATCGTAACTATATTTTGTGACTTTTCTCCTACAAGTAGTTTTTAGACAATTTGAATAATTGGATTTATGAACATTTCCATTCTGAATCCTTAGGTACTCCACTCCACTTCAGCTTTAACTGAAGTCCACTACTTCCCAAGGTCTTTGCGTCATCTGAAGTTAGACTCCATCTGGAAGCTCAGTAGTTCTTCGCTTTTTTTTGCTGAGAAGGCATGATTTGTTTGAAAATTGTTTAATATAATCCAAATGGAGGAACAAAAGGTATTCTTCCTTTCCCTTTCGGGTCCTGTGGTTCTAAAACACAATTTCTCCCCACCTCCACCCCACCCATCTCATCCCCACTCTCACCTAAAACTAAATTACCCCTATCAGAGAGATTAGGAAAATATACTAGTGATTGAAAAACATTTCACCTGCACAGTATTTCCATTTGGGCCCTATTTAGTTTCTGAGTGTCATTTCCATTTCTGGTTCTGACACTGTCTGTACTCTCTATATCCTCAGAGTAAGGGACCATAACATTTCTCTGGGGAAACTCACTCAAAATAAACCTCCAAATGCAAATTCTCTGAAAAAATAACAGGATTATGCACTCAAAAAAAAAATTTTTGATATTTCCTCTAGGCTAGAGTCTCTTTTCTCTTAGGACAATCATATGGGAATTGAATGACTTCTTTGGTTGGATTACAGTCTTTATCCTCATCACCATGATTATCGCTATTAAGTTTTTAGTGTACATTTTTATGATTCAGTCTTGGAAATGGTTCTTAGAGTTTTCATGATCATTTCCTTAATTGTTTCCTTTTTTTCGGGCTTTTACGAGGACATTAGCTTTGTCCTTTCTTTTAACTGCCTGCAAATCAGGACTTAAATTTTATTATCAAGTAGCTGAGTGGAAAATCCCTCTTCTGGACTCTTAGTGAGGCCACATAAGAAGCCTCTGAGGATGCGCTATGTCATCATAGAGCTAAGTTGGAGCCCAGGATCTGAGCCGGTTCTCCTCTTTGTGCTCACATTAGTATAACAGCTCATAAAGACTTGAGCAAACATCACCCTGCCTTTCCACTGTTTTGCCTCACTGTTTCCGTGGTGTGACCCAAACTACAAATCAAATCTCATCTCCTCTTGTCTATCAGTTCTTCACCCTTGGCCAGCTGTTCTGGGTGGTTCCTTAGTTCTTACCGTCAATCTCTAGCAGTTCTTGGGATGCTCTAAGCTAGCATGGACCACTATAAACACATTTCTCATAGGGATCAATGGCATTTCCCAAAAAACATGAAACTCCTCCACGGAGAACCGAAAAAGTAAAACACTGTTGTGAGTTTTCATGCATCCCAATCCATTTTTCTTCCATCATTCTTTCTTCCTTTCCCTCCATCAAGGAGAAGTTATTACATAGAGATAAATGATGTCATCCTCAGAAGAAACAATTCCCAATTACCTAACTTCTAACTTACTCTGTGACTGGGTTACAGTTTCATCTGAAAGCAAAGGAAGACTCTTTGTTCTTTTAAAGTTCTTTTTATCCAGACAATTCTTGCCTAAAACGAAGGGAGTTGGCAGAATGGAAATAAGCATAACACAACATTGCAAATCAACTACAATCCAACATGATAAAAATAAATACATGAGAATGCTTTAAAAAAGAATGAAAATAAGCAAGAAATAATCTCTCTTCTATCAGAGGCAGCAAAGCTGGCTCCCAATTCAAAGAGCAGAACTGGTCTTGCTGTTAAGATTTAAAGAGCGCAACACTTTTGTTACTTGGCTCTGAGAGCACATGATGTGGACCATAAAAACTTTTTTCGATGTTATGGTTTGCTTTTCAGATTGTAACTGTGATACAGATATAATGCAAGGTTAAGCAAAGTCAAACCTAGGGTGTTGCAGGGTCAGTTCCACCCAGCTGTTCTGGGTGGTTCCTTAGTTCTCACTGTCAATCTTTTTTAGCACAGGGCTAAAAGTTGACAGTGAGAGATTAACACTGATAACTAGGGAAAACAGCCATCTAATAGTCAACAGGAAGTTAGAAAATAGAGAACAGAACCAGAGCCATTCAATTAATTCTGCCATACTGGTCGTCCCTGACTGTGATTGCTTTCATCTGGGTGGCCAGTGCGGCATTGGTTCTTTGGCTTCAGCTTCTTAAAGGTACCACTTAGCACCTGGCAGTTCTTATACAGTAAATCGGTGCTTCTGCATCATCATCACCTTTATCACTGTCATAATCGTCATCAATCAGCAATTCTTTTTCCAGGATGCAAAGCAAATCCTAATTTGCCAGATCCCATGAGACCTAAACTTTCAGTTGGATCTGATATCTTGTTTCCTTAGAAGTTTGTTGAGACGGTTTTCTGGAGTTGATACTTTACTGACTTTTCTGTAGTTAATTTCATATACCATCCACAGACTGTCTGCTATTGAAATCTGGGTACAAATACACTGTCCTATAAGCATAAGGAGAGTATGGAGAGAAGCTAGGATATTTACTTGTCACAGTCAGTTTTTTGCTCTCATGCAGTGGGAGGTAAGGAAGATGCTTAGGGCAGCAATCCCCAATCTTTTTGGTACAAAGGACCGATTTTGTGGAAGACAATTTTCCACAGACTGCAGGGTGGGTGTTAGACAGGGGAAATGGTTTCAGTTTTGCTCACCACTCAACTCGTGCTGTGTGGTCCAACTCCTAACAGACAGTGAACCAGCATCAGTTCATGGCTCGGGGGTTGGGGACCCCTGGGTTAGGGGATAGGAAAACTGAAATATAGAAACTGCAACATGCAGCCTTTTCCGGGGGGGCGGGGGGGATAGATAACTTGGCTCCAGTGGGCACTGTTTCCATATCTTATTACACCATTAAAAAGGACATAGAGTCCCAGAAGAACTTTTAGATCTCATTAGTTTTAATTATTCAGTCTTGCCCATCAATGGCATTAAAAGAGAGCTACACAGGGAACTTCATGAACCTGACAAGGGTCAACTACAAAAAATCCACAACTAATACCATACACGATGGTGAAAGACCAGATGCGTTCACCCTAAGATTAGGAAATAGACAAGGCTATCCATTCTTACCACTTCTGCTCAATACTGTACGGGAGACAGGAAAATTAGGCAAGAGAGAGAGACAGAGGCATCTAAGTTGAAAAGATAAAAGACATGCTCTTGTATATAGAAAATCCTAAGGAAGTTACTAAAAAAATATACTAGAACTAACAAACAATATTAAGGTTATGGGATACAAGATCAATATACAAATGTCAATATATTTCTATACACTGGCAATGAACAATGTGAAACTAAGAAAATTTCATTTACAGTAACAGAAAAGAAGAATAAAACAGGAATAAATTTAACAAAATAAGTAAAAGATTTGTACACTGAAAACTTTTAAAACATCACTTGAAGAAATTAAAGATCTAAATAAATGGAATTGACACCCTAGGTTCAAGGATTCCAAGACTTAATATTGTTAAAGTGGTGGTACTCCTTAAATTGATCTACAGATTTGATATAACACATATCAAAATTTTAGCTGGACTTTTTGCAGACATTTTCTCACACTCCTCCCATTTCAAAACTTATTACAAAGTTATATATATTACAAAGCTATATACAAGACAGTGTGATAGTGGCATAAGGACTGACATTTAGATCAACAGAACAAAACTGGGAATCCAAAAACAAACCCTCATATGTATGGCCTACTGATTTTCTACAAAGGAGCTAACCAAGACAATTCAAAGGAACAACTAGATATCTACATACAAAAGAAGAATGAAGTTGGATTCTGACCTTGCATTATATAAAATCATTACCTCAAAATGAATCAAAGACCTAAATATAAAAGTTAAAATTACAAAATTCTTAGAAGAAAATATAGGAATAAATCTTTGTGACCATAGATTGGGCAGTAGTTTCTTAAATATGACACCCCAAAGCACAAACAACAACAAAAGAAGATAAATTGGACATCATCAAAATTAAAAATTTTGTGCTTCACTTCAACAAAGTAAAAAGACAACACATAGAATGGAACAAAATATTTGTAAATCACTTATCTGTTAAGGGACTTATACCAGAATACATAAAGAATTCTTAAAATTTAACAATAAAAATTAATCACCCAATTAAAAATAGGCAAAGGACTTTCTTTAGAGAAGATCTACAAGTGACCAGCAAACGCATGAAAAGATGGTCAACAACATTTGTCATTAAGGAAATGCAAATCGAAATCCTTTCATTCTGGAATCACTTCAGACTCACTAAGTCTATAATCAAAAATTTGGACAATCACAAGTGTCAGCAAGGATGTGGAAAAATTAGAACCCTTATTCTCTGTGAGTGGAAATGCAAAATGATGCAGTCTTCTGAAAGACAGTCTCCGTTCCTCAAAAAATTAAACATAAGACTTACTATATAATCTGGCAATTCTAGTTGAAAATACACATTCACACAAAAACCTGTACACTAATATTCATAATAGCTAAAAAGTGGAAATAACCTAAATGTCCTGATGAATGGATAAGCAAAATGTAGCATAGCCATAAATGGAATATCATTTGGCTATAAAAAGAATGAATATGAATGAAACTTAAAGCATTATTCTGAGTGAAAGAATCCAGACACTGAAGGCCACTTCTTGTATGATTCCATTTATATAAGACGTCCAGAGTAGGCAAATCCACAGGGATAGGAATTTGCTTAGTAGTTATTTGGAGAAGGGACACTGGGAAGTAACTATTAATGGGTATGGGGTCTCTCTGGGCTGATAAAAATGTTCTGGAATTTTGGCTGACAATTGTACAACTTTGTGAATATACTAAAAACATTGAATTGTATGCTCTAAAAGGGTAAATGTTTTGTTATGTGCATTACATCTCAATAAACCTATTATAAAAAGAAAAAGAGAGAGAGAGAGAGAAAGGATGAAAGGAGGTAAGGCAGGGAGGGAAGAAGGGAAGAAGAAAAATAAAGAGAGCTACATAGACACTAATCTGTGATGGTTAGGTCACCATCATCCTTGACAGCTTCAATGCTGTCAGGTATTTAGATGTATTAGATTGTATTTAGTTGTGCTTTTTCTTTCTTTCATTCTTTTTTTTTAATATTGAGGTTTCAGTCCAAGTCATCCAGCCAAATAGATTCTCAAACATGTGTTTCCAACATATCAGAGTCCCTGGCCAAATGATCTGGATTCAGCTAGGAAATCGTAACCCAATTCATTTTAGCTACAGATTAACAAGCGCAGGAGCCTGGAGAGAATAGGTTCCCTTTAGTGCCAGATTAATTGTAATGGTGACTGCAGTCATAAAATTAAAAGACACTTGCTCCTTGGAAGAAAAGTTATGACCAACCTAGACAGCATATTAAAAAGCAGAGACATTACTTTGCTAAAAAAGTTCCATCTAGTCAAAGTGGTTTTTCCAATAATCATGTATGGATGTGAGAGTTGGACCATAAAGAAAGCTGAGCACTGAAGAATTGATCCTTTTGAACTGTGGTGTTGAAGAAGACTCTTGAGAGTCCTTTGGACTGCAAGGAGATCCAACTAGTCCATCCCAAAAGGCAATCAGTCCTGAATATTCCTTGGAAGGACTGATGTTGAAGCTGAAACTCCAATACTTTAGCCACCTGACGTGAAGAATTGACTCATCTGAAAAGACCCTGATGCTGGGAAAGATTGAGGGAGGGAGGAGATGGGGATGATAGAGGATGAGATGGTTGGATGGCATCATCAACTCAATGGACATGAGTTTGAGTAAACTCCGGGAGTTGGTGATGGACAGGGAAGCCGGGCATGCTGCGATTCATGGGGTCGCAAAGAGTCAGACACGACTGAGTGACTGAACTGAACTGAATAATAATAATCAGTGTAAAAGTTAGAATGAATAACAAATGGAATGAAACACACAGACATTCAAACATATCTTGAGGAATATCCCTTTATATCACCACATTAAGAGTTCAGTTCAGTTCAGTCGCTCAGTCGTGTCCGATTCTTTGTGACCCCATGGACCGCAGCACGCCAGGCCTCCCTGTCCATCACCAACTCCTGGAGTCCACCCAAACTCATGACCATTGAGTTGGTGATGCCATCCAACCATCTCATCCCCTGTCATTCCCTTCTCCTCCTGACCCCAGTCTTTCCCAGCATCAGCGTCTTTTCCAATGAGTCAGCTCTTCGCATCAGGTGGCCAAAGTACTGGAGTTTCAGCTTCAACATCAGTCCATCCAATGAACACTCAGGACTGATCTCCTTTAGGATGGACTGGCTGGATCAGTCCAAGGGGCTCTCAAGAGTCTCAGGAATATAAAAAAGGAAGTGTACCTGTATAGTGATTTTGGGTGGTTATGCAGCACCCTTCTTTTGAATTGCTCAGACTGCTTAATAGCATTGACTTTAGCAATTGTCACAGCATCCTTTTAGGTGGCAAGCATTGTGCTAATAGTACCGTTCAACTGCAGGTCAGACAACCAAGGGACACAAGTTATCACAAGTCTAGAGGACAGGTATGCATGAAGTTCTGATGGCCCATCTAAAAACACTTCACCCACACCTGACCTAAGTGGCATCTTCTTGAACTGATCATCTCTCAAACCAACGGCAGTTCTGAGTTCCTGTTACTCCGGATTTTCCGAGTGTATCTGCCATTTCCTAAACAGATGGTCAGTATCACACTGTATCACTGTTTTTGATGGTAATAGAAATCACATAGCTAACACTTCCTGAAGAAACTGGATTAGATATTGAAAATTGGACCCTGGGCTTTTTTAAAATTTGATTTCCTGTTTCATTTCCAGAAAGTCACAGGAATATTGAAAGTCTATCAAGCATATTTTGAAATAGATTAATAGCTGCATTTGTTACCGGACATAAACTCTGAACATTTTAGAAGTACCTATGGTACAAGACATGCTTCTTTTTGATAGCAAAAATAGAGAGGCCAAGAGTATAACATGGCTTATACATTTTGGGGCTCAGTTTCCTGTGTAAAATAAAAGTTAGGACGAACTCACCTCTTAGGTCCCATGCAGCTATTTGATTTGGTGACTGTGATGGTGATTTTCTCTGGTCAGCTCAAAACTTAGGCAGCAGTACCTGTGGAGGTATTCAGCTTATTAATAAGCATTCAGCTTATTTACCAGTATGTTCCCCATGCTTAGCACAGTGCCCGGCACATAGCACATGCTTAAAAATATCCTTTGAGTAAACACACATCTACAGTATTTTGTTTTATAGAATTTTCTCTGACTGCAAAGCACCACAGTTGAAGTTGAATTTATCGTAACAACCTCTCCCAGAAATATATCTGTTGTATTGCTAATGTGCTTTTTCCCCCCAGATTTCTTTCATTCCTAATTACTCTGACTGACCATTCACAAAAGGGTATTAAGCTTTGAAGATTTCCAAACCCCTCTGGTGAAGGAATGTCTATAAGTGTTCATATGTTTCTCACTAAATTTTAAAAGGTTATTCATATCTGCAGTATTTTTTGGCATTTTAACGAATAATAACATATTCATATTACATCAACACTTACTTCATTGTTTTTCCTTTAAAAATTCTTTTTAAAAAATGTCAACATCTTCCCTGGCTTTATTTCGTTCATCTCCATTAGTTACCAGTGCTGACTCTTTTTTATGGCCAGTTTTTCTCCAGGAAACTTAGAGGAAGGAGATGACCTATTTGTCTTTGATTTTTGCTTCCAAAGATGCTCCACCAAAGAACAGAAACTCCTTATAGAATGCATATGCTTCAAGGGCATCTGGCTCTGCTTTAACTTGACAAAAATAAAATAATAAAGTTACGTTTTTCCTTCACACATTTAAAAGCCAGAAATAGATTCAGACGTACATTTTTCAATCCATGTGCCAACCTAACAAGCCGAGCGAAACAGACTGCAGCGAGCAGGGCCACCTCCAACCACCCCCGCCCACGCTCTGCCTCCCTCCCGGGGCCCAGCCTCCCACAGCCCAGCCCCCGAGCCCACCAGCTGCTCCCGCGGCAGATGCACACCCGCCTCTGGGGCTGTTCCTGGGAATCATTGAAACCAGAGCATCACGGCATGACTGTGGACCAGCTCCTCTGACACCACGGCATTTCTGAAAATTATTTACTCTTCAGGCTCTTCACACTTAACCGTCAAGAATGAATTGGGGAATGCCCCGGGACAGCTAACCGTCTGCTGTGATGTCTTGGGCTCAGTCAGTCTCCTCTGAGAACAGAAGTCAAGCACGTGTTCTAGGTTCCCAGAGAGACGGCCCAATGTGTGCCCGGGGACATCTATTACTGTTTTTTCACCCTTCCAAGATGTTTTTCTCCCAGGCTTCTGAGAATTTAAAGCTCAGCAGTGTAACATGGTTTTAACTAGCAACATATATGATTCACATTTTTTCCTTCGAAAATATAAAATCAGTTCTATTAAGTTTGTGATCACACGAGTTATTGAGTGATAACTCTGGTCTGAGCTGGGCAGATTAGTCTTCCTCACCTGAGTTTGAAATCAAGACAAAAATGTTCATCTCAGTCTGTCCTGGTTTCTCCAACAGAAAAGATGCACCAAGGAACTGTGGATCAACTGTGCTTGGGGCTGTGCACCCTGAGTCAGTAAAAATACCTGCAAAAAAAGAGGAAAGAGAAATCTACAGAGAGAAAAGCAGAGAGGAGAAAGGCAGCATGCTCCCCAGCTTCCTACTGGCTCCCCGGTTCTTGATTCTAGTCTCTCAGGAGACAGGGCTGCCTCCACCCTTGGCACACTTCTCTTAAATGCAATGTTAAATCTGTTATTGTTATGTATTCACCAAGTCATGTCTGACTCTTGGTGACCCCATGGTCTGGAGACCGCAAGGCTCCACAATGTTAATAATCATTCCTAAAATATTGACTCCACAAGTTTTCTGACAACAAAGCACAATTATAGTCCTTTTTATCAAATTCAGTTATTCAAACTCTCCACAATTTTACAATACAAACATAATCCTACAATATATCTAAATAGAAAAAGGTATGTTTTTGGTTAAGAATGATGCAGAGCATCACTTGCAGCTGTGCTAACCTACCAAATCTCACCTCCTCAGAAAAAAACCACTTAATTCACCAAGTATTTACTGGGCAGCTGCTATCCACTCTATACCAGGTCAAAGGTTGGAGGCTTGAAAACCATTCAGACACAGGGTCCGTCCTAGGAGCTCTGGGTCTAGGGTAAGTTAAATAAGGGAAGTGTACCACATTGCCCTGAGGTACACTGGAGAAAGGATTCATTCTCTTTTAACTGTTTTCAGTGAATGTCTCAGTGTTAAGAAATGATAATCCTAGTTTGCAGATTTTATTTGATTCCTATTTCAAGAAGCCAAGCATGAGCATCAGCTATAAAAATCTCAAGAATGTTTAGGGTTTGACCAAAATTCTTTCAAAGATGTTGGATGAGTGTTGTAGAGTTCTGGATGAGGAATAAACAGCATCTTCCAAGATGTTTAATACCCAGCCAGATGAAATAGATTACACACAGTTTAATTTCCCTCCTCTGATTGTATAGAATCAGCAACTTTGATATGAAGTTGAACTTTTTAACCAGGCTATGTTGACAGTAAAGCAAAGTCCTATTTGTCAAAATTCATTTAGACACTGTCAAAGTCCAGTTATAATATGTTATTTTCAAAGATTAAAGTATAGAAATCTTTATATTAATATTTTTACCACTTTTATGTACTTTTATATTGATTATGCATTGAGGATCATATGTTACACTCTTAAGTTAATTTGGTGTTTGGAATAGAACTCATAAAAGTAACGTCTAGCTAAAAATTAACACATACTTAATACATAACATTTGCATAATACAGATGAAAATTTTCTGACCTAACTCACAAAGCCATTTTATTGCTAGAGTCATATTTTTATTTTTATAATAATTTTTTTTAGACCTTTACTTCCTCTCTTAGCAGAAGGTTTAACACAGACTCTCCTCAAATTATCTGAGACCTCAGGACTTAGTCCAAAGGAAGACAAGGGTGAATTGTGTTTCCAATGCTAGGCCTAGAGGGAAAACTCCAGATTTTTTCACTCGTACATAGTCCATTCTGCAATAATGCCTTTGCTGGTTTTGGCCCCTGCCCAGCCACAGTGAGGCCTTGACCTAGGGATCTGTAGTTACAGTTCTGTTCAAGTCCTTCACACACTCCCCAATAGGTAACCATCTTCCCCTAAAGGACAGAATTGGGCCAGCGTGGCTGGGACCCAAGTACTATACATCAAATTAAAAGTCTTTGGCACAGTGAAGGAAACCACCAGAAAACAAAAAGAGCCTGCTGAATGAGACAAGATAATTGCAAACACTACGTCCAGTAAGGGGTTAGCATCTTAAATAACTCATATAACTCAACATTAACAACAAGTACCAGGCTGGGCAAAGGATCTGGGTTGATATTTTTCCAAAGAACACATACAGACAGCCAACAGTCACCTGAAAAGACGCTCAGTATCGCTAATGACCAGGGAAACGCAAATCAAAACCACCGTGAGATACCACCTCACACCTGTCAGAATGGGTATCGTTAAAAAGACCACAAATAACAAGTGCTGATGAGAATGTGGAGAAAAGGGAAACCCTGTGTGCTGTTGGTGGGCTTGTAACTCGGTGCAGCCACTACGGAACCCAGGAAGGAGGTTCCTCAAAAAAATAAAAACAAAACTACCACACAATCCAGCCACTCCAATCCTGGGTATTTACCCAAAGAAAACAAAAATACAAATTCTATAAGAAATACACACACTAATGTTCATAGCAGCATTATTTAAAACAGTCAAGATATGAAAGCAACCTAAGTATCCATTCACAACTGAATGGATAAAGATGTGGTATGTATACAATGGAATACTACTTAGCCATAAAAAATGAAACCATCTGTGACAACATGGATGAATCTAGACGGTACCAGGCTAAGTGACATTAAGTCAGACAGAGAAAAGCAAATACTGTATGATCTCATTTTTATGTGTAATCTAAAAAACAAAACAAACAAACAGAAAACAGACTCATAGATACAGAGAACAAACTAGGCGGTCGCCAAAAGGGAGGGGAGGTGGGCAACATAGTGAAGAGTATCAAGCAGTAAAAGCCTCTAGCTATAAAACAAGCAGGTCGCAGAAATGTCATACACAGCATAAGGAAGACGGTCAGTAATGCTGCAATAACTTCATATGGAAACAGATGGTCACTAGACTTAACAAGGGGATCATTTTTGTAATGTATGCAAATGTCAAATCACTATGGAGTAGGCCTGTTACAGTACACTATGTAATATTATATGTTGATTGTATTTCAATTAACAAAGAATACTCAGTTCTGCTTTAGAAAATAAGAGAAATGAATCCACAGGGAGAAAAGTAAAATGAAGAATTAAGGCAAATAGCTTATGAGACAGGCAAATTTTATAAAATATGTAAGATAAGTCAGGAACTTGAGATGTTAGATATACATAAAGTAAGTAGAGTGCTTAAATAATGAACTATAACGAACATACCTGGAAACGGATGGAAAGAGCAAGAAATACTTAATAGTCACAATACGCTAAATACCTATGAGGCTGTGAATCATCAAATACCCACGACACACTTAAGATACAGGGGGCAATCAGCAGATGAATGGATAAGGAAGCTGCGGTACATATACACCATGGAATATTACTCAGCCATTAACAAGAATTCATTTGAATCAGTTCTAATGAGATGGATGAAACTGGAGCCCATTATACAGAGTGAAGTAAGCCAGAAAGATAAAAACCAATACAGTATACTAACGCATATTTATGGAATGTAAAAAGATGGTAATGATAACCCTATGTGCAAAACAGAGAAAGAGACACAGATGTACAGAACAGACTTTCGGACTCTGTGGGAGAAGGTGAGGGTGGGATGTTCAGAGAGAACAGCATTGAAACATGTATACTATCAAGGGTGAAACAGATCACCAGTCCAGGTTGGATGCATGAGACGGGTGCTCAGGGCTGGTGCACTGGGAAGACCCAGAGGGATGGGATAGAGAGGGAGGCGGGAGGGGGGGATTGGGATGGGGAACACACGTAACTCCATGGCTTATTCATGTCAATGTATGGCAAAAACCACTACAATACTGTAAAGTAATTAGCCTCCAACGAATTAAAATAAATGGAAAAAAAAATACAGGGGGCACAAGAGGCGTCCACTATTTACGAGGTTTTAATTCAGCCAACCACTGGCTCCTCACATCCTCTGCACAATGGATGCAAGATTAAATCCATAACTGCTCATCAAGCTAATTACAGTGCAGCTGTCAGCCAGAAGCACTTGCTCCCAAACCTGTAGAGCAAGTGTGTATTTTGACTCCAGGCACCTTCTATGAATTGGGTCACTTTGTTCAAATCTCAATTCTGGTCCATACCCTTATCAAGAAAGATATGGACAGGACTGAGTATTTAGGTAGTGTCATCTTATGAGACTGCCACACGGTACCTAAAATGTACTAACCTACCCCATCTCTTTCACCTTGCTTCTTGCTGTGTGTTTTCAACTGATTTAATAAGCCATGAGATTCAAGCATCTCGTTTCTGTCTGTAAGCCCTTCTGATTTGTGAGCTCCTGGACAGCTTACCTGCTGTTATACTTACAGGCCTCCCTTTTAGCAAGGTAATTTCCCAAACAACAATAATATTTACAAGTTTTTAGCCTGGATAATAAATGGCATCATCTTGTACACATTTATCTGCCACTTGCTCTTTTATCCAACATCATATTTGTGACATTTTCCCATGGGAGAGTTGTAGATCTATTTATTTTCACAGCTGTATCCACTGTATGAATATATCATAACATGCTTATAAATTCTCTTATTGATATAATGTAGGTTGTTTCCAGTTTTCAAGTACAGCAACTAGTGATGCTATGATTATTCCTGGGCACACATAAGAGAGCCACTCTCAGAATACACCTGGGAGTGCAAATTCTGGGTCAAAGAATTTGCACACCTTTAACTTGATTAAATATTGCCAAACTTCTCTCCAAGATGACGGTATCAATTTACACCCTTACAAAAAGAATATGAGTCCCTACGCTCTTAATCCTAGCCAACACTTGGTGTTGTCAGACTTATACACTTTGCTGATCTAATGAATCAACAGACAAACTCTGGTTACAAGTAATAATTCTGGCAATTTAAAAGCCTTGTGGCATTTCCTCATGAGAAAAAAATCTGGACACATTTTGTGTCATATCTTTGGACTTTCCTATCCTCTGTTTAAGGCCAAGTAAAGTTTCCTCTTTATTTTTCCAGCTCTGTGAATACCAAAGGAAAAACAACTCTGCAACAGAATGTGTTTTTTTTTTCCCATAGGGATTAGGGTTTGGAAGAATACCATGTTGGCTGTTTTATATCACAAAAATAACCCTCTGATTATAAAGGGGCACAAGAAAAAGAATTTAGCAGCACCCATGCAAATCAGTCATTGCTAAGTACATGACATAATGATGGTGGGTCAGTAGCTGGACAACTATTACTCATAGGCTGAGAATGCACTCATTTAAAAAATTCTAGAAAGTTGCTCCTTGCCCCAGAATATATACCCAAGGGGCTTGTTCCATATGGTAAATTTGACTATTTGAAATTAATTGTACTGGGGTCGAATTTTTTTCATATTTAAGCAACGCCCCCCAAAAAATCTCCAAAAATAGTTAGTACTTATATATTATCATCACCTTATTTGTCACATTTTTTTTTCAAAACCACAAAGGGAATGGGATATAGGGCCTGCAAGTGCTACTGGGTACCAGATGGAAGCCATCCTCAACGTACTCCTCTCCCTAACCCAGCCATCCGGACAGGCGAGTCTGTGTTCTTCATTTCTTGCTTAAACCTCTTGGATGACTTCACAAGAGCCCCAGCAGTGTTCTCAAAGTGTGGTCGCAGGGTCCCTTTTGGCTTCAGATGCTCTAAACTAACTTTAAAACATGCAGATTCCAGAGTCCCAGGCCTTACACTCAGAGTGTGAAGCCCTAGAATCTGTGTTTTCAACAAATTACCCAGTTTGATTAAAAAGAAAACTCTTTTACAATTGAGATGGGTAGCTCACATTAAGTACTGAAATCATAGACATTTAATGATTTAATAAATAATTACAAAGTGAACAGCCATATAACCACAGCCTAAAACAAGACACCAGCCTCGCCAGAACTTCACAAGTACAAGGCTCCTTTCCAATCACCTCCCTCTTCCCTAACTGTAGCTACTCTTCCAAAGGTGAGCACCACTGGCTTGATTCTTGCACCCAGTGAAGATGAGGACTGCGGGAACAAGATGAAGTGCACGTTGCTTAGAGGATCGTGTGCGGATGCTGCATAATTTGTTCTCTGCAACCTCGTCTTCTGCCTCTGCCCTCTTCGCATTTCATTCTGAAGCCATTTGGAATCAGTTAGGTTTCATTGTACAATTACTGCCCTAATTCACTGCTCTTGTTTCCTGCTGTTTCTCTGCCTCAGTACTTGCTGGGGAGTGCCTGTACTTCCTGAGTCTTTCTATTAAATTCATCCTTCAAGACCTGCTCACCTGTCACTTTTGTGTAAACCTCTCCTGACTTTCACCCCTGCGCCTCATCCAAGGCAGAACCTCACTCCTTCCACTGTGTGATGGAGAACATCTTACAATGTGGAACGACTATTCTTTTACATGTCTATTCCCCTTCTTAGACCAGGAATTAGGGCAGAGGTTTATTTACATATTTTAAAAATTCCCTTTGGTACATAATACAAGCTTCAGTAGGTGATCAATTGTTGTTCAAACAATCTCCAGGTATGCACATCTTTGGAAAAGTATCACACTGCACAATTAAAGTCTCCAGGTATATTTGGATTAGATTATATTCTTCCTTTGCTATTCTTGTTGTTCAATTGCTCAGTTGTGTCTGACTCTTTGCAACCCCATGAACTGCAGCATGCCAGGCTTCCCTGTCTTTCACTATCTCCTAGAGTTTATTCAAACTCATGTTGAGTCAATGATGCCATCCAAATATCTCATCCTCTGTCACCCCCTTCTCCTCCTGCCCTCAGTCTTTCCAAGAATCAGGGTCTTTTTCAATGAGTTGGCTCTTCATGTCAGGTGGCCAAAGTATTAGAGCTTCAGCTTCAGCATCAGTCCTTCCAATGAATATTTAGGGTTGATTTCCTTTAGGACTGATTGGTTTGATCTCCTTGTGTCTAAGGGACGCTCAAACCCGCATCTTCTGCATCTCCTGCATTGCGGGCGGATTCTATATCCACTGAGCCATCCACTCGTCAGGAAACAAACCAAGCTCAGACCTCAGGAGAACCGTGGGAGCCTGAGATGGGGGTGGGGGGTGGTGATGGTGAAAGCAAGCAAAGGAAGCAGAATGAAATGCAAGGTGGGGCAAGTGGGGAAGCCAGAATGATGTCTAGACCTCAGGGTGGGGTAGGCCATGCAGAGAAAGGAGTAGTCATGCTGCTCCAGCCGGCAGCGGGGAATCTGTCTCACCAGAGTCCTCCTTTCTTCCTCTGACAAGACACCTAGCTGTCAGAATGCCCCGCTGCGTGGAAAGCCCAGACTATTCTGACTTCTTTACAACATCTTGTCCTGCCTCCAGTCACCCTTCCACTGTCCATCTGCTTCTGTGTGTCCATTCTTGTGTGAAAAATGCCCCTTATAAGTAACCTGCCTATTTCTTGACCTTAGCATACAGGGAAGGTGGAGCATTCAGTTCTTCAAAACTCCTACCCATCCACAGTGTGTGTGAGGAGGAGTGGAGGGCGACCAGGAGGGACACAGAGGGGCCTTGTGCAGCGGCCCTGGCGCGCAGAGGATCTGGATCAGAAGCATCTGGGCAGCCTGCCACGGGAAACCTTCTCAGCAATGTAAATAGTCCTTACGCAAATGCACCTCGACTGTTAGGCAATCTGAGAGGCTGGAAGGACAGGCGTGAGAAGAATGACTCAAAATGCATATAATCCAGAAAAGGTACCGTAAGACAAAATTCAGACCTGTTGTATCAGAAAGTAGTCTGAAAGGGAGCCAACACTGCCAGTGTGATCCCTGGGATGGGGACAGGACCGGCTTTGAGCATGGAGAAGGTCAAGGTCAGTGTGGAGGCAGCTCTCTCGGGAGGTTTGCTTGTGAAATGAAGGAAGAGGGGAGTCCTGCGAATGGCAGACTTGGGGAGACTGGGCTCCTCTTTCCTCCCCTAAAGGACCACACAGTCTGCAGAAGGGTCTCAGCAGTACTGCACCAGTAATGTGGCTGGAGGGCCCAGTTCACTGCAACGAAACAGGGGCAGTGAGACACGGGGACACCAGAGGCTGCCCAGAAGCCAATTCTGTCCGTCTGGCTGTGGAAGCCCAGTGGAAGAACTACAAAAGTCCCGGAACTGCATCCGTTCCTAGAGTAGGGGCACCTTCAAGAAGATACAAATTTATATCTGCCTTAATGATTAATCATAAAAAGAAAAAAGGTATGACTGTAACATCAGATTAAAGCTGCTCCTAATGTTATAAATATATAAATGGTGTATGTGTGTGTGTGTGTATGACTTCCCTGGTAGCTGAGTTAGTAAAGAATCTGCCTGCAATGCAGGAGACTGGGTTTGATTTGATTCCTGGGTTGGGAAGATCTCCTGGAGAAGGAAATGGCAACCCACACCAGTATTCTTGCCTGGAGAATCCAACAGACAGAGGAGCCTGGCAGGCTACAGTCCATGGGGTCACAACTTAGCGACTAAACCACCACACACACACACACAAACACACACACACACTTAGCGACTAAACCACACACACACACACACACACACACACACACACCCGCCGCCCCCCCCACCCCCACCCCGACTGGGCTCAGAATATATATTATACATTCACATCTCACACATGGTAGGCTCTCAATATACAGTTCAGTATAGATAAGTAACATACGAAGTGCTCCATACATACATATTCACTGAATAAGTTCCTGATTTTTGTTGCTCTTTTCAAATAGATAAACATAGAATTTTGTTTTTATTTTTATTTCATTGTAAACTGCTTTTGAAGCAAGATCCTTTTTAAACAAATAACAGTGCAACGTTCCCTCTGATTCTTAAAGTTAATGCATGTTTATTGTTGAAAGGTCTGATTAATAGAAGGATAAAAAATGATCTATAATACCGTCACCTAGAGATAACTGCTGCTAAGATTTGGTAAATTTCCTTTCATATTTAGCTACAGTGATAATAGTTTGTTCAGTTTTGTCCTATTTTGACTACTACTATTGTATCATGATCATTTCCCAAGGTTATTAAATATTAATTTAATGTATTCAATCACATCGATGTACTATAATTTCATCAACTCATCATCTCAAGTGTCTTGGTTTTTCAATTTTGTAAATAAAGTTGTGATAAATATCTTCTTCTTAAATGTTTATAAACTTGGATAATACCCTAGAAATGAATCTGCTGGATCTACTTGTATGATTACTTTGAAACTCTTGGCTCATTTTGCTGAGTTACTCTTCTAATGCTTGTTTACCTTTTGACCAGCAATTTACATAAGAACTCCTAAACTTACCAAAACCAGAAGTATTTGGAAAATTTTATTTAAGAAATATATTTATGATCGGAAAAAACTCACACTCTGTCACTATTAGAGACTGTTGTTACAGTACAAGATGAAAAGAAAAGGCAGCACTAGTTTCTATTATTAAGAAGTCAAGGTCTTTAACATTCTTGACTCCCATACACTATTGCCAGTCCTGGGCAGGCTGATGAGTCATGATGTATAAATCCCAGTAAGATAACAATAACTCCAAACTGTAACTTGGCAATTGTATGTGAACATGATTTAGTTTTATGTCAATAGCTCTAAGTCTCTTATTGTACAATACGTGCATTGTCCTTTCCAAGCATCTGCTCCTAGAAGGCAGTGTTGAGTAATTTGTTGTGACAATTAGCCCAACTCATTAATATTAACAGATTCGCTTTCCTCATATCTGAACCACGGTGTAGTGAAAGCACTTGGCACAGAGGGTGTTTTTTGAACCCATTCTGCTTTTCTTTCCTTTTCCTGATATGCACTTTTACCTGATACGCACTTGTGTCTGATACAGTCACCACCTCTTCTAATCCAGCTTAAGGGGAACGAACATGCAGGCTCTGTGCAAGTCAGGAGAGGACACCGGCTCTTTCTCCGCCCCTTCTTCCGGCAGCTCTCCATCCATCACTGCCATCCGTCCCAGGTCAAGAGCACGGCTTTGTGGTGAGCTTAGAGGAATTTATGTTGGGGTGATCACTTTTCTGTCTCTTCTTTTTCTCCTTTAGGAGAGCTATGGATTTGGGTACTTTTTCCTTGATTTTTCACTTCTTCCAAGAGTTATGTCCCCTTTAGTTAACTTCTCACAAGTGCACTTCGCTTCTTTTTGTCTCATCTCCTCCCACTTTCTTTCAACGCTTGCCCATTTACTTCAAGAAAGTTCTTCTTCTTACATGCTCTTTTCCTATTGCTTTACTCCACATCTTGGTTAACTAGTCATACACCTTTGTTAAGGGAACAAACAAAGTCTTCCATCCACTCTCACGGCGAATGCTTTAAAAGGGGGACTTGAACTGGGGGGTTGTTTACCTGTACAGTGTAGACCTGAAGAGACAAGGTGGAAGAGTGAGCACCGACTTGCTGTCAATCTCAGCAAACCAGGGGGAGAAGAGTCAAAGCCAAACATGGGACTGTAAGGAACAAGAACAAGAATGGAGTGTGCGAATGGAAGATGGTTGGATTAATTTCAGAGGCTAAGCAGAGTATTTTTTTGACCTACTCTCCACTTGGCCTTGTATAGTTAGCTGAGAGTTATTAATGGCCAGAGCCTTAGTCCATTAGGCTGCCATGACAAAAAGTACCATGATGGCTTAACAAACATTTATTTCTCACAGTCTGGAATCTGGGAAGTACAGGATTCAGACACTGGCAGATGATTCTGTGTCTGCTGATGGGCCACTTCCTGCTTCCTATATGGTTGTCTTCTCACGATGCCCTCACATAATGGAAGGGTCAAGAGAGCACCCAGCAGTCTTGTTTATAAGAATACTAATCCTATTCATGAGGGCCTCACCCTCATGACCTAATCATCTCCCCCTGGCTCACCTTCTAATAGCATCACACTAGAGGATGGCATTTCAATACATGAATATGGTAAGGTCACAAGCATTCAGTCTGTAACAGCCACGGATGAGTGGACAGTAGGTAGTGTGATGAGGCCTCAAACAGTGTCATGGAACAGTTAACCATACAGGGCCGACACAATGGAGGCCAGAGAAGGGGAAAGAAGTGTTAGTCACTCAGCTGTGTCCGTCTCTTTGTGACCCCATGGACTGTAGCCCACCAAGCTCCTCTGTCCATGGAAGGGTAGCCAGTCCCTTCTCCAGGGGATCTTCCCAACCCAGGGATTGAACCCAGGTCTCCCACATTGCAGCCTGAGAGGACCGAGGAGGAAGACAAACAGGGCACTAATCCCTATAAAATGCCCATAAATTCTCTGTAGCTATCTTTTCAATAGTTTCCATTTACATTATCTTCTGTCTTAAAGACAAACCTTTAGCTTTTATTTTTTAACATTTAATGCTTTTTTCCTCTCATATTCCAAAATTCTTTCTTTGTAAAATGTGAGGACTATTGTCCCTGAATACAAGTTGTTTTTTAATTTTTATATTAGAGCATAGTTAATAAAACCAGAATTACTCAATTAAATGTTTGGTTGTATCTCCTGCCTAATATTATATTAGTATTTTTCTGCTCTTATATCAGCAGTGTATAGCATAAATGTCCTTATCTGTAGAAGTCAATTGAATTAGATGACTTCTAAGATCCTACTTGGCTTCCCACCAAGACTGTAATTGGATGTTTTCATTTGCATTCTATAAGGACTTATAGCCCATCCTGGGAATCTAACTATTTTTTTTTTCTTTTCCAACAAGAATTGCAATATGAGTTCAAAATAACCAACTTATTGGAAACTAAACTAGTTGTATGATGAATTTCTGAAAATTATTTGAAAATATTTTGAATGTATAAAGGCGGTTGAACTAGGTGAACTTCATAGTCCTTTACATCTTAAAATTCTATATTGGCCTGTGATGAAGATTTGTTTATTTTTAAGAAGAGCAAGTGTCTTTAAAGTCATGACTCTTGAAATAATCAGTTATATATTAGCATACCTTTAAAAAACTTGTTTATAATCTTCATATATTTTAAAATATTCAAATCTCTACAAACTAAAAACACCAATTTAATCAACATACACATCCAAAAGTTTAAATTTCACATTGCAAAATAAGGGAAATTTAAATTATATTTCTTATAATATGAATATAACACATGACTCAGTTAACTGTAGGGCCACCATCACATAGAGTAGAAAATTAGGTATGGAATGGAATGGTTCTGGGCTTCCCTGGGGGCTGAGAGGTAAAGAATCTGCCTGCAGTGCAGGAGTTGAGGGTTTGACCCCTGGGTCGGGAAGATCCCCTGGAGAAGGAAATGGCAGCCCGCTCCAGTATTCCTGCCTGGGAAATCCCATGGACAGAGGAGCCTGGGGCTACAGTAAATGTGGTTGCAAAAGAGGCAGACATGACTGAGCAACTAAACAACAATGGAATTGTTCTAAGCAACCACAGAAGAAAAAGAGGACAAAATTATACAACATTTCAGATCTTAATGGTCAGAAGCCAATGTTATTCCTTCTCTCCTCTAAGAACACGTAAAATCATTTGTTCTTTTGTTTTGAATCACTGAAGCATTTTAAAGGAATCTTTCTAAAAGTAATAGAGTAACACTCTTCCAGGGAAATTTTCATTCTAATGTCAGAACCACTATCAACTTTCTACATCATTTTTTATTCAAATCTTTTAGTTTCACAACACAGAAATATTTTTTTGTCAAAAAATTCATTATTTTTGCAAATGCACTAATCATTCTAAAAATCATTTTTTAAGATCCTATTAAACATACATTTACTGAATGCAATGGATGTGTAAAACACACTTACAGAATAATACGAAACCAGAATACAATGGAATATAGACTAATCCAAAACCAGAATTGTTACCTTAAGGGATGGAATGCTTTTCCTTAGCAAACTACCAGGACTGGGGCATGGCAGAAGACCATGCTTTGTGAGGGAGATGTCAAGAATGGCACTAGCAATGAAAATGGTAAAGGGATGAATTTATTTAGAATCGATGCTTCTTTATCTGCGTTGTCTCAGGTACAGGTGAATGTCTCAACTCTCTTTTTGAGCAGCCATATTAACTACAGTGTTGTCATACAGACATACAGAATTGGAAGCTAAAAGCTTAAAATATTTTCTTTTCTTCATTTTCCTTCCTCCCACCATTTCCCTCAGCATCATGGGTGTTTAAAGCAATGCAAAGTGGGCCAAAAATGCCATTCTTAATGTGGGAAGAACATACTATCTAAATGTGCTCAGAAAACAAACAAGGAGAGACTTCCATGTTTAACTGTAGAAATAACCAGTTACAAGTCAGAAGAAAAAGTATCTGCCCTGACACATTTCCTTTTCAGCATTGTGTTCTATGCTGGCCAGAGATTCAAGTTTGGGAAGAGGATTTCAAGTCATTTCTTACAACTCTGGAAACAATTCTACTGGGAGGCTCAACAGTTCAGGTAAGACTACTCATTTCATGACTGATGAATCACTGATTATACACCTTTAGGGAAGTAAATCATTTTTCTCTAGCTGTTCAGAACCAGTAATGTGTGTAAAACATCAAGATTCTAGAGAGGAACTGGAAGAAAATAATCATGCAGATTTCATTTGTTCATTTGAAAACTGAATAAATTTAACCTATATCTTCACCTGTATCTTTCCATGAAGTTGTTTTTATTACAATCCAAGTTAACTTTCTCTTTGGAACAGGGTCCAAAACTGCAAATCTGAGACAATGAGGCTAAGACACACTTCCAGTAGTGATTCTTCAGTTGAAGAAAAATTTAAGGAAGCATGCCTATTCCTATGATACACTAACACAACTATTCCAGACAGAACCTTCCACTAATAAAGGAGATTTAATTATATATATTCCATTGTATCATTACTCATTCCTATAACATGCTTTTGCAAAAAGAAAAAGGTTCAGTACTTTAATAAGGTCTTTTTCTTTCAATGTTATCAGCCCATCCATTGCTGCAACATAAAGATGTGGTATGAAGAATTTCCCATCTCAAAGAATGCCTTGTATAGCCATCAGCAAAGTAGGCACACTCTGGGAGGCCAGCCAGGATGTGGGAATGGCCTCCTATAAAACCGAGTTTGTATATGAACATTAAAACGGAATTTTACCTGTATTTGCAGTCGTTCTATATCTACTAAATGCTTTCCAGCCTTCAAGAACACAATCCTAAAATTCGAGGAATTCTTTCCTTGTCCCATTTCTGCAAAGAAAGGAAAAATAGATTCTAAAACAAATTTCCGAATTTTTTGGCAATAGTTTAAGTATATTTTTGGAGGTGTTTTAATACCTTCCTTTGGTTATAAAAAGTTCACGCAAACCAAATTCAAAAATCCTACAGCGTGCCCTGGGAGCTCAATTTTAAGATTTCTCAGGGCTGTTCTAGCGCCGTCGGATTTTTACAACATAGAAATAGAAAATATTAACCAGTAAAATAATAGGCAGGTTTTCGGGAGCGTTGACAAGGTTGGACTGAAGCTACCCAGCAAGTCAGACAGTTGTCAAAGTCGCACTTCGGCTTCGTGGGTTCCCATTCCCTCCCACCTTCCTATGCCAGGGCGGTGGTGGGGAGGGGGCAAGATGGGCGAAGCAGAGATTCACAACAACTGCCAGTTTCTCTTCCAGGCCCGCGCACCTGCCAGCCCTCCCCCCTCGCCCCCGGCTTCGCGGCCGCGGCCAACTTCCAGCAGGACCCAGGGGCCGGCCGACCGGGGGTGGGGGCTGCGGGCGGCACCTGGCCCCCTGCCTCGGGCCGGCGGGGGCCGGGCGAGCCAGGCGCCCAGATTAGTGGGCCGAGCGTGCTATTTCTTTCAACGTCAGCCTCCCGGGGGATGCTGGATTTGGCGGGGCGTGCTCTTTGAAATACTATATTGGGAACCTCACACATTAAACCTTTTTTTTTTTTTAATTGCAAACCTTCCCAGTTCACTCGGCAGCTGGCAAGCAGGCCCGAGGCGGCCTCCCCTCTCTCCTGCCCGCCACCCCCGTTTTCTTCCTTCCCGCCCCTCGCCCCGCGCTGCGCTCGCGGGAGCCGCCCCCTCCCAGGCGCCCGTTTGGTTCCTCCCAGCTGCCGCGTGAATGGGCCGCCCTCCGGGTTCCGCGGGGCGGGGGCGGCGGGAAGAGGCCGAGCCCGGGCCCCGGCGGCCGCCGCCCCCGCCCCCGCCCCGCGGCGGCCCACGCCGGGATCTGCGTCACTCGGCCGCGCGTGGGCGGGAGCCGGAGCGGCGCATGTAGCAAGAGCGGAATCTCCCCGTGTGACAGCGCGCGGGGGGCGGAGGCGGCGGAGGCGGGCGGGGGAGGGGAGGGGAGCGCGCGAGGGGCGGGGCGGGGAGTGGGGGGAGGGCGCGGCGGGGGAGGCGTCGCCGCCCCAGCCGCCCGCGCGCCCGAGCCGGGAGGAGCCGCCGCCGCCGCCGCCGCCGCGGCCGAGCGAGTGCCGTCGGGGCTCGCGGGCGGGAAGGAGCCGCGGGCCCGAGCTGGAGGGGGGAGTAGGGAGAACGCGCCCACCACCTTCCCTTCCCCCCCTCGATGGGAGCGGGGGCGTCCCGGCCGCCGCAGCCGACTGAGGAGACCGAGCCCGGGGCCGTCACTTCGGAGTTGGGGCTGAGGCGTCCTCTGGGGAGAGCGCGCCAAGACCGCTGCAGCAGCTGGCCGCGTACGTACCGACTAGCTGTCCGCCAAGTGCCAGATGCCTCGGTGCTCGGGCGAACTTGGGGCGGCGGAGTCACCGGGCTGCGCCGGCACTTGGGGGGCGGGCGTCCAGGGCAGCGGGCCCCGCGCGGCCGCCGCCGGAAGGAGAGGGCGGCCTCGGGCTCTCGTGGACGATTCCCGGAGAGAATCGGTGCGCAGGGGCAGCGAGCAGAGGGCGAGCCGGGCCGCGGGGCCGACCTGTGCGTTCCGCTCCCAGAAAGCCGGGGGTGCGGCATCCACTCTTCCCACCCGGCTTTGGCCGTCGCGCGCGGCGCGGAGCGCTTGTGGGTTGTGCGCGGTGGGAGCGCGCGCCGGCCCCGGAGTTTTGCAGCGTCTTTCCGCAGAGGCAGAGTCTTTTTGTTGGTTTGTTTACTTTAGAGTCTTAATTTTCGTCCTGAGTGTCCTCTCCTACGGAATGTAGTCGTTTTCATTTTAAAGGCGGAAGGAGAGTTTTGCTTGAAAGTGGCTTACAGAAACTTGGCACCGAGGTGAGCTGGAAGCGAGAGACTCATTTTTGCTCGCTAAGGCCGAGTGTGGAATTTGCCAACACATGTGGGACATACAAGCCTTGGATGCAGAAGTCTCTGACCTTATTTATGGAGAAACGGTGCGAGTGCAGTCAAATGCTTTGGGACTGCAACTTCGCGGTTTACAAGGCTCAAGATGTGAAAGAACACTTCGAGTGAGCCTAAATTTTGTAAGATCTTGGGCGAAAGGATAATTGAATTGAAATATGCATTTATAGGTTCTGCAGACCAAGTTTTGCAGCAGGTGATCTGGAGGAATCCTTGACTTGCATATACTTAATTCCTCACTCAGAGAGATTCGGGAGGCAGGGAAGGTTTGAGGGTAGCTGTCAATTTAAAATTTCCTTCAGAGTTGATTTGGAGTAACCTGTCACTGCCAGTTGGTTTGCCAGTGACATGTCTGCAAACTTAAGGAGTGCAAAGATCAGAGCTGAGAGGGAGATACTCAGATCTTGTTTTAAAATATTTTGGCAGTTTTAATAGATAATATTAGATAGCATAGGAACAGTGAAACAGAATTTTAAAAAGATTAGTCACGTAGGAAATGCTAGGCTGTTTTGTTAGAGAAGTGTGCACACAATGAAATACTTTCTTAGATTTTCACTTTTTTGAAAAATTTCCCTGTAAACCATACCAGATTATGACATGTCGGAATTTATGTGTGGGTTTTAAGAAGGAATAGTGGGAGAAAAGATGCATAGGATTTACTTTCTCTATTTTGGATGGGAGCTGATGTTTTCCAGAAGACCTTAAAAAGCTTCTTCTAGTCTAGCCTAAGAGCCAGTAAAAGTGTCTCTTAGATTCAGGGGTAGCCTTTTTCCTCCACTTTACAGTACTTGAAACATTAAATACTGTCTTTTCGTTAAGTTTTAAAAATTATATTCTCCTTGTAGGTATTATTGTGCATGTTAGGATTCTTTTTGGAGAAGGAAATGGCAACCCACTCCAGTATTCTTGCCTCGATAATCCCACGGACGGAGAAGCCTGGTGGCTGCAGTCCATGGGGTCACAAAGAGTTGGACACGACTGAGTGAGCAGCAGGATTCTCTTGAGAGTTTATATATATCTGCAAGGTCAACCTACTTTATTTCTGTTTGGGTATTAGGTATTGGGAAATCAGGTCATGAAAGAAAATACAAAAGAACCATTGGAAGGTTTCTCCTTTTAATTTTATTATTTTTAGCAGCTTGCATAAAAGTTAATATGCCAGCCTGGTATTAGGAAAATTTTGTTTTCCTTGGCTCTGGTGATTTCCTATTATGTGTGAGTAAATCAGTGATAATAATAATAATAAAAACATTGAGGCATTGTAGATTTTTATTTCACTCTTCCTGCTAATTATGGATGTAGCAAACATGACAGAAATCCTTAGGAATACTGTAGCCGATACAAGGAAATTTAGTGAGCTTATATAGCTAATAAGTAATTTGCTATATCCAGTGAATATATCTTGCCTTGTTTGAGAATTAACAAAATTGAATAATCTTGGTTAAATTAATGAAAAATTTTCCTTCTTTGTTGACTAGTAACATCCATTGCCCTGTAGAAAATTAATATATTTCCAATTCTCGTTATTTGGAGATCAGTTAAAGCTTTAGGTATCTTCTTTTGATCACATTTTAAGAGCATATTGGCTTATTATTAAAGATTTTGGGGATTTGTACCATGACTGTTTTGAAAGAAAAAATCATAATATATGACAAAGTGGTGGAGACCTTTGAAGAATTTATTGCAGGAACTTTAAATATTTAAAGTAAAAAATGGTTGCATGGAAACAGAAGTATATCAGGTTTTTGTGTCCTAAACTCTGTCCTAATACTTGGGCTTCATCTGATCCATTATAAGTCTAATTGTTTTTGTTGATGCTATGCATGTACATTATTGGGAATAAAAGCTTTGTAAAATTTACCCTTAAATGTGAAGCCGTATTCTGGATACCACAGAAGTATGATACATTTTATATTACTTCCACGGAAATGACCATTTTATAATACTTTTTAAGCAGGTTAAGATCTTCCTTAGTATAATCGTCTATGTATGCATATTTCATAAAGTTTATTAAAAGTAATAAGGAATACATAATGCCCACTTAAGGATAATATAAGATTCCTAGCCCCTTTGCTATTTTAACTGTTTCGTTCATTCCTTTTAGTAGAATGAAGAATAGTACAGTTGTTATATTAAATGCAAATTTACTTTTTGATCTGACATTTTCAATAACTAGTACAATAGTAGAATATACTCTTTTAAACTTAACAATGAAACAAGTGGGAAGTTGATGTTGGGGAAAAAATAGTAATCCTTGTCAGAATTCTCACAGCTAAAATATACCATTAAGCTTTCAAATAGTTTGTCATTTATCAATACATTGTATTTAGAGTTGTATCTTAATTTATACTGTATGTTAATTTAATAATTTTTAAAGAGGAATTTCTGAAATAAAATTTTATATGTACTGTGTGCACACCACATGCTCAGATGGCACTTAATTTTGGTGACTAATTTGACTGTTAGTTGACTGAAGAATTTCCAGTCATATTATATGAAATACTAGTGTTTACCTGTTGTTATCACAGTTAATGCATACTTATTGTTTAATTGCAAAAAATAAGTCTGATTTTCCTAATACTGATAAATATAAGCTTACACCTTGAATAATTAAAATTTTAAGAGGTTTATAAGAAATTTTTTCCAGCTTCATTCAGAATTCAGAAAAAAAATCAGGCGAGAACATTTTAAGTTTGCTAAATTATTGTTAATGTGTTAGAAGATATATGTTTACTTCATAGATATTACAGTAATAAGATCCAAAGATATCTTTTTTTGTTTCAGCTTTTTAAAAAAATATTTACTTTTAACTGGAGGATAATTGCTTTACAGTATTATGTTGGTGTCTCAAAAATATCTTGCCTTAAGATACATTCCTGAATGCTTAATAATAAATATACCTGGTTAAATCATTTGATACTTGAAACACATTCATAGGAGTTAGTACCTGGACCACCTTGCAATCTTAAATAACCCATGATGTAACTAAGCCACACTTGATTATTTTAGGTTGAGCTCTGGGACTAGGAAAAAATAAATGAGAATAATTCACTCCTAGGCTTAAGGGTCGTCCAGATTCTGGCTTGTCATCAGCCTTTTCAGTCTCAGCCTGCAAAGTACCCACTGCACCCTCTCCCAGGCTCCCATACCTCAGGCTGTGTGTGCCTAGTCACTCAGTCACGTCCGACCCTGCGACTGCAGCTCTCCAGGTTCCTCTGTCCATGGAATTCTTCAGGCAAGAATACTGGAGTGGGTAGCCATGCGCTTCTGCAGGGGATCATCCAGAAATCAAACCTGCGCCTCCTGCATCGCAGGCAGATTCTTTACCATCTGAGCAACCAGAGAAACCCATATCTTCAGGCTACATTCTCCCAAACCTGGCCATACCTCAGAGGTTTTAAATGTAGCCACCCCTTCAGATTTCCTGTTTCCTTTCTTGCCATTTCCTGTCTCTACCTTTCTTTCCCTTGGTGTGTACCTGATCTCATCTAGGTGTTAGAGGAAAACAGTCCGGTGGAACTAATTCACCTTACTCTGTAAATGACTCATGAGCTAGCTCTTCCCAAGTATTTTCACATTTTCTTTTTTAGAAGTCTGGAAGAGATTGGTGTTAACTTAGATAATTTCACAGTAAAACTTTCAGGCTGTGTTGGGAGGCAGGAATTGATAGTCCTCTCTGTATAAGTCAGATTTTACTAGATTTTTGTCCTTGGTTTCTACCCACTCCTGGAAGAGTCTCTTCTTTGGAATGCCATAGACTTCGTAGAAGTGTGTGTATGCATGTTTTTATTTCCTGCATCATGAAGAGGAGGATTCAAGAGTAGTGTTTGTGGATCCATTTGAATCTAATGATCATTAATAAGATTGATATTTGTTATCTGGAGATGACATTTTAATTAATAGAAATCAAGAGGGAAAAGACCTAGGATTTCTCATGATTGAAACTGACTTCCTAAAATGCTGCTTTTGGGGCTAGGCTGATAATGATATATTCTGGTAAAGGGAGCTCGTTCGGTCATCTTACAGGAATCCACCATATAATTAAAAGGGAAGTAGTGAGGATGAGGGAATGAGAAAGGTGGGAGATAAAGTCGCAGGATGGGCTCTTGTTAGATTGGACAGCAGTTAACACAGAGGGAATCCCTTTTGGAATACAAAGTGAAAGTCCCTCAGTCGTGTCCAACTCTTTGTGACCCCATGGACTATACAGTCCATGGAATTGTCCAGGCCAGAATACTGGAGTGGGTAGCCTTTCCCTTCTCCAGGGTATATTCCCAACCCAGGGTCGAACCCAGCTCTCTCACATTATAGGCGAATTCTTTACCAGCTGAGCCACACGGGAGGCCCAGGAATAGTAGAGTGGGTAGCCTATCCCTTCTCCAGAGAATCTTCCAGACCCAGGAATCGAACCAGGGTCTCCTGCTTTGCAGGCAGATTCTTTACCAGATGAGCTACCAGGGAAGCCCTGATATATAAAAGGAGGCTGCTAATCAGATTCTGACTCAAATGTTGGGTTTCATTCAACAGAGGCTTTTAACAGAGATGTTATTCCTCTTTAAATACTTAGAGAGGGATAAAAGCTGAATCCGACTCAAGTCCCTACATCTTGCATGCTAAGTTACTTCATTCGTGTCAGACTTTTGCAACCCTATGGACGGTAGCCCTCCAGGGTCCTCTGTCCATACGATTCTCCAGGCAAGAATACTGCAGTGGGTTGTCATGCCCTCCTGCAGGGGATCTTCCTGACCCAAGGACCAACCCACCTCTCCTGCATTGATTGGCAGGCGGGTTCTTTACTGCTAAACCATGAGCTGATTCTGCCGTCAGGGAGCTTAAAGCCTGCGGTAATCTGTTCCACAGAGCCGTGTAAGTTTGCTTCTCTGTTTCATGGCTCCTTATGTTTAATACTTAGCGTAGCATTTAGCATACTGTTTAAGTGTGTGTTACTTCTCTGTCTCCTGGTTCTTAACTATGAAGAACCACTGGAGCAAAGTCCAGTGTTTGGCACAAGCATCAGGGGAAGGTTAAGGGCTACAGAGGAAGATGGATAGGTCTAGGATACCTGTATGAGTTGTTTGGATTTTTTCCTCCGTCCAGTGGGGAAATTTGCATAAGCGAGTGAAGAGCCACATCTGTACTTTAGGATGATGAAGTCGACATTGCAGTATGGCATATATTGAAGGTGAGGAGGCTGTTTTCAAAGTTGGGGCAAGAAGCAAGGGGAAAATTAGAATTAGGTGCTTTTGAGGCAGAGAAAAAGGTTGGTGATGTGGCCTAAGGACATGTAGATTTGAGGAAGGAAGAGGAAAACAAAAGCATGAGTGGATAAAGAAGATATATACACACACACACACACACACAATGGAATGTTACTCAGCCATAAAAAAGAAATTCTGCCATTTGCAGCAACATGGATAGAATTGGATGGTATTCAGGCAGATGATGACAAATACTATATAACATCACTCACATGTGGAATTTTAAAAATAAAACTAGTGAATATAACAAAAAAGAAATAGACTCACAAATATAGAACAGACTAGTGGTTACCACCTGGAAAAGGGAAAAACGGACAGGCAAGATAGGAGAAAAAGGGGTTAGGAGGTACAAACTGCTATGTATAAAATAAATAAGCTACAAGGATATATTGTACAGCACAGAAAGTAGAGCCAGTATTTTATAATGACTATAAAAGAAATGCTGTGCTGTGCTTGGCCGTGTCTGACTCTTTGCCACCCCATGGACTGTAGCCCGCCAAGCTCCTCTGTCCATGGGATTGTCCAGGCAGGAATACTGGAGTGGGTCGCCATGCCCTCCTCCAGAGATGTTCCCAACCCTGGGATCAAACCCAGGTCTCCCGCACTGCAGGCGGATTCTTCATTAGCTGAGCCACCAGGAAAGCCCAGAAAAGAAATACAACCTTTAAAAGTTGTGAATCATTTTTAAAAAATTGTGAATCATTATAATTCGTACATATGAATCTTTTGTATAATACTGTACATTAACTGTATCACAATAAAGTTAAAAAAAAAAAAAAAACCCCTACTTTTATTAATCCAGAAAACTGGAAGAGTAGTGGTACAACTAAAAGGAATGAGAGTTGGGAAGAGATTTGGGAATCTGGAAGAAGGGAGGAAGATGATAGCACATACTTGCTTTGGGGCTTACCAGATTTGAGAAGTTTGACAGTCTCCATGTGAAATGCTGAATTATCAGAAAAACAATTTGGGTTCTCACATTTTTCAGGTTTGAAGATCACTTTCTAAATTAAAAACTAGCAAGTACTCATTTATTTTGCTTTTAGTGTTTTATCAATAGAGAAGACTTATAATGACAACTTGAATTTGATCACACTATTAAATGAGATTAAATCACAAAGTTCTTTTTTTTTTTTTTACTTTGCAAAGTAGATGTATATGTATGAGTCAGCACTTGGCAGTGACTCCATAAACCACTGGTCCAAGCTACAGATAGCGGTTTGGAGGTCAGTCTGCTATAGGGAATATTGAAGCCTAGGACATCATCAGGGGAGAATATGGAAAGATAGTAGAAATGGGATATAATATAAAAATTTGGAGAATTCCTGCAGTTAGAATTCTGAGTAACAGAAGGCAGCATAACATAGTAAAAAGTCAGGTGAAGAGCATTTCAAGGAGTGATGTCAAACTGCAGAGAGGTTAAAGAGAAAAACTGGTGATCACTCAGTATTTACTTGGGAGCTTTGATGGAAGAGTTGGGACAGAAGGCAGGCTGAAGCTTCTTGGACTAGACTGAGGCAGGTTTGAAGGAATGGTTCTTCTTTTCCCTTGTGACCATTAAAGATCTCTGTCTTACCCTAAATCCCCACAACCCAGCTTGGAGAAAGAGAAATTTTGTTTCCCATATTTATACTAAGTTCTGTGTTGTGGTTCAAGGACAAAAGCAGGAGTTGACCAGTAAAGCTTTTGGACCCAAACCAGCTCCTTACTTCACTTAGCATAGTTTAAATCTTGGCAGAATGACTGATCCTACCCCAGAAGGAGCCAAAGTGAGTTTGTCTTTAAAAGATTCTGGAACAAATTATTACCATTTAAAATAGATCATTGAATTAGCAAACAACAACAAATGGCCTTAAATGAATCACTGTTTTATTCCTCTTCCTTTGGTACTAACTGGACTGAAGAACATTTAAGCTGGTGCAAGTGGAGGTTTGCTGTATATAGGCAGCAGGCCCTTGGTTTAGTTTTTGAATGCAGTAAAAATGGATAACTGATTTCTCTTAATTGTGGAATTCATAAAAAGGTCAGACTCAGCATGGTTGTTCCAGCATCTCTTGCACAGGCCAGGTAACTGGAGTTTTCAGCTGAGTAGACTTACTGTGCTGTTAGCTGCCTATGTTATGTTGCATTGTATTAGAATCCTTTTGTGTTCACTTCCGATTAGAGAGATGCAGCTTTCTTTTGATTTATTTGACCTTCATGTTGAAGCGTGAATAGACACAGAGTTTGTAAAAACAGAAAATCTTGTCTTATAAAAATTTTCTTTTAAATCAAATTAAGTTAATGTATGAAGTGGTGGGTGTTTAAATGATCGCAACGGGCTTTATGAGAAACTGAAACGTGCTCTTAAAGCAGAAAGCTTAGGAAGAAAAGTCCTTTCCCAGCAGTAAGTGTGGGCCTTTAGCAAGTCTCCTGGGACTCTAAATAGTTCACTTATTTATCTTTCATCTGGTATCCTGACTTCGGAAACGTACACTTGGTCTACTGGTGGAGATGTTATAATGGTAACTACTTTCTTACTGGAACATAAGAGCTTTCTCTTAGGAAACTAGGGGGTGTCCTTTTTTTTTTTTCTGGGTAAAGATGAGAAAGGATAAAAATTGAAAATTAAGATTTTCTAAAACCATTGACTATCTCAGGAGAATAAAACCTAAGTGTGAGTTTTGAATTCTCTTTTTCTTAAATTTCTCTTTTATATTTGTCCATGATGTATTCTTTGTTATTGCTCATAAGAAGATTCAAGAACTCTGTTCTAGATTTTCTCAGGTAATTTTTAGCTTACTCCATAATTTGGGGGAGTATAGATGGTGAGGTCATTGATGACGCGATGAATCTTGCAAGGTTACAGCCCTCTTATAAAAAAGCTTTCGCGTGTGTATGCGTATACATATGTGTTTATGTATGTGTATACTCTGGAGTTGAAAGCCTGTGGAATTACTGCATTAAGTGTGTGAAGGGAAAATGGGTTTCCTTCCCTCTATCTCATACGCTTTCTAGAAACCCTTCTATTTGGTATAGTGTTGTTCAGTATAGACTTGAACTTGTGTCTGTAACTCCCCAGAGCTTGTTTTTGTGGGTTAGTGTCCAGCTGGATGATCGATTCTCTCCCTCAGAGGTCTCCCTGTGAGTGGGAGGATAGAACACATCCTCTTATGAGTGATTCAGAAGGTGCAGAAATGTTTCTATCCAGAGAACTAACATGGCATGAACACAAAGGTGGTCTCAGAAGCTGTAAGAGTTTGTGGTGCCCAGGGGGTACACTAGGGATCTTCCAGTGTAGTTGGCCAGTTTTGCCAAATCACAAGAGTCTTCTGAGATGCAACCCTAGGAAATTATATTTTTCAAAGGCGTCCCTAGTGATTTCCTGGCTGTCAGCAGAAGTTTAGTGGTCCCAAATTGAATTTTTTTAAAAATATATATCTTGGGAAGTCATCAGGTCATGACTTAAAAAGAGCCATAAAATTTGAGGAGGTCAGTAGTTGATGAGAGCAGATTGTGGATGACACAGGGGTTCCAGGAGTTGGGGTTTCCTGGGAGTCAGTCCTTAAGGTGGTAGGGAAATGCATTCTCCTTGGATGGGATGACAGACTAGAATTTGGTATAGCAGTCTGCCCAATGATGTAAAGCAGAAGTCCCAAATTTGTTGATCTGGCCTTCAGGGCTGTTCCCAATATTCCTCAGCTTGCCGAATCTCCCAGTTAACAATTGCTCCTGACTTTCTTGAGTTGAGAGTGTACTTGCATTTTCTTCCAATGTATGTATTCTTTTGGCTTTCTGTAATTTTTGCTATAGAGGGCTGTAGGAGCCTTTTAATCCTAAAGGTGCATTGATTACAAGTTTGTTTGTCTTAACTGGAAGTACTTGGCCAGCTCCTCTATATATGTGGGAGGTCTCCAGGCAACTGTGAATGACTTTTAAATAAAACTGCTAAGAGGTCAAGAAGTGCTTTGCTGGGTATTGTTCTGTCTCTTTAAAGGGAGACTTCTCTGCCTTCCTTGGGCTCTAGGAGTATAACTTCTTGGCTCTGTCTTGGGCTCCTCCACACCCGCTGGCTTCATCCTCTCTCCTGAACCCTGAGACAAACTGAGTTTCCATGCTGTTATTTTGCAAACAGGACAGCTCTGCTTCAGCATTATGTCTTGTGCTACACTCTTAAGTGCCATGTGTTTGAAAGGGAATTCCAACATCCCTAATTTTCTGTATCCCTGATGCCTGTTGCAGTTCTAGACTCTCGCATAGGTAAGCCCATAGTCACCTATTAGTCTGCTTCTGGAATCACAAAAAGTATTTCTTAAAAAAATGGTAACTGTTTCCTCTCTCTTCATCGCTTACACCTGTGATCTCCAAGTCTTGCCATTTATTTGTCTGAATTTTTCCTGCCTCTTTTTTCTCCATTCTTAAATATACCACCTTGTATCTTATCAATTCAAGTTCATACTGAAATTTCTCATCTTCTGCCTGCCAGGCTAATCTTGCTACTTTTTCTTTATAAAATAAGAACTAACTATACCCATCTCACAGGGTGTTGTGAGGATGAGATGCAATGTTAAATGCCTGTTTATCACATGGTCTGACACAAGTGTTCGGTGCATAGTAGCAGAGTTCACCTCTTACCTCCTTCAGAATTTGTTATCCTTCACTCTACCTCTGTGTGCACACCATGGAAGTAGCAAATTGCATACTCAAAAATACAGGATACAGAGCCCGGTGAGCCGTGTTTGGCTTAAGTCGCTAGACCTGTTTAGCTACCTATGAGATCTCAGGCAAATTACTGATCTTTGAGCCTTCATATTTTTTTCCTTTACAACGGAAACTATTACTGACTATTGATCATTATGATTGTTAGGAGAGTAAGATAACTTACAGGTACAGAGGCTTCCCAGATGGCATCAGTGGTAAAGAATCCCCCTGCTAATGCAGGAGAGACAAAAGACTGAGGTTCGATCCCTGGTCAGTGGCAAACCACTCCAATATTCTTGCCTGGAAAATCCCATGGACAGAGGAGCCTGGCAGCTACAGTCCATGGGTCGCCAAGAGTCAGACATGACTGAGTGCACGCACATACACACATACACAAACATAGCATAGAGAGAATGCTTCCTTAACAGTCAGTTGCTGTGCAAATGCTCCTTGTTTTTTATTCTTCCCATACTGCAATCTTAAACCCTGTAGTGTCCGACAAAGAGGCTTAAGAAGTTTTTTAGCAAGTGTGATGAGCGTTTCCTCTCTTCTTTTTGCAGGTTAAGCCCATCCACAGTGATGGCTGCAGCTTTACCCAGGACCCTGGGGGAGTTGCAGCTGTATAGAATATTACAAAAAGCCAACCTGCTTTCTTATTTCGATGCCTTTATCCAACAAGGCGGTGATGATGTCCAGCAACTCTGTGAAGCTGGAGAAGAGGAGTTCTTGGAGATCATGGCACTCGTGGGCATGGCTAGCAAGCCCCTTCATGTTAGAAGGCTGCAGAAGGCTTTGAGAGACTGGGTTACAAACCCCGGCCTTTTCAATCAGCCCCTGACGTCTCTGCCTGTCAGTAGCATACCCATCTATAAGTTACCAGAGGGCTCACCGACATGGCTGGGAATATCCTGCAGCAGCTATGAAAGAAACAGCAGTTCCCGAGAACCTCATTTAAAAATCCCCAAGTGTGCTGCCACCACATGCGTGCAGAGCTTGGGACAGGGCAAGTCAGACGTGGTAGGCAGCCTAGCGCTGCAGAGTCTCAGTGACTCCCGACTCTGGCAGGGCCACCACGCCTCCGAGAGCGAGCACAGCCTCTCCCCAGCTGACCTTGGCTCCCCGGCGTCCCCAAAAGAAAGTAGCGAGGTGCTGGATGCTGCTGCCGCCCTCTCTGTAGCCGAGTGTGTGGAGCGGATGGCCCCCACGCTGCCAAAGAGTGACTTGAACGAAGTTAAAGAGCTGCTGAAAACCAACAAGAAGTTGGCCAAGATGATTGGTCACATCTTTGAGATGAGTGATGACGATCCACACAAAGAAGAGGAAATTCGAAAATACAGTGCAATATATGGCAGATTTGATTCGAAGAGGAAGGATGGGAAACACCTCACACTTCATGAGGTAAAAAAGCCCATATTTTCCTTTGTGTGTATGTGGTGTGCTGTCTCTTAAAGAGATTAACTTGATAATAGCTTACAGCAGAGATGATACACTCCCTGGATTAAAGACATTTAGGTTCAGCAAAAGGTAACTCTTTAGTGAAAATTGACTGTATTTATGGTGTTAAGGTATTTCTGTGTTGAATTCAAACATGTTTAACTTTAAAATTGTAGTGTAGAGTGACTCTTAGAATACTATCAGTTTAAGTAGTGAAAGCATAAAGTCTGCATTTACAAGGCAGTTTGTCTTAATTAAGAATTAAAATAAAATTTTAAATCTAACTTAAATATCATTTTTGTAGACTTTTTAGAAAAAAAGTTGTAAAAAAATAACCAGAACTTAAAGTGATTTTCACATAGCATAGAAAACAAAATTATATTAGATGAATGTTAGAAGAATTATTGTAGCTTTGAATATTGTTTTGTTGTAACATTTGACATTAAAAATCCTCATTTTATTTTTGTAGCAGTCTATCTAGAAATATTTTGCTTAAGTAGAAGAATAGATGTATGTATATTTCTTTCACATTTGCTCCCTTTTTCTTGTCTGTCTGGCCAGTACATCATCTTTAAGACTCAAGCATGAGCTTAAGTCTTTTATAGTGTGTTTTCCCCTAAGTAGAATGACCTTTCCTTTCCATTTTTACCCCTATGCATACTTCTATCACAGTAACTTCAACACTTTATTGTACTTTTTAATATATTGGTCTGTCCCTCACAGTATACTTTGGGATTCTTCAAGGTAGAAATTGTATCTCATTCATTTTTATATCCTCTGAATCAAATGTACTCAATAAATACTTGAAAAATAAGTGCATTTAAAAGTTACCTTTTTTAAACAAAAGCTGTTTCATAGCTAAAATTTATATCCATTTATCCATTAGAAGAAAGAGAGAAATTCTGCTTGAAAAAAATTTTCAGTTGAATGCAGTATTTCATTACTTAGAAACATAAGATCATTCCCCACAGACTTGTACTTGAACAAAAAAATAGTATATATTCATTGAAAAAGTACACAGTACCTAAAGAAGGATGTGAAGTAATTGAATCTGTAAACATCCAGCTACTTTCCTTTACATATACAAATGTGGGGTCATATTTTGCACACTCTTCTCCAAATTCTTTTTTTTTAAACTTAATAATATACTCAAAGTACAGTATACTATTATATTTTCAAGCAGTTACATATAGAGCTACTGTATTCATTTATGGATTACATTATATTTCACAGTATGTATGTGCTGTTATCTTAGCCATTCATTTTTGATGTCACTTAAGTTTTCATTTTTTAAAAATGTTATATATTTTAAATATATATATTATATATATAATTATATATATTATATATATGTAATTATAGAAAATATTTATATAAATATAAATATTTTATATATATATAGTTTAAAATTTTTTATATTAAAACATTATACACATATACCTTTACAGATTTATACATCTTTTCCTATAGAATAGATTCCAACATGTAAAATTATGGGCCCAAAGAATATGTAGATTTAATATTATAGTAGATAGTGCTTAATTGCCATCTAAAAAAACTGGAACAATTTATATTTTCTTTATCATTATCATATGCAAATGTCCATTTTTCCACACTCTTGCTAATACTGCATTTGTCATTTTTAATTTTCGTCAGTCTAAGAAAAATTTCCATTGCTCAATGTAACTTTCATTATTGAGGAAGAGCATCTTTTCATATGGTTAATAGACATCCAATTTTATGTTCATATCCTTTGTTTTATTGTTGGAGTTGTCTTACCTTTAAAATATTAGTAAAAACTTGTTATGTTGTAAATATATTAACTTTTTGTCTTAGATTGTAAATATTTTTCCAGATGGTCATATGTCCTTTGGCCTTTTAGACTGGATGCCATGTGGAAATTTAATTCTGTATAGTAATGGTCATTGATTTTGTCCTGTGTCCTTTCATTCATCTGATTCTGTGTTCCTTCACCAGTATAAAGTTACAACAGTTACTGTAGCAAAATACTGTATTTTATATATGGAAAGGCAAGTGCCCCTTCAATAGTATTCTTGTGCAGCGTCTTTTTTTTTAGGTAATCTCACACATTTCTCCTTCTCAAATGAAGTTTTTAGTGTATTTGTCAAATTTCCCCAAAATTTCTGCTGGTGTTTGATTAGAAATGCCCTAAAGGTATAGGTTAATTTGGGGGGAAAATGATATATTTACAATAATGAAAACTCCCATACAATAACATAGTATGTGCATTTACTTAGCTCTTCTATATTCTTCTGTAATTTTTTAGTTCTTTATTCACAGTTTTAAACATTTCTTGTTAGGTCAAATACTGTGTATTATACATGTGTATATTAAATGTTTGTATTATAAGCATTTACATTTATTTTGCTTTTATACATACATGAATAAGATATAAAAAGGATATAATTGTAAATGAAATTGTTTCCTTTTTAAATTACTATCACTGGCCAATTTTTATATATTAATCTTCTTTTCAGCAGTTTCACCATCTGATATTTTTAAATTACTATAGGTATGAATGTCTACTGATGCTTAATATCAGAGAATTGGTTAGCAAAATTAGTCACAGGAATTCTATGATTTGATCTCCTTTGGGCATGTCCTTGTGTAATTGTTATGTATTGTTGCCATACAATAATAAATTCACAAGAACTTGTGAATAGATCTAGAAAATACAAGTAGCATTATAATTCAGCTGCACTTTGACACTTTCGTTACCTGTGGCCCAGTGTAGAGGAATCTGCTAAAGGCTCTTGCGATAGGAAACGAAGGGCGAAACGTATTGGCGGTTTTAGGTTCATGCTTTCTTCTAGCTTTCATATAGTTCTTAAAACATGGCAGATGAAACATAGTCAAGGACCTGTACTTTTATTAAAGCAAAAGTATGTTAAAGAGATGACTTCAATAAACCCTATCAATCTCACTTAAAAAATTTCTAACCTGCTTTTAAAAAATCCAAAATGAATTATTTCACACTTGACTTTTCCTAAGGGGCTCTTTGCTTCTTTGAATAAATAGGCACAGGTGGTATTTAAGTAATGAGCCCATTGTGGGTTTCCCAAAAGAAGGAAACAATCAAAATGAATGCTAGTAGGCGGAGATGTGGGGGTGGAGCTTTGGAAAATGTGGCTTGTGTTTTTGAAACTTAACTTAGACCACTTATTATTTGTAAGTCAAGTGTGTGAATCTGGTCCAATAATATATTTTAGGATAGAAGTTTATGCATCAGAGCACTTTCTTCAAACTAGTAACCATCCAAGAATTTGGTAGAAATTATGAAATCCTGAGGGAATTAAAGAAGCTACTATCAAATGTACCGTTTAGGTATTGTGATAATTTCACATTTTTTAATTTGACTGTTTAAAATGAGAGAAAGACTTGAGTTTTTCTAAATTCCTAAGACTAAAGAAGGTTACTAGTTTGTCCTCAAGTTCTAAATAAGGAAAGATATGACTTATTCTTAATCCACTTTTAGTAGTATTTCTGACCCTGTGTATAGTATTACAAACTCTGTGGACACTATTCTTTTCATCTTTCAAGACATATAGGTAGGTCACAAGTAGATGAACATCAGGAAGTTATCTATACCTGAAAAATAATTTTCAACTCACGAGTACATAAAATTCTCATTTTTATATGCACTTTATATTTGTTTCCCAGTATACATTGTAAAATTTATAATCATTCCATTTTATTGTAAAGAATTGTAGAATGAATCATTGTTACAGACACTTTCTTTAAAGCTAGAGAATCAGTGATGGTCTTAGGACATGGCTCGGTATGGCCTGGTCATAGGGGTCAGACCATGAGCATAATAATGTAAGAGGCTGAGGCACTCGTTAACTGGTGTGGGGCAGGTGCTAACGACAAACCCAGGAGCAGGATTACAAAGAGGTCCAGGCAGGCAGAGTTCCATCTGTCCAGATGTGTTGGTAGAGTGCGTGGTAAACTAGGTGAGCAGAGTGCATCAAACCTTAAAGCAGTAAGTGGATAAAGAGAGAGACTGAAAGTTGAGAAGAGCAAGGCCATGGAGAATGTAGGGGCTTGTGGTATTCAGAGATAGAAGCACAGACAGGTCGGCATTATAGAGAATGTTTGTCAGCAGATAGCAGCTTCCAGCCAAAGAGCTCTGGGACTCAGACAGGAAGGAGAAAAAGAGGAGAAGGTAGAGTTAGTGGGTAAGTTGTAGATGTAGTGGAAATGCTGTAAAAGCTGGAGTGCTAAGAAGATTGCAAAAACAAGGACCTAGGCCCATGGGATACATGGTGTCAGGTTTAGGTCAGCTACCACTATAATGTTAAGAATGCAAGGCTGTGGGTGTCAGAGAAGCCCAACGGTTTTAGTTTTGAGAGACAGAGATTGTCAACTCAGGGAACCTGATAGACCTGAACATACTACTGCTAGGTACAATGCTTTATTCTGAACTCTGAGCTTGAGTGGAACAATTTCACCATCGCATACTTGAAAGAAATGCTGGACATTTCCTTTCAATCATTTTAAAAAGTAGATTAGACTTTGCTAAGTTTGGGGTTTAATGAAATCTGAAGAAATAATGGAAATATATTTCTTTCAGTTCATTAATGTTTAAATACTATCTCATGTATAATTAAAATGATGTTGGTTAATGAAAAAAAAAAGTAGATTATAGGGCTATCAAGTTAGTGTCCCTTCTTGAGTCACTTTTGATAATTCACAATTTTTCTGAGAATCTGTCCATTTCATCTAAGTGTTCAAACTTATTGGGGTAGTTTGTAGTTTTTAAGACCTAATATTGTTTGTACCTTTGTCTCTTTTCCCCTGATCAGCCTTGCCAGAGATTTGTCAGTTAGATTAATCTTTTCAGGGATCTGCAGACCGAAGCCTGTGGGCAAAATTTTGCCCACTTCCTGATTTTGCAGATAAACTTTCTTTGGAATACAGACATGCCTTTCTGTTTATGTATTATCTGTGGCTGCTTTTGAGCTACGGTGTAGGGTTGGGTTTTTGTTAACACAGACTGGCCTGTAAAGCCTAAAATATTACTAGCTGACCTTTTACAGAAAAGCTTTCCACCTTCTTTATTGGGAAGCACTTTTGGCTTAATTGAACTTTGTAGTTATGTTGTGTTCGTTTACATCTGCTTTCGTGTAGTTTATTATTCTAACTTACATTTTATCCTGAGTTCATTAATGTTCAGTTGTTCTTTTCTAATGTAAGCAATTAAGGCCATGAATTCTCACTATCTATTGAATTAGCATTATTCCCAAAGGTTTTAATTCTGATTATTTCTCTTTTTTATTTATACTTTCTGTTCACAAACTATTAAGAAGTGTTTTTTTTTTCATTTCCTAATGTGAGAGGTTTTTCCTTAGTTCTTTTTCCTAATTATTTCTAACTGAGTTACATTGTGATCAGAGAACATGGTTTGCCTGTTGCCAGCCCTGTAAAATATGTTGAGATGTTGTTATGGCCCAGTATGTGGTCAGTGTTTTAAATGTGCTTCTGCACTTGTTGTTAGAGTATTCTCTATGTGTTTGTTTTAACAAGCTTATTAGGTCTGTTATTCAGACCTTCTGTAGACGGAATTTTTTATTATTTTGTCTGCTTGCCCTATCAGTAACTGAGTCGTGTGTTGAAATCACCTACTTTGATTGTGGAGTTGTCGCTTTCTCTTTGAATTATGTAGTGGCCTTATTGATTTTTAATAATGCATTTTGCTTTTTAAAACTTTTTTGTGTTGATATTAATACATGTGCTTTCTTTTTGTTAGTAATTGCTTGTTACTTCTTTTTTCCATCGTTTTACTTTTGGTTTTTCTGAATCTATATTTTTTATATACCTCTTGTAAATATGATAGTTGGGTATTTAAAAAATTCTGTCTTACATTCTTTGTCTTTTAACGGAAAGATTTGGTCCATTTAAATTTATTACAGCGACTGATGCTTTGAATTTATTTCGTTTATTTGTATTTCTTCCCTTCCCTTTTTTTATATCTCACATTTACCATCTGGAACTAGTGTCCTTTGGCCTGAAGTGCATTATCTAGAATTTTCTTAATGAAGGCCTGCTGTAGGCAAACTCTCTCCTTCCCCACCCTGTTGGAGAATATCTTCATTCCGCCCTCATTTTCGTTGTTATTGTTGTTCAGTCTCTAAATTGTGTTCAACTCTTTGCACCCCTCTGCACTGCAACATGTGAGGCTACTCTGTCTGTTACTGTCTCCTGGAAGTCACTCAAACTCATGTCCATCGAGACACTGATTCCCTCCAACCACTTCATTCCCTACTGCCCCCTTCTCCTCCTGCCTTCATTCTTTGCCAGCATCAGAATCTTTTCCAGTGAGTCAGCTCTTTGCATCAGGTAGCCAGAGTACTGGAGCTTCAGCTTTAGCATTAGTCCTTCCAATGAATATTCAGGGTTGATTTCTGTTAGGATCGACTCGTTTGATCTCCTTGCGGTCCAGGGGACTCTCAAGAGTCTTTTCCCGCACCGCAGTTTGAACATACCAGTTGTTTGCTGCTCAGTCTTCTTGACCATCCAGCTCTCGCATCTGTACATGGCCACTGGAAAAACTATAGCTCTGCCTACACGGACCTTTGTTGGCGAAGTGATGTCTTTGCTTTTTAATGTGCTGTCTAGGTTTGTCCTAGCTTTCCTTCCAAGGAGCAAGTTTGTTTGTTTGTTTTTAATAGTAAAGCAATTTATTTTCTTGGGTTGACAACAGATAAATCTCACTTGAAATGTGGCAGTAAGTTTGGGTAGAGAGGAGGATATTGGCTGCATTAGTACTGAGATATTGATGGATATACATCTGAGGCAGCATATTTTCAAGAGTATTTCCTTATTACAAATCATCTGCCCTATTTCCAGACTGTGCATCTTGATTTTTTTAATATATATATATTTTTATTAAAGTATAGTTGACTTATAATGATTCAGGTACAGCACAAGGTGATTTGGTTATACAAATACAGATATATTCTTTTTGAAATTTTTTCCATTATAAGTTATTACAAGTTATTGACTATAGTTCCCTATGCTATACAGTAAACATTTGTTGCATATCTATTTTTTAATTAGAAATCTAGCATTCTATTCATACTGAGTCAAACAAGTGGAATCAAAATGTCGTAATTTTTTAGTTAGGCAAAAGTGTGTAAGTTTTCTAAAATATATTTGTTGTACATATTTATATATATGTATACAAAAGCTTTTCTCAGTTCATTTCAGTCACTCCAACTCTACGTGACCTCATGGATTGCAGCACGCCAGGCTTCCCTGTTGATTACCAACTTCTGAGCTTACTCAAACTCATGTCCGTAGAGTCAGTGATGCCATCCAACCATCTCATCCTCTGTTGTCCCTTTCTCCTCCTGCCTTCAATCTTTCCCAGCATCAGGGTCTTTTCCAATGAGTCAGTTCTTCACAGCAAGTGGCCAAAATATTGGGAGTTTCAGCTTCAACATCAGTCCTTCCAATGAATATTCAGGACTGATTTCCTTTGGGATGGACTGGTTGGATATCCTTGCAGTCTGAGGGACTCTCAAGAGTCTTCTCCATCACCACAGTTCAAAAGCATCAATTGCTCAGCACTGAGCTTTCTTTCTCATATAGTCCAACTCTCACATGCATGCATGACTACTGGAAAAACCATAGCTTTGACTAAACGGACCTTTGTTGGCAAAGTAACATCTCTGCTTTTTAATATGCTGCCTACGATGGTCATAGCTTTCCTTCCAAGAAGGAAGTGTCTTTTAATTTCATGGCTGGAGTCACCATCTGCAGTGATTTTGGAGCCCAAGAAAATAAAGTCTCTCACTGTTTCCATTCTTTCCCCATCTATTTGCCATGAAGTGATGGGCCAGATGCCATGATCTTAGTTTTCTGAATATTGAGTTTTAAGCCAACTTTTCACTTTCCTCTTTCACTTTCATCAAGAGGCTCTTTAGTTCTTCACTTTCTGCCATAAGGGTGGTATCATCTGCATATCTGAGGTTATTGATATTTCTCCTGGCAATCTTGATTCCAGCTTGTGCTTCATCCAGCCTGGCATTTCGCATGATGTACTCTGCATATAAGTAAAATAAGCAGGGTGACAATATACAGCCTTGACTTACTCCTTTACCAATTTTGAACCAGTCTGCTGTTCCATGTCCAGTTAAAACTGTTGCTTCTTGACCTGCATACAGATTTCTCAGGAAACAGATAAAGTGGTCTGGTATTCTCATCTCTGTAAGAATTTTCCAGTTTGTTGTGATCCACACAGTCAAAGGCTTTAAGCATAGTCAGTGAAGCAGAAGATGTTTTTCTGTAATTGCCTTGCTTTTTTCTATGATCCAGCAGATGCTGCCAATTTGATCTGTGGTTCTGCTGCCTTTTCTAAATCTGGCTTGTACATCTGGAAGTTTTTGGTTCACGTACTGCTAAAGACTGGCTTGAAGGATTTTGAGCATTACCTTACTAGCACGTGAAATGAGCACAGTTGTACAGTAGTTTGAGCATTCTTTGGCATTGCCTTTCTTTGGGATTGGAATGAAAACTAACCAACCACTGCTGAGTTTTCCAAATTTACTGGCATATTGACAGCACTTTAACAGCATCATCTTTTAGGATTTGAAGTAGCTCATTTGCAGTTGCATCACCTCCACCACTAGCTTTGTCTTCATTCTTAATTGCTACTTATTTTGGGTATCAAATTCTATATTGTTATTTACTTTCTGTTCGTAATCAAAGGTATCATTTCCTTGGCCTTTGGCTTTCATTGTGTTTAGAAGCCAGTGGTTATGTGACTACTGTCTGCTTTAGAAGTCTTTTTTTCCTATACCCCAATTCTTATTCCTCCTTAATTCTTCTCTCCGTCTGACTTCTCAATTTTTCTCGGTCATTTTTACTATATTACTCTTTTGGTCATATTTTCAACTCCTTTTATCTCTTTAAATGAAGTCCTTGAGGGACTGTTTCTGCTGGTTTTTACTTTTGATTCCTTCTTCCTTTGACTCTTTAATGATTTCTGTGTATGAACTCATATTTCTTGAAACTGTGGAAATGTTTTGAGAGCTAGGAAGAAAATGGACTCTCCTAGAGGTTTTTTGTTTTTGCTTCTACCAGACCCCTGTGCCCCACACTCTACAACTGTGGAGCCCCCGGGAAGTAAAGTCTCCGGCTGTCAGTGTGAATCAGGGCTGAAACCCATGTGAGGAGCTGATTTGGGTTTATGAAATTCTCTCCCAGTTAGTAATAAGGCTCAAGACTGGTAATTCTCCTTGCATTTCCCTGGGGGTGAGGGGGAACCGTGTCCAGGTATGTTTCTGATTCTGTCTTACATTTGGCTGTAGTACTTTTGTATTATTTTTCACCTTTATGGAGGAAAGGTCTTTGACTCTTCAGCCTCTCCTTTGATGGATTCTGGGGTTTTTCTGTTACTCTCTCCGCATACTCACCAGCCTAACAAGGCTGTGAAGATTGAAATTCTAAAAGTTCATCTGGTTTAGCATCTGTCCTCAACTTAGTCTTTGAGATACTGTCTTCATTCATTTTGGCCTCAGTAGTTCTTACTGTCTTGCTGGCTTATTAATGTAAAGATATTTTTTCTTCCTATTTTAGCCGCCATTTTTCCTGTGAGAAATGTGAGAGGGCCAGGCATAGTACATAGCCCTCCCTCTGCTGGAAATGGAAGTCTTGATTGCCCTCTGAGCCTCCCTGTTACATAGCCTTCATGTTGTAGTGTTATGCTAACCCTTATGTGAAGCTTAATTGAAAGTCACAATCGTTTGATTGTTAAAAGATTATCATTTTAAATACTGCCAGCAAAGACATTAAATCTAGTTATAAATAATAGAAGGCTAACTTTAAGAAATCTTTTCACAAAGATCTGAATGGAATTTTGGTATTTTTAGCTATGAAAGGAGGAAGTGGAGGAAGTATGTAAACCAATGAGGGAGAGTATCTTATTTTATACTTTTAACAAAATTAGAAACTTAGAACTTTTAAAAAGCTAGCTTGGTGCTGCAGTGACTGACTACTGGTTTGGATAATTTTTCTTTTTAAAATATATCATAATTGTTACTGATTTAATTATTAGCAACTAGGATTATGAAATCTAGAAGATACTTACAGAAAATAATTTTTGAGGGGAAAGCTTGATGAATTGGCTTCATATTACAACTTGGAGTGAGCTACCGTTATTTCTCTAGCCTCAGTTTTTTTGCCAGAAGGCTCTCTGAGGACCTGGGGAGTTCAGTATAGTTTTTGGTCTGTTAGAGCCTGAATTCAGTTACAGAGATTGTGTTCTGTTTGTTTTTCTTGGTTTCTGGTAGGATGATGAAAGGAATACTAGAACACTGTTTTTAATTTATGTTGAAAAGTTTTTATTATCTATGGCTGTGCATGAGCTGGTACGTCTGAAATGTTGTCAGTTAAAATATCTTACTGACAACCAGAATTTCTCCATACGTACTTAGGTTTATGAGCACAAAAAAGAACTAGCTACATAACAGGCAACTCAAAAAGGATATTTAAAGGTCACTGTAGCTACCACTAAGCTGCAGTTGAAGCTAAGTTATTTAGGAAATTATTCTTTGCAGTATGTTTTACTTTTTGCTCCTGTAACATTGTGCTTATCAAAAGCACTTAGGGAAGAAATTGATCTACTGATGATTCTTTAGGAGGGGAGGGAGAAGGCTGAAAATAATTTCTTCCTATTATGTTTTTATATTCAGCCATGGGTTTAAAATAAGAAACCTGGCCTTAATTGCCAGTAGCCACATTACAAGCATTTAGTTCAGTTCAGTCGCTCAGTTGTGTCCAACTCTTTGCGACCCCATGGATTGCAGCACACCAGGCCTCCCTGTCCATCACCAACTCCCGGAGCTTACTCAAACTCATGTCCATCGAGTTGGTAATACCATCCTCTGTCCTCTGTCGTCTGTCCTCATCCTCTGTCATCCCCTTCTCCTCCTGCCTTCAGTCTTTCCCAGCATCAGGGTCTTTTCCAATGAGTCAGTGCTTCACATCAGGTGGCCAAAGTATTGGAATTTCAGCTTCAGCATCAGTCCTTCCAATGAATATTCCAGGTTGATTTCCTTTAGGATGGACTGGTTGGACCTCCTTGCAGTCCAAGGGACTCTCAAGAGTCTTCTCCAACACCACAGTGCAGAAGCATCAATTCCTTGGTGCTCAACTTTCTTTATGGCCCAACTCTCATATCCATACATGACTACTGGAAAAACCATAGCTTTGACTAGACAGGCCTTTGTTGGCAAAGTAATATCTCTGCTTTTTAATATGCTGTATATGTTGGTTATAACTTTCCTTCCAAGGAGTAAGCATCTTTTAATTTCATGGCTGCAGTCACCATCTGCAGTGATTTGTGTGTCTAGTTAGTAAAAATTACAATGTAAAGAATACTTATATACATTCATTAGTCAATATTCATTAAGCTCACAACCCATGCCAGAGACTGAGAAGCCAAGTCTCTGGCTTAACATATGAAAAAGTAAAAATGCAGCATATGTCAAGTGAAGGAAGGGAGGTTACACACCTGTATTCACATGTATGTACACAAAGGAATATTTGAATAATATGCATAAAAATATTAATAGTCATTCTGGATGGAATGCATGTTGCATTTGTTTTCTTTTGCTTCTCTGTGTTTTAAAAACTTTTTTAAAAAAGTTATTGTGAGTAAAGTGGAATGTCTGGGTAGGGAGGAAGAGTAAATGCCTGATTGCTTATCAAAGGAAAATGAGAATTGATACTAAAACAACTTTGTGGCAAGTGTGTCTTCTCACTTCTTGTTAGAGTCCTTGGAGGTAGTGATATTATCCGGTTTTGCCGCAGAGAAAACTGAGGCTCTGAGACGTTTTTACATGTCCAAAGTTACACAGCTGGTAAGTGATGGAGCAGACTCCTACGCCTCTCTGCCTTCAGGTCCCGTCAATTTGCCGTCAATCATGCCTGGAATGGGTTTCTTGCTTTTTAAAAAAGTCTGATATAGCCCTTGGCAGTTTCTTACATCTATTTAAATTGACAACATTATATGAAAAACATGCTCTAGTCTATTAAGCAAATTATAGAGTTGGACTTTAGGATAACAATTGATACTGAGATTTTTAGAACTGGTGTTGCGTCAATGAGCAACTCTCTACTGGCAATATTTAACACTTAGATGAAAGAATAGAATTACATGAAATTAAAACACATTTGCTCCTTGGAAGAAAAGCTATGACAAACCTAGACAGCGTATTAAAAAAGAGACATCACTTTGCCAGCAAAGGTCTGTATAGTTAAAGCTATGGTTTTTCCAGTAGTCATGTATGGATGTGACCATACATGCTTTGGACCATAAAGAAGATTTGATGCTTTTGAACTGTGGTTCTAGTGAAGACTCTTCAGAGTCCCTTAGACAGCAAAGAGATCAAACCAGTCAATCCTAAAGGAAATCAACCCTGAATATTCACTGGAAGGACTGATGCTGAAGCTCTAACACTTTGGCCACCTGATGCAAAGAGTCGACTCATTGGAAAAGACCCAGATACTAGGAAAGATTGAGGGCAAGCGGGGAAGGGGGTGACAGAGGATGAGATGGTTGGATGGCATCACTGACTCAGTGGACATGAGTTTGAACAAACTCGAGGAGATAGTGAAGAACAAGGAAGCGTGGTGTGCTGCAGTTCATGGGGTCGCAGAGAGTCAGACACAGCTTAGTAACTGAACAACTGAATCTTAGAGATTTGGTAACTCTAAGACCTTGTTTTTCCTTTTTAGCCCTCATGTGTGATGATACTTTTTTATTATCTTTTACTAAGTGATTTTATAAATATTTAATGAATATAATTTAATTTTTATTCCTAAGAATTTGCATGTCACTTCACATTATCAAACCATGTATATTCAGTTTTGTAAATTAATTTATTTATTTTAATTGGAGGCTAATTACTTTACAATATTGTGGAGGTTTTTGCCATCATTGACATGAATCAGCCACAGGTGTACATGTGTCCCACCGACTCAAACCCCCCTCCCTCTCCCTCCCCTTCCCATCCCTCTGGGTTGTCCCAGTGCACCAGCTTTGAGTGCCCTGTCTCATGCATCGAACTTGGACTGGTCATCTGTTTCACATATGTTAATATACATGTTTCAATGCTGTTCTCTCAAATTGTCCCACCCTTGCCTTCTCCCAGAGTCCAAAAGTCTGTTCTTTACATTTGTGTCTCTTTTGCTGTCTCACATATAGGGTCATCGTTCCCGTCTTTCTAAATTCCATATATGTATGTTAATATACTGTATTAGTGTTTTTCTTTCTAACTTACTTCACTCTGTAGTAAGTTTCATCCACCTCAGCACTGACTAAAATGTGTTCTTTTTAATGGCTGAGTGATATTCCATTGTATGTATGTACCACTGCTTTCTTATCCATGTGTCTGCTGATGGGCATCTAGGTCGTTTCCATGTCCTGGCTATTATAAACAGTGCTGCGATGAACATTGGGGTACACGTGTATCTTTCACTTCTGGTTTCCTCAGTGTGTATACCCAACAGTGGGATTGCTGGATCGTATGCCAGTTCTATTTACAGTTTTTTAAGCAATCTCCACACTGTTCTCCATAGTGGCTGTACTAGTTTGCATTCCCACCAACAGTGTAAGAGGGTTCCCTTTTCTCCACACCCTCTCCAGCACTTATTGCTTGTAGACTTTTGGATAGCAGCCATCCTGACTGGTGTGTAATGGTACCTCATTGTGGTTTTGATTTGCATTTCTCTGCTAATGAGTGATGTTGAGCATCTTTTCATGTGTTTGTTTGCCATCTGTATGTCTTCTTTGGAGAAATGTCTGTTTCGTTCTTTGGCCCATTTTTTCATTGGGTTGTTTATTTTTCTGGTGTTCAGCTGCATGAACTGCTTGTATATTTTTGTGATATATTCAGTTTCAGTTAAGGAAATATTATCACCATATCATATAATCAGATCCCTTGGTTTCTCACAAGCAAAAAAAGATGCAGAACATTTTTAAACTTTTTATTTTGCTTATTTTCCATAAATTCTTCTACTTAAAAATAAATAAAGTGTGTAAATAAAACCAAGGTGACCGTTTTGATTAGTTTGAGTTCTGAGAGGTGTAGGTGACTTAATTTTCTTCTGTAATTAGGCAGTAGGACTAATTAGGAGTAAAGGCTATCCTGATTTTCATAAGTTATGATTTAACTACATAATGATGTGACATTTTTATGTTCTCAAGTGAAACATTTTCTACATTGATAAAATAAAAATGCTTATAACTTTGGAAACTTTATTTTGAAATACAGCTCACTGTTAATGAAGCGGCTGCTCAGCTCTGTGTAAAGGATAATGCCCTGCTGACAAGAAGAGATGAACTTTTTGCCCTCGCCAGGCAGATTTCTCGAGAAGTCACCTATAAATATACTTACAGAACCACCAAGTAAGTGTGTAACTGACAGTGCTTTTGCAGTTTGATAAAGTAGAGCTTGAAACAGTCCACTGATAAGAGTATATTTGAGAAAAGTAGAAGTGTGGTTATAATTCTATCAACAGTGAAATGAATTTTCAAAACATTGTTGCTGAAGTTTGTTACTTTGTCTAATCCTCTTTTATTGTCTTTTGAAAGATAGTTCCCTAGCTCTGTAGTGTTGGTTTGGTAGTGGTTCTCAGCATTCTTCTCTCACATAGATGCTTTGGTTTTGAGTGTGATGAAAGGATTTAGTTAAGCAGCATTTATAGACTTATTTGTATACTATACAAACTACATGAACTCTCTCTGAAAGGAGTGTGTTTTCTTTTGCAAAGTGTTTGCCAATCTGAGGGGCTTCCCTGGTGGCTCAGACTGTAGAGAGTCTGCCTGTGGTGCGGGGGACCTGGGTTGGATCCCTAAGTTGGGACGATCCCCTGCAGAAGGAAGTGGCCAGCCCACTCCAGTATTCTTGCCTGGAAAATCCCATGGACAGAGGAGCGTGGCAGGCTACAGTTCCATGTGGTCTCAAAGAGCTAGACACAATTGAGCAACTTCACTTTGCCATCTGATGAGATTAACTAAAGAGATAAAGACTTCATTACCCAGTATGCAAAGGCAAATTGGAAAATACTAGGTTACTAGTGAGTGAAGTATGGAATATATGCTTGAAATAAAAAACCTCATGTTGAAAAGCAGCGGTGATTTTAAAATTTAATGTAAACATACACATAATATATTCTTCATCTTACCCTCACTTAAACTCTAAGCATTGTCTGTAGATAGAGGAACATTTTGATCTTGTTCACTTGGCTTCATATGGACCCTGATTTCCAGTGCGTGCTCAGCTGTGTTTGCCACTGCTTCTGTGAGGAGATGAATTAGCGTGACTGAGTGTATATTGAAAAAACCATATCTTGAGTGCCCTTCCCAGCTCTAATAAATCACATCCTCTGAGGATGGAACCTTAGAGTCCAAACTTTCACAAGCAGCTGGTATGATTCTTGTGCGTGTTCAAACTTGAAAACCACCTAGACAGGCATTTGCTTTCATTACCATTATTTTCCCTAACTCCTAGTAGCTTTGTCGTCTGTTCCGTCAAGAGCCCATGTACTTAGAAATCAGCAACAAGTAAAATTATGCAAAATAAATGATCAGGGTAAGAATATACAGCGACATTAGAGGATTATTTACAAGATTTTTTTTTTGGTTGAATGTTCAAAAGCTGATTTTTGTGACGTTTTCTTCACTGTGTCATACAAAGTTTTCTGACATTTACATAAATAAATTTCTTTAATCAAAGTAGTACATGTACATGGTATATGAAGTCTTATTTCACACGTCTTAAGTACACAAGGCTCATTACAAAGCAGTTACCCTGCTTCCCCTTCTTTCTGAATACTAAGACCCAGAAACCACTGCTTTCAACAATTTTTATTTTTTATAGTATTTATTTACATTTGTATATTTTAAGTTAAATCATTTTGCAATACATAAGACTTTCACATTATAAGTTGAAACTAAGTAAAAAGCTGATACCAGAAGTTGCACTCTCGTTTCTGTCTTTTTTACTCTGTTCCTCTTCTCATTGTTGGTAGTTTTTATTAGTTTCTTTTTCATCCTTCTAGTGTTTGTCTATGTGTATGTATTTCTCACTTATACCTTTTCTTTTTCTTGGAAAAGAAGTAGCATGTGTCTGCATTATGTTGTATTTCATTCTTAGTTTAACATGTCTTAGAGATCTTCGTCACTATGTTTTTAACAGCTGCAGGAAACTGCATTATGTGGATCTACCATGATTCATTTAACCAGTCCCTTGGTGGACACATGACTTGTCTCTAGTCTTTTGTCATTATAAGTAATACCACATTAACCTAATGCATATTTTGTTGATTCTGAGATGTGTTTTTCCACATTTTAACATCTTTTGTGTTGAGGTATAACTTAAAAATTTATGAGTTGCCGTAGTTGAATTGGCGGTTATATTTGATGTTTGTGTATGTGCTTCTGTGGGATAGATTCCCAGCAGAGGGATACCTAAAGATCAAGGGAAGATGCGTGTATAGTTCTGATAGATAGACAAAATGTACTTTAATCTCATGTAGCCTTAAGCATTCATCTTAAATGGTCGTTATTGTCGTTTTATTCTAAATTGTACTGATCCATGAAGGATCGCATAGAATACAGTCCTCGATTTTTTTCCTTTTTTCATTTTGTGGTACTCATTAATACTGAGTATTTTCTGTTTTAGGCATTCTTAGGTAGTGGCCTTTTAAAATGTATAATGTAGTTGTGTTTGTCTCTTTCCCCATTGTTAACTTAGAAATTATGAAAATTTCTTTTTCATTATTTAATGTTCATTATGAATGTCTTATTTCTGGTGGTAGGGTTCCAGAGTTGTTTGTTTTGGTGGAAGTTTATAGATTTAGATGCCTTTAGAAAAAATTTGTTACCTTATCAAATTTTTCTCTCTCCCTCATTCCCCTCAGGTCAAAATGTGGAGAGAGAGATGAATTATCCCCGAAGAGAATTAAAGTAGAGGTATGATTATGTGTTATCTTTTCTTATGCTAATAGTGGTTGCTTACTAGTTCAACTGAAAAAGAAGGAATGGTCCCATCAGCTAGTGAGAAAATATGAATTGTGGAATCTGAAAAATTAAGTATCTGTAGTAATTTGAACTAGGATACTCAGAAAACTCCTAGAAGGAAACAGCAGTGATGAGCTTGGGGCCCAGTCAGTTTATCAAAGGTTGATTTGTAAATAGTTGTTTCTTACAGATTTAAAACTCCTTATTGGTTAAACTGTCCCTTTTATAATTTTATTTACATCATCAGTCATCTTATCAAGTAGACTCAAAGTAGCTAAAGTTTAATTTCTTTATATTAAATATCTGAGAGACGTGACACTTCGGTAGCTTAAAGTTATGAAAACTTTACTGTAATTAAAAGCCTCTTTAAGGGTATAACTGCTGAGGCTGTCTTTCTGATTTTAGACCTGTGAGTGGTAAGGTGAGTTGAGCAAGAAAAATATGTTTTTCTTAGGACTCTCAGAACTAGTTTCAGAATGAAACTCTTTAATTTGGATTGATACTTTTCTAAAGGCCAGTCTGAAGCAGAGCAGGCAGCTCCTTTTTTTCTTGGACAGGGGAGAGAGGTCACTACTCTTGGTCATTCATTATTTAATTTCTTGTTAAGGAAAACAAGCTGTGTTTAACTACTCTAAATTTCCATAATCAGGTTATTCTTGCTAAGCATCTGATTGCCTGCAATAATCTTTCATTTTTACCAAAGCCAGAGTTAATCTTTTAAAAACATACATCCCTTTTCTTGCTTAAATCTTTCTAGTGGCTGTCTACTCTGCCTAGAATAAAAGCTACACTTTTTCCTGAGGCTCCGAAGACCCTGTCTGAGCCGACTCTGACCTGACTCTCTAACCTCATCTGCTTCCCCACTTCCCCATTCTTACTGTGTCCCAGCTCCACTGACCACCTTTCTGTTCCTGGAACACGTCAGACTCAGGTGTGGCTCAGTGCTGGCTGGCTGTTGCCCTCTAGGTCTTCACACGGCTTCAGCCGTTTCCTCGGAGCTCCCTGCTTCCCTCCTAAAGAGGCACTGTCACCCCCCATCACATCTAGGCTCTCTGTCCTGGCGGGGCGTGTTTGTTTTCATAGCGCTTACCCGTGTCTGAAACTCTTACGGATGTGTTTTTAATTTGTTACTGGTCTGCCCCATTAGGTGAAAGTAGAGCTCTTATCTGTCTGTCCACTACTTTTACTTAGTTTATAATAGTGCCTTGTGTAGGACTTAAAATCTGTTAGATGAAATCATGACTGGCCATGAGTAAATACCTTTACGTTCTAAAAGCTTTAGCTATACACAGTGGGTCTCACAGAAGAAAAGTGTCCAAAATGAGCACCTTTTTAAAAAGTGTGTTTATGTTTGTAATCTACTTCAGTGTTAACTCAGGAGTAATGTTTAAGATGGGTTAACCTCACATATAGTACTCAAAAAACTTACTGAAATGACTTAAGGCCATTGAAAGAGCTAGCTAGTGCAATATTTTCTCCTGTTGCCTCTCAAAATAATGAGTAAGAGAGGATCTCTGTGGATTTATCTGTTAGTGACTCTGCCTCTAGAAGGGAAACTGGATAAACAAAGAAACTACTAAAGGGTAGTGGAGGAGTTAGAGGCAGGAAGGTGCCCTGTGGCCAGGAAAGGTGATCAGTCAGCTACTGGGTTATTAGAGAATACGTCTGCCTCTCTTTCTCACCGTTGACCCTCCATGCCATTGTGACTCAGGCTGTTCTCACGTTTTCAACCCATGGTTTCCTTTTGTCTAGCTTCAGAGGTCACTGGTGAACACTGAAGTCTGAGATCATGAATCTCATGGACTGTTGGAGCTATAGTGTTTGCTTGTTATGCTGTATTGATAAGTCTTTCTGACCCTCTCCGTAGCCCTGATCTGAAATGTAGGCTGACTATTTCTATATCCAGTTACAGTGTTTTGGATTTCTTCTTAGGAGCTCACAGTGTTAGGTTGAAGTTAGATGTGACCCTTCCAGTCCTTTATATTCACTAGAGATATTTGAGTTATGCGTGCGTTTTAAGTTGCTTCGGTCGTGTCTGACTCTTTGCAGCCCTGTGGAGTATAGCCCACCAGGCTCCTCTGTCTATGGATTCTCCAGGCAGAAATACTGGAATGGGCTGCCGTGCCCTCCTCCCGGGGATCTTCCCGACCCAGGGGTTGAACACGCATCGTTTAGGTCTCCTGCGTTGTCAGGCAGGTCCTTTACCGCAGCGCCATCTGGGAAGCCCCAATTGAATTATAGTTCTATATGATTAGTTTATTACTTTACTAGACTTCCCAAAGCCATTTGTACAGTTGTGGATTTAGAATTAAGATAATCATTGTTTCCTTTTTCTGTGAATAACAGTTCTAACCCTTCCTAAACAGACAAGTGACTAATAAACCCCAAGTGTTCTTATAGACACTAAACTCTTGATTTTAAAAATGAATAGGGATTTATGGTTTTGAATTTAGGACAGATGTTTACTTTTGTTGGTTTATTTTTTGTCTTGTTTTTGCTTAGTGTTTTTTTAAAAACTTGTGTATTGCAGAGCATTGATTTATGCAAAATGTGTGTTATGCCTGTGTGTACACCTACACGTGTATATAGTGTAATGTGTAATGCTTTGTAAGATACACAGTACTCGCGTAAATGGTGTTATATGCCTGTCCCTGCTAGGCGTTTGAAATTCTCTTGTATAAATTCTCTTGTGTGCTCTAAGTCAGATTTGAGGCCCTGGAGCTGCTCATTGGGTTTCGGAAGCTGACCCTGAGGGAGTGAGTGTTAGCAGTACAGGGTCGCACTCCCCTGAGAAGACCACCGAGCATCAGTGCTTTGTTTGTGTCTGCCTTCCCTGTGGCTGCTGGGGATTAGGGGAGGCTCCATGAGGAGATACCATCTGAGCTGGATCTTAAAAGAAGGGTAGGATTTCAGAAGGTAGGGATGTGGGGTGGAAGGTGGAGGGGCGTTGCAAAGAAAGACTAGCATGGGCAAAGACACAGAGGTAAGGAAATACTCTGTGTGTTTAGAGAACAGTAAGACCAGTTTTTCCAGAATATTTGGCTGTCACAAAGGACATCATAAGTAAATGAGAAAGATTTTAGAATTCTTTGAGTATACTGTTTGTCTTATTTCATTTGAGTATTGTTTTGTGATTCTTAGCTCATTAATTCTCTATTAAGAAAAAGTTATATAAAAATAAGCTTAGCTTATTGTACTGTAAGATTCTTAATTACTAGACTCAAATTAATGAGTCCTTTTTTTCTCTCCATTTTTCCAAAATTTTTGTCAGCAACCAGTGAGCATACTTGCCAAGTTGCTGAGTTTTTTCAATCTTAAAATGATCGTTTTTAAGATCTGTAACATCGGAGAACAAAAAGAAATGTAGTGTCTGATAGATGAAATAGAATTAACTCAGAGTAGACATGGAAAGGAAAGAGAAACATTTTCTTTTGCGCCATTTTCAATGCATGAGAATACACTAAAAAACTAGTGCTTTATTCGCGCTCAGTAGTTGCCATATTTTCCTGATCTGTTGGTGAGAGGTGGAGTGGAACAAAATGTTAAAATCATTGTCTGATTTTTCTCTCATTAGATAGAGAATATTATCCATCCATCCATATATATATATATACATATATATATATATATGGTTGTTCCCCCTAAGAAATAGTTAACTATTTATTTGATTTGTCAGTGTTGAGTGTCAGTATACATGTTGTGAAGTACTCAGGATAATCTCTTATTCTTAAATAGTGTTCCTTCCTGTAGGGATATAAGACATTAAGAAATGTAGAAGTTTGGAACTTTATAATTCCTGGAATATATGAGATAGTCACGGAGAAAAAAGGCTGCTGACTTCCGGAGGCCTTGTTAGGGCAGCCTGTCACTTAGTATACAGCCTCTGGGGAAAGCCTCTTTGGCCCTATATGTTAGTTAGTGAGGTTTGGCAATATTTCTGCTGTTGAGGCTAGATCACCGTCCTCTGTGAATCCACTTTCAGCTAAAATGCTAATGGATTACATTTATTCTTTTTCATTAGAGACCTCAAAGCTAGCTCTGGGTCATTTGTGGAAATAACTGATTTTATTGAGTCTGTTATGTGCCTGTCCCTGCTAGGCATTTAAAATTCATTATCACAAACCTTGTCTACTCTGTATGAAGGCTTTATGAGTTCCACTTACAGCCAAGGAGAAACCCAGAAAGGCTCAGACACTTGCCTGCCTTTTAACATTACTATCTAGTAGCCAGAGCCTGGCCTTCAAATCTAGGTCTGACTTGTAAACTTCAAAGCAGTACCACTCTCCTGGGTGCTGATGATCATTCACGAAGCACCTAAGGTGTGAAAAATGCTTTCCTCCTGCTAGAATGGTAAGAGTGGCAAAATGTGCACGAGACTGGGAGTCTGAGCAGAGGGAAAGAATGACAGTTATTATCTAATTCAAGGAAGTTATGCATCTTGAGTAGAAAAACTAACAATCTAAGTTACAAAATGTAATAACACCATTTGACATACTCATTTTTTTGAATGAAGAAGAAACAGTGCATTGGGAAGATTAGCAGAATAAATCAAGAAAAATTAGTTACAGTTTTTTATACTCTGTGACAAATGTATTTAAGAGGGCTTGATTGCAAGTTAAAGGAGATGAAAAATCAAGAGCCAAAGTCGCTGACTCTCTTGCCTTCCTCTCAGTTATAGCATTAGTTATGAGTGGATTCAATTGATATCTTTTCTTTTTTATCAAGAGCGTATCCTGTGAACAAACCCTGTCCTTTCTTCCAGTGTAATAAGCATTACGGTAGGAGAGAGGGAGGATGAGTGAAACAAGCAGTCTTAGCCCTGGTGATGGCAGCTGACTGAATGGACTGTTACTGTTTAGTCCCGTCTCTCAGCTTTCTTCGCTCCCTGAAATCGCCGGAGACTAGGCGAAGGGATGAGAGGTGACAGCATTCTTGGTCCTATGTGGGCTGGGAGTGCACAGCAGTCAGGGATAACTGGAGGAGAGAAATGAAGTTTGTTAACAGAGACCAGAAAGTCAGAGGATTGGGGCTTGAAAAAGGACTTAGAGGAAGCATCTGCTAGCAGTCCCCACAGGGTGGGGGTGGGAGAGTGAGGAAGGAGGGGGAGGAGGGTCAGAATATCCACCTACGCTGTTACCAAGCTTGCTGAAAGGAAAGCTGGTCTAATTTGATGTAGACTCTTCCCCTCTGGATCAGAAAAACAGAAGCATTACAATCTGCTATTCATACAGAAAGTGTGAGTAGGAAAAGGGAAAATGCACGTGTGAGACTAAGAACATCTGTTGGAACGAGTCTTTTTAAAGATAGCTAAGCAGTGGTTTTAAAGCGAGTTGCTAGTATTTGGTGGAAAAGGATGAGGAGGGATGGGGGTGGAGACCAATGAGATGAGAGTAATTAGATCAGGAGCAGCATCCCACCCTGCATATTTTATTTTCTCAGGGCTCAGACTCAGACTCTCTCCAGTAAGGGAACACAGTGATTAATGACAGCAGCCAAAAATGGCAGGAAGACACATTGCTCATAGCATGGTACAGCTGGTTCCTGGGGAAGGAGCTTCAGAAACATGCTAAGAAGAGTCCTGTACCAAACATGATTTGGAAAGAGACCATTTCCTTGGGAAGGTTCTCAGTTTTATTTCTAAGTTGTATGTTTTGGGGTACCTTAAACTTACTTTCTATGTCATGAAGTGAAAACTACTCAGTCCAGTAGTTTTCTCATCCATGATGGACTGTCAAAAGACTGGGACAAAATTGGAATGAGTAATGAACCCAGCTGAGAGAGACCACTGACCTGTGTTATTTACTGCTTATTGCATGCTTTTCTTTCTCTTTATTAATGATGGAGCAGTGTCCATTTTGTAAAAACTTTGCCCATGTCGAGTTTGAGGTTCTCCCAGCTTTTCAGAATCCTCAGGGTTAATAATCCTGACAGTGGTGCAGCCATATATTTCTGTAGCAATGTGGATTTTCCAAACCTTTACCATTTGCATTATTTTATTTAATCCCCACAAATTTCCATTGTCATTTAATCCCCACAAATTTCCATTGAGTAGTTAAGCTATGTTTTAGTCTCTATTTAAAAAGAAAACTGGAAGCAGTGAGGCTAACTTTCCATTCATCTGTTGATGGACATTCAGGTTGCTTCTTGTGTTTTGGCAATTATAAAAATGTTGCTGTGAACACTGGGATGCATGTATCTTTTCAAATTAGTGTTGTTGTTTCTTTTGGATATATATACAGGAATGGAGTTGCTGGGTCATGTGGCAGTTCTGTGTTAGCACACAAAAATAGACAAATAGATTAATAGATTAATGGAATAGGATAGGGAGCCCAGAAATAAACCCACACACCCATGGCCAGTTCTGCAGGAAGGAGGCAAGACTATACAGTGGAGAAAAGACAGTCTTTTTAATAAGTCATGCTGGTATATATTATCTATAATGAAACAGATCACCAGCCCAGGTGGGATGCATGAGGCAAGTGCTCGGGCCTGGTGCACTGGGAAGACCCAGAGGAATCGGGTGGAGAGGGAGGTGGGAGGGCGGATTGGGATGGGGAATACATGTAACTCCATGGTTGATTCATGTCAATGTAGGACAAAACCCACTGCAATGTTGTGAAGTAATTAGCCTACAACTAATTTAAAAAAAAAAAGTCATGCTGGGAAAACTGGATACCTACATGTAAAAGAATGAAATTAGAATATTCTCTAACATTATATACAACAGTAAGCTCGAAATGGATTAAAGACCTCAGTGTAAGACCAGATGCTGTAAAACTCCAAGAGGGAAACATAGGACATTCTTTGACATAAATGATAGTAATTTATATATATATCTTGTATCTGTCTTCTAAAATAAAGGAAATAAAAGAAATGCCTCTAGTAACTGTTGTTAGTTTTACAAAGGTGGCAACTCAAGGATTTTATGGTTCGGACATAGGCTTTGAAGCCAATGTCTGTAGCTATAAAATGAGGGAACTCTAGGGTTGTTTGTGGGATTAAATGAGACAGTACAAGTGAAATACAGAACATAGGTAGGAAACTGGTTGATTGCAGGCACCGGAAAAGTGATAGCTGCTCTCACTGGTGTTATTTTCTCCTGGCTTACCTCATTGAACTTTCAAAGTTAAAGGAGGATTTGTTAAAGATAAAGGTGGGTTTTAGGTCTAAATAAATTCTTAGGTGAAAAGTGGAATGACTAAGAAAAGTGTACTTTTCGTTTAAATTATATACACTTCTATGAAATTCATTCTAGTTCAGTTAATGATTGTATTCTATGCATTCCTTTGAGCCCAGGGCCCTTGGTCTTGTACAGGCCTAGAAAGGTGGCTATTCTTAGTTTAGAAAGGCTGATTTGTATATCAACCCACCATGGAGCTACCTAAGACTATTTCAAGATGTTAAATTTACTTTCTTTTGACTCTAAATTACTTTATTTCATGTCTTTGAATTTTTAAAAAATGGACAGTTATTAATAACTACTAGGAAATGAATTCGAGTAGATGCAATATTTGAAAACATGAGATTTGCAGTGGAGAAGCAATTTTATGCAAAGACCCTGATGGGGAAAATCTGAATCAGTATTTCATACTTGAAATAGTATAATTTGTTATTATTACATCTTTTTCTGCTCTGTTATTATGTAACAACTTTAGTTTTTCATTATTCACCCTTTGCTACAAACATAAAGCTTTATCAAACAAGGAGAAAAATGTTTTGGAAGTTAATGACAGTATCTTGAGTATCTCTTGAGTAATTTTTAGTAGAGTTAGTAAAACCATGTTATCATGATGTTTGTAGTTATAAATTTTATATGGAGCACTAAACAGGCAAAGAAATTTGATAAAATTAGTAAACAGATTTGCATATATATAACATGTATATATGTATGGTATAAAATGGAAATAAGTTGAAGTGTTATCCAAGAGGAGAGTGCCCCAAGTACACTCTACTTAATAAGAATAGATAGAAATAAGTATACATAAGAATACCAACTGATATATTTATTCAGTAGTTATTGTATGCTAAAGGCAGTATCTCATTTGCTTTATCTCACAACAGCCCTGATAGGATAGGTTATCCTAATTCTCCATATGAAGAAACTGAAGTTCAGAGGGTTAAGTTACTCATCCAGTGTCATGTAGCTAGTAAGTGGTGGTGGAATCAGAACACAGGTATAGGTCTTTCTGATTCCTCACCTCATTGTCTGCCATGTGAAATGGTAAAGGAGAAATGTCAAGTCAGCTTGGAAGAATTCTGCAGAAATCCGGGTTGGAAGTTTACTTTGGATCTTTACCACATTACGTATAACAAAATAAATTCCAGATAGGTTAGAGAGTTAACATTTTAAAAATGAAAGAAACAATAGAATAAAACTTTAGAAAACTGGGGGGTAGATTTGAATACCTCTCAAATCTCCAAAAGAGAATGTCTTTTGAATTGTATAGTAATAGAAGAAATCACAAAGTAAATAAGTGTATATTCAGTATAGCTACAATATGTAAAGTTAAATTTTTTTGACTATCAAAACAAAAATATAAATTGGCAAAAATTAAGAAAACAACACCCAGTACTGGCAAGGAAGACTGTCATACTTTGCTTAGGATACAGTAAAGCAGTAAAGGCCCTTGAGGAACATATGTGATGGACATAAAAGTGTTCATCCTTTTGTACCAGTTCTACTTCTGATAATCTGTTGTATTTTAAACTATAGAAAATGCTATTTCCATGAAAAGTATTTTTGCAGTATTTTTCATAAAACCAAAAAATAAGGCAAATAATCTAAATGTCCAATATGAAGATGGTGATTAAACAGTCAAACCACCAGATGAAATGTTATATAATCATTATTATCAGTGATCATAAAATCTGTGTTTCAGTGTAAAACACTGTGAATGTATAAACTTTTTCATCTTTTTCTCCTGTGTTTTTATTGAGGTTGCAACTGTGGAAATAAGGTAATTAATTCTACCATAAAGACTGAAATGAAGTATTGTATGTTAAAATCTTAATCTTGATTTCTCAGGTATCAGGATTAAGGTGGATTTCTTTGCTTCATCTTCTGAGTTTTTGATAATATGGTTATTTTAAAGTAAAAAGTACATATTCTTTGACCCACAGGATGGGTTTCCAGATTTCCAGGACTCTGTGCAGACACTCTTCCAGCAGGCTAAAGCTAAGAGTGAGGAGCTCACTGCCCTTAGCTCACAGGTAACATCAGCCATTAGTTAACACTTCATAACAGCTTCAGTGGGTGAAAAACTCAATGGCCGCTAGCTTCAGTTTTAAATTCAGTTTCATCCAAAGACTAAATTTATTCCTGGTTGTTTTTACAATGTCATCTGATCCACAGCTGTGTCAACAAGATAGCAGTATCAGCTAGGTTTGGTCTGCTTTGTGAGCAGAACCCAGGATCTGCTACTTCTTTATTCTTTGAGGTTTTGTAGGAAGTAAGACAGATTCTCTACTTAAGAAAACTCAGAAGCAGCAACTTGATATCAGGAAAACAGCCATGTTGACGCTGCATGTATTATAACTGTGAGATAAAGCAATTCTAGTTCTCAGTAAAATAGTAATAGTCAACATTATAGCTCATGTTGAATCATTTCAGTTCATGTATAATGAAAAACTAGTATGTACTTTCAGGTGCTTTCGCTACTAAGTGATTTTATTGTATACACAGAAATTAACATTTTTAAAAGGCATTTTTGCCTTGTAGTAGGTACTGTAAGTTTTATTCTGATTGATCTTCTCACTTCTAATCACCAATTTGCTTTTGGTCAGATTTAGTGGTGCCAAGTTTTGTATTTTCATGTGAAGAGGATGAAAAATAAATTTTCTTCCTCCAGAAATCTTATTGAAATTTTATTAATTAGTAATAAATGAATTGGAAGTTATGATTCCTTTTAATCTGGTTTATTTGAGTCAGAAAAATAGTCTAAGCTTTTATTCTGTTTTATGAGTAATTTTATGTGTTAGCATATTTCACCTATTGATTTTTACTATTGTGAATCAGGATTATTGTAACTAATTTTATATAGCATATTCCTTGTATGAGTCTCCTGTGTATGAATCCTCTATGTAGCATAGCAACGATTCATATCTGTGCCGTTGGACTATTACCTCCTTGGCAAAATACCACAGATACAGTGCTCTGAATAGCACACACAGGTAATTTAGAACAGTGCATAGAGAAGGGACTTAGAAAACACACGTAGAGATAAATTTATATGTCAGCCAACTAATTGTGTATTTTAAAATATGTCATTTGATGAGTGGTTGGAAAATACTGCAGTTTCATTCCATGATGAAGGTGAAGATCCTCGTTGGCACTGAGGTTCTTCTGCATAATTTGCATTGTTTAATTTTGGTGGGAGGTGTGTTTGTCTGGTTCTTCTAGACAGCCGTTTTACACCTTTTCTCCCCCAAACATACTGTCATCATATCGGAGTTTGTGTAGTGCCAAATCCTAAAATAAAAACGCCAAGATTTCACCCTGTGTTAGAAGCAGTTTATAGCAGATGGTGCTGTTGCTGTGAGGTTCTTTTTTAAAAAAATCTTTAAAAGGACTTGGTACCTTGGCAAACAAAGCTAAGGTTATTCTGCTTTTGAGCTAGAATGGAATTCTCTTTATAGGACTGAGCAGAAAGCTTTTTTTCCTTTTGTACAAAATCCAGCATTCTGTGTTTTAACATGATGATATAGACATCAGTGCATATTTATGGAACGTGTATACCGCATGAAGTGTGAACTAATTTTAATGAATACTAAATATATTTGCTGGAGTCTGAAATTGGCATCTTTAAACCATTAAAAAATCTAGGATGTTTTAGTTATTTTATTTTCTCTTTACTTACTAGCAGTCTGAAAAGGTGATGGCAAAGCAGATGGAGTTCCTTTGCACCCAAGCTGGCTATGACAGGCTGCAGCATGCTGAAAGAAGACTGTCGGCAGGACTGTTTCGGCAGAGCTCAGACGAGCAGAGCCCTAACGGTCTGACCTCAGACAATGCCGAGGGACAAGGTACGTCCTGAGAGCGACCCGCGCCTTTAGTGCCAGCTGCTCTGTGCACTCTGAAGAGAAACAAGCAAAAATGCGCTTATAGTTCTCTATCAGAATTGTTAAATTGCCCCTTTTTCTAAAGAGGAAAGAATTCTTCCTGCAAATTTAATTGGTAGGTTTTTTTTTTAACCTTGTCGTTTAGTTGCTAAGTTGTGTCTGACTCTTTGAGACCCACATGGACTGCAGCACGCCAGGCTTCCCTGTCCTTCACTGTCTCCCGGAGTTTGCGCAAACTCATGTCCAATGAGTTGGTGATGCCATCCAGCCATCTCATCCTCTGTCACCCCCTTCTCCTCCTGCCCTCAATCTTTCCCAGCATTAGGGTCTTTTCCAATGAATCGGTTCTTTGCTTCAGGTGGCCAAAGTACTGGGCCATCAGCTTCAGCATTTGATTCATCCTTCCAGTGAATCTTCAGGGTTGGTTTCCTTTAGGATTGACTGTTTTGATCTGCTTGCAGTCCAAGGGACTGTGAAGAGTCTTCCCTAGCACCACAACCCTAAACAAGAGCTGGCCCATGTAATTGACATGTATTTTGTAGAGCGTGGATGGGAGATGTAAACAGTATAAATCATTTTTCCTCAAGAAATGAATTCCATGGGAGATGTTAATCATTTTTTAAAAGACTAGAACTGCATTTTTTTAAGAAACATATGCAGATTTGTCTGAAATTTATAACATTTGGTTCCTAACAGAATGTGGTAACTGTGTCTAAAATACTATGACAAAATAAGAAATTTGAAGAGAGTATAAGAAGGGAGAGACTTGTAGAAATGTCATCTTCTTTCAGGCTTCACGTTGTTCTGTAGACTCTGAAGATATTTTGTGTGGCATGTACTTCGGAAATTGTTCTCTTAAACTCTTTAGATGTAAAAGGCTTTGCTTCTTGAGTATTTTAACCATTTTTAAAATTACTTCATTTGTGTCTACACATGAAGAAAATTCCAAGTGACTGTCATGCACCCATTCAGCAAATATTTTTTTGTATCTCCTGTGTGCCACACTTCTAGATACTGAAAATGTAGCGGTAAATCAGATAGACCCTGCTCCCTTGGGGCTTATGCTCCAATGGAGAAAGATGGATAGCATCCAAGTATCAGAGTAGATCCTCTAATTTCAAATAGTGATAGTGTTTGAAGAAAAGCAACTTTGTAGGGCCTTTTTTATGTATTACTGTTACACCTTTTTAGAGAGTGGTTACTATAGTCAAAAAAATAAGATTTCTAAATAGGAATACCATCCTAACCAGCCTTCTTCAACTATAGAGTAAAACATTACACGTTAGCAGATCAGAGTAGTGGTGAAGAACATTCTTCCTTTAAAATATTACAGAAACTTTAGTGGAGGTCTTGTTTAACTTCTCCAGTCATCCTTGACAGTTAAGATTAGAGTTAAGAAATGTTAGTCACTCAGTTGTGTCCAATTCTTTGCAACCCCGTGGACTGTACTCCACCTGGCTCCTCTGTCCAAAGAATTCTCCAGGCAAGAATACTGGAGTGGGTAGCCATTCCCTTGAGGGATCTTCTGACACAAGGATCGAGCCCAGGTCTTCTGCCCTGCGGGCTGATTCTTTACCATCTGAGCCACCAGGGAAGCCCGAGAATTAAGAATCAAAGACATTAATGAAAGATTTGATTACTCTCATTTGTGACACCAGGATACTCCAGTGCAGGGCAGCAGTTTGCTAAGTGTGATGGATTTAGGTTTATGATAGGGAATATGATTTGGTGTATGAAACATTTTTTACCATATCTGTGCTAATTACATCTTTTCCTGGCTTTGCCACAGGTTTTGCTGTTCTAGTAATTGGCAGTTGGCCTGAAGTCATCTCTGAGTCTGTGTGTGAAAGTGTTAGTCGCTCAGTCATGTCCAGCTCTTTGCGATCCCATGGACTGTGGCCCACCAGGCTCCTCTGTCCATGGGATTTTCCAGGCAAGGATACTGGAGTGGGTTGCCATTCCCTTCTCCAGGGGATCTTCCCGACCCAGAGATTGAACCCAGGTCTCCTACATTGAAGGCAGATTCTTTACCATCTGAGCCACAGAAGAGATTTCTGTGTCTATAGTATTTGTTATTATGTGGTTAATGACCTACCTTGGTAAAACGGCTACACTAATAAGAAAATGCCTAGAAATCTCAGTCTTTTGTTTCATTTGTGATTAGCTTGTCGAAATGTCCTGACAGAACAATAAATTGTGAGACTAGCTTGAATTGCCATTTCCCTCCTCAATTATTATCTTAAATATTTCTCCAGCTAGCATTTAAATTCTTCAGTGCCTGTTGACTTTCCTTATTTATTTCTTAAGGCGTGTTCAGGCAATTCATGGAAACTTATTTTTAAGAAAGCCGGGATGCATTTTTAATTATTCATATTCCTTTTTGCCTTTTCATTAGGAGAAAGACCTTTGAATCTCCGAATGCCTAATTTACAGAACAGACAACCCCATCATTTTGTCGTGGATGGGGAGCTGAGTAGACATTACTCCAGTGAGGCAAAGTCCCACTCATCAGGTAAAAATGTAGGATGTGATTAGAGGGAGTAATACTTGAATAAAACATATGTTGATTCTAATCTCCTAACTTCTCTTTGTCCCTCCTTAAAAAAGGGTCATTGCTAATACTGTTACTAGTCAGTTTTCTCGCCTTGGAAATAATAGATTGCCATATTAACAGCCAGTTTTGCTTTGTTTTGTTTTTTTGAAAACATGGTATTCCAAAGAATAGACAGGGAAAAGCTCTTGAAGGTTGAGATTATTTTGATTACCTATTACATGAGCGGTGGCTTTATGCAAGATTGTAAATCAGGTAATAAATGACTGACTTCAGATATTATATTCCCTTTTCCAGCCTTTCATAATATGAAATTGATTATATGTTTGCTGTCTTGCTAAGAGAACCACTTGTGTTTTTCTAAAATCTAAACTTCTCATGCAACTGCATTTGGGGGGTGATATTTTTATTTCAGAAGTAAACTGAACTCCATAAAAGGGCAAGCCGTTCCTCATATAGTTGGTGTTTTCATGTTTTTATGCAAGTAAAGTGAGTTAGAGTTAAAGGTATTAGAGACCAACACCATTTGAAAGAATCCAGTATTGTTCAGTCTTTGAGTTAAAATAACTTTAAGAGTCACTTGAAGTCAGTTGTCTTATCTGTAAAACATAATTTCTGCCTCATTGAATAGTTAGGAGGATTAAACAGGATAACCTATATGAATTGCCTGGCTGATAGGAATTCAGTAAATGGTAGCTACTATTACTCTTGGTATGCTGAATTTCTGTACAGAGAGGGACATTCATAAAGTCAACTTCCTAATCTCAGATAAGCTATTAATGTTGGTTACTTTTCTAGAATCCTTTTTACAGTGTATGTGTGTATCCCCCAGTATTAATACTTCACATAAATAAATACTGCATTTTATTGTCATTCTGTAGCATGTGTTTGAGGTTCAAATAATTATTCATGTAAGGAATGAGTCCTTATGAAAAATAGAATCTTCATTGTTTTATCCCTGTTTCTCCCACATTAAGGTTTTGTGACTAGAGAAACTTAAAAGTAGTCCCATGTTTAAACATGGAAAATGTTTTTCTGCCTCATGTCTTCATTGGTAGTAAATATTTTGGCCAGTAACTTTGTTGTTTGTGAGTGACCAGTTTTATTTTAGATATTTTATTTATCACTTTGGACCAAGCATTAAATAAAAACCAGTACGTTCTACATGCTGTGTGCTTTACATGAGTTTTGTAATTTAGATCTCATACTACCATGTATAGATCCTATCCACATTTTATAGATGAAGACACTAAGGCTTAGAGAGATGTGTAACTTGCCTAAAGATGTATACAGCTAGTAATGGGTAGAAATGGAGTATAAATCCAGAATCCAAAATCTTAGCCACAATTTTATAAACATAATTTTATACAGAATTGCAGTTACGAATAGTTGATACTGCTTGCTTTGGGGTTTGAGTTTGGGGGTTTCTTTTTGTTTTTTTTTGTGACCTTTGATTTAAAGTATTAATATATTTTGTGTTTCCATTCTTATAGAGAGCCTTGGGATTTTAAAAGACTACCCTCACTCAGCTTTTACTTTGGAAAAGAAAGTCATCAAAACAGAGCCTGAAGATTCAAGATAGCTGTGATTCTTCACTGTTCTCTGAAAATGGCATCAGAGCTAAGGATAATGCTCCATCATAGAAATAAGCCTTAATAACCAATGTTGCCTCATTCAACACAAACAGATTTCATAGCCAAAGCATAAGGACTGATACAGTAGTCTGTGGAAACCAGGAAGACAAAGCTACAGCCACAAAGGAGTAAACTGAGAGAATGTTGCAATCTGTAACAGAAGTACTGATCACATTCCTGTGTAAGTCATTTTATGTGGAAAGGCTTACAAATTAACACTGTAAGCGTTCACTATTTAAGAATGTACAATGTATTTGTGTAATTTATAGAAGTAAAACCTAGATGTTGAGACCTGTTTGGACCAATAGATGTGGATAAAGTTTATTTTACTTGAAATTTCATTGTCTGCTTTAAGTGTTTTACGTAAATATTATTGTATGTCAGAGTTTAGAATCTTTGCAGTCATAAAAAAGAAAGTTTAAGTGATGTAGTTGTTGGCAAGGTTGTAATGACTTTGGAAAAATGGAAAGCAGATACTCAATTTAAGCCAAGGAAAATATTGTAGTTTTAATATCTGATAAAACTGATTTTGTTTAAATAGGAAATGTCTCATTTCTTAGCAGTCAGATGTCATTTTTACTGGCTTAATTAGGCAATAGTTAATAAATACTGGAGTAAAGTTAAAAAGATGAGCAATAGAGTAGAAAAATCTTGCCTGGTTGATCCAGGTTGCGTTCTGAGATAGCTACTTAAAGGGTAACGAAAATACGAAGCTGCTCCTTGGACAGAGAACCTGAAATAGATGGACCGATGCACAAAAGCCTTGACTTAAACACTGTTATTTCAGAACGTGTTATAGATTGAGACATAGTAAGTTAATCCTAAATGTGATAAGAATGATGACTGTTAACAAAGGCTATATATATAGTAGAGTAAGCACTGTTTTATATCCAGAAATTCCTGTACGTAGAAAACCCTTTTCTACATACCAGAGTCAGAGAAGCTAGATGGTTCTCCCTGGGGAACGTCTTCCCATCCAAACTGTTCACAATTGTGGACGACCGGTGCATCCACATTTGCAGGCATATTTCTATGGAGGTTTAGTTGACACCTATATTCATTATTTATTTTACAATTTCATTTTTGTATACTTTTTGGATTTATGAATGCAGTTTTTTCTTAAAACTCATTTTAACTTGAAAATCGGTTTTAATTCTCCCTGTTTAGTTAGTGGGCTGTATACATATATATGAGGGTGTGCTTAAATGTTAATAACATACTTGCATACTTATCAGAATTTCCCTTTGGAATCCATAGTGAAAAACAAATACTACTTCTACCCATGTATATTTTTTCTGTTGGCTTAAGAGGAGAAGATGTTTGACAGCTTTACCTCCTTCCTCCAGATTTAAACCCAGATATTGCCCAGGAGAGTGTATTGACTTGGAATATGTGTTTCTTGTTTTCAGTTCTGCTCTAGGTCATAACTGAATAAAGAATGTTAAGTTGTAGTCTGTTATATTAAAATTCGTCAGCCAGATGTCAGATGAAGTGTCTGCACTGTAGTCCCTGACCACTGTCACGTATGTAATTCCTTTTCCGTGTGGATTTGTAGAATAGCTTTACAGTAGAGACACCAGTAAACAACTTTTATACTGTTAAGAGGCTTTTTCCCCTTCTTAAATGTTTTAATTGTACCATAGTGTTTTGCCCACTGAAGAAGCTTTCTGTGGACCTTGCAACTTTGTTGCTAGCTTGAGGTTGATAATTGTGGTTGTTCACTGTATGTAGAAATAGTATGAATATGATTTACATAGATTGTTCAGTTTTTAATATTAGCCATAGAACTGGTTAGTATCTCAGTAGTTTCATGAAACGTTTCCTGTATTCTAATCTATTTTGAGAAATTTTGTGGGGTTTTTTTTAATTGTGTCTTATAGTTCAAGTTTGTAGATTTTAATAAGCAACAGTTTTTAAAGATGTGATAATCTTCCAACTAATATTTATCTGTCTTTCATGACCACACAAACTGCACCTTTAAATCCGTGAATAAGTTTCCTTAAGTATCATACTTCTCTGGTCTTCCTGTGCTGGGTGATAGGGGGAAGCACAAGAAAAATTTCAGTAGAATTCAGTTTTTATTTTGTAAACACTAATGTATTAAACTTGCTATACATTGAAGCAAATAATATATATTTTTATTTGAATTGTATATATGAATTGGATGTTATAACTAGTCGATTTTTTTCATTGTGTTAGAGGTATTTTCACTGAACAAGGTCAATTGGTTACCTCAGTATTACAGCCAATATAGTCCAAGGGACCATCTCTCTCAAGTCTCGTGTTGTACTTTATTATGTGAAGCCCTCGTTTCTGTGACTCTAAAGCTGTTGGTGAGGTGGGATGAGTGCACCTGCTTCCTGTGGCAATAAAGACTTCGTGTGCCTCACACATCTGTGTTTATAGAGCTCTCTGCATAGCATTCCTCACAGCAGTGCTAGCCTACCTGTCTCCCCTCGCATTAGGGCCGGGGGCTTCTGTCTTAAGACTTCTTGTCGGCTGCCTTCATTTCTGTAGGGTTATCTGGCAGGCAGGTACTCAGTTTACTCTGGCTCTCAGAGAATTTGGTTTATATTGTTCTCACTTATAAGAAGTTTACAAAGACATTTTGAAAACTACCCACCGTATCTAACCAACTAAATAAATAAAAGGGGGAACATCAGGATTTAACACTTTGCAAACATACTAATATTTGCAAAGTGTTAATGTGACTTGGCCTCAGTATTAAGGGCTATATATGAAATTGAACTAACCTGTGGTAGAGAATTAGCAAAAGCCTTGCTGTAAAATTGTAACAGGTGAGTTTGGTAGATTAATAGCTTCAACCCTGAGCCAGTGGCTCGGGTGAGGGTGGAGGCCACAGAAGAACTCTAAGACGTGATCTTTGCCCTTTGGGAACCCAATACTTAGTTGAGTGGGAATTATTGTCACTCAGATAAAATCCAGATTCCAGTGTGTTACAGAGGGATAAATAAGGAACTGACATTTAAGTGAATTCTGTGTTCAGTAGGCGTTATGGGAGTAAAAGCTTTACAGGTGAAAGAAAGCACATTTAGTGAGTGAGACTGGTGATGAGCCAGGACTGGAAAGGTGTGGGGTGTGCCTATAAAGCTGTAGTGGGCATGCATTTCACTTGGAGGTCACTTTTTTTAAAGTTACAAAGCTGAATGCTTCAAAATAATGCTTGCCATGGATAATCATTCTTTTGACAGTCCCAGTGAACTTGTGAAAAAGCAGGGGCTTAATGTGTGAAAACTGAGTATTATTGTCAGCGGCCTTCATTTCTGTGAAGTTACTCGGCAGGCAGGTGCTCAGCTGGCTCTTCTGTCAGAAAGAGAATTTGGTTTATATTGTTCTCACTTAATGAGAAGGTTACAAAGACATTTGAAAACTACCCACCGTATCTAACCAACTAAATAAATAAAAAGGGGGAACATCAGGATTTAAGACTTTGCAAACTTACTAATATTTGCAGTGTTAATGTAACTAGGCCTCGGCATTAAGGTTTATGCCTTTTTCTGTCCTTAATTAGTAAAACCGCCTAGGGAAAAGCTCTAGGATTTGGTGATTGTGAGCACCTAGTGAACCTTGACAGTGTAAGAGCTGAAGCCTAAATAAGCATGTAAGGAGTTTCCTAACATGGTCTGCTCACTTGGCTACTCAAATGTTTGAGTATTACTGACACAATACCCATTGTGCTTGTGACTTCACTTAATACTGCGCTGACTCTTCAAAAGAAAATCAACCGAGGTATTAACCTAATGAAACTAGGAGGTCTATCTCATAGGAAGTGAATTCATCAGTAAATAGCTGAAGTTAGAGTTGAGCAAACATGTTTGTGTTTGTAACAGCTTGAAGCATAAGACCAAATATGGTAGCTGCTATTTAACTAAAAACCACCTTATGGTCCAGCTGTGTGCATGGGTGGTGTTTCAGGGAACCCAGACTTATTTATTTGTTATTATCTGTGGGTGTTCTCATAAATGAGATTCTTAAGTGGGCCTCCAAACTTAATAAAAGAATGATCCAATGTCAAGAAATTTGTTTTTTATTGTAAATATGCTTAATTTCAGAAAACCTTACTGTTGATTATTTTCTTAGTGGCTCTATAAGATGATTCTTATTTTATACTGAAGCGATCAAAAGCTAAATGTAGTGTTTTTCTTTGAGTATGCAGCAGTTACAGCTTTAAAATCTCTTCTTTGGCCTCTGTTTCTACTGACCTACGAAAATTTTTTTTAAAAGAAAAAACCACCTCTGTGGTGTTTGAAACTTTTTGTGCAGAGAAAGCTTATCAGAAATTTATTTTGTTAATTTGCTATCAACTTATTAAAGTTAGAATCCAAAAACTTATGGTGTTTTAAGTTTTAAAGTTTATCTTATAAATTTTTTTCTGTCTATAAGCTTAGTGATTTTTAGGGAACTATGAATAATTGGTTGGTTCCATTTACAAAATTGGTTTAAAAATCCCTTATATTTTTATTCTTTCATACTCTTCCTGTCTTCTAAGGGCCACAATTTTGAATTATTAAAACAATATCCTGTTGAATTCTAGGTCTCCTGGTTGTGTCTGTTTGATCACAGCTTCCAAGGTTATTTTTCTGACAGCTAAATAATCTACTTCCAAGTATTGCTCCCAATAAGCATAAAGGTCTAGTTTTTACCAATTCATCTTAATTAGTGGAAATTTTTATGACATTTTTGTAGCAACTGCATAAAACTCTCAAGGAACATCACAAATGAATTACAAAAAATACTGATCTTAGTTTTATTGCAACATTCAGATCAAATATTTAGTTATGATCCTTTTTCTGTTTTATTCTTACTGCCTGATTCCAGACACTTAAGTGAGAAGTTACCTCGAATATTTTTAGTCTACTATATAATTGCTGTCTATTTAAGTTTTCCAGTGTAGCTTCTCAAAAGAATTGATTTCTTCACAATATCAGAAATAGAGTTAGTTGAATGCTGCCATCAAACATAATATTGCAAAATGCAGCTTAAGTACATGTAACACTGGTTTAAGATGATACCACCACACAAGTGTTAACAATCAACCCAAGAATTTTTCTCATCAGCCTATTAAGAGGGACAGATTTTTGTCAATTTCCTGGTAGTCCAAACAATTTGGTACTCTACCAAGGCTAGTTTTGCTGTGGGTGAGCACCAGTGACGGTATAAGTTAAGATTGTGCTTCATATTTACACATTCTGAAACTTTATGAGTCATCTTTGCATTAAAAGTTTGCACCTCATAAATTTATGCTTAAAAGTGCCATGTTCAACACCCACACACAATCCTAAGCAAGTAAGGCCATTCTCTTGTAACTGTCACAGACACCCTCTGCTGACAGGTCATTTAGGCTCAAGTATGTAGGAAGATATTTAAGTAGTGCACACGTAGGTGGAATCTTACTGGTAACTGGCTCGGCTATGAAGATTTTATAGTTTTCTGAGACTCCATACCGTCCTCAACTGTGAACTCTTAAACCAAACATCTGTGGTCTAGCCCCATACCCTGTTATTTAGTAGCCTTCCCAGAAGACAAAGTGATTTTTTTTTTGGGTGACATGTTCTTGTACTGTAAGCCCTCCAGAGTCCCATCATTTTGGTTACAATTCTAAAGAAGAGGTACAACACGCTTTCTACCCTTAAGTCTCTGACAACATAATGTGGGCATGTTTTCCATTAGCAGTTAAAATGGACGAGGTCATCTTTTTCCTTTCTGAATTCAGCCAGTTATTCTATCAGAATATGCTCATACATTGATTGATGGAACTTCTGCACGCATCAGCTAATTCTCAAGTTGGAGCACATCTTTCTGATTGTTATCAGTGAGAAGACAGCTTGACTGATGAAATAGACCTATCACAGATATAACCAGATACTTAATTCCAATTCTTAGAGTTTTAAAAAACCATTCACTTGTTAAAAAAAAAAAAAAATATATATATATATATATATATATATATATAAAATTGTGAAATCTAGTTTATTCTCCTTTCCTGAACTGAGTGGAAAAATTCTGGAAGTAGCACCTTTATTGAAAGCTTGCAGGCTATCTTTATCATTACAGTTGTGACCTAATTAATCCCTTTCCACAAACCAGCAAATTTGGCACTGATTTCCTCTTTTTATGAAAGAAAAACTACATTGAGAGGTTTGGAAGCTCACTGATAGCTTGAGAAGGAATTAATTTGCAGGTGACAATTGTTTCTGCTTTGGTTTCTGTCCTTAAAGAAAGAAAACCTCTGTGCATTTTAAACCCCAAAGTTGCCTCCAGCTCCTTTATGTGGACCAATGTGAGGGCTCCAGTGAGACAATTAAAGAAGGTTGAGGAAAGAAGCAGCATAGGACTGACAGCCTCAAGTATAAAGATTGTTACTTTGTTTCTTTAATGGACAGTCTTCAGAGAAATCATGTGTCCCAGCCTCAAATATAAAGATTGTTACTTTGTTTCTTTAATGGACAGTCTTCAGAGAAATCATGTTTCGTTTTGTTAAGTATTTTCTTAAAACTCCAGGGTTTTCTAAATACGGCAAAAATTACCATGAACATTTTTTAGTCATGCGTCTGAGAACAAGGTGACTATCAGAACAAATTAAGGTATGGCTTCTGAACCTGAAACATGTATAATACTAAACAGATGACATTATTCAGGACAAATTCAAAGAATAAGAGAATTACAAACAGCTGACATCCAGAGCCCTCACTGCAGGGCACGTGTACCAGGCGTGGGTATCGTTGCCAGCTGTCTTGGAGGCTGCTTGCGGGGCCGGGGGTGGGAGGCGGACCCTGAGCTCTGCCAGACACGGAGTTTGACAGGCCCTCAGTTTGTCTTAGTGGAGCTGGGGATCAGGAAAGTCTGGAGCTCGGATCAAGACAGGGTTCATGGATTTGGGCGGTAAACTGTATCATGAATGGTGGGTGGAGCGATCAGAGGGAGAGAGCACGGGAACAGGAGAAAGAGCCCTGGGAAATACTAACACGGAGCGGGCGGGGTGAGAAGAGCTGCCAGACACGCAAGAAAGGGCAGTTAGAAGAGCGGAGAGGATTAACACCCAGGGCTACAGAGGGGGTCGTCAGTCACGTCAGCGTGGGTGAGAGCAAGTAGGATGAGAACAGGCTGTTGGGCCTGATTGTTAAATAGGTCTTTGTTAACCTTTTAAGAGAGTGCTACCAAACAGGGTAATGGGGGGAAAAGAACTGATGCAACTCTTCAGTGCGATTTACCAAAGTAAACAACATACTGATAAAAGTAATTGAGTATGAAAATTAGTAGTGACTTTGATTGATGGCCTCTTTCATCCAAACATAAGGTTTGAATAGACACCACATTCCTCTCTCATCACAGACTAGACGGCATTACTTGGGGCTGTTTGAAATCCCAGCTCACTATGCAAGCCAGAAATCAGTGTACCTAGATCACTTAAGCTCAGCCCAAACCCTGTCACAGCCTGCACGTCAAAAGGTTGAAGTGGAGGGACTTCCCCGGTGGTTCAGTGATAAGGATCTGCCATGCACTTCGGGGGGCGTGGACCTGCTCTCTGGTCTGGGAACTGTGATACCACGTTCCGTGGAGCAGCTGCGCTCTGCACCTCAACTGGAGAGAGTCCCTGCCCCACAGTGAGGATGCAGCGAAGATCCCACACGCCGCACCTGAGACCTGATGCAGCCGAATTCTTGTTTGTTTGTTTTTTTAATTAAAAAAGGTTGAGGTAGCATCCCACAATACCCGATCAGGAACACCAAACTTTACAGCAGAAGAGTTTGGTGTAGAAGAAGACATTTAGGTTTTTTGTTTGTTTTTCTATGCATCTCAGTAAAGCAAGCTTTTAACTGTAAACTACTAATGATTGGACCCGTGATGAGAAAGGTGTAGAAAGTTAAGATCACCTACTCTATTCCCCAAATGAACCTGGGCGCAGCAGTTGGTGACTTGTCGAAGGACTCACAGCTGACAGGTGGCAGAGCCCCCGGGCCCCTGTTTCCCTAGTCTGGTGCTCTCCTATACCACCCTGCCTGTCCACTAGGTGAGATTTTTAGTACTTCCCCAAGCAAAACGGAGAACTCTGTACTGTTAGTGGCCAGAGAAAATTCAGGAAACATGAATTTGAGTTCTGACTCATCTACCGTTTATTTGCCACCAAGTCATTCATATCTCTTCATCTATAGCTGCATTTCCATCATCCAGAGAAGTACAGTTTGGTACTTCAAAGCTCAGTGCTACAGATGGAAGGACTGGGGGTCAGAAAGTCTCTGTTCTATAAATGGTTTTATCTTCAGGCAACGAGGCATTCAAGTCATTAAAGCTTTTTGACCTTTAGTTTCTCACTTGTAAGAAGTGGATCATGAGATGCTCTCCAGACCCCAGGGCTGTGGTGGAATTAATTGAATATAAAAGACATAAAAGCTGTAAAATAGTCACAGACTTTTATAAAGTACAGATATTGCCTTACGTGATTCCGTGAGTATCCTCAAGAATCCAGGAGGCTATCCTGATAATGTTTAAGTTATAGCTAATATTTACTGGGGGAAAAATTTAATTAGAGTCTGCAAACTTTCTTTCCATTAAAGAACATACTTCTTTGCTTATTTGTTGCAAGCCGACTAAAAAGGCTTTTATTCAAACTCCTGGGAGGGTCTGTCACGAAGCATGGGAAGGCTGAGTAAGGTTAGGGATGCTGGACTTCAGTCCTGGACTCTGCTAGTGTCTTTCTGTGTGACTTGTCAGATCACTCCTTTGCTGTACCCTGATTTCCTCTTCTGTGAAAAGAGAGTTGGGCTTTCATGGGTTGTTAATTCCTTGTGCCACATATCCTTCTGATAATCTTATTTAAATGTATTGATCCTCTTCTCATAATGCACCCAGGCCTTAACTTTAGCATAAATTTCAGTGGACTCAAAGCCTAGACAGACAGCATATTAAAAAGCAGAGATGTTACTTTGCCCACAAAGATCTGTCTAGTCAAAGCTATGGTTTTTCCAGTAGTCATGTATGGATGTGAGAGTTGGACCATGAGAGTTGACTGATCGAGGAAGAATTGATGCTTTCGAACTATGGTGCTAGAGAAGACTCTTGAGTGTCCCTTCGACATCAAGGAGATCAAACCAGTCAATCCTAAAGGAAATCTTCCCTGAATATTCATTGGAAGGACTGGTGCTGAAGCTGAAGCTCCAATACTTTGCCCACCTGATGTGAAGAGCTGACTCATTTGAAAAGACTCTGATACTGGGAAAGATTGAGGGCAGGAGGAAAGGGGGACAACAAAGGATGAGATGGTTGGATGGCATCACCAACTTGATGGACATGAGTTTGAGCAAGCTCTGGGAGTTGATGATGGACAGGGAGGCCTGGCGTGCTGCAGTCCATGGGGTTGCAAAGAGTCGGACACGATTGAGTGGCTGAACAACACAGTCTAACCTAATACAGAACGGACTCCAGGTTAAGAATCCCTAACCTCATTGGTCTCTTCTAAATTTAATTGTCTAGGAAAGCTCTGACCAAGATGTCTATGTCTATTTGGGGCACAGATAGCATTCCATTTTCAGTTAGCTTTTTTATTCATTAGAGTTCAACCTGGATCCTACAGATGGTAGGAGATTTCTGGCACAACGCCACTCCATAAGTAGTTGAAATTTGTGAAGAAAAGGGTCTGAAGTCCTCAGTATTATTTAAAATGGGAACTCCTGAATCTGTCATCCCATATCTTAAGCATAGATAATTTTTGGCTCACACATCTAGGCCAGCAACTAAAATACAATGGCACTTTATATAACAAGTTCTTAAATCTGTTCATATTAAAAAGAAATTGAAGAAATTGAAGACCTCCTCTTTGCTTGAAAAGATACATGCAAAGGCAATAAATAAACTTGGATTATGTTCTTTTTTATCTATTACCTGTTCTGAGAATCAGGTGAATGGGTGACAGACCACCTACTCTATCAATTATATAATGACAGCCCATTCAAATTAGTTTAAGCACATAGAGAAGTTTATTTTGAAGAATACAAGTATATCTCAAGGAATCCTGGACAGGATATCAGTGCGGACTCAGGAAGAACTAGTGCCCAGAAAGCTGGGGGTTCAGAAGTGAATTTATTTGTTTCCAGCCTCTCAGAGAAGCTAAATGTTTTCTGGTTTCCCCTTCCCTCTGCACATCTGCTTTTATCTGTGCCACCAGCAGTGTCTGCTTCAGAATACTCATGGCCAGCTAACTGCAGCAATGACTTTCCACTCAGACCCCAGTCAAGATTGATGGAGTCATGAATGTTCAAATTCCCTCCAGGGAGATTTGATTGCTCCAGCTTAAGGGAGGAGAGTCATGAGAGCAAAATTTCTCTTAAGCTTCCCTAAAAAGAAGGTGTTAGGAAGAGTGAAAATGATAGGTAAAGGAATTGACTTTTATGGGGGACCGGGATGGGGAATACGTGTAACTCTATGGCTGATTCATATCAATGTATGACAAAACCCACTGAAAAATAAAAAATAAAAAAAATTTTAAAAAAAGGAATTGACTTTTATACCTAGCATATTTGTTGTTCCTGTTGTTGAGTTGCTAAATTATGTCCAACTCTTTCGAAACCCCATGGATTATAGCCCACCAGGTTCCTCTGTCTGGAGTTTCCCAGACAAGAATACTGGAGTTGGTTGCCACTTCCTCCTCCAGGGGATCTTCCTGACCCAGGAATTGAACCCCTGTCTCCTGCACTGCAGGCCATTCTTTACTGCTTAGCCATCAGGGAAGCCTCTCTAGCGTATGGCAGACCTCAAATCAAGGCGAAGGAATCAACAACATCAGGAGCATTTGATAGTAACTGAGGATGGATCACTGTCACTTGCTCCCAAGCTCCAGTCTCTTCCTGCTACTCCTCACGCTCAGAAGGAGCCTTTGTCTGGAGAAGACATCCATAGCCCACAGCTACCAGTTAGCATCGGGGAGCTAGTCTGGTATGTCTGTATCTCTTTCCAGATGGATACCAACACTTGAGATTTTATGTTACAACCACATTCTGAAATCTTCATCAAGAAAATGTTAACCACGGAGTTGCAGAAATAATACAGACTTTCCTAACAAAAATTGTAGGACCGTTAACTATTAATGTTTAAGAATTTTTTAAGACAGAAAAATGTAGATTAACTTCAAAACTATAAAACTGTATTTGTTATCACTGTTCTGGTTGCTCAATATGTAAGCTCATTTGAGCTAGCTTAAGGAAAATTAGAAATTTATTTTAGAAATACAGTGATGTTTAAGAAAATGAGGGTGAAAGGGTAGCTCTGACTGGGCAGGAACTAGGAAACCGAGGAGTATCAGGCACCCACACAGTTCTCTCCTCAACTGTCCTCTCTGCTTCTCTTTGTAAGTACACTTGCTTACCATCCCTGCCAACTGGCTTTTGCCTGTTCCCTCATTCACAAAGCAGAATATGACCTCCAAGAATAGTGAGTTTACCTGCTTTGGAGGTGATTGAAATATGAAATTTGTTTCTATTTTGTACTTCTGCTCCTCCAGAGCCATCCACACTGCCTCGAAGAGAATTAGGAAAGTTCCAGACAGTATGCAAAGACAGTCAATGCTTGCTTTTTTTTTTCCTCACAAAATAAGTGTTTTTTTTGCAGAAATAGTAGCTCTGGAAGCTGAAACTCTTTGGGTAAGACTTCACATTTTAGAGTAGTTTAAGATTCATAGGAAGATGGAGAGGGAGATACAGAAGTTTCCTGTATGAATATACAGGAAATGTCTTTCTCCCCCTTTCCCCAAGGAGTTTTTATTCAGACAGGTTTGGGTGGGGAGGCTTTGCAACTAAATGAGGGTGTTGACAGACAAGAGAACTGGCTTGTGTTTGCTAAGGGGGAGGGGGGAATATGAGGAAGATGGATTGGGAGTTTGGTATGAACAAGCTAATATATATAGAATAGTGGAGAGGGAAATGGCAATCCACTCCGGTATGTTTGCCTGGAGAATCCCATGGACAGAGGAGCCTGGTGGGTTATAGTCCACAGGGTCGCAGAGAGTCAACACGACTGAGCAACTAACACATATATAGACTGGATAAACAACAAGGTCCTACTATATAGGGAATTTAATATCCTGTGTTCAATATACTGTAATAATGGAAAAGAAGGTAAGTAAGAGTGTATTGAGCCTCTTGATGGTGAAGCATGATTCCTTCTGGTGACGCAGGAGCCTATAGGGCAGTGGGAACTTGGCCTTGGAGTCATGGAACCGTTTGACCACTGCTGGGCAGCACAGAGGTCTGGATCGAGTGGGCCTGGCACGGTAGCACTGGGTGAGGGCATCCATGGTGGTCAGGCCCCCAGACTCCCAGTATGGCGGTGGGGGCCACCGTAGGAGTCAGCACAGCCAGGCGCCAAAGTGCCTCACCTGCAGGGCTAATTTCTCAAATACCTGCCCACAGCAGACAATTGCCCTTGAGTATTTCACAGAAGTCTTGCAAAGAAGCCAAAGTCTTCGTGAAGACATGCATAGAAGCCAAAGTTTTAATTTGAATGAGGTAGGTTTTGTTGAAAGTAAGAGGGATTGTAAGAAATGAGAGAAAAGACCTTAAATGAAGCAGGGCATAGAGTTTATATCCTAAAAATAATACAGTGGAAAGAAGCTGGAATAAGACCCTGAGTGTAACTGTCCCTTACCCCGAGAAGAAGGGAGGCAGGTCAGTGAAGCCTGGGTTGAGGGACCAGGACCTTCCAGGATCCACATAGATGAAGGCAGAGTTGGCCTAGAGAAGCTATGAGTACCTTAGTCAGCAGGGCTGGGAGCCACGTGGGCGATCCCAGCCAGGCCCGCAGATGGTGGGTAAGCGCTGGAGTGAGCCCACACTTGTCCTTGTTTCAGGGAGCCACAAAGAGCTGGCCTCTGTTGCTTTGCTGCCTGTAGAGGTCCTTCTGCTGACAGCAGCTAGTACATCACATCCCCTTGGCGCAGAAGTGGGCCTCCTGGATTCAAGAATTTAAGGGTATCCATCTGATCTGCCCATGTGGGCCAGCCATTTCAATGGAGCAGGACATGTCTAAGTCTTTCCCCACGGAGGGTGGGCCCTGACCCCAGAGGTGGGGAGCAGCAGAAGGAGAAATGGCCACTGTCCCTGTATTTGGACAGTACTGGCCATGGAGAGCGTGACCTCTGCATAGGCTCACACAGACTGCTGCTTTCCATCACCAAGTTCAGTTCCAGGTTCCCAGGGAAGGAGTTCTGATCAGCATAGCCAGGGTCAGTTGTCCACTCCAGTCCAACTCACTGTGGAAAGGAGGGTAGAGACTCATCCACTTTAGGTGGGTGGGTGGGTGGGGGCATATTTTAGGGGGATGTCATGAACCAGGCAAATACTCCAAAGTGTTTTCATATGAAACTCTCTACACAGTTATAACTCATGGTATCAGATCATTAGACAACATGTCAGCATTCAGACTTATAAAATATAATCTTTTATGAACTATTATGTAAGCTTGGACACAATATCTCTTTTTCCCTCCCAATTTTTTCACATAAACTCTAAAGATAATGTGTGTGTGTGTGTGTGTGTGTGTGTGTGTGCGCGCGCGTGCGCACGCACGCTCAGTCACTCAGTCATGTCCAACTCTTTGGGACCCCTTGGACTGTAAACTTGACAGACTCCCCTGAACTTGGAATTTTCCAGGCAAGAATACCAGAGTAAGGTGCCATTTCCTACTCCAGGGTATCCTCCTGACCCAGGGATCAAACCCTAGTCTCCTGTGTCTCCTGCATTGCTGGCAGATTCTTTACCACTGGGTGCCACCTGGGAAGCCCATAAGTGTGTGTGTTTTTGTATGTATGGACAGTATTGATTATTTTAGCACAGAACTTGATTTTTCAGTTTTAGTTCTCTGAATGATTGGCCTGTCTACCGACATTTACAGATGTGTTAAGATAAAGAGAATCATGGAATATTAAATAATGAGTTTTAAGAAACCTTACAGACATGAACATTAAGACATCTGTAAATGTTGGTAGACAGGTGATTGGAGAGCTGGGACTGAAAAATCAACATCTGTGCTAAAATAATCAATACTGTCCACACATACAGGCACACCGCACACCTTCTCCCCGCCTGCACAGCAGTGCACCACCCACCCACCCACACTGCCCACCCTCGCCACCCACATACATTCATGTGCCAGAGGTTGCTTGCTTGCTTCCCTCAGAATCCCTGCCCTGAAACTGAGAGGACTCTTTGTAGGACTGATGGGCTGAGGCGGAGTGGGAGGAGGCTGCAGAGGGCAGAATAAAGTCTCTCCCACATCCCTTGGACGGTTTGGGGTCCTCTGTGTGGTGAGGGGTTGGAGGCTAGAAGCTCTGAGGCTTCAGGTACAGGCCAGCTGCTTCAGATGGCCGCAGTGGTGGGGGCATGGCTGTGGCGGCCCAAGGCCTGGCAGCTGTGGGAGCAGGGCCTGCACCCTGTGCAAGGACTTGGGGGTTCTTCTGGGCTGGCGGCCACAGGAAGAGTTCTCTCAGGAGCCTTGTGAGGAGATGATGTGACGAAACTAGAGCTGAAGTAAAAGAAGTAGAAGAAAGCAAGCCCGGGGTCCACGTCAGGTGGTACATGTGATCTGGGGACACGTTTGGGACTCACTTTGCCTGAGAGCCAGTGTCTACATGGACTCAATCGGGGGCTAAAGGTCTTTAAGATCCATAAAACCTTGTCTCTAGATGTTATGAATTGTGCTTCCCTACAAATGTCACATGTTGAAGTTGTAACCACTCCCCCAACCCTGGTACCTCAGAGTGTAACCATATTTGGAGATAGGGTCTGGAAAGTGTGAAAGTATTAGTCCCTCAGTCGTGTCCGACTGCGACCCCATGGACTGTAACCCACCAAGTCTCCTCTGTCCATGGAATTCTCCAGGCTAGAATACTGGAGTGGGTTGCCATTTCCTTCTCCAGAAAAAAGATCCTCCAGGAAGATCCCTTCTCCAGGGATCTTCCCGACCCAGGAATCGAACCCAGGTCGCCTGCACTGCAGGCAGATTCTTTACCGTCTGAGCCACCAGGGAAGCAGGGTCTTGAAAGAGGTAATGAAATTTACATGCGGTCTTATAGGTGGGCCTTCATCTGACTGCTGTCCTTCTAAGAAAAGGAAGTTCAGACACAGACACAGTGCACAGAGCAAACAGCGTGAAGATGCAGGGAGCGGATGCCCATCTACAGGGCAAGGAGAGAGGCCTGGACCAGGTCCCTCCCTCACAAGCCTCAGAAGAAACCAACGCTGCTGGTACTCTCATGGTGGACGAATAGCCTCTAGAACTGTGAGTAAGTACATTTCTGTTTTAAGTCACTGAGTCTGCGGTACTTTGTTACCAGAAAACTAACATACCGGAACGTTGGTTTCCAAAGGAAATTTCTTAGTCTCTGAATTCTATGGATTTTCTAATATCACATATTGAAAGATTCATTGAATTATAACTCTAGCTTTTTAGAGATGGGGAGAAGGTATTAGTATTCATGTAAAGCTAAGCACGTTGCTATAGAATAGAAAGCAAGCTACAGGTTCAGCCCAGCTAGTGACCGATGGCAAAATGGCCACATTTTTAAGTGATTTTTTAACAGAGTTCTCTGAAACAAACCAGTTGACTGTTTAATGATTGACTCCTATGTAATTTCCCACAAGAGAAACTATTTGAAACTCAGAGTTGGTTTAAAAGGTAACTAGCTTGTTGACTATCTTGGGATTCCAGTCAATAGGGATTCACATGGACACACTGGAACTAATTGGGAATATCGTGGTGGTTAATTAAGTAGCTCCTTGAATAGTAGGTTAAATATAACTTGTCTTGCTCCTGTGGTGTTCTTGGGTAGAAATACCAAACAGCAATCTCTGGTGAGAATCTTGCAACCCATAAATGCATGCTGCACCATGCAATTATAAGTTGGATATCAAACATGAGATCAGCTGACAATCTCCTGAAGTCTCAGTCAGCTAAAACTGTGGCACCTTACACTGCAGGGCACGGCGCTGTTACTGGGAACACATGGTTTGCGTTATTGTCTAAAGGTTGAAACCTTCATAGGACTCCCAAGAAATGGGCTATTTCAAAATACTGCAGAAGAAAACTGAAGGGAGAGGGACCCAAAACAAACAAACAGCTACAGAAATGTGGAATATTTTGGCCATATCGTTTCAGTCTTGATTTTTGGCTACAGGAGTAAATCCCTAAATGAATGTTTCTTTCTCTTGTTTATGTAAACATTTTTTTGTGTGGAATACATTTCATTTTCTGAGTATGATGTGGAAAAATCAAATAAAACAGTGTTGGATGTCTTCTGTGTCAGATAATGACTGAAGATTCTATAACTGAAAGCTGATTGAAACTAGAACACTGCTTTTCTAAATAAAGCAAATTCCAATGGGTTCAGCAAAATAAAATTTGAATGATGTTACTTGGCAGGAATGATTTTAAAACTATAAAATGTGAAAATGTTGTTATGTAATCATGTAATCAATTCTTTTTAACAAAAAAAACAGCTTTTGTTAATAAAAAATAGTTTATTCCCATTCTTAATAAACACTTTTAGAACAATATTTAAAGAATGTTAGCTTGAGTTTATGATATCTTCAGAGAAGGCAATGGTAACCCACTCCAGTACTCTTGCCTAGAAAATCCCATGGACGGAGGAGCCTGGTGGGCTGCAGTCCATGGGATCGCACAGAGTCGGACATGACTGGAGCGACTTAGCAGCAGCAGCATGATATCTTCGCTGGACTCTGCTTATATTACCTTCCTATCTAGCTGGAAGAATTTTGTAATCAGGAAAGAGTTTCATTCTTTCTCTTTCTTTGCTCAAATTACCTGATACAATTATTTTTAGCTTATGGCTTCCCTAAAATGAGTTATTTCCACCAAAATATGCTCAGGGAGAACTTGAAGGGGAGACAATGGAAAGGCTAACTATTCTTATTCCTGATTGGTGCCAACACTTTCATCTTCACTGAGATTCAAAACTTGTCATTGTTGAAACATACCTTTCTCTGTTCTTCATATTTGGCCAAATACCAAGTCCTGCTGATTTTTCATTTGTGTCTTCTCACACATACATTCACTTCTTTCTAGTCTTATTCTCATCCTATAGTTTAGTCCCTTATCATTTCATGCAGTTTTAACCTCGACTTTTTTTCTGTCCTCCATCTCATTCTGTATTGTTTCCAGAATAATTCCCCTCAACAGTACTTTCTTCATTCGTTGCCGTTCTAAAGAAAAGCAAAACAGAGCACTACAAACAAATTCCCATGATTTTCTATTGCTAATAGCGTAAAATACAAATCCCTAGGCCAGCATTTGCAGGGTGGAGGGGCCAGTGAGTGCTGTTAGGAGTTTCCTCCCCATTCAGATAGCAGTGCCCCTGGTCACCAGAAGAAAGCAAAGTATGTTCTCTGGCTCAGAGGACCCTCCTACCTGGCTCTTCAGACCTGTCCTGTGTCCCATCACCAGATCTCTCATTGCCCTGCTCTATCCAATTGATAGTGAATTTGGACACCTGCTTTGCTTTGGATTGAACTTTTTCCCAAAAGGTGCCTCTCATATCTAGCTTCATACGGTGCAGCCGGTGAGGTCTTCTGACAAATCCAACTCAGCTGGATAGGAAAACCCTGGCATTCACCAGCTGGGAAAGGGAGGTCCGATACCCTTTAATGCTTTTTTCAGGATGGCCTCCACATAGATTTTTTTGCCTTCTCTCTATATGCAAATGATTTATTTCAGCAAAGAGTTCACCAAGAGTTCCCTAAACCTCCACTCATCCATTCTAAGCCCCCAACTACGAGAAATTTTTCCTTATCAGAATCCCTATTACTCATCACCTGTTGGTTTTTAGGATGCCCTTAAACTCCAATACTTTGGCCACCTGATGTGAAGAACCAACTCATTGGAAAAGACCCTGATGCTAAGAAAGATTGAAAGCAAGAGAAGGAGACGACAGAGGATGAGATGGTTGGATGGCATCACCGACTCAATGGCCATGAGTTTGAGTAAACTCCAGGAGTTGGTGATGGACAGGGAGGCCTGGTGTGCTGCAGTCCCTGGGGTCACAGAGAGTCAGACACGACTGAGCAACTGAACTGAACTGAACTGCTGATATATCAATACAATCACCTAGAAGTCCAGTGTGACCATCTCTATGTCTCATGTTCTCGGTTTCTGGAGACAGTGGGTCTCCTTATCACTGCCACTATTCAGGTATGACCACTCTCAGTGATCCAGTTGGGGTCAAAATTCCTTCCAGCTCTGTCTTTGCCTGACCCGTTGGCCTGCCTGATCAAACAAACAGAGCCTCAATCCAAGTGTGTGAAGTGTGTGGTGGTTGTTTTCCATGGATGTGTCAGATCTCAGGGTAGTGGGGCAGTGTGAAAGAAGTTCGATTGTGGCTGAATCCGAGGCATTCCTTTGTCCTATCCAAGCAAAGACTCTGTCCCACTCCAGTATTCTTCCTGGAGAATCCCATGGACGGAAGAGCCTGGTGGGCTACAGTCCGTAGGGTCGCAAAGAGTCAGACACGACTGAGCGATTTCACTTCACTTCACTTCAGTCATGATATATAACATGAAATAACTGCTTTGACAGGTTGGAGGGGTGTTGATTTTAACTGAGGAGGGTTGATTTTGATCAGAAAAAGTTTTTTGGGAGTGGTGTTATTTAATATCCTTCAATGTGAAGCAGGAGGGTTTTGACAGGTGGACAAGGCATTAGAGTCAGAGGAAAATTACATAAACAAGGCCTAAAATATTACTGAATATGGCATTGCTGGGGGAACAAACGGGTAAAGAAGCCAGCTAGAGATTCAAACTTTATTCTATAAGCAACAAAAATGCACTTCCAGTTTTTGAGGAGATGAATATTCTCATTCAACTTTTGGTTGAGAAATATAACTCTGTGTCAGTGAGAAAGCTGAGTTGGAAAGGTATATATCAAATACTTGATAGGGAGGGCCAGCTTTGCTTAGACATATCATATTTCCTTAAGGTCATCTGCAGTCAGAGGAAATTCACTTCTACCATTTCTTATGCCTTAGCAGGTCTTGTCTGTTGCTTGAAGCCTGTGTCTCCTGTCAGTGCTTTTAACCAGTCTTGGTTACTAGTAATCCATAGAGTGAGTCAAAGCTCTTCCTTGTGTTGTGTTACATGAGAAATACCCTTGGAAGTACATACATAGTAGAAACATAGGCAACTTGTTTGTAGATTAAAAAAAGAAAATCCATTAAAGCAAATGTATAATGTGTTAATGCCACTTTAATATATAACTGTATTATTCATGATGGTTATTATGTATGTTTGAAGATCCATATAATTGATTTTCTACCCACTGGGGAATAAATGGGCTATTTAAAACCATAGGCCACAAACAAATCTCCTGAGGTGCATGAGAGCACATTCCCTACTGAAAATTGCCCATAATTAGAGCAGATTCTTTCAGATACATAAATTAAAGCAATAAAATGAGTTCCCTATAAATAGCACCACTTGTTCACACTGAAGGAATTGAGCTGTAAACTACAAATCCTTGCTCAAAATAACTGTTCTGTAGTTGCAAGCATTGATAAGAATAGGTTATGGAATCACCAGATGGGAAGAAATCCTAGTCTAATGCAAACCTTTTCTTCTAAACTAGATTATATCAAACCTCCCAGAGGTATAAGACTCTGTCTTGCTCTGCTCATCCATATCAGGGAGTATGCACAGAATAGACTGAAAAAGAATTGAGGAGGCTTGTGTGTTCCTCACTTACTGTTGTTCAGTCGCTAACTTGTATCTGACTCTTTGTGACCCCATGGACTACAGCACTCCAGGCTTCCCCGTCCTTCACCATCTCCTGGAGTTTGCTCAAACTCACGTCCACTGAGTCGGTGATGCCATCCAACCATCTCATCCTCTGTTGCCCTCTTCTCTCCCCCTGCTTTCAATTTTTCCCAGCATTCAGGGTCTTTTTCAATGAGTTGACTCTTTGCATCAGATGGCCAAAGTACTGGAGTTTTAGTATCAGTTCTTCCAGTGAATATTCAGGGTGATTTCTTTCAGGATTGACTGGTTTGATATCCTTGCTGTCCAAGGGACTATCAAGAGCCTTACTTACTGACCACCGCTATACAGCATCCATCCCATAGGAGGTAAGATCTGGACAAAACCTGGCAGATTTCACATGCTGTGGCAGATCATGCTCAGGGGCAGAGCATCTCTTCTTATCTGTGGTCAGGATGATTGAGACCAGCTGGCGGTACCTGGGAACTCTGTCCTGAAAAGGCTTCTGACATGCTAAATCCAAAATTGGCATACCAGTCTCGGGCCTGAAGGGAAGCTAGCATGAAGGCATGAAACCAAAATAGGACAAAGAGTCAAAAATAGGAATTCTGAAGGGCTTCAGTGAATGGGCTGGGCTGTTTTAAAAGATTGGAATGAGGTGAACAGACAATACTTCCATTCATGGATATTAAGTACAGATACTTCTTCCTCAGAGCAAGTTTTGTTTAACACTAATTGCTTAAGAGACAATTGACTGATTAGGGAACATGTTTTGTGTAACACAGATTTCCTTTGATTATAACAATTGCAATCAAGAACTGGCACCAAAATAAGAAAAATGAAAATTCTGTGACTCACACAGGCTAGGAATACATGCCTGCTTCGTGCAGCTGGCTACTCATTTAACTACTTTCTTTTGTTAATCTCTTACACCAATTTGGTCTTCTTCATAATAACAATGAAAGTGATAAGAATTTTACATAAGACTCTCTAGATCCTAACTCCATCTCACATGGAAATTAAGTTTATAACAACATTTTTGATAGCACAAGCTTTCCATAGGAATATGATTTTTGCACTATGGCAGAATAGACATTTTCATGTACATTTCTTTGCTTTAAATTTAATACTACTCCTTTCAAATACAGAAAATGACAAGAAGTATATGTAGGAAAACACATCCCCAAGGACTTACAATCCAGTTTAGATGAGACCCGCCCATTTCTCCAGCTATCCAATCAACCACACTTTCCTCAAGAAGTCTTAGCCACCCAGACATCTTCTGGCTTCAACTGTCCTCTCAGGTACCTTTAGAATAATAATAACAACCCAAGAGAAACCAATGTATGAAATATAGTAAACCATGAGTAAAGGGAATGCTGGGCCACTGAGAGCTTGGGCAGGAACTGCCAATGTGGGGTAAGAATCGGGCAAGGAGATTCTCCAGGGCATTTCAGAGGTGGAGTCAGAATGGGGATGAGCTTCCTTGCTTGCTTCATCCAGTGCTATAGAGAAGCCACTCTTTACTACACTAAAGATTTAATCATACTAGAGTTACGATTCCTAGAAAAAATGTGTTCACCAACTTCATGCGTAAATGCCATTTCCTTCAATTATATGTTTTTTGCAACCTAAATTTTGTATATTCCTTTGGGACATGTGTCAGTATAGTTCTGATGACTTAAAAATATGATGAGGAAATACAGCAGACAAACATAATACATGCTAAAAGGATTTTTCATGACCCAGAGGGATGGGGTGGGGAGGGAGTTGGGAGGACATTTCAGGATGGGGAGACACATATGCACCCATGGCTGATTCATGTAGATGTATGGCAAAACCCCACCACAATATTGTAAAGTAATTAGCCTCCAATTAAAATAAATTAATTTTTTAAAAACGATTTTTCATCAGTGAACTGAACAGTGCTAGAAAATTGGAAGAAATTTAGATTTTGATCTCAGAATCTCAACTGTAATGAATTATATTCAGGCATGTTTTTATATGAGACTGTTAGTGCTTTTAAATATATAATTTTTCCACTGTGCAACATTTTTGCAAGATAAAGATTATTTTAGCCATGAAGACATAGAAGTCCAGAGTAGGTATAACCTTCCAGTGGTGAAATATAGCAGATATTGGCCAAGCAAAGATTTAAACCAGATCAGAGCTAATGTAAAGTCAAGAAAAAAATTGTGAGAGAAACAGTTATTTCTTCAGCTTTCATACTCATGTTATTTCAAAAGAAAATCTTTTTATTTACTTATTTGTTAGGGAGGCCTGGCGTGCTGCAGTCCATGGGGTCACAAAGAGTCAGACATGACTGAGTGACTGAACTGAACTGAATCTCATCATGGATTCCCCACCCTCACGGCCTCATCTAAACCTAATTACCTCTCAGAGACCCCATTTCTAAATTCCATTGCTTGGATGTTAGGGGTTCAACATATGAATTTGGTGGGAGACAAAAACATTCAGTCAAAAACAACAGGCAAACCATAGTTTAACACAGAGCAAAACCCCGCTATTATGCTATAAGCAAAATTAAAAACCTTTAATCAAGTAATATGAGGATCAGTGTCATTGCAAGGTTAGTGAATGACCTGGGTGGTGGGAGACAATCACTGGTTGCATCACATCTAAACCTGAGTTGTCACAAGACATGTTATGTCTCTGTTTTGAGAGCACCCTTAGAGAGAAGGTATAAAAATAAAGAGGCTCTGAACTTTAAGGATGATGGCCTTCATCTTCCCTCATTGAATATTATTAGAGCCATTTTCACTGTGAGTTTAAGGCTGGTCAGCTTTGTTTTCAATGGCAGTTCCAATTGTTTAGTAGTGGCTAACTGCATTGAATGTATGGATGTGAGCGTTGGACTATAAAGAAAGCTGAGTGCTGAAAAATTGATGCTTTTGAACTCTGGTGTTGGAGAAGACTCTTGAGAGTCCCTTGGACTGCAAGGAGATCAAACCAGTCAATCCTGAAGGAAATCAGTCCTGAATATTCATTGGAAGGACTGATGCTGACGCTGAAGCTCCAATACTTTGGACACCTGATGCAAAGAGCTGACTCATTTGAAAAGACTCTGATGCTGGGAAAGATTGAGGGCAGGAGGAGAAGGGGATGACAGAGGATGAAATGGTTGGATGGCATCACCGATTCAATGGACATGGGTTTGGGTAAACTCCAGGAGTTGGTGATGGACAGGGAGGCCTGGTGTGCTGTGGTTCATGGGATCGCAAAGAGTCAGACTTGACTGAGTGACAACTGAGTGAACTGAACCGCATTGAGTGGTGCTTCAATGAGGGGAATGTCAAAGCCAGTGCTTGGGAAATCCATCACCTGATTGATTAGCACTGTCTAGAATGATTGTGGAAAGGAGCCTGGAGGTGTGAATACTGCCAATTGGCCTTTTCTGGGCTTGAGGCACATTAGTTTTATTACTAATGAGGACACTGAGAGAGACTCTTCCAGAGAAGCAGAGACAGTGGGGGAAAGTTGCCTGAAAGGATCGCCAGAGAGAGTCTAAGAGAGTAAACAAAGCTGGTGGCCTAAGTCAGGAAGAACTTGATTATTCCATGGACTCAGAGTAAACCAATCACAAATGCCCTAAAAATTAATGGAGAACAAGGATCTCTCTCCAACTGGAAAATAGTGGGCAATTCAAGAGGGGGCTGAAACAGAAAATGCCTGATATCCACTGTAGTGATTTATAAGAGCAGATAAGCTTGTGGAATAGATAACTATCATCATGCAACACAGTTGTGGGCAGGATGAGTCTAAGAAGTTGAACTTCACCAAAGCGGTATTTCTCTACACTGGGTGCATCTTAGAGTCACCTGGGGAACTTTATACAACCCCACCTCTGCCTGGGGATAGAGACAAATTAAATCAGTATACACTGGGAGTGAGCCCAGGTGTTTTAGTTCGAAATCCTCCCAGGAGATGGTGGGCCACTGGCCTAAAGGAAGAGGAACCAGGGCTTTAGAATCAGGTGCACTGGGTCTAAGTTCTGGATCTACCGCTAGTAGCTGTGTGAGCTTGAAAAATGTACTTAAACTCTGAATTACTATTTCCTCACTAATAAAATATAGGTAACAATGTAAAGTTCTGAGGCTCATATGAGATCATATATATACATAAAGGCCCTAATACAGTATCTAGAATGTTCATGGAAAGGTTTCCTGTTGCTCCAGAATTAACAACTGGAATCCAAAACTGAGAGCAAAGTATCAAGGACCAAAAAATAAATAATAAATGACTAGGGATCAGACATCCTTCTCAGGGCTTATCAAGAAGCAGTTGAGCTTACTTTGCTTTCCCAGTGAAGACTGCCACCTGCTTCCAGTGCCCGTAAGCAGACAGGAAGTGGCGGGGGAGACGTCTGGGAGGACATCTGCATCCTTGTGGGGGGTGGAGGGGAGGGGGGTGTTGCGGGAGGCTGGCTGCTTTGGGATGGGACGCTTTTCCTGCTCCCTGCTCATTCACCAGTTGGCTGTCTGCTTATACCACAGGTGGGCTGATTTACCTCTGCCCAGTTTAGTAAGTGGAATAGAGAACTGGAAGGAGAATGTGGAGCAGCAAGAAGGGGTAAAGTGTAGTAGCTTCCATGCCCAGGACTTAGCATTTGGTGACGAATGTGGGATTTTGTTGTGGACCGAAGGGATGCTGTGGAAGGCAGCCCAGTTTGAGGCCATCTCACCAGTACACCACCAAAGAGCACTGGTTGCCAGGAAAGTGGACCCAGTAACAAGAAACAGCGGGGTGAATCACCAAGGGCAGGAGCAGACGGTGAAGATGGTGAAGTGGGAGGCCTTCTGTGAGGCCTCTGGAAAATTCATGTAAGCAGCAACAAGGGAGTCAGATCTGGATGTCTGCCACAGAGAGAGAGGGCAGCCGGCAGCACTGCCGAAGAGGACTCCAGCACCCCAGGCAGGTAAGAAACACTTGTCTCTGCTGTCCCTCTTCGTTGTCACCTTACAGAGAGGAGGAGGGTCCAGGAGCTGGTAAACACCTCTGTGTGCTAAGTCTCTCTGGTGGGGGTACTGTCTGGGGCTGGGAAAAAGGATACGGTCATTGTACTGAAGCAAGATTCAAGTTTTAAGTCCTATTAGACTGGATTGGGCTTTTTACTTCTGAAAGCGATGGGAACCCTAAGATCTGCCTGAGTTGTTCTCGGGGGATGGGATTGGGGAGTGGGGATGGCGCAGCAAGGAGTCTATAAACATTGCAGAGCTGAGGGCAGTGGCTGTAGACCCATAAAATCATTTCACATTTGACTCCCCTGTGAACGAGGATTGCTTGATACACCAGGTGCAGTAGCTACCATTTTCATTACCGACACAGTGGCAACAGGCAAGACTGAATGGTACAGCTTTGGGGAAATGCACTGGTGATGAATCACTGTGTGATTAGGCGGGTGGGGTTTCCCCCGAAGGGACTGCAACCGCTCACAGCCAGCTGTCCTCAGAAGAGGTCAGCAGTGGGGCAGGAAGTTAGAACTCTGGCATCTGGAGTCAGCCTGAGTAGATCTCCCAGGAAGGGCACCTCATGAGGCCCTGAGGTGCTCCCTGGAGCACGTGGGCCACCAGGAGTGACACGCTTCCTCCTGGGGGTGAATAAGCCTATGCTCCAGAATCACCTCTGTGTTCCCCATTTCCATTCATTGTCCCTGAACTTCCTGAGATTTCATAAGCGTCTCATTTATTTTGACTTCTGATGTCCTGGGAAGAATTATGGAGAAAAGTCCGCAACCATACATGGAGCAAAGTTGTACAAAGGAGGGGGAGACTCTTGTTCTGAGGCTGTGGCCCCAGTGGCCAGCCTTGGGCACTAGCTAAGGACTTTAAGGAAAGGATCATCTCACTATAGCAGGTTATATCAGAGGTAGTGGCCAGGATGGGAGCACTAACGGGATTGTTTGCAGAAACACATAACAGGGGAGACCCTCAGAGAGTGTCAAAATTCTTAGGCATAGCAGGGGACCGTAGAGGGGAGGGGCTAATTTATGTCAATAAAACTAGTGTGAGTCAAGCCATATCGTTTGCGTTACACTATAATTAGAGTTACCCAGCAGTGGAACAAGCTCCTTGTCACTGTAATGTCCTGTGTCTAAAGGATAGATGTTTTCCTTTTAGGGAGTCTTCTAAGGGTGTTCCTGTGATGTTTATTCATTCAACGTGTATTTATTTCCCATTACTTATACAAGCATTGTGCTAAATGCTTTACATACAATCTCCATTGTGCTCACTCAGTCATGTCCAACTCTTTGTGGCCCCATGGACTGTAACACACCAGGCCTCTCTGCCCATGGAATCTCCCAGGCGGAATACTAGAGTGGGGTGCCATTTTCTACTCCAGGGGATCTTCCCAACCCAGGGATCGAACCCACATCCCTCGTGTCTCTCGCATTGGCAGGTGGGTTCTTTACCACCAGCGCCACCTGGGAAGCCCACAGTCCCATTAGTGGGCTTGTTATCTTATCAGTGGGGAAACTTCAGTTTAGAAATTGCTTAAGATATTAACAGCTAATAAGCAGTGGAGAGAGTGTGTGACATTAGGTTGTCTGACTCTAACCACTGCCTTGTACTCACCCCCAAAATTGAGTATGCTTGTCTAGTGGGGGATGTGGAGACAAACAGTTCCAGACTGATTCATTGATGCAGATGTGCGCAAATTGTTACGGGGCACGTGACTTAGTGTCATGGAAGAAGAGTGGAATGGAAGGGACTGTCGGAAGAGGCTTCTTACAGGATGTGCCTCCAAGACTGTTTCTTATGTGATGTGTAAGAATTACAGAGAAGAAGTACCCTGTGGGAGAGGAGGCTGACATTCTAGACAGAAGGGTCAATAAAGCAATTCTCACAGAGGTAGTTCAACAAATACCCATTGAGTAGCTGAATGACCACATGAGCAAGTCACCTAGTCAAGACACAACATTGCTTTGGAAGGACCCAAAGGTGGGGAATATGGGGATATTCGAAGGTGGGGATAGCATATCAGCATGGAATGCAAAGAGCAAGGCAGAGAGTGCTAGTAAGGTTGCAGATAACATAGAAGGCCATGAGCCAAATGGTAACACACACACACACACACAAAGAAAAAGCAGCTGTGGGCCAGTGGAAATGTTTGAAGGCTGTTTTGGGGGAGATTTGGACTCTATTTCTGAGCTGGAGTATCTCCAGGTGATGAGACAATGCTTAAGGTCACCCTGATTACACTGGCTGAAATGAACAGGTGGTGCAAGTCATTAGGGTTTGAGGACACTCCAACATGTTTAAGCTAAAGAGATTCCTTACAACTCTAAGAATAGATCATTTATTAAGTACCAAACTTTTCTTGAAATGAATGAATTTGTAAAATGCTTTAGTGTTGTTATACAAAAACTGGTTGCCTGGTTATAAGTTGCTATTTTACTCAACTTTCACAAATACACTGCCAGAGTGTTACGATCAAAGCCTGTGATTTTTATAATCGTGCTCAATTAACCATTTCAGTTTTGTGATGCATGGACAGAATGTTTATTTTGACTCTAATGCCCTCAAACCTGGTGCAATGAAAACATACAGGTCCACTTCATTGGTTTGCAAGTCACTGATCGAGCTGGTATACATGTATCACCTTAAGAAACAGATGGTCTACCTAGCTTTGAGGATACAGGCAAGCAGGTTAGCCAGAGGTTCTTAAAGCCTCACCAGCTGCTAAAGGCATATTTGGTATAGAAATCATAAGAGGCTTCCCCAAATCCCACCCATCCTCTCCTTAGACACCTTCCTGCTTTGTGAGGCATAGGAGACAGCTCTCAGTATAAAAAGACACAGCTGAACCTGGTTACATAGAGCACATCTGAGTGCTTTCCTCCATGCTTTTATGTTTGAACTGACCCTTCGGTCATGCGATCAGCTATTACATCTTGCTATTCTTTTGTTCAAAAAAGCAACAAAGATTTCAACAATGTCTAAGAAATTCAGTTAACTTGCCAAATGTAATCAATATAGCTTGAGTTTTTGCTTCCCCTGAGTAAGAAGATAGCACAGAAATACAAATAGATCATTTGAGTCAAACTGAGAAAGCTAATTTTGATCATCAGCAAAGGCAGTGTGACAGACATTGGAGACTGTCCTTCATAACTAAATCAGAGACTGTTTTCGTTCACACAGCTCCAGAGCTTCTGGGGAAAAGATTGTTCTGGAACCTACAGAATCCCCATCATTTTCTCTATCTCCTGGGTGAGACTCAAAAAGATGATTCCCGTAGGACACAATTCATACCCAAGTTCAGTCTTGGAGAAAGAGCTCTTTATTGTGCTCTTCATCTCCCATCTCCTTCCCCGGAGCTCACTGGGAAATGTCAGAGCCATCTCCACTTAATCATTTGAGAAAAAAACATTTCCAGCCTAAAAAGAAAGTTCTCAAGTTCCAGCATGCAGTGAATTTTTATGCTTGACTTACAAATGTCTAAAGACTGAGGGGAACACAAGAGGTTTATAATGGAAATGCTGACTGTGTCCTGATTTATTGATGCTGACAAGCATCTCCTCCACTTAAATCTCACAGATTCAAACTCAGATCTTACACTTCTGGGTTTCTTGTGGGGTTGTGAGGAAGACAGCAGACATGCTGACTTCACTGGAAATTCCCTGGTAAAAAGACCCTTACCAACATTTTGAAAATTAGATCTCCAGGCTCTGATACCAGCCACTGACTATCCAAGTAATGTATTCCCCACCAATGTAACCTGTGAGAACAGAAAGAAATGAATCTTCTCCCTTAACCATATGGCCACTTGGGAGGAAGAAGACCCTGCCTTGAGAAGGTGCTTCTCAACTGTTTGCCCAGGGTTTAAGAGGAAGGGTCCACTCCCGACCAGGACAAGGTAAGGCCTCTCTACACGTGGCCTGGTGTTCCCAAGTCTCTTCTGCTTTTAGACAACATTTCTTGTAAACTTGGAATGAAATGCTTCCATTATTTTCTCTTTCAGGAAATGATTCATGGTCTTTCCAAAACGAACAGGATCTCTCTCATATAGCAGAATATTTGAATTCCCAAAGCAAGAATTGCTCTTTGCAGACCTCTCCAACCTCTTTGTTCATTAAGTTTATGTCTGTTAGTTTCTCATTTGCTAGTAATTCTGGCAATTTGGGTCCAAATAAAACAAAGTAGAATTTGTAATGTTAATTTTTTTAAAGAAAATAATTTCCCTGTTTCTTTAAAAGCACATCCGATACCCTGGTTCTGTCTTCTAGGAGGGAGATCTGATGGTAAGGCAGAGATGTGTGGGGTAGTGGAAAGAATGCTGGAGATCAGATTCATCAGATCTCAGACCCGAATCTGTTGCATACTGGTGGCGGAATGGTGGGCTCATCCCACAGCCCCTAAGTCTCAAGTTCCTCAGTCTTAAGAACTGTAACACAGCCTGCTGAATTTCACAGAGGATCAGAAGGCCTAATATCTGTAAAAGAGACGAGAAACAAGACGTCAAGGAAAATAATGTCTGATTATCATTGTGAGTGTAATTCCTTGGAAATTGGTTTTTCTTTCTCATTTAAAGGATAGAATGCTTCCTCTGTCTGCCAGTGCACAGGCTCCTTTGTCCTGGGTAAAGCATCCCAATGTAGAATTCCTCTAAGGGGCTGACATTGGGAATGGGGGTGGTGGTGGTGAGAGGATTTAGGCATACGCCAGTGCCCGATGGGTAAAGCTGCTGTTCTGAGGGCCCTCAGGTGCCAAGATGCTTTAGAAACGTTTTGTCCTACACACCCTTGTAGCTTATCTTATATATCTATACACCATTATCTTGCTTGGATTTAGACCCCTGGAACTCAAATTTCTGCTTTAGAATTCTGACATCTTCAAAGTGGTGGGTCTTATTAGCAAAAAAGGAATGGTCCCAGCAACAGCACTCGGTTCATTGTGGCCTCTGAGGTGGATGATGGGGTGTGCTGCCCATGGGACAGAACACGCCCTGGTCCAGCTTTCTGGAGGACTGCCTACAGAGGGCTTGATTGTTTTCCTTCTTCCCCTCTCCTTTTGTCCCTCCCTTCTTTCATTTCTTCCCTAAGGAATTCCTTCTCTCAGCTGAAGGCAGCTCCCAATGGTCAATATTGGGGTAGGAAAGTCTGGCCCCGTGGGCTTGATTTCAGACAGATTTGAAGGGCCATCCAGCTTCAGAGCTTTCTGTGGGATTGATTGAAGCCTTGCAAGCAACTGCTTCATGGTTTAGATTTTCTCTCTTCCCAGCTCTGCTTCCCTTTCTTCTGCATAGCTGATGTTCTCCCTCTGCAGAAAAGAGCTGGCACAGTGGTCTGAGGGGCTGTCCTCCAAACACCAGTTTGGAAGTATGGCCCTTGGCTGGTATCTGGGAACTTGGGTTTATTCCATTCCCAGAACTGACAGGAGCAGCTCATAGTGCCCAAACTGGTTGTGGAAGCAATGTGGTCTGTGCTAGACACCTGTTTTGCTGTGGGGAGTCCGGAATCCTGGTGTGTGCTAAGTCAAGATTACCCACGTGACCGCCTCCAATAAAACCCTGGGCACTCAGTCTCTGCTGTTTCCTGGTAGGCGCATTGCCTGTGGGTTGCCTCACAAGTCCTGTGTGACTCCGCTGGAAGAAGGTTCTTGGAAGCTTGTGCCCGATTTCCTCCTGGCTTTGTCCCAGGTACCTTTTGCCTTTTGCTAATTTTTCTTTATATCCTTTTACTGTGAATAATTATATCTGTGAATGCTACCATATACCAACCCCTGTTATCCCTCCTAGCAAACTCCCCCAAATTCCTGCATACACATTTCCATCATCTTAGTAAACCTGACCGAAGTCACCCTCCCCTTACTGTTAACCCAAGACCTACTCTTCCTTGAAGCTCGATTTCAGGCAATGGTAGCACCATGCTTCCAGTTCCCTAATCTGATCATTTTAGAATCAAAACACTCCCATCCAGCTGGCTGATAGCCCTTCCAAATGTGTCTCTATAATGTCTCCTGGATGTGTGCTCTGCATTCTCACCACCACTGTGTTTGTAATTTAGGCCGCGATGCTCTCCTCTTGACAATTGTTTCTCTAATTGTTCTTTCCCCAGTCACACCGATACCCAGTGCCGCCAAGTTCACCTTCCTAATGTAAATTGTGGAATAAATGAGTATCTAGGTTTAAAATCAAGACAACTTCGGCTTTTTTTTTCTCAATGATTTCAGAATAATATTAAATTGCTTAGCAAGGCATTCAAGGCCTCCATGAACTGGCCTCAGCCATCAGTCTGATTCTCTCTTACTTTTTGTACTATACTTTTAGCCACATAGAACCTCACACTGCTTGCTGAAGAAGCCTGATATTTTTGCCTGCTTTTTCCTTTGTCTATGCTGTCAATTCCCTCTCAGAAGGTCCTCACCCACCTTTTCTTGTCGAGATTCTATTACCATTTTTTAAGCCAAACTTCTTTTGAGATCCGTTTTCATAAACCCTTCCCAATCTGTCTCAAGGTAGAACTGACATTATGTCCTCTGTGTGTCTACAGCAAAAATAGATTACTGTATCTTCCACCTCCCTTGATGTGTGTCTCTAAAAATAATAACAAGTCTTCCTCTCCTTTTCCTTTGACCTTAATATTTGACTAAGCAAGAGCAAATTGTTAAACAAGAATTTTTGTTTTTTATGAGACAGAAAACCATCCATGGTTTATAAGCTGTGTACATGTATATAGCATTTGAACCAGTGGTCACCAAATGTTCTGAATTGTGTACCCCAAAACAAACTTGAACATGTATTTCCGACACTATGTGTACAAATGTACATGTCACACACACGCACACTGTTGTTGTTTAGTCACTAAGTCATGTCCAACGCTCCTGCCGCCCTGTGGACTATAGCCCACCAGGCTTTTCTGCCCATGGGATTTCCCAGGCAAGAATGCAGGAATGAGCTGCCACTTCCTTCTCCAGGGGCATCCTCTCTACCCAGGGATCCAGCCCACGGCTCCTGCCTCTCCTACACTGGCAGGCAGATTATTTACCACAGAGACACTTGGGGAGCCCACGTACATTACACTGACATTCTCTGTACATCACAGAACATACACGTAAAGTTTCAAAGGATGACGTAAAAGACAGATGCAGCGCACCCTAGTATTTTCATCCTCTGCCCCAGTGAGGCCCCTTGTTCTGAGCTGTGTGAGACCTCTCTGGAGAACCCTGCTTCCTCTTCCCGGGACTATGTGCTTCGTTTCCCCTTTGTGACCTCCCTACCTTGAATCAAAAGCCGTTGTTTCAGTTGCACTAGGAAATACTAACTTCTTTGTGATCAGAATGCAAAGAGGTTATCTTTCTCAAGGGAAAGGTGAATTTCGTGAGCAGTGCAAAGCCCTGTAGTTTAGCTGCCTCTTTTGCCAGACTCTCCAAAGAGAGTCAGTCTTATTTTTTATTAAGGAAGGCAGCATATTCACATAGACCCTCAGGGCTTTTGTTATTATCTGATGGTTGCACAGGCAAACCACACCTTCTGAGATCCTATATGATTAGAAAGACATTTCAGAGTTGGGCTGGGCTGCAGGCAGGTGGAAGTACGATATTTTCCCCCTAGTGATGACAGATACTGTGTGATAATGCAGAGCTTTTTGTGGCAGTGACCTTGAGTATGTGAAGTTCTCAGCTCACTTCTGCTGTCACAACAGACTCTTGAGCAATCCAAGCAGAAAAACAGAAGTACAAGAAATACATAAAGGAAGGTGGTGGGTGGTGGTATAAAAATAACTATAGGAAGATTTTCGGGAAATATGGTCAAATGCACATTAGCATCAAGCATAAGCTTAAGAATCTGATACAGAGTAAGTCTCAGAAAGAAAACAGATTGCAAAAGGACATTTATACAATTCTGGATTAAATAAGATCTTTGAACTTGAATTGTTAAAGAGACCCCAGGAAGACAGAGATCTGCTGTTATACAAGGAATCTTTGGGCTACTGTTCTGCAAAGTTAACCTGCACAAATTTAATATGATTGCATTAAGATTAATATCAACTGAGACCTTTGAATTTACAAATTGACTCTCTTTCTACTTTTGCAAACAAGCCTTACTGGAAATCACTACATCAAAAGTCATTAAAAATATGTAGATACCACAATGACTCCAAAAGGCAAGCTGAGCATCATTGCCATTTCACACACATCCCACACATCTCACACAACAGTGGTACAGAATGGCTACAGTTCACACGCTAGCTCTGAGTATAATGTTTCCTATCCAATCACCAGCCCACTACTAGGAACGGACAGTTTGGGGTTTAAAGCAAAATGGACTTTTCTCTGCAGAGATTTCATTTCAATGAAAGTCAAAATAAATAGGGCAGAAAGGATATATAATTAATCGCTTTCTTCTTCTCAGCCATGCTGGTATATTCTATGCCTACCCAGGTTCTCCAGGAATGAGCCTTTGCCTTGAACACTGTTCCATTCCACATGGCTCCAGGGGAGGCTGAGGCAATGAGGAAGTGGAGAAAGCCTGTGATATTCTCTGACAGCCACTCCAGGGCATTGCGAGGCAGATGCAGAGCCAGCAGGCTGCAGTTTGAGTCTGCTGTATTGTGCTATTCTTGGGCAGCAAAGCTTGCTTGCATGTAGGCAAATGGACATTAAGTTATGCAGGTAATTAATATCAGCGTATTTGCCTTTTCTGCAAGTATTTGAGGAATTTAAGATATAATTTACATGATATCTTATCCAATAGGTTGAAATTTCTGGAAATGCTACAGATATCTTGGAATGTAGCTAATCAGTTGATACAGAATGAGTCTAAAACAGAAGTGATTTTTATATCTCTCTAGAATGATAGTGTGTATTTTAAGAACTTTTATTCTGTTGATCTTAGATCAAATAAGGAATGTCAAAAGCACCTCTCTTATTCAATAGCTGGTTAGCCAAGAGAAGGGACACTTCAAGTACTAGAAGTTTTTCTTTGATTCTAGGAAAATAATATTTGATATTTGTAATTCAGGCTGTCTGGATAAATGGATTCAACACGCTCTTTAGAGGTACTAATTTTCTAATGGTATGCAAAGATGCTAACAATATCAAGTAAGAAAACACCAAAGAGAAGTATAGATTGTAACTAAGAGATGAGATTGTACCTGTGAGAGATCAACAATACAGGAATTATTTTGACACCGAGGTTCATTTTGGAGTTCTCACAGAGGCAATCAGGACTTCCCAGAGGCTTTTAAGGGCCCGTTCATTAGATCTGTAAGTCATTTGCTGCCCTATCTTTTCCTTCTTTCTTTGCCTACTGTCTATCCTCAGCAGCTTCTCTCCATGCTTTAGGAAGAAGAGGACAGCCTGGAGTGACATGCCTTCAAACACTCCCTGTGGTCCTAGACTGGACCCAAAATTCTTGCCTCCTTTCCCAGGAGCTGTCAGGGCCTTTCATGATAGAAAAGTAATTCCTCTTCACATCAAACTCAATACAGTATTCTGAATTCAGTCAGGAAAACAGAAACCATGGCAGGCATTTCAAACAAGGGGAATTTAATTGATCATAGAGAAAGTGAGGAAATTCCAGGAAAACACCTACTTTTACTTCATTGACTACACTAAAGCTTTTGACTGTGTGGATCACAACAAACTGTAGAAAGTTCTTCAAGAGATGGGAGTAACATACCACCTTACCTATCTCCTGAGAAACCTGTATGCGGGTCAAGAAGCAAGAGTTATAACTGGACATGAAATAACCGACTGGTTCAAAATTTGGAAAGAAATACAGCAAGATTATATATTGTCACCCTGCTTATTCTATGCAGAATACATCATGCAAAATGCTGGGCTGGATGACTCACAAACTGGAATCAAGATTGCCAGGAGAAATATCAACAACCTCAGATATGCAGATGATACCACTTTAATGGCAGAAAGAGAAGAGGAACTAGAGAACCCCTTGATGTGGCTGAAAGAAGAGAGGGAAAATGATGTCTTAAAACTCAACATTCAAAAAACTAAGATCATGGCATTTGGACCCATTACCTTATGGCAAATAAGAGGGGAGAAAGTGGAAACAGTGACAGACTTTTTCTTGGGCTCCAAAATCACTGTGAATGGAGACTGCAGCCATGAAATTAAAAGACACTTCATCCCTGGAAGAAAAGCTATGACAAACCTAGACAGCATACTAAAAAGCAGAGACATCACTTTGCTGACAAAGGTCCATGTAGTCAAAGCTATCTTTTATCCAGTAGTCATATACTGATGTGAGAGTTGGACCATAAAGAATGCTGAGCACCGAAGAACTGATGCTTTCAAACTGTGGTGCTGGAGAAGACTCTTGAGAATCCCTTGAACAGCAAGGAGATCAAGCCAGTCAATCCTATAGGAAATCAACCCTAATATTCACTGGAAGGACTGAAGCTGAAGCTCCAATACTTTGGCCACCTGATGAGGAGAGCCGACTCATTTGAAAAGACCCTGATGCTTGGAAAGAGTGAAGGCAAAAGGAAATGAAGGCAGCAGACGATGAGATGGTTAGATAGCATCACTAACTCCATGGACATGAATTTGAGCAAACTCTAGGAGATAGTGAAGGACGAGGAAGGGAGTCCGTGGCGTCACAAAGAGTCAGACATGACTTAGCAATTGAACAACAACAAAATCAGAAGAGCTGAAGGAGCAAAAGGAGGAAGGGATGATACACGGAGAACGGAAATCTCCTGATTCTTCCATTTTGACCCTCATGAGCCTATTGCAGCCACTGGGCAGCTCTGAATGCTGCCACTTCTGGGACTGGAATCGTCACAGCTGTCCCTCCATGGCTGAGGCTGTAATCAACAAAGGGGCCTCTGCTGCTGCCTGCCTGCTGGAGTCTGCAGCTAAACTGCCTCTCTGCTGCCGTAGGAGCTGCTGCTGCTGAATTTAGAAGCAGGATATTTCTCCCTTCCTCCAACCCTTTGATCTTCGCTAATGCCTGCCATTGGCAGATACTAATAGGAAGCCACTGGCAAAGAGCCTGAGAAATGTAATTTACAGTCCTCCAGATTGAATCAACACAGAGCAGTTTATAAAAGGTTAAGTAAAAAGCTGAGAAACAAACTTTTTATTGAAGTCATAGCATATATTGAAACTGGCATAAACTTGAGATCTGGGGACCTCTGTGTTGGACTTGATAAAACCATCTATCACATTTTATTTATACTATAATTATGATAAAGAAGTATAATACAAAGTATAAGGGGAAGATAGCAGACCTTGAATTTGTCTGAAATTGCCAAAAAATATTTTGAAATTTTAATGAAAAAATTGATCTTGCTTCCATAAACATGACCTAATTTACATTGTGATTTTTGCTTGAAAAGGCTACATGTATTTCTTATCAATGCTCTTTAGTGAAGAGCTCTTCTGATTCTTGATAGTCGCTATTAATGAGAAACTGTTCACAAATGGGTGAGCGAAAAAGTAAAACTTTTAAAAATAGCAATTCAAAAATTCACTGCTGTTGAAAATATATTTAAAGACTAATAGCTCCTTCTTCCTTTCACTGATAAACGTAATGTTGGCATTTCTTGTGATGATATGAATGGCTTTGAAGTCTATTAAAAAGTTTTCAAATCTGCTTGGTGTTGCTCTTTCATGCATGCATTGTACTGTAGTTACTGCACAGCTAGCTTAGATGTCTCTTAAAAAACCATGTTGGCTGCAAATGGATGGGAACACTGAATAATTATTAAAATAAAGATTTAGGGCTAATGTCGGATCAGGAGCTACACAGGCCAGAAGGCTCCATCCAAGCTTCCCAATCACACACTCTCTGTAATTTAGGATCCAGAACGCTAACTCCCCGGCAGGACCATAGCCTCGTCATTCATGTCGAGTCTGTGTGGGTGTGCTCTGACGTGGCTGGCTGAAGGAGGTGGTAAAGCACCTTGTTGACTGCAGTTCTTGCATTTTGAGAGAGTGGAAGTAAAGGACACTGTTCTGCTTGTCCTCTGCAGGAGTCTTGGGACACATTGTCAAACACCTCTCCAGTAGGGAATCGGGATCTAGAATACAATAGCATCCACTTATGATACACAAATGGCCGCTCTGCCCTGAAGACCAGGAAGAACTTCATGCTGTGAGTTTCAAAAGCTTGAGTTTAGTTCTGCTCAGAACACTTCTCCCTGATTTGTAAAAGCCTACACCTATCCCCAAAATACAGAGACATATGTTGACAAAGATGCCAAACAGATTTCTACATCCTTGTAACGGAACTTTGAATACAACTTTAAAATAAGAATGCTGGAAAACCATGTTTTGGTTAGTGTGGTTGACAGCTCTGGGATGACTCTTTTCCTCCTAGTATTCATGCCCAGGAGGGTGGGTTGGCCTTAGTAATTTGCTTCTAATGAATAGAATACACATTTCAGTGATAAAATGTCACCACCAAGATTAGACAACAAAGGCTTGCACCTTGCTTACCTTCTCAAGTCTCTTACTTGCTCACTCACTCTATTTGAAGCCAGCTGCCATGTTATGAACTGCCTTATAAAGAGGAGTTATAACAACCTAGACAGCATATTAAAAAGCAGAGACATTACTTTGCCAAAAAAGTTCCATCCAGTCAAAGCTATGGTTTTTCCAGTGGTCATGTATGGATGTGAGAGTTGGACTATAAAGAAAGCTGAGCGCCAAAGAATTGATGCTTTTGAACTGTTGTGTTGGAGAAGACTCTTGAGAGTCCCTTGGACTGCAAGGAGATCCAACCAGTCCATCCTAAAGAATATCAGTCCTGAATATTCATTGGAAAGACTGATGCTGAAGCTGAAACTCCAATACTTTGGACACCTGATGTGAAGAACTGACTCTTTGCAAAAGACCCTGATGCTGGGAGAGATTGAAGGCAGGAGGAGAAAGGGATGGCAGAAGATGAGATGTTTGAATCCCATCACCAACTCAATGGACATGAGTTTGAGTAAGCTCTGGGAGTTGATGATGGACAGGGAGGCCTGGTGTGCTGCAGCCCATGGGATCATAAAGAGTCGGAAACAACTGAGCGACCAAACTGAGCTGAGCATGACCAGAAACTGAGGAGAGTCTCCAGCCAGTAGCCAGAGAAGATCTGAGGTCCTTAGTCCACAGCCTGGAGGAACTGAATCCTGCCAACAGTTCTGCGTGGGTTTGGAAGCAGATCTTTCCCAGATGAACCTTGAGATGGCTATCATTTATTACATGGCAACCCTAGTCAACACCTTGATTGCGGGGAAACCTGAGCCAAGACATTAGCTAAGCTGTACCTAGATTCCTAAAAAGAGAAATAGTGAAATATTTGCTGCCTTATTTTTTAATTGAAGGAAAATTGTTTTATAATTCTGTGCTAGTTATTACTGTACAACAACACGAAACTGCCATAATTATACATATATTCCCTTCTTCTCGAGCCTCGCTCCCCTCCCCCATCCCGCCACGCTAGGTCATAGAGAGCCAGGCTGGGCTCCCTTGTCGTATAGTAACTTCCCACAAGCTATCTGTTTCATACATGATAGTGTGTATACGCTGATGCTACTTTCTCCACGTGTCCCGCTCTCTTCTGCCCCATCTGTGTCCGCAAGTCCATTCTCTGCATCTGTGTCTCCATCCCTCCCTGAAAGTAGGTTCATCAATATCATTTTTCTATATCCCATATATGTGCATTAATATATGATACTTGCTTTTCTCTTTCTGACTTGTTTCACTCTGTATAACAGGTTCTAAGTTCATCCACCTCACTAGAACTGACTCAAATTTGTCCCTTTTATGGCTGAGGAATATTCCACTGTATATATGTACCACATCTTCCTTATACATTCATCTGTAGATGGATATCTAGGTTGCTTCCATGTCCTGGCTACTGTGAATAGTGCTTCTATGAACACTGGGGTACATGTACTTGTTGCTTTAAAATTGCTAAGTTTTGAGCTAATTTGTTCCTCAGCAACAGATAACTAATTAAAGAATCCACTTGCCAATACAGGAGACCCAGATCCCTGGGTCGGGAAGATACCCTGGAATAGGAATGGTGACCCACTCCAGCATTCTTGCCTGAAGAGTGCTAGGGACAGAGGACCCTGGTGGGATCCAGTCCATGGGGTTTCAGGGCTGAACGTGACTGTGTGACTGGGCACACTATCAGTTGTGCTTAATGGGCAGAAAGAACTCATAAAGCACTTGATAGTCTTTCACAGTATACCAGAAGCTCACTCACTGCACAAGCAATGAGATAATTGGCACTTTTGAGAGAAAGAAGACAGCAATAACTTACTGAATCTTATGACTCTTCTATTTCCTTCAAAGACAGGTTTGTGTTTGATAATTCCTATGCCTTGCAAATAATTCAAATGCCTTGCAATAGATCTGGTGACAAATAACCAAACAAATACAATGTTAAAAAATATACAGAAATGTCATATTGGTTTGCTGCACAAAAGATAGCTGGATTTTATCTCAGAATGTTTTCCAATTGAAAAGGTGCTAATAATTTAAAAATATAGTTTAAGACATTTGCTTACTCAAAACAAAAGTGATAACTGTATTATTAAGACACTGGAAAATACAGAAGAGTTCAAAAAGAGAAAATTAAAATTTCTTATTATACCATATTCTAGAGATAATCACTATCAAGATTTTGGTGTGTATTTCCAGACCCTTTTTTCTAATGTGTGTGTATACATGTGTGTGTATAAAACACCTTTGTAACACAAAAAACATACATTTGTAACACTTTTCCTTCAAAATAAGATTATACTACACATTTTGTTTTTGAAGCTGATTTATTTCAGGTTAGTATAAATGAGTATTTTACATTTTAATAAAGGTTTTTCTCCAAATTTCTATGGCTGCATAATATTTCATAATATGAATGGGCTATGGTTTATTTAGCTGCTCTATTATTATATTCTATTCATTTTTTTATATTATGAAAGTGAGAAAGAGAATGCATAGTTCTTTTTTCCCTTATTGCTCATGGGTCGAAGGCAATATAGGAATAACTAAGTGTAGCTAGCTCTCTGTGAGAATAAACAAAAGTATTTATATATATATAAATATATATAAATTTGCTCTTTATATATATATAAATTTGCCTCTTTATATATATATATAAATTTGCTCCAGGAATCCTGATTTTATTGAAGTAGCAATGGTCCCAGTTTGAAAAAGTAACAGAAAATAGCAACCCCCCTGATCTCCCGTATAAGTAGAGTGACTGGAGGAACATCTAGGAGAGCATTTGGGAGCAGAGAGAGGGAAAAATCATTTGGTAGGTATAATTTTTCTTTTTGCCTATTTCTCTGTTCCTGGGTGAAGGTATGAACACTTGATGACGAGCTCTGGCAGAATTGAGGATCTTAAGGACGGCATGAAAGCCATATCTCGTATGACGGTCACTCTGGTCCTAAGCATATGGAGTAGAATGGAGAGCAGAATTATTCTCACTCTGTAAACTGTTCTTTATTTCTTTCTCTCCTTCATGTGTACCTAAAGCTACATAAGCTAAATATACATATACCCACTCTGTATCCATATCTGTCTTAATCTATCCGACGCCACATCAGAAAGTCAATGGTTTCTATTGTATACCTACATGACCAAAGACTTCTTTAAAAGGGTTGAAAATTCCCAAAGGCCAATGGTAATTTGCATGGAGGACTTATGAGTTAAGGGTATTTTTTGAATTTTATTGAGTATGTGTGCTTATGTGTGCTGGCTGATGAACGGTAAGAAGAGGGGAGAAGGATTGCTTTACTACCAGTGGCCCTATCCATCCTTGAACTTCTTAACTACCGCCTTAGAGTCATCGAGTTTGACAGGTTAGTCCAGCTGTGATAACCTGACTTAGCCATTAGCCAGGTTGCTCAGGAACATGCTGACATGGAGGGTAAATGTAGGAGGGACAGAAAATTGTTTAGGCATAAGGTGACTGTTTAGGTGCGACCAGAATACTTTCTGAAACCTGAGACTGTGAGGAAAGATGACCCAGTCTTGGGTCAAAATTGGAATAGAGCCATGTAATGTTAGAATTCAAAGACATCACTGAGAGAGAGCATCCAAGCCAGAGGTGAGCAAACTTTACTTGGAATCAAGGAGTTATAAAACTGTAGGTTTCCGTTTTCCCCCTTCCAAGTTGAAAATAGTTTGGGGTTTTTTTTAGGTTCAATGGAGAAATGTAAAGCCTTAGAACTTACATAACCCAATGCACTGAATTGAAAAACATCAGTGAGGAAGTAATACTGTTTCTTTAGCCACTAAAATGTTAATGTGTGGACATATTTATGAAGCAGCTCACCACAGGCAGCTTTATAATTTTTCATCCTGAAATTATATTTCAGGCCAAGGTAGATGATGGTCCCTGAACAAGACTATTATTTGATGAGAAATGTACAGTGATGTGCCCAGTGTTACAAGGCAGACAGATGAAGTCTCTAGGCCTGGAACCCAAGTTTCTTGACTCCCAATTCAAGGCTTCCAAGAACCATTTTAGAAAATTCAAGAGGAGGCAGATAGAGGAGTTTGGGACTTCAATGACTATTATTTGCATAGAAATGATTTATATTGGACTACTGTTTTTACTTAATTACCATAGCAACCACTGTCAATTTCCCTTTTAAAAAAATTAAGTTGAATAAGTTAATTTATTAAACTAATTTTAAAAATTGAAGTATGAAGTTAATAGAGTGGGCTTTTGTTTGTTAGGTTTTGACCTTTATAATGAGCTATTTTGAAAATAATTGTTAGTTATGGATATTTGGGGGAACATACCATCCAATACTGTACTATAAAGATAACATCATTTTGTACTGTTTTTGTCCCTTTAAGTCCAAGCTGGCAGTGTTTTAGTAGATAAAATTCTCTCACAAACTCTGTAGGACTCTTGTGAATCTCACTACAGCTCATCAGTTAGACAAAAGCCACACCTACAAAATCCCTTCTCTAACTTTTGTCCTGCAGAGACTGCTGAGGAACAAGTTCTTAAACTTCTTGGAGGCTGTGGTGTTTGATTAAGAGGTTCTCTGAGGCACGCCCCTCACCGTTTCAAAGTTTCACTGAATCGTACTCTGAGGATCCACTTTAGATCTTTGAAAATACAGTTTTTTAATATTTATTTTCATTTATTTATTTGGCCATGCCGGTCTTAGTTGTGGCATGCAGGATCTAGTTCCCTGACCAGGGATCGAACCTGAGCCTCCTGCAGTGGGAGCATGGAATCTTTGCCACTGGACCACTAGGGAAGTCCCAATCTTTGAAAATCTTAACAAAAGGTTTTACAGTCATACTTGTGGCTTTGTCTTTAGACTTTTTCTCCTAGCAGTGACTTGGATCTGAACATTACTCAAAACCATTTCTTGATTTTATCAACTACTGCTATCTGAAGGGGGATTCCCTGGTGGCTCAGAGGTTAAAGCATCTGCCTCCAATGGGGGAGACCCGGGTTTGATCCCCGGGTTGGGAAGATCTCCTGGGAGGCTAAGGATTTTTAAAATCATCAGTTTAACAGTCCTTCCCTCAATTTATCTCTTTCCTTTCACATCTTACTATAAGCAAGCTGTCTTTTCAACACTTTACTTAGAAAGCTTCTTAGCTAGATCATCAAGTTCTTTAGACATATTCTCTGCTGCCCACACAACTGAAGAGATAATGTTGCTAAAATTTCTGTCACAACTTAGCAAGGATCGCCCTTCCTCCAGTGTTCCTCATTTCCTTCTCAGTCTTCCCCACCAGCATTCTCAAAGTTCAGTTTTCCACTTAACAGTCTCTTCAAAACAATTTAGATTTTCTCTAATGTGCTTCTCAAAATCCTTCTAGCTTCCACCTACTGCTTGGTTTCAAAGCTATTCCCATTCAAAAAACTAAGATCATGGCATCTGGTCCCATAATTTCATGGCAAATAGATAGGGAAAAAATGGAAACAGTGACAGACTTTATTTTCTTGGGCTCCAAAATCACTGCAGATGGTGACTGCAGCCATGAAATTGAAAGACATTTGCTCCTTGAAAGAAAAGCTATGACCCACCTAGACAGGATATTAAAGAGCAGAGACATTACTTTGCCAACAAAGGCCCATCTAGTCCAAGCTATGGCTTTTCCAGTAGTCATGTATGGATGTGATAGTTGGAGCTTAAAGAAGGCTGAGTGCTGAAGAACTGATGCTTTCGAACTATGGTGCTGGAGAAGACTCTTGAGAGTCCTTTGGACAGCAAAGAGATCAAACCAATCAATCCTAAAGGAAATCAATCCTGAATATTTATTGGAAGGACTGATACTGAAGCTCAAACTCCAATACTTAATCCACCTGATGCAAAGAGCCGACTCATTAGAAAAGACCCTGATGCTGGGAAAGATTGAAGGCAGGAGGAGAAGGAGGTGACAGAGGATGAGATGGTTAGATGGCATCACCAACTCAATGTACATGAGGTCGAGCAAGCTCTGGGAGATAATGAAGGACAGGGGAGCCTGGCGTGCTACCGTCTGTGGGGTCACAGAGTGACCAAACAACAACAACAATGGTAGCCTACCACTCTCAGTACAGGGTTCAATCAGAGAAGAAGAATCACTAGGATAGATATACACATGCATGCATACACACACACACACACACACACACACACACCCACATATACAGGAATTTGATCATCCTGAATTGTGTGAGCTAGTTAAGAAGTCTCTTAAGCCTGGTTCACCAGTCAGGCAGTCTGGAAGGAATGACTGAGATCAAGAGCTAGCCAAACCCAAAAGCATGAGGTTTGAGCCTCATGAGGATAGACTGAAACTGCTGCCAATTATTATTGCCTCTAAACCTTGGTGCTGTGAATATCCTGCAGATGCCAAGGCTCATTGTCACAGAGATAAACACTTACACCTGGCCCAAGAGTTAGCCACTGAAGGAGAATCCTGGGGAAGACGGATTGCTACTTACAGCAATGAGGTAAGTCAGCAGATTAGCAACAAGGTGTGAGAGCTATAAAATGCCTGAAGCTCTCTAGGTCTCCCACAAAAATTTCCCTGTGGCTTGCCCTAGATGGAAACATGGGAAAGGGAATTCTGTGGAAAGTAGTTCAGGCTGGTTAAATTGACAATCTTACATCACCATAATCCATCATGTCTGCAGTCCAGCCAGTAAGAAGGAGGGAGGAAATGAAGAAAAGCTCATCCTCCTCCATTTAAGGATGCTACCTCAAAGGGATGCTTTAACCCCATGGGCTAAAACCCAGTCAGGGAGGTGGGAAATACAGTCTTCATTCCAGTGGTCATGGGCATAGGAATTCTGTTCCTGGGATACGAAGAAGGAGGAATATTAAAGACAATTCACATCTTCTGCCACACACGTTTGACACTTCCTAGATGACAGGATGAGATGGTTGGATGACATCACCGACACAATGGACATGAGTTTGAGTAGGCTCCAGGAGTTGGTGATAGACAGGGAAGCCTGGCATGTGCAGTCCACGGGGTCACAAAGAGTCAGATATGACTGAGCAACTGAACTGAACTGAAATGAACTGAATAGAACTTCTCTGCTTGTCAAGCTCTAATTCACCCCTGTGCATGCTTGATCGCTCAGCGGTGTCCGATTCTTTTCGACCCTCTGGACTGCAGCCCGCCAGGCTCCTATGTCCACAGGACTTTTTAGGCAAGAACACTGGAGTGGATTGCCATTTTCCTCCTCCAGGGGATTTTCCCAGCCCATGGATTGAACCCATGTCTCTTGCCATTGTAGGCAGATTCTTTACCTGCTGAGCCATCAGAGAAGCCCATTTCACCCCTATAGACTTAGCTCAATTATCATTCTTCCTGCAAAGCCTTCACTCTTTCTTCCCACTGTGTTTTAGGTAAGTCCCTCCATCTTGGCACTTTTTTGTTTATTCATTTAACAAGTTTTGAGTCCTTCCATGTGCCAGGCATTGTTCTGGGAACTGGGCAGTTAGCACTGCAGTTAGCAGTGACCACAACAAAGTCCTTTCTTTTGCAAAGCTCAATGCATCACAATTATTTAATATTCTTTTTTACTCTAAGGCTGTCTCAAATTAAGACAAGAAGGGCAAGATTCATAGATAACTTCAAACATTTTTATTCCCAACTAAATGTATAAATCTGTTATCTAGAATTAAGATTAAATAATTGGGTGAGTCTTCTAAAGTACTTCATATTCTTTCCTTTTTGTAATTGGTGATTTATAGGAAATATAATTTATAAGTTACATCTCTTTTAGAAAGTCATGGACCTTAAAAGGACCCTGGAGGTTATGAAATTAAACTACCTCAATTTAGATGAGAAGTCTGAGTCCTGGATCTCAGGATTGAGTGCCACGTTATTGTCAGTACTAGAAGTAGAATCCAAGAATATTGATTTTTGTACAGACGCCCTTGATGTATTGCTTTTTGTGTGTGAAAAAAAAATCACAGTAAAAATATACTCCATTATGTATATAAAAATCAGTCTTTCCAAAAATTATAGCATCAAAATTCAGTTAAGAAAAAACTGCTATAAGAACAGGGGTTTTTGAGGTGAGTGTATGATAGTGTTAAGGGTATTTTATAGTACTAGTGTGTGGGAAAAAAGATATAAGTAATTTGGAAATAAACATATTAGAGAACAGTAATATAGAGTTGTAAAATGTCAGTTATATTTTCAGGGTGACAGATGACACTTTACATCAAGGTCCACGTAGCCCTTTCATAAAATTTCATGGATTCTATTAGAAATCTGCTTTATGTTAATTTGAGGTCTATAGCTGCACACATACACTCACACACTCAAAACCAGGAAAGTGGAGTTTTAATTTAAAAATTGAGATGAAAAATAAAACCATTATGCACAGTTTTGAGTAGCCACTGAAGTTTAACACGTATCCTTCCTCTTTGACCTTTGCTCCCACACACCAACTGATGCAGTCTAAAATACATGCCCCCATGTTCACACCCACACTCTCAGCTATCATCCGCCCCTCACACACGGTTCTGACACTTTTGTTCCACCTTCCTCATCTATGGGAGATAGCTGAAGGAGAAATGAAAGTCTTGAGCACAGATGCATAATGTATAAACGTGGGTACTACACAAAGCCTCTGGAAAATAGCTTGCAGTGAAATAACCTTTATTTCAGAAAAATTAATTTTCAGTAGAATTAATGAAAATATAGCTAGCCCCTCCAGACAAAATTTGTGATATCAGATGGGAAGATTGTGATTCAGTTTAATCCATTTTTATAACAATATAACTGAACAAATATAATAAATTGATGGCTTCCTGAGAAAGGGGTTTAAAACAGTACTGTTCAATTATCTCTAAAGAAAAATTTTATCTTTTTAAGTTGGTACAGGAAGGCTACACTTAATATTTTAGGGATTTTGCCCTGAAACCTTTAGTTTCTCTGATTCTGCACTACATTTAGGTTTAGGAGGATACAATTGGGTCAAACACCAGATTTTAAAGCACACCAATATGGAAAATCAACAATGCTGTTGCTAAAAATACATAAGCCAGGAATTGTGGAAAATTCAAAACTATCAAAGAAGACAAATGTTATAAAGTCTCTCTAAAAGTGGTGGCCATTGACTATACATTACTATTGTAGACAATCCATCTTAATTTTATAGGTCAATTTTTTATTTATCAAGTCTTAAAGGTTCTGAAAATCAATAAAATTATGAAAAACAGAAGTGAAAGATGCACATTTCCTCCACTAATGAGGAAAAATAGCTCACCTTCAGGGCAGGTTAAGACTCTATGAATAAATGAATGGAATTCTTTGGGCTACAGGTGGCAGAAAACATGACTCAGACTGGCTTAAAAGGAAGTTTATTGTCTCCTATAACTAAAAGATCCAAATGTAGTTTCCGCACTTCAAGCATAGCCTGATTCAGTCGAACAATTCACAAGTGCTTGGTTGCTTGCCTCTCACTACCTCCTGTGTGACTTCAGTGCCATGTTCCACACAGATGTGCTCTGAATCTACCATCTTCTCAAGTTCAAGACCAAAAAGCAAGAAGCAGTCAGCTTCCTCAGGAACTCAGCTACTAACCTGAGTCTTGAGCTCATACCTGAGCCAATCGCCATGGCTAAGAGGATGTGATGTAGTGACTGGCTTAGGCCTAAGAAGTTTGTTTTACATCTGAGTGAGGACAAAGGTGTAGATGGTGCACATGGACCAAAGTGGGGGTGGGAAAGTAAATCTCAATATGAAAAGTGGGAGCTGTTCTCTGAAAGATGGAGAGTAAATGGGATTCTGGAATACAAAACACACATTTATAGGAATGATCTGTTAAAGGTGGAAATCTCAAATGGGGCCAAGAGTTCGGTTCGGTTCAGTCGCTCACTTGTGTCCGACTCTTTGCAACACCATGGACTGCAGCACGCCAGGCCTCCCTGTCCATCACCAACTCCCTGAGTTTACTCAAACTCATGTCCATTGAGTTGGTGATGCCATCCAACCATCTCATCCTCTGTCATCCCCTTTTCTCTTTCTGCCTTCAATCTTTCCCAGCTTCAGGGTCTTTTGAAATAAGTCAGTTTTTCCCATCAGGTGGCCAAAGTATTGGAGTTTCAGCATCAGCATCAGTCCTTCTAATGAATATTCAGGACTGATTTCCTTTAGGATTGACTGGTTGGATCTCTTTGCTGTCCAAGGGACTCTCAAGAGTCTTCTCCAACGCCACAGTTCAAAAGCATCAATTCTTTGGTGCTCAGCTTTCTTTATAGTCCAATTCCCATGACTCTCCATACATGACTACTGGAAAAACCATAGCTTTAACTAGACAGACCTTTGTTGACAAAGTAATGTCTCTGCTTTTTAATATGCTGTCTAGGTTGGTCACAGCTTTTTTTCCAAGGAACAAGCTTCTTTTAATTTCATGGCTGCAGTCACCATCTGAGGTGATTTTGGAGCCCCCCAAAAAATAAAGTCTCTCACTGTTTCCATTGCTTCCCCATCTATTTGCCATGAAGTGATGGGGCTGAATGCCATGGTCTTAGTTTTCTAAATGTTGAGCTTTAAGCCAGCTTTTTCACCCTCCTCTTTCACTTTCATCAAGAGGCTCTTTAGTTCTTCTTCACTTTCTGCCATAAGGGTGGTGTCATCTGCATATCTGAAGTTATTGATATTTCTCTCAGCAATCTTGATTTCAACTTGTGCTTCTTCCAGTCCAACATTTTTCATGATGTACTCTGCATATAAGTTAAATAAGCAGGGTGACAATATACAGCTTTGACGTACTCCTTTCCCGATTTGGAACCAGTCTGTTGTTCCATGTTCAGTTCTAATTGTTGCTTCCTGACCTGCATACAGATTTCTCAGGAGGCAGGTAAAATGGTCTGGTATTCCCATCTGTTGAAGAGTTTTCCACAATTTGGTGAGATCCACACAGTCGAAGGTTTTGGCATAGTCAATAAAGCAGAAGTAGATGTTTTTCTAGAACTCTCTTGCTTTTTTTTTATGATCCAATGGATGTTGGCAATTTGATCTCTGGTTCCTCTGCTTTTTCTAAATCCAGCATGAACATCTGAAAGTTCACGGTTCACATACTGTTGAAGTCTGGCTTGGAGAATTTTGAGCCTTTCTTTGCTAGCATGTGAAATATGTGCAATTGTGCGGTAGTTCGAGCATTCTTTGGCATTGCCTTTCTTTGGGACTGGAATGAAAACTGACCTTTTCCAGTCTTGTGGCTATTGCTGAGTTTTCCAGATTTGCTGGCATATTGAGTGTAGCACTTTCACAGCATCATCTTTTAGGATTTGAAACAGCTCAACTGGAATTCCATCACCCCCACTAGCTTTGTTGGTAGTGATGCTTCCTAAGGGCCACTTGACTTTGCATTCCAGGATGTCTGACTCTAGGTGAGTGATCATACCATTGTGGTTATCTGGGTCATGAAGATCTTTTTTGTACAGTTCTTTTGCGTATTCTTGCCACCTCTTCTTAATACCTTCTGGTTATGTCAGGTCCATACTGTTTCTGTCCTTTATTGTGCCCAACTTTGCATGAAATGTCACTTGGTATCTCTAATTTTCCTGAAGAGATCTCTAGTCTTTCCTATTCTATTGTTTTCCTCTGTTTCTTTGCATTGATCACTTAAGAAGAATTTCTTATCCCTCCTTGCTATTCTTTGGAACTCTGCATTCTGATGGGTATATCTTTCCTTTTCTCCTTTGCCTTAGCTTCTCTTCTTTTCCTGAGATTTTACTTGACCTCTATATATCTAGGTTTGTGTGTGAGAGAAGTTTGCAACATGGAAATACCAGTGGTAAGAAACAAAAAAATCCCCAAGAAAATCCTCCTCTTTCCAGCCAAAGGACCAGGAAAGGGGCAGTCAGTAAAACAGAAATATTTTAGCTGTACGCTGTAGGCAGAATTCCAAGATATCACCCAAGTTTCCTATCAGTGATGCCCTGACCTGGAACTGGGACGATCACTTTACCTCTGTGATTAGGCTCTGCTCTATGCCTTGGCTGATCTTAAGACATGGAGATTATCCAGGTGATCATGATCTTACACATGCATCTTTTATTTTATTTATTTATTTTTTAATGCTCCTAACTCCCCTGTGTGTGCATACCTACCATCCCATGGTGCCCCCGTCATTCTCTGAAAGTCCTCCATCTTAACTCTGGGATTCAGTTGCTTCACTGTAATACACTACACCACTCAACTGTACTTGTTGAGGACCACATCTGTGCCTGGTCCTTGGTTGTTTCCTCAGGGCCTAACAAACAGACTGCTCCCAAGTGGACTCTACATACATATCTGTGAAATGAATGAATGCCTGATGTCCCTTGATAAAGTGTTGTCACACACGCATCTTTTAAAAGTCAAGAATTTTTTCTGGGTTGTGGTAGAAGAGAAAGTCAGAGGGATTCAACATGAGGGAGGATTTCTTTTGCTATGACAAAGGGATCCTAAGACGTGGCAATGATGTAAGAATGGCCTCTAGGAGCTCAGCGTGTCCCCAGATGACAGCTAGCAAGACGATGGGAATCACAGTCTTAGAACTGTAAAGAAATGAATTCTGTCAATGATGGGAAGGAGTTGGGAGCAGGTCTTTCAGTACTTGAATCTCTAAGTGCAGATATAACTTGCCCACACATTTTAGCCTTCTGACCTACAGGATTCTTGATTCAGAGAAACTACAAAATAATAAATGTATGCTCTTTTAAACCACTGAGTTATTGGTAATTTGCCTGTTCTTGAGACAGAACACTATGAAAAAGCCATGCCCCAGTGGTGCTGCAGTGATGGAGCTGGGTGGCAAAATGCTGACATCCTCTACTATATTAGCTTCCGGTTGCTGCTATAACAAATTATGACAATTTTGGTGGCTTAGAACAACACAAATGTATTATCTTACAGTTTTGGAGATCAGAAAGCTGAATGCATCTAAAACCAAGGTGTCCACTGAGCTGCATTCTGTCTGCAGAGTCTGTTTCCTTGTTTTTTCCCCCCAGTTTTTAGAGGTTTCCTCCATGGTTTGACTCATTGCCCTTTCCTCCATCTTTAAAGCAAAGCACTTCAACTCTGTGATCACATCTCCCCTCCTTTTTTTGACCCTTTTATCTTACTCTTATAAAGACACATGTGGTTACATTGAGCCTACCTGAAAATCCAAAATAATCAAGATCCTTAACTTAATCACATTTGCAGTCTCTTTTACCATGGGAACATATAAGAATAAGAATATATTAGAATATAAGAATATATTTTCTATATAAGAATAAGGGAACATATTCATAGGGTCTGAGGATTAGAATGAGCAATGGTTCTGTAGAAGCCACATAATTTGAATTTGAACCACAGTTCACAAACATAGGCTAGGATATACATTCTGAATATAAACAGGTTAACTAAATATTAAACTAGCAAATGTAAATAAGAACCAGAGTCTTATAATACTGGGTTGGCCAAAAATTCTTTCCGGTTGTTCAATACCATCTTACAAAAATTCCAAATGAATTTTTTGGCCACCCTAATGAAAAATGCTCAGGATATAGTCCAAACTTACTCACCATATTAAGAAAACATCAACTCAAGTAAGAAAAGACAAGTAAGAGTTACCAATGCCAAGACGACACAGATGTTGGAATTATTGGACAGGGATTTTAAAGCAGTTATTATTAAAATGTTCTAATAAGCCATCACACATACTCCTGAATCAAGTGGGGAAAAAATAACAGAAAACTGTAGAAAATATTTATAAAAGATATAAAGAAGAACCAACTGAGAATTTTTAAATTTTAAAAATATAAAATCTTAAATAAAAACACATTGGTAGGTGTTTTGATAGTACCCAGGATTTAATTTATCAAAGTAACTACGTGAGGATGCTGAGAGGTCAATACTATAGAAAGAAGAGTTTATTCAAGGGGTATGTCATGCCATGCGGGGCTAGATGAAAAAATGCCAGCATGGACACAAGCCATTTTGGCTTCCAAAAGAAGGAAGGGGTAGGCAAGTCTGAGCAATCCTAGGACTGGATGGTTCTGTGTGTTTTTGTTTTTTTTTTTTTTAATTTATTTATTTTAACTGGAGGATAATTACAATATTGGTGGTTTTTCCCATGGGTGCACGTGTCCTATACCTTGAACCCCCTCTCCCACCTCCTTCCCCACCCCATCCCTCTGGGTTGTCCCAGAGCACCGGCTTTGAGTGCCTTGCTTCATGCATCGAACTTGCACTGGTCATCTATTTCACAAATGGTAATGTACATGTTTCAATGCTATTCTCCCAAATCATCCCACCCTCACCTTCTCCCACAGAGTCCAAAAGTCTGTTCTTTACATCTGTGTCTCTTTTGTTGCCTTGCATATAGGATCATTGTTGCCATCTTTATAAATTCCATATATATGCATTAATATATAGTATTGGTGTTTCTCTTTCTGATTTACTTCATTCTGTATAGTAGGCTCCAGTTTCATCCACCTCATTAGAACTGAGCCAAATGCATTCTTTTTTATAGCTGAGCAATATCCCATTGTGTATATGTACCACAACTTTCTTATCCATTCATCTGCCAGTGGGCATCTATGTTGCTCCATGTCCTAGCTATTGTAAACAGTGGAACATTGGCATACATGCGTCTCTTGCAATTCTGGTTTCCTCGGTGTGTATGCCCAGCAGTGGGATTGCTGGGTCGTATGGCAGTTCTATTCCCAGCTTTTTAAGGAATCTCCACACTGTTCTCCATAGTGGCTGTAAGGACTGGATGGTTTTGATAACCACTGGGTTACAGTGATGGTCTCTACCCGTCTAGTACTTGGCCCTGGGGGTGCTGATTTAGGGCAGGGGAAATACTGGCTTGATGTGTGAATGTTAGGTAAGAAAAGTTGTTGGGATATTGGCTCTGGAGTGGTTGGTTTGCAATGTAAAAAGCACGTGTAGGGGAGTCATTTGCTATCTGAAGGACTTAGTTAGATCTGGGAAGGCCAGTGTCTCTCTGGTCAGCAAGGGCCCCAAGATATGAAAACAATATAAAGTATAAAAAATAAAAAAACAATTAAAACAATGGCTCAATAGTGAAATGGGGTGCCAGAAGAGTCAGTGAACTTAAAGATGGAGCAATAGAAATGATAAATATGAACACCAGAAAGAAAAGGGATTTTTTAAAAAATGAATAGATTCCCCAGGACTTGTGGGATAGTAACAGCAGATCTGACATTCACATTATCAAAGTTTCCAAGGAAGAAACAGGATACTGGGCAGAAAAACATTTGAAAAAACAATGGCTCAAATTTGGTGAAAGACATACGCTTCCAGAATCAAAAAATTGAGTGAACCCTAAACAGAATACATTTTAAGGGATTCACACCCAGGTGCATCATAATCAAACTTCTGAAAACGAAGGACAAAGAAAAACTTTTGTAAGCTGCCACAGCTAGAGAGAAACAATGGATTACTGAGAAATAATGATTCAAACAGCAGCAGGTTTCTTCTCAGAAACTTGAAGGACAGTCTAAGGAAGAGGCAAACATTTTTCAAGTCCTGAAAGAAAAACGTTGTCAACCCAGAATTCTTTACCAAGTAAAATGGATCCCTCAGGAAGGAAGGTGAAGAAACACTAAGAGAATTTGTTACCAGCACACCCGCTCTACAAGAATGGCTCAATGAACTTCAGACAGAAACGAAAAGGCAGTGAAAGGCCACTGCTGCTGCTGCTGCTAAGTCACTTCAGTCGTGTCCGACTCTGTGCAACCCCATAGACGGCAGCCCATGGGATTTTTCAGGCAAGAGTACTGCAGTGGGTTGCCATTGCCTTCTCCAGAAAGGCCACTAGGACATCACAAACTGAGAAAGAGCAGTGGGGTCATGTGGATCGCATTTTGTATAACACTCTCAGAGTGACAAAATTATAGTGATTGCAGTGGTTTCAAAGCCTTAGGACTGGAAGAGGGTGTGATTATTTAGGTGGTTACTGAAGTGTGACACAAAGACGCTTCTTCCTTGTTATTGGGACAGTTCTGGATTCCGATTGTGGCAACAGTTATAGAAATCCACAAATATGGTAACACTTCAAATTTTACCCCCTAAAAATAGTGTATGTGAAGAAAGACTGGTAAAACCAAATAAGGTCTGTATGTGAGCAGCATTGAACCACTGAATTTTCTGGATTTGACATGTTACTATGGTTATAGGAGATACTATCACTGGGGTGGTATTAGGTACCCAGAAACTCTCTGCAATATTTTCTGCAACTTCTTGTCTTAAACGTTTCCAAAACAAATTATTAGAATGACAATATAGGACATATTTTAGTTTTTAAACAATTTAATAATTTATAAAGGTAGCATCCTACCTTTATAGGTAGGAAAGCAAAGGTTGAAGAAAATCAGCTGAACTGGCAGTTGATGTAGGAAAGATTTTGGTTCAGTGAGATCATTCTGGGCATACCCGCTCCAATCTACACATGCTTATGTGCATATGCACACACACACACACACACACACACACACACACACATAGCCACTTAGATTTCAATATTTCTGTTGTTTCTACTATTCTCTTTCCAGCCATCTAAGAATTTTCTTGCTCAGCATTAGGAAAGATCTCTCAGGAGATTGTTCCTCTTTTCCCATTGGTGGTCTGACCCATTTAACTCCTCCCTCATCTCCTAACCTTTTTAAAGTCTATAACTTAAAAAAAAAAAAAAAAAGGCTGTCCCTTGCAGCTTGTGGGATCTTAGTTCCCTGATGAGAACAAACCCAGGACCTCCACAGTAGAAGCATGGAGTGGAGCTGGACCATCAGGGAATTCCCTGAAGTCTTTATAATTCTTGTCACCATAAAATTCTAGCCTCCATTTCTAATAGTAATACTGCCGGCAGCCTATTTAACATCCCAGAATTTACTGCCACCTGATTGGATATGATCCAGCGAGAGAGCATGTTCTGAAGGCTGACTCAGCACTGCGACGTCAGACAAAGGAGGCAGCCTGGAGGTGCTCGGTCTCACTGTCACACATCCTTTGGAAGGCTGGGGAGCGTAACTCCAGACAGGTCTGAAGAAACACAGCAGGTAAGTAGAAAGTTGGAAGAAAGGCAAGGAGTGGTGAGAAGTCATCCCATTGATGACAACAGAGTGCGCTTAGCCACTGCAGCCATGTCCAACTCTGTGACCCCATGGACTGTAGTCTGCCAGGCTCCTCTGTCCATGGGGATTCTCCAGGCAAGAATACTAGAGTGGGTTGCCATGCCCTCCTCCAGGGGATATTCCCAACCCAGGGATCAAACCAAGGTCTCCCACATTGTAGGTGGATTCTTTACCATCTGAGCCACATTATCTAGCTCAGATCCTTCAATGATCATTCAGGTTGGGACTGAGAAAGGAGAAGACCATTCAAGAGGAAAGAAGGAACATAAGGAAGAGAAAACTTCTCACAACCAAAGACTCTATTCCCGTCTTTTTCTGGGGATAGAGGGAAAAAGGGTCAAGGATGGTAGACCCAGTTCTGAGGCTGCTGGGAGGGGGAACAGAGAAAGTTCAGTAGGCACTGATGACTCTGTGGATCCAGTCTGTATAGCGGGAAACCTTGGTGTAGTAGCCAACGTCACCTCTCAGAACACACCCTTCTGACCAGGATAAGATCCCCTGGAGCTGATTTTGGCACAGGATTGGGACAGCAAGTACTTCCTGTTAGAAAGAGGGGAGATGGGTCAGGCACAGTAGCCAGAACAAAGATGACCTAGTACCCAGTGCCCATCTGAGGGGCCCAGACAGAAAGACTCAGGTGATGAGGGTTGGGAGAAATGTCTGGTGGCCGTCTGGGACCCATCCCATCACTCACCCTAGGCTACATCAGAGGAAGCCACAGAGAAAGGTAGCACTCAGGTGTCTCCACACTCACATTCATGTTCATTCATGATTGGTTCTTCCTGGACCACATTTACCTTGATCTCTTCTTGGATGTAAACAGGAAACTGGATTGTGTTGAAGGAGTATATGTGGACCCCCAAACAGTGTCCCAGAACAAACTGGGGAGGGCCCAAGGGGAAAGAATTACCTTACATGTGTGTCTGCTCTCCAGAGACAATCCTGCACAGAACATGTTCTCTGTGATTTTAACAGGCATTTTTCCTATAGGGGAATCTTCGCAATATTCATTAGGGAAGCAAGAGACAGTCTGCTTTATCTTGACATCAGGTTTTACCTCTGAGCATGTGCACACACACAGGGTGAGGGCAGGATGGAGAGAGAGAGAGAGAGTTTATTTTTCTTTGATCCTTCACACATTCATCTCCCTTTCTTCCCTCCTTCCCTCCTTCTTACCTGTAATTAACCTCTCTATCATTCAACAAAAGAAAAAATAAATTGAAAGGGAACCAGAGAAGGAAACATATGAAATGAGAAAGCCAGTATCTGGTTCCAGTGCTGTATACCACATGTCTTGGACTTGGGTATGCATGGCTTTACTTGTGAATGCTGTAAGTTTCTAAAGAATGAGCCACATTCAGCATCACCACAGGATGATCCTCCAACCCCTTCCCACCTGCATCTGAATGATAAATGAGTCAAGAATACAGGATTCCAGAGACCTCCAGCCATACATAGCCATGCTACCCCTTAAAAGATAAGGTCTCTCCTATGACCTATTTGGCCTCAATTTCCACATTCATAAAATTAGAAGTTAAGATGTGTAAGTTCTCAGGACACTAACAGCTCTCTTGATCTCTAATAATTCAGTTCTATGATAATCCTCAAGAGTGGGCAGTCAAGGAGCACTAAGAGTCCATCTTGAGGGTCACTCACCAGAATTCTGCCATGACCAGCCCCAGCCAAAGACAGTGCAGTTGTTCATCCTTCTGTCGGTCGTCGGACTGGGCAGAGCTGCCAACTTTACCAGGTCGTTGAGCTTTAGGGGATGTGTCAGCTTGATGAGCACTATGTCATGCTCAGCAGAATCCTGTTTGAAACTTGGATGTGGGACAGTAAGCATGGGTCTTAAGCTCTCCATCCTTTTTTGGAAATGCTCATCTAAAATAGCAATCTCCATCTCAAGAAATCTGGAACAGGCCATGAAGGATGAGCAGAGGAAATAGATATTATTCTATTGTTCATCTTGTATCATCCTACTGGGGAATCTAACTCATAACCACCAGGATCTATTTCCTGCCTCTTTCCAATCACTTCTTAGGTTTGAGAGTACCCCATGCAAGTCTCTTCAGGGTTGAGCCATCCCAGTGACTAAGAAGGGGGAATGCTTCTCACTCCAGGACCCCATCACTCACGGTAAGAAGCAGTGTGCTGCGGTGAGAACCCATTGTTTGTGGATCAGGGTCCCCAGACAAGTGTCCTTTTCTGAGTTCAGGAAAACCAAAAAGGTTGATTCATTCTTCTGAAAGAATTGCAGGACTGAGTTTGCCTGTTCTGGTATAGGTGTTCCGGTCGTTGTTACTGCTGTCGGGTGGGGAGAGGAAGGCAGAGTCTTAGAGGCGGGGGCAGACTTTCCAAAGGATGGAAGTCTGAAATTCTTTATGTGGAAGTTCTTTGAAATGATCCATCTGTTTTTGGTATTTAAGGGACTATTAAACTATTTCCAAATCCTTATGTTAACTTCCCCTTGGACTTCCTTCTGTATTTGTGTCCTCCCTCTTACTCACACTTTCTCTCCCTTCCTTTCTTCCTTTTGATTCTTCTTTCTTTTCCTCAAACATCCTTCTTAGCTATATAGCAAAATCGCAGTTTTTGGTGCCAGTATCCACCCTCTATTGCATAAAATCTCATCTCAGTCTGAATCTTCTCTTGTGCTCATGGAGCCAGAGGAAAAGAACCTCTGAGAGTTCTAGGAAACTACCAATCCCTGGGGTCCTGAGTTCTTAACTTTCTCATGATCACTTGTGAAAGTCACTCATGTCCAACTCTTTGCAACCCCATGGACTATACAGTCCATGGAATTCTCCAGGCCAGAATACTGGAGGGGGTAGCCTATCCCTTCTCCAGAGGATCTTCCTGACCCAGGAATTGAACCGGGGTCTCCTGCACTGCAGGCGGATTCTTTCCCAGCTGAGCTACCCCTGTTATCTATACCCATTTCCTAGTTTTTTCCAATATAACCTTTTCAAAATTTTAAGCCAAAATAGGAATCTGCACTCACCAGCCACTGTCAGAATAGTGAAGGCTAGAAGGAAGCCATTCATGTCTGCTGTCTCCACACCCTCTTCCAGCAAGAAGATCTGGGAAGGGAGTGAATTACCAACCAGCCTGAGGCTCAGGAAGCTTTGCAAGGGGGGAAATTACAAAAAGGTGGCGAAGTTCAAGGGAGCAAGTGACTCTGAATTAAGGGAGGAAGGCATCAGAGGGAAGAAAGACAGCCCCTGTCTCTCTAGAGGGTCTGCCCTCCCACTGCAGTATGGGCAGTTTATTCAAGGTGAGGTTCCTGACCCCCAGGGGGATGTACTGTAAGCCAAGAACTTTGCTCTCCTTTATTGGTAAAGAGAAATCTCAGCCGGCCAATCCTGTCTGCCCTAATCTACTAGTAATACTTCAGCCCCCTGGTTCCCTTGGGTTTACTCACCTGTCCTCACTCAGCGTGGCTGATCTCTGCCTCTCTGTGTGACATTTACCAGCACTTGACTTAAAAACAGCCTCCCTCCTCTATGAGGTACAGGCCCCCTCCCCCTAAGCCGCCGAGCCCTCTCACATGTCACACTGATCCTGTCATGTGAGGACCTTTGCCCTGCATCACACTGGCCCTACCCCCGTCACCCTCTCCTCAAGGCACACTGTCCTCGCCTCCTGAAATCACGGCCTTGTAGGTCTCTTGCTTGGCTCCCACACACACCCGAGCGTCTCCCATCAACAGCTACTTCTGCCCTGATCTGAACACCTTCTTCTCCTGTCAGATGCCCCTTGACCTCCTTCCTCAAAGGTCATCTATGCACGCCCTGGCTGGTGAGCAAGGACTGGCTCCTCCTCTGGCATTTGGTCAAATGGTGGTGCTCTTTTGAATGGATGCCTCTGATTGGCTGTGAATGTTTAGCTATACTTTCTGAGTTCATAGCCATAAGTGAGGTTTCCCACTCACTCTCTGATCTGGCTACACCACTAACTACACTGAGGAACACTCTACCTCTCTGCTCCCCATCTGTGCTAATTCTTGTCTGATACTCACTGAGCTCCACTTGTTCAGACTGGATTTTAGGAGCCCTCAGATTCCAGTTTGAGCCCACTCCTCCAATCCCTTAGACCCTCAACCCAGAATATTAGTTGGAAGGACTGATGCTGAAGATGAAGCTCCAATACTCTGGCCACCTGATGCGTGTCCAGAGTATTGGAGAAGAGCCAGCTCGTTGGAAAAGGCCCTGATGCTGGGAAAGATTGAAGGCAGAAGGAGAAGGGGATGATGAGATGGTTGGATGGCATCACGGAATCAATGAACATGAATTTTAGCAAGCTCCACGAGATAGTGAAGGACAGGGAAGTCTGGCGTGCTGCAGTTCATGGGGTCACAAAGAATCGGACATGACTGAGGGGCTGAACAACAATAACCTCCAATCCCCAAACGGCTTCCTGGAGCATTATTTTTCTTTTTCCTCTATTATGGACTTTGTACTATAGGCCAGCCAGTTTCTGCAGTGCTTTTCCCTTTGGCTATTACTGAACACACTTCCTTTCATTCTTCAACTCATCGCACATACATATTTGGGGGCACTGACTTTTCCTACTCTTTGTCAGGGGATCTGTCCCTGCCCAAAACCCTTGCTGCATGGCTCAAGATTAGATGTCAGAAGGCCAGAAACTGAATCCTTAGAGATCCCCCTGGGTCAAAGTGTCTCTATTTTGGTGCCCAAACTTGGTTCTTCCTAACCTGGGTCTGACACTTCCACACTCATAGCTCTTCCTATCAGACCCTCACATACTTCTGGAAGGTCTCAGACTCAAGCAGCTCTACTTACTTGGTTCATAACCTTGACTTTCTTAAGGACAGGATTTACATCTGATTTAACAATGTGCCTCTGGACCCTAGCACAATACCTGGCACCACACAGATTTTACACACACACACACACACACACAAACTTTTTTAGATGAATGAGTGAATACCACTTTTTGTTTATCTTTTGACTTAAAACCCTCAACAACCTGCAGCACTGACCTAACTCCAGGGAATCTACACTCCCTGACTTGATTTACGTCATTTCCCCATGAGTTGTAGTGGGAATAGTATTCCCAGATCATGGTCTTTGATTAAATCAAGGATGAGGTACTGGACATCACTGACTTGAAATTTAATCTTTTCTTCTTTTAAAAGTTTAATTGAAGTATAATGACAGACAATAACTACACATGGTTCAAGGGTAAAATTTGGTAAATTAATGAGCATATACCCGAAAGATTCCTTATGTCCCTTTGTGATGCCTTCTTTTGTCCCTCTCAACCACCACCTTTTCACCAGGCGACTACTAACCTGTTTTCTGTCACTATAGGTTCAGTTATACTTTCTAGAATTTTAGATAAATTGACACACAGTATGTTTTCTTTTTTTTCAAAATCTGGCTACTTTCACTCAGCATAATTAATTTGAGATTCATAGATGCTATTGTGTAACTATAGAATTCATTTATTTTCACTGCGGAGTGATATTCCATTGTACTGGTATACCAAAATTTGCTAATTTATTTACCCATTGATTAACATTTGGGTTGTTTCCAGTTTGGGGCTGCTACAAATAAAACTTGTATGAAATCACTATATATGTGTGTCTTTATGTAGACATATGCTTCCTTTTCTCTTGGGTAAATAACTAGAGGTGAAAAGGGCTGGGTTTTGTATAGTAGGTAATGGTTTAACTTTTAAAGGCATGGCCAAATTATTTTCCAAAGTATTTTACATTCTCACCAGAAGTGTATGAGAGCTCCAGTTCCTCTATATCAGCACAAACACTTGATGTGCTCAGTCTTTAAAAAAATTTTTTTAATTGAGATATAATTGACAGATTATATTGTATTAGTTTTACATATACAGTGTACTCAGTCTTTTAATTTCAGCTATCCTCATAACTGTGAAATAGTGGTTCATTTTGGTTTTAATTTGCAATTCCCTAATGACTAATGATGATGAACATCTTTACACGAGCTTGTCATTCATGTATCTTTTTTCAATAGTATGTTCAAATCATTAAAAATTGGATTCTTTCCTTATAATTGAGATGTGAAGGTTTTAAAAAAATATCTTCTAGATGGGACTCCTTCAATGCTTCCAGAAGCTGGAGAAATGGACTCCCCCAGGTCCATCCACATGCCTCATCCCTAGAATCATTTTCAATTTTCTAATCTTTCTCTTTCCAAACTCCAAAGTAAACAGCCACACTATTCATTACTGACATGCATCCCATATATATTTTTATTTCAGGCTGCTTTTCTTTCCACACAAGGTAGATGTCCAGGTATACCACAGATCTTTTCCTATTGGAAAAGTTGCCTTTCACTATTGTTTTCTAGGGCCATGTTTGAATGGGGTTCTAATGTAGCAGTCCATTTCTGACTTACACATACCAAGCAGACCCATCTGTACACCAAGCACAGGTTTTTTCTTTTCCAAGAGCTTGTCATAAAGAAAGGTAGGGAATCTCCCTGCCTCCCACCCCTAAAACAAGCATATGTGTAAACTGAGGAAGGGGAAACAGTGCCATAGTGTGGATGACACAGGAATCTGAACCATCTGCTTATGCTGCTTCCTTGTCCTCTGACCCTGCTCAGGACCAATCCTACATGTATCACTTCAGTCTTTCTAGAATTATGCTGGGGCCCACATGACATTATGATTTAGTGGATCTGATAGAACACACCTTATGATGAACAATTCTGGTGTCATTGTTACTGGATATTCCAAGATCAAGTTCTCTGTCTCTACCAGGGCACAGTATCACATTAGGGACTACTTTTTGAATGGTCTCTGCTGCAAATGGCATAACACTGTTCCAGAACTCTACATGATTCTCTTACTAGGGCCACAAAATTTATTTTCCCATCACAGAAGTCTCTAATAGCATAGTTCTGCTAGGCTATATGATTCAAGGAGCAGGACTCCTTGCACCATGACCTGAGACTTCTTCCGAGCTTTTTCCTATTCTGGACCCCACTCAGGAAATGGAGTATTTCCAAGTGCTGAAGATGCTGACTCCAGAACCCCAAGAGCCCACTGGGCACTATGCTTCTTAGTGGTGGGGTGTCTGGCCTGTCCCAGTTCACTGGACATTGATAAGAAGAACTGCTGAATCTTCTTTGGATGTATCTTTTACCCTCTAGAGCACATGCCTCTTGACAAGGCCTCTAACATTCTTGCCACAGCTTAATCACTTGTTCTGATTAACCTAATGGGGTGGTTATCTGTTGCTGTCTCTGAAATGACACATCAGGTTAAAACAGTAAATGTTTATTATCTCACAGTTTTTGTAGGTCAGGAATTCAGGAGTGGCATACTTGAGTGATTCTGGTTCAAGGTCTCCCATGAGGTTACAGGCAAGATGCTGAGTCATCTGAAGGTTTGACTGGGCTAGAGGATATGCTTTTATTTAATATGATGGCTCACTTCAATGGCTTTTGGCAGTAGGACTCAGCTCCTTTCCACATGAATCTCTCTGTAGGGCTAATTCAGAGTCCTTATCACATGGAACCTGACTTCTCTCATAGCAGGTGACCCTAGAGAGAGCAAGGAATGGAGCTGAATGTCTCGGAAGTCACACATCATCACGCTGCACCACTCTATTTGTTAGTCACTAAGTCCAGTCCACACTCAAGGGAAGAGAAATTAAGCTCCACCTCCTGAAGGAAGAGATACCAAAGGATTTGTGGGCATACTTGCAAACCACCACGCATGATACCTCTACGATAGTGGACCTCTGTGATGATATGCAGGATGTCCAGGTTTCTTAGGGCTACATCATGACTGAAGGAAAAAGAAAATGCCTGTGTTATTAATGGGTATCTGCTACCTTTTTTCGTGCTGAGCTGTCCTTAGTCGCTCAGCTGTGTCCGACTCTTTGTGACCCTGTATACTGTAGCCCGCCAGGCTTCCCTGTCCATGGGGATTCTCCAGGCAAGAATACTGAAGTGGGTAGCCATGCCCTCCTCCAGGGGATCTTCCCAATCCAGGGATCAGACCCAGGTCTCCCACATTGCAAGCAGATTCTTTACTCTCTGAGCCACCAGGGGCCCAAGAATACTGGAGTGGGTACTCTATCCCTTCTCCAGGGGATCTTCCCAAACCAGAAATCGAAGCGAGGTGTCCTGTATTGCAGGCAGATCCTTTACCAGCTGAGCTACCAGGGAAGCCCCCCTTTACTTGATCGGAGTGGAAATGAAGGCATTAGCAAGTCAACACGAGGTCCCTGAGGCCATATTAATGTGTTCCAGCAGAGATATTACATCTGGCATAGCAACTGTAACTAGGGCAACTATTCAGTTGAGCTTAGTATTCTCCAGGATCAGACAATTTTGTCAGGGCAAGACTAGTGAATTAAATGGGGATAAATGAGGAATATCATCCTATATTCTTCAGATCTTAAAGGGTAACACTAATCTTTCCCACTTTCCCCAGGATGTGATACTGTTTTTAATTTATTATCTCAGTGAGGGAGCAAATGTTAGATATTTCACTTGGTCTTCCCAACTAATACAGCTTTTATCCCATAGTACAAGAGATCTTATACTGGAGGTTCTGCCAGTTACCAAGCATGTCCATTCCAATTACACGTGGGGGACCCAGAGAAATGAACTCTTCCTACCCTAGTTTTCTCCATGGCATTTATCACCATCTAACCTAGCACATATCATACTTACTCATTTTTATTTATCGTCTATCTTCCCAATGGATATAATTTCTGCAAGGGGGCTCTTTTGCCTTTTTAAAACTGATTTATTTCCAGTGTCTACATAGTGCTTAACATGTCACAGAAACTTTATAGTTCTAGTACATAGAAGACAGTCTGTAAATATTTGCTGAGTGAAAGAATAGTGACTCTCAATATGTTTACTTTTGTTATTCTTGTAATTGCTCCTAAGATTTTTCCATCGCTTCCAGTATGAATGAATTCAAATGTGAAGTGTTCACTTTGGAGCAAATTAGGGAAAGGCTCCCACAAGAGGATCCCTCAGTGGTCCCTTGGAGCAGTGTATGTGTTGGTGATGAGCTGAAAGGTGGAAGACAGGCCATGAAGGACACCAAGTTTCTCAGTCCCTTCTGTATCTCTCTGCCCCCAGTGTGGGTTGAAGTATACATATTTAATGTCCCATGTTTTCCAGTGGTAATTATTGGTATTTTGAGCCTCTTAAAATGGAATTGCTTGTTTTTAAAGAATTGAACTAGTTGTAAAATTTTAAATACTTTCAGACTTTCCTTTTGAAAACTTGGAAGATCTGGCTATTGCCATTTTTTCTGATGCTTAGAATTAGATACTCATTTCAGATGGGGCATATACTTTTGTATTTTGTCAAAGTTCTCATCACTCCTTTTGTCTCTTTCATACTAAAGCTAAATGACTGTTGTCATTCATCAATATATGAACAGAATCATTTTTCTTAAAGAAGAAAGTGATACAGTTTTATATCCAAGTCCATATGAAAACTGGGGAAAATGAAATGTAGACAGAAAGAAGTATACATTCAAGAAAAATGGAAGAATTTTTATAGAAGGTAAGAGAGCACAAAGATCATTCCTAAGCATTTACTACGTAATACGCAAACATAGGTGGGAACATAGCATGCAATTCAAGATATAGGGGGCTAGTGTCTACAATCCTTCTTAATCCAATAAGGAAGAATAAATAGTATATTCTACTTAATTTGTAAGGTATTTAATTGTTTTTAAAAGAAAACCTATAATTCCCATTATTATGCACAGCAATTTTTAATTTCTTTTCTTTCCATGTTGATATCTACCCACCAAGATCTGTACTGTCTCACTCCAACTCCCAAGTTTTGCCCTTTGGAAATGGAACTACAGAGGGAATCAGTGCTAGTTCATATGCTTAATAACAGTAGCTTCCTTATTTACATAAAGAAAAGTTTTGCTATTTTAGTTCAGAAGAGAGTTAATCTCACCTAAGGACCTTTATTTTCTTCAATTCTAATGTTGGGGGGCAGGTTCAGTTCAGTCACTCAGTCCAACTCTTTGTGACCCCATGAACCGCAGCACGCCAGGCCTCCCTGTCCATCACCAACTCCCGGAGTCCACCCAAACCCATGTCCATTGAGTTGGTGATGCTATCCAACCATCTCATCCTCTGTTGTCCCCTTCTCCTCCTGCCCTCAATCTTTCCCAGCAACAGGGGCTTTTGCAATGAGTCAGCTCTTTGCATCAGGTGGCCAAAGTATTGGGGTTTCAGCTTCAACATCAGTCCTCCCAATGAACACTCAGGATTGATCTCCTTTAGGATGGATTGGTTGGATCTCCTTGCACTTCAAGGGACTCGCAAGAGTCTTCTCCAACACCATAGTTCAAAAGCATCAATTCCTTGGCACTGAGCTTTCTTCACAGTCCAACTCTCACATCCATACATGACTACTGGAAAAACCATAGCCTTGACTAGACGGACCTTTGTTGGCAAGGTAATGTCTCTGCTTTTTAATATGCTATATCTAGGTTGGTCATAACTTTCCTTCCAAGGAGTAAGTGTCTTTTAATTTCATGGCTGCAATCACCATCTGCAGTGATTTTGGGCCCCAAAAAAGTAAAGTCTGACACTGCTTCCACTGTTTCCCATCTATTTCCCATGAAGTGATGGAATCAGATGCCATGATCTTAGTTTTCTGAATGTTGAGCTTTAAGCCAACTTTTTCGCTCTCCTCTTTCACTTTCATCAAGAGGCTTTTTAGTTCCTCTTCACTTTCTGCCATAAGGGTGGTGTCATCTGCATATCTGAGGTTATTGATATTTCTCCCGGCAATCTTGATTCCAGCCTGTGCTTCTTCCAGCCCAGCGTTTCTCATGATGTACTCTGCATATAAGTTAAATAAGCAGGGTGACAATATACAGCCTTAACGTACTCCTTTTCATATTTGGAACCAGTCTGTTGGTCCATGTCCAGTTCTAACTGTTGCTTCCTGACCTGCATACAGGTTTCTCAAGAGAACTTCCCTGGTGGCTCAGATCGGGGGTGGGTAGGAAGGGATTTATCCTTCCAGTTTCATTTTTGTTGATGGTTTTAGGATCCAATAACCATAATTGCAACAATAAAAGTAAAATTTCAGGTTGGTAGTTTGAATTCTGAGATGTTCTTAGCTAGAAAATATGCATGATGACTCGAAAAATGTAACACCAGGTAAAATTATCCAGATGTTTTATTAAAAGGCCAAACACAAATCCACCATAACCCGGGCATTTTGCTAAGCTTAAAGAGTAGTTAGATTATGGTGCATAGCTGTCAAACTCTTGTAAGGAAACAAGAGTGTTCTTATATTTATCTGAATATGTCTTTCTCCTTCTATCACCTTTTCCATCTTCATTTAAATCAATTTTAAAGATGAGGGAGTCTCTGAGCCCAATATTCATTGAGAGCCAAGCAGGCAGCTTTTGGCTGTGAACCAAACTGGGGATGACTCACCGGAAGCCAAATGTTCGTATGGGAAGCTCCCCCTAAAATGGCATGAAAGCAAACATTTATAAACATGTTAAAAAAGCATTGTGGAACCCTTGGGAGGAGGGGTTAAAATATTGCCACACATTCGTAATTACACCATTTTGATAAAATACTGCTTTGCTACCATGGAGGCTGGCCCAAGCATTATGTCTTTCAGAAACAAGGTTGCTATAATTGGTGTGACTGTCCTGACTCACAGTACTTCTTATTTTGAAATATAATTCTATTTTGATAACCTCAGCCCAATCTGTATTTTGAATGCGTTGAAAAATTCATATGCTACTTGTGAAAATGTTCTGTTCCCTATAGATAGTTCTCTCAGTTGCAATCTACACAGGGGTCACAAGAAAAGAGTGGTTAAAAATGGAAACATATTTCTTGTTGAGCAAATATTTACCTCAAATTGTTTAAATTCTGCACCATGATGTTGACTGTTGTATTAAATGCCCTTCTTTACCCCCTCAAGCAAATAAAAAACAATTGTTTTTATTCTGATAGATATTTTTGGTACATATTAGTTTCCTGTTAGACTTAGGCCCTAGAACCCATGACTCAGATGATCTGAGTCCGTGGGAAGTCAGCTCCTGTTAGAAATGCTCTGAAGACAAGGCGATGGTAGTGGTGGAAGGGTGGTGTTTTTCTGTCTGGCCCTGATTTGAAAAGGAACCAAGGAATGGAGAGGTAATCAGGCAAAGAGGCCAGTCCTCCTGCAAAGCCAAACTACCTGCCCTTTTCCTATGACCCCTACTAGGGTTCCCAGATTTGCTGGCACATTTTAAAAAGGACATCGAGTCAGCCAGGCAGTGACAGTTGAACTCACTGAAGTGAGTGAAGTGAAAGCCCCTAATTTTTGCCCAACTGTTTGTGACCCCATGTTCTATACAGTCCGTGGGATTCTCCAGGCCAGAACACTGCAGTGGGTAGCCTTTCCCTCATCCAGGGGATCTTCCCAACCCAGGGATCAAACCCAGGTCTCCCACATTGCAGGCGGATTCTTTAGCAGCTGAGCCCACTGAACTTAGCAGCAGCACTTTTTTAGAATTTTGTCTTGTTTATGGGTCAAAAACTCAGTCTACATAACAAAAGGAAGTATATCAGAGAAGGAATAAATAAATAAAGATGTATTAAAGTAAAAAAAAAAAACTTTGTCTTGTATCCAAGAAATCAATAACAACTCCTTTCAATCATACCTGTGTTGTATATGTTAATAAGGTGACTCTTGGTAGGCATGATTTAATCAATCATAACCATGTATGGAGCCACCATTAAATTCCCTAAATGATAAAGTTCAGAGAGCTTCCTAATGAGTGAACACATGGAGGTGTTGGGGGGTGGTGTTCCTAGAGAGCTCTGTGACATCATTCCCCTACCACAATCCTACACCTTGTCTAGTGCATTTCTTCCAGTTGGTTGTTCCTGAGTTGTATCCTTTGTCATAAACTGGTAATAGCAAGTAAACTATTTGTGATTTCTGTGAGCTGTTCAAACAAATTATGAAACCTGAAGGGGGAGCTAATGGGAACGCTCAATTTACAGCCTGTCAGTCAGAAGTACAGGTGCCCTGGGACGTGAGACAGCTGTCTAAAGTGGGGGTAGTCTTGTGGGAATGAGTCCTTAACCTGTTGGGTCTGCATTGACTGGTAGCTACTGTCAGAACTAAATTGTCGGGCACCTCGCTGATATCTGGAGAGTTGGCAAGTTGGTTAGTGTGAGGAAAACACCCACAGATTTGGTGTCACAAGTATTGTTAGCAAAAAAACAGTTCACTGTGCTTTTATGATTTCAGTAAGCTAGATTATGTATCAGGTTTGCCAAATCCATATGAAAAAACATACATGTAGGTTCTAGTCTACTGGTAGATCAGACAAGACTCAGCTGACTCACAGATACATGGAAATAGATCAAACAAGTAGCATGTGTTTGAAAGGAACACTTTAGTTAGACAAGGAGTGGGGATTTTTTGACAATCGTTTTGAATGTGAGTCAGAGTGTAGGTTTAAGTGGGTGAGCATGTGGGTGGATACATCTGTGGGTGTCAGAAAGAGACAGCCAGGGATAGATGGCTGCAGTTCCCTAGCTAGTAAAATGACTATAATAGTAAGATAAATTTAAAAGCATAGAGCTCCACAGAGTCCTTTAAAATAGTTTTAGACGCATGATGTCTACAGACAGGCTTATTTAAAATACCAATTGCATCCCACAAAGACTTTAAATTACTCCCTCCCTACACAATACCAGACGATTTTCATTTACCACTTACTTGAAATATGGTAATTATCACAAATGAACCCTAACTTACATTGCTAGTAGTCAAAATCATTTAAAAATAGGAAAATTGAGATAATTGGGCTGCATTTCTTATCTAGAAAATGACCTTCAGCTGTTCACAGACCAAGAAATGATAGCAAATAACTTGCCACAGAAATAGGAGCTAAAGAAGAATTTTATTTATTTACTGCTGTGACAGGATGGTTTCTGATATACTTATCTGCATTAAGTAAATAGGAGATACAAAGATATAAAAAGACAGGGAAGAGGCAATGTAATTTCTTGCCTGGTTTTACTGGAGAATAATGATAATGGTGAAGTGAAGGCTATGCACAGAGACTTTATTTAATGAAAAATTCACAGATGTTCACTGTTTTGGGCAGTTCCATGATGACATTTCTAGACCTTGGCAAGTGTGAATCTATGGGCAAGTCCAGAACTCACAAAAGCTACAAAGAATATCACTGGAGACTAAAGGGAATAATCCTGGAATGACAGAGATGATGGATGAACAGGCACAGGCTAGGCGGTCACTCAGTACACAGCTCCCGCATCAGAGCCTCTGTGACGTGCCTCCCTGCTGCGCTTGCTTGTAGAACGACAACCTGCATCTGCCTTCCAGGCACTAGCTCATAGGCACTGCTTGTGCCAGGTCAATGGAGGAAACAATGACTAATTCTTCATTCATCAACAGTGACTTTTTTTCAAAACAAAAAGCTTTTCCTAATTATAAAAATAATGCATGATCATTATTAAAAAATTCAGATAGAAGAGAAAAGCAGCATTCAATGAGTTTCGGAGAATTCACTGAAAGCCGTTAGATACCAAAGGAATATAAAGGGTCTGTGCTTCATCTCCTACTCCTTTGTTGACTCACTTCTCTACTCCTTGCCATACATCACTTTTCATGATTAATTGATGGAGAACAAGTGATACAATGTACTTGCCCAGCAGGGCAATCTGTCTATATACCATTATTGTTTCTCACATATTGGAAGCATAATATACATTTATTTCATAAGTTACTTCAGGCCTGGAAGCATCCAAAACTATATCCGCCTCCTATTCGCATTAATATCACTCCTGCACTCACAAGAAGGGAGCCCTCACCTGTCTCTGCTATAACGTTCTAATTCTTTACCCTTAGAGCTGAGCTAGGAAGTCAAATTCCATGTAAGCAGTCTGAGAATGATGAGTGGTGGTTTTGAGTCTCCGTGAGGTTTGGAACCTTTAATGCAGAGGGTGAACAGATACGCAGAATGTGTGAGCCCCCTGTAAGTCAGGACAGGATAGGCTAACGTTGCAGTTACCCAATTAATCTGAAATCCCAGTGGCTTAACCCAAGAAAGATTTAATTCTTGCTCTTGTTACATACCCGTTGCAGATGGGAAGGCCATCTTATTCGAAGACCAGGATGATGGAATTTCTGCCATCTTGTGGCTGCAACAGCTCCTTGGGCCCTGTAGCAGGGAGAGAGAAGAGATTCTCAGTGGGCTTTCCACTGCCTCTGCCCAGGACTGCATGTGGCTTCTGCTCACATTTCATTGGCCATAGCTAATCATATGGTCTTCCAAACTTCAAAGGAGCTGAGGAATTTGGGGAACGGATGAAATGATTAGCTAAAACTGTCTCTCACCTGAACTGTCTCACACTTAAACCTAAGTGTGCATTTTTGACACAGGCTGACATTTCCAAAATTAAGTAAGTGATATCTACTTGTCTATGTCAATTTTCTGCTTTGTTTGACATGAATATTTGAGAGTGACAAGAAGGTAAAGAAGAATATATTGTACACATAAACAGTTTTGTATATATATAATTACTGTATACATAATAGCATTTTATTTTCTATAACAGGTATTCAAGAAGGAAGAAGATGATTGTGAAAGAGAAAACCATTACCAAACCCTCATTTTTAGCCACTAATTCCAATTTGGGTTGACTGAAAGCTTGGATTTGTAATGGTGAACTAATTTCTGTAACAATTAGTTATCTCTGATCTTTGGAATTCCAGAAAATTTTTTTCTTTTGTGTATCTGAATTTTATACTTTTCCTATGATTTCCCTGATTAAGACAACAGAATTTATTATTGCATATGTGACAGTTCTGTGTAGGTGTTTGATGAGTGGCCTTCCAGTGATTCTATTTCTAGAATTTTATCCTGGGAAAATAAACAGCTAATATAAATAAATGCATGTACAAGTATACTTATGGGGCTTTCTGGGTAGCTCAGACAGTAAAGAATCCGCCTGCAATGCAGGAGACCCGGGTTCGATCCCTGGGTCAGGAAAATTCTCTGGAGAAGGGATTGACAACCCACTCCAGTATTCTTGCCTGGAGAAATCCATGGACAGAGGAGCCTGGTGGGCTATATAGTTCGTGGGATCACAATGAGTGATCGAGTCGGACACAACTCGACTAACACACACATTGCTAACAAGGGGGAACACTTTCATGGCACTTCGTACCTCCAGCAACTGAAGGTAAATTAATAATGGTAATTCTAATAAAATATCATGAATGATGCCATAGATGTCTTCAGTAGTGATGAACAATGTTCCTTATACATTAAGATAAAATGAAAAGTGAAAGTAAAATCAATCTGTCGCGTCCAACTCTTTGTGACCCCTGCAGTGTAGCCCATCAGGTTCCTCTGTCCATGGAATTCTCCAAGGCAAGAATGCTGGAGTGGATTGCCAACTCCCCCTCCAAGGGATCTTCCCAACCCAGGGACTGAACCCAGATCTCCTGCAGATTCTTTACCATCTGAGGCACCAGCAAAGCCCTTAAGTTTAAAACACCTGTTTATAAATCTCTATGTTTAGAATATTCTCACTTTCATTTTTGGCTTCCCTGGTGGCTCAGTGATAAAGAACCCGCCTGCCAATGCAGAAGATGCAGGATTCAATCCCTGGGTCAGGAAGATACCCGGAGAAGGAAATGGCAGCCCACTACAGTATTCTTACCTGGGAAATCCCATGGACAGAGGAGTCTGATGGGCTAGAGTTCACGGGGTTGAAAAGAGTTGGACACAACTTAGAGACTTAAAACAACAGCAACAACAAATAAATAAATGATATATATATATATATATATATGTATGTATATATGTATATATATACACACACACACAATATATATATCAAATAAAATGGGAATATTCTAGACATAGAAGGTTTTATATATATAATTTTTCCTCAGATAAAGTGATATTTTTATCAAAAAAAGAAAAAATTTTTTTTTATTTTAAAGCAAAAAAAAGAAAACCCCTGATGTTTAAAACAAAAGCTCAAGAGTTTTAATCCATAGATATCACAAAGAAAAAACAAAACGCCACCTGGTTATCCACACTGGCTCTGTCTTCCTGACAGCCCCCCTGCCTGCGCACCTTGATGAAGTCCCAGCCATCGTGGTGGGGATGGGTGGGCGGGTGGGAGGGGGAGCCAAGTTCTTGGTAGGCCCTCGTCTCAGTGCCTGGCTTGAGCTAACTGTGGAGTCCATGCATAGCTGCTGCTCTTCATTCCTTACCTCCCTCACTCTGACAATGGTCTGCTTTCTTTCCTCTGAGTAGGAAACCTGCAGAGGCAGCTGGCTTGGGATATTTTGTGTAGGCATGTGAGTTATATGTAAATCACATGCACAGATACTAAGAATCATTTCTCAGATGGCACAAGTCAAGAATATTTGCCTCGAGTTTGTGTTACACCTAAAAGAGAGCACATACTTCTGATATTTCTCTTAATTTCTTCCAGAATAAATCAATCCACTGTCAGGAGAGGTTTGGCTTTTCAAGTTCACTATTCATTTTAAAGTTATCCATGCATGCATGCTTATAAACATTAAATCATTTTCAAAGAAATTCTACCACAGTTGAATTCAAAGTGAAGAGCCAGAATGTAATAGTTTTATCCAAGAATCAACATCCTTTACAGTTCAAATAATGCAATATGAATTTATAACAGCCCAAAGAGGAAAACATTTTTAACTACTTTCAGTATTGAGAATAGTGATTTTATGAACTTCACTCAGCAAAATCATACATCTCTACCACTGATTTGTACATATAAACACACAATTCAAATTTTATTACTATCTGTTAAAATTATAGCAGCTATATTCATTTCAAAATTCAAAGAGGTGTGCTTTTTAAAAAGATAACATCTACACTTAAAAGTCAAAGGAATCTTGCTTTTCTATTAAAGACTAACTTTTATTCAATCAGTATACTCTCTTCTGAAAATTATGAAACTGCGGAAAGGAAAAAGAAAACACCAAACACTTTGTTTGTTGATTTATAATTAGCTTATATTAGCCTAGGCCATTATTTTGGTATTTGGAAGCAGGTTGAAAAAGAAGAACTACTGATAATCATATGTAATTCATTCTGATTTTATTGATTCAGTCCAGTTCAGTTGCTCAGTTGTGTCCAAATCTTTTTGACCCCATGGACTGCAGCACGCCAGGCTTTCCTGTCCATCATCAATTCCTGGAGCTTGCTCAAACTCATGTCCATCGAGTCAGTGATGCCATCCAACCATCTCATCCTCTGTCATCCCCTTCTCCTCGTTCCTTCAATCTTTCCCAGCACCAGGGTCTTTTCCATTGAATCAACTCTTCGCATCAGGTGGCCAAAATGTTGGGAGTTTCAGCTTCAGCATCAGTCCTTCCAATGAATATTCAGGGCTAATTTCCTTTAGGATTGACTGGTTAAATCTCCTTGCAGTCCAAGGGACTCTCAAGAGTCTTCTCCAACACTACAGTTCAAAAGAATCAATTCTTCGGCACTCAGCTTTCTTTATAGTCCGACTCTCACATTCATACATGTCTACCGGAAAAACCATAGCCTTGACTAGACGGACCTTTGTTGGCAAAGTAATGTCTTTGCTTTTCAGCATGCTGTCTAGGTTGGTCATAGTGTTTCTTCCAAGAAGCAAGCATCTTTTAATTTCATGGCTGTAGTCACCATCTGCAGTGAGTTTGGAGCCCCCCAAAATAAAGTCTCTCACTGTTTACATTGTTTCCCCACTTATTTGCCATGAAGTGATGGGCCTGCATGCCATGATCTTAGTTTTCTGAATGTTGAGTTTTAAATCAGCTTTTTCACTCTCCTCTTTCACTTTCATCAAGAGGTTCTTAAGTTCTTCACTTTCTGCCATAAGGGTGGTGTTATCTGCATATCTGAGGTTATTGATATTTCTCCCGGCAATCTTGATTCTGGCGTGTGCTTCATCCAGCCTGGCATTTTGCATGATGTACTCTGCATATAAGTTAAATAAGCAGGGTGACAATATACAGACTTGACATACTCTTTTCCTGACTTGGAACCAGTCTGTTGTTCCATGTCCAGTTCTGTTGCTTTTTGACCTGTATACAGATTTCTCAGGAGGCAGGTAAGGTGGTCTGGTATTTCCATCTCTTGAAGAATTTTCCACAGTTTGTTGTGATTCACATAGTCAATGACTTTGGTGTAATCAATAAAGCAGAAATAGATGTTTTACTGGAACTCTCTTGCTTTCTCAATGATCCAACAGATGTTGGCAATTTGTCTCCTGGTTCCTCTGCCTTTTCTAAATCCAGCTTGAACATCTGGAAGTTCTCGGTTTACATACTACTGAAGCCTGGCTTGGAGAATTTTGAGCATTACTTTACTAGCATGTGAGATGAGAGGAGTTGTGCAGTAGTTTGAGCATTCTTTGGCATTGCCTTTCTTTGGGATTAGAGTGAAAACTGACCTTTTCCAGTCCTGTGGCCATTGCTGAGCTTCCAAATTTGCTGGCATATTGAATGTAACACTTTTACAGCATCATCTTTTAGGATTTGAAACAGCTCAACTGGAATTCCATCACCCCCACTAGCTTTGTTGGTAGTGATGCTTCCTAAGGGCCACTTGACTTTGTATTCTAGGATGTCTGGCTCTAGGTGAGTGATCACACCATCATGGTTATCTGGGTCATGAAGACCTTTTTTGTATAGTTCTTCTGCATATTCTTGCCACCTCTTCTTAATATCTTCTGCTTCAGTTAAGTCCATACCATTTCTGTCCTTTATTGATTAGCAGTAAATTAAGAATTCTCTTTCCTAACAGAGAAGGATAAGATGCTAATTTTCATAATCATTCAGGATTTTAAGAGGCTGGAGAAGACTTTTGAGAGTCCCTTGAACAGCAGAGAGATCAAACCAGTCAATCCTAAAAAAAAAAAATCAACTGTGAATATTCGTTGGAAAGACTGATCCTGAAGCTGAAATTCCAATACTTTGGCCACCTGATGCGAAGAGGGGCTCATTAGAAAAGACCTTGATGCTGGGAAAGATTGAGAGCAGCAGAAGGGGATGACAGAGGATGAGAAGGTTGGATGGCATCATTGACTCAATGGACATGAGTTTGAGCAAATTCCAGGAGATAATGGAGGACAGGGGAAACTGGCTTGCTACAGTCTCTGAGGTCACAAAAGTTGAACACGCCTTAGCAACTGAACAATAGTAAGAAGGGAATTAGCCCTTGAGGGGTAAGGAAATAAAGTGCCAGTGCTGAGGTGTGAAGGCAAGGGAAACAGACTTTGGCAGAACCCTTTGCCTCTTTCATGATTTCCTGAAAGGATCCAGCTAAGAATTGCCGTGAATAACTCTCTTGCTAAGGTACAGCTTTTGCTACCACAAAGGACATGAACCAGCATAAAAGGTGTGTTCTGGAAGGAGGACTTACCCTCATACCTCAATGATGCTCTGGAGGCCTTGTCCGTCTTGCCTCATCGGCTGCTCCCATTGAGCACCAGCTATAAATGCCGACCATTTGCTCCTGACTCACCGTTCCCTCCTGGAGGAGGAGATGGCAACCCACTGCAGTATCCTTGCTGGAGAAATCCCATGTACAGAGGAGCCTGGCGGGCCACAGTCCGTGGGGTCGCAAAGAGTCAGTCACAACTGAGAGACTGGGAACACTGTTCCCAGCCTCTGGCCTCCTCAACCGGAGCCTCGTTCAAAAGACCTCGGTCAGGCCAGGTCATCCCTCCTGTCTCCAAGCGGTCAGGCCAGGTCATCCCTCCTGTCTCCAAGCGGTCATGGCGCTTTTCCACTGCTGAACTCAGACAATGAATGGGGAGGGTTCACTGTACTGGGCGGGAAGAATATAAAGCAGCTCTTTTACTTCACCTGAGAACTATCCTGAAATACTGTTGGGACCCGTGGAAGTGACTCATGCAATTATAAAGGTAACTAAGTGTATGGCTTGTTCTCTGCTATCCAGGCATCAGATAGTAAGAAATAAAAAGTAAAATTGGGCTGCTCAAGCATAATATGTTAAATCTCTTTAACAAAGAAGCTGTGGGATGTTTTCCTAATTCCCACTCACACGTACCAGCCATCCTGCCTTCTGTGTAACACTTAGCCTCTGACACTTGACTACCCTGCTTCTCCCCCCTACCAAGCAGTGAACCCATTTACATGCCCTTGAACGCTTTCACTGTCACACATGCACCAGGGAACTCTGGAACGTCTTTCTGTGTGTGTCGGCTTTTGCTCCCTTTCACCTCTAGAACGTGACTTTCTTTGGTTGAACAGGTTCTCTGTTCACCTGTGTGACTGTACTGTCAATAACATAATGCACAGGTGTGCATCTCAGCCGTCAGCAGATGCTTAAATCCTGATGGTGGTTTCAATCAACCGTCAGTGTATACAGAGTGCAAGTTGTGTGTCTGTAGATTCGTACTTGCCAAGAGGTACAAACTCCTGTGCTTCTCTGGGTATTTGTGCTTAGGTGCCTGTGTTGCGTTTATGTGTGTGTAAGTCCACATCTGTATACAGCTGTATGTGTGTCTTTAAGGCCCAGTCAGCAGCTTCCTGTAAAGTATGATCATTTGCTTCCGCATTTCTGTATCTAGCAGTGCTATCCTCTTGGATTTTTTTAACTTTATTTTTACTGTGGTAAAATATATGTAACAAAAAATTCACCATTTTAACCAACTTTAAGTATATGATTCGGTGGCATTAACTACATTCACAGTGTTGGGCACAGAGTCACCACGGTCTAGTCCCCAGATTTTTCATCACTCAAAAGCGAAATGTAACCAGTCACTCCCGGTTCCCCTTCTCTCAACCCCTGGGACCTTCTAATCTACTTTCTATCTCTATGATTTTGCCTAATGTTTTCAAGGCTCATTCTTGTTGGAGCATGTATCAGAACATCTGTTACATGGATATACTACATTTTATTTCTGTTTATTCATTGTGGACACTTGGATTGTTTCTACCTTCTAATTATTGTGAATAATGCTGAAATTAGCATATGTATACGAGGACCTGTTCAAGTTCATGTTTTTACTCCTTTTGGGTATATACCTACAAGATGAATTGCTGAGGCATACGGTGATGTTTTGTCTAACTTTTTGAGGAACCTCCAGATTGTTTCCACAGTGGCTTCACAGTACCATCAGCAGTGGATGAGGGTTCCAATTTCTCTACATCCTTGCCAACGTTTGTTGTTTCCTTCTTTTTTAAAATGTAATAACCATGCTAATAGGTTTGAAGTGGTAACTAACTGCAATTTTGACTTGCATTTCTCTAATGATTAGTGATGCTAAGCATCTTTTAATGTGCCTGTTGCTTCTACTGCTAAGTCGCTTCAGTCATGTCCAACTCTTTGGGACCTTATGGACCATAGTCTACCAGGTTCCTCTGTCCATGGGATTCTCCAGGCAAGAATACTGGAGTGGGTCCCCATGCCCTCCTCCAGGGGATCTTCCCGACCCCAGGGATCGAACCCGCGTCTCATGTCTTCTGCATTGGCAGGCGGGTTCTTTACCACTAGCACCACCTATCTTTAGAGAAATGTCTGTTCAAGTCCTTGCCCTGTTTTTAAGTGGGTTGTTTGTTCGTTGTTGTTGTGTTGGAGGAATTCTTTACATACTCTGGACATCAATTCTTTATCAGATCTATGATTTGCAAATACATTCTCCCAGTCTGTAATTTGACTTCTCACTTTCCTGATGATATCCTTTGAGGCACAAAAGTTTCTCAAAAGTTTTGATGAAATCCAATTTATCTATTTTTTCTTTTGTTGTTCATGCTTTTGGTGTTATATCTAAAAATTTATTGCCAAATCCAAGGCCATGAAGATTTTTACTATGTTTTCTCCCAAGATATTTATCATTTCAGCTCTTATATTTAGGTCAGTGACTCATTTTGAGTTAATTGTTGTATATTGTGTGAGGTAGTGGCCCACCTCTACCAGAACGATTTGTAGAAGAGACTGCTCTTTTCCCGTTAAATGGACTTGGTACTCTTGTCAAATGCTTTCCAGGTGGTGTTAGTGGTAAAGAACCCACCTGCCAATGCTGGAGACAAAAGAGACGCAGGTTCAATTCCTAGATTGGGAAGATCCCCTGGAGGAGGCAAACCACTCCAGTATTCTTGCCTGGAGAATCCCATGGACAGAGAAGCCTGATGAGCTACAGTCCACAGGGTCTCAAAGAGTCAGACATGACTGAGCGACAAAGCATAGCATAACACCCTTGCCAAATACTGATCATAGTGTTTATGTTTATTTGTGAACTATCAGTCTTGTTTTGTTGATTTGCATGAACCACACTGTTTTGATTAGTATGGGCTTGTAGTAATTTGAAATCAGGAAATGTGGGCTCTCTGTTTTTCTTTTTAAGATTACTTTGACTATTCACGGTCTCTTGCAATTCTACATGAAATTTAAGATTGGCTTTTCCAGTTCTGCAAAAAGGGATATTAGAGTTTTGCTAGAGATTGTGTTGAATCTGTAGATAGCTTTGGGTATGATTACCATCCTCACAATGGTAAGTTTTACTCCCCACGAACATGGGATGCCTTTTCACTTATTTAGGTCTTTAAGTTCTTTCAACAATGTTTTGTAGGTTTCAACGTACAAGTCTTTCATCTTTTTGGTTAAATTTATTCCTAGGTAATTTTTTACCCTCTCCTTTTAATTGACTTGAAATCCTCCATTGTAATTACTAGACTGTAATGTGTCCATAATGCATAGAATAGGGCTTAGCACATAGCAGACACTGAACAAATGCTAATTTAATAAAAGAATCTCCAAAATCTTAGGATCTTAGAACTTTGAGGAAACACTCCTACCAATTCTTTTCTTCTAAGGATGAAGTAAGGATGCTCAGGGGCTTCCCTAGTGGTTCAGCAGTAAGTAATCCACTTGCCAATACAGGAGATGCGGGTTTGATCTCTGGGTCAGGAAGATCCCCTGGAGAAGGAAATGGCAGCCAGTATTTCTGCCTGGGAAATTTCATGGACGGATAGGTGTAGCAAGCTATGGGCCATGGTGCTGCAAGAGAGTCAACTTAGTGATCAAACAACAACAAAAACGATGCTCAGACTGGGTAAGTGAATCGTTCCCAACAGCACTTAGCCAGTAGTAAAACCAGCAGTTCACATCACCTAAGAGTTTTCTGTGGATCAAAATGTAATCATTATATGCCAAGATTCTGTCTGCTGGAATAAGTGAATGTGTCTATAAACTTGGGTGCTTTTTATGTGGGTATGGGAATTTTTTCAGAATCTGATTTCTTATACTTTTAAATGAATCTTAGGGTTCATTTAGGATTCAAATGAATCATAGGATTATACAAAGGTTTAGTATACTTACAAAAGTATTCAATATGAACACAAAAGTGTATATACTTCAGCAAATAAGGTTATTAAAATGGATTATCTGGAGATACGTATCTATGAGGGCATCATAAATGGAAGTTTCTAGGAGTGTGTGTGTGTGTCTGTGTTAGATGAGATGGCTGAGTGTCATTTTGGAAATAAAGTTAGCCCATCAGATCTTTCCTCACTCACAGCAGAGGACCCTTCATTAGACTTTACCGCCTAAAGAACTTGTTTCATTATAGAATTACTTCCATTAAGAGAATGAGTGGAGAAAAACAGAATTGTATCCTTGCTTACAAACTGAGACATTCCTTAACGTGTTTAAAAAAAAATCACTCACGTTTTTTTTTTTTTTTCTCTCTCTCCTGAAGTAGGGGTCAGTCAGCCCGGGACAGAGGTTCAGTGCTGCCTTATTCGGGCTCTGTTCCACAGCTGGTCAGTCCCTGGATCATTCTCTCCTTTCTCCTGATCTAGGCTTCTCCCAGGGCCTCCCAAAGATGGTTAGTAATCATCAGCCTAGGAATCATCTCTGAGTCAATGGTGAGAGATCCGCAACTCTCTGACTCTGGAATTTGGCGGGCTGGATAAGAGGATTGCTACCTGCCTACTCAGTATCCCCTCACTCTCCTAACTCTTCCAGTTTTGTTGTGGGCACGAATGTACTTAGGAAAAACAAAACAAAAAAATAGGAAAACAAACAAACAAACAAACCAAAACCCACCACCCTGCATTTCTCACTCTCCTTTGCAGCTAGAGGTTGTCATTAGCCCAGCTCTGGACAATGAGGCATAAGCAAATGCTTTTGCATGGGGCTTTCAGGAAAGATCTTTAAAATGGAATTGATAGCCGACAAATGCCTTTTGCCCTTCTCATTCTGCCTTTTCCCAACTGGATTTTAGATGTAATGATGAAGGTTAGCAGCCCTCATAACTATGGCAACCATGAGGGAAAGGTTAAGATGTCACAGAGATATCAACACTGACATCGCCGTGCTGCCCAGCCACAGCCCACTACCACCTACCTCTTGTTTCACAAGAAAAACCCCTGATCAGACTAAACCACTGTTTTCTCGGTCTCTTCACTAGCAGCCCAATTCAATTCTTAACTCATATAGGAGCTTAAAAAGCTGAATGAGATAATTTGAGTCAGTGGACTTCTATGTATCTCGTTGCCAAATTAGACAGACTTACAGTAAACATTACGGAGGAATTCTAGGTAGTCAAGATAATGGTGGTGGCATAAATCTAAATCTCCCAACATACTGCCCTCCCCTGTAAAACACACACACAGAGCAAGAAATCAAGTAAAACTACATAAAACCCATGTCTTCACCAGAACTAGAAAACAGAATTCCAAATTTCAAATTAACTGTAAATAGAAGAATAAATATTAAATCCAAGAAAGCTGCCTCCCACATTGTTCATGAAGCTCTTCAGGTAAACAACGTTTGGGAAAAACCATGATGGTGAACTTAGGGTTGATTTAAAACTACCAGAAAGAGAAAGTCTGCATCTAAGTGGAGCACTTACTACATGGAAGGCATTTAACTGTGTGTGCAGGGTGAGAGGAAGCAGTCTTGGAAAGATAAAGCTTCTGAGCGAAAAATGTCCAAAGGAAAGAGGTTTAGAGGGTTCTTCTGAAAATCAGGTGGGGGATGGGGGACTCGGGTTGGGGGGGACTTTGAAATCCGCCAGACCTTCTCTTCCTCCAAAGCCATACTTGGCTACACTGACAGAAGGGGGCGCTCTTGATCTAGGAATCCTGCAACCCCTACCTCTCCAGCCCTGTCTCCATCTAAGCAAAATTACTAAAACAGGAAAAGAATCCAGAACCATTCAACTGATAAAATTTCTCCCCCCAGTAATGGCAAAATAGAAGAAAATTCTCTAACACTACTAAGTAACACTACTGTCTAAACTGAGTTATATATCGTCAACACTTTGAATAGCAAATTTAAAAGCTAAGTAGAGAAATGGACCAGGAAAAAAAGAAAAACAACCTAGGAAGAAATAAAATGAGAGTTGATTGAATCCCGAAAAAAAATAGAAAAAACAATAGAATAAACATTGTACTGCATTGCCTGTAACACTTTAGGTGATATATACTACCATATTTTAAATACATGTATACATATGCATGTCATCCTCCAAGTTACAAATGATTTCTTCACCACGTAGTTGTTCAGAATTTATCTTAGTTGGGTCTGATCTTTGAGGCATGCAATAAATAGTGTCTGGCTGTGATTGCTGTCATCACTGTTATTGGCAGTTGACTGGTTGAGGGCAGTGAGGAAGGGAAGAGAATCTCAAATAAAGCATCTGGAGCAAAAAATGAAGGTATTTGTCATACTGTGTGTCCACATAGGCCAAAGACTTGGCTTTACAGATGAGGAGACTGAGATTCAGGGAGCTAACACAGGGGGCAATAGAGAAAGCCTTCTTTCCCTCTCTCAGCTCTTTTCTTGCTGCTTCAAAAGACAATGAATGCCTCCTCTCTGAATCAGCCTGCACCACCCTCCAGATGCTATGACTCCCCTCTTAGCAGGACCTCTTTATATTCACCCTCCCCTTTCCTTCTGACAAATTCCCCCAGACAGAAGCTCTGTCTAAATCACTCTCATTCTAAAATGCTAAAATGCAAATAAACCAAACCACCTTTCCTTGACTCGTACAGTCAGATGATTTCCTTGCCATGTAGCTTTTCAGAATTTATCCTAGCTGGCATGCAATAAATAGTGTTTAAATCTCTGATTTTCCTCTTATCAAGCTTAAAAGTGTGTTATATGAGCTGTCCTCTTTTCCTTCCTACTCATTCATAAAGCTCTTGCTGTTTCTCCCTTCATCCTCTCTGAAAACGTCTTTTTCAGAAACCGTTGGCTCCCATCTTTAAACACCCTTATCCTTCGTCTTCTTGGAGCCACAGTCTTTTTCTTCCGGTCAGTCCCACGGTTATTCATTCTCTTGTTCTGGCTTGTTTTCTCCCCTCTTCAATGGAGGCATTCCACCAAAGGCCTCCACCACCTTCTGCACACAGAACTGCAAACTACAAATACACACATCCAGACACATCTGCTTCTTGGGTGCCTCCCTAGACGTCATCCCTGGGTTTCAGAAGGTACCTGGAGCTCAACATGTCTAAAACTCAATTCCACAACCTCTTTTCAAGTCTGCATCTCCTCCCAATCTCCAAACCAAGGTCAAATGATCCTGGATACCATCCTTTCCTTTATCTTCTCTCCCAAATCATTCATAAATTCAACTGGAAGCACTGAGTGCCTAGTATGTGTGGGCGCCGGGCATTGACAAGACCCACTTTCTGCACTGAACTCACAGACTCAGTGAGAAGTGCTGCCTAATCACTGTACGCAAGTTTCCTTCCATCCCGCTTTTCATTCACATTATCACCCTCCAGGTCCAAGCCAGCATTATGTCTTTCCTAGACTAATAAGTCAGCCCCTATGAGATCTCTCTGAAGCCAGCCTGTTCAAACGGAGTTGAAATCTTTTCTCCTTGCACATTTTATAACTGTTGTTGTTGTTTAGTTGCTCAGTCACATCTGACTCTTTTGTGACCCCATGGACTGTATCCCACCAGGTTCCTCTGGCCATGGGATTTCCCAGGCAAGGATACTGGAGTGGGTTGCCATTTCCTTTTCCAGGGGATGTTCTTGACCCAGGGATCAAACTCCTATCTCCTGCGTTGCATGTGGATTCTCTACCACTGAGCCCCCAGGGAAGCTCTCCTTGCACATTTTGTAGCTTAACACACTTGTTGCTGTCTCTGTGCTTCCCTCCTCCTGGAATTCCCTCCTCTGATCTCCTCACACTATACTGTATCTGTCCTTTAAGGCCCACCTCAAATGCCAGTCCTCTTTGATGTTTTCCCGGACTTCCCGGGCCAAGAGTGTGGCTTCTTTCTCTGAATTTATCAGATTTGCCCCCTTCACCCCTGCTTTATCAGCCATTCCTCCTGCCCAAGCTAGTTGCTCCACAAATCATGATTAGAATGATGGTGGAAAACCAGTTTTATGTGATAGGAATGTGGCTCCGTGATCAACTTCAAGAGAGATTACTCTATCATCAGCTAATTTGTGTACCTTTTCCCCCTGGAGATTTGATAAACTAAATTCCTGAAGAAGCTGAATATGCTAGGGTTACTAAATTCTATTTGTGGCTTCAAAGGAAATAATGCATAACTTTAAGAAAGTCATATGAGTCCTGGGGACCTCAGCTTCCCTATCTAGAAAACAGAAAGTTGTACTGAATGATCTTAAGCTTCTGAAGATTCCAGTTCTCTAGATTTAACAGTCTATAACTAAGTTTTCTAGGGGATTTGACGGGGTGGTTTCATCTACTGATAGACTGATTCTACCCATTCCCAGGCTTTTTCCTTCCCTGCCTTCTCTATAGAAGTTGGAAGAGCTAGACATCCTCTTGGCAGCTTTTCTTACAGCTAGAAGTGGCCGTGTGATGTAGTTCTAACCAACGAGATGGAAGCAGAACTCTATTGAAGGGAATTCCGGGAAGCCGTTGCTTTCCAGATGGAAGAGAAAGGCACAGCTGGCGTGACTCCTGGGGCAGGTAGACTTCTCAGATGGCCCCCTGATACATGATATATGGCCCTGTATAATTTCCTGCACTGGGGTATGGGCAGAATCATGAGCTATCACCTCCATGATTAGGTTACTAATCAGTTGACTTGGAGTCAATCAAAGGGATTATTCTGTGTGGGCCTGACATAATCAGATGAGCCTTTCAAAAGAGACACAACTTCCTGTCAGCCTCCTAGAGGAAAACAAACAGTTGCAAACTGCCTTGGGGCGGCCTCCAGAAGTGGCTAAGAGCTCAGCCCTAACAACTGCGTCCTACCAACTGGCGAGCTTGGAAGGGACGATGCGCAGTCCCAGCTGACACCTTGACAGCAGGCTGACTTCTCAAGCAGAGAATTCAATGAACCGTGACCAGACTCCTGACACGCAGGAGCTGCAGGATCAATTTGTGTTAACTTGCAATGTTTGCAGCTAGTTGTTATGAAGCAATAGAAAACTAATACAACCCCTTTCCACTTAATCTCAAAAGCCAGGCACTTATGAAAACCATCTTGTGATCGTAAAGGAAAAACCGAGTGAATCACAGAGACCTGACCTCTTGCATCTCTAAGCCACAATCAGCAGCTGCTTTTCTCCAAGATAATTTCTATACCAGAAAAAGAAATGTCTATTCATATGAGCCAATACGAGTTACTTGTAGTTGAAATCATTTCAACTGATAAAGCAGACTTTCTTTTACTTGTATTTGAAATCATTTCCAACTGATAAAGCAGACTTCCAAAACCAGCGTGAGTATATTATTTATTCACTGGCAAACTTTTATAAGGAATCTATAATGTTACAGATAGAAAAAAAAAAAAGAAGCACCAAAAATTTTAAAAATCTTTGCCTTCTATAGGCTTGTAGCCTAGTATAGCGGGAGAGGTGGTGGGGAACAAGGTGGGGGAAAGGTAGTCAGGATACAATTAAAATACAGAATGATTAGGCTATGATAAGTATAAGCAAAAGGTCTTGCATGCTAAGACCTTCACTTAAGTGAAGTTAAGTCACTTCAGTCATAGCCAACTCTTAGTGGACACTATGGACTGTAGCCCACCAGGCTCCTCTCTCCATGGGATTCTCCAGGCAAGAATACTGGAGTGGGTTGTCATACTCTCTTCCAGGGGATTTTCCCGACCCAGGAATCAAACCTGCATCTCCTGCTGCTCCTGCATTGCAGGCGGATTCTTTACCGCTGAGCCTTGGGCTAAGCCCAAACAAAAGATCTTAGGGAAGCTCAAAGAGATACCTAGTGTAGTCTTCAGGGTTGATCAGGAGGGAGGAGCTGGATCCAAGGCTTTAGGATGAGGAACAGAATTATGAAGGATGAGCACGTCATTCAGGAACAGCAGAGGAGGGGGGAGTCCTGGCACAGAGAGTGGAGGTCAGTCAGTCAAATAATTGACAACCGCCAAAATAGCTAACATGAGGCTGAGGAATGTGCGAGCCACCTAGAGCACCTGGTACCCGCCCCAGGCTCTGACGGCCGTCTTGCCTCACCCCACTCCCTTCCACAGAGGGACGAGTGCTGTCCCTCGCCGCTGAGGGAGATGCAAGCAGCTCTGGCCGCTGCTCCAGGTGTAAACACATCCAGAGAGTGGCTTTCCCAAGGAAGACTCTAGGTCAAAGTCCTTCTGGAATGTGCTGCGCATAGGGAATCCAAGAAGAGAGAAATGGATTTGACAGAGGAGACAACCCCTTCCGTTTTTTGAAGGAGACTCTTGGGGTCTTCAGGCTAACTCTCCTCGTGACTTAGGGTTCTCACAGCCTAGGATTTCACTTGGAAATTAGAAAGCTTCTGTAAATCTCCTTTAAATAAGTCAAGGAACAAATACATCACAATGATAAAATGGGAAATACTGAATTAGGGCCTAGAGAAAAACCCTGGAAATGAAAAAGCCTAAAATCACTTCATCGGAAATAGATGGGGAAACAGTGGAAACAGTGGCTGACTTTATTTTGGGGGCTCCAAAACCACTGCAGATGGTGACTGCAGCCATGAAATTAAAAGACACTTACTCCTTGGAAGGAAAGTTATAACCAACCTAGATAGCATATTAAAAAGCAGAGACATTACTTTGCCGACAAAAGTCCGTCTAGTCAAGGCTATGGTTTTTCCAGTGGTCATGTATGGATGTGAGAGTTGGACTGTGAAGAAAGCTGAGCACCAAAAAATTGATGCTTTTGAACTGTGGTGTTGGAGAAGACTCTTGAGAGTCCCTTGGACAGCAAGGAGATCCAACCAGTCCATCCTAAAGGAGATCAGTCCTGGTGTTCATTGGAAGGACTGATGATGAAGCTGAAACTCCAATACTTTGGTCACCTCATGCGAAGAGTTGACTCATTGGAAAAGACCCTGATGCTGGGAGGGATTGGGGGCAGGAGGAGAAGGGGACGACAGAGGATGGGATGCCTGGATGGCATCACCGACTTGATGGACAGGAGTTTGAGGAAACTCAGGGAGTTGGTGATGGACAGGGAGGCCTGGCGTGCTGTGATTCATGGGGTCGCAAAGAGTCGGACACGACTGAGCGACTGAACTGAACTGAACTGAAGGCAGAGATAGTCACAGGAAGTTGAAGGCAACAATGAAACCAATCTCGTTTTATCCACTGACCTGTTTTTTCCTATTTGAGGAGCAAAGGGGTTTCAAATGCTAGAGAAGAGATTACATGTCTTTCTTACTTCAGAGGACATCCTACCCAGCCTCCCCTGGTCTCCCCAGGAAGCTGGGGAAGCTTCCCTTGTAGCATCAGGTAGGGAGCTTGCCTGAGGCCTAGGAGGTTTTTTCCCAATCTTTTCAAATGTGGGATACAGTAAAATTCACCCTTTTTTGGTGTACAACTTGATGATGAGATTTGTGTATAGTGTATACACAAATGTGTATAGTGTGGTGACTCAAGGACGAAAGAGTAGATAAAACCCAGGAGGGTCTTGGAATGCAGGAATGGAAGAACCAGACCCTTATCGTCCTTCCCTCCCCCATGTTGTAAATACTAATGGATTTCAGGTCCTCCTGAGCAGTGTAACCTGTCTCCCCTCCTACCCCATAGCAGATATTTGCCTTGTTCTCCCCAGCTACCCACCTAGTATATATGCCTCATCCAATCAGCAAATGACCCGCAAGACCCCATCCCACTCCTTCTACCCTGGGTATAAAAGTGGACTAAGGACCCCTGTTCAGCATCGGATCTCCCTTGAGCTGGCCTGCTCTTCTAACAGCGTCTCCCACTCTAATAAACTTTATTTCCCTCTCATTCTGTCTCATGTCTGGAAATTCTTTTCCAACCCGCGCCCAGATCATGATATATAGTGAGTGAAGTCACTCAGTCCTGTCCGACTCTGTAACACCATGGACTGTAGCCAACTAGGGTCCTGCATCCATGGAGTTTTCTAGGCAAGAGTACTGGAGTGGGTTGCCATTTCCTTCTCCAGGGCATCTTACCAACCGGGGATCGAACCCGGGTCTCCCACATTGCGGGCAGATGCTTTACCGTCTGAACCACCAGGGAACCCATGACATACAGTAGTACTAACTAAACCATGAGAAAGACAAAGGACCCTTCCGTCACCCCCACAAAGGAGCTCCTGCCCCTTTGCTGTCAACACCCCCACCCCTGGGACGCTACTGACCATTTCTATCCCTATAATTTTGCCTTTTCCAGAATGCATGTAAATGGACTCATGCAGTATATATAGTCTTGTGTGTCAGGCTTCTTGCGCTTAACATAACACAAGGCCAATTTTTAAAAACTGTTGTCTGCCAAGGTCATCTTTCCCAAGGCTCAGTGGGTGAGGATCAGTGTTCATGCCTGTCTTAACAAATTCACCGGCGTATAACTGTAGGCCCTAAATCAAACCTGCTGAGTCAAAAGCAGCTTCTCTTTGTAATCTATTATGATGTGATGGCTCAAGTTACATTTCTATTGTGCAAACACTAATAGTGGTATAGTGAATTTATACATGAATATCTCTGTTTATTAGCATTTAGAAATGCATAATTGCATTTTAATCATCAAGAGCATTTATAGGCCTATGCTACTGCCCTTGAGGACCTTGCAAAATAATTTAAAAGATAGCATATACTTAAATCGGGCTTCCCAGGTGGTGCTAGTGGTAAAGAACCTGCCCATCAATGCAGGAGACATAAGAGACACAAGTTCGTTCCCTGGGTTGGGAAGATCCGATGGAGGAGGACCTAGAAACCCACCCTAGTGTTCTTGCCTGGAGAATCCCATGGACAGAGGAGCCCGGCAGGCTACAGTCCACAGGGCTGCAAAGAGTGTGACACGACGGAAGTGACTTAACACGTACCCATATACGTTCATTGCTGAAAAAGCTTTTAGGGCATCCTAGATTTTCACATTTGGCAATGACTTTCAGGATTATCCACACCTGCCTTTCATTTTAGATTTGAATTTCCTCCAGGGGTGGCAAACTCCAAGAGCTGATGAAGGATGTAAACGTGTGAAACTAGCCACGGGACACTGCCAACTTGCCTGAGGCAAGTCGGAGAGAGTTCGGTAGTGCCCATGGTCGCTCACAGTCAATTTGAAAAACCAACACTGAAATAACTTTAAGTGTATATATTTTGGCTTGCTTTAGTCCTTGGGTGGTCCCATTGCGATCTCTTCTATAATAGCCTTCCCAAGTTTTTGCCTAGTATGCTAGGTACTCCTGAGTCCCTGATCTACACCCTTTCACTCTTATCAGCTCCGTAGGTGCCAGTCTGGCTTTCAATTGCCAGCGTGGCATTTAATTGCTATAGGATTCCTTGAAGCCCGAGCACTGGCTTTGCCCTTCTCCCACCAGGCAGGCAGGAAGTAGCAAGAGACTGATGCCCTTTCAACAACCACTGATTGGAATTTGTGTGTAAGTATTCCAGCTACCGCAGCTTGCTGGGGGATTAACTAAACTTAGTACTTTACATGGGCCACCGGCATTTCCAAGTGAGATTAGAGCTCCCTTTACGACAGTGGACTCGTGTGACAGTCTATCTTCTATTTCCAACATCCTTTCCTGTTCTACTTCCCCATCTCCTACGGTCTTTCCTGACATCACCTGCCAGATAAGCTACTTTATTTGGATCTTCATCTCAGGATTTGCTTCTGAGAGTTGACCTCAAGTTGATGTAGCTAGTGAAAACTTGAATAACTCCAGAGATGCAAGGCTTACTGCATTCCTAATCCCTAGAGAATAGCTTGAACCATCTTTGTCCCACAGATATATCTTCCCCTTACAGAGATGAAAGCATCTTCCTGTGACTGGCATCTAAACGTTCACTCTATGGGACCATCTACTGTTGTGTGAACCCGTCTAGAATTCTCCCTCTTTAGAGAGAAATCGTTCAACCCAATTCCTAAATTGTCCTTGAATACATCCTACATTTCACTCACTTTATCTATGAAAGTTGTCAATTGGTACACAAAGCCAGTAATGATAATCTGAAATGAAAAATGCCCAAGAGGAGAATCCCCAGAAATCTGGGGGGCTTAGGATAGTGGACTTTCCCTTTGATGGGATATGGAAACAAGAGCCATTTTTAGTTAAATGTTAAAAGAAGGATCAGCCCAAAGGACATGGGATCATTTTGTTTACATATATAGGTATTATGTGTAACATTTGCAGTCCTAGTTTTTCACTTGGGAAAGGATCATGAAAAATGTGCTATGTCTTCATTTTCAGCCAGACAAGCTTCTGCATTTCCCAGTCAAGGGTTTAATGTTTGCTGTTGTATGTACTACTTAACAGGTTGTCACACAGTTTGTATTAAATTCACAGCTTCCTTCCAAGAGGCAAATTCTGGACATTTTCAAAAGGCAAAGAGGTTCTAAAATGTCTGAGCAGGGTCCTCAGAGTGTCTCATATCCATCCCTTCCCATTTTAAGAGAAAAGGGAGTTTCAGGAGAGCTGAGAGCTGGGCAAAATGGAGCACAAAACAGGGTGACAAGTAGATTCCAGAGCCCTTATGAATGTCCCTTCTGACATTATATTTGAAATAGAGTACTTGTTGGGGAGTTAAATGTACTAGTTTCTAAATTTTGAGAGTGCTTTGAGGATATCCGTGGCCATGTTTTTGCAGCCTATTTCTGGGACGCACTGAAAGGACTGATTACTTGCTAATGTGTCTTTTCTTTTACAAAACGATTTGTGAGTATGCATTCTGAGTACTTATGAACAGTTCTTCTTTTAAATGTTTTTTTTTTTTTTGAAAGAGAGATAAACAAGTGATGATTGAATTCAAGGCTATACCTATTCCTCCCACTTCTTCTCCATCTGATATAATTACAGTAAGTCTGGGTTGTGCATATCTGAACATCTTCTGGTTTTGATTGTCAAGCAATCAAATAGCATCTCTCACCCCCACTCAGACCCATAATTTAGACGTTTCTCTGAAGTGACACTTGTTGCAGTTTAATTATAATGCTCTTCAATCCAGAAAGCTATTTAAAGAACAATGGAAGCTGTGCCTTTGCAGTCCTTTCTTTTGAAAAAGATGCAGAAATTCATATGTGTATCTGATCCCTAACTGAAACTTGATAACTTGTGTGATGAATGGCTTGTTTCCTTTGAAAAAATGACTGATATTTTAACATACATGTTTATTTCCGAGAATGTCCAGCACAGTTATGCCATTTTAAAACTTAGGAGCAAGCATGCATAATTTCACATTCTGCATTCTGTTTACAGGAAATATTTTTTTTTTTCATTTCAAAATGAAATTCTCAAGGCTCAAACGGGTAGGTGTTTTAATTCAGCAAAGAATTAAAGAGCTGCTTTTTCCAGACATATTCTCTTTCCTTCCCTGGCAGTTACTGGTACCAACTTGCTCTTAATTATCTTCCATTCAATGCTAGTCATAGCCGCCTGCCTACATCACACCTCGGCAGGCCAGCCCACAGTACTCACCCAGCCCCCTCTGGCTGAATCATCTTCCGCCCCCATCCTTTCCCACTGCTGTTTCCTTTTCACTTCAGTGCTCTTTTTAGAGGGGCATTCTTGGTTTCCAAAGCTTTTTTTCTTCATTCTATATTATGTTCCCTTTATATGCTAGAAATCAACAATTCTTAAGGAATTGTTCCTGTCACTGAAGACAACTTGTGCTTAACATATGGAATTAGCTATCCATTAATTCTTGCCTAATTTAGGTGAAAGTAGGATTTGAGAAACTGGACATTTATCACCCTCACTCCAACATATGAAAGAGAAAATGAGTCATTTTTTTGTGAGTTTCTGCCTCGGCAGAGACACAGGAAATCCTAGGCTTGGGCAATTTAAACCGTCGCCTACAGCTTTGACATCCCTGCTTTCAACATTCTGCTTTCATTCATTTTTTTTTTTAATGTTGTAGTTAAGTCCTTTCAAATTGACTCTCAAATCTCCAGTTTTATTAGGCATAAATGCTGACCCAAAGGCTCCAACAAAGTGTCAGAAGTTGGAGGTTTTAGGATTGGATACTTGAAGGCACCTGAGCTCTGATCAACTAACAGAAATGTGCTCATACCAGTTGTGTGAAGAAACAAAGAAACCTTTCATCTTTATGTGTTATTGACTTAAAACAAGCTCAATATTTTATGGAGGTATCCACGCAAGTATATAAATTTCTCCGTATCTACAGACAAGTCACTTGTTGTCAGCTGACAATGATTCCTAATGCAGATCTTACAGCGACTCCAATAAGCAACGGGAGAAAAGAGAAAGCCCAGTTCAGATAATCAACCAATGACCCCACTGAGGGGGTCTCCTTTTGGTAAGAAGTTCAGGGCTTCCCAGGCGGCACTAGTGGTAAAGAACCCGCCTGCCAATGCTAGGCGACACTAGAGATGCAATCCCTGGGTCAGGAAGATGCCCTAGGGGAGGGCATGGCCACCCACTCCAGTATTCTTGCCTAGAGAATCCAATGAATGGAGGAGCCTGGCAGGCTACATTCCATTAGGGCACAGTTTTGGACATGACTGATGCAACTTAGCACGCATGTTTCAGTTAAAATATTTGGTTCAACTCTCCATTTTAAGTTAAAAAAATGAGCTCCAAAGGACTGATATGTCTTGTTCAAAGTCATTAGGGGATTAATTTTTTAAAAAGTTAAGAGAGGAACTCAAGTTTATCCACTAGACAAAAGGAAATCTACCTTTGTGAAGTGCCTGGCACTGTGCCCTTTTCATCATTTCACCAAATCTTCACAACCACCCCACAAAAAGGCATCATCTTCCCCAGTTAACAGAGAAGAAAACTGAGGGTCATAAAGCTAAGTATTGTCTCAAGTCCACACACCTGGGGAGTGATGCTGACATGTGGAACTTTTGCCAGTGTTTTCAGAGAACATTTTACAGTTTTGTGAGCACTCAGGGAGTACCAGGAATTGAACTAAGCTTGTTAATGTATCATCCGACTGAACTCTCACGACAGCCCCTTGTGATGTTTATGTATTAAAAATATCATTTTCTCCATAGTGAAAACATGGAATTTTATACTTTTGTGTCTTTTCTTTGTTTTGTTTATCTCTTTAGAAACAAAGACCATTCAAAAAACAGAGGGCAAATGCATTTTTTTCACATATTATTTTTGTGTGTCTAAATTGTCGATGTGTTTTAGGAGACAAATGCGTAATCACATTCTCATAATTGTTAGCATTTTCCCTCTATGGATTTCTGAGAGAGGATGAATGAGGGACCAAAGACCCATCACTTATCATTGGAATTTTGTCAGAAAAAATCAACTGTAAGGTGATGCTTAATATCTTTGCTCTAACTCTAGGTTTGATTGGGGGGACTACTGAGATAAGAAAGGAATGTGCTGTTATTATTTTAACTTATCTGAATTTACCAGGATATACATGCAGCACAATTTCTTAATGCTTAACTCAGAATCAAAGGAATCTATGTTTAAATAAATGTATAGCTTGGGTCTCTAGAAATCTATTCTTCAAAAACTAGGCAGGAAAAATTTGGAGATAAAAATAAGAAGAATAATAAAATTTAATGTATAGACTTGTTTTGAAGATTGGTGAACAGAGCTTTCAAGTCAAAGTAACGTATTTTTAATATGCATGCATTGGCTCGGGCATCCACCTGTCTCCAAACCTTCCTGGATGCCCCCACCTGATGTCTGGAACACACTCCCATTCTCAGCTCTATGAGCTCATGCCTTTTCATTGTTCAGTCATCCCCTCAAATTATTACCTTTCAGGGTTCCTTTTTTGTATTAACTTGAAGCGTGATGGTAATTTCCTTTAGAATATCTGTCTGAAACAACCTTTTCAGACTGCATTTTCTTCACTTGTAAAATGTGAATCTGATTAGATCAACAGTAAGGTGTCATCCTGGTCTAAATTTTATGGGTTTCTAGTTGTTCAGTTGCCCAGTCATGTCCGAGACTCTTTTGCGACCCCATGGACTGCAGCACGCCAGGCCTCCCTGTCCCTCACCATCTCCCAAAGTTTGCCCCAAGTTCATGTCCATTGCATTGATGAATGCCATCCAGCCATGTCATCTTCTGACACCCTCTTCTCATTCCAGTATAAAGTATAATGTTTCTAGTACAATGAATTAAGTCAGCAAACATATATTGAGGACCTACTAATGTCAGGCTCTATATCAGAAACTGGGGGAACCAGAATGCAGTCCTTCCCTGCAAACATCTCATTCTGTAGCAAAGGGGAGAGGCTCAGAGATGGCTAATTATTACTCAATATTGAAAATGACAAAATCAAAGTATGTGCACAGAGATGGAGTGATTATGGTTAAGTAAAACACAAAGAACATGGCATCTAAGCTGAGCCTTGAAAGATGAATTAATAGGCCCAAAGATGAAAGAACTTTCGAGATAGAAGGAGCAGCACAAGCAATGGCACAGGAACATGCTAACACGTGGGAAGAACCGAGAGAGCCCAGGCGAGAGGAACAGAGGCACAGCAGCCTGAGGACCATACCCTCTGAGAGGTCAGACCCATCCACTGCTAGTCATCTAGAGCTGCCACATAAAAACACTGTGACTGGGTGGCTTAAACAACAAAAGCGTATTTCCTTACTGCTCTGGTGGCTGGAAGTCCAAGAACAAGTAGTGGCCAGTGTGGGTTCTCCTGAGGCCTCTGTCCTTGGCTGGCAGATGGCCATCTCGCTGTGTGCTCTCATGGTGCCCCCTGCTATCACTTCTTTGGACTAGAACCCACTCTTATTACTTCACTTAACCTTCACTACCTTCTTAAAGGCCTTATCTCCCAATAGAGTCAGGTGGCGCAGCAGTAAAGAATCCGCCTACCAATGCAGAAGACACAGGGACATGGGTTTGAACCCTGGGTTGGGAAGACACCCTGGAAAAGGAAACGGTAACCCACTCCAACGCCTGAAAAATCCCACGGACAGAGGAGCCCGGCGGGCTATAATCCACGGGGCGCAAAGAGTCGGACACAACTGAGCATGCACACGTGCCCAATACCGTCACATATGAATGGGGGGAGGTACTGCTGCTGCTGCTAAGTCGCTTCAGTTGTGTTCGACTCTGTGCGACCCCATAGACGGCAGCCCACCAGGCTCCTCTGTCCCTGGGAATCTCCAGGCAAGAATATTGGAGTGGGTTATCATTTCCTTCTCCAATGCATGCATGCATGCTAAATCACTTCAGTTGTGTCTGACTCTGTGCAGCCCTATGGACAGTAGCCCACCAGGCTCCTCTGTCCACGGGATTCTCTTGACAAGAATACTGGAGTGGGTTGCCATTTCCTTCTCCCAGGGGGAGGTACAATTCAGTCCATAACACACAGCTGGCTGCGCGATTTGGAAAAGAGCAAGGAAGAGCTCCAGGGCAGTCAGAGTGGCTGCCACCAGGTACATCAGTCACCTCCGTCATGAGAGAACCCTCATGACTGCCTCACCCAAATGACTACATATACAATTTTCCATCCAATTTTGGTTTGTTTTGCTACTTTAGAACTTTAGAATTGAAACTTAGTGTGTGGGAAGCCTCTGGGGGAGACATCAATAAGAAGAAGAAATGGTTACTGACAGATAATATTTTTCAAAGATGGTCCCAACAATCTTTTCCACCCCTCGTCCTCCTACAGCGTAACCTTATCCCTGTCCCCGTCAATAAGGAGACTCTAAGTCTTGTTTCCTTGAATTTGGGTCTGACCTCATGGTTCGCTGTTGCTATTAGAATGGTGTTTTATGATTTCTGAGGCCATGAGAAATGCCATGAAATTTCCACCTGTTTCTTATCCATTTTGGGGCTTTCTCTCTCAGATTCTAGTCCCCATGGTGCAAAAATCCCAAACCATGTTAAAAGGCCATGTGTAGGTGTTCTGGACAATAGTCATAGCTGAGCCCAGCCATCAGTTGTCCCAGCCCAGGTGCCAGACAGGTGATGAGTGATCACAGAGAGAGCTCCTTCAGCCCCAGCTGTTTTAGATTCTCCTACCAAAGTCGCTTCTCATCACCGAAGTCTTCCTAGCTGAGAGGCCAGACACTGTAGTGCAGAGAATGCCCTTTTGTCTTTAGAATGTCCCTCACGCCCTTTCCAAATTACTGATTCACAGAACCTGAGAGTGTTATAGAGTAATTTTTTATGTCACTAAACTCTGGGGGCAAAGTGGAGTCTGGTGGCTAGTGCCTAGGAAGACACAGGGCACCAACATGCTAACATCCAGAGTTTCAGCTCCTCCTCTCCTCCTGGAGACCCCTTGGTCCTCTTCCCACCCTTCGAAGGTTCTCACCCTGTAGCCCTTGCAGCTCCATGAAGGACCACTGTTAGCATTCATCCTAGGGGGCTGGACCCCCAACTTCAGACAGGTCAGGTAAACGGTTCCTCCCAGTTATTCCATTGTACAACTCAAGACTGAAGGAGTGGACTGTTGAATGAAACTGTATCTTTGCCGATCATATAACTATATGCAGGCAGTGTAATCACAGCTGGGGATGTGGTTAAGATTCAGTTCAGGACTTTCCAGTTGTCCAGTGATTTGGACTCAAGAGTTTCCACTGTAGGGGCACAAGCTCGATTCCTGATTGGGGAACTAAGATCCCACATGCTGCACGGCATCGCCAAAATAAATAAATGAATAAAAATAAAATTCAATTCAAAATATATGATCCCTACCCTCCAGAGTTTATAATCTAGTATCTAGTGGGAAAGACACAGGCTCAAGCATTTCTAGCTAGCCATAGTCATTTCTGACTATAGATGTCTTTAAGAATGAGTGAAGTGTGACGTGGGACATCTGTGGAGGGAGGCCTTTGCCTTTGATACTGTGGAGGAAGACAGATCTTACCTGACTCTCAATTTTGATAAATGGTTCTGTTTAAAACAGCTAGTGCTATGAACTGTAAAATGCTTTTAATATAATAATTCTAATAGTATTTATGTTATTGGATGTATACAATCCAATGTCTTAAAATTCTAGTATTATGCTATGCAGTTGACCGCTTTTCTTATTTTGCCCTTAGAAAGAGCCCAGGAAGTAGATACTTTTAGTAGGTACTCTGTTTTACACAGAGAGAAACTGAGGTTTAGCGAAGTGACTTACCAAGGTCACATAAGCAGAAAATGGCAGAGTCGGGATATCCAAAGAGTTCAGGATATTTCAAACTAAATTTTGCACTGTACCATGTCAGGAAAGTGCCTGGATTCTTTGCCTCCACAATATAATTATATGGATATTTAAATATACTTTTGTGGTCTAGTTTCCCCTTCCCCTCAAGAAAGAAAAGAAATTTAACACAAGGCTTAATTTATAACTCAAGAGCTATCCAACAGAGTATTATCTATATCTTTAGATATACAACAGAGTATTAGTTGTCTAACAGCATTTCTAGTTAATTGCTAATTAATTATATATTTCAAATTGCTTGTAATATGTTTCCTTTAGAATTAGAGAGCTTTATTGGTAGGTTACAATTATGAGATTATACAGTTCCCACCACTGATTTAAAAATAATTAATGAAGGCTTGTATGGCTGCTAGTATAACTGACACAACCTTGAGTCTTTACAGTTTCTCCTGTCCTTCCTACCCAGGACCGTACTGTGTGGGAAATCACTCCTCTGTAGACAAGGGCTTGGCAGTGAATAGATATTGTTTAATAATCATTAGGACCAGGTGACCTCTATGATCTATTAGTTCCAAAATAATGATGAAAACCTTTCTTAATGTATTCCTGGTAGCCATGAGACTAGTAGCCCATTCATAAACCTTGACTTAGGAATGCATGTCCGGCCTCCAAGCACCAAACTATAAAATTATCCAACAGCCCCTCAGGGGTGAGGAGTGCAGCTGCAAATGCTTCCAGATCATTGTCCACCCGATCCAAATCCCACCTTGTAAGTTGTTGTTTTTTTAGTTACCAAGTCCTGTCTGTTTTGCAACCCCGTAGACTGTAGACTGCCAGACTCCTCTGCCCATGGGATTTTCCAGGCAGGAATACTGGAGTCGGTAGCCATTTCCTTCTCCAGGGATCGAACCCGTGTCTCCTGCATTGGCAGATGGATTCTTTACTGTTGAACCAGGGAAGCCTTTGTGAGTAAGTTACCCTATAACAAACTTGATCCATTGATTATATGGAGCTGCCTGCCTCATTTTTTTGGTCTTTCAGGCCTTCTCAGTTTGGTGGATACTTTTGTTCCTTTCATCTTCCAAAGAGGCTCAGGTTTCAAAATAGCAAAGACATTATCTTAAAAATGCTAATTTCTAGTTCACTGGGGCAGCAAGAACCTTTTCAGATATTTTATCTTCAAAAGTGTCAAAATTTCCTATACCAAAATACACAGGCCATAATTTTTGAACAAGACTTCTATGGTACACTAGTGGCTCAGTGAGTTATATATCATACCATATGAACCATTTCACTGACCTGGAGCAGGAACAAGGAAGCTTCTGTAGCTTCTCTCACTATTACTCTCTTTGAAGCCTAGGAGATCATAATTTCCTCTCCATTTGAGAATAGAATTATAGCCTTTATCCAGTAGATTAGCTTACCAACTGATCCCTGGTTTCCAAATTAATCAACAAGTCTAAAGTAGGGCTTCCCTGTGGACTCAGTGGTAAAGAACCCACCTGCCAATGCAGGAGACATGGTTTGATCCCTGGGTTGGGAAGATTCCTTGGAGAAGGAGATGGCAACCTGCTCCAGTATTCTTGCCTGGAGAATCTCATGGACAGAGGAGCCTGGCAGGCTATAGTCCATGGGGTCAAAAAAGAGTCAGACATGACTTAGTGACTAAACAACAACAATACAAGTAGGACATAATGCCTGAAAAAAAAAAGTACAAATGCATCTGGCATCCCAGACTGGATTAAGCAAATTTAGGTATGTGCTTAGGGTACCACAAAAAGTTAAAACAACAGATAAGCAATCATTAGGAGAGAGAAGTAGACTTAATGAACTATATTACACCGAGTTTATAAATCAGACTTAAAAGTTTTTTGAAACAGGTATGAGAAGTTGAGGGGAGGCGGGGGCATCATAACCTTTTCAGAGGTTGAGGTCACAAGGCAATCAATCTTTCTTTATATCTCAGAGTAGAGCAGTTTGACATAGAATACAGTTGCTCATCCAGAATCCCTCCAAACTGTTCATTTGTAACAGATATAGGAAACTTTTCATGTAGTTCACAAAGTCATTCTGGTCAACAATAGCATCTATTTCTAAGTACTTGTCCTTATGTGGCCTTAGTGTTTCAACAGTGGATTGTTTTGATTGAGGTTTCAACAGAAAAAAATTGTGGACATACTTCAGTGGATGGTAATTGAATGAATGAACTAGAACCAATAGAGCTGGATTCAAAACCCATTTTTTAAAAAATTTCTAATCTGTGACCTTGGATCACTTACTTAGGTTTCTGCATTGATAAAATGAAAATCGCTACATACTTCAAGCAGTCGTTATGATGCTAAAACGAGACATTGTGAGGTTATCTAGTTAAGGTAGTTGAATCTCTACTTTGGGGATGGAAGGATTAGAAATGGGACAGTTATTTAAGGAATTGTATTAAAATCCATCATAACTTCCCCATAATGATGCATTCATTCATTCCTTCAGAGCATATAGAATACCTACATGTCCAGTATTAGGTACAAAGAAGCTTCTATGACAAAACCTTAAGGAATAAGGTTTTTTATATCCATTTGGACATAGTTTACAAACTACATAGTCTTTGATAGAATCTGCAACAATTGATTGCAGCTTCAGTCTAACCATCTCTCACTGGTGCCTCCTCCCCTCTTTGAGAATAAGAGAGGGGGTGAGGAGCTTCCCTGGTGACTCACTGGTAAAGAATCCTCCTGTCAATGCAGGAGACACAGGTTCAACCCCTGATCCATGCTCCACATGCTGTGGAGCAACCAAGTCATGTGACACAACTACTAGCCTATGCTCCAGAGCCCAGGAGCTACAACCACGGACCTCTCAAGCTGCAACCGCTGAAGCCTGTGCTCTCTACAGCCCGCACTCCGCCATAAGAGAAGCTGCTGCAATGAAAAGCTTGTGCACCACAACTAGAGAACAGCCCTCACAACCAGAGAAAGGTCCTCGCAGCAACAAAGGCCCAGCACAGCCAGAAATAAAATAAACAATTAAAATTATTTTTTTAAAAAAGAGAGGAAGTGAGAGTGTCTGTTTTACAAATTACCTAAGTATTTTCAGAAATCAAAGTTTAATGACTTGGTACTTTGACAGTCACAATATAGGCGCAAATGCCCGCCCAAAATGTCATCCCCTCCACGACCTCCCACCCAAAATGTCATCCCCTCTTGAAGGCACCCTCCTCTCTGGTCTCTAAGACTTCACAAATGCTGCTCCTTGTGTCTGAATCACACTCTCCTGACCTCCCTGCCTCAGCTCATTGACTCCTACCCAAACTTTAGCACACTCTTCAGTCATTCCCTGCCCTGGATGGTTCCTCTGTCCTTATTCCCACTGTCTCCAGTCTAAACAGAGGCCTTTCTTACCCTTTTAATAGGGTATTAAATGAAATCAAGTTTGGTTTTTTCAAAACTGGAAAGATCATTTAAAATGTATTAGCAGTGGAAACATTCATTCACCTCTAAAGTCAACTCTTTTGCTTCAGGAAAATCACTAGAATAGTTTCTAAACAGAATAACCACCTATTGTTCTTGGAGAAAAAATGTTAAGTCGTCTTTAATCTGAAAGCTAGTACTTCAGACAGAGATGTGAAATGAGCCATGGACGGCTGTACATTTTGTTGTCTTTAGCATAAACATGTCCTTGAAGAGACAGATAATAATTTTTTTTTCTAACTACGTATTCAATCTTGACCCTGAAACCCAACCCACCCCTGACCCAGGAGATATGTATATCTTTTATATAAGAACTTTTTCACAGATTGATTTAGAACAGTCCATATCAGGCCTTCACTTAATATCACGTTGGAGTAGAGATCTGAAATGGCCTTATGGCTGAAACCATGGGATTTTTTAAAATTGAATAACCCAGACTTTGAAGTATGTCTTTTAAACCATTGCATTGTCTTGTCTGTTGCCCTAAGGCTAAAGAGAACTTGTTCAGTGAGGGTGAAGGAACTGGGTGTTTCCACTGTCAGTCATCCTGGGGTAAGTGATGAGGCAGGCTTGGGCATGGACTGGCAGATCTCTTCCCGGTTGTAGACAAAGGAGAGGGAAGTGTACAAACTGCACCGTGCATAGATGGGGTGAGCTGCCACATGAAACACTCTGACATACAATATCAATTTTATATATTTTATATGCAATATTTAATATTGATGGAAGATGCTAAGAGCAGAGAGTCACTTTTAGTGGCAGCTGAATTATAAGGCACTTTCCATGTTGTGCTTGAATTATCCCTAACCTGTCAGTGAAGGGTTGAGTATTTCAGTAGACTTGGCTGTGCTCTAGGGAATTAAGGAAGAACTGTGTGCATGTATCTAGTGTGAGCCGCGAAGAGCAGCAGCCCTGAAAGGCATTTATAGGACATCAGAAATAAACTGTGGAGTATGGCGCTGTAGCGTCTAGATCAGGATGTCTAGTCAGTTGGTCAGAGATCATCTAGACAGACTATGGAATATGAAAGTGCTCTTTGGAGAGTCACAGAACTTATTAGGGAAGGAAATCTGGGAAAAGGACAGATTTCCCACAGTTCCCTCTGACGGATATTGCTATTGTTTGGGGGAAATATTGATAGAAAAGCATGTGCTTTTTAAAGGTTAAAAAGTTTGAATTGCATTCTTCAAATTCACTTTGCCTTTTCTACAAAACCATCGACTTACTGATAATAAGGATTGTGGGTTTTTTCCCTTAAATCTTTACATCATCACAATTTCTAGAATAGTGTTTGGAACATAGTAGGTGTTCAAAGATATCTGCTGAGTTACACATGCATAAAGTCTGTCACAATATTTTCTTCAGTTTGATGAGATGACTTAGGTCACTAGTCATTTAAAACTGGTTTTAAAACCAGAAACTGAAAAACTCATAGAAGAAAACACAGGCAGAACACTCTTTGACATAAATCATAGCAATATTTTCTGGATCTGCTTCCTGAGGCAAAGTAAACAAAGCAAAATAAACAAGTGGGACCTAATTAAACGTAAAAGCTTTTGCACAGCAAAGGAAACCACTGACAAAATGAAAAGACAACCTACTGAATGGGAGAAAATGTTCGCAAATGATGACCAGTAAGAGGTTAATATCCAAAATATACAACAGCTCATACAACTCAATATCAAAAACCCCAAACAATCCTATAAAGATGGGCATTATATCTAAATCAACATTTTTCCAGAGAAGACATACAGATGACCAATACACGTGTGAAAAGGTGCTCAACATTGCTAATCACTAGAGAAATGCAAATCAAAATCACAATGATATATCACCTCACTTGTCAGAATATCTAAAAGACCACAAATAACAAATGTTGGCGAGGATGTGGAGAAAAGCAAGCCCTTGTACCCTGCTAGTAAGAATCCAAATTGGTGCAGTTAATATGGAAAACAGTACCAAAGTTCCTCAAAAGACTAAAAATAGAATTACCATATGATCCAACAATTCCATTCCTGAGTACATATCCAAAGAAAACAAAAACAATTTAAAAGATATATGTACCCCTGTGTTCATAACAGCATTATTTACAATAACCAAGATACAAAAGCAACCTAAGTATCCATCAACAGGTGACTGAATGAAGAAGTGATACACGCACACACACACACAAAATGGAATGAAATACTACTTTGCCATAAAAAGAATGAGATTTTGCACTTGCAACAACATGAATGGATATGGAGGGTATTATGTCTAGTGAAATAAATTAGACAGAGAGGGACAAATACCACCACTTGTATGTCACCTGTATGTCACCACTTATATGTGGAATCTAAAAAATAAAACAAATGAATGAATATAACAAAACTGAAACAGACTCACAGATATAGAGAACCAGCTAGTGCTTACCAGTGGTGAGAAAGAAGTGGCAAGACAAGTGTAGGGGAAAGAGGTACAAACTACAATATATAAAATCAGTAAGAACAAGGATTCTCCGTACCGCACAGAGAACATAGCTAATATTTTATAATAACTTTAAATGGAGTATAATCTATAAAAATTTTCAACTACTCTGTTGTACACCTGAAACTAAAATAATATTGAGGTCAACCATGCCTCAATTTAAAAAGTTGGTTATTAGAAATATACTGAAATAGAATTAGTAAGATACCTCTTTATTATAAGGCTGTTGCTGTAACTTTCAAATAGAAAATACGTTTTAAACACAGATTCCTACAAAAAGCTGCCCAATCATCACATATTGTTAGAGAATCAGGAAACCAGAAGAGATCTGAAGGCCATGTAGTTCCCTTACTTTACGAAGGAGGCAGTTAAAGCCCCGAGGGAAAAAAGTTACTTGCCCAGTGTCACACACCTCACCAACAGGAGCCAGGGCCAGGCTGTACCTGTTCTGATCCATTGCTCTTCTTACTACCACATCATAAGCCTCTACTAAATCATACCACTCATGGGTCCATGGCTAGAAAGGCAGTAGAGAGTACTTATTTGTATTTTATGTTTAACAAATACTCCGAAACAATAGTTGGTGTAGAGATTTTTTTTTTTAACCATACTTTGCTTAATTATATGAGCTTTGAATATCTTTAAAAGTCCTAATGTGAGAGCTGGATCATAAAGAAGGCTGAGCACCGAAGAATTGATGCTTTCAAACTGTGGTATTGGAGAAGACTCTTGAGAGTCCCTTGGACTGCAAGGAGATCAAACTAGTCAGTCCTAAAGGAATCAACTCCATGGAGTCACAAAGAGTTGGATACAACTGAGCAACTGAACAACAATAACAACAAAAATTCCTAAATGGTCATTCTCACACGTGGCTGCAAAAAGACCTAGGCCAGGGTCCTACCCCAAACCAGCAGGACTCAGTCATCGGTATTTTTTTTTAATCTTCTCCAAATGTTTGTAATTGCAACCAATATTGAAAATCATTGCCCTAAAATAGTTTTATTTAATGTCCTTATCTATTTTCCAATCCTTTTGCTAACGTTTCCCAACTTCTGTCTGATGCCCTCCTCTACGATTAACTAGGAGACATGAGAATGCACAGTCCTTACCTGGACTTCGCTAATGACCAGTGAGAACTTCCTAAATTAGTGACGTTCAATGCCAGAAACATTTAATTTACATTCAACACAAAGACATTTCCATCTGCCTGGGACAACGTTCTCTTGGCAAAACTGTTAACCTTTGACCTGCTTCATTTTGTACTCCAAGGCCAAATGTGCCCATTACTCCAGGTATCTCTTGACTTCCTTCTTTTGTATTCCAGTCCCCTATAATGAAAAGGACAACATTCTTAGGTGTTAGTCCCAGAAGGTCTTGTAGGTCTTCATTGAACCATTCAACTTTAGCTTCTTCAGCATTACTCGTTGGGGCATAGATTTGGATTACTGTGATATTGAATGGTTTGCCTTGGAAACGAACAGAGATCATTCTGTTATTTTTGAGATTGCATCCAAGTACTGCATTTCAGACTCTGGTTGACTATGATGGCTACTCCATTTCCTCTAAGGGAATCTTGCCCACAGAAGTAGATACATTGGTCATAAGAGTTAAATTCACCCATTCCAGTCCATTTTAGTTCACTGATTCCTAAAATGCCGATGTTCACTCTTGCCATCTCCTGTTTGACCACTTCCAGGTTGCTTTGATTCATGGACCTAACATTCCAGGTTCCTTTACAGCATCAAACTTAACTTCCATCACCACTCACATCCACAACTGGGTGTTGTTTTTGCTTTGACTCCGTCACTTCACTCTTTCTGGAGTTATTTCTCCACCGATATCCAATAGCATATTGGGCACCTACTGTCCTGGGGAGTTCATCTTTCAGTGTCCTATCTTTTTGCCTTTTCATACTGGAGGAGATTAAACCAGTCCATCCTTAAGGAAATCAGTCCTGAATATTCAGTGGAAGGACTGATGCTGAAGCTGAAACTCCAATACCTTGGCCACCCAATGTGAAGAACTGACTCATTGGAAAAGACCCTAATGCTGGGGAAGATTGAAGGCAGGAGGAGAAAGGGATGACAGAGGATGAGATGGATGAATAGCATCACCGACTCGATGGATATGAATTTGAGCAAGCTCCAGGAGCTGGTGATGGACAGGGAAGCCTGGCATGCTGCAGTCCATGGGGTCGCAAAGAGTCAGACACTACTGAGTGACTGAACTGAACTAAGGACAACACGTTGTGTTAGAGAATAGATTTCCATAGAACTGTATGATCAGCAAGAAATATGATCATTCAACCTCAGCCACCAGGGAAATGTTTACCTATGGTGCATGGCCTCTTTGTTCAAAGTCACCGAGGAGAAGTATTTTATATTTTCTTCCATTATGGGTGGCTGGTGGCTAAGTTGGTAAATAATCCACCTGCAATGTGGGAGACCTAGACTTGATCCCTGGGATGGGAAGATCCCCTGGAGGAGGGAAAGGCTACTACTTCAGTTCTTGCCTGAAGAATTCCATGGACATAGGAGCATGGAAGGCTGCTGTCCAAGGGGTCTCAAAGAGTTGGACACAACTGAGCGACTTTCACTCTCATTTTCAGTCACACTGCTGAGAACATTGTTTAACCAATTTAATGTTTAACTGCTGTCTTCCATGGAAATGAAGAACAATGAAGAGATTAGATTGCCTGTTTACATATCTCTTCTTTAGTTGTGGACTCACAAATTAAAAACCTAACCTTCTTTCCTTTAGTCTAATAATAATTTAACCTGTCACAATGGCCCACATTTTACAACCATTTGTAGTTTTTTATTTCTCCTCTCTGAATATAATCAGAGCACAGTGTAATAAAACAATTTACCTTTGCTTTAACATCATGTAAAAGTGAAAAAATGCAGTGAAGTCATCATTTTTAAGTATCATTACCTTCATTCTCAAGTACTTTCCATTTTTTACCTTATTTTTCAAGTTTAAGACATGAAATACAGCTACTGGGTCACAAATTATAATCATCTTGCCTTGTATCTGAAAACAATGTGCAAACATAAAGGTTTCTTGCTTTGGTAATTTCTGTAATTTATACATAGCATTGATGAGGCCCTGGGTATAATTCAAATGTACAGACAGCACCCACAACACGATAAACATAAGCTTTTCTCAGAGCATATCGTTACTGAAGCACAAACTAGGATAAAAGAATGAATCATTAACTCTCCAGGCAGCCTTTGCGTATTCTTTATGTAGTGTTTTCTATACTCACCTGTACTCGTCGTAATATTGTGCCATTTTTACCAACTAGTTAAGATTTCATTGTATAAACAGTAGCTGAAAATATTCATGTCAAAGATAATCATGCCTTTAAAAGGTTTCCTTGTCAGGTATTCATTAAAGTGGGTTTCACATCAAAATGATAGTCACTAATATAGGGCAAACATCTTATCCATTTGGCAGGTTTTTAAATTTTTTTAATTTTATTAGCACTGTATCAAATCCTCAGCCTATATTGTGTCTCCTTAACAGCACAGAAATCTGTTTTATGAATGCACACGATTGGTGGGCATCCAAAGTGGAATAATCAGTGTATCATTTACAAATATGTATTGGAGACTGTAATAGAAATGATGCTACTTATGAATGCATCAGAAATTCATTATTAGAAATATCTACTTGCACCAATGGTACATCTTATAAACAGTGCTTCCATTTTCTTAATAATTGGTCTTCAGAAATTCATTCTGTGATACATTCTCTAAACAAAGACTTCTCCCCAGCTGAGGAGTACCACTCCGGATTGCCTGAAGCACTGGCATTTTGCTTCAAGACAGGGGGTAGCAGGATTAAACACAGCAGCTACATTTCCTCCAGATCAGATATGTGACTGCCGGGAACATTTAATGGGTGATGTGGGTGACACAGACCTTCACAGGAGCGCCCACACGGAGAGCAGCCCTTCTTCAGAAAGCACGGCAGACATCGTTTCGTCTCATTCTAAAGCCAGTCACAACCTTCTCCAGTTTTGCAGTGGAAGCTTTCAGGCCCAAAGCTTTTAATCTACGCCTGATGGGATATGATGAATTTTCAGGAGGTGATTTGATTTCTAGAAGCAGGCAGGAGAATAGAAAAGGGCAACAATTGAGGTCACAGCTGTAACTATCTCTGAGTTCTCTGAAGGAGTAAGGTGAGACTATCTTGATTTTATCAGTCACATAGACACTGATAGGGGCTTTCCTTGTGGCTCAGCTGGCAAAGAATCTGCCTGCAATGCGGGAGACCTGGCTTCCATCCCTGGGTTGGGAAGGTCCCCTGGAGAAGGGATAGGCTCCCCACTCCAGTATTCTGGTCTGGAGAATTCCATGGTTCATGGGGTCACAAAGAGTCGGACACGACTGAGCGGCTTTCACTTCACTTCCCTTCAGAGACTGATAGGCACTAAATTAAGGACAATGTAAGATTTCATCCTTACGTTTCCTCTTAGGAGAAACCTATATTTGCCCTGGGGGCTTGGCGGCAGGGGATCAGGGTAGGGGTGAGTCATGAATCCCACCCCAGGCCTTTCTGTGGAGATACATGCGAAAACGGTCGTGGACTGCTGCCCAGGAAGCCCTGCGAGCTGAAAAGGCCTCTTGGGACTCTGATCCGACTGACTATGAATGTGTCATTCACGATTGTACATGCAGTGCTTTAGCTGTTTGTGGGAAGACTTGCAATGATTTTAGCTTTGTTTGCTTTTGCTTTAGTTTTTCGCGAGCCAGAGGATATATCTAAGTGAGAGCTGGCTTTCAACATTGCAACCTGACATTTTCCCAAATATTTACTGTGATCGCTTAAAACATTTTTGGGTGTATCTTTTAGAATTCCCCTCAACTCCAATGGCACATCTTATTTGATACAGTGAGTACTATCAATCTTCATCCCTTGGGGGAAGATTTTATTCTATTTTATTTGTATGTATTTGTTTCTTATTGTGGAAAACATATATAACATAAAATTTGTCATTTTAAAATGCACAACCTAATGGTATTTAGTTGGGTCACAGCGTTTAGTGCAGTTATCACTACCAATCTTCCCAGAGGCTGGCAAGTCAGTCTTTGCCCGACATCTGCCCTCCCTCCTGGTGGCCAGCATCCAAAATAAAGTAAACTTTCCTTTCCGGCAACCTCTCCTCTTTAAGGGCTTTTGAGTGGTGAGCAGTCAGACTCCACTTTCAGTAGCAAGCTGAGCTTCTTTTGCTTTCCAGCTTGTTCCCACTGGCTATCTACTTTACCCATGGTAGTATATGTACGTCAACCCTAATCTCCCAATTCATCCCACTTAATGATACTTCAACATTTCCTTCTCACTTTGTTGAGTTGTTTTTTTTTTTTGCCAATATTTCATAAGATCCTGTCATTCTATAGCTCAGATGGTCAAGGATCTGTCTGCAACGCAAGAGGCACGGGTTCAATCCCTTGGTCAGAAAGATCCTCTGGAGAAGGGAATGGCTACCCACTCCAGTATTCTTGCCTGGATATACCATGGACAGAGGAGCATGGCAGGCTACAGCCCATGCAGTTGCAGAGTCAGACATGACTGAGCGACTATCACTTTCACTTTCACTAGGACTTCTTTAGTTAGCAGAAGAAGGAGGGAAAGAAAAGCAGGCCAGGAGCCCATAACTTGCAAGATGGGAAAGAAAGATGGGAAAGAAAGATGGATAGAGATGAACAATTAAATAAATGGCATAGCATTTTGAGTCTACAATTATTTAGGATTTTAGCTGAGCTACAATGATTGATGGGCTTCCCTGGTGGCTCAGATGGTAAAGAATCTGCCTGTAATTCGGGAGACTCAGGTTTGATTCCTGCATCTGTAAGACCCCCTGGATAAGAAAATGGCAACCCACTCCAGTATTCTTGCCTGGAAAAACCCATGGACAAAGGAGCCTGGCGGGCTACAGTCCATGTGGTTGCAAACGAGTCAGACATGACAGTGACTAAACAAAAATGGTGACAGATGTCAACTAGACTTATTATGTAGATCATTGTGCAATATATACAAATGTCCAATCATTGTATCATACACCTAAAACTCATATAATATTTCCCTGGTAGCTCAGCTGGTAAAGAATCCACCTGCAATGCAGGAGACCCTGGTTCGATTCCTGGGTCAGGAAAATCGGCTGGAGTAGGGATTCCTGGGCTTCCCTAGTGGCTCAGCTGATAAAAAATCTGCCCGCAGTGTGGGAGACCTGGGTTCGATCCCTGGGTTGGGAAGATTCCCTGGAGAAGGGAATAGCTACTCACTCCAGTATTCTGGCCTGGAGAATTTCATGGACAGTATAGACCATGGGGTTGCAAAGAGTTGGATATGACTAAGCAGCTTTCACTTTCACTTTATGTCAATGATACTGAAAAAAAAAACAACAAATGAATAAATGTAAAAGTGAAACCAATAGAAACAGAAAGCAAACAATAGAGAAAATAAATAAAACTAAAAGTTTATTCCTTTAAAAGATTTTGAAAGTCAGTAAGCCCCTAGCTAGATTAACCAAAACAAAAAGAGGAAAGAAGATAAAACATCAAGGAGATACAATTATAGGTGCTACAGACATAGAAAAGATAATAAAGTTATGAAAAACTCCATGGCAATAAATTTAACAACTTAGATTAAATAGCAAATTCTTAAGAAGAATCAAATCATAACTAACCGAGAAGAAATAGAAAACTTGAATATACTTATGTCCTTTTTTTTTTTTTTCATATTTTATAATTTAAAATCTTCCTAAAAAGAAAGCTCCAGGACTAGATGGCTTCCCTGGTGGATTCTATCAAATCTTTACACAAACGATTTCAGAAAATAGAGGAGATGAATATATTTTTCAGCTCATTTATAAAGCTAGCTGAACCCACCAACATATTTTAAGGACGATGAACAAATGAAGTTTTTCCCAGGAATATTAAGAAAACAAATCACTGCATTCACACAAGAAAAGAGGAGGGTAATCATACAATCATATCAATCAATGGAGAAAAAAAATTTGACAAAATGCAATAACTACTTGTGCATTTTTTTAAAAAAAATCAGGCATAGCAGCCTCATAGAGGGAATCTACAGAAAATCTACAGTTAACATCATATTTTAAGGTATAAGACTGAATACTTTCCCCTAAGATCAAGAGCAAGGCAAGAATGCTCACTTACCACTTCACTTCAGCATAATAATGGAAATTCTATCTAGGGCAAAGGGTAGAAAAAATAAATGAATAAAGCCATAAAGATTAGAAAGATATTACACTGTCTTTTTTCACAGGAGACATAATTGTGTACATATGAAGCCTTAGAGAATTTACAAAAACTATTGAAACCAATAACTAAATTTAACAAAACTGTAGAATACAAGCTCAGTAAAGTTCCCTGGTGGTCCAGAGGTTAAGTCCCCATGCTCCTAATTTGGGGGAGCCAGGTTCGGTCCCCAGTAAGAGAACTAGATCCCACATGCCACAGCTGAAAATTCCACATGCCGCAACTAGACCAAGTACAGCCAAATGAATAAATAAATACCTCTCTGGATTCAATAGACAAACAGATTCAAGCGGTTAGATCTGATAGACAGAGTGCCTGAAGAACTATGGATGGAGGTTTCTGACATTGTAGAGGAGGCAGTGATCAAGACCATCCCCAAGAAGAAGAAATGCAAAAAGGCAGAATGGTTGTCTGAGGAGGCCTTACAAATAGCTGAGAAAAGAAGAGAAGTGAAAGGCAAAGGAGAAAAGGAAAGATATAACAATTTGAATGCAGAGATCCAAAGAATAGCAAGGAGAGATAAGAAAGCCTTCCACAGTGATCAATGCAAAGAAATAGAGGAAAACAATAGAATGGGAAAGACTAGAGATCTCTTCAAGAAAATTAGAGATGCCAAGGGAGCATTTCATGCAAAGATGGGCTCAATAAAGGACAGAAATGGTATGGACCTAACAGAAGCAGAAGATATTAAGAAGAGGTGGCAAGAATACACAGAAGAACTATACAAAAAAAATCTTCATGACCCAGATAACCATGATGGTGTGATCACTCACCTAGAGCCAGACATCCTAGAATGCAAAGTCAAGTGGCCCTTAGGAAGCATCACTACCAACAAAGCTAGTGGGGGTGATGGAATTCCAGTTGAGTTGTTTCAAATCCTAAAAGATGATGCTATAAAAGTGTTACATTCAATTTGCCAGCAAATTTGGAAAGTTCAGCAGTGACCACAGGACTGGAAAAGGTCAGTTTTCATTCTAATCCCAAAGAAAGGCAATTCCAAAAATGTTCAAACTACTTACTGCACAATGGCACTCATCTCACATGCTAGTAAAGTAATGCTCAAAATTCTCCAAGACAGGCTTCAACAGTATGTGAACCATGAACTTTCAAATGTTCAAGGTGGATTTACAAAAGGCAGAGGAACCAGAGATCAAACTGCCAACATCCACTGGATCACAGAAAATGCAAGAGAGTTCCAGAAAAACATCTACTTCTGCTTTATTTACTACACCAAAGCCTTTGACTGTGTGGATCACACAAAACTGTGGACAATTCTTAAAGAGGTGGGAATACCAAACCACCTTATCTTCCTCCTGAGAAATCTGTATACAGCTCAAGAAGTAGCAGTAAGAACTGGACATGGAACAACAGACTGGTTCCAAATTGGGAAAGGAGTACATCAAGGCTGTATATTGTCACCCTGCTTATTTAACTTATATGCAGAGTACATCATGAGAAATGCTGGGCTGGAAGAAGCACAAGCTGGAATCAAGATTGCCAGGAGAAATATCAATAACTTCAGATATGCAGATGACACCACCCTTATGGCAGAAAGTGAAGAAGAACTAAAGAGCCTCTTGATGAAAGTGAAAGAGGAGAGTGAAAAAGTTGACTTGAAACTCAAGACCATGTCATCTGGTCCCATCACTTCATGGCAAATAAATGGGGAAACAATGAAAACAGTGAGAGACTTTATTTTCTTGAGTTCCAAAATCACTACAGATGGTGACTGCAGTCATGATATTAAAAGACGCTTGCTTCTTGGGAGAAAAACTATGACCAACCTACACAGCATATTAAAAAGCAGAGACATTACTTTGCCAACAAGGGTTTGTCTAGTCAAAAATATGGTTTTTCCAGTAGTCATGTATGGATGTGAGAGTTGGACTATAAAGAAAGCTGAGCACTAAAGAATAGATGCTTTTGAACTGTGGTGTTGGAGAAGACTCTTGAGAGTACCTTGGACTGCAAGGAGATCAAACCAGTCAATCCTAAAGGAGATCAGTCCTGAATATTCATTAGAAGGATGATGCTAAAGCTGAAACTCTAATAATTTGGCCACCTGAAGTGAAGAACTGACTCATTGGAAAAGACCCTAATGCTGGGAAAGATTGAAGGCAGGAGGAGAAGGGGATGACAGAGGATGAGATGGTTGGATGGCATCACTGACTCGATGGACATGAGTTTGAGCAAGCTCCAGGAATTGGTGATGAACAGGGAAGCCTGGCGTGCTGCAGTCCAAGGGGTCACAAAGAGTCAGACATGACTGAGTGACTGAACTGAACTGAACCTCTCTAGGGAGGAAAAAAAACTGTTTTTTTTTTTCTTTTATCCCACAGGAGTCATTTTCTTTTAAAATTTTTATTAAAGCTCCCTCAAGGTATAATTGACATATAATAAACTTCACATATTTAAATTTTTTGAGTTAGTAAGTTTTGACATAGCCTGGTTGGCTTGGATGGTAAAGAATCTGCCTGCAAAGCAGGGGACCTGGGTTTGATCCCTGGGTTGGGAAGATCCCCTGAGGAGGGCATGGCAATCCACTCCAGTATTCTTGCCTAGAGAATTCCCATGGACAGAGGAGCCTGGAGGGCTATGGTCCACAGGGTTGCAAAGAGTCAGACATGACTGAGCAACTAAGCACATAGCACATACACCTGTGAAACCAAAATCAGGATAATGAATATACCCATCACTCCTAAAAGCTCCAATGTGCCCCTTTGTAATCGCTCTCTTCTTTCCATACTCCTCCATCTTCAGGAAGCCACTGGACTGCATTGTGTCAGTACAGATGTTTGCATTTCTTAAAAGCTTACATAAATGGACTGACATATGTATTATATAGTTTTTGCTCTGCTTTCTTTCACATAGCATAATTATGTTGAGATACACCCTGTTGTAACCATTTGCATGTCTACCTTGGGAAAACCTCTGTTGAAGTTCTTTGTCCGTTTTGTACTGGGATCATTTGTCTTGTTTGTTGTTGAGTTGTTTTAATAGACCTTCTCTCTATATTCTGTATATTAACCCCTTCTTGGATATATGATTAGAAGCATTTCTGCCATTCTGCAGGCTGCCTTTCTGCTCTGTTCAGTGTCCTCTGATGCACAAAAGTTTCTAATTTTGAATAGATTCATTTTGTCTTTCTTTTGCTGCCTTTGGTGTCGCACTGCCAAATTCAATGACATTTCTGTCCTGCCTTCTCAGAGTTTTATAGTTTCAACCCTTACCTTCCTATCTGTGCTTTCTAAGTTAATTGTTTATGTTGTTAGGTGAGGGTCTGTCAACTACAAATTGTCACTTGCCATGGGCACTTGCCTTCTACCTCTACAAGGATTCAGTTATGTACGGCTGCAGCTGCTGATCCTCATCTCTCCTTGAAGGAAGTTCAGGGTGGAGACCATGAATGAGGTGCTCTGGGACCAGGTCTTCAGATAGGTATTTTCAGGTAAAGATTTTTATGAACCTAGTCCTTATATCGCGGCTTCCCATGTGACTCTAGTGGTAAAGAACCTGAATGCCAACGCAGGAGAATTAAGAGATGTGGATTTGATCCCTGGGTTGGGAAGGTTCCCCTGGAGGAGGAAATGGCAACTCACTCCAGTATTTTTACCTGGAAAATCCTATGGACAGAGGAGCCTGGGGAGGCTACAATCCACGGGGTCACAAGGAAACTGAAGTGACTTAGCCCAATCCTTATATGTCCTTGTATCTAGAAAATTGCTTAATCATTTCATGGTGACAGCAGCTCCTTGGGACTAGCAGAAAATTTTGGCCAAGATAAGTACTTCTCCTTCACCAAAATCACATGTATATTGACCATCCCCCTGTGAAATGGAGTATTTCCTGCCACATCAGGAAACAAGGATGTCACAGTCATCAGGGACTTCGGCCTTCCGGGTGTGAGCCAGTAAGCCCTAAGGGAATTCAGAAAGAAGTATATCTGCTCTCTAAGAGCCATCAGCCTGCAGCCATTCCCTACAGAGGGAGGAAGTGAAAACTGCCGGGTGTTGGCCCCAGATAGCTGAGATGAATGTAAAAATGATTTCAGTGAACCCAGATGACTTGCATCTTCCTATACACAGAAGAGAGCTAAATAACTTGAGAAACCTGGCTTTCCTTAATTAACAATAATCTTCTGATGTTCAGGCTACCTGTCCCTTTGTTGCAATCTTCTGTATAACCTAACTTCCTCTGCCTCCATGGAGCAGCTTCTCAGGGCTACTTGAGATGCTCTCTCCCAGGTTTGAAGTTCTAAGAATTTCCCACTGAATAAAACAACTCTCTACTTTCAGGTTGTGACTGTTTTTTAGGTCAATACCCTCTACCTCTTTGGAGCAGTTTTCTCAGAGCTATCTGAAGTGCTGTCTCCTGGGCTGCAGTCCTTATTTTCCCCTAAATAAAATTTAAATCACCATGCTCACATTGAGCATTTTTCTCAGTCAACAGGCCCAACTTCATTCTTTTGCATCTGAACATCCAGTTTTTTTTACATCATTGGTTGAAATGTTGTAGCCACGCATTCTGGAAAACGAACTCACTCAGAAGAACAATGAAGATAGTGGAGTGCAGTTTATTACACCGGCGGGCCCAAGGCAGAGTCTCCTCTTAGCCAAGGACCCCGATCAACTTTTGTGAAAACCTTATATACCGTAAGTGTACTGCTCAAGCCCACCTCCCCAGATTCCTGAAACCTAGCCTGGAAAGTGCTAGAGGGAGATACAATCAGGTTACAGCCATGATTCATAATCAGAAGAGTCAGCTGGTTATACACTGGAGCCCACACCAGCAGGTGCCATAAAGATTACACAGGTGACTGATCTCATAGGGGATTATTACATTCTTCTGGGTGATGCGAAGTCTTGGTATGGAATCTGGTGTTTATCAGTCCAGGAGGCCATTTCGGCCGTGGGTATGTTATCCCCTTTGCTACCAGGCACATGGTCCAAAGCTCACTGAAAGGGCAAGATGGAGTTTCCTTCTTTTCCAAGATGGAGTCAGTTCGGCCAGCTCTTTCCTCCCTCAGAAAAAGACTGTCCTTTCCCATTGCATGGTCTTTGCAGCTTGTTAGGGACAGAGGTGCTGTCTCCTGGGTTGAGTCCTCATTCTGAGACTTAAACCACAGGCTTTTTTTTTTTTTAATGATCAAATGGAATCTTTCTGAATGCTGGTGAATGCATGGAACATAACACAAACAGGTATGGTCCTAGAGTTTATCTTTCAAATCCCAAATTTTGAAAAAATGCCAATTGAAAAATAGAAATATTTAATTACTAAAAAAATTTTTTCTCTGTCTTAATTCTTCTGCTCCCTGGACTTTGAAGCCGGGAGGTGGGCCTCATCCATGCCACTCCCTGGATGTCAAGGTCAGGCCTTGGATATAACTGCTGGATGTGTGGTTGAGAACTCAACTTGAACTCCTGATGCTGGGAGCCATATTGAACCTGATTCAGTTTTCTAACAGAAAACGGCTGTTCACAAGCACAAACCATGATCTTTTAGCTGAGATCACACTGGTCTCAGGACTTAGTGAAGCTCAGGTTCTTGAGGTCTCGTCACAGAAAGAATTCAGTGAGAGACAGAGTGATAGGTAAGGAGTGAAGTTATTCAGAGAGAAGCATCCTCTGCAGAGAGAGCGTAGGTCACTTCAGAAAGCGGCAGTGGCACCAGGGTATGGGGCGGTCAGTTTTTTTGTTGCTGTTGTTGTTGTTCAGTTGCTAAGTTGTACCTGACTCTTTGCAACCCCATTGACCACAGCAAGCCAGGCTCCTGTGTCCTCCACTATCGCCTGGAATTCACTCAGATTCATGTCCATTGAGTCAGTGATGCCACCGACATTTGTCTCTCTCTTGAGTATGATATTTTGAGCAATGAACAGCCAGACCTTAGTTCAGTAACATGTCACAGTACACCCCCCATTTCTTTGTTCCCTTTGCAGCAAAACTCAGTCACCCACACTCTGTCCCCCGGGGCTCTCCTCACATCCTTCTGTAACCCACTCACTGGGGTTTCCGTCCCAGCCACTCTGCTCTCACTGCCCTGCCAAGATCACAATAACTGATGTGGCTAAATCTGATCTCAGCTCTCCTCCTCCCCCTCCACTAGGCAATGCTGGACACAGCAGGGAATCCCCCTCCTGCTTACCCTCTCTTCATTGGCTTCTAAAACATCTAGACTCTAGCACCAATTCCAATGTGCAGGGTTTTTTTCCCCCCACACCGACAAGCAATTCTCAAAACACCAGTTCAGTGTGCTACTGTTTAAGTCAGCTCCGACACCGTCTACCTGGAGACAGCATCGGATCTCCCAGATAAGCCTCAGTGCTCCTCCCCCACTTTAGATGCCAATCACAAGTCCAGGTTATTACCTGTGCTTCTGGCCGACCGGCTAGAAGATTGTAGGTTCCCGTGGCCCCCTCTTGGATTTGATTAATTTGTAGAGTGACTCACAGAACACAGAGAAACATTTTACTCTCTAGGTCATTGGCTCATTACAAAGGCTATAACTCAGGGAAAGGGAAGAGATGCATAGGGCAAAGCATTTCGGGAGGAGATTGAGCTTCCACGCTGTCTCTGAGCACACCACTCTCTCTGGATCTCCCTGGGTTTATCCACCTGGATGTTCTCTGAACCCTTTTTGGATTTTTACTGGAAGTTTCATTACATAGGCATGGGTGATTATATTTACTGGCCACGGTGACTGATTCAAACTCTAGCCTTACCCCTCCTCCCTAGACGTCAGGGGACTTGACGCTTAAAGTTCCAGTTCTCTCATCACCTGGCCACCAGCACCCTTAGGTGCTTTCCAAAATCCACTTCATTAACAAAGACAAGTTCCAAGGGTTTTAGGAGCTCTGTGCCAGAAAAGGGGACAAAGACTAATTATTTATTTCCTTTTGTAAATCACAGTATCACAGCCTCCAGCTCTGGGCTGTCCATCTCTGTCTGTCTCCATCTCCTCTGCTGAGTCTCCCTCTCCCTGTTTCTGGTGAAGCCAAAGGACACTGCATCAGCACCCTTCTCTTTCCACACCCACCCGTTTGTTGTCATTCAGGCCATGGCGCCAAAGACGACATGTTTGCCCATAGTTCTTGAATTCAGCTGTCTGCGCCCCAGACGTCTTCCCAGCACTCCAGGCCACCTGGACCCCTGCCTCTTCTGCATCTCCACCAGATGCCTCGTGGGCAAATCATCCCTCACAGGTCCAGCAGCGATCTCCTCCAGAGATCAGACCGAAACCTAGAGTCAGCTTCCCTGCTCGCCTCCTCCTACACCCCCACATCTGAGCTTCCGGGAAATTCTCTTGGCTTTGACTTCAGAACGTGTCTGGAACCTGACCATGCCCACCACCTCCACTGCTACCACCCTGATCCAAGCCTAGGTGAGCGGCAGAGTGTTTTAATTGGGCCCCTGCTGCTGGGACAGCAAAGGAGAGCCTTTCAAAACTCAAGTTCTGTTGCATCACTCCTCTGCTCAGACCCTGCCATAACCCCGTTTCACTCAGAGTCCTTACAAACGGCTACCGCTTGGCCTCACCAGCAGCTCTTACGGTCCACCCCTCACCCTCCACTGCAGCCACCTGGCTGCCTCACTGCTCCTGGGACATCCAGCAACACGCCCCCCTCCATGTCTCTGCACCAGCTGCTCTCCATCTGGAACATTCTTCCTCCAGAAAACTCCTCAATGAGGCCTGCCCCAATTGCCAAGTTGGATCGGGCACCCTGTCATCTCCTTGCTGTGCCAGGATCTTCCCTTGGATGGGAGAGCTTTAGTTTTGACATGCAGGATCTAGCTCCCCGGGGATGGAACCTGGGTCCCCCGCATTGGGAGTACTGCGTCTTAGCCACCGGGAAGTCCCTCGCTCTCCTTATTCCTATCACTTTTAACACTTTTGAAGGAAACTGATTACGGTTACTGTCTACCGCCCTCTGCTGGAAGCTGGGCGCCTGGACAAGTCCTCCACCTGATTTTTGTTCCCTGGTTTAACTCCAGCCCTGAGAACAGTAAAATGCTTGCAGTAGGCACCCAGTAAATATTTGTTGGATGCATGAATGAATGAGATGATATCTCTTCCTCTGTTCACTGTGAGGTGTAGACACAAAGGCTGAAATGTGCTCTCAGCCTGAAGGGAGCTCCCAGGCTTGCCAGAAGGCAAGCCAAGACAACGGTGAAGACAAGCTGAGCCAGACGCTGGACAAGTCACCCCATTGCGCTGGGGAAACTGCTGGAGATGGGAGTTTTGCTACTAGCAACTACGACCCTTCTGTGACAGGAGGAGAAAGCAGTTGTCCATGAAGACTGCAAGAAATCACTCCAGAGGCATATGGAATTATTATTAAAGTGGCAATTGACAGCTGGTGGGCGGGGGTCAGGATAGGTGGGGATCAGAGTTGCCCACCACACCCAACTGCGAGGCCTCTAAAGGTTTGCCTCCCCCTGCTGACTTCGCCCATCCTCCACACTGCGGGCTCCCACGCAGGATTCGTTCTGATAATATCCTGTGTAAACGACAGCCCACCTCAGCCTCTATCCCCATTAACAGGCAGGCAGCTGAAAGCAACCCCCCACACCTGCCATTCAGGAAGAACAGCCCAGAGGACAGGTGTCCCCAGTGGACGAGGTCACAGGTAGGCAGTTCCTGGAGGGCGCTTCACGCATGGGGGCCATGGGTTCCTCGGGAAAGCCCTCCACACGGCTTCTCTCCTCATCCCCCGGGCCAAGCTGGTGACCCTTCCCCACGTCCCCCAGCCTCTCAGCTTGCACACTGCCCCCACTGCCCCCCGGCAGAGGCCTCCTGTGACCGGAGCACCAGCCCCCAGTCACGGGGTAGGTCGTCCGGATCTCACACACCCCTCGCCCCACAGCTTGGCGCTAAGAGAGCCTGGTCCACAGTTGTGGCTCCTTCCTGTCCTTCTGGGTGACCTGGGGTAAGCCCCAGCCCTTCTGTGAACCTCCATTTCTGTCCTGTGACGTGGGCATGGACCGAGATCACCTCTGCCGTCTATTAGTGCCTGCTCTCAGCACGGCAAACCTAGCACTGACTGGGGCAATTTTATCATTCTGCTCTGTCAGCTGCTTTTCCAGTCTAAGCTCCTCCACCACATTCTGAGCCGCCCCTGACCTGGCCCTCCCTGCCATCCAAGATGGTCACCCACACGCATCCTCCCCACACTCACCCCACGTCCCACCACTGCCTGCAAGCTATCTGTCTCCCTTTGACCAGGCCTGGCCCCTCCCAGAATACTCATCCCCTTCTATCTTCCTCCCCAAACACCAGCCATCTTTCTCCTTTCAGGGTTCCCCTCATGCCCCGCTTCCTCTAGGAGGGCCTCTGCTCTGGGCTCAGCCTGAGCTCTTCTTTCTCTCTATTAGACTCAGACACCCCCGTCCCCCATATCTAAATCACAGTGGAAGACAGCATAAACCCTTCACTTACATCACCTAGTGATGTGCCTGCAGCTTACAGAAGTTTGCCAGTAAGGCAGAGCAGTGACGTGACCAAAACAGAGGCTGTGAGATCTTGAGTCAATTAGTCAACATCTCTGAGTCTCAGTTTAGTTGTCAAGAAAAACAAGAATAATAACATGGGCTTTGGGGGACGTTGTGAGAATTAGATGAGACTATATATGAAGTCGGAGAAGGCAATGGCACCCCACTCCAGTGTTCTTGCCTGGAGAATCCCAGGGATGGCAGAGCCTGGTGGGCTGCCATCTACGGGGTGGCACAGAGTCGGCCACGACTGAAGCGACTTAGCAGCAGCAGCAGCAACATATATGAAGTGGGCCTTCCCTGGTGGCTCAGGCGGTAAAGCGTCTGTCTGCAATGTGGGAGACCCGAGTTCTATCCCTGGGTCGGGAAGATCCCTGGAGAAGGAAATGGCAACCCATTCCAGTATCCTTGCCTAGAGAATCCCATGGACAGAGGAGCGTGGTAGGCTACAGTCCACGGGGTTGCAAAGAGTCGGACACGACTGAGCGAAGTACCCAGTACAGTTTCTGGAACCCAATAGGCCCTTAATAAATGGAAATTAATGTTATAACCACCATTGAAAGGGGCTTCTTAGGTGTGTCACAAAAAGCTATATTCCAAGTGTTTTTGCTGGGCTGTGCTAACAGATTCTTTGGATAAAAAAATATTCCAGCATCTACAAAACTAGCTCTTTTTATGATAATTCCAACTATACAAGGATGTCGTAGAGCACGGCCACCACCTCCACTCATTGTAACACTCTACTGAGCCTGAACCTAGCCTCGGAAACTTTCTTGACACAGCTGTGGAAGCAGCCGCTAACACATCAGAATGGACACACATTGTATAATAGAGAAGTTGGCTGGTCATTGTCTTAGGTGTCTGGGAAGTAACATCCTTGGAATTTCCTGAGCAGTAAGAGCATTTTGGTTATTCATGCTGAGTCCAATAGTTTACGCTAAGAAGGTTAGTCACGTGGGCCCTGAGATATCTCAAGTTGAGGGAGAGACCAGCCCTGTGGTTAGAGAGGTGGGCTTTGAGCCTTGTGTGATTAAGGGGCCACGTGCAGCAAGCTCAGCCTTGACTCAGGTTTGGCCGTGCTCAGTCAGTTGTGCCTACGTAATGAAATCTCAGTAAAAACTTACTGCGTGGTGAACACAGTGATGTGCCAGGGTTGCAGAGGCTTCACATGTGAGGCCCTCCCAGACCTGACCCTACACGTGTCTTCATTTGGCTGAATTGTACCATTTAAAACAAAACTCTACTGATAAATCTAGTACTTTCTTGACTTCTATGGGCCATTCTAGTGAGCTATTGACTCTGAGGTGGTCATGAGAACTCCTGAATTTGCAGCTGCTTGGTCAGAAGCACAAGTGGCCTGGGAGCCCCAGAGCCCACGTTTGGTGTCTGAAGAAGGGGAGTCTCATGGAAGAGGGTGCCCTCAGCCTGTGAGGCCTGTGCTAAGTCCAAGGGGTTAGTGTCAGGACTGCATCACATTTCAATCAATCAAAACCAGGTCCTGTGGGCCTGGTGTGGGCCAAGCTACAGGTCAGACCATGGACCTACGGTGGAGTCAGAGAAAGACGAGAGGGAGCCCTGTTGTCCTGCCCCCAGGTGCTCAGGTACAAAGTCCATCCTCAGTCAGGATGCAGCGTGGGTACCAGGCCTGAGCCTACAGGAGAAGCCTGTGTGTCTGACTCTCTTTGCCCCGGTCCTTCATAGTCCCAAGGACCACCCCAGACCGTGGGGGACGAGAGTAGTAAATACTTCAGCTCCTGACCTCCCAATGGACCATCCTTGGCAGTGATTCCATTGCTCACAAAATCCTACCTGATATGGGCTTTGTGTGCTTCCCAATCTTGGTTTGCCTCATCCCTCTCTCCTGCTCCCCTTTGGGGTCACCTCCCAATAAAATCCCTGCAGAGTCTGTTTCCAGGACCACACACATCACAGCTGTGGGCAACTCTGCAGCGCTGTTCTTGGGAACGTGTCAGGGCAGCCCGAAGCCTGGCCCCACCTCCATGCCATGAGAGTCTGGATGGACAGAGAATGTCAGTGTGGACTTTCTGGGGACAAAACAGTCCCGGGCAGAGGGAGGGGGGCTCCCAGAGCCAGCAGGGGAGTTCTGGAGCCCTGCGGAGCAGCATTAGAGAGAGCCACAAACACAGTGGGAGCGGTCTCAGCCCCTTCTGGTGGATATCCAGGGCTGGACAATTGATCCCTGTGGGGTGACCGGGGGAAGGACACAGGGACAGGCAGGCCCTACATCCTGACTCCCAGCCCCGGCAGGCTGCTCTGTCCAGGGGCCCATTTGGTTCGGCGCCATCCCAGGCTTGAGTTTTGGCCTGCTGACCTAATGTCCTGGCACCCTTGCCTGACCGTCTCCAGGACACCGTCCAGCTCAGGTCAGTACAGACCACACTCTGCCCGAAGGTGCTATTACCTGAACACCGGGCTGGCCTCTTGATGGGTGTCAAACCAGTAGGTACGACCAAACCAAAGATTAGGAGAAGGAAGGATGGAAGGATTTTTTTTTTACTTGCAGCAAATTAGGAGAACACTGGGGATCTTTTCCAAAGCAGTGTCTTCCTAACAGCAGAACTGAGCAAGTTTTAAGCTAAGGGGCCTTGCATATTCACGAGGGGGTGGGGCTTGAGCAGAGAAGAATTCAGCATAGAATTGGGGAAAAGGTCAACAGAGTCCAAGCTTTAGTTGATTTAAGTCAGGAGGGTCAACACCATCATTCCATCCTCCAGCTGGGTGGGGGCTTTGATTCCCCCACAAAAATATATCATTATGTATAGTCAATCCAAAAGGAAATCAACCCTGAATATCCACTGGAAGGACTGATGCTGAAGCTCAAGTTCCAATACTTTGGCCACCTGATGCAAAGAGCTGACTCACTGGAAAAGAATCTGATTCTGGAAAAGACTGAGGGGAGGAGGACAACAGAGGATAAGATAGTTGGATGGCATCATCAACTCAATGGATATGAATTTGAGCAAACTCCAGGAGATAGTGAAGGACAAGGAAGCCTAATGTGCTGCAGTCCATGGGGTCGCAAGTAGCCGGACATGACTTAGCAACTGAACAACAAAATTTGTCCTTAAGGAGGAACTATGACACTGCTTTATCATTGCATTATTGTTTGACTACCTTTTCTCTGTTCCTGCATTCCTTTGTTCCCTTAAGATGGTTGATTACTAGGATCTGTTCAAGGTCAAGCATTGTGGCCAGGCTTGGATTCTGAAATGGCTTCTCTTATGACAGGAAAGCTGTGCCTTGTTCTTTCTCTAGGGCCCCCCTAACTCACCTGCTCACAGTGCTTTCCGAGCGGTGGGGGCCGGCACCGCTCTGTTCACATCCGTCAGCATGCAGGCTGCTGTCCCCTCAGCCTCCGCTTCAGGGTACCCCATTCTAACTCACTGAACAAGCGTGCCAGCAGAGCTTCTGACTCTCTGCACCCCAGAGGGAGAGGCGGCCAGGTGAAGAGGTCCTGCAGAGTGAGGCCTGGGGCAGGGCCTGTCCGGAATCCACGGCAGACTCAGGCCCGGGAAAAGTTCCAGGTTTTAGAGCTTGAGAGAGTGTAAGTGAGAGGACAGCTCTGGAGGCCCACAAGGGGGCTGTGCAGCGGGCGTCCCCCCAGACCCTGCCTCCCCAGCTGGCCTGGGGGCTCTGGCTCTCTGAGTGTGGGCACTCCCAGGGAGGGTGGGCAACCCAACACACACCTCGAGGCCTCAGTCTCCACTCTCACTGTGAGAAAGCCAAGTTTCTTCACAGACGACCTGCAGTCTTTCTTCTTACACAGCCCAGAAGGCGCTCTGGGCTCTCCTCTGCCCACATCTGCCCTGTCTCCTGTCTCCAGGTTCAAGGTCCAGCCTGTCCCCTGTGCAGTCCCAGCGGTAACTGCCTTGGCCTTGCTTTCCTCCTGTACTTTGTGGCATGAAATGAGCCCAGCCTTCCACTGAGACACTTCCAATAGTAAGGGGAGAGGGGAGGGGCTCTGTGGTGTTTCAGCTCTAGAGAGCCCCCTCATCCTGTGACAGAGTTAGTGCAAAACAATAAAAAACAAACCAAAAAATCCATGATACACAAAATATAAAAATTTCCATTAAAGACAGGATCAATATTACTGATTTTTCGTTTTGCCTCAGCTCCAATATGATTTGCCACTAATCGTCTTTAAAACTTCAATATTTTTTTAGTTCATCTTGGAAATTTGATGTTAATTTTTTATTATTTTTAACATTGCATTAAAATAATACATATCTTGCTCCCTGAGTTTTGGGGTGCCATTTTAAATTTTGCACCCAAGGCAACTCCCCATTCCCTCACTCTAATGCCAGCCCTGACCCCAAACTAACTTGGACCTGCCAGTGAAGGGGCTCTAGACCAGGCCATTCCCTGCCATGTTTTGTGCAAGAATGATAACAAATCAACCTGAACCATGAACAACTAAGACAGTTTTGGGAGAGGAGATCAGAGAGAGAGAGACAAAGACACAGAGAAAGAGAAGTGGAGAAGATGCAAAGATTAAAGAGAAGAGAAGGGACTGGGGCCAAGCCTATGACTTCAGAAGCTCATGCAAAGGACTCTTTGCCCACGGTACAGCCTTGCCTGATCTGAAGGCTTTCCCTTCAAACTGTTAATACTTGTAGTCAGCCAGACACAGTAACAGGAACATTTGTTGTTGTTGTTTAGTCACTAAGTCATGTCCAACTCCTTACAACACCATGGACTGTAGCCCACCAGGTTCTTCTCTCTGTGGGATTTTCCAGGCAAAAATACTGGAGTGGCTTGCCATTTCCTACACCAGGGGATCTTTCCAACCCAGGGATTGAACCCTCATCTCCTGCAATGGCAGATCTGGTGAGTAATTTAACAACTTCCAAAAGCAAACCCACTGTTTATCTTGGATGCCCTAAGGAGTAGAAATGATCTCCATGGGGTCCAAAAGCACATAGAAAACTTTTAAATACAAACTCATTCTGAGCATGGCAGCCTTGCTCACTTCTCCACTGTCATCAGCTGGGAGAACAAAAGCCATAGTGTACAAAAAGGTCACCTTCTGTGCTCAGGGTCACCAGGTGTCTCAGTTTTCACAACATTGTCACATTTGGACTTACTGTCTCCATGTAATTATAAATATCATACCCTGTCACTCTTAAATCTGGCCCAGCTTGGACCTATGTGAGTCACCTTATCCATACACAATGGTTGCATGAGTTCTGTGAGCCTCAAGCAACCCTCCGAGGCAAACAGAACAAGTAGAATGATCTCTGTTTTATAGAGGAAGAGACTGAGGGTCAGAGAGGTTATGATCCTACTCATAGGACTATTAAGCAGAGGAGCCAGTATTTGAACACTGGTCCACTGGTTCAAGGAACAACTTAAAGCCAAGAAACTTCATAACCAGATCAGAACTGTCACAAATGTCAATCCAGAAATACACCCTAAGGTACCAATGACGGGTATGGCTCCTGAGCTTTGCAAATCAGAAAAAGGAGGCAGTGGTAGCTCGGTGAGTCAATTTAGTTTGTCAGAATCCCATGTTCCCACAAAGAGCAGCCATCCTGTTTTCCAAGTGTTAGTTTTGTGATAATCAACCAGACACGCTCTCTTTCTCCTAAAGTTTGTATTCTACAAGGCTGGTACTAATTGACTCCTGTCTTGGCCAAGCCTTTTTTCCTCAGCGGAACTAGAGTCAGTGCAGAAATAGGACAAGATAAGGCAGGAGCCGTAGGCAAGTGTCAGACCACAACAGACCTTGAAGGACTTGACAGAAGCTATGGTTCCTAAAGGCGAGAGAGCATAGGGCTGATGTAAGGAGATCCATGGCTTTGGAAGTCTGTAGGGGACAGAAATGGAACAACAGGGCTGGCAATAGAGTGGAAACTGATCAGACCTGGTTATGATTGGCTCTGGGAGGGAGGAGCAGGAAGGAGAAGGAGGTAGAGATATTTTTAGACTCCCACTTCTGGATGAGAGGATGTCCCTCGCTGAAGGAGGAGCAGGTTCGGGGGGCCTCAAGCTCTGCATTTTGTCGTGTGTGCTGGGCCCCATTTGAGGGGCCTTTGAGAAATCCATAATAGCAGATCAGGTAGGCACATTTATGTTTAAAGCTCAGAAGAGAAGTCTGGGCTGGAGGTGAAAAGAAATGGCTACTCATCTGCATACACACAGTCACTGCACCTGTAGCAGTTCCCAGGATGCAAGTTCACTCAAGGCCATGGCCTCCAGTGGGGCTGGAGGGAGACTAGAGTCATGCTGATTCCTTTGCCCAAAGGATTGTGTAATGTTGCTTGGAATTTAAAGAAGCAATTACCCACCAAAATGTAAATTGGTGCAGCCACTATGGAAAACAGTATGGAGGTTCCTCAAGAAACTAAAAATAGAGTTGCTGTATTATCTAGCAACCCCACTCCTGGGCCTGTATCTGGAGAAAATTACACTTCAAAGATACATGCACCCTAATTGTTCATAGCAGCATTATTTACAATGGTCAAGACACGAAAGTGAAAGTCACTCAGTCGTGTCTGACTCTTTGTGACCCAATGGACTATACAGTCCCTGGAATTCTCCAAGCCAGAATACTAGCGTGGGTAGGCATTTCCTTCTCCAAGGATGTTCCTGACCCAGGCATTGAACGCAGATCTCCTGCATTGCAGGCGGATTCTTTACCAGCTGAGCCACCAGCGAAGCCCAGATAAGACAAGGAAGCATCCTAAATATCCACTAACAGATGAATGGATAAAGAAGATGTGGTGCATACACAATGGAACACTATTCAGTCATCAAAAAGAATGGAATAATGCCATTTGCAGCTATGTGGGCAGTCCTAGAAATGATAATAGTAAGTGAGGGGAGAAAGACAAATACCATATGATATCACTTATATATGGAATCTAGAACCTGACACAAATGAATTTACAGACAGACTCACAGACATAGAGAATAGACTGCTGGCAGTAGGGGAAGAGGGTGAAGGAGGGATGGATCGGGATTTCAGGGTTAGCAGGTGCAAACTATTACATGCAGAATGGATCGACAACAAGGGCCTCCTGTGTGGCACAGGGAACTATATTCAGCATCCTGTGATAAGCCATAATGGAAAAGAATGTATCTGTGTCTAACTGAGTCACTTTGCTGTACAACAGAAATGAACACATTGTAAATCAACTATATTCAATAAAATTAATTAAAAAAAAATTTACCCACCAAAGCAAGCGCTTCAGATACCCTCTGTTTGCTCAAACTGTTTAGTCTTTCTGGGCCATAATAACTATTTCCACAGCCTCTCTCAGAGCTGTGCAGACCCCTCCAGCCCTACTTTATCTCCTTTTGAAATTCCTTCAGTAGAGTTTGTTTTATAAGTACTTCCAATAAAACTGGGAGCTTGAGGAAGTTCTGGAAGCAGGGTACACACCCAGCATGTCTCCTTCAGGGTACAGCCTTCACCCAGGGCCTCTCGAGGCCAGCCTACAGCTGCTTTGGGTTTACAGCATCAGTTCACTTACCCCTCGCTATCTCCTGGGAGACCACTAATACCCCCATTTGACAGCAGGAAGTCAAGGCACTGCCCTGGGACACAGCTGGCAGAGAAAGAGCTCACACAGGGACCCAGCACCTGGGACAGGAGATGAGTAAATCTTGGAGAAACGGCCCTTTGTAGCCACTTGGCAGTGGCCAGGAAGCAAAAATGTAGGACTTTGGCTTTGTTTTCAAAAGGAATTTTTCCACTTTCATCTTCAAAGGGGATTTTTTTAGAATTCTTACTTGTAAAGTCATGAGCACTCAAGCTGTTACTCAAAAATACTGACACCAAAAGGAAAAAAGTCCCCTAAAAATGAACTTGCTTCAAAAAGAAACTAAAATTTAGAGGAAATATTAGGAAGAAAATCTTCTAGTTAAATTTAATTTGAAAAATAAAGCTAAAAATTATAAAAATAAAATTATTTCATTTTATCTCAAATAAAACCTAGTTTACAATTATAATGACCCCTTCTGAGAATTTTTTTAAATTTTTATTATGAAAAATTTCAAACAGAGCAGTAAACAGAATGGTATAACAAAACTCCACGTATCCATTACCTAGACTGAATCATGGTTGACATTTTTTTATGTTTATTTTTTTTAGCAAAGGTATTTTGAGGTCAATTACAGGTATTGTAACATTTTGATGTGAATCTCTTTTAAAAATGACATCTACCTACATAGACACAAAACCATCATCACACCTAAGAAAATCAACAAAAATTTCCTAATATCATCTTATAACCAGAAAACATTTAACACATTTAAGCCTCCCTTTTATACCTCCCCAAAATGTCTTGCAGTTGGTTTGTTGAAATAAAGATCCAATCAAGAACCACTTGTAGACAGGAGAACAAGGTGGCGGAGGAGTAGGTGGACATTAAATACATCCTTTCCATGTACACATCAGGAATACAGCTTCAGACACAGAAGTGCGGGCAGAACATCATCTGAGAGCAGACAGGAGTACCTGAACAGTGGAAAAGAACATACAGAACCACACAAAACTCAGTAGGATGAAAGAACTAGGGGGAAAACCAGGACTGTTAATAGGACTGGACCTGCCCTTGGCGGGTGGGGGAACTGAAGCTGGCATTGGATCCCCACAATTGGGCAGTTGTCTGAGTCAGAGGAGAAACATTTAAGGCTGAAAGTGAAACAGCTGATTTGTGGCAGCCTAAAGGGAAGGAAAATCAGACAGTCTTTGCCACAGCCATACATACCGGGAACAGGGATGCAGTTCCCCTAGAAGGCGCAGCAGCTGGGAACCGGAATTCATATTTATATTAAAAGGCAGAGACATTACTTTGCTAACAAAGGTCCATCTAGTTAAAGCTATGGTTTTTCCAATAGTCATGTATGGATGTGAGAATTGGACTATAAAGAAAGCTGAGCACCGAAGAATTGATGTTTTTGAACTGTGATGTTGGAGAAGACTCTTGAGAGTCCCTCGGACTGCAAGGGGATCAAACCAGTCCATCCTAAAGGAAATCAGTCCTGAATACTCATTGGACTTCAACATTCATTCATGTTGAAGCTGAAATTCTAATGATTTGGCCACCTGATGTGAAGAACCGACTCATTGAAAAAGACCCTGATGCTGGGAAAGATTGAAGGCAGGAGGAGAAGGGGATACAGAGGATGAGATGGTTGGATGGCATCACTGACTCAATGGACATGAGTTTGAGTAAGCTCTGGGAGTTGGTGATGGACAGGGGAGCCTGGCATGCTGCAGTCCATGGGGTCGTAAATAGTCGGACATGACTGAGCAATTGAACTGAACTGACCCAGGAACATAAAATATCACTCCATCTGTTTATGTCATCTTTTATTTCTTTCATTAGTGTCTTATAATTTTCTGTGTACAGTTCTTTTGTCTTATTAGGTAAGTTTATTCCTAGATATTTAATTCTTTTTGTTGCAATGATGAATGGAATTGATTCCTTAATTTCTCTTTCTGATTTTTCATTGTTAGTATATAGAAATGCAAGTGATTTCTGTGTATTGATTTCATACCCTGCAACTTTGCTAAATTCACTGATTAGCTCTAGTAATTTTCTGATACTATCTTTAGGGTTTTCCACGTACAGTATCATGGCATCTGCAAACAGTGAGAGCTTTACTTCTTCTTTTCCGATCTGGATTCCTTCATTTCTTTTTCTTCTCAGATTGCTGTAGCTAGGACTTCCAGAACTATGTTGAATAATAGTGGTGAAAGTGGACACCTTTGTCTTGTTCCTGATCTTAGGGGGAATGCTTTTATATTTTCAGCATTGAGAATAATGCTTGCTGTAGGCTTAACATATCTGGCCTTTACTATGTTGACGTAGATTCCTTCTATGCCCATTTTTTAAAGACTTTTAATCATAAATGGGAGCTGAATTTTGTCAAAGGCTTTTTCTGCATCTATTGAGATTATCATATGGTTTTTATCTTTCAATTTGTTAATATGGTGTATCACATTGATTCAGTTCAATTCAGTCATTCAGTCATGTCCAGCTCTTTGCAACCCCATGGACTGCAGCATGCCAGGCTCCCCTGTCCATCACCAACTCCCAGAGCTTACTCAAACTCATGTCCATTGAGTGGGTGATGCCATACAACCATCTCATCCTCTGTCATCCCTTTCTCCTCCCACCTTCAATCTTTCCCAGCATTAAGGTCTTTTCAAATGAGTCAGTTCTTCCCATCTGGTGGCCAAATTATTGGAGTTTCAGCTTCAGCATCAGTCCTTCCCATGAATATTCAGGGATTGATTCAATTCAGTGTGAATCAATCACATTGACTGATTTGTGTATTTTGAAGAATCCTTGCATCCCTGGATTATACCAAACTTGATAATGGTGTATGAGCTTTATGACATATTGCTGAATTCTGTTTGCTAAAATTTTATTGAGGATTTTTGCATCTATGTTCATCAGCGATATTGGCCTGTAGTCTTCTTGTTTTGTGTTGTCTTTCTCTGTTTTTGTTTCAGGGTGATGGTGACCTCAAAGAATGAGTTTGGAAGTGTTCCTTCCTCTGCAATTTTTTGAAAGAGTTTTAGAAGGATAAGCATTAGCTCTTCTCTAAATGTTTGATAGAATTCTCGTGTGACACCATCTGGTCCTGGGCTTTTTTTTTTTTTTTTTTTGCGAGATTTTTGATCATGGCTTCAATATCTGTGTTTGTAATTGGGTTGTTCGTAATTTCTATTTCTTCCTGGTTTAGTCTTGGAAGATTGAACTACTCTGAGAACCTGTTCATTTCGTCCAGGTTATCAATTTTATTGCCATATAGTTGTTCATAACAGTCTCTTATCATCCTTTGTATTTCTGCATTGTTGGCTGTAAGCTCTCCTGTATCATTTCTAATTTTGTTGATTTGGTTCTTGTCTCTTTTTTTCTTGATGAGTCAGGCTAAAGGTTTGTCAATTTTGTTTATCTTCTCAAAGAAAAAGCTTTTACTTTTGTTAATCTTTACTATCGTTTCTTTCATTTCTTTTTCACTTATTTCTACTCTGATCTTTATGATTTATTTCCTTCTATTAATTCTTTTTCCAGTTGTTTTAGGTGTAAAATTAGGTTGCCTATTCGATATTTTTCTTGTTTCTTGAGGTAGAATTGCATTGCTTTGCTTTCCTCTTAGAACTGCTTTTGCTGCATCCCATAGGTTTTGAGTTGTGTTTTCATTGTCATTTGTTTCTAGAAATTTTTTGATTTCCCTTTTGAGTTCTTCAGTAACCGGTTGGTTATTTAGAAATGTATCATTTAATCTCCATGTGTTTGTGTTTTTTTACAGTTTTTTTCTTGTAATTGGTATCTAGTCTCAGCTTTGTGGTCAGAAAAGATGCTTGATACAATTTCAATTTTCTCAGATTTACTGAGGTTTGATTTGTTACCCAAGATGTGGTCTATCCTGGAAAATATTCCATGTGCACTTGAGAAGAAGGTGTATTCTTCTGCATTTGGATGGAAAGTCCTGAAGATATCAATGAGATCCATCTCATGTAATGTATCTTTTAAGACTTATGCTTCCTTACTAACTTTCTGTTTTGATGATCTGTCCATTGGTGTGAGTGGAGTGTTAAAGTCTCTTACTGTTATTGTGTTACTGTCAGTTTCTCCTTTTATGTCTGTTAGTGTTTGTCTTATGTATTGAGGTGCTCCTATGTTGGATGCATATATATTTACAATTGTTATGTCTTCCTCTTGGATTGATCCCTTGATCATTATGTAGTATCCATTCTTATCTCTTGCAAAATTCTTTATTTTAAGGTCTATTTTGCCTAATATGAGGATTGCTACTCCAGCTTTCTTTTGTTTCCCATTTGCATGGAATATATTTTTCCACCCTCTCATTTTCAGTCTATATGTGTCTTTAGGTCTGAAGTGGGTTTCTTGTAGACAGTATACATATGGGTCTTGTTTTTGTATCCATTCAGCCAGTCTGTGTCTTTTGGTTGGAGCATTTAATCCACTTATATTTAAAGTAATTATTGATATATACATTCCTATTGCCATTTTCTTAATTGTTTGGGGTTGATTTTTGTAGATCTTTTTCTTCTCTTGTATTTCTTGACATAAGTCCCTTTAACATCTGTTATAAAGCTGGTTTGATGGTACTGAATTCTCTTAACTTTCGCTTGTCTGAAAAGCTTCTTATTTCTCCATCAATTTTGAATGAGATCCTTGCTGGGTACAGTAATCTTTCCTTTCAGTACTTTAAATATATCCTGCCATTCCTTCTGGCCTGCAGAGTTTCTGCTGAAAGATCAGCTGTTAAGTGTATGGAGTTTTCCTTGGATGTTACTTGTTGATTTTCCCTTGCTGCTTTTAATATTCTTTTGTGTGTGTGTGTTTGGTCTTTGTTAGTTTGATTAGTATGTGTCTTGGCGTGTTTCTCCTTGGGTTTATCCTGAATGGGGCTCTTTGTGCCTCTTGAACTTGACTATTTCCTTTTCCATGTTGGGGAAATTTTTAACTATAATCTCTTCAAAAATTTTCTCATACTTTTTCTTTTTCTCTTCTTCTGGGACCCCTATAATTCAAATGTTGGTGCATTTGATATTGTCCCAGAGGTCTCTGAGACTATCCTTAGTTCTTTTTATTCTTTTTAGTTCATTCTGCTCTTCAGAAGTTATTTCCACCATTTTATCTTCCAGCTTACTGATTCATTCTTCTGCTTCAGATTTTCTGCTATTGATTCCTTGTAGAGTATTTTTAATTTCAGTAATTGTGTTGTTTGTCTCTGCATGTTTATTTTTTATTTCTTCTAGATTTTTGTTAATTGATTCTTGCATTTTCTCCATTCTGTTTTCAAGGTTTTTGATAATCTTTATTATCATTATTCTGAATTCTTTTTCAGTTAGATTGCTTATTTCCTCTTCATTTATTTGAACTTCTGTGTTTCTAGTTTGTTAATTCATTTGTGTAGTATTTCTCTGCCTTTTCATTATTCGTTTTCAACTTATTGTGTTTGGGGTCTCCTTTTCCCAGGCTTCAGGGCTGTAATTCTTTCTTCCTTTTAGTTTCTGCCCTCCTAAGGTTGGTCCAGTTGTTTGTGTAAGCTTTGTATAGAGTGAGATTTGTGCTGAGTTTTTTTGTTTTGCTTTGTTTTTCCTCTGATGGTCAAGGCTAAGTGAGGTGGTAATCCTGTCTGCTGATGATTTGGTTTGTATTTTTGTTTTGTTTGTTGTTTAGATGAGGCATCCTGCCCAGGGTGCTACTGGTGGTTGGGTGATGTTGGGTCTTGTATTCAAGTGGTTTCCTTTGTGTGAGTTTTCACTATTTGATACACCCTAGGATTAGTTCTCTGGTTAGTACTAGGGTCTTGGAGCCAGTGTTTCCTCTCCAAAGGCTCAGGGTTTGATCTCTGGTCAGGAATGAAGATTCCACAAGTGATTTGTTATGGCATTGCTGCTGCTGCTGCTAAGTCGCTTCAGTCGTGTCCGACTCTGTGCGACCCCATAGACGGCAGCCCACCAGGCTCTGTTGTCCCTGGGATTCTTGAGGCAAGAACACTGGAGTGGGTTGCCATTTAGGTAAGATTAAAATAAATACCCAAAAGTGGGAAACCAAAGATGAACCCCAGACAAATGGCAGTTACAAAATCAGGCAAATAATAATTAAAATAATGGAATATACACATATACATTACACCCATAAGCAAAATCAAAACAAGCCAACAAAAATAAAGTAGAGTAGATTGACCCAGCAAATAAAGGAAATTTAAAAAATTATATCTACCACTTAAGAACAAAACTAACTAAAGCACAAACTGGAAAACAAAACTAAAGCAAGCTGCCAAGTGGGAAATAAAGCAATGAACACAAAACTAACAAATATGTTGAGAGGAAAGGAAAGAAAGAAAAAACGAAAGAATAAATACGCAAAGTTAAATAGAGGTAGATAAAGAAGATTTATATACATCAAAGATTAACTGCAAGGGGAAAGAACAGTAGGAAAAGCAAACAAAGGAATAAATGTAGAAAAAAATAGGTTTAAAAAAATTAAAAATTAAAATTAAAAAAAGAGGGAAAAAAGGAGGAAGAAATTAAAAAGAAAAAAAAAGAAAGAAAAAGGAAAACCCCACAGAACTACAAAAGCCCAACATAGAGGCAGAGGTTTATAACAACAATAAAAAATTGACTGAGAATAGAAAAAACTCAGAAGTAGATTTCATAGTGCCAATAAAATCGACAGCTGCAACGGGGCGGGGCCGGGGGGAGGAGAAAAGAAAAAAATCCAAACAAATCTACAGAACAAGTCAAAACATAAGAATAATAAGTGTTTTTCTTGAGTCACTGCTGTCAGAGTCCTTTCCCTCGCTGGGAGTCACAGTCCACCTCCGCTCCCTAGGATGCCCTCAACACTGTGCTGGTCTCTGGACCTGCTGTGGGGGCAGCTCAGATTCCAATCTGGTCCTACTCCTGTGTGTTCTTGCCTCCAATGTCCATGGCTATCAGAACTAGTGCAGTTTCTTTTGTGGGAGTTTTCAATGACCTTTTATATAGTCCACAGACACAGAGTCTGCCTAGTTGATTGTATGGATTTAATCTGCAGCTTATACAGCTAGTGAGAAGGTTTTGGTCTTCTTCCTTAGCCACGCTGCCCCTGGATTTCAATTGTGGTTTTATTTCCACCTCTGCATGTGGGTCGTCCACTGGGATTTGCTTCTGAGGCTGCCCTGGAGGCCTTGGGTTTGCCCCCATGAGGACCAGGTGCGGAGGTGGTGCAGTCGCTTGGGTGGCAGGGATTTTGGTAGCACTCAGGGGAGTTGGCGGCTAGGGCAGCAAGAAATACAGTGATCTAGAAGGGTATGGCAACCAGTATTGGCTAATACACTCCAGTATTCTTGCCTGGAGAAACCCCCTGATGGAGAAGTCTGGCAGGACACAGTTCACAGGGTTGGACATGACTGAAGTGATCCTCTGTGCATAGATGCAAGACTTTTTTTCTTTTTTTTTTTGCCTGTGGCAGCTCTGCCCAGTGAGAGTTGAGTGTGAAGGTGGCTCAGCTGCTTGGTGTGTGGGGACCCTGGTGGCACCAAGTGTGCAGGGACACAGGCTGCCTCCGCTGCAGGAGTTACGTCCCTATCAGAGTCTTTTTTTCGAGCCTCTTGTAGACGGCGATCAGAAGGCCTCTTTGGCCAGCCTTTATCTGTAGCTATGCCCATTCAGGCCCTTAGAGGGCTCCCTTGCCTGGGGTCCTTCTCTGTTGTTCCATGTGCATCAGGCACATAGAGGGGCACCCCCTGGCTGGGGTCCTCTCTGTAGATTGGCAGGTCAGGCACTTAAAGGAGCACACTGGGTGGAGTCCTACTCTGTAGTTCAGTGCATCAGGCATTTGATGGGCCAGCCTCTCTATTGTTCAGTGGCCCACGCTGGCCTGTGGGGAGAGAGAGACTATGGCTTGGAGATGGCTCCAAGCCCTATGCGTTGTAGTTTTTCTTCCAAGGAGCAAGTGTCTGTTAATTTCATGGCTGCAGTCACCGTCTGCAGTGATTTTGGAGCCTCCAAAAATAAAGTCTCTCACTGTTTCCATTGTTTCCCCATCTACTTGCCATGAAGTGATAAGACTAGATGCCATGATCTTAGTTAATCAAACTGATCACATGGACCACAGCCTTGTCTAACTCAATGAAACTATGAACCATGCCATGTAGGACCACCCAAGATGGACGGGTCATGGTGGAGAGTTCTGACAAAACGTGGTCCACAGAAGGCGATGGCAAACCACTTTAGTATTCTTGCCTTGAGAAGCCCATGAACAGTATGAAAAGGCAAAGAGATAGGACACTGAAAGATGAACTCCCCAGGTCAGTAGATGCCCACTATGCTACTGGAGAACAGTGGAGAAATAACTCCAGAAAGGATGAAGAGATGGAGCCAAAGCAAAAACAACACCCAGTTTCAGATGTGACTGATGATGGAAGTAAAGTCTGATGCTGTAAAGAACAATATTGCATAGGAACCTAGAATGTTGGACCCACAAATCAAGGCAAATTGAAAGTGGTCAAATAGGAGATGGCAAGAGTGAACATTGACATTTTAGGGATCAGTGAACTAAAATGGAGTGGAATGGGTGAATTTAACTCAGATGACCATTATGTCTACTAGTGTGGGCAAGAATCCCTTAGAAGAAATGGAGTAGCCATGATGGTCAACAAGAGTCCAAAATGCAGTACTTGGATACAGTCTCAAAAACAACAGAATGATCTCTGTTCATTTCCAAGGCAAACCATTCAATATCATAGCAATCCAAGTCTATGCCCAGATCAGCAATGCCGAAGAAGCTGAAGTTGAATGTTCTATGAAGACTTAAAAGACCTTCTAGAACTAATACCCAAAAAAGATGTCCTTTTCATCATAGGGGACTGGAATGCTAAAACAGGAAGTCAAGAAACACCTGGAGTAATGGACAAATTTGGCCTTGGAGTACAAAATGAAGTAGGGCAAAGGCTAACAGAGTTTTGCCAAGAGAACACACTGGTCACAGCAAACACCCTCTTCCAACAACACAGGAGAAGACTCTACACATGGACATCACCAGATGGTCAATATCGAAATCAGATTTTTCCTAGGCAGGAAGAATCAATATTGTGAAAATGACTATACTACCAAATGCAATCTACAGATTCAATGTGATCCCTATCAAATTACCAGTGGCATTTTTTTACAGAACTATAACAAAAATTTCCAAAATTAATGTGGAAACACAAAAGACCCCGAAGAGTCAAAGCAGTCTTAAGAAAGAAGAATGGAGCTGGAGGAATCAACCTTCCTGACTTCAGATTATACTACAAAGCTACAGTCATCAAGACAGTGTGGTACTGGCACAAAAACAGAAATATAGACCCACTGTTCCATTGAACAAGATGGAAAGCCCAGAAATAAACCCATGCACTGATGGGTATCTTATTTTTTACAAAGAAGGCAGGAATACACAATGGGACAAAGTCAGCCTCTTCAATAAGTGGTGCTGGGAAAACTGGACAGCTACATGTAAAAGAATGAAATTAGAACACTTTCTAACACCATACACAAAGATAAACTCAAAATGGATTAAAGGCCTAAATGTAAGACCAGAAACTATAAAACTCTTAGAGGAAAACATAGGCAGAATGCTCAATGACATCAAT